>NC_092727.1:133938712-135138712 GCF_047496885.1 Scyliorhinus torazame
TAAAGAGTCAACCGTTCTGCTCCTTTTCCACAAACACCTTTATTTCACTTTAACAGACTCTGTACAAAACTCTAACATCACATCACCCGACACAGAGGCCACCTGAAGCCTCTTTACATATCAGTGTCAATTATTGGATACTTACCATAAATGTGACAACTAATTGGAATGTCTCTTAACAAAGAACAAAGAAATGTACAGCACAGGAACAGGCCCTTCGGCCCTCCAAGCCCGTGCCGACCATACTACCCGACTAAACTACAATCTTCTACACTTCCTGGGTCCGTATCCTTCTATTCCCATCCTATTCATATATTTGTCAAGATGCCCCTTAAATGTCCCTATCGTCCCTGCTTCCACTACCTCCTCCGGTAGTGAGTTCCAGGCACCCACTACCCTCTGTGTAAAAAACTTGCCTCGTACATCTACTCTAAACCTTGCCCCTCTCACCTTAAACCTATGCCCCCTAGTAATTGACCCCTCTACCCTGGGGAAAAGCCTCTGACTATCCACTCTGTCTATGCCCCTCATAATTTTGTATACCTCTATCAGGTCGCCCCTCAACCTCCTTCGTTCCAGTGAGAACAAACCGAGTTTACTCAATCGCTCCTCATAGCTTATGCCCTCCATACCAGGCAACATTCTGGTAAATCTCTTCTGCACCCTCTCTAAAGCCTCCACATCCTTCTGGTAGTGTGGCGACCAGAATTGAACACTATACTCCAAGTGTGGCCTAACTAAGGTTCTATACAGCTGCAACATGACTTGGCAATTCTTATACTCAATGCCCCGGCCAATGAAGGCAAGCATGCCGTATGCCTTCTTGACTACCTTCTCCACCTGTGTTGCCCCTTTCAATGACCTGTGGACCTGTACTCCTAGATCTCTTTGACTTTCAATACTCTTGAGGGTTCTACCATTCACTGTATATTCCCTACCTGCATTAGCCCTTCCAAAATGCATTACCTCACATTTGTCCGGATTAAACTCCATCTGCCATCTCTCCGCCCAAGTCTCCAGACAATCTAAATCCTGCTGTATCCTCCGACAGTCCTCATCGCTATCCGCAATTCCACCAACCTTTGTGTCGTCTGCAAACTTACTAATCAGACCAGTTACATTTTCCTCCAAATCATTTATATATACTACAAAGAGCAAAGGTCCCAGCACTGATCCCTGTGGAACACCACTGGTCACAGCCCTCCAAATAGAAAAGCATCCCTCCATTGCTACCCTCTGCCTTCTATGGCCTAGCCAGTTCTGTATCCACCTTGCCAGTTCACCCCTGATCCCGTGTGACTTCACCTTTTGTACTAGTCTACCATGAGGCACCTTGTCAAAGGCCTTACTGAAGTCCATATAGACAACATCTACTGCCCTACCTGCATCAATCATCTTACCCATTACTTAACAGTCTCCCCTTCCTTGGAGAAAAAAAATAATTAGATGCAAACAAAATTACAAGAAACTCAAAAACACACACGCAATTTCCCCCCTTCATTTTTGTTTTCATTTTTTGGAAGAAAAAAAACAGTCACAGAAACATTAACAATATCCAAAAGTTTCTGTGAACTAGCGCCTCGTTTTGTAAACAGTCTGATAATTGATAGCTACTGTCAACCCATTTAATGTTTGCTATTTCCCCTCTGTCCAACATCTGCTTCAAACTTGCGATGTCTATCCTTAATCTTTTTTTATTGACACTTTTTGTAGAGTGCACATTTTCCCACAGCGATTTATTGTCAATGTGACAGTCAATAGGTAGATTATATTTGAATATATTCAAGAGGAGGCTGGATACAGCACTTGGGGGAGAATGGGATCAAAGGCTTTGGGGAGAGAGCAGGATTAGGCTATTGAGTTGGATGATCAGCCATGATCGTGATGAATGGCAGAGCAGGCTCGAAGGCCCAAAAGGCCTCCTCCTGCTCCTATCTTCTATGTATCACCCAAATCCCCTAATCCCAAAGTTTCTGTCAATATAAGAACTAGGAGTCGGCCATCTGGCCCCTCGAGCCTGCTCCACCATTCAATGAGATCACGGCTGATCTTTTGTGGACTCAGTTCCACTTTCTGGCCCGAACACCATAACCCTTAATCCCTTTATTCTTCAAAAAACCATCTATCTTTATCTTAAAAACATTTAATGAAGGAGCCTCAACTGCTTCACTGGGCAAGGAATTCCATAGAATCACAACCCTTTGGGTGAAGAAGTTCCTCCTAAACTCAGTCCTAAATCTGCTTCCCCTTATTTTGAGGCTATGCCCCCTAGTTCTGCTTTCACCCGCCAGTGGAAACAACCTCCCCGCATCTATCCTATCTATTCCCCTCATAATCTTATATGTTTCTATAAGATCCCCCCTCATCCTTCTAAATTCCAACGAGTACAGTCCCAGTCTACTCAACCTCTCCTCGTAATCCAACCCCTTCAGCTCTGGGATTAACCTAGTGAATCTCCTCTGCACACCCTCCAGCGCCAGTACGTCCTTTCTCAAGTAAGGAGACCAAAACTGAACACAATACTCCAGGTGTGGCCTCACTAACACCTTATACATTTGCAGCATAACCTCCCTAGTCTTAGACTCCACCCCTCTAGCAATGAAGGACAAAATTCCATTTGCCTTCTTAATCACCTGTTGCACTGTAAACCAACTTTTTGCGACTCATGCACTAGCACACCCAGGTCTCTCTGCACAGCAGCATGTTTTAATATTTTGTCATTTAAATAATAATCCCTTTTGCTGTTATTCCTACCTTTTGTAAGGGCCACGAAGAATCCAGCACGAGTTTTAAGGATACAAAATAATAACGTTTATTTACTATAACAATATATACATAACAGTAGCAGTAACTTCCCTTGCTACCTTCTTCTTCCTGCTGGTTCCTGAACTGGCCAGCTTATTTATACTAGGAGTTTCTCCACCCCCCTCATTGGGGAAGTTCATACTCCCATAGGATTGTGGGATAGTCATTAGTCCCCAGCCAATCGTAAGTAGGCAGGTTATAACATCCCATCCTCGTCGCCAGTTTTGTAAGTGCCACGAAGAATCCAGCATGAGTTTTAAGGATACAAAATAATAACGTTTATTTACTATAACAATATATACATAACAGTAGCAGTAACTTCCCTTGCTACCTTCTCCTTCCTGCTGGTTCCTGAACTGGCCAGCTTATTTATACTAGGAGTTTCTCCGCCCCCCTCATTGGGGAAGTTCATACTCCCATAGGATTGTGGGATAGTCATTAGTCCCCAGCCAATCGTAAGTAGGCAGGTTATAACACTACCAAAATGGATAACCTCACATTTGTCAACATTGTATTCCATCTGCCAGACCCTAGCCCATTCACTTAACCTACCCAAATCCCTCTGCAGACTTCCGGTATCCTCTGCACTTTTTGCTTTACCACTCATCTTAGTGTCGTCTGCAAACTTGGACACATTGCCCTTGGTCCCCAACTCCAAATCATCTATGTAAATTGTGAACAATTGTGGGCCCACCACTGATCCCTGAGGGACACCACTAGCTACTGATTGCCAACCAGAGAAACACCTATTAATCCCCATTCGTTGCTTTCTATTAATTAACCAATCCTCTATCCATGCTACTACTTTACCCTTAACGCCATGCATCTTTATCTTATGCAACAACCTTTTGTGTGGCACCTTGTCAAAGGCTTTCTGGAAATACAGATATACCACATCCATTGCCTCCCCGTTATCTACCGCACTGGTAATGTCCTCAAAGAATGCCACTAAATTAGTTAGGTATGACCTGCCCTTTATGACCCCATGCTGCGTCTGCCCAATGGGACAATTTCCATCCAGATGCCTCGCTCATTTCTTCCTTGATGATAGATTCCAGCATCTTCCCTACTACCGAAGTTAAGCTCACTGGCCTATAATTACCCGCTTTCTGCCTACCTCCTTTCTTTCAACAGTGGTGTCACGTTTGCTCATTTCCAACCCACCGGGACCACCCCAGAGTCTAGTGAATTTTGGTAAATTATCACTAGTGCATTTGCAATTTCCCTAGCCAAGGGCAGCATGGTAGAATTGTGGTTAGCACAATTGCTTCACAGCTCCAGGGTCCCAGGTTCGATTCCCGGCTTGGGTCACTGTCTGTGCGGAGTCTGCACGTTCTCCCCGTGTCTGCGTGGGTTTCCTCCGGGTGCTCCGGTTTCCTCCCACAGTCCAAAGACGTGCAGGTTAGGTGGATTGGCCATGCTAAATTGTCCTTAGTGTCCAAAATTGCCCTTAGTGTTGGGTAGGGTTTGTGGGTTATGGGGATAGGGCGGAGGTTTGGGCTTGGGTCGGGTGTTCTTTCCAAGAGCCGGTGCTGACTTGATGGGACGAATGGCCTCCTTCTGCACTGTAAATTATGTGAAAGTCTATCTCTTTTAGCATTCTGGGATGCTGAGATATATAAAAGGCCTTTTCCACCGCCTCTACAAGGCTTAACGTCTCAGCAGCCAAAGTACTTTTGACCACTCTCCTTATTTTCTTTGTTTCCCACAAAAGAGGGCAACATTTACCATTGTTCCACAAAAGGAAAATTATAAAACCTCCTGCGCTTGAAACACCATCACATAAATTTGCGTAGGACGCATCACTATAAACTATGAGTTTCAAGTGCCTCAGGTCACCTAAAACCGGGAACCTCCTGCATTTTTAGTTTGACCAACGCTTTATTTGCTCTTATTATGTCTTCAACTTTGGGATCATTCATTTTTGTACTCAACTCTAAGACATCAAAACTCACATCCGGTCTAGTCAGTCTACCTAACCAGTTCAGTTGCCCAATTAATCCATTGCGTCTTTTTGTGAAACCCGGCCACGACTAATTGCTATTGGGCTGATGCTTTCCAAATACGATTGCTGACGTAACATTGCCCCTAACTTAAGTCTGTCCGATTTCCAGTCCAATATATTTAAATGCACCGGAAGCCTGACTTCCAACCCTGAATTCTTCCTCAAACCAGAGATTACAATAGCTTCAAAATCATTAGTCCCACCCCACAAAAAATCACCGACATGCATCATAAAGATGCAGAAAGATTTCCTTTATAGTGCCAGAAAAACATTGCAGGATCTGCTTTCAACTGGCAACAGCCTAACTTTAACAAAACTGACCTTACCGAAAAACACCAGACTCTAGGCGCATCATTTAATCCATATACACATTTGTTCATCTTCCAGAGTACCCCTTCTGTGTTAGCTGCCTCTTTAGGAGGACGGAGAAAAATGTCTCTCTGGAGCTGATGCCCCTGCAAGAAGGCAGCTTTCATATCTATAGATTTGCATTCCCATGCCTTTGTGGCTAAAATAAGATCTTTAAAATTAACCTTTCCTGCTGTAGGTGAATGTACCCTTAAATCCTGATCTTCTAAGTTTTCTTCAAATCCCCTTGCCACAAGCCTGGCCTTTGCCGTTCCATCCGGAAGAACCTTTTCCGTGCAAATCCATCTGTGGGATAGAGCTCTTTGTCCCCTATCCGGTACTTCCGTGTATACCCCAAATTCACTCCAACTATGCAATTCTTGCTGTTTAGCTTCTTTGATAACTTTTTCTAATTTATTGGAAGCCACCAAAATCTCACGTGCATGTGGGCTTCTACTCCTATTCGTATTCGTAGTCTTACTCATGTTCCGAGACCTTGGTAAACTACATCCCCTCTCCTGCCTGGTATCTCGTTCTGTACTGCTACTGCTTGATCTTTCCCTTCTGCTGTGGGATGTCCTTTCAATAGTCCTCGACCTTTTCCTGCGGACCTGTTCACTATCCGATGTACTATCTGAACTGGCACTGTGTTTCTGTGCCGTCCATTTTTGAACTTTGTGTTCCCAATCCATTGTCTTGACTTCCTCCCCTGAAAGCTGTACATTCAACCAATGTTTATAATTTCCAGTGGCCTTCCCTGCTCTACTAATAACAGTTGCACCCTGCCATTGACTAGACCCTTCAGGCAAGTATGTCACTTTTGTACCAACTTTTGGCAGTTGTCCTTTCGGAAAAATGGCCTGTTCTAAATCATCAGAATTGTTGTGTTCCTCTACAGAAACCCTGTCTATATCAGTTAACTGGTCCTCATAGTTCTGTAAAATGTGCGTGCCAGATGACTCTGGTTCCTTGTCATGTCTGTCTGTTCTGTCTAAATTTGAAAATTTGTAATCTGTACCCATTATCCTTGATGTATGTACCCTTACAGTTTGATTGCCATGTTGCAAAATAATTGTTTTGCCATCTATGCCAATGATCTTCCCTGGGCCTTGCCATTCATTAAAATTGTCTCTCTTATCGTATACTATGTCTCCTTGCTGAAAAACGGTATTTGATGGCCTTAAAGCTCTGCGAATTCTTTCAGAGACTTCTGCTTCCAAGAAAGCTTTTCTACTGCTCTGTAGTGCAACTCAATGCTCGGCAAAGGCAGAGCTAATTGTAGTCCCTTCCCAAGCTGGAGGCTTGTCATCTAAAATGGAGGGAATTTTAGGATTTCTACCAAACACTAATTGATAGGGACTATAGCCCCCAACCATCTGCAATGAATTCTTTGCATGTACCACCCATGCTAAAGCTGAATTTAGCTTGCAGTTTTGTCTATCTGCCAAAATATTCCGGAGCATGTCATCTGTTACCACATGGTTTCTTTCACACACACCACTACTAAATGGGCTTTCTGCGGCCGTATTCATAACTGTGATATTCACGTTTTCACACATATCCCTCAACTCATCATTACGAATTCTCCCCCATTGTCCATAAGGAATTTTGCCGGTGGGCCCATTCCTGTCCCTATCATTTTTCTACGATTTGATCTAGAATTACTCTCTTTTCTTTACTTCGTACAATCGTTGATTGACTAAATCTGGTTGCTAAATCTACAAAGTGCAAAATAAATATATTATTGGCTTTATCCCAGATCTTAAGGTCCATGGCCACAATGCCGTTAAAATTCCTGACCAAAGGGCAGCACAGTGGTTAGCATTGCTGCCTGCGGCGCTGAGTACCTGGGTTCAACTCCCGGCCCTGGGTCACTGTCCGTGGGGAGTTTGCACGTTCTCCCCGTGTCTGCGTGGGTTTCACCCCCACAACCCAAAGTTGTGCAGGATAGGTGGATTGGCCATGCTAAATTGCCCCTTAATTGGAAAAAATAATTGGGTACTCTAAATTTATTTTATTTTTTAAAAAGTCCCTGGCCAAAGGTAGGGTTACTATCGGTCGTGCTGGTGTCCTTCTGTACTTCCTACAAACTTCACAGTGATCACTAACCTGTTCTATTAGCTTTGTATAGTCTTCATTCCTTCCTCCTGCATCCTTTAATACATTTTTCAGCCTCCGAGGAGACGGATGTGCAAATTGCCTATGCAGTTTTAATACAAGAAGTTTTTTATCAGCTAAAGTCCCATTTTCAACTGCCATTAACACATCCTTAACCACTCTGCTTGAAATATTATTTGTCAGTAATGGAATACAATAGTGTCCCGACTGTGTAAATTGTAAGTCCATCGTCTTTCCAAAAACTGTTGCCTTATCCTGTTCCATATCCAGTTTCATGTGTGCTTTCTTCATCGACGGTCTGCTCAGAAGCAAAGGTATCTCACTTGATACAACATCCGTGCTAATGAAGTGATTCGCTCCGGCAATATTGCAAGGGATCACCACTCTTTTCAGCGACTTCAGAGTATTATCATCCCCAAACCTGAAACTTGTGGCACTTTCAAATTCCTTAACCTTGTTATGATTTTCAGCATTCAAGGAGTCCAGATAACATTTTAACCAGTCAATTCCACACACAGTAGATGTGCAGCCACTGTCCAATACAGCACGATTGAAGGACTCTGCAACCAACACCCTCATTACCGGCGTAAAACTGCTTGCTAATAGGACAATGCCTTCTGGTCACTATCTTTTTCCTCTTCTGACTCTTCCGTGTCATGTGTCGCTTCAAACACTATTATAACGTGTTGGACAGTTGAAAGCATAATAGAACAAAGAACAAAGACATGTACAGCACAGAAACAGGCCCTTCGGCCCTCCAAGCCTGCGCCGATCATGCTGCCCGTCTAAACTAAAATCTTCTACACTTCCTGGGTCCGTATCCCTCTATTCCCATCCTATTCATGTATTTGTCAAGATGCCCCTTAAATGTCACTATCGTCCCTGCTTCCACCACCTCCTCCTGCAGCGAGTTCCAGGCACCCACTACCCTCTGTGTAAAAAATATGCCTCGTACATCTCCTCTAAACCTTGTCCCTCTCACCTTAAACCTATGCCCCCTAGTAATTGACCCCTCTACCCTGGGAAAAAGTCTCTGACTATCCACCCTGTCTATGCCCCTCATAACTTTGTAGACCTCTATCAGGTCGCCCCTCGACCTCCGTCGTTCCAGTGAGAATAAACCAAGTTTATTCAACTGCTCCTCATAGCTAATGCCCTCCATACCAGGCAACATTCTGGTAAATCTCTTCTGCACCCTCTCTAAAGCCTCCACATCCTTCTGGTAGTGTGGCGACCAGAATTGAACACTATACTCCAAGTATGGCCTAACTAAGGTTCTAATAATGGTATTAAGAGTCACATCGAAAACATCGATTTTCTTCATATTTTCCGGGTCCTTCTATAGTCTTGGAAACTGTTTGTAGCCATACGATTTTGCCATCCCGTTAGAAGTGTATCTTCCATATTCTGCTTTATTGCAGTCTGACCTATTTGGGTCATCAGAGCCATCGGAATCGAATGTTTCCCCAGAAACATTTTCAAAGCTTCTGTCATCTGATCGAATAAGGTATCCTCATCCGTAAACTGAACTCCTGTCAAAACCAGGAGCCTATCCATGTTGCTCACTCTAGCACAGTCAAGTAATTTAAAGGCCAACACAGACTGTGGAAATTCCAGGTTGTGTTTCTGCAGTCTTTCATATAGTCTGCCAAATTTCATTATATAGTCTTCCATGGAGAAATCCTTCATTTTCCGGAACTTATCAAAATCCGACCATGCTTCATACGTACTTAAATAGTCATCCTTTTTATAAATCTTATCCATATAATGTAATAAAGTCTCCAGACCTTCTTCTGAGTCTAACTCTTCCAGTTCCAGCTCAGAAAGCACTTTGTTTCGGATTTTACTGCCATATGGTAGAGAAAGAGCCAATGCCATACCTTGTTTTCTCTTTCCCAAAGCAGTTACTTTAGTCCACATAACTACTCACCTTAAACCTATGCCCCCTAGTAATTGACCCCTCTATCCTGGCAGCACGGTAGCATTGTGGATAGCACAATTGCTTCACAGCGCCAAGGTCCCAGGTTCGATTCCGGCTTGGGTCACTGTCTGTGCGGAGTCTGCACATCCTCCCCGTGTGTGCGTGGGTTTCCTCCGGGTGCTCCGGTTTCCTCCCACAGTCCAAAGATGTGCAGGTTAGGTGGATTGGCCAATGATAAATTGCCCTTAGTGTCCAAAATTGCCCTTAGTGTTGGGTGGACGTGTTGACCTTGGGTAGGGTGCTTTCCAAGAGCCAGTGCAGACTCAATGGGCCGAATGGCCTCCTTCTGCACTGTAAATTCTATGATAATCTATGATACTGCACTTCTCCATTGGTAGTACAATCCACTTTCAGAATATAAGGGAGGATAGTCATATCCGGCCATCTTTATCCTCGGTTCAGCCATATATCCCTTTGTTTTCTTTTCTCATTCACTCCTTGGTTTGATCTGGAAAAGTTGTATCTTTCAACCCTTCACATTTACACAGCAACCATCCTCTGCTACCAATTGTTAGATGTTTAGCTGCTGTTGTATAAAGAGTCAAAGGTTCTGCTCCTTTTCCACAAACACCTTTAATTTACTTGAACAGACTCTGTACAAAACTCTAACATCACATCACCTGACACAAAGGCCACCTGAAGCCGCTTTACATATCAGTGTCAATTATTGGATACTTAACATAAATGAGACAACTAATTGGAATGTCTCTTAACCCATTACTTAACAGTGTGGTTGGTCATGGGGGTGAGGAGTTGGACATGGGGGGGTGAGGAGTTGGACATGGGGGGGTGAGGAGTTGGACATGGGGGGTGAGGAGTTGGACATGGGGGGGTGAGGAGTTGGACATGGGGGGGGTGAGGAGTTGGACATGGGGGGTGAGGAGTTGGACATGGGGGGTGAGGAGTTGGACATGGGGGGGTGAAGATGTTGGACAGGGGGGGTGAGGATGTTGGACATGGGGGGTGAGGAGTTGGACATGGGGGGGTGAGGAGTTGGACATGGGGGGTGAGGAGTTGGACATGGGGGGTGAGGAGTTGGACATGGGGGGGTGAGGAGTTGGACATGGGGGGTGAGGAGTTGGACATGGGGGTTGAGGAGTTGGACATGGGGGGGTGAGGAGTTGGACATGGGGGGTGAGGAGTTGGACATTGGGGGGTTGAGGAGTTGGACATGGGGGGTGAGGAGTTGGACATGGGGGGTGAGGAGTTGGACATGGGGGGTGAGGAGTTGGACATGGGGGGGTGAGGAGTTGGACATGGGGGGGTGAGGAGTTGGACATGGGGGGTGAGGATGTTGGACATGGGGGGGTGAGGAGTTGGACATGGGGGGTGAGGAGTTGGACATGGGGGGTTGAGGAGTTGGACATGGGGGGTGAGGATGTTGGACATGGGGGGTGAGGATGTTGGACATGGGGGGGTGAGGAGTTGGACATGGGGGGGGTGAGGAGTTGGACATGGGGGGGTGAGGAGTTGGACATGGGGGGGTGAGGAGTTGGACATGGGGGGGTGAGGAGTTGGACATGGGGGGGGTGAGGAGTTGGACATGGGGGGGTGAGGAGTTGGACATGGGGGGTGAGGAGTTGGACATGGGGGTGAGGAGTTGGACATGGGGGGTGAGGAGTTGGACATGGGGGGTGAGGAGTTGGACATGGGGGGTTGAGGAGTTGGACATGGGGGGTGAGGATGTTGGACATGGGGGGTGAGGATGTTGGACATGGGGGGTGAGGAGTTGGACATGGGGGGTTGAGGAGTTGGACATGGGGGGTGAGGATGTTGGACATGGGGGGTGAGGATGTTGGACATGGGGGGTGAGGAGTTGGACATGGGGGGTGAGGATGTTGGACATGGGGGGTGAGGATGTTGGACATGGGGGGTGAGGATGCCACCTCAGTCACCCACCTGCTGCACACTTCAACTTATTTTGAAATGTAATGTGAGAGTGATGGAAAAGGATGGAGTCTAATTGGATGGCAATTCCGAGGGTAGACACGGAATATCGCTCTTACACCGGCTTTATCCTCTTGTCCTTTCTGTTCTGTCTGAAGGAAATGTTTATCTGTAACCGTGTCAAGATCAGGAACAGAACTGAAATTCTCAACAAAGACTGGAAGAAGCTGAGAATTCAGCCGATGATTGCAGCAACACTGGGAGCTGCTGGCTCTGCGAAACGCAAGGTAGAGCCTGAGTGAAGTATCTGTGCCGAGTGTGGAAGCCACAGAACCTCAGTGTGGGTTGGGGTGGAGAGAAGAGAGGGGGTTGTGTGTGACGGGGAAGAGGAGGTGGGCTGTAGGGGGAGGGCAGGGCTTGGGAAAGCAGGAGACATCCGTTGTGACAGTCGCTTTGTCTGGAGCTGGTACCGCAGGTGAGGGCTTTGCATTCACAGGTCACGCAGGCTTTATTCTAACTGAGGGGTAAATGGAGAATGTCACTCCTGGTAACTCTGGTTTACCAAACTTAGTGATACCATTGGGTTTGGCATTACCCTCTGCTCGGGAAGTGGCGACTCCACCAAGTATCATGTGAGAGTACCTTTAATAAATGGGTGTTTATTACGGCAGTGATGTCAGAGAGTGGGGGGAGCTGGGCTGTCTGTCAGCTTTTTACTTTTGTTTTAGGCAGTTTGCTGCAGGGTGTGTTTTAGTTTCGTTTTCAGAGCTGGATAGCTGCAGTCACAGCCAGAAGGGGTATTTAAACTAATAACTGCTCTCAGTAGTGACTTTAACCTGATGTGCTCCTGTTAAAGGTTTTGTTTGAAGTCTTATGGATGTTAAAAGGGAAGCTTAAAGGATTACTTAGTGTTGTAGTCTTTGGGGGTTGTATTTGAATTGATGGTTGCTAAGATGTTCACTGTATGTTTTAAAAAGGTTAACTTGAGTTCATAGAATAAACATTGTTTTGCTTTAAAAAATACTTTTCCATTTCTGCTGTCCCACACCTGTAGAGTGGGCCGTGTGCTCCCCATACCACAATATATTAAAAGTTGTGGGTCAGGGGAACTCCATGACACACTTTGGGGTTCTCTAAACCCTGGCCCATAACACAAGTCTGACCTTCAGCTTTGATTGGTTAGTTACACATCTGTCTGCAGCTGTGGGCACAGTGCCTTCCTCCCTTCATACCCCTTCTCCCTCCCTCTACCCGACACATGGGAGGCTTCCCATTGGTGCCCACAGAGAGCAGAAATAAACAGATGTGATTGAGAAATGGCTAAATAGACAGCTGCAATCCCACTTCGTGTCAAACACTGCCTGTCACGTGGGAATGTGGGCGCGTAGCAATATCAGAGACCCTGGTGCCTCTCACAGTATTGATGTACCACTGTGTAGATTTGTGTGGCTGGCTGAGATGACAAACTCCTGGACACAACAGCCCTCGGTCAAATCAATTTGAAAGGATTATGTGAATAATCACAAGTTAAAACCCATTCAGAACATAAGGTGGGATTTACCAACCAACCCACAGCAGTATTTTCTGGTCCTGTCTTTGTCAATGGGGTTTCCCGTTGGCTGCACCCCTCGTTGCTGGGAAACCAGTGCACCATCACTGGGACCCGAATACCCCCCCAGCCTGAACAGCTGGTAAATTGCACCCAGAATGTTCAGTGACTTTCAGAACCTGGCAGCTTCTGTCCCCCTAACATCTGTTCACTGTGTCCCAGCACAACTCTAATCACCAGCAGAGCACACCTTACCTGCAATCTTCTAGACATGCTCCAGAATTCTACCTCCCATTATAGCTCTTCCTCCAGTTAGCAATCAGTGGGCAGTAGCTGGGGTTAAACAAACTACCTATAGTCAGCACTCTCGCTGTGCTCACCTCACTGCTCTCATCCTCACTCCTGATTTTCTTCATTGTAGTGCATGGTTGAGAGTTTATTCCTGGGCTTCAAGAGTCAGATGGTCACACAGAAGATGCTGAGCACGGCGGCCATCAGTCCGGTCATGTATTCCTGGGCTCCACTCCAGCAGAATTTCATGGTAGGTGACGGAAGCAAATTATTCAAAGAATCATCCTCCACCAGTTCCACCAACTCCAGCATGATGCCACCACCAAACATCTCTTCCCCTCACTCCCCCTGTCAGCATTCCACAGGGACCATTCCCTCCGGGATACCCTGCCCACTCATCCATCACCCCCAACACCTCACCCTCTTCCCACGACACCTTCCCAAACAATCGCAGAAGGTGTAACACCTGCCCCTTTACCTCCTCCCTGCTCACCATCCATGGGCCTAAACAGTGTTTCCAAGGGAGGCAGCGCTTCACAAACACCTCCTTCAATCTGGTCTCTTGCATTCGCTGCTCCCAGTGTGGTCTACTCTACACTGGAGAGACTAAACGCAGACTGGGTGACTGCTTTGCAGAACACCTCCGGTCCGTCCGCAGCAGGACCCAGACCTTCCTGTCGCTGCCATTTCAACTCACCGTCCTGCCCCCACGCCCACATGTCCGTCCTTGGCCTGCTGCAATGTTCCAGTGAAGCCCAGCGCAAACTGGAGGAACAGCACCTCATCTTCCGGATAGGCACGTTACAGCCTCCGGACTTAACATTGAGTTCAACAACTTCAGACTGTGAACTCTCTCCTCCACCTTGACCACATTTTTATTTCTATCAATTCATTTTAATTTCTTGCATTGATCTGTTTTCCATCACCATTGTCCCCCCCCCCTCCCCCACCCCACCCCACTTGGCCGTCTGTTCCTAGTTGCCCTTTGACACACTGCTCCCCTTCGTTCTGCATTTCACACATTCTAATCTCTTTTTGTGCCGCTACCAGCCCCTTCTCAGCCTTAATCACCCCCATTGACATTTCCTTTGTCTTTCTGTCCTCGATACCTTTGTCAATCTCCACCTATCTCTGACTCCATTTCCAGTTCTCTCCAGCTTCAACAAAGAGTCACCCAGGCTCGAAACGTTAGCACCCTCTCTCTCCACAGATACCGTCTGATCTGCTGAGATTGTCCAGCATTTCCTGTTTTTGTTTTGCAGGAGGTGTTTTGTTGTCTCTGAGGAGGTGATGTGATATCTGAGTGAATGACGGAGACCAGCGGCTGTATGTGGGTGTAGACAGGGTCACAGTCAAGAATTAGCACTGTTTATGTTAATTACTGTTTCTGACACTTTGTTCCTCACTAATTAGTGTTTGTTACCATGCAGGTGGAGGATGAGACAGTCTTGCACAATATCCCATATATGGGAGATGAGGTCCTGGAACAGGATGGAGTTTTTATAGAAGAACTGATCAATAACTATGATGGAAAAGTACATGGAGACAGAGGTCAGTGCCTGTCCTGTCAACACCTCGTTCTACATTCCATCAAATATATTTACATAGGATATACGGTACAGAAAGAGGTGAGAAAGGTTCTCTCCGTCAGATTATTCCAACATGCCTAGAGTCCCAGCCCTTCCACACGTTGCCCTTGAGGTGACTGTTGTGGTGAAGAGACTGTTGTTTACCTCCGTGAGGAATGTGCCTTTGCAAAGACAGTCTGGACAGGGATGGAGTGGGTTTTTAAAATATAAATGAAATGAAATGAAAAATTTTAAGTACCCAATTATTTTTATTCCAATTAAGGTGCAATTTAGCATGGCAATCCACCTATCCTGCACATCTTTGGAGTTGTGGGGGTGAGACCCACACAGACATGGGGAGAATGTGCAAACTCCACGCGGACAGTGACCCGGGGGTGAGTCCTCGGTGCCATGAGGCAGCAGTGCTAACCACTGTGTCACCATACCACCTCGAGATGCAGTGGTATTTATCCAGGTTCATCCCAAGCAGCTCTGTGATGCAGGAGTCTGTGCTCTACGGGCTGTTCCCAGGGAAGCACTAAGACAAACATCAACTTCTGCTGGAGGATCATCAACTCAGTGATAGACGCTCTTTGGTCTGCCTGAAACTTGCTGATCTTCCAGTGCAAAGAATTGTCCTCGACTGCAAGTTGCAGACTGGCACATTCCAGGATCACGTGCTGAGGGACATAGTCCAGTTCGGACAGTCGCCACAGAGGTGCCATGGAGAAAGGTCACTGTCGAAAGCTTTCTGCCCTATTGAGGGGCTGGGAATTTTACAGAACCCCCTTGGGTTGTATGAATAACATTGAATGTGTCGAATAAATATCACACATATCACAATTGTACTCGAGCACCTCCGATTACAACAAGATCCATGTAGAAATTTTGAATATTTCACTTCCTGCGATGGCTGTTTTGAAAATGCTTTTTATTGTTCTTTTATATATATTTTTTTAAGTATTTTTATTCCACAAATTTTCAACATTTTTACAATTTGCAACAACCCCACAACCCACTGCAACCCATCAAGCCCCACCTCAGCAATCAACAGTAACCAACTCCCCAAAATGCAAAATAACCAAACGCCACAATTGAGGAACCCTCACTCCCCCTCCCTTAGAGCAAATTTCACTTTTTCCAGGGTCAGAAACTCCAACAAGTTCCCCCCCACCCCCCACCCCCAAACCCCGCCCCCACGCCGAGGCACAGGGTGGAGAAGCTGAACCCCACCCCAACAAGACCCGCCTGCGAATGATCAGCGAGGTGAGGGTTAAACATCTGCCCCCGCTCCCACCTGCAGCTCAGTCCGGTCTGACACCCCGAATATGAGTTCTGGGGGACCGGGCTCCATGTCCGCATGTCAGACCCCCGAGAAGGTGCTGAACACAGTCCCCCCCAAAAGCTTTCCAGCTTCGGGCCAGACCAAAACATATGGACGTGGTTCGCGGGGCGCCTCCCACATCGCTCACAGCCACCACCACCTGTACACCACCTTCAGCTATATCGGCCCCAGCCTCGCGCACAAAGTCGAGACATTTACCCTCCACAGCACCTCACACGACAGACCCTCCTCCAGCCCCCCCCAACTCTTCCTCACAGTTTGCTTAACCCCCTCCATGGCGATACCCTGTCCTCCTCCAAAATCCTCCCGTAAATCCTCGCGATGACCCCCCTCAGAAACCCCCCCACCACTGACAGCACCGCCTGCAGCAACGAGGAGGCAGGCCCCATTGGGTAGGTCGGAAAGACTTTCCTCACAAAGCCCCGCTCCTGCATACACCGGAAACTCATCCCGCGCCAGCCCGAACGTCTCACTCAGCTCCTCCAAATCCCCCTCCCACATCCTTCATTTCCTTCATCTCCCCTCTCTTCCCCTCTCCAGGACCTTGCATCCGTCCTCCCCGACCAAAACCCATGATTCCCGCTAATTGGCATTCCCCCTGACCCAGCTCCCAACCTGAAATGATGCCTCCAAATCTTTTTTTTAATATAACGTTAGAGTGCCCAATTCTTTTTCTCCAAGTAAGGGGCAATTTAGCGTGGCCAATCCACCTATCCAGCACATCTTTGGGTTGTGGGGGCAAAACCCACGCAAACACGGGGAGAATGTGCAAACTCCACACGGACAGTGACCCAGGGCCGGGATCGAACCCGGGTCCTCGGCGTGGTGAGGCAGCAGTGCTAACCACTGTGCCACCGTGCTGCCCTAACTGCCTCCAAATCTTCAGCGTGGCCACCACCACCAAACACACCGAGTACCATCGGGAGTGCCGCTGTTGCCAGCGCCCACAACCCCGACCCCTGCAAGAACCCGCCTCCATCCTCACCCACAAAGCCCCCACCTCCCTGCTCCACCCTGAATCTTATTCTTTCTAACCGGTCTGTTCTGGTGGTGATGTCCACTCGAGATGCCCCCAATTCTCCTCATCTAAATCTGTCAGTCAGAGAGAAAGAGGCCCTTCGTCCCATCCGATCCATGCCGACCACCAAGCAGCTGTGTACTCTAATCCCTCTTTCCACACATTGGTCTGCAGCCTTGTCCGCTGCGGCGTTTCAAATGCTCATCTAAATGCTTCTTAAATGTAGTGAGCCTTCCCGTTACCTTACATCTCTGCCCCCTGGTTATTGACCCCTCGACTAAGGGGAAAGATTTCTTTGTATCTACCCTATCTATGTCCCTCATAATTTCATACACCTCGATCAGGTCCCCCCTCAGCCTTCTCTGCTCCAAGGAGAACTCCAACCTAACCAGCCTCTCTTCATAGCTGAAATGCTCCAGTCCAGGCAACATCCTGGTGAATCTACTCTGCACCCTCTCCAGTGAAATCATGTCCTTCCTATAGTGTGGCACACAGAACTCTAGCTGTGGCATAACCAGTGTTTTATACAGCCCCATCATCACCTCTCTGTTGTTATATTCTATGCCTCAACTAATAAAGGCAAGTATCCCATATGTCTTCTGAACCACCTTATCTACCTCCCCTGCTGCCTTCAGGGATCTATGGACATGGACACCAAGGTCCTTCTGGTCCTCTGTACTTCCCAGCATCCTACTGTTCATTGTTTATTACCTAACCTTGTAGTCCCCCCAAAATGTATCACCTCACATTTTTCCGGGTTAAATTCCATTTGTCATTGTTCTGCCCAATGACCAGCCCGTTGCTATTGTCCTGTAATCTAAGGCTTTCCCCCTCGCTATTTACCACACCACCAATTTCTGTGTCATCTGTGACCATACCTCCTACATTCACATCTAGATTATTAATGTATATTACAAATGGCAATGTAAGGGCAGCATGGTGGCACAGTGGTTAGCCCTGCTGCCTCACGGCGCCGAGGTCCCAGGTTCGATCCTGGCTCTGGGTCACTGTCCGTGTGGAGTTTGCACATTCTCCCCGTGTCTGCGTGGGTTTCGCCCCCACAACCCAAAGATGTGCAGAGTAGGTGGATTGGCCACGCTAAACTGCCCCTTAATTGGAAAAAATGAATTGGGTACTCTAAATTTAAAAAACAAAACAAATGGCAATGAAAACCAGCTTTGTCTAGCTTCAGATTAAATTATCCTATATTTGCTTCAATTACTCCTTACGGTAGCAAGGTCCACATTCTCACCATTCCCTGGAGAATTCTCCTGAATTCCCGATTGGATTTCTGGGTGACTATCTAATATTGACAACCTCTTCCCCGCAAGAGGAGAGATTCTGTCTGTATCCTGTGCAAACTTTCCATCATTTTAATAACCACCAAGAATTCTCCCCTCAGCCTTCTTTTAAACAGGGAGACCCAGCTTGACAACCCTTTCCTGAAATGTCCATTCCCAGTATTCAGGTGGTTTCCAGATTGCCTCCCGCCAGAGGTGCCCTCGTGCGCCATTGCCTTTCTGGGTGCAGAGTTGGGGAGGACATTAGGCGGCATTAGCAGCAGAATGGGGAAGCGACTTGTGGAAGCAATTGGGGTGCATTCCCATTGCTAATCTCAGATACAGTCAGTCATGTCAGCACCAAAGTTAAACGCAGCAGTTCAGTAAGTGAGGAGACACTGACAAGAACATGAGAAATAGGAACAGGAGGAGGCCATTCAGCTTGCTGCACTATTCAATAAGATCACGGCTAATCTTCATGTTCACATTCTAGCCCTATCCCCATAGCTCATTTCCTTAGTGCCAAAATACCTTCTCAATCTCAAGTATACTCAAAGACTGAGCACCTCAGCTCGCTGTGTTAGAAAATTCCAAAGGTTTCCAGCATTATGTGACAAAATCTTTCCCCATCTCATATATACACAACAGCAGCAACCTCACTTGCTGCTTACTCCTTCCTGCTGGTTCCAAACTGGCCAGCTTTATTTATACAGGGAGTATAAATACCCCTGAGACTGTGACTGTACTTCCTAGTGTTGTTGAAGAAGGAAACCAAAGATAGTCTTTACTTGGGGTGGATCGATTCACAGAGTGCCACATTATGGCTATCAAGGGATATGGGGATCAGGCGGGAAAATGGAGTTGAGGATTATCATATCAGCCATGATCTCATTGGATGGCAGAGCAGACTCGATGAGCCGACTCCCGACTTCTGCTCCTACGTCTTAGGGCCTTATGGGTAAAAATCCCCTGATTTCATCGCACACGAGTCAATATCACTTTTCATGTGAGCCCAAGTAACCATTCAATCAATGCCCTCCACCTGTATGAACTTAATTCATGTAGCACCTAGTTCTAGAGTCCCCAGCCTGCAGAAACGAGTTCTCAGGAGTCACTCAGTCCAATACCCTCAGGAACTATGATGATGCTGCGAGGAAGGTGTTATAACCTGCCTGCTTACCATTGGCTGGGGACTAATGACAATCCCACAATCCTGTGGGAGTATGAGCTTCCCCAATGAGGGGGGGGCAGAGAAACCATGAGCAGACTCCCTGTATAAATAAAGCTGGCCAGATTGGAACCAGCAGGAAGCAGTGTGCAGCAAGGGAAGTTGCTGCTGCTGTTGTATATATATGTTATTGTAAATAAATGTTATTTCTTTGTATCCTTAAAACTCGTGCTGGATTCTTCGTGGCCCTCACTAAAGAAGAAGTCACACCCACACTCATGCTCAATGTCCCAGCTCAAGAACAGTTTATTAAACCTGGGTTGGTTAAAGATGAACATATTCTGACACCACATGAACCCAGATTGACAGAATACTCTACCTCCAACCCACCAGATACATCTTCTTTGAAAGTGTTTTTATTTTTTCACATTTTGTATTTCACAGCTCTCTCATATGTTACACTTCACTCTGCCCTGAGCAGAGGGGAAAACAAAGTCCAGCTAGAAATAAAAGGAGGTTCTTATTTCCTCATCAAATTTAAAGATATTAAGCTTAAAGTATTTTTTTTGTGCACAGTGGGATACAGTCGGGAGGGAGTTGTCCTGGGAGTCCTCAACATTGATCCTGGACCCATGAAGTCTCAGAGCTTCAGGTTAAACATGGGCAAGGAAGCCTCCTGCTGATTACCACGTACCGGCCACCATCAGCTGATGAATCAGTGCTCCTCCATGTTGAACATCACTTGGAGGAAGTATTGAGGGTGGCAAGGGCACAGAATATACTCTGGGTGGGGGGACTTCAAAGTCCATCATCAAGAGTTTTGTGAAGGGAAGGTCGTGTCTCACCAACTTGATAGAGTTTTTCGAGGAGGTCACAAAGATGATTGATGCAGGTAGGGCAGTGGATGTTGTCTATATGGACTTCAGTAAGGCCTTTGACAAGGTCCCTCATGGCAGACTGGTACAAAAGGTGAAGTCACACGGGATCAGGGGTGAGCTGGCAAGGTGGATACAGAACTGGCTAGGTCATAGAAGGCAGAGAGTAGCAATGGAAGGATGCTTTTCTAATTGGAGGGCTGTGACCAGTGGTGTTCCACAGGGATCAGTGCTGGGACCTTTGCTGTTTGTAGTATATATAAATGATTTGGAGGAAAATGTAACTGGTCTGATTAGTAAGTTTGCAGACGACACAAAGGTTGGTGGAATTGCGGATAGCGATGAGGACTGTCAGAGGATACAGCAGGATTTAGATTGTTTGGAGACTTGGGCGGAGAGATGGCAGATGGAGATTAATCCAGACAAATGTGAGGTAATGCATTTTGGAAGGTCTAATGCAGGTAGGGAATAATCAGTGAATGGTTGAACCCTCAAGAGTATTGAAAGTCAGAGAGATCCAGGTGTACAGGTCCACAGGTCACTGAAAGGGGCAACACAGGTGGAGAAGGTTGTCAAGAAGGCATACGGCATGCTTGCCTTCATTGGCCGGGGCATTGAGTATAAGAATCGGCAAGTCATGTTGCAGCTGTATAGACCTTAGTTAGGCCACACTTGGAGTATAGTGTTCAATTCTGGTCGCCACACTGCCAGAAGGATGTGGAGACTTTAGAGAGGGTGCAGAAGAGATTTACCAGGATGTTGCCTGGTATGGAGGGCACTAGCTATGAGGAGCGGTTGAATAAACTCGGTTTGTTCTCACTGGAACGAAGGAGGTTGAGGGGAGACCTGATAGAGGTCTACAAAATTATGAGGGGCATAGACAGAGTGGATAGTCAGAGGCTTTTCCCCAGGGTAGAGGGGTCAATTATTCGGGGGCATAGGTTTAAGGTGAGAGGGGCAAGGTTTAGAGTAGATGTACGAGGCAAGTTTTTTACACAGAGAAGGTAGTGGGTGCCTGGAACTCGCTGCTGGAGGAGGTGGTGGAAGCAGGGACGATAGTGACATATAAGGGGCATCTTGACAAATACATGAACAGGATGGGAATAGAGGGATACGGACCCAGGAAGTGTAGAAGATTGTAGTTTAGTCGGGCAGCATGGTCGGCACAGGCTTGGAGGGCCGAAGGGCCTGTTCCTGTGCTGTACATTTCTTTGTTCTTGTTTGTTTATAAGATGATCAGGGGAATAGATAGAGTAGACAGTCAGAGACTTTTTCCCCGGGTGGAACAAACCATTACAAGGGGACATAAATTTAAGGTGAAAGGTGGAAGATATCGGAGGGATATCAGAGGTAGGTTCTTTACCCAGAGAGTAGTGGGGGCATGGAATGCACTGCCTGTGGAAGTAGTTGAGTCGGAAACATTAGGGACCTTCAAGCAGCTATTGGATAGATACATGGATTACGGTAGAATGATATAGTGTAGATTTATTTGTTCTTAAGGGCAGCACGGTAGCATTGTGGATAGCACAATTGCTTCACGGCTCCAGGGTCCCAGGTTCGATTCCGGCTTGGGTCACTGTCTGTGCGGAGTCTGCACAGCCTCCCCGTGTGTGCGTGGGTTTCCTCCGGGTGCTCCGGTTTCCTCCCACAGTCCAAAGATGTGCAGGTTAGGTGGATTGGCCGTGATCAATTGCCCTTAGTGTCCAAAATTGCTCTTAGTGTTGGGTGGAGGTGTTGACCTTGGGTAGGGTGCTCTTTCCAGACTCAATGGGCCGACTGGCCTCCTTCTGCACTGTAAATTCAATGATAATCTATGATTAATCAAGGACAAAGGTTCGGCACAACATCGTGGGCCGAAGGGCCTGTTCTGTGCTGTATTTTTCTATGGGTTCGGCACAACATCGTGGGCCGAAGGGCCTGTTCTGTGCTGTATTTTTCTATGTTCTATGTTCCAATACGATTCACTCCGTGTGATATCAAGAAATGTCTGAAGGGCCTGGATACTGCAAAGACTCTGGGCCCTGACAATATCCCGGCAATAGGACTGAAGATTCCAGGACTTGCTGCACCCCTAGACAAGCTGTTCCAGTACAGCTACAGCGCTGGCATCTACCCGGCAATGTGGAAAATTGCCCAGGTGTGTCCTGTCCACAGGAAACAGGACAAATCCGACGCAGCCAATTACCGCCCTATCGGTCTACTCTCCATGGTGATGGAAGGAGTCATCAACAGTGCTATCACGCAGCACTTACTCAGCAATAACCTGCTCATGGACACTCAGTTTGGTTCCGCCAGGGTCATTCAGCTCCTGACATCATTACAGCCTTGGCTCAAACATGGACAAAAGAGCTGAATGCCAGAGGTGAGGTGGGAGTGACTGCCCTCCACATCAAGGCAGCATGTGACCGAGTGTGGCATCAAGGAGCCCGAGCTAAACTGGAGTCAATGGGAATCAGGGGGAAAACTCTCCGCTGGTTGGAGTCATACCCGGCACAAAGGAAGATGGTTGTGGTGGTTGGAGGTCAATCATCTCAGCTCCAGGACATCACTGCAGGAGTTCCTCATGATAGTGTCCTAGACCCAACCATCTTCAGCTGCTTCATCAATGACCTCCCTTCCATCATAAGGTCAGAAGTGGGGGTGTTTGCGGGTGACAGCACAATGTTCAGCACCATTCGCAACTCCTCAGATAATGAAGCAGTCCCTGTCCAAATGCAGCAAGACCTGGACAATATCCAGGCTTAGGCTGACAAGCGGCAAGTTACATTCGTACCACACCAGTGCCAGGTAATGACCATCTCCTACAAGAGAGGATCTAACCATCGCCCCTTGACATTCAATGGCATTACCATCGCTGAATCCCCACAATCAACATCCTGGGGGTTACCGTTGATCAGAAACTGAACTGGACCCAGCCACATTAATACTGTGGCTACAAGGGCAGGTCAAAGGCTAGGAATCCTGGCGAATAACTCACCTCCTGACCATCCCAAAGCCTGTGCACCATCTACAAGGCACAAGTCAGGAGTGTGATGGAATACTCTCCACTTGCCTGGGTGAGCGCAGCTCCAACAACACTCAAGAAGCTCGACACCATCCAGGACAAAGCAGCCCCGCTTGATTGTTCCCCTTCCACAAACATTCAAACCCTTCACCGCCGAGGCACAGTGGCAGCCGTGTGTACCATCTACAAGATGCACTGCAGTAACTCACCAAAGTTCCTTAGGCAGCACCTTCCAAACCCACAACCACTACCATCTAGAAGGACAAGAGCAGCAGATACCTGGGAACTCCACCACCTGGAGGCTCCCCTCCAACTCATTGACCACCCTGATTTGGAAATATATCGCCGTTCCTTCACTGTCGCTGGGGCAACATCCTGGAACTCCCTCCCTAACAGCACAGTGGGTGTACCTACACAACAAGGACTGCAGCGGTTCAAGAAGGTAGCTCACAACCACCTTCTGAAGGGCAACTAGGGATGGGCAATAAATGCTGGCCTAACCAGCGACGCCCACATCCCGCAAATTAATTAATTAAAAAAAGGACAAGTGGCAGATCAGAAGATTGGAAGGAATATAAAGAACATCAAAAAATGACAAAAAGATTGATAAGGAGGGAAAAACAAGAGTATGAGATAAAGCTCGCCAGTAATACAAAGATGGACAGTAAGATCAATACTTGAATAAGAAACAAGTTAACAAAGTTAGCATTAGTCCTATAGAAAGTGTGTCTGGGGAAGTGGTAAAGGAATGTAGGGCTATGGCAGAATCAAACAGATATTTTTCATCTATCTTCACTGTCGAGGATGTGAGTAATAGCCCAGCAATAGTTGTAAATCAGGAAATGGAAGGGAGGGAGGAACTCAGGAAAATTACAATCTCCACGGAAATGGTACTGAGCAAAATTGTTGGGTCTGTGGGCTGACAAATCCCTTGGTCTGGATGGACTTCACCCTAAGGTCTTGAAAGGAAAGGCTAATGAGATAGTTGATGCATTGGTTTTAATTTTCTGAAATTTCCTAGATTCAGGGAAGGGCCTATTCGATTGGAAGATAGCAAATGTACCTCTGTATTCAAAAAGGGAGGGGGCAGAAAGTGGGGAATCTAAAGGCCAGTTAGCCTAACATCTGTCAGAGGGAAAAGATTAGAAGCCATTAAGAATATATTATAGCCGGGCACTGGGAAAAATTTAAGGAAACTAGGTAGGGTCACCATGGTTTTGTGAAAGGGAATTCCTGTATAGCTGACATATTTGAGTTTGTTAAAAGAGTTACATGTGCTGTGAATAAAGGGTAACCAGTAATTTATAGATTTCCAGAAGGCCATAAACCATAAGACACAGGAGCAGAATAAGGCCACTCGGCCCATCGAGTCTGCTCCGCCATTCAATCATGGCTGATATTTCCTCATCCCCATTCTCCTGCCTTCACCCCATAACCACTGATCCCCTTATTAATCAAGAATCTGTCTATCTCTGTCTTAAAGACACTCAGTGATTTGGCCTCCACAGCCTTCTGCGGCAAAGAGTTCCACAGATTCACCACCCTCTGGCTGAAGAAATTCCTCATCTCTGTTTTAAAGGATTGTCCCTTTAGTCTGAGGCTGTGCCCTCTGCTTCTAGTTTCTCCTACAAGTGGAAACATTCTCTCCACATCCACTCTATCTAGGCCTCGCAGTATCGTTTAAGTTTCAATAAGATCCCCTCTCATCCTTCTAAACTCCAACGAGTGCAGACCCAGAGTCCTCAACCGTTCCTCATACGAGGCATCAAGGCATTTGATAAGATGCCATGTCCAAGGTTTTTGCAGAAAATCAAAGCTCCTGGTGTCGGGAGTAACATATTGGCATGAATAAAAGATTAACAGGAAGCAGGGAGTTGGCATTAATGGGTCATGTTCTGGTTGGCAGGATGTGACGAGGGGTGGGACACGGAGCAGGGCTGGGGACTCAACTTTTTACAATTTATAAAATGATTTAGATGAGGGGATTGTTGCTAAATTTGCTGATGACACAAAGATAGGAGAGTAAATTGTGAAGAGGACATAAGGAGGCTACAAAAAGATATAAATAGGTTAAGTGAGTGGACAAAATCTAACAAATGGAATGTAATGTGGGCAAATGTGAAATTGTCCATTTGACAGGAAGAATAATAAAGAAGCATATTTTCAAAGTGGTGAGTGATTGCAGAGGGACCTGGGTGTCCGAGTGCACGAATCACAAAAGGCTGGTATACAGGTCCAGCAAGTAATCAGGGAAACCTAATAGAATGTTAGCTTTTATTGTGAGGGGTATTGATTACAAAAGTAGGGAGGTTATGCTTCAGTTGTGCAGGGCATTGGTGAGACCACATCTGGAGTATTGTGGACAGTATTGGTCTCCTTATTGAAGGAACTATGTTGGAAACATTTCAGAGAAAGTTTATTGACTAATGCCAGGAATGGGGGGTTGTCTGATGAGGAATGGTTGGAGAGGCTGGGTTTGTGTCCATTGGAGTTTGGAAGAGTGAGAGGCGACTGAATTAAAACCTTTCGGATCCAGAGGGATGTTGACAGGGTGGGTGTGGAGAGCATCTTTCTTATGAGAGAATCTGGAACCAAGGGTCACCGTTTCAAAATAAGGTGTCGTCCATTTAAGACAGAGATGAGGAAAAACAATTCTCTCAGAGAGTCATGTGTCTCGAACTCTTCCTCACAAGGCAGTGAAAGTCTTTGAATATTTTGAAGGCTGAGCGAGGTTGATTCTTGATTAACGAGGGGTGAAAGGTTATCGGGGGTTGGCAGGAATGTGGAATTGAGATTACAATCGGATTTTACTGAATGGCGGTGCAGAATCAAGCAGCCGGGTGGTTCCTCCTGCTCCTCGTTCATATGTTTGTCTGATCTGTCACCCCGGAAACCTGAGACCCATCAAGTGCCACAGCTGCAGCACTGAGCAGATCTAAGCTGTCAGAGAGAGAGAGAGAGAGAGAGAGAGAGAGAGATGGAGATGGTTGGGGACAGAGAGAGAGATTGGGTGTGAAAATGAGGTGGGGAGTGAGTGAGAGAGAGAGTGAATTGGATGAAAAATCCGAGGGTACGATTGTGGACGATTGTTGGAAAGAAGCGAAGGGTTCCTGTATGTCACTAATGGAAGTGCTGAAATTTTGTTAGTGATTCTCATGGTGTTGCAATATTTCTGAACAGGTTACCGCGGGGTGTGGAGTCCAACAGCATGTGGACATCCCGTTGCCAGATGTGTGTATATTTGCTGAGCAGATAGAATTAATGCCTCAATGTTTTGCAGAGTGCGATTTTATCAATGATGAGATCTTCACTGCGCTTGTCCACTGTCTCAGTCGCGAATCAGATGCTGAAGCTAAGCGAGTGGCTCCCTCTCACAGCAGCAGCCAAAATATTAAACGAGGACAGGATGAATCCCATTCTAGTAATCAGGCCATTGAGGATGGTAAGTCTGTACACTGACCCCTCCTGATGGGAGTTTGTTTAATTCATTATTAGGATGTTGGTTTGAGTCAAAGCTAACCTATGTTGTATATTCCTAATTGCCCTTGAGAAGGTGGTGGTGTCTTCTCGAACCGCTGCTGTCAATGTGGTGTAGGTACACCCACAGTGCTGTTAGGGAGGGAGTTGCAGGATGCTGACCCAATGAAGGAACGGTTGTTTTTTGTGTGAGGTTAATGCAGAGCTGCTTGCCCCCCCACTAGGGACGGGCAGGGGCCGTGTTAGCAAATTGCATTGAACAGCTGGTTTTCGTGATGAGGCAGGTCACTCAGCCAGTCATTATTGAATTACTGTTTGTGGAATCTGCTGTGTCCAATTGGCTCCCACGTTTCCTACATTAGAACAGTGACTATACACAGAAGCGTTTCATTGTCTGTGAAGTGCTTTGTGTTGTGAAAGGTGACATATAAATGCATGTCTGCATTGATGCTGCCTTTGCTTCAGGCATTCAGTCCGACTCGGTCTTTTAACCCAATCGGCTGGATCGATATTTCCACAGAGAGGGAGTTCATGAGGGAAGAAGAATCCAGAAACCACAGACGTCAAGAGTCTGACAAATTTAATGGCATGACTTTCTAATCATTTTCCTGACTGTTTTGGCAGCTGGTTATAATTGGCAGATTGCCAAGTGGGTAAAGCGAGTGGCAGGGGCACAAGGCAGGGTTCAGCTGGGAGAGAAAGGTTTGGGTGGCAGTCAGCGGGTATGTGGAGGTGGAGACGAGGGTCTCTGGGGCTGCTCATCGGGGTCCAAAGGGATTAGGGGTTCAGCTTATCACAGTGGAGAGAGGGCGGCACGGTGGCGCAGGGGTTAGCACTGCTGCCTCACGGCGCCGAGGTCCCGGGTTCGATCCCGGCTCTGGGTCACTGTCCGTGTGGAGTTGGCACATTATCCCCGTGTCTGCGTGGGTCTCACCCCCACAACCCAAAGATGTGCCGGGTGGGTGGATTGGCCTCGCTAAATTGCCCCTTAATTGGAAAAATTAAATAAAAACCTTCGAGTGGGGGGAGGCCAAAGGTGAGTTTCAGGGATTTGGGAAGCACTCCTATCCCTCCGGGATCTCACACAGCTGGAAAGGGCATTTCCCTGAAACCCACCACCAGTCCCAGTTTCACTCCCAGATTTCCTGAATCCTGGAATCCCATTAAATTTAAAGGAGATTTTCAATTGGATTGTGGGAGTGGATTTCAATATTATAATGATCTGTCCACCATTGAGTTGTAGTCAGACTTTGGAAAGACCCCCACCAGACCCATTGGGGGGGGGAGGGGGGGTCAGAGGGGGGTGAGATTTCATTCTGATTGTGTGTATTCAGCCTGTGATCTACAGAATAATTAAAATTCATTGGTTGAGATTTTGGGCTGTGAGGGTCTGTCCCAGTCCCTGTAACCCTGGCCTAACTGAATATTCCAGGTTCCGAGGAGAGGCCGAACAGGCGGCTCCCACCTGACAAGATCTTCAGAGCCATTGCCATGATGTTTCCAGACAGGAGCTCCTCGAAGGAACTGAGAGAGAAGTGAGAACTCGCATTCCTCCCCTCGTTCTCCCTCCCTTCATTTCCTCCTCCATCCAATCCCTCTCCCCTCGTTCCCCCTCTGTCTTATCTCTCTCCTTCTGCCGCTGTCCCCTTATGCCCCCCATTTCCCCTCTCCTGCTTCCCCTCCTCATTTCCCCCATCAATTCCCTTTCACTTTGTTCCCCCTCCCCTCGAGGTCCCCCTCCCCTCGAGGTCCCCCTCCCCTCGAGGTCCCCCTCCCCTCGAGGTCCCCCCTCGTTGCCCCCTCGCTCATTCCCCCCTCCTTCGTGGCCCCCTCCCTTCGTTCCCCCCACCTGTTGTTCCCCCCTCCCCTCGTTCCCCCCACCTGTTGTTCCCCCCTCCCCTTGTTGCCCCTCCACTCTAGGTCGCCAGGTTTCAGGGCTGTGCTGGCTGGTGACATTCACTCTGACTGTTTTTCAGGTACTGGGAGCTGACTAAATTCTGTGATCCCTCAGCAATGCCCCCTGAATGCACTCCAAACATTGATGGACCAAATGCCAAGTCCGTGCAGCGTAAGCAGTCTCTACATTCCTTCCACACCCTCTTCTGCAGACGTTGCTTCAAGTATGACTGTTTCTTGCACCGTGAGTACTGAATGTTCTACAATTACCGTTTGTCCAGCTTGACTCTTCCTGGAGACGGTGTCCTGCTGTCTGTCAGAAAGGGGAGTCTGTCTGTCACCTTCGGAATCCCATTGGTGCTGGTGCTGAGGGGGTAGGGGCTGAGGGGGTAGGGGCTGAGGGGGGTAGGGGCTGAGGGGGGTAGGGGCTGAGGGGGGTAGGGGCTGAGGGGGGTAGGGGCTGAGGGGGGTAGGGGCTGAGGGGGGTAGGGGCTGAGGGGGGTAGGGGCTGAGGGGGGTAGGGGCTGAGGGGGGTAGGGGCTGAGGGGGGTAGGGGCTGAGGGGGGTAGGGGCTGAGGGGGTAGGGGCTGAGGGGGTAGGGGCTGAGGGGGGTAGGGGCTGAGGGGGGTAGGGGCTGAGGGGGGTAGGGGCTGAGGGGGGTAGGGGCTGAGGGGGGTAGGGGCTGAGGGGGGTAGGGGCTGAGGGGGGTAGGGGCTGAGGGGGGTAGGGGCTGAGGGGGGTAGGGGCTGAGGGGGGTAGGAGGTGAGGGGGTGAGGAGGTGAGGGGGGTGGGGGCTGAGGGGGTAGGGGCAGTAGGGGCTGAGGGGGTAGGGGCTGAGGGGGTAGGGGCTGAGGGGGTAGGAGGTGAGGGTGTAGGGGCTGAGGGGGTAGGGGGGTGGGGGCTGAGGGGGTAGGGGCAGAGGGGGCTGAGGGGGTCGGGGCTGAGGGGTCGGGGCTGAGGGGGTCGGGGCTGAGGGGGGTCGGGGCTGAGGGGGGTCGGGGCTGAGGGGGGTCGGGGCTGAGGGGGGTCGGGGCTGAGGGGGGTCGGGGCTGAGGGGGGTCGGGGCTGAGGGGGGTCGGGGCTGAGGGGGGTCGGGGCTGAGGGGGGTCGGGGCTGAGGGGGGTCGGGGCTGAGGGGGGTCGGGGCTGAGGGGGGGTCGGGGCTGAGGGGGGTCGGGGCTGAGGGGGGTCGGGGCTGAGGGGGGTCGGGGCTGAGGGGGGTCGGGGCTGAGGGGGGTCGGGGCTGAGGGGGGTCGGGGCTGAGGGGGGTCGGGGCTGAGGGGGGTCGGGGCTGAGGGGGGTCGGGGCAGAGTGGGTGGGGTGAGGGGATAGGGACTGAGGGGGTGGGGTGAGGGGGGGGACTGAGGGGGTGGGGGCAGAGGGGGTAGGGGCAGAGGGGGTAGGAGCAGAGGGGGTAGGAGCAGAGTGGGTGGGGTGAGGGGGTGGGGCTGAGGTGGTGGGCTGAGGGGGTAGGGACTGATGGGGTGGGGTGAGGGGATAGGGACTGAGGGGGTGGGGTGAGGGGCTGAGGCAGCAGCTGTCAATTAAACTATTAATAAACTGGGAAGAACACAAATGGAAATACGAAAATATTGCAGAGAAATAAATTATCCAGCATGCAATCTCTTTATTCTCTTGTCCTTTCCCTGCCTGCGAAGACTTTAATTTTAGCAATCTTCACACGCAGAATGTTTTGAACTGGGGAATAGTGTGGGAGTGATAGAAGGATTCCTGAACTAATTATTAGTCTGTTGAACCACATTCGCAACCCTCCCTCCAAGGCCAACAAGTCCTGCCGTTGACTTGAAGCGGGAGCTTCTGGTGCAGAGGTGGGGATGCGACCCACTCTGCCACAAATCCTCCATCCAAGACTGATGCTTTTTGTCCTCAGTATTTGTTGGGGTTTATACAAGTTTCAGACAAGGGCAGCATGGTGGCACTGTGGTTCGCACTGGGACTGCAACGCTGGGGACCCGGGTTCGATTCCCGGCCCTGGGTCACTGCCCGTGTGGAGTTTGCACATTCACCCCGTGTCCGTGTGGGTCTCACCCGCACAACTGAAAGATGTGCCGGGTAGGTGGATTGGCCACGCTAAATTGCCCCTTAATTGGAAAAAAAATAATAATTGGGTACTCTAAATTTATATTAAAAAAATACAAGTTTCAGACAACAAATATTTAACATTTCTATCCAATATTTGATTGCTTGGTGAAAGTTACTGCATGCACACAAACAAGAGTCTCACAACAAAATAAAATATTGATAACATTTAAGGAGTATTTAGATGTTCACTTGCTTCCCAGGGCAGACAAGGCTATGGTCCAAGTGCTGGGAAATGTTTCTGACCGGCGCCAACATGATGGGCCGAACAGTCTTTCCTCTGCTGGAGACCTCTGTGACTCTATGATATAAATAATTTAGACTAAAATATGACCGAGCAGATTGTGTGTCTGGACTGCAGTATATGGGAGTTTGTGACAGTCAGACTGTCTGACTGAACACATCTGTGGACATATTGAGGTCGAGTGTCAGAGAGAGACATTCTGACACAGAACGGAGAGACGGGAGTACCTGGACTGACCATGGACACCAAAAGACAAAATGCTGGAAAATCTCAGCAGGTCTGGCAGCATCTGCAGTGAGAGAAAAGAGCGAACGTTTCGAGTCCAGATGACCCTTTGTCAAACTTCTGACCAGCGACACACTGATCCTGGACACACTGACCTTGGATACACTGACCCTAACACTCTGACCTTGGATACACTCTGACCTTGGACACTCTGACCTTGGACACTCTGACCTTGGACACTCTGACCTTGGACACTCTGACCTTGGACGCACTGACCTTGGACACTGACCTTGGTGACACTGTGTAGTCAAGAAGGGGTTGGTGAATGTTTTTTTTATGCTTGCATGAGCAACACTGGTAATTTTATCATGTGTTGCCCATCCCTGATTGCCCTTGCACCGTGGAGCTTGTTTGCCCATTTCACAGGTTATTTGGTCCAAGGACTATTCGGAACTAATTAAACGAATTGCAGGTGTAAATTCAACCGTAATCAGCACCTATACTACCTCAGGATGTAAGGAAATTTGGCATGTCCACATTGACTCTTACCAACTTTTACAGATGCACCATAGAAAGCGTCCTGGGTGGAATTCTCCACAAATGTGGCTGTGTCCCCACACGCGCGGGAAAACGGGCACAAATCACTCTGGACTATCTTGGAGTAAGTTCAGAGTGTTTCTCCATTTTGAAGGGGGACAGCAGGACCCCGGAGCTGCGTGAAGCGGGGCAGGAGAGCTCCTCGCAGCTCCGGCTGGTGTTACGGGGCAGGAGAGCTCCTCGCAGCTCCGGCTGGTGTTACGAGGCCCTGCACTTCCAGCCGCGGGGTCTGTGCATTCGCGCAGCTGCCCCGTGCAACATGGCGGACCCACACCGGGTCAGCCCCGTAAATATAGGCCTCCCCATATCGCGTGCGCCCACCGATCGGTGGCCCCCCGATTGCGAACCTGGCAATCCTGACGGCCCCCCACCCCCGGGTGATGGAACCCCTGCCCCCCCACAAGGGCGGCCGGCCACTGGGTCCGCAGTCACCACTCCGAGCTCCCGCCGGGAGGAACCATGAGTGAACCACGGCGGCGGGAAGTTGGCCAGTTTTCGGTGGAGAATTGCCGCGGGGGCCTCTTTCAATGGCCCCCGACCAGCGCTGTGTTGACCGCACGCGCGCGACTGGTGGCGATTCTCCGATCGCGGGTCTGACGCCCATTCTCCGCCCCCGCGCCGAGCACGATTTCAGCTCGGAGAATCCTGCCCCCTATCTGGCTGCATCACAGCCTGGTACGGCAACTGCTCGGCCCAAGACGGCAAGAAACTGCAGAGTGTGGTGAACTCAGCCCGTCCATCACCTGAACCCGACTCCCGACTTGGAGTGCACTAATCAGCCGCTGAGGCATGGCACATGTGCCCCCGAAGAGGCACTTGAGAGTTGAGGAGCGTGAAGCGCTATCACAACTAACAAGGCTAATTCCTCATTTGAAATAGCCTTCAGCCTGAAGCTGGAGGCTGCTCACAGTCAAAGGGAGTAGGACAGCAGGGCTCTGTCCTGGCCGTGTTTGGCGGGGCCTATGGGCAGCAGCTGTCGTTGCCCCTGTTACGGGTCTCCACAATATTTAAAGATGGCGTGAAGGTTTCACAGATGCAAAGCCCTCCCCCCCCCCCCCCCCTCCCCCCAAGGCGACCCCTAACTCCAGCCCCTTGGCCAAGCCCAACCCCCCTGAATGATCCCCTCCCCCCCCAGACCCCCGAGCACTGTGACAGCAGCTCCGGTGCCGTTGAGCTGCAGGCCGGAGAATGGAAATGGCTCCTCACCTCCCCTCAGCAGCCATTGCTCCAGCTTCACGATTTTGAAATGAGTACTAACCGGCGCCCACCGAGTCAGAACACTAATGGAGAGCAGCGCAGTGCTGTGATACACTCTGGTATGTGTATAAGAGTGTTGTACCACACTGAGCATTGACAATCTGTCTGATGGCACAAACAGAAAATGTTCTTCTGAATTTGTAATCCAAGATCTCAGTTAGCCGCCTGCTGACTTGTCATCCGCTGACTAGCTGCTCAGTGGGTCTCGCGATGAATACGGAAGAAGTTGATGGTATTGACAATGCATCGACCAGTCTCCATCTGTCTTCCAGGTGATTGTGATGCTCAAAGTGAACAGCTCAACATCTGATTTGCCATCCGGAACATAACACTCCCCCCACCCCAGACCCCTCCACCCTTACCCCACCCTCTCACCCACTCACCCCCCCCCCCCCATCCTCTCACCCCACTCACCCCCCTCCCAACCCCCGGAACCCTCTCACCCCCCCCCCCCCCAATCCTCTCACCCCCCCCCCAATCCTCTCACCCTCTCACCCCCCCCCCCCATCCTCTCACCCACTCACCCCCCCCATCCTCTCACCCACTCACCCCCCTCCCTGGAACCCTCCCCTCTCACCCCCCACACCCCAGACCCCTCCACCCTTACCCCATCCTCTCACCCCACTCCCAACCCCCGGAACCCTCTCACCCCCCCCCCCCCCCCATCCTCTCAACCCCCCCCCATCCTCTCACCCCACTCACCCCCCCTCCCAACCCCCGGAACCCTCTCACCCCCCCCCCCATCCTCTCAACCCCCCCCCCCCCCCCCATCCTCTCACCCACTCACCCCCCCCCCCATCCTCTCACCCTCTCAACCCCCCCCCCCATCCTCTCACCCACTCACCCCCCTCCCTGGAACCCTCCCCTCTCACTCCCCCCACCCCAGACCCCTCCACCCTTACCCCATCCTCTCACCCCACTCCCAACCCCCGGAACCCTCTCACCCCCCCCCCCCCATCCTCTCACCCCACTCACCCCCGGAACCCTCTCACCCCCCCCCCCATCCTCTCAACCCCCCCCCCCCATCCTCTCACCCACTCACCCCCCCCCCACCCTCTCACCCACTCACCCCCCCCCCCCCCACCCACTCACCCCCCCCACCCTCTCACCCACTCACCCCCCCCCCCCCACCCCTCTCACCCACTCACCCCCCTCCCTGGAACCCTCCCCTCTCACCCCCCACACCCCGGAACCCTCCCCTCTCACCCCCCACACCCCGGAACCCTCCCCCTCAACCTCCCCCCCCCCCCCCCCCCCTTGCCGTGCCCCTCTCCTCTCACCCCCCCCCCCCCCCCGAAAACACAGTGGTTAGCACTGCTCCATCACAGCTCCAGGGTCCCAGGTTTGATTCCCGGCTTGGGTCACTGACTGTGCGGAGTCTGCACGTTCGCCCCGTGTCTGCGTGGGTTTCCTCCGGGTGCTCCGGTTTCCTCCCACAGTCCAAAGATGCGCAGGTTAGGTGGATTGGCCGTGATAAATTGCCCCTTAGTGTCCAAAAATGTTAAGTGGGGTTATTGGGTTATGGGGATAGGGTGGAGGTGTGGGCTTAAATCGGATGCTCATTCCAAGGGCCGGTGTAGACTCGATGGGCCAAATGGCCGCCTCCTGCACTGTACATTCTATGATTCCGGCTGGGAGTTGGATAATTCCCGGGAGGCCGCTGCATTGAACTTCAATCTTGTTAATGAGATTGGAATGAATGCAAATGAGGGTTAATGATATTCTCGCCATTTTGAGGCGATTCAGAACTTGCCATTGGAATGGACCGGGTGAATTGCAAAATGGTTCATATCCGGTGCAAATCTGGATTTTGGCCTCTCCTGCTGTTAACCCGGTACAATCGGATCTGCACCGGGCACAATGCGGCTGCTGAACCGCGCCCTAAGTGCCGGATTGATTGGTGAGAAACTCCACAAGCTGCAAAGAAGATGACTGTGAATAGCAGTATTTCTGGACCTCACCAAAACAGCCGACACGAACACCTTGCCAAGCTCACCCAAAAGGACACTTGGTCATTTGTGTGGGAATCGCGCCCATTATCTCAAATTATCTACTCTCCAGAAAATCTTTAGCAATCCGAACAAAAGTCTATTAGGTCTTATATAGGTAAACAATGTTCAAATGAATGATCATCCCACTTTTACGACATCTTAATTGCACCTTGCACAGACCGAGAGGGCTGGATTCTCCATTTCTGAGACTAAGTGTTCTTGCTGGAGCAGAATTTGTGGACTTTCATGACGGCAAAACTGGCGCCGAACCTGGACCGATTGCGCTACCGTTGAGGGTCTAGCACTGGCACCGCGTAGAACACGTTCGATTCCAATGAGAAACGGTGCTGGCTTCGCTGGGTCCGTGATTGACACTCGGGAGGCTGACAAGCTGCAGCCGCAGATACACATTACACTCCCCACACACTCATCCCAGCCGCACACACACTGCACTCCCCACACACACTCATCCCAGCCGCACACACACATTACACTCCCCACACACACTCATCCCAGCCGCACACACACTGCACTCCCCACACACACTCATCCCAGCCGCACACACACATTACACTCCCCACACACTCATCCCAGCCGCACACACACTGCACTCCCCACACACACTCATCCCAGCCGCACACACACATTACACACCCCACACACACTCATCCCAGCCACACACACACATTACACTCCCCACACACTCATCCCAGCCGCACACACACTGCACTCCCCACACACACTCATCCCAGCCGCACACACACATTACACACCCCACACACACTCATCCCAGCCGCACACACACATTACACACCCCACACACACTCATCCCAGCCACACACACACACTGCACTCCCCACACACACTCATCCCAGCCGCACACACACATTACACACCCCACACACACTCATCCCAGCCACACACACACATTACACACCCCACACACACTCATCCCAGCCGCACACACACATTACACTCCCCACACACACTCATCCCAGCCGCACACACACATTACACTCCCCACACACACTCATCCCAGCCGCACACACGCATTACACTCCCCACACACACTCATCCCAGCCGCACACACACATTACACTCCCCCACACACACTCATCCCAGCCACACACACGTTACACTCCCCACACACACTCATCCCAGCCGCACACACACATTACACTCCCCACACACACTCATCACAGCCGCACACACGCATTACACTCCCCACACACACTCATCCCAGCCGAACACACACATTACACTCCCCACACACACTCATCCCAGCCGCACACACACATTACACTCCCCACACACACTCATCCCAGCCGCACACACACATTACACTCCCCACACACACTCATCCCAGCCGCACACACACATTACACTCCCCACACACACTCATCCCAGCCGCACACACACATTACACTCCCCACACACACTCACCGCAGCCGCACACACACATTACACTCCCCACACACACTCATCCCAGCCGCACACACACATTACACTCCCCACACACACTCATCCCAGCCAACAAGATGGCACTGGCTGTGCTGGAGCCCGCCCGTCCTGCTGATGGGTCGGCTGGGGCCAGAGGGCACCCAGGGAGGGTGGCCTTGGGGGGGCAACCTATACGATCCGTGACCCTGAGTTCCCAGTGGGCTGTCAGCGGCGTGCACAGCTGCATGGCTGCCTTTCCGGCTGCGGCAATGGTGCTCCGTGCCCGTCCACCCCGACCCCACAGCCCACCTCCTGCCCCCTGCCCCCCCCCACTACTCCCCCTGGCCCTGGCAGAAACCCCCCCTCCGGCCAGCGGCATTATTGTCAGCAAACTATGGTGATGTTGGACACTTTCTGAACCCCCTCTCCCTCAGCAGCCGCCGCGCCGGTTTCTCGATTTTTAAAAGCACAAGTGAGCCGTCCCCCCGGGAACTCGGCCCAGCGGAGGCGGAGAATCGCATTTTCAGTTTCTGTTATTAAAATTCTAGATTTATGTAAAGCTGATTTTGACACAGACTGTCCACAGTAAACTGCTGGAATGGACAAAATGACAGCAGAACAATTGAAGATGTTTAAAAAGGGAATTTAATGTGACCTAGAACTCGTTTGAGAACGGAAAGGGCAAGAGTTCACATTGTGTGAAAGGTCAGCCGTAGACAATTAGAGTGCGAAGAGATAACAGGAGAAAAAGCAGAAACACAGAAAGTAGTACAGTTGTTGGTGAAAGGAAGGTTGGCAAAACAGAGAGAGTTTGAGGTACAGAACGGTCACCTGAAAAGAGGTTGGCAAATAGTTTCAAAATCACCACATAAACCTTCACACAAAAATCCGAGTGAGCAGGAGTCGAAACTGTTAACCGTGATATTGTTGACCAAAATAAGGAAAGGGTGGATTTGCTGAGCAATTACTTTGCCTCAGTATTTACAGCAGAGGTCAGTGGAGGTCAGCATGCTCGAAGGGAACTGTTATTGAATCTGGGTGTCAGCAAGTTAACAGGAATGTAGAAAATCATGGCACTTCCCATCAGTGAATGAAAAACAAGGAGAGGAGCACTAATGGGCAGGATCCTGTCCCACAGGATCTGTGTCGGGACCCCAACTAATCATCCTTTCTATTAACATAATGACATTTCCAGCTACCTGCTCATGTCTGCTGGTCACAGAATGTTGGACAATATTGTGCTGAAAATGGAAGTGTAAAATTTCAAAGATATTAACAAAGATTAAATGAATGGGCAAAACTGTGGCAATTTTTAAAACTCTTTCACACGGGTGTACATCACTGGTCAGGCCAGCCTTTGCTGCCCATCCCTAATTGCCCCTGAGAAGGTGGTGAGCTGTCTTCTGGAACCGTGGCAGTCCGAGGTGTGGGTACACCCACAGTGCCAGGATTCTAACGCAGCGGCACTGAAGGAACGGTGTTATATTTCCAAGTCGGGATGGTGTGTGGCTGGAGGGGCGATCTGTGGGTGGTGATGTTCACGTGTGTCTGCTATCCTTCTAGGTCAGGCTTGTCTAACCTTGTGTTTCGGTGCGGGGGGGAGTGGAATTTCTCAATCAAGGGGCCAATGAACAAACTTCAGAAAGATACGGTTTGCACAATATTGAACATGATTTTCTTTTCAATGGCGGTATGAACAGAGGAATCAATCTGCTGAGCAAAAAGTAAGCAATATGTTGATAATTTAAAAAAGAGTAAAGGAAATCTGGCCATTAATGTGTTAGAAAGTGAGTGTGTGTCCGGCTCCCTCACTCATCCCCTCCAACTGTGAGAGAGGGTGAGAGTCTGTGTTGGTGTGGGGGGCAGGGGGGGGGCACGATCTTCCACCCGCGCTGCTCCGGAAAAGCAGCTCTCCGCGACGAATCGTGGCCGGTGAAAGCCGGGAGACCCCATTCCCAGGCTCACAACGCCTCCCGAGATTCAACGCAAGGATTGCCCACATAGGGTGGGATTACTTTTTAGCAAATCTGCATATTACAGCGAGATCGTTAGCCTTACTCTTCTTTAAGTTAAATAAATTTAAGAGTATCCAATTATTTTTTCAAATTAAGATGCAATTTAGCGTGGCCAATCCACCTAGCCTGCACATATTTCGGTTGTGGGGGTGAGACCCACGTAGATAGTGGAAGAATGTGCAAACTCCACACGGACAGTGACCCGAGGCCGGGATCGAACCCGGGTCCTCGGCTCCGTGAGGCAGCAGTGCTAGCCACTGCGTCACCGTGTCGCCCGCTAACCTTACTCTAATGTGCAGATTCCCGAGGTACCTGAGGCTTTGGGGGGTGGTGGGGGGGACCCTCGGGGCACCTTTGTTGCGGGTGCCGGGGGGGGCGGGAGGAGGGGGCTGGGCGGCCGGGGGGCGGGGCGGCGGGGGAGGCGGCGGACCCTCCCATGCTGCATTCGGGCTGGGAGGGGAAGGTTGGGGATTCTTTGCAGGGCCTGGGAGATGGGGGTTCTGTGTTGGGAGATGGGGGTTCTGTGCAGTCTCAGCCACGTGTTCCCCGTTCCGGCCCCTTATTCAACACGAGTGGCCTTGAATAGTCATTGTTTCTTGGCACCGCGAGTCCCGGGAAACACGCGACTAAATGCACTCGCTCGGGGACTGTGTTCCCTTTTGATAAGATCGCGCCCTGGGAGTGAGACAGATGTACATACGCACGCACATATACATGCACAAACACACACATGTACACACACATGCACACACACGGGCATTCTCTCACACAACTCACGCACTCAGACATTTGCACTCTTTCAGACACATGCATGCACTCTGTCACACACACATTCTCTTGCACACGCGCACACACACACACGCACATAGCCCTCTCTCACACACCCTCTCACATACATGCGCTCTCCCACACACGCATGCACACTCTCTCACATATGAATGTAATTCCTTTATTCAAAACGAGAGGGAACAGAAAGCAGAAAATTACAGGCCAGTGAACTTAATATCTGACATGTGGAAAATGTTGGAAACTATTATTAAATTCCTTGTTAGCACGGGCGGCACAGTGGTTAGCACAGCTACCTCACGGCGCAGAGGACCCGGGTTCGATCCCGGCTCTGGGTCACTGCCCGTGTGGAGTTTGCACATTCTCCCCGTGTCTGCGTGGGTTTCGCCCCCACAACACAAAGATGTGCAGAGTAGGTGGATTGGCCACACTAAATTGCCTCTTAATTGGAAAAAAAAATAATTGGGTACCCTAAAATTTTTTTAAAATTGTTTTTAGCCAAGCCCTTAGATCGAGCAGAGCCAGTATGGTTTTGTGAAAGGTCATCTTGTTTACCAATTTATTGGAGTTCTTTGAAGAAGTAACAGGTGTTGTGAATAAAGGGGAACCGGTGGATATACTTAGATTTATAGAAGCCGTTTTAATAAGGTGCCACATCAATGTTATTGCACAAATAACAGCTGATAGTGTAGGGGGTAACACACTGGCACGAATTGAAGATTGGCTAACTCACAGGAAGCAGGGAGTTGGCATTAATGGGTCATGTTCTGGTTGGCAGGATGTGACGAGGGGTGGGACACGGAGCAGGGCTGGGGACTCAACTTTTTACAATTTATAAAATGACTTGGATGAGGGGATTGTTGCTAAATTTGCTGATGACACAAAGATAGGAGAGTAAATTGTGAAGAGGATATAAGAAGGCTACAAAGGGAGAGATTGGTTAAGTAAGTGGGAAAAGTCCCAGCAAATAGAGTATAAGGTGGGAAAATGTGAAATTGTCCATTTGGCAGGAAGAATAAAAAATAAACTTATGGTGAGAGATTGCAAAGCTCTGAGATGGTAGAGGGATCTGGGTGTCTTTTGTACATGAATCGCAAAATGTTAGTATGGAGGTACAGCAAGTAATTGGGAAAACCAGTAGAATTGTATCATTATTGTGAGGGGAATTGAGTACAAAAGTAGGGAGTTTACTCTTCAATTATCAAAGGAACTGGTGAGACTATATCTGGAGTATTGTGTACAGCATTCATAGGTGCAGAAGTCATAGGGTAGTAGTCATGGGCGACTTTAACTTCCCAAATATTGAGTGGAAACTCTTTAGATCAAATAGTTTGGATGGGATGGTGTTTGTGCAGTGTGTCCAGGAAGCTTTTCTAACGCAGTATGTAGATTGTCCGACCAGAGGAGGGGCAATATTGGATTTAGTACTGGGTAATGAGCCAGGGCAAGTGATAGATTTGTTAGTGGGGGAGCATTTTGGAGATAGTGACCACAATTCTGTGACTTTCACTTTAGTAATGGAGAGGGATAGGTACGTGCAACAGGGCAAGGTTTACAATTGGGGGAAGGGTAAATACGATGTTGTCAGACAAGAATTGAAGTGCATAAGTTGGGAACATAGGCTGTCAGGGAAGGACACAAATGAAATGTGGAACTTGTTCAAGGAACAGGTGCTACGTGTCCTTGATATGTATGTCCCTGTCAGGCAGGGAAGAGATGGTCGAGTGAGGGAACCATGGTTGACAAGAGATGTTGAATGTCTTGTTAAGAGGAAAAAGGTGACTTATGTAAGGCTGAGGAAACAAGGTTCAGACAGGGCATTGGAGGGATACAAGATAGCCAGGAGGGAACTGAAGAAAGGGATTAGGAGAGCTAAGAGAGGGCATGAACAATCTTTGGCGGGTAGGATCAAGGAAAACCCCAAGGCCTTTTACACATATGTGAGAAATATGAGAATGACTAGAGCGAGGGTAGGTCCGATCAAGGACAGTAGCGGGAGATTGTGTATTGAGTCTGAAGAGATAGGAGAGGTCTTGAACGAGTACTTTTCTTCTGTATTTACAAATGAGAGGGGCGATATTGTTGGAGAGGACAGTGTGAAACAGATTGGTAAGCTCGAGGAAATACTTGTTAGGAAGGAAGATGTGTTGGGCATTTTGAAAAACTTGAGGATAGACAAGTCCCCCGGGCCTGACGGGATATATCCAAGGATTCTATGGGAAGCAAGAGATGAAATTGCAGAGCCGTTGGCAATGATCTTTTCGTCCTCACTGTCAACAGGGGTGGTACCAGGGGATTGGAGAGTGGCGAATGTTGTGCCCCTGTTCAAAAAAGGGACTAGGGATAACCCTGGGAATTACAGGCCAGTTAGTCTTACTTCGGTGGTAGGCAAAGTAATGGAAAGGGTACTGAAGGATAGGATTTCTGAGCATCTGGAAAGACACTGCTTGATTAGGGATAGTCAGCACGGATTTGTGAGGGGTAGGTCTTGCCTTACAAATCTTATTGAATTCTTTGAGGAGGTGACCAAGCATGTGGATGAAGGTAAAGCAGTGGATGTAGTGTACATGGATTTTAGTAAGGCATTTGATAAAGTTCCCCATGGTAGGCTTATGCAGAAAGTAAGGAGGCATGGGATAGTGGGAAATTTGGCCAGTTGGATAACGAACTGGCTAACCGATAGAAGTCAGAGAGTGGTGGTGGATGGCAAATATTCAGCCTGGATCCCAGTTACCAGTGGCGTACCGCAGGGATCAGTTCTGGGTCCTCTGCTGTTTGTGATTTTCATTAATGACTTGGATGAGGGAGTTGAAGGGTGGGTCAGTAAATTTGCAGATGATACGAAGATTGGTGGAGTTGTGGATAGTAAGGAGGGCTGTTGTCGGCTGCAAAGAGACATAGATAGGATGCAGAGCTGGGCTGAGAAGTGGCAGATGGAGTTTAACCCTGAAAAGTGTGAGGTTGTCCATTTTGGAAGGACAAATATGAATGCGGAATACAGGGTTAACGGTAGAGTTCTTGGCAATGTGGAGGAGCAGAGAGATCTTGGGGTCTATGTTCATACATCTTTGAAAGTTGCCACTCAAGTGGATAGAGCTGTGAAGAAGGCCTATGGTGTGCTCGCGTTCATTAACAGAGGGATTGAATTTAAGAGCCGTGAGGTGATGATGCAGCTGTACAAAACTTTGGTAAGGCCACATTTGGAGTACTGTGTACAGTTCTGGTCGCCTCATTTTAGGAAGGATGTGGAAGCTTTGGAAAAGGTGCAAAGAAGATTTACCAGGATGTTGCCTGGAATGGAGAGTAGGTCTTACGAGGAAAGGTTGAGGGTGCTAGGCCTTTTCTCATTAGAACGGAGGAGGATGAGGGGCGACTTGATAGAGGTTTATAAGATGATCAGGGGACTAGATAGAGTAGACAGTCAGAGACTTTTTCCCCGGGTGGAACAAACCATTACAAGGGGACATAAATTTAAGGTGAAAGGTGGAAGATATAGGAGGGATATCAGAGGTAGGTTCTTTACCCAGAGAGTAGTGGGGGCATGGAACGCACTGCCTGTGGAAGTAGTTGAGTCGGAAACATTAGGGACCTTCAAGCAGCTATTGGATAGGTACATGGATTACGGTTAAATGATATAGTGTAGATTTATTTGTTCTCAAGGGCAGCACGGTAGCATTGTGGATAGCACAATTGCTTCACAGCTCCAGGGTCCCAGGTTCGATTCCGGCTTGGGTCACTGACTGTGCGGAGTCTGCACGTCCTCCCCGTGTCTGCGTGGGTTTCCTCCGGGTGCTCCGGTTTCCTCCCACAATCCAAAGATGTGCAGGTTAGGTGAATTGGCCAATGATAAATTGCCCTTAATGTCCAAATTGACCTTGGTGTTGGGTGAAGGTGTTGAGTTTGGGTAGGGTGCTCTTTCCAAGAGCCGGTGCAGACTCAAAAGGCCGAATGGCCTCCTTCTGCACTGTAAATTCAATGATAATCTATGATTAATCTAGGACAAAGGTTCGGCACAACATCGTGGGCCGAAGGGCCTGTTCTGTGCTGTATTTTCTATTCTATTCTATTCATTGGTCACCTTATTTAAGGAGGGAAGTAAATGCGTTTGAAACTGTTCAGAGAAGGTTTAGCAGACTCATAGCTTGAACGGGAATTGTGTTCTGAGGAGAGGTTGGAGAGACTGGGCTTGTATCCACTGGAGTTTCGAAGAGTAAAAGGTGACTTGAGTAAAACACATGAGATCCTGTGGGGACTTGACAGGGTGGATGTGAAAAGAATGTTTCTACTAGTGAGAGAATCCCAAATGTGCGGGGGTCACAATTTAAAGATAAGGGTCTGGATTCTCCGCCTCCAGTAACGGGGTCCCCGGTGCGGCGGAGAATTGTTAAATTGGGATTGGCGGCGGGCAATTCTGCCTTGATTACTCTAACCTCACTTCTTGAATTCACCTCTTTTGCCCGTGTTTGAACTAAGGCTGTAATGAAGTCAGGAGCGGAGTGACCCTGGCTGATCCCAAGCGGAGTGTCTGTCAGCAGGTTGTTGTGTATGTGCTGTTTGATAGCATTGTCAGTGACACCTTGCCTCACTTTACTGATGACTGAGAGTGGACTGATGGAGTGGCAGGTGGCCAGGTTAGAATTATCCTGTTTTTTGTGGTTCCTGATGACAGCATCCAGTGAGACCACGGTGACCCCCAGCGGAGGCTGAGATAGATCAACCATGTCTTTTGCACAGATGTGCTGGGCTCCTCCATCATTGAGGATGGGGATATTTGTGGAGTCTCCTCCTCCAGTGAGTTGTTTAATTGTCCACCACCATTCACAGCTGGATGTGGCAGGACGGCAGAGCTCAAATCAGATCCTTTTGTCACATGACTGCTGTGTCTATCACGGGTTTGCTGCCACGGTTTAGTTACCAGTCTGAGTGCATTGTCAGTCTGTGTTTGTCTGTTGTACAGGGCCTGTGCTCAATGCTAGATTTGATACAACTTGGTTCTTACTTTTGCAGCTTTTCATGCCACACCAAATATGTATAAACGGAAAAATAAAGAGATATTGGTGGAAACAACACCCTGCGGGACGGACTGCTTTATGCTGCTGGTGAGGAAAGATTTTATTTTATACACTGGGAGTTAATCTGGGCAAATACAAGGTCACTGTCCATTCTTTCAGGTTTCTGGAGCCGGTCACTCCATGGTCACAGGTGGTGTCGTCCCTCCCAGTCTGTCAGTTTTGGGGTGCATTATTTGGCAAGGGTGGAGGAGGGGAAAGGTGCGCAGGAAAGATGGGGAGGGGAGTGAAGGAAAGAGAGGAGGAAGGGGAGGGGAAAGGAGGAGAGAGGTGTGCAGAGGAATGAAGGAGTGAAAAGGAAAGGGAGAAAGCTGAGGAGAGGGGGGAGGAGAGGGCAGGAGGATAGGTTGGAGAGAAGGGAGGGGGGGGGCAGGAGAATGAGGCAGAGGGGCGTTTCAGGGAAGGGTAGAAGAGAAGTATTAATACTGGAGCCCTCTCTCCTGTTGGGTTTGCTGAGTTGCTGCCTGGTTATGATGTGGAGTTTGTGGTCGATACTGATCCTGATTTCTTCCCTATTCTTGGACACAGGATGGAGCCAAAGAGTTTTCTGCCTCTCTGTCCACCATTCAAAATAAAACACGAGCAAAACGAAGCGCAGGACGGCGCAGAAAACATCACCATAGTAACTGGAACCAGCCCAGCGCCTCCTCCATTGCAGCCAGTGAGATGAAAGATGGTGACAGTGATCGGGAATGCAGTGGCGAAAACTCCCAGAGCTTTTCAGGTAGGTCATTAACCAAACCTCCCAACCCCCCCATTCACCGCCCCCCCCACCCCCAGTAAACCCACTGAACCCCTCCATCAGTTCCACCCAGTAACTCAATCAGTGTTTGTGTTCCAGATTTGTCAGAGGGAAGTTCCCGGAGTCAAACACCGGTCAAACTAAAGCCAATGGCTGGACGCTGTGAGGCAGATGATGTCTGTGACGGGCAGAGCGAGACCCCCGTGCAGAGCGAGACCCCCGTGCAGAGCGAGACCCCCGTGCAGAGCGAGACCCCCGTGCAGAGCGAGACCCCCTGGCAGAGCGAGGGTCCTGAATTGGATGAGTACAGTGCAATCCCAGAGCATGTGACCTGGATCAGCGCCGAGGAATCACTGTTCCGGGTCTTGCATGGAACATATTTCAACAACTTCTGTGCCATTGCTAAACTGATCAAAACCAAGTGTTGCAGACAGGTGGGCAGTGTTTCCACAACAGTTACTGAGCTTTAATACACAGCGTGACTGTTACGCCAGTTGAGAATTTAGTGCAGAGGGGAAGATGCTACTTTTAATACAGATGATAGTTTGTGCAATTTACTTGAGACAATAAGCATTTAAAATTCAGTGTTTTTGTTAAAACAGACAAAAACGTATTTATAACTAATCCAGGTTAAGATGTGTTAGAGCAAGTGTGTCTCGACTGCAGTATGTGGGAGTTTGTGAATAGTGAGATTGTCCACGGTGACCACAGCTACAGTCCTCATCCCCAATCTCCCTGGCTCAGATCCATTGGAGCTACTGCGAGTTGGAGAGACTCTGATGCATGAGGGAGAGGGAGGAGTTCCTGGACAGTTTGCTCCAGATTTTGGTCACGTCGAGTCGGAGGCTGCAGGTAAAGACTGGGGACGGTGTGACCAGTAACGTACAGATGAGAATCAGAGAAACTGATCCCAAAGCACTGCTCCGATGTGCCTTGTCCCTGTGGTGTGAGGATAAAGACTATCAAGGGACGGAATGTGGACCACGTCACTTTGGAGCAGTGAGAAGTCCGAAGTGAGGGGAAGAGTCAGAGAGTGTAATGTGATAGTTGTTGGGGATTCAGTAATTGGGACACGTTCAATCTTACTTCCAAAGGATGAAGAGATCCACACAGTATGTTGTCTAACTGGTGAGGATGAATGACAACTTAAAATGGTAAGAAAATAGGGCGGGAGAGGATCGACTTGTTGCGATCCACGTTTAAACCAAGAACCATAGAATCCTTACAGTGCTGAAGGAGGCCATTCGGCCCATCAAGATTCCACTGACCCTCTGAAAGAGCAGCCTGAGGCTAAACAAATCCTGTGTCCTCTCTTCAGGTGTATGAGTTTGCAGTGAAGGAATCTTCCATCATTCACAAGGTGCCTACCGATGACCAGGTCCTGTCTCCACCAAAAAAAAAGAGAAAGCACAGGTGAGCATGTACAGGTGAGCATGTGCAGGTGAGCGTGTGCAGGTGAGCGTGTACAGGTACAGATGAGCATGTAGAGGTGAATGTGTGCAGATACAGGTGAGTGTGTGCAGGTGAGCATATACAGGTGAGCGTGTACAGGTGAGCGTGTACAGGTGAGCGTGTGCAGGTGAGCATGTGCAGGTGAGCAGGTACAGGTGAGCAGGTACAGGTGAGCGTGTGCAGGTGAGTGTGTGCAGGTGAGTGTGTGCAGGTGAGTGTGTGCAGGTGAGTGTGTGCAGGTGAGTGTGTGCAGGTACAGGTGAGAATGTACAGGTGAATGTGTGCAAATACAGGTGAGCGTGTGCAGGTGAGCATGTACAGGTGAGTGTGCAGGTGAGCATGTACAGGTGAGCGTGTGCAGGTAAGCATGTACAGGTGAGCGTGTACAGATATAGGTGAGCATATACAGGTGAGCGTGTACAGGTGAGCATGTACAGATGAGTGTGTGCAGGTAAGCATGCACAGGTGAGCATGTGCAGGTGAGCGTGTACAGATATAGGTGAGCATATACAGGTGAGCGGGCGCAGGTGAGTGTGTGCAGGTAAGCATGTACAGGTGAGTGTGTGCAGGTGAGCATGTACAGGTGAGCGTGTGCAGATATGGATGAGCGTGTGCAGGTGAGCATCTACAGGTGAGTGCAGGTGAGTGTTTGCAGGTGAGCAGGTACAGGTGAGTCTGTACAGGTGAGCGTGTGCAAGTTAAAATGTGCAGGTGAGCATGTGCAGGTAAGCGTGAGCGTGTGCAGGTGAGCGTGTGCAGGTGAGCGTGTACAGGTGAGCATGTACAGGTGGGCATTTGCAGGTACAGGTGAGTGTGAAGGTGAGCGTGTACAGGTACAGGTGAGCGTGTACAGGTACAGGTGAGCGTGTGCAGGTGAGCATATGCAGGGGAGCATGTGCAGGTGAGCATATGCAGGAGAGCATATGCAGGAGAGCGTGTGCAGGTACAGGTGAGTGTGCAAGTGAGCGTGTGCAGGCTGGCATGTACACATACAGGTGAGCATGTACAGGTTAACATGTGCAGGTGTGTGTGTGCAGGTGAGCATGTACAGATATGGATGAGCGTGTACAGGTGATCATGTACAGATGAGCATGTACAGGTGAGCATGTGCAGATACGGATGAGCGTGTGCAGGTGAGCATGTGCAGGTGAACATGTACAGGTGAGTGTGTGCAGATATGGATGAGCATGTACAGGTGAGCATGTACAGATGAGCATGTACAGGTGAGCATGTGCAGATACGGATGAGCGTGTGCAGGTGAGCATGTGCAGGTGAACATGTACAGGTGAGTGTGTGCAGATATGGATGAGCGTGTGCAGGTGAGCATGTGCAGATGAGCATGTATAGGTGAGCATGTGCAGCTGAGCATGTGTCCCTGCTGATTTCATCTGTGGGAAGTGCACCCATCTCAAGCTCCTCAGAAACCGCGTTAGGGAACTGGAGCTGGAGCTGGATGAACTTCGGATCATTGGGGAAGCAGAGGTGGGCGTAGATAGAAGCTTCAGGGATGTAGTTACTCAGAAGAATAACGATAGATGGGTGACGGTGAGAGGGTCTGGGAGAAAGCAGTCAGTACAGGGATCCCCTGTGGTCGTTCCCCTTAGTAACAAGTATACCGCTTTGGATACTGTTGGGGGGGGGGGGGCTTACCAGGGGTAAGCCATGGGGTACAGGTCTCTGGCACAGAGTCTGTCCCTGTTGCTCAGAAGGGAAGGGGGGGAGGAGTAGAGCATTAGTCATTGGAGACTCCATAGTCAGGGGGATAGATAGGAGATTCTGTGGGAATGAGAGAGACTCGCGGTTGGTGTGTTGCCTCCCAGGTTCCAGGGTCCGTGATGTCTCGGATCGTGTTTTCCGGATCCTTAAGGGGGAGGGGGAGCAGCCCCAAGTCGTGGTCCATATAGGCACCAACGACATAGGTAGAAAAAGAGATAGGGATGTAAGGCAGGAATTCAGGGAGCTAGGGTGGAAACTTAGATCTAGGACAAACAGAGTTATTATCTCTGGGTTGTTACCCGTGCCACGTGATAGCGAGACGAGGAATAAGGAGAGAGAGGAGTTGAACACGTGGCTACAGGGATGGTGCAGGAGGGAGGGTTTCAGATTTCTGGATAATTGGGGCTCATTCTGGGGTCGGTGGGACCTCTACAAACGGGATGGTCTACACCTGGACCAGAGGGGTACCAATATCCTGGGGGGGAAATTTACTAATGCTCTTCGGGAGGGTTTAAACTAGTTCAGCAGGGGCTTGGGAACCTGAATTGTAGCTCCAGTATACAGGAGGTTGAGAGTAGTGAGGTCATGAGTAAGGTTTCACAGTTGCAGGAGTGTACCGACAGGCAGGAAGGTGGTTTAAAGTGTGTCTTCTTCAATGCCAGGAGCATCCGGAATAAGGTGGGTGAACTTGCGGCATGGGTTGGTACCTGGGACTTCGATGTTGTGGCCATTTCGGAGACATGGATAGAGCAGGGACAGGAATGGTTGTTGCAGGTGCCGGGGTTTAGATATTTCAGTAAGCTCAGGGAAGGTGGTAAAAGAGGGGGAGGGGTGGCATTGTTAGTCAAGGACAGTATTACGGTGGCAGAAAGGACGTTTGATGAGGACTCGTCTACTGAGGTAGTATGGGCTGAGGATAGAAACAGGAAAGGAGAGGTCACCCTGTTAGGGGTTTTCTATAGGCCTCCGAAAAGTTCCAGAGATGTAGAGGAAAGGATTGCAAAGATGATTCTGGATAGGAGCGAAAGCAACAGGGTAGTTGTTATGGGGGACTTTAACTTTCCAAATATTGACTGGAAACGCTATAGTTCGAGTACTTTAGATGGGTCCGATTTTGTCCAATGTGTGCAGGAGGGTTTCCTGACACAGTATGTAGATAGGCCAACGAGAGGCAAGACCATATTGGATTTGGTACTGGGTAATGAACCAGGACAGGTGTTAGATTTGGAGGTAGGTGAACACTTTGGTGATAGTGACCACAATTCTATTACGTTTACTTTAGTGATGGAAAGGGATAGGTATATACTGCAGGGCAAGAGTTATATCTGGGGGAAAGGCAATTATGATGCGATGAGGCAAGACTTAAGATGCATCGGATGGAGAGGAAAACTGCAGGGGATGGACACATTGGAAATGTGGAGCTTGTTCAAGGAACAGCTACTGCGTGTCCTTGATAAGTATGTACCTGTCAGGCAGCGAGGAAGTGGTCGAGCAAGGGAACCGTGGTTTACTAAAGCAGTCGAAACACTTGTCAAGAGGAAGAAGGAGGCTTATGTAAAGATGAGACATGAAGGTTCAATTAGGGCGCTCGAGAGTTACAAGTTAGCTAGGAAGGACCTAAAGAGAGAGCTAAGAAGAGCCAGGAGGGGACATGAGAAGTCTTTGGCAGGTAGAATCAAGGATAACCCTAAAGCTTTCTATAGATATGTCAGGAATAAAAGAATGACTAGGGTAAGAGTAGGGCCAGTCAAGGACAGTAGTGGGAAGTTGTGCGTGGAGTTCGAGGAGATAGGAGAGGTGCTAAATGAATATTTTTCGTCAGTATTCACACAGGAAAAAGACAATGTTGTCGAGGAGAATACTGAGATTCAGGCTACTAGACTAGAAGGGCTTGAGGTTCATAAGGGGGAGGTGTTAGCAATTCTGGAAAGTGTGAAAATAGATAGGTCCCCTGGGCCGGATGGGATTTATCCTAAGATTCTATGGGAAGCTAGGGAGGAGATTGCTGAGCCTTTGGCTTTGATCTTTAAGTCATCTTTGTCTACAGGAATAGTGCCAGAAGACTGGAGGATAGCAAATGTTGTCCCCTTGTTCAAGAAGGGGAGTAGAGACAACCCCGGTAACTATAGACCAGTGAGCCTTACTTCTGTTGTGGGCAAAATCTTGGAAAGGTTTATAAGAGATAGGATGTATAATCATCTGGAAAGGAATAATTTGATTAGAGATAGTCAACATGGTTTTGTGAAGGGTAGGTCGTGCCTCACAAACCTTATTGAGTTCTTTGAGAAGGTGACCAAACAGGTGGACGAGGGTAGAGCAGTTGATGTGGTGTATATGGATTTCAGTAAAGCGTTTGATAAGGTTCCCCACGGTAGGCTACTGCAGAAAATACGGAGGCATGGGATTCAGGGTGATTTAGCAGTTTGGATCAGAAATTGGCTAGCTGGAAGAGGACAAAGGGTGGTGGTTGATGGGAAATGTTCAGACTGGATCCAGTTACTAGTGGTGTACCACGAGGATCTGTTTTGGGGCCACTGCTGTTTGTCATTTTTATAAATGACCTGGAGGAGGGCGTCGAAGGATGGGTGAGTAAATTTGCAGATGGCACTGAAGTCGGTGGAGTTGTGGACAGTGCGGAAGGATGTTACAAGTTACAGAGGGACATAGATAAGCTGCAGCGCTGGGCTGAGAGGTGGCAAATGGAGTTTAATGCAGAAAAGTGTGAGGTGATTCATTTTGGAAGGAATAACAGGAAGACAGAGTACTGGGCTAATGGTAAGATTCTTGGCAGTGTGGATGAGCAGACAGATCTCGGTGTCCATGTACATAGATCCCTGAAAGTTGCCACCCAGGTTGAGAGGGTTGTTAAGAAGGCGTACGGTGTGTTAGCTTTTATTGGTAGAGGGATTGAGTTTCGGAGCCATGAGGTCATGTTGCAGCTGTACAAAACTCTGGTGCGGCCGCATTTGGAGTATTGCGTGCAATTCTGGTCGCCGCATTATAGGAAGGATGTGGAAGCATTGGAAAGGGTGCAGAGGAGATTTACCAGAATGTTGCCTGGTATGGAGGGACGATCTTATGAGGAAAGGTTGAGGGACTTGAGGCTGTTTTCCTTAGAGAGAAGAAGGTTAAGAGGTGACTTAATTGAGCCATACAAGAAGATCAGAGGATTGGATAGGGTGGACAGTGAGAGCCTTTTTCCTCGGATGGTGATGTCTAGCACGAGGGGGACATAGCTTTAAATTGAGGGGAGATAGATATAAGACAGATGTCAGAGGTAGGTTCTTTACTCAGAGTAGTAAGGGCGTGGAATGCCCTGCCTGCAACAGTAGTGGACTCGCCAACACTAAGGGCATTCAAATGGTCATTGGATAGACATATGGACGATAAGGGAATAGTGTAGATGGGCTTTGGAGTGGTTTCACAGGTCGGCGCAACATCGAGGGCCGAAGGGCCTGTACTGCGCTGCAATGTTCTATGTACTGGTGAGCCTGTACAGGTGAATATTTGCAGGTGTGTGTGTGCAGGTACAGGTGAGTGTGGACAGGTGAGCGTGTTCAATTCAAAATGTGCAGGTATAGATGTGCGGGTGAGCCTGTGCAGGTATGGGTGAGCGTGTGCAGGAGAGCGTGTACAGGTGAACACATGCATGTGAGCATGTACAGGTGAGCATGTGCATGTGCAGGTGAGTGTGTGCAGGTGAGCATATGCAGGAGAGCATGTACAGGTAGAGGTGAGTGTGCAGGTGAGCAAGTACAGGCGAGCATGTACAGGTGAGCTTGTGCAGATATGGATGAGCGTGTGCAGGTGAGCATGTGCAAGTTAAAATGTACAGGTGTAGATGTGCGGGTGAGCGTCTGCAGGTATGGTGAGCATGTGCAGGAGAGCGTGTACAGGTGAACATGTGCAGGTGAGTATGTACAGGTGAACTTGTGCAAGTGAGCATGTACAGGTGAGCGTGTGCAGGTGAGCGTGTGCAGGTGAGCGTGTGCAGGTGAGCGTGTGCAGGTGAGCGTGTGCAGGTAGAGGTGAGTGTGTGCAGGTGAATGTGCAGGTGGGCATGTACACATACAGGTGAGCGTGTAACGGTGACCGTGTGCAGACTGCGGGTTGACTGCGAGCAGGTGAGTGTATACAGGTTAGAGCAAATGAGCATCTGCAAGTGAGTATGCACAGGTGAGCATGTACAAATTGGGGCAGGTAAATATGTACAGATTGGGACGTGGGTGGAGGCCTTGCGGAGGGTAAACGCGTCCTTCTTCATCTGTGAGGTTAAGTCTCATCCAGTTCAAGTTGGCAGATAGGGGCTTGTATGAGGGTTGTCAGGATGAGTAATTCTTTGCGGGGGTTGAGGATTTGGTCTGGGCGATGCGCAGGGGGCTCCCGAATCACATCCACATGTTCTGGGCGTGTCTGAGATTGATGGTGTCCTGGCAGGGCTTCTCGGAGGTGCAGTCCGAGGTGCTGCTTACAACAGATACGGTCAGTCCCCCTAATTATAGAATCTTCTACAACTACCAAATGTCTTTTTTCTCTTCCCGCTTGAATGGCCTCCTGTACCACAGTGCAGTCATCAGCTAGCTCATCCTCGCATCAGCCCTTTTCCTCATCCACACAGAGAGCAGATACCTCCTACCTGTTGGACAAGGTCGAGAGCCGAGGGTCCTCCGTTCCTGAATTCAGGATCCCTCTGCCACCCTCACCTGCAGTCACACCTGCTGTCCATGATCACTGGCCAAATCTCAGGTACTCAATCTACGGGATGTGACTGCCTCCTGAAACAAAGAGTCCGGGTAACACTCCCCCTCCCGGATGTACCAAAGTGTACAGATCAGAGCAGGTGAGTGGGTGCAGGTGAGTGGGTGCAGGTGAGTGGGTGCAGGTGGGCGTGTACAGGTGGGCGTGTACAGGTGGGCGTGTACATGTGAACTTGTGCTGGTGAGCGGTGCAGGTGAGCGTGTGCAGGTGAGCGTGTGCATGTGAGTATGCACAGGTGAGCGGTGTAGGTGACCGTGTGCAGGTGAACGTGTGCAGGGGAGCGTGTGCAGGTGAGCGTGTGCAGGGGAGCGGTGCAGGTGAGCGTGTGCGGTGCAGGTGTGCAGTGCAGGTGAGCGTGGACAGGTGAGCGGTACAGGTGAGCGTGTGCAGGTGAGCGTGTGCATGTGAGTATGCACAGGTGAGCGGTGTAGGTGACCGTGTGCAGGTGAACGTGTGCAGGGGAGCGTGTGCAGGTGAGCGTGTGCAGGGGAGCGGTGCAGGTGAGCGTGTGCGGTGCAGGTGTGCAGTGCAGGTGAGCGTGGACAGGTGAGCGGTACAGGTGAGCGGTGCAGGTGAGCGTGTGCAGGTGAGCGTGTGCAGGTGAGCGTGTGCAGGTGAGCGGTGCAGGTGAGCATGTGCAGGTGAGCGTGTGCAGATCGGAGCCTCTAGGAGAAAATGAGTTAACATTATTGATCTGGAGACTTACCAATGAGCCCCTGGTATATGCGGGATTGGGTTAATGTTGTAAACAGTAGGATAGATTGAATGGAAGAAATGGAAGAGGAGCAGGCCATTCAGCCCTTCGAGACTGCTGGACCATTCAATCTGAATATGGCCGATTCTTCACCACCTTCACCCTCCTGCTCTAACCCTTTGATTCCTTTCATCTCCAAAATGCAGTCTCAAATAAACTCATCTAGTGAGCATGCCCAGATCTCCAGGTTAGAGAATTTCAAAGATTCACAACCCTCTTGAGAGAGAAATGTTCCTCATATTAGTCCGAAATTGTGAGATTAATGTCCCCAGTTCTAAACTCTCTAGCTCAGACAAACAGCCTCTCAGCATTCTGTCAAACCGTCTTCTGATATTTCCGTGTTTCATTGTGATCTCATTCTAATAAACTCCAGGGAATCTAGTCAATCATTGTTCGTTAGCCAATCCCTTCACCTCAGGAATCAATCTATTGAATCTTTGTTGCATCCTCTCGAAGGTAAGTTTACCCTTTCTTCAGGAGGGAGATCCGAACTACAAGTATTCCAGGTATTACCCCATCATGTACAGATACAATTAGGGGCCACACGGTGGCACAGTGGTTAGCACTGCTCCCTCACAGCGCCAGGGACCCGGGTTCAATTCCAGCCTCAGGTGACTGTCTGTGTGGAGTCTGCATGTTCTCCCCGTGTGTGCGTGGGTTTCCTCCGGGTGCTCCGGTTTCCTCCCACAGTCCAAAGACGTGCAGGTTACATGGACTGGCTATGCTAAATTGTCCTTAGTGTCCAAAAGGTTAGGTGGGGTTAAGGGGATGGGGTCGGGGCATGGGCCTGGGTCGGGTGCTCTTTCCAGGGGTTGGTGCAGACTCGATGGGCCGAATGGCCTCCTCCTGCACTGTAGAGATTCTATGATTCTAATTGCAGTCAGATTTATTTACTATTATCCTTTTGTACTGAAGGCCATTTGCTTTCCTGATTAATTAGCGTATCCATGAGCTGTCTTTCTGTGATTTGTGGAGAAGGATACCCCAGTTCATGTAAATATCAACATTTCCCAGTTACTCCTAGGAGTAGGAGTGGGCCATTCGGCCCCTCGAGCCTGCTCCACTGTTTCTATTGACATCTTCTTTGAAAATATTCAATGGCCGAGCCTCGACAGCCCTCTGGGGGAGAGAATTCCAAAGATTCCCCAGCCTCTGAGTAAAGAAACTTCTCCTCAACTCAGTTCTAAACAAGCTGCCCTTTATGCTGAGACTGTGTGCCCTGGTTCGAGACCGTCTGCCAGGGAAAACATCCCACCGGCATTTACCCTGTCGGGCCCTGGAAGTATTGTGTGTACTTCAATGAGATTTATCTCAATCTTCTGAACTGCTGAGAATACAGGTGCAGTGTCCTCAATATTTCCTTATTGGGAAACTCTGCAATCCCAGGGATTAGTCTAGTGAAGCTTTGTTCTCTCCCTCAATGGCCAGCATATCATTCCTTAGATAAGGAGACCAAACCTTCATGCAATCCTCCAGGTGTGGTCTCACTGGGACCCTACCCAACTGCAGCAAGACTGACTCCCCTACTCAGATCTTCTTGCACTAAAGGCTGACGGACTATTTGCTTTCCTAATCACTGCTGCACCGGCATGTTCGCTCTCAATGACTGAGGAACAAGATCATCCAGGTCCCTTTGGACATTAACACTTCCCAGACTCTCCATCGTACCACAGTGGATAACTTCACACTTTTCTGCATTATAATCCATCTGCCATGCTCTTGCCCACTTACTTAACCTGTCTGAATCGCCTTGAAGCCTCCTTGTATCCTCCTCATAACTCACGTTCCCACCAAATATTGTGTCATCAGCAAACTTGGAAATATTATATTTGGTTGATATGGGTTATGACCAGCTGGGTCCCCAAACACTGATCCTGGTAAAGGTGAAGTTGCCACAGTCCCAGATGACCATAGGCTGCTTTCCCCTGTGAGGGGGGGAGCTGACTGGCGGTGGTTTAACCTGAGGACCACCACACCTCAGGCGAGGGGCAAGGTTGAGAAGGCTGAGCCTTCATTGGTATCCCATTAGTCACACCCTGCCAACCTGAGAACGATCCGTTTATCCCTACTCTATGTTTCCCGTCTGTTAATCAATTCTCAATCCGTGGAGGACATTTCCCCCAATCCCATGTGGTCTAATTTTGTTTACTGATTTCCTGTGTGGGATCTCATCGAAAGCTTTCTGAAAATGCAAATATACCACATTCACTGGTTCTCCCTTATTTATTCTGCTGGTAACATCCTCAACAATACCCAACTGATTTGTCAAACATGATTGCCTTTTCATAAATCCATGTAAACTCTTCACAATCTCACCATTATTTTCTAAGTACCAGTTATCTCTATCCTTTAGATTAGATTCTAGCACCTTCCTAAAAAACGAGACATTTTTCTTGAAGCTTTTCATCTAGCACTCATCAAGACAAATCGCAAGAATGCCATTGTAATAAGAAACAACAAATTTATACTGTATGAGAAGAGAGTGCTGATTGGTTGGTAAGTGGACTCTGATTGGTAGAGGCATTGCCACGGAGAATGCACGAGTTAATGGTGACTGACAATTAACTGCCAAGTCTTGTTTGAAATTTCAACCAGGCAGCTTGACTCTGATTGGTCAGGGCATTGCCCTGAGGACTGAACCAGTAAATGAATAGCGGTCAGTTATTTTGTTTCGCTGAAACAGGCGCAATATGTGTACATGTTCTTTCTGTCTGGAAAGAACAGGGCCCCACGTATGAATATATGTAGCGTCCAGTTCACGTAAAGGTGCCACACTGCAAGCCTGTTATCAACAAACTGAGGATTATTTAGTGAATATTGGCTGTCATGAACAGTGGAAGGAATGTGCTGATTGATATGATCCACCAGCTGACATACTGAGCAACACACTGGCACTGAAATTCATAGACACATTGCTCGTTTGTATGATAGGATGAGAGAGTTATCATCTGACAAGTGGCTGAATAAATTGGATCTAAACCTTCTGAATTTTGGAAGAGTGAGAGGGGATCTCATTTGAAACCTACAAGATTCAGAAAGGCTGTTTAGCACAGGGCTAAATCGCTGGCTTTGAAAGCAGACCAAGGCAGGCCAGCAGCACGGTTCGATTCCCGTAACAGCCTCCCCGAGCAGGCGCCGGAATGTGGCGACTAGGGGCTTTTCACAGTAACTTCATTTGAAGCCTACTTGTGACAATAAGCGATTTTCATTTCATTTCATTTTCAAAAGGAGAGATTTTGACTGTTTCCCCTGGACGGGAGTCTAAAACACCAACACAGTTTCAGAAAAGGGGCTGATTGTTTCGGACTGAGATGAGGAGAAACTACTTCACTCAAATGTGAAGTATCTCGGGCTGGTTTAGCTCAGTGGGTTAGACAGCTGGTTTCCGGTGAAGAACAAGGTCAGCAGTGCGGGTTCAATTCCCGTACCAGCTGAGAATTCTGAATTCTCCCTCTGTCCCCGAACAGGTGCCGGAATCTGGTGACGCGGGGCTTTTCACAGTAACTTCATTGCAGTGTTTTAAAAAATATATTTTTATTCTGTTTTCACATTTTCTTCAGAATTTACACCCCCACCAACAAACAGTAAACGGTAACAAATACAATGTCTATCCCCCTACCAACACCAACAATCCCATCCTCCCACCCCCCAAGCAATGGCCCACCTGACAATATAAGCCTCAAATAAAACAAACCCTCCCAAGGTGGAAAAAAAAAGGAATCAGGAATCGCCTGTGGTCACCGTTGACACATATAGTTCACCCCCCCAACCCCCCCTAATATTCAATGCCATACAATCCCCGAAACAGTACCGTGAATGACACCCATGAATTGTAGACACCCCCCATCCCCCTCCCAGACTCCTCCCCTTCACTTCCTCTTGTAAACTCCTCCCCCCACCCTCGGTTCCTTCCCCCAACTTTTCACCCCGGCTAGACTCACCAAAACCTGTTCTACCAGGCTCTGATGGCCGCAGCCCCTCCCCCCACCTCACTCCCGTTCAGGAGGCCCCCGCCCGGGTCTCCTTCCCGGGTCTCCTTCGCACTTGCCCAGTCCCAGGAAAACCAAGAAATCCCCTTTAGCACACAACCCCCGCATAAATCACAAGCCCCAAAGAACCATCGTTGCAAATGAAAGTCCCAACTCTTCCCTTGTCCAGATATATACAGCGTCGACTCATTTAGTACACACACCAACACGCAGTGAAAAAATAAAGTTACATGAGGCAACATCGGTACCAGACCCGCTCTCAGTCCCATTTCTCAATTCTGCCACAGTCCTTCTGCCTTCGCAAACTCCTCCGCCGCTTCCGCCGTCCCGAAATAAAAGATCTTGGATTTGTAGGTCACCCTCAACTTAGCTGGATATACTATGCCGCACTGCCCTTGCTGATGTACAGTGCCTTCTTCACCCGGCTGAAGGCAGCCCGCCTCCTCGCCAGCTCCACCGTAAAGTCCTGGTATATTCGTATACCAGCTCCAGCCCACTGCACCACCCGCTTCTGCTTTGCCCAGAACAGGACTTTCTCCTTCACGCTATACCTACGGAAACACACAGTTACTACTCTTGGCAGCTCACTCGCCTTTGGTATAGGCCTCCATGACCGATGAGCCTGATCCAGTTAGTATCGAGAGGGATCGTCCCCCTCCCCAATAGTCCGCCAACATCGTGGCAAAATACTCCGTCGGCCTCGGGCCTTCCACCCCTTTGGGCAGACCCACGATCCTCCGATTCTGCCGCCTGGATCTGTTTTCCAGGTCTTCCATTTTGGCTCGCCGACCCTTGTTGCTCTCTGTCACCCTCCTTCCCCATCGAGGTGAATTGATCACTGTGCTGCGACAATGCCTCTTCCACTTCCTTCAGTGTCTCACCTTCCGGTGAATCTTTCCCACCTCCTTCTTCATCGCTTCCATGTGCTTTGTGAACTGTTTTGCAAATTCCGCAACCATCACTTTGGTCATTTCTTCTGCTGTGAGCGATGCGGCCTCCCCTGGTCTCCAGCCTCCGCTTTCCTCACAGTCCCCGCGCTGACTTTTCCACTCACCGGCGGACTTCCGTTAACCCCCTTTTCCACGGCTGTTTTTTTCCCAAACTTGGACATTTCTCCTCCCTGTGCCTTTCAGCCTTTTCAGCCTCTGTTGCCCCCGGGACCGGGCGTTAAATCTCCGAAATTTCTATTCCCGAGCGGGAGCCCTCCAGCGTGCAGCTGCCTCCCGCTCGCCGTCACCGGAAGTTTCCTTCATTGTGTGTTAATGTAAGCCTACTTGTGACAATAAAATTATTTATTTATTTTGTGAATCTTTGGAATTCTCTATCCCAGAGGATTGCGGATGCTCCGTGGTGAATATGCTAATGGCTGCGGAGCAAACTGATCTTTGATCCCGTGGATTCAATGGATGTGGGGGGCGGGCTGTGGGTAGGGGGCGGGCTGTGGGAGCCTGGCTATGGGTGGAGGCCGGATTGTGAGTGGTGGGCGGGCTGTGGGTAGGGGGCGGGCTGTGGGTAGGGGGCGGGCTGTGGGTGGGGGCCGGGCTGTGGGAGCCTGGCTATGGGTGGAGGCCGGATTGTGAGTGGTGGGCGGGCTGTGGGTAGGGGGCGGGCTGTGGGTAGGGGGCGGGCTGTGGGTAGGGGGCGGGCTGTGGGTGGGGGCCGGGCTGTGGGAGCCTGGCTATGGGTGGAGGCCGGATTGTGAGTGGTGGGCGGGCTGTGGGTAGGGGGCGGGCTGTGGGGGCCAGGATTAGGGGCCGGGCTGTGGGTGGGGGGCGGGCTGTGGGTGGGGGCGGGCTGTGGGTAGGGGGCGGGCTGTGGGTAGGGAGCGGGCTGTGGGAGCCTGGCTATGGGTGGAGGCCGGATTGTGAGTGGTGGGCGGGCTGTGGGTAGGGGGCGGGCTGTGGGGGCCAGGATTAGGGGCCGGCTGTCAGATTAAGTTGGAGCCAAAGATCAGTCTCCTGCTGCTGGTCCACCTGGAGAACCTGGTGCCAAAGCAGCTGAATCTGGGTACAAAGCTGCGACTCGAACATAGTGTTTTTCATAGAATTTACAGTGCAGAAGGAGGCCATTCAGCCCATCAAGTCTGCACCGGCTCTTGGAAAGAGCACCCTACCCAAGGTCAACACCCGATCCCCATAACCCAGTAACCCCACCCAACACTAATGGCAATTTATCACGGCCAACCCACCTAACCTGCACATCTTTGGACTGTGGGAGGAAACCGGAGCACCCGGAGGAAACCCACGCAGACACGGGGAGAACGTGCAGACTCCGCACAGACAGTGACCCAAGCCAGGAATCGAACCTGGGACCCTGGAGCTGTGAAGCAACTGTGCTATCCACAAGGCTACCGTGCCGCACATCAACTGCGACCAGGCACTGCAGAAATGCCTGGATAATGTGAAACGGGGTTGGTCCTTTCTGCTGTTCACTAATACCCCGGGATGAATAAAGAGACAGAATATTGTTTTACTCTCTGCTTGTAGCCTCAGGACACGGGCCTCTCATCAGGATAATGAGGGATGTTGGGGGAATGATCAGGGAGCCTGCGCCCCCCCCCCCCCCCCGGGCTGTCAGAACCCTGGCCAGTGAGTTAGTGACCAGTCTGTATTTTACTTTATCAGCTCTAATTTATAGAGACTGCAGTTGGGACAGAACGAGGCTTTAAATCTGCTTCTGTGTTACAGACTGTGGGCAGCGCATTGCAGGAGGATGCAGCTGAAGAAAGGTTGGTGTCTCCAAACTGACTAAAATAATCCTCATCCCAGTCTATCATTTATGTGCAACCTCTGACCCGTTTCCCACTGCGTGCGACCTCTGACCCGTTTCCCACTGCGTGCGACCTCTGACCCGTTTCCCACTGCGTGCGACCTCTGACCCGTTTCCCACAGCGTGCGACCTCTGACCCGTTTCCCACAGCGTGCGACCTCTGACCCTTTGCCCCACTGTGTGTACTCTGACGCCACACCTGGGTGTGACCGCTGACCCATTGCCAACTGCCTGTGACCTCTGACCCATTGCCCACTGTGGGCGACCTCTGACCCGTTGCCCACTGCGTGCGACCTCTGACCCATTGCCCACTGTGTGCGACCTGTGACCTTGTGCTGTGTGTTCTATGGGCAGGGGCTTGGAGGAGGTAGTGGCTGGGGTGCTTTCGGGTTGAGGGGAGATGGGGTGGTTTTGGGGTGAGGGGAGATGGGGTTTCATTGTGGTTTTGGAGTGAGGGGAGATGGGGGTTTGGGGGTAGTTTTGGGGTGAGGATATATGGGGGTTTCGGGATGGTTTTGGGGTGAGGGGAGATGGGGTGGTTGTGGGGTGAGGGGAGATGGGGTGGTTTTGGGGTGAGGGGAGATGGGGTGGTTTTGGGGTGAGGGGAGATGGGGTGGTTTTGGGGTGAGGGGAGATGGGGTGGTTTTGGGGTGAGGAGAGATGGGGGTGTTGGGGTGCTTTTGGGAAGAGGGGAGATGGGGGTTTTGGGGTGAGGGGAGATGGGGGATTCGGGGTGGTTTTGGGGTGAGGGGAGATGGGGGTTTCGGGGCGGTTTTGGGGTGAGGGGAGATGGGGGTTTTGGGGTGGTTTTGGGGTGAGGGGAGATGGGGTGGTTTTGGGGTGAGGGGAGATGGGGGTTTCGGGGTGGTTTTGGGGTGAGGAGAGATGGGAGTTTCGGGGTGGTATAGGGGTGGGGGAGATGGGGTGGTTTTGGGGTGAGGGGAGATGGGGGTTTCGGGGTGGTTTTGGGGTGAGGAGAGATGGGGGTTTCGGGGTGGTTTTGGGGTGAGGGGAGATGTGGTGGTTTTGGGGTGAGGGGAGATGGGGGTTTTGGGGTGAGGAGAGATGGGGGTTTCGGGGTGGTTTAGAGGTGGGGGAGATGGGGTGGTTTTGGGGTGAGGAGATGGGGATTTCGGGGTGGTTTTGGGGTGAGGGGAGATGGGGGTTTCGGGGTGGTTTTGGGGTGAGGGGAGATGGGGGTTTTGGGGTGACAGAGATGGGGTGGTTTTGGGGTGAGGGGAGATGGGGGTTTCGGTGTGGTTTTGGGGTGAGGGGAGATGGGTTTCTGGGTGGTTTTGGGGTGAGGGGAGATGGGGTTTTGGGGTGAGGGGAGATGGGGGTTTTGGGGTGAGGGGAGATGGGGGTTTCGCGATGGTTTTGGGGTGAGGGGAGATGGGGGTTTCGGGGTGGTTTTGGGGTGAGGGGAGATGGGGATTCGGGGTGGTTTTGGAGTGAGGGGAGATGGGTTTCTGGGTGGTTATGGGGTAAGGGGAGATGGGGGTTTCGGGGTGGTTTTGGGGTGAGGGGAGATGGGGGTTTCGGGGTGGTTTTGGGGTGAGGGGAGATGGGGTTTCGGGGTGGTTTTGGGGTGAGGGGTGATGGGGGTTTCGGGGTGGTTTTGGGGTGAGGGGAGATGGGGATTTCGGGGTGGTTTTGGGGTGAGGGGAGATGGGGGTTTCAGGGTGGTTTTGGGGTGAGGGGAGATGGGGGTTTCGGGGTGGTTTTGGGGTGAGGGGAGATGGGGATTTCGGGGTGGTTTTGGGGTGAGGGGAGATGGGGGTTTCAGGGTGGTTTTGGGGTGAGGGGAGATGTGGTTTTGGGGTGAGGGGAGATGGGGGTTTCGGGGTGGTTTTGGGGTGAGGGGAGATAGGGGTTTCGGGGTGGTTTTGGGGTGAGGGGAGATGGGGGTTTCGGGGTGGTTTTGGGGTGAGGGGAGATGGGGGTTTCTGGGTGGTTTTGGGGTGAGGGGTGATGGGGGTTTCGGGGTGGTTTTGGGGTGAGGGGAGATGGGGGTTTCGGGGTGGTTTTGGGGTGAGGGGAGATGGGGGTTTCGGGGTGGGTTTGGGGTGAGGGGAGATGGGCGTCTCGGGGTGGTTTTGGGGTGAGGGGAGATGTGGTTTTGGGGTGAGGCAAGATGGGGGTTTCGGGGTGGTTTTGGGGTGAGGGGAGATGGGGGTTTCGGGGTGGTTTTGGGGTGAGGGGAGATGTGCTTTTGGGGTGAGGGGAGATGGGGGTTTTGGGGTGAGGGGAGATGGGGGTTTCGGGGTGGTTTTGGGGTGAGGGGAGATGTGCTTTTGGGGTGAGGGGAGATGGGGGTTTTGGGGTGAGGGGAGATGGGGGTTTCGGGGTGGTTTTGGGGTGAGGGGAGATGGGGGTTTTGGGGTGAGTGGAGATGGGGGTTTCAGGGTGGTTTTGGGGTGAGGGGAGATGGCGGTTTCGGGGTGGTTTTGGGGTGAGGGGTGATGGGGGTTTCGGGGTGGTTTTGGGGTGAGGGGAGATGGGGTTTCGGGGTGGTTTTGGGGTGAGGGGTGATGGGGGTTTCGGGGTGGTTTTGGGGTGAGGGGAGATGTGGTTTTGGGGTGAGGGGAGATGGGGGTTTCGGGGTGGTTTTGGGGTGAGGGGAGATGGGGGCTTCGGGGTGGTTTTGGGGTGAGGGGAGATGGGGTTTTCGGGGTGGTTTTGGGGTGAGGGGAGATGGGGGTTTCGGGGTGGTTCTGGGGTGAGGGGAGATGTGATTTCGGGGTGAGGGGAGATGTGGGTTTTGGGGTGAGGGGAGATGGGGGTTTCGGGGTGGTTTTGGGGTGAGGGGAGATGTGGTTTTGGGGTGAGGGGAGATGGGGGTTTCGGGGTGGTTTTGGGGTGAGGGGAGATGGGGGTTTCGGAGTGGTTTTGGGGTGAGGGGAGATGGGCGTTTTGGGGTGAGGGGAGATGGGGGTTTTGGGGTGAGGGGAGACGGGGGTTTCGGTGTGGTTTTGGGGTGAGGGGAGATGTGGTTTTGGGGTGAGGGGAGATGGGGGTTTCGGGGTGGTTTTGGGGTGAGGGGAGATGTGGTTTTGGGGGAAGGGGAGATGGGGGTTTCGGGGTGGTTTTGGGGTGAGGGGAGATGTGATTTTGGGGTGAGGGTAGATGGGGGTTTCGGGGTGGTTTTGGGGTGAGGGGAGATGGGGGTTTCGGGGTGGTTTTGGGGTGAGGGGAGATGGGGGTTCCGGGGTGGTTTTGGGGTGAGGGGAGATGGGGGTTTCGTGGTGGTTTTGGGGTGAGGGGAGATGGGGGTTTCGGGGTGGTTTTGGGGTGAGGGGAGATGGGGGTTTCGGGGTGGTTTTGGGGTGAGGGGAGATGGGGGTTTCGGGGTGGTTTTGGGGTGAGGGGAGATGGGGGTTTTGGGGTGAGGGGAGATGGGGGTTTTGGGGTGAGGGGAGATGGGGGTTTTGGGGTGAGGGGAGATGGGGGTTTTGGGGTGAGGGGAGATGGGGTTTCGGGGTGGTTTTGGGGTGAGGGGATGGGGGTTTCGGGGTGGTTTTGGGATGAGGGGAGATGGGGGTTTTGGGGGGTTTGGGTTTATTTTGCTTCATTAATTTATTTTAACATTCTGCACTTCCTTCTATTTCAGACAATTCGTCCAATCAGGTTTACAATTATCAGCCGTGTGACCACCCCGAGCGCACCTGTGACGTCACCTGTCCCTGTGTCACCGCCCAGAATTTCTGTGAGAAATTCTGTCAATGCAGCCCCGAGTGTGAGCGACACAGGAGGATCCAACACTCCAGGGTGGAGCGAGAGGGCCTTGGAGTGGAATGGACGGGTTGTGAGGGATGTTGTGAGGGAGGAAGGAGTGGGGGTTGGAGGTGTTTGAGGGGGACGGGAGGTTTGAGAGTGCGGAGAGGGGTGTGGAGGTGGAATGGAAAAGGGGAAGTGGGCAGGTGGGGCATGAGGTTTTGACCCAGCTGGAACAATGGAGCTGCTGCTAACCGGGATTAGTGTTGGGCACAGAGGGTGATCGATTCTGCTTCAATCTAACCGTGCTCCAAAATCCACAACAGAAATATGTTGTGAGCAGATTAGCGAATGAGGATTTCGATATGGAGAGCGCAGATACTGTGGAGGCTGCAACTGGCTGTCTGGGCCAGAGGCCTAAAACTGAAGGAAGCCTGGCTGGAGTCTGGCCTCAGTTGTTATTTGGCTTTTAGAATAACTTTCTGTTAACCAGCATTGAGATGTTATGCAGGCTTTCAATTCAGCATCAGATTCGTGGGTTTGTAGCACAGACAGACTGGATACATTCAAGAACAGATTTTAGAAACAATTTGTGTTGAATATTTGAAATAGGAACAGGAGGAGGCCATTCAGCCCCTCAGGACTGTTCCGCCATTCTTTGCGATCGTGGCGGATCTGTGATCTAACTTCATTTATTTTTATCTTAGGTCAGAATCGGTTTCCTGGCTGTCGCTGCAAAACTCAGTGTAACACCAAACAATGCCCCTGTTACCTGGCCGTGCGTGAGTGTGACCCTGATATGTGTCAGACCTGTGGGGCCGCCGATCACTGGGACACCAAGAATGTCTCCTGCAAGAACTGCAGCATCCAACGGGGCCTCAAGAAGGTGCTTTAGACCAGGCCGAATGCGTAGGAACCATTGAAATGAACTTGTGGCCCCTGAACCTGGGTCCTGCTATTGATCAGCTGCCTGGAGGACATTTCCGAGCCCAGCCAGCTGCAGAGATGGAGACGGGACAGCAGTGGATTGGTTTGTCTGTGAGGCAATGGTCCAAGCCTCTCCCCAGATTCCCCACCCAATTAACCTTTCTGCTGATGTCATTCTCAGTGGCCAGTGCGGAATGTAACAGGGTGATTCCCAATGGGAAGCTGGGGGTCCGTTCCCAGGTGGAGTTGGGGGGAGAGGGGTGTTGGCCTGGGGAAGTACGGTGGCCAAAGAGGGTCATTCACGGTGCTGTCCAGCTGCTGAATCCCTGCTTCATCCTCCCGTCCACTGGATTTGGGTATATTACAGTCTATAGCACAGTCTATATCATAATCTATAGCACAGTCGATATCAATCTATATCACAATCTGTATTACAGTCTGTATCAATCTATAACAGTCTATATCATAATCTATATCACAGTTTATATCATCGCCCATTACCATAGTCTATATCACAATCACAGTATGTATCACAGTCTACAACACAATCTATATTTAAAAAGAGCAACTTGTAAACTCACTCCCAGTGAGTTCTCCCAGTGAGCCAGAGAAGACACAGCCAGAGTGAGACAGAACCAAGAGTGAGTTTGGGAATTTGAATCTAGGTGGGAATTCAAAGCTGGGGGGCGGGGGGGGGAGAGGAGGTGCTTTTTATCCCTGGTAAGTAGTGTTTCTGTTTTCTTTTTTTTTCATTGGTATATTTATTTATTTTTTTCTTTGTTGTTTATTTATTTATTTTTTGGAGGGGGACATTGAAATTGTTGACGTTAACCGAAGGTTTAAGACATGGCAGGAGATCTCAGACCCGTATCATGCTCCTCGTGTGGGATGTGGGAGCTCAGGGACACGTCCACTGTCCCTGGCTCCTTCATGTGCAAGAAGTGTGTCCAGCTGCAGCTCCTGTTAGACCGCTTGACGGCTCTGGAGCTGCGGATGGACTCACTTTGGAGCATCCGCGATGCTGAGGACGTCGTGGATAGCACGTTTAGCGAGTTGGTCACACCGCAGGTGAAAGGTACTGAGGGAGATAGAAAATGGGTGACCAAAAGAGAGAGCAAGAGTAGGAAGGCATTGCAGGTGTCCTCTGCGGCCATCTCCCTGCAAAACAGATATACCGCTTTGGATACTGTTGAGGAAGATGGCTCACCAGGGGAAGGCAGCAGCAGCCAGGTTCATGGCACCGTGGCTGGCTCTGCTGCGCAGCTGGGCAGGAAGAAGAATGTCAGGGCTATAATGATAGGGGACTCAATTGTAAGGGGAATAGACAGGCGGTTCTGCGGATGCAATCGAGACTCCAGGATGGTATGTTGTCTCCCTGGTGCAAGGGTCAAAGATGTCTCGGAGCGGCTGCAGGGCATTCTGGGGGGGGGAGGGGAGGGTGAACAGCCAGCTGTCGTGGTGCACATAGGCACCAACGATATAGGTTAAAAAAAACGGGACGAGGTCCTACAAGCTGAATTCAGGGAGTTAGGAGTTAAACTAAAAAGTAGGACCTCAAAAGGTAGTAATCTCAGGATTGCTGCCAGTGCCACGAGTTAGTCAGAGTAGGAATGTCAGGATAGATAGGATGAATGCGTGGCTCGAGAGATGGTGCAAGAGGGAGGGATTCAAATTCCTGGGCATTGGAACCGGTTCTGGGGGAGGTGGGACCAGTACAAACCAGACGGTCTGCACCTGTCCTAGGGGGGGTGTTTGCTAGAGCTGTTGGGGAGAGTTTAAACTAATGTGTCAGGGGGGTGGGAACCGATGCAGGAAGTTGTAAGGTAGTAAAACAGGGACAGAAACAAAAGGCAGTAAGGGGGAAAGTGTGAGGCAGAGAAGCCATAGTCAAAAATCAAAAAGGGCGACAGTACAAGGTACAGTGACTGAGGGGAGCTCAGTGAATAGGACCAGGAATACTAAAAGGAATAAAACGGGAAGTGAAAACATTAATGGTAAGCGATGCGGCAGGTTGTTACATGAAGATATGGGTTCAACGACAAGGAAAATTAGGAGAAAGGTTAAGAGGAAATATAACTTAGGAGAGGTTACCGATCAAGGTGTTAAGATTCAGAACAGAGGTAAAAAAGCCAACATAAGTGTACTTTACCTGAATGCTTGTAGTATTCGGAATAAGGTAAATGCGTTGATGGCGCAAATCATCGTGAATGACTATGATTTAGTGGCCATTACTGAAACATGGTTAAAGGATGGTCATGACTGGGAGTTAAATATCCGAGGGTATCAAACTATTTGGAAGGACAGAGTGGATGGTAAGGGAGGTGGTGTAGCTCTGTTATTTAAGGATGACATCCGGGCAATAGTAAGGGATGACATCGGTGCTATGGAGGATAAGGTTGAATCCATTTTGGTGGAAATCAGGAATAGTAAGGCGAAAAAGTCACTGATAGGAGTAGTCTATAGGCCACCAAATAGTAACATGGTGGGGCAGGTAATAAACAAAGAAATAACTGATGCATGTAGAAATGGTACAGCAGTTATCATGGGGGATTTTAATCTACATGTCGATTGATTTAACCAGGTCGGTCAAGGCAGCCTTGAGGAGGAGTTTATAGAATGTATCCGTGATAGTTTCCTAGAACAGTATGTAATGGAACCTACGAGGGAACAAGCGGTCCTAGATCTGGTCCTGTGTAATGAGACAGGATTGATTCAGGATGTCATAGTTAGGGATCCTCTCGGAAGGAGCGATCACAATATGGTGGAATTTAAAATACAGATGGAGGGTGAGAAGTTAAAATCAAGCACTAGTGTTTTGTGCTTAAACAAAGGAGATTACAATGGGATGAGAGAAGAACTAGCTAAGGTAGACTGGGAGCAAAGACTTTATGGTGAAACAGTTGAGGAACAGTGGAGAACCTTCCAAGCGATTTTTCACAGTGCTCAGCAAAGGTTCATACCAACAAAAAGGAAGGACAGTAGAAAGAGGGAAAATCGACCGTGGATATCTAAGGAAATAAGGGAGAGTATCAAATTGAAGGAAAAAGCATACAAAGTAGCAAAGATTAGTGGGAGACTAGAGGACTGGGAAATCTTTAGGGGGCAACAGAAAGCTACTAAAAAAGCTATAAAGAAGAGTAAGATAGATTATGAGAGTAAACTTGCTCAGAATATAAAAACAGATAGTAAAAGTTTCTACAAATACATAAAACAAAAAAGAGTGGCTAAGGTAAATATTGGTCCTTTAGTGGATGAGAAGGGAGATTTAATAATGGGAGATGAGGAAATGGCTGAGGAACTGAACAGGTTTTTTGGGTCGGTCTTCAAGGTGGAAGACACAAATAACATGCCAGTGACTGATGGAAATGAGGCTATGATAGGTGAGGACCTTGAGAGGATTGTTATCACCAAGGAGGTAGTGATGGGCAAGCTAATGGGGCTAAAGGTAGACAAGTCTCCTGGCCCTGATGGAATGCATCCCAGAGTGCTAAAAGAGATGGCTAGGGAAATTGCAAATGCACTAGTGATAATTTACCAAAATTCACTAGACTCTGGGGTGGTCCCGGCGGATTGGAAATTAGCAAACGTGACACCACTGTTTAAAAAAGGAGGTAGGCAGAAAGTGGGTAATTATAGGCCAGTGAGCTTAACTTCGGTAGTAGGGAAGATGCTGGAATCTATCAACAAGGAAGAAATAGCGAGGCATCTGGATGGAAATTGTCCCATTGGGCAGACGCAGCATGGGTTCATAAAGGGCAGGTCGTGCCTAACTAATTTAGTGGAATTTTTTGAGGACATTAACAGTGCGGTAGATAACGGAGAGCCAATGGATGTGGTATATCTGGATTTCCAGAAAGCCTTTGACAAGGTGCCACACAAAAGGTTGCTGCATAAGATAAAGATGCATGGCATTAAGGGGAAAGTAGTAGCATGGATAGAGGATTGGTTAATTAATAGAAAGCAAAGAGTGGGGATTAATGGGTGTTTCTCTGGTTGGCAATCAGTAGCTAGTGATGTCCCTCAGGGATCAGTGCTGGGCCCACAACTGTTCACAATTTACATAGATGTTTTGGAGTTGGGGACCAAGGGCAATGTGTCCAAGTTTGCAGATGACACTAAGATGAGTGGTAAAGCAAAAAGTGCAGAGGATACTGGAAGACTGCAGAGGGATTTGGATATGCTTAGTGAATGGGCTAGGGTCTGGCAGATGGAATACAATGTTGACAAATGTGAGGTTATCCATTTTGGTAGGAATAACAGCAAAAGGGATTATTATTTAAATGATAAAATATTAAAACATGCTGCTGTGCAGAGAGACCTGGGTGTGCTAGTGCATGAGTCGCAAAAAGTTGGTTTACAGGTGCAATAGGTGATTAAGAAGGCAAATGGAATTTTGTCCTTCATTGCTAGAGAGATAGAGTTTAAGACTAAGGAGGTTATGCTGCAATTGTATAAGGTGTTAGTGAGGCCACACCTGGAGTATTGTGTTCAGTTTTGATCTCCTTACTTGAGAAAGGACGTATTGGCACTGGAGGGTGTGCAGAGGAGATTCACTAGGTTAATCCCAGAGCTGAAGGGGTTGGATTACGAGGAGAGGTTGAGTAGACTGGGACTGTACTCGTTGGAATTTAGAAGGATGAGGGGATCTTATAGAAACATATAAAATTATGAAGGGAATAGATAGGATAGATGCAGGCAGGTTATTTCCACTGGCGGGTGAAAGCAGAACTAGGGGGCATAGCCTCAAAATGAGGGGAAGTAGATTTAGGACTGAGTTTAGGAGGAACCTCTTCACCCAAAGGGTTGTGAATCTATGGAATTCCTTGCCCAGTGAAGCAGTAGAGGCTCCTTCATTAAATGTTTTTAAGATAAAGATCGATAGTTTTTTGAAGAATAAAGGGATTAAGGGTTATGGTTGTTCGGGCCAGAAAGTGGAGCTGAGTCCACAAAAGATCAGCCATGATCTCGTTGAATGGTGGGGCAGGCTCAAGGGGCCAGATGGCCTACTCCTGCTCCTAGTTCTTATGTTCTTATATCACAATTCATACCACCATCTAAGACACAATCTAGATCACATCTGTACAACAGTCCATAACACAATCTATACCACAGTCTACATAAAACTCTGTATCACAGCCTATAGCAATCACAGCCTGTAGCACAATCCATTACAGTCTGTATCACAGTCTATAATACAGTATATATCACACCTGCGTCAGTCTATAATACAATATATCAAATCTGCACCAGAGTCGTATAATACAATATATATCACAATCTATATCACAGTCTATAACAATATATATCATAATCTATATCTCAGCTGCACCAGAGTATAATACAATATATATCACAGACTATAATACAATATATGTCACAGTCTATAATACAATCTATATCACAGTCTATAATATAATAGCTTATTGTTACAAGTAGGCTTCAATGAAGTTATTGTGAAAAGCCCCTAGTCGCCACATTCCAGCTCCTGTTCGGGGAGGCCGGTACGGGAATTGAACCTGTGCTGCTGGCCTTGTTCTGCATTACAAGCCAGCTGTTTAGCCCACTGTGCTAAACCAGTCTATAATACAATATATCACAATATATATCACAGTCTACAATACAATATATATATCACAGTATAATACAATCTATATCAGTCTATAATACAATCATATCACAGTCTATAATACAATCTATATCACAGTCTATAATACAATATATATCACAGTCTATAATACAATCTATATCACAATCTATATCACAGTCTATAATACAATATATATCACAATCTATATCACAGTCTATATCACAGTCTATAATACAATCTATATCACAATCTATATCACAGTCTATAATGCAATCTATATCACAGTCTATATCACAGTCTATAATACAATCTATATCACAGTCTATATCACAGTCTATATCACAGTCTATAATACAATCTATATCACAGTCTATATCACAGTCTATAATACAATCTATATCACAGTCTATATCACAGTCTATAATACAATCTATATCACAGTCTATATCACAGTCTATATCACAGTCTATAATACAATCTATATCACAGTCTATATCACAGTCTATATCACAGTCTATAATACAGTCTATATCACAGTCTATAATACAATCTATATCACAGTCTATATCACAGTCTATAATACAATCTATATCACAGTCTATATCACAGTCTATATCACAGTCTATAATACAATCTATATCACAGTCTATATCACAGTCTATAATACAATATATATCACAGTCTATAATACAATCTATATCACAATCTATATCACAGTCTATAATACAATCTATATCACAATCTATATCACAGTCTATATCACAGTCTATAATACAATCTATATCACAGTCTATATCACAGTCTATAATACAATCTATATCACAGTCTATATCACAGTCTATAATACAATCTATATCACAGTCTATATCACAGTCTATATCACAGTCTATAATACAATCTATATCACAGTCTATATCACAGTCTATAATACAATCTATATCACAGTCTATATCACAGTCTATAATACAATCTATATCACAGTCTATATCACAGTCTATAATACAATCTATATCACAGTCTATATCACGTCTTTGGGATTCTCACTGATTCCTGTTTCTTTCCCAGCACCTGCTACTTGCTCCTTCGGATGTGGCCGGGTGGGGAACCTTCATTAAGGATTCTGTCCAGAAAAATGAATTCATCTCGGAATATTGTGGAGAGGTTGGTCACCAATGTTGGAACAAAGTGGATAGTTTATATATGGCTGTAATGAAAGGAACAAAGTCCTTGTCGAAGGGGTTTACTGAAGGAGGTTACAGAGAGCTGGATGAGAGAGACCTTAGAGAGATTTGAAAAGGATGAGAATCAGGTCACCTCTTATTCTTCGAAACTCCAGCAAAAACAAGCCCAGCCTTTCCTCATAAAACAACCCGCCCATTCCTGGTATTGGACCAGCAAATCTTCTCTCAATTTGTTCCAACACATTTAAATCTTCCTTAAATAACAAGATCAAAATTGTACACCAGTATTCCAGACAGCGCCCTGTATAACTGAATAGAACCTCCCTACTCTTGTATTCAATTCCCCTCACAATAAACAATACCATTTTTAAAAATTCTTATTTTTTTATTCTTGCTACCAAATTGGGCAATTTCACATTTTCCCTTATTCTACTTCATTTGCCAGATATTTTCCCACTCAGTAACCTACCTGTATTCTTTTGTAGTTTCCTTATGTCCTCTTCACAACTTTCCTACCTATCTTTGTGTCATCAGCAAGTTTAGCAACCATCCCTTCAGTCCCCTTATCCAATTGGATAAACTTGAGGCCCCAGCACTGATCCCTGTGGCACACCACTCGTATTCTGCCAACCAGAAAATCAGCCATTTATACCTACTCGCTTTTTAACCTTTGATGCGCATCGAATCAAATGCCTTCTGAAAATCTAAATATAGCACATCCACCATTTCCCCTTTATCATAGCACCTGTCACTTCTTTAAAGAACTCTAATTAATTGGTTAAACATGATTTCCCTTTCACAAAACCATGTTGGCTCTGCCTGATTATCATGAATGTTTCTAAGTGCCCGGTTATAATGTCTTTAATAATAACTTCCAACATTTTCCCGATGACTGATGTTGAGCTAAATGACCTATAGTTTCCTGCCCACCTCTTTGAATAAAGAAATCACGTTCACTATTTTCCAATTTAATGGAACCTTCCCTGGATTTTTGAAATATAAACCAATACATCAACTATCTCATTAGGGGCAGCACGGGGGCGCAGTGGTTAGCCCAGCAGCCTCACGGCGCCGAGGTCCCAGGTTCAATCCCAGTTTTGGGTCACTGTCCGTGTGGAGTTTGCACTCTCTCCCATTGTTTGCGTGGGTTTCGCCCCCACAACCCAAAAGATGTGCAGGCTAGGCGGATTGGACACGCTAAATTGCCCCTTAATTGAAAAAATTAATTGGGTACTCTAAATTTATTTTTAAAAACTATCTCATTAGCCACTTCTTTTGAGACCCTCGGATGAAGTCTATCAGGACTCCGGGACCTATCAGCCCACAGCTCCAACAATTTGCTCAGTATCACTTCCCTGGTGATTATAATTTGCCTGAGTTCCTCCCTCACTTCCATTTCCTGATTTACAGCTGTTTCTGGGATGTTATTTGTATCGTCTACAGTGAAGACTGAGACTAAATACCTGTTCAATTCAACTGCGCTCTCCGTATTTTCCATTGTTAACCCTCCAGACTCCTTCCTATACCACCAATGCTCACTTTAACTCTAATATCTACAGGAACTCTTTCTATCTCTTTTTATATTTCCAACTAGCTTTCACTCATACTCTAATTTCTCCCTCCTTATTAATCTTTTACTCATTCTTTATTGTTTCTTATATTCTGTCCAATCTTCTGACCTGACCCTGCCTTTGTGCAGTGATATGCTTTTTATTTCAATTTGATACTATGTTTAACTTTGTTTGTTAATTACAGATTGTGGATCCTCCCCTTGGATTTTCCTTTTTCATTGCACTCTATCTATTCTGTGAAATATTCCTTTAAATGTCAACATTTCGATTGACGATCCCATAATCTAAATTGCCAGTTCATTTTTGCTGGCGTTTTCATGCCCTCCTAATTCATCTTATTTAAGTTTAAAATACTATTCAATAAATGGTCTGACACTGGGAGGTTCCGAAGAACAAAGGGACCTTGGCGTGTTTGCCCACAGATCTCTGAAGGCAGAAGGGCAGGTTCATAGGGTGGTGAAAAAGGCATGTGGGACACTCGCCCTTATCAAGCATGGCATAGATTACAAAAGCAGGGAGGTCATGTTGGAGCAGTTCAGAACATTGGTGAGGCCCCAGCTGGAGCACTGTGTGCAATTCTGGTCGCCACATTAGGAAGGATGTGATTGCACTGGAGGGGGTGCAGAGGCGATTCACCAGGATGTTGCCTGGGTTGTTTTCTCTGGAGCAAAGACTGAGGGGCGACCTGATCGAGGTGGACAAGATTCTGAGGGGCGAGGACAGGGTGGAGAGGGAGCAGCTGTTCCTCTGAGTTGAAGGGTCAGTTATGAGGGGGACACAAGTTCAAGGTGAGAGGCGGGAGGTTTAGGGAGGAATGGTGACGGTCTGGAACGCACTGCCTGGGAGGGTGGTCAAGGCGGGTTGCCTCATCCTTTAAAAAGTAGCTGGATGAAGCAGCAGGGTGTCATAGTGGTTAGCACTGCTGCCTCACAGCGCCGAGGACCCGGATTCGATCCTGGTCCCGGGTCACTGTCCGTGTGGAGTTTGCACATTCTCCTCGTGTCTGCGTGGGTCTCTCCCCGCAACCCAAAGATGTGCAGGTTAGGTGGATTGGCCACGCTAAATTGCCCCTTAGTTGGAAAAAGAAAGAATTGAGTATTCTAAATTTATATTTGGAAAAAGTACCTGGATGGGCACTTGGCCCATCGTAACATTCCAGGCTGTGGACCAAGTGCTGGCCAATGGGGTCAGGTCAGCAGGTCAGGTGTCTTTCATGTGTCGGTAAAGACTCGATGGGCCGAGCAGTACTGTAATAGCCACAGACCCACTCTTCCCCCCCCCCCCCCCCCTCAAACTGAATGTAAAATTCAATCATGATCTGTCCACCAGTCCCACAAGTCACTTTTTGCCTTTATCATTTCTATATCCTGGTTTCCTGAACTTGGATCATCCCTCTTTACTGTGTCAATGCCATCATAATTAACAGAATCAGCTCTCCACCTTTTCCGAACTTACTATCCTTCATAAACGTCATATATTCTTCAATATTCAGGTCCCAGCCTATACCATCCTGTAACCGTGTCTCTGCAATGGCTATTACATCATACTTATTTATCTCTATTTGCAGTTCATCCGTTTTGTTTTGAATGCTACATTCATTCAGATAAAAATAATTCAGTTTTGTCCTTTTATTATTTTTGTAGCCTCTTACCTGCTGTCTGTTCCCATATTAATACCTTGACCTTCTGCCTGGCCTCTACTGTCCTCCACCCTTTAATAAACCACATCTTCCCACATTTAATCGCTTGCCCTCTCAATATAATTTAAAACTCTCTTTACTTCCCAGTTATGCGGTTTGCAAGAACAGTGATTCCAGCAGAGTTCTGGGGTAGAACGTGCGGATGGTACAGCCCCACTTTCCCCAGTACTGGCGCTAGTATGTCACAGACTATAGCCTGCCCCTCCCACACCAGTCTTTGAGCCACGCCTTCACCTCTCTAATCTTATTTGCCCAATGCCAATTTGCATGTAGCCCAGCTAATAACCTGTTTTCAGGATCTGCTTTTTAATTTGGCCCCTAGCTCCTCACAATGACACAGCAAAGCCTCCTTCCTGGACCTGCCTATCTCATTGGTACGGAAGAGAAAATGCTGGAAAATCTCAGCAGGTCTGGCAGCATCTGTAGCGAGAGAAAAGAGCGAACGTTTTGAGTCCGATTACTTTTTGTCAAAGCTAAAGACCGAGAAAGTGGGAAATATTTATACTGTGGAGCGAGAATGAAAGATGAGTCATAGCCACAGAAACCCAGGGAAACCGGGTGCTAATGGCCACAGAAACCCAGGGGACAGAGTGCTAATGGCCACAGAATCCCAGGGGACAGAGTGCTAATGGCCACAGAATCCCAGGGAAACCGGGTGCTAATGGCCACAGAAACCCAGGGAAACCGGGTGCTAATGGCCACAGAAACCCAGGGAACAGAGTGCTAATGGCCACAGAATCCCAGGGAAACCGGGTGCTAATGGCCACAGAAATCCAGGGAAACCGGGTGCTAATGGCCACAGAAACCCAGGGAACAGAGTGCTAATGGCCACAGAATCCCAGGGAAACCGGGTGCTAATGGCCACAGAAATCCAGGGAAACCGGGTGCTAATGGCCACAGAAACCCAGGGAACAGAGTGCTAATGGCCACAGAAATCCAGGGAAACCGGGTGCTAATGGCCACAGAATCCCAGGGAAACCGGGTGCTAATGGCCACAGAAACCCAGGGAAACCGGGTGCTAATGGCCACAGAATCCCAGGGAAACCGGGTGCTAATGGCCACAGAATCCCAGGGAAACCGGGTGCTAACGGCCACAGAAACCCAGGGAAACCGGGTGCTAATGGCCACAGAAACCCACGGAAACCAGGTGCTAATGGTCACAGAATCCCAGGGAAACCGGGTGCTAATGGCCCCAGAAACCCAGGGGAAATGGTGCTAACGGCCACAGAAACCCAGGGAAACCGGGTGCTAATGGCCACAGAAACCCAGGGAAACCGGGTGCTAATGGCCACAGAAACCTAGGGGACAGAGTGCTAATGGCCACAGAAACCCAGGCAAACCGGGTGCTAATAGCCACAGAAACCCAGGGAAACCGGGTGCTAATGGCCACAGAAACCCAGGGAAACCGGGTGCTAATGGCCACAGAAACCCAGGGAAACCGGGTGCTAATGGCCACAGAAACCCAGGGAAACCGGGTGCTAATGGCCACAGAAACCCAGGGGACAGAGTGCTAATGGCCACAGAAACCCAGGGAACAGAGTGCTAATGGCCACAGAAACCCAGGGAAACTGGGTGCTAATGGCCACAGAAACCCAGGGAAACTGGGTGCTAATGGCCACAGAAACCCAGGGAAACCGGGTGCTAATGGCCACAGAAACCCAGGGGAAACCGGGTGCTAATGGCCACAGAAACCCAGGGAAACCGGGTGCTAATGGCCACAGAAACCTAGGGGACAGAGTGCTAATGGCCACAGAAACCCAGGCAAACCGGGTGCTAATGGCCACAGAAACCTAGGGGACAGAGTGCTAATAGCCACAGAAACCCAGGGAAACCGGGTGCTAATGGCCACAGAAACCCAGGGAAACCGGGTGCTAATGGCCACAGAAACCCAGGGGAAACCGGGTGCTAATGGCCACAGAAACCCAGGGAAACCGGGTGCTAATGGCCACAGAAACCCAGGGAAACCGGGTGCTAATGGCCACAGTAACCCAGGGGAAAGAGAGCTAATGGCCACAGAAACCCAGGGGACAGAGTGCTAATGGCCACAGAAACCCAGGGGACAGAGTGCTAATGGCCACAGAAACCCAGGGAAACCGGGTGCTAATGGCCACAGAAACCCAGGGAAACTGGGTGCTAATGGCCACAGAAACCCAGGGAAACCGGGTGCTAATGGCCACAGAAACCCAGGGAAACCGGGTGCTAATGGCCACAGAAACCCAGGGAAACCGGGTGCTAATGGCCACGGAAACCCAGGGAAACCGGGTGCTAATGGCCACAGAAACCCAGGGGACAGAGTGCTAATGGCCACAGAAACCCAGGGAACAGAGTGCTAATGGCCACAGAAACCCAGGGAAACCGGGTGCTAATGGCCACAGTAACCCAGGGAAACCGGGTGCTAATGGCCACAGAAACCCAGGGGACAGAGTGCTAATGGCCACAGAAACCCAGGGGACAGAGAGCTAATGGCCACAGAATCCCAGGGAAACCGGGTGCTAATGGCCACAGTAACCCAGGGAAACCGGGTGCTAACGGCCACAGAAACCCAGGGGACAGAGTGCTAATGGCCACAGAAACCCAGGGAAACCGGGTGCTAATGGCCACAGAAACCCAGGGAACAGAGTGCTAATGGCCACAGAAACCCAGGGAAACCGGGTGCTAATGGCCACAGAAACCCAGGGAAACCGGGTGCTAATGGCCACAGAAACCCAGGGAACAGAGTGCTAATGGCCACAGATACCCAGGGAAACCGGGTGCTAATGGCCACAGAAACCCAGGGAAACCGGGTGCTAATGGCCACAGAAACCCAGGGAAACCGGGTGCTAATGGCCACAGAAACCCAGGGAAACCGGGTGCTAACGGCCACAGAATCCCAGGGAAACCGGGTGCTAATGGCCACAGAAACCCAGGGAAACCGGGTGCTAACGGCCACAGAACCCCAGGGAAACCGGGTGCTAATGGCCACAGAAACCCAGGGAACAGAGTGCTAATGGCCACAGAAACCCAGGGAAACTGGGTGCTAATGGCCACAGAAACCCAGGGGAAAGAGAGCTAATGGCCACAGAAACCCAGGGAAACCGGGTGCTAATGGCCACAGAAACCCAGGGAAACCGGGTGCTAATGGCCACAGAAACCCAGGGAAACCGGGTGCTAATGGCCACAGAAACCCAGGGAAACCGGGTGCTAATGGCCACAGAAACCCAGGGAAACTGGGTGCTAATGGCCACAGAAACCCAGGGAAACCGGGTGCTAATGGCCACAGAAACCCAGGGAAACCGGGTGCTAATGGCCACAGAAACCCAGGGAAACCGGGTGCTAATGGCCACAGAAACCCAGGGAACAGAGTGCTAATGGCCACAGAAACCCAGGGAAACCGGGTGCTAATGGCCACAGAAACCCAGGGAACAGAGTGCTAATGGCCACAGAAACCCAGGGAAACCGGGTGCTAATGGCCACAGAAACCCAGGGAAACTGGGTGCTAATGGCCACAGAAACCCAGGGAAACCGGGTGCTAATGGCCACAGAAACCCAGGGAAACCGGGTGCTAATGGCCACAGAAACCCAGGGAAACCGGGTGCTAATGGCCACAGAAACCCAGGGAACAGAGTGCTAATGGCCACAGAAACCCAGGGAAACCGGGTGCTAATGGCCACAGAAACCCAGGGAACAGAGTGCTAATGGCCACAGAAACCCAGGGAAACCGGGTGCTAATGGCCACAGAAACCCAGGGAACAGAGTGCTAATGGCCACAGAAACCCAGGGAAACCGGGTGCTAATGGCCACAGAAACCCAGGGAAACCGGGTGCTAATGGCCACAGAAACCCAGGGAAACCGGGTGCTAATGGCCACAGAAACCCAGGGAAACCGGGTGCTAATGGCCACAGAAACCCAGGGAAACCGGGTGCTAATGGCCACAGAAACCCAGGGGAAAGAGAGCTAATGGCCACAGAAACCCAGGGGACAGAGTGCTAATGGCCACAGAAACCCAGGGGACAGAGTGCTAATGGCCACAGTAACCCAGGGGAAAGAGAGCTAATGGCCACAGAAACCCAGGGGAAAGAGAGGTAATGGCCACAGAAACCCAGGGGAAAGAGAGCTAATGGCAGTCCCCAGAGAGGACAGAAGGTGTGAAAGGCCAAACAGCAGCGAAACTAACATCAGAGGGTAAACTGTAGATATGGGGGGAGGGGAAGGGGGAAGCAAAGAGGAGAAAGGGTAAGGAAAGGTGGATAAGATGGGGAGGGGGGGTTTAAATATAAAGCAGTCAAGGTGGATAGTGGGGGAGGGACATACGGAACATATATCATTGGTACCGACATGGACCATAACAACTGGGTCCACCCCCTCCCAATAGAAATTCCTGTCCAGCCCGGAACCTGCAAAACAGCCACCTTGACCCTCAGTCTTTGTTACAGAGAACAGTGTCAATCCCCCTCCCTATACTGTCCCCAACCACCACTAAACGGCTTCTCCTCCCTGCCACTCGAACAGGTTCCTGTGTCATGATGCCAGCGTGCTCATCCACTTGCACACCTCACTTTCCTTGATGTGGAGTTGCCGGCGTTGGACTGGGGTGAGCACAGGAGGAAGTCTGACAACACCAGGTTAAAGTCCAACAGGCAAACCTGGGGAAGGAGCAGTGCTCCGAAAGCTAGTGATTTGAAACAAACCTGTGGGACTTTAACCTGGTGTCAGACCTCTAACTGAGCTCACTTTCCTTCACACAGGTTGTGAGCACCTCAAACCTGTTTGATGATTGTAAAGTCTGAAGCTCCTCCACTGCTGTCCTCGTGGCCCCTTACCCTGCCTCACTCCCACAACCCAAAAGGATAGGCGGATTGGCCACGCTGAATTGCCCCTTAATTGAAAAAAAATGAATTGGGCTGGCTAAATTTATGTAAAAACAGGAAAGTGGATGCGAGGAATGTCGGATCCGCCATGATCCTATTGGATGGTGGCGTAGGCTCGAGGGGCAGAATGGCCTCCTGCTCCTGTTTCTTATGGTGTTATGTTTGCATAGTTACTAATCGTTGATCTCTTTTCCTTGTAGATTATATCACAGGATGAAGCAGATCGACGTGGGAAAGTCTATGATAAATACATGTCCAGCTTTCTCTTCAATCTCAACAATGGTCAGCAGCCCTGGTCATTCTGCGGGTGGTAGCTAATTAATTTTGGGTTTGAGGCGTTGCTGGGACACTGATCAGGCAATGATGCATTCTGCTGCCCCGCATTGAACCTTCCTCCAAATTCTGAGTGAGAAGTCACTGCAGCGTGACATTAGTGGGAGGCAGTGGGGCAGTGGTATTGTCACTGGGCTAGTAATCCAGAGGAACGCTCCGGGGACCAGGGGAACGCTCCGGAGACCCAGGGGAACGCTCCGAGGACCCAGGGGAACGTCCCGGGGACCCAGGGGAACGTCCCGGGGACCCAGGGGAATGTTCCGGGGAGCCAGGGGAACACTCCAGGGACACGGGAATGCTCCGGGGATCCAGGGGACCGCTCCGGGGATCATGGGGAACTCTCCGGGGAGCCAGGGGAACGTTCCGGGGAGCCAGGGGAACACTCCAGAGACACAGGGGAATGCTCCGGGGATCCAGGGGACCGCTCCGGGGATCATGGGGAACTCTCCGGGGAGCCAGGGGAACGTTCCGGGGACCCAGGGGAACGTTCAGGGGACCCAGGGGAACGTTCCGGGGACCCAGGGGAACGCTCCGGGGACCCAGGGGAACGCTCCGGGGACCCAGGGGAACGCTCCGGGGACCCAGGGGAACGCTCCGGGGACCCAGGGGAACGCTCCGGGGACCCAGGGGAACGCTCCGGGGACCCAGGGGAACGCTCCGGGGACCCAGGGGAACGCTCCGGGGACCCAGGGGAACGCTCCGGGGACCTGGGTTCAAATCCCACCAGGACAGACGGTGAAATTTGAATTGAATAAAAATCTGGAATTGAAAGTCTAACAATGACCATGAAACCATTGCTGTAAAACTCATCTGGGTCACCAATGTCCTTGAGGGAAGGAAATCTGCCGTCCTTACCTGGTCTGGCCTACACGTGACTCCAGACCCACAGCAATGGGGTTGACTCTTAAATGCTCTCAGGGACGGCCGAGCGAGACACTCAGTTTAAGGGCAGTTAGGGATGGACAATAGTTGCCCCCCCTCCTCCCCGCAGCCCCACTCTTCCCCCGCCCCCCCCCTCCACCCAGCCCAGTGACGTCCACATCCCATCAATGAATTTTTAAGAATTAATCCTGAGAACAGGAACTTTATGGAGTAGATTGTTCCCCCTGGTTGATGTGGAGGTCGGAGAGGGGCTGGGGAGAGGGGCTGGGGAGAGGGGATGCGGAGAGTGGGGTCGGGGAGAGGGGATGCGGAGAGGGGTTGGGGAGAGAGGGGTTGGGGAGAGAGGGGCTGGGGAGAGGGGATGCGGAGAGGGGTTGGGGAGAGAGGGGTTGGGGAGAGGGGTTGTGGGGAGAGGGGTTGGAGAGAGGGGTTGGAGAGAGGGGTTGGAGAGAGGGGTTGGAGAGAGGGGTTGGAGAGAGGGGATGGGGAGAGGGGTTGGGGAGAGGGGTTGTGGAGAGAGGGGTTGGAGAGAGGGGTTGGAGAGAGGGGTTGGAGAGAGGGGTTGGAGAGAGGGGTTGGAGAGAGGGGATGGCGAGAGGGGTTGGGGAGAGAGGGGATGGGGAGAGGGGTTGGGGAGAGGGGATGCGGAGAGGGGTTGGGGACAGGGGTTGCGGAGAGGGGTTGTGGGGAGAGGGGATGCGGAGAGGGGTTGGGGAGGGTGGATGCGGAGAGGGGTTGGGGACAGGGGTTGCGGAGAGGGGTTGTGGGGAGAGGGGATGCGGAGAGGGGTTGGGGAGAGGGGTTGGGGGAGAGGGGATGCGGAGAGGGGTTGGGGAGAGTGGATGCGGAGAGGGGTTGGGGAGAGGGGTTGGGGAGAGGGGATGCGGAGAGGGGTTGGGGAGAGGGGATGGGGAGAGGGGATGGGGAGAGGGGATGGGGAGAGGGGATGGGGAGAGGGGATGGGGAGAGGGGATGGGGAGAGGGGATGGGGAGAGGGGTTGGGGAGAGGGGTTGGGGAGAGGAAATGCGGAGAGCGGTTGGGGAGAGCGGTTGGGGAGAGGGGTTGGGAGAGGGGATGCGGAGAGGGGCTGGGGAGAGGGGTTGGGGAGAGGGGTTGGGGAGAGGAAATGCGGAGAGCGGTTGGGGAATGGGGTTGCGGAGATGGGTTGGGGGGAGAGGGGTTGGGGGGAGAGGGGTTGGGGGGAGAGGGGTTGGGGGAGAGGGGTTGGGGGGAGAGGGGATGCGGAGAGGGGTTGGGGAGAGGGGTTGGGGGGAGAGGGGTTGGGGGCTCTTCAAGCACCTACTGTCTGAGTTGTCCCCCTCGTTCGGGGTTGGGGGGGCGGGGGGTGAGGGGGCACTGTCCCACATAGCCCTGGACCTCCTTGTCCAGCTAACTCAGCCTTGAATATTCCGTGGCCCACAGCTCCTGTTGCTCTCTGAGAAGAGAATTCCACAAATAAAACACCCAATCTGGGAGAAATAATTCTCCTCATTCCACACGCCCCTTATTCTCAAACTATGTCCCCTAATTCTAGACTCCCCTATGAGGGGGATGATCTTCTCAGCATCAATCCTGTCACGACCCTCAGGAGATTATATGTTGAAATAAGATCAGCTCTCACTCTGTAACTCATGGACCCAGGGGGAGGGGTGAAGGGGGAAGGTTAATTGTGGGTCTGCTCATCAATTCCTTTATTCCTCTTTTGTAGATTTTGTTGTTGATGCAACTCGGAAAGGAAATAAAATCCGTTTTGCGAATCACTCCGTCAATCCCAATTGCTATGCTAAAGGTAAGGATCCCAAATGTCTGGGTGATGGGCAGGGAAAGGGGATGAAGGGGTGGGGCAAAGGATGTGGGGAAGGGATAAGGAGCTGAGTGGGCGAGAAAGGAGCTGGAGGGGTTTGGGGAAGAGAGTGTTGAGAATGTGACAGAGGAAGCAGCAGTTCGCTGTCCGTTTTAGACGGTGCCCAGGGTCCCTGTCGCCTTGACCATTGGAACCAAGACCATAAGACATAGGAGCAGAATTAGGCCACTCGGCCCATCGAGTCTGCTCTACCATTCAATCATGGCTGATATTTTCTCATCCCCATTCTCCTGCCTTCTCCCCACAACCCCTCTACCCTGGGAATACAGTATGCTTGCCTTCATCGGACGGGGTATTGAGTACAAGAGTCGGCAGGTCATGTTACAGTTGTATAGGACTTTGGTTAAGCCATATTTGGAATACTGCGTGCAGTTCTGGTCGCCACATTACCAGAAGGATGTGGATGTTTTAGAGAGGGTACAGAGGAGGTTCACCAGGATGTTGCCTGGTATGGAGGGTGCTAGCTATGAAGAAAGGTTGAGTAGATTAGGATTGTTTTCGTTGGAAAGACGGAGGTTGAGGGGAGACCTGATAGAGGTATACAAAATTATGAGGGGCATAGACAGAGTGGATAGTCAGAGGCTTTTTCCCAGGGCAGAGGGGTCAATTACTAGGGGGCATAGGTTTAAGGTGAGAGGGGCAAGGTTTAGAGTAGATGTACGAGGCAAGTTTTTTTACACAGAGGGTAGTGGGTGCCTGGAACTCGCTGCCGGAGGAGGTGGTGGAAGCAGGGACGATAGTGACGTTTAAGGGGCATCTTGACAAATACATGAATAGGATGGGAATAGAAGGATACGGACCCAGGAAGTGTAGAAGATTGTAGTTTAGTCGGGCAGTATGGTCGGCACGGGCTTGGAGGGCCGAAGGGCCTGTTCCTGTGCTGTACATTTCATTGTTCTTTGTTCTGAAGACAGTCCATGATTTGGCCTCCACAGCCTTCTGCGGTAAAGAGTTCCACAGATTCACCACCCTCTGGCTGAAGAAATTCCTCCTCATCTCTGTTTTAAAGGATGGTCCCTTTAGTCTGAGATGGTGTCCTCTGGTTCTAGTTTTTCCTACAAGTGGAAACATCCTCTCCACATCCACTCCATCCAGGCCTCGCAGTATCAATAAGATCCCCCCTCATCCTTCTAAACTCCCAACGAGTACAGACCCAGAGTCCTCAACCGTTCCTCATACAACAAGCTCTTCATTCCAGGGATCATTCTTGTGAACCTCCTCTGGACCCTTTCCAAGGCCAGCACATCCTTCCTTAGATACGGGGGCAAAACTGCTCACAATACTCCAAATGGAGTCTGACAAGCCTTATACAGCCTCAGAAGTATATCCCTGTTCTTGTATTCTAGCCCTCTTGACCAACAGACCGGTAGCTTTTAACCATACACCCACCAGCTCCTCACTCATAGTCCTGTGACCACCTCTGACCCCATGGCCAATGGACCTGCAGTTCCCAACTTCATAACCTCTGACCCCGCAGTTGATTCATCCTGTGCACTGAAACTCTTCTAACTCTTTTTCCAGTTGTCATGGTGAATGGTGATCACCGAATTGGGATTTTTGCAAAAAGAATGATCCAGGCTGGCGAGGAATTGTTCTTTGATTACAGGTAAAATGTTAAATTAAATCTTCACAAACCATCAAAAGAGTATTCCAGTCAGTCAGTGATTTTTTTATCAATATCCTGCTCATGGTTCACAGTTCTTCCAAGTTTTCTGTCATCTTCAAATTTTGAAATTGTGCATTGCAAAATGAATATATATCAGGAGAAGCAGGGGTCACAATACTGACCCCTGGGGAAACCCACTTTCTTCAGCCACAAAACAACCATTCACCAATAGCCTCTGTTTCCTGTCGCTCCGCAAGCTTCGCTTCCATTTTCCCTTTGATTCAGCTTTGCTGACAATCCTATAACGTGTTTTTTTTGGAAGTCCATGTACACCACATCGACCACATTGCCCTTATCCATCCTCTGTTACCTCATCAAAAAACACAATGAAAAATAAACACATTTTTCTTCACGAATGTGTGCTGACTTTCCTTAATTACCCGACAGTTGTCAAAGTGACAATTTTCACTACAAACTCCATTCAGGGTGGGATAAAATGTTCGGGGTTAAATAAAATGAAATTAGACGTTTGCGCAATGAGGTGCTATGTGATTTGCAATGAAGATTGGTGGTCGGTTTATGACCAGGAATGGAGAGAGAGGCCAAGGCTGGAATGGGAGACAGACCATGTCAAAGTGAGAGAGGGGTGGAAATTGGAAGCAAAATTGACAATGTTTTCCAGATGATGCCATGAAGCGGCACCGATGTAGTCACCAATGTACAGAGGAAGCGTTGTGGGAGTGGGTCTGAGTAAGATTGGAACAAGATATGTTCCACTAAAAGACAGGCATAAGTGAGGCCCATGTGGGTACCCATAGCCGCACCGTATATTCACAGGAAGTGGGACAAGTTGCCACCATTGAACACACCTTCCCCTCAACACCCCCCAGCGGCATTCCGCAGGGATTACTCCCTCCATGACACCCTGGTCCACTTCTCCATCACCCCTTTCCCATGGCACCTTCCCATGCAATCGCAGAAAGTGTGACATCTGCCCCTTTACCTTCTCCTCACTGTCCAAGGGCCCAAACACTCCTTTCAGGTAAAGCAACATTTCACTTCTGCCTCCTTCAATTTGGTCGATTGTATTTGCTGTCCCAATATGGTCGTCTCTACATTGGGGAGACTAAACTGGGCAATCGCTTTGTGAAAACCCTTCACTCAGTCTGCAAGCATATCCACATATCCACAACCTTCGCATCGCTGCCATTTCAACTGCCCGTCCTGCTTTCATAGATATCATAGAATTTACAGTGCAGAAGGAGGCCATTCGGCCCAACGAGTCTGCACCGGCTCTTGGAAAGAGCACCCTGCCCAAGCCCACACCTCCACCCTATCCCCACAACCCAGGAACCCCACCCAACACTAAGGGTAATTTTGGACACTAAGGGCAATTTAGCATGGCCAATCCACCTAACCTGCACATCTTTGGACTGTGGGAGGAAACCGGAGCACCCGGAGGAAACCCACGCACACACGGGGAGGATGTGCAGACTCCGCACAGACAGTGACCCAAGCCGGAATCGAACCTGGGACCCTGGAGCTGTGAAGCAATTGTGCTAACCACTATGCTACCGTGCTGCCCACATGTCCGTCCTTGGCCTGCTGCAATGTCCCAGTGAAGCCCAACGCAAACTGGGGGAACAGCACCTCATCTTCCGGATAGGCACGTTACAGCCTCCGGACTTAACATTGAGTTCAACAACGTCAGACTGCGACCTTTCTCTGCCATCTTGTTTTTCGGTTCTCTCGGCTTGCCCTTCCCCCGCATGGCCACCTTTCCCACTCAGCACTCACTCACCAAGTTCTCCCATTAACACATTCTATTATTTTAACTTTATTCCACTATTAGCACTCTTCAGCCCTTCCTGGCATCATTAAAAGCCCTTTAGTCTTTTGTCCATGACAGCTTTGTCAATTTCTCCTTTACTGTGACCTAACCCTGACCTCCTCCACCTGCCTCTACAAATATATCATTCATCACATTTCTGTCCCTCTTCAGTCCTGGAGAAGTGCCGTTGGACTCTCAACGTTAACTCTGTTTCTCTCTCTGGGTTTTTCCAGTATTTATTTTGGATTTCCTGCATCCACAGTATTTTGCTTCTAGTTATCCTTCTTTGAGCAAAGACTTTGTTATTGCAACAGCAGCACACTGTCTGTACGGCTGTCTGACACTGCCGCTCACTAACCTTATTCACCGCACTTTGGAAGCTCACTGACTGCACACTGCCCTTAATTCAGGCCTTATTGTAACCCCTCATTCTTTGACCAGCCCTTTCCTGTTTCTGCAGTAATTACATTTCCTGGTTTATGCAAACTAAAGAATTAAAAAGTTACTGAAATGCCCAGTCTGCAGGTTATCAATGAGCTCAAATCCCTTTCCAATGCATGAAAAACTAACAATTGATGATATAATATTTGAAACACAAATGACGAAGTGGCTGTTGTGTTCCTGTTTCAGATACAGTCAAGCAGATGCACTGAAATACGTGGGAATTGAACGGAAAATGGAAATGCTCTGATCCTGTTGTTATTTTGGTGTCGCATTGTGTTGGATTGTGAGTTAGACTGTGCGACACGTCCATTAATACATTTCCTGAGAAGATGGTGTGAGTCCAGCCTCCTTTACTGCGTCAGAGACAGGCGGGGGGTGGGTAGTGTTTCACATTACTGTCTGGTAGTAGCACAAACATTTAGAGTTTCTTTTGCTGTTCCTTATAATGCTCCCGCCCCTCCACAATTCCTGACTCCCCCTCCACATGTAACACCCCCTCCTCGCTCCTTTAAGACCAGACATTGGGGTCACCAACTGGGACTCTACTCCCGTGGATCAAGAGTCTTAACCAAGAGCCAGAGCTAATGGAAGGGGTGTTGTCTGTGAAGGACATCGTCACGGTGAATTCCGCATTCAACCCCGTGGAGCAAACATTTTCCTCTCCAGGGGCACAGTCCAGGTTAATGGGCACCAGGAAATATGTTGCGATTTCTCATTCTGGACACATGGCTGGGTTTGTGATGTCAGGCTGTCACCAGACAGGAGTTGGAAAGTAGGGCAGATGATTCAGGTCGGACTGTGGAGTCCTGATCTTTATGTTAAATGTTTCTGCCACAGAAACCAACCACCTTGTGATGCTGAGACTGAGAGAGGAAAGTATGTTTAGAAGGTTAATGGGTGATTCTCTTGCCCTGATGGAGCAGAACCATAATAATAATAATCCAATTTACAGTCTGCTTGTGTAAAAGTCTGCTGCCTGTGATTTGTGAACCCGTTTGGCTCTTTTCCACAATGTCTTCATCCATTACACCAAGTCAGACTGTTAGGCCAGGTTGTTTCAATCTAACTCCGCCCCTGTGAAGCAATGGTTTTGAGTGAAATGAGAAGTGTAGTCGATTTCAGGGTCCTGACTTTGCAGTTTCTGATTTTTTTGCAATCTGAGAACAGTCAGGATCTCAAAGTGAAGCTTGAAGCAGAAAGCACTCTTCCTATAATTCACATTGAAAATAAAAATATTAATAACAATAATCTTTATTATTGTCACAAGTAGGCTTACATTAACACTGCAATGAAGTTACAGTGAAAAGCCCCTAGTCGCCACATTCCAGCACCTGTTCGCGAACACAGAGGGAGAATTCAGAATGTCTAATTCACCTAACAAGGAATTTAGCTGTACGTGTTTCTTACTCTCCCATCTATAAGGTACACACCATCTACATTCAAAATGATTTGATCATTTATTTGGGAAGGTATTACTAATTAAATGTGAGGGAGATGTTGATGCTAATTGCTGGTCAGGATGTAACATTGGTCAGAACAATTGCTAGTCTTCCAATAGAGCCACAGAATATTCATGATGTAATTGGTGGTGGGGTAGCCTCAAGGGGCCGAATGGCCTATTCTTGTAGTGGTAATGTCGCTGAACAAGAAATCCAGAGGCCCAGGCTAATGGGTTGGAATCCTGGTGGAATTTAAATACAGTTAATAAATCTGGAATTAAAGTGACCATGATATCATTATCGATTCTCATTGTTATGTATTTATGTTTGTTCCTATCATTAGTCCGATGATGTGACGTATTGCTGATATCCTCGGCTGTATGTGCAGGCAACGGGCAGTCTATCCCAACGGCCTGGAGAGTAAATAAAGCTGTTGTTTGTGTATAACTTTGTGATGTGCAAACCTATCCTTTAAAAATACCACAAGGAAATCTGGCAACGAGGAGGTCCTGAACCACGCTGTCAGGATCCCAGAGAACTAAAAATAAAATCATCGGTCTGTGCACAGACATCAAAAAGGTTTAAGAAGCTAAAATCGTCACTACTCCAAAGCTGGTGATGGAGGGATGCCAAATATTGGCAGCAGCAATCGAAGGAATCAAAATTTAAATGTAGATTTCGGAGGAATCAACAGTGAAGAGAAGCTGGCCGATCTGGAACGGTACAGGGAGTACCGTGACTGGCAAGTACCCGGCAATAATGGTTTAGAGCTGGGGGTATTCCGAAACTCAAAAGGAAACAGTCTGAGCTCAGGGGTATCTTGTTGGAAAAAAAAAAGTGAGGTGGTGCGATAGCAGTGGGCAGCACATGGTTCTAATGCAAGCCCTTTCCATAGTGAAAATGGTGGGGATTTTTGGCACCTTGGGACCATATGATGAGAACACGGAGCAGCGGCGCTCATATACTGGAAGATTTGATTATTTTGCTCAACTGAATAAAATTACGGCCAAAATTCCTGAGTACAATGAGGGGGGGGGAATTTGACCTAAATCCCAGGTTTGTAAACCTACAATGAGATTATGGAGACATTGCTGAACCATTTCCCACCTAAACCTGTCGTCATTGCCGAGTGTTCAGGCTCCATAAATGTAACCAACAAGAAGGTGAATCAATCACAGTTCGTAGCTACTTTGGAGAAATTAGCTGAATACTGTGAATTTGGAGATTTCTTGAATGACACCATTAGAGACAGACTAGTATGTGAGTCAAGAAGCAAAGCTATACAAAAAAGACTTTAAAAAGAGCAAATGAAACCGAAAGAAGGCTATAGAAGTCACAATTTCTATGGAATTAGCAGCTAAAGCAGCCAAACAATAAAGTTCAAGCATTAGAATCCTTAAAATATCAACTGAGACCCGACCACCAACACGGGTTTGAAATTGCCACCGATGATGCAAAACAAAGGAATTGTGTAAAAATGGCCACGTTGAACCTTTGTGTTGGCGAACGAACAAGTTCCAAACAAGAACTACAAAAAGCAAGAACTGGAAAACCAAATAGAGGGAATAGGATCCATGTGCTACAAAAGGGGCACGAGAAAGGAACAGGCGCAGCCAGATGATGAATAATCATTGGATGTATTGACCATTGCAGGTGCAACACACTGTTACTGGGTCGCTGAACAGACAATAGAGGTGGACACGAGGGCAGCAGTTTTGTTGGTACCAGAAACTGTTTACCCAGAGAAACTGACATATCATCTTAAAAACCTCAAACGTAACACTTAAAACCAATACTGGGAAAGTGGTTCCATTGAGGGGTCGTATCGATGTAAATGTGCAGCTAAACGGACAGATGGCAGTCCCGTCCCTGCCCATTGTTAAAGGAAATTATCCAGCCCCAATGGGGACAACCTGGCTGCAGAGAATCAAACTAAACTGGATCGAGGTCAATCTCATGTCACACATTGGGGTGAATTCTCCGCGGGCAAGAATCTCCGTTCTGCCAGCAGCACATCCTGACCCGTGGACTTCCCGGCCACAATGGGAAATCCATTGGCCGGCAATGGGTACAGAGAATGCCGCTGGCGGAGACAGAGTGCCGCCAAGGAATAGGAGGCTGGGGAGGTGGAGAATTCACCCCATTGTCTTTAATGAAGAGCTCGGAAGCATGAAAGAGATCTCAGTCAAGTTAAAGATTAAGGATGAAAGCCAAGCGTGATGCTTAAAGGTTTGGTCAGTCCTGTCTGATCAACTCCACGTTGGATCGGCGGAATTCCACAGCCCCGGCCACGGAGCTGCTGACCAAGAGGCAAAAGCTACAATTGGGATTTGACCTGTTCTCCACTGGGAAAGCAGTGAACCAGCTCCACCAGACACCAGGGGCCTTTCATTAGCACAGAGACAAGGCCAACACCTACTGGCTCACCAGCTGAGGAAGCAGGTGGGCACGAGGGAGATAGCACAGGTAAACAATGGGAATGGCCACAGCGCCAGGTAAGATTGCAGCTTGTACTGGGAACTGGACACCTGCCGAATCGGCTCCTCTACCACGGGGCAGCGAATGCAGAAAGAGTGGGGGGTGACTGGTACAGCCAGGGCAAAGTGGGTGCAGGTGAAGGAGATCTCAGCACCAGAACATCCGAGCAGAGACCACTGGCCCCACTCACATTCTCTCCCCCCCCCCCCCCCCCCCCCCCCCCCCCCCCCAGCCAAATACTCATGGAGCCCGAGGGTAGTGGCCACGCCAAGGACCTGGGACCAGCTCAGACACCATCTCAAACTTGATGAGATGCTTACTGCGGCCCCCAGAAACCAGAGATTCATCTCCGTGAAATAGACACCACCACCAAAACGTGGAGACAGGGCGAAGGGCTGCTGGCAGTAAGGGACCTGGACAGGAACTACCGCAGAAACTCCAACTCCCAAAAGGGAACAAACTCTGACACCTACAACTTCCTCCACAAGGAGACTGCAACATTTCCCCAGTTACCCGACTGGACAGACTGCTAGCAGTGAGCGAATTAGGGGACAGTAAATATCCTGACTTTATGGACAAATGTAGAAGAGGTAAGGGTGCCAGTGGAGGAGATGAGAAAGATGGGAAGAGAGAGAGGGGGAGGACTCTGGGTCAGGGCTGAACCTAACCACCTATCGGTGGTGTACAGGACGCACCTGACCAGCACACGCACGAGTGGCTTCTTCCCAGAGGTTGAAGATAAATGTAAGTGGTGCCGGGTGGGGGTGAGGGTGGGGGTGGGGCCGTGGGTGGGGGTGAGGATGGGGTTGAGGGTGGGGTGGGGGTGAGGGTGGAGTTGAGGGCAGGGGTGAGGACGGGGGCGGGGGTGGGTTGAGGGCGGGGGTGAGGACGGGGGTGGGGGTGAGGACCGGGGCGAGGGTGGGGGTGAGGGTGAGGACCGGGGTAGGGGTGGGGTTGAGGGTGGGGGGTGAGCACGAGGGTGGGGGTGGGGTGAGGACGGGGGCGGGGGTGGGGGTGAGGACCGGGGCGAGGGTGAGGACCGGGGTGGGGGTGGGGTTGAGGATGGGGGCGAGGGTGGGGGTGGGGTTGAGGGTGAGGACGAGGGTGGGGGTGAGGACGGGGCGGGGGTGGGGTTGAGGGTGGGGGTGAGGACGGGGGCGGGGGTGGGTTGAGGGCGGGGGTGGGGGTGAGGACCGGGGCGAGGGTGGGGGTGAGGACCGGGGCGAGGGTGGGGGTGAGGACCGGGGCGAGGGTGAGGACCGGGGTGGGGTTGAGGGTGGGGGTGAGGACGAGGGTGGGGGTGAGGACGAGGGTGGGGGTGAGGACGAGGGTGGGGGTGAGGACGAGGGTGGGGGTGAGGACGAGGGTGGGGGTGAGGACGAGGGTGGGGGTGAGGACGAGGGTGGGGGTGAGGGTGGGGGTGAGGACGGGGGCGGGGGTGGGGTTGAGGGTGGGGTGAGGACGGGGGCGAGGGTGAGGATGAGCTTGTCAGAACATCACAAGCTCTTTCTGGGGAGGGGGGCTATCGCCCTGGCCTTTGCCTCCCTGATTGCCCGTTGCAGACTCCTGCCCTGATGGAGAGAGGCAGCGACTCTCGGGGCCACAGACTGGCTGCCGGACCTGGCGGAATTCCTGAAATCGGAGAAAATAAAATTTGCCATCAGTGGGTCAGAGGACGGCTTCCACCTGACATGAGGCAATTCACCAGCCTCGTCAAGGACCTGTTTGTGACCAAGTAGGGGGGGGGAGGCAAACTAGAAGAGGGAGGGGAGAGAGAGAGAGAGAGAGAGTGGGGGTGGGAGGAGGCAGCCCCCTAAACACAGGGAAATATATCTGACAGCGGGGGGGGGGGGGGGGTGCAGCGTTACAGAAACACGGCTCCAAAAGAGTGGAGGTGGGGAGGGTCTGGGGGTGGGTGGGTGGGATGGGGTTAGGACACTGGAACGTTGATTCCCCCACCCCATCCCACCACCCCCACCCCACCCCACCCCCACCCCACCCCCACTCCCACCCCCACTCCCACACCCACCCCCACTCCCACACCCACCCCCACCCACCACCCCACCCCCACCCCATCCCCACCCCATCCCATCACCACCCCCATCCCATCACCCCCCCACCCCAACCCCCCACCGCCCCACCCCAACCCCCCACCGCCCCACCCCAACCCCCCACCGCCCCACCCCAACCCCCCACCCCACACCACCCCCACCCCCCATCCCATCACCACCCCAACCCCTCCCACCACCACCCCACCCCCATCCCACCACCACCCCACCCGCCCCACCCCACCATCACCCCACCCTCACCCCCACCCCACCCCATCATCACCCCACCCCCACCACCCTACTCCGCTGTTGCCCGCTCCGCTGCTGCCCGCTCCGCTGCTGCCCGCTCCCCTGATACCCGTTCTGCTGCTGCCCACTCCGCTGCTGCCCACTCCACTGCGGCCCGCTCCCCTGCTGCCCGCTCCCCTGCTGCCCGCTCCCCTGATACTCGCTCTGCTGCTGCCCGCTCCGCTGCTGCCCACTCCGTTGCTGCCCGTTCCCCTGCTGCCCGCTCCGCTGCTGCCCGCTCCGCTGCTGCCCGCTCCCCTGCTGCCCGCTCCGCTGCTGCCCGCTCCCCTGCTGCCCGCCCCCCTGCTGCCCGCTCCGGCCCGCTCCGCTGCTGCCCGCTCCCCTGCTGCCCACTCCGCTGCTGCCCGCTCTGGCCCGCTCCGCTGCTGCTCGCTCCCCTGCTGCCCGCTCCCCAGCTGCCCGCTCCGCTGCTGCCGCTCCCCTACTGCCCGCTCCGGCCCGCTCCGCTGCTGCTCGCTCCGCTGCTGCTCGCTCCCCTGCTGCCCGCTCCCCTGCTGCCCGCTCCCCTGCTGCCCGCTCCCCTGCTGCCCGCTCCCCTGCTGCCCGCTCCCCTGCTGCCCGCTCCCCTGCTGCCCGCTCCCCTGCTGCCCGCTCTGCTGCTGCCCCGCTCTGCTGCTGCTCGCTCCGCTGCTGCCCACTCTGCTGCTGCCCGCAGGTGCAGCTTTCTCCTCCTCCTCAAGCAGCTCCAGCTCGTACAGCCACGGCATCCCCAAGCGCTGCAGCGACAGTGCGGCACTCCCTCAGTACTGACCCTCTGACAGTGCGGCACTCCCTCAGTACTGACCCTCTGACAGTGCGGCACTCCCTCAGTACTGACCCTCTGACAGTGCGGCACTCCCTCAGTACTGACCCTCTGACAGTGCGACACTCCCTCAGTACTGACCCTCTGACAGTGCGGCACTCCCTCAGTACTGACCCTCTGACAATGCGACACTCCCTCAGTACTGACCCTCTGACAGTGCGACACTCCCTCAGTACTGACCCTCTGACAGTGCGGCACTCCCTCAGTACTGACCCTCTGACAATGCGACACTCCCTCAGTACTGACCCTCTGACAGTGCGGCACTCCCTCAGTACTGACCCTCTGACAGTGCGGCGCTCCCTCAGTACTGACCCTCTGACAGTGCGGCACTCCCTCAGTACTGACCCTCTGACAGTGCAGCACTCCTTCAGTACTGACTCTCTCAGTGCGGCACTCCCTCGGTACTGACCCTCTGACAGTGCAGCACTCCCTCAGTTCTGATCCTCTGACAGTGCAGCACTCCTTCAGTACTGACCCTCTGACAGTGCAGCACTCCCTCAGTACTGACCCTCTGACAGTGCGGCACTCCCTCAGTACTGACCCTCTGACAGTGCGGCGCTCCCTCAGTACTGACCCTCGGACAGTGCGGCACTCCCTCAGTACTGACCCTCTGACAGTGCAGCACTCCTTCAGTACTGACTCTCTCAGTGCGGCACTCCCTCGGTACTGACCCTCTGACAGTGCAGCACTCCCTCAGTTCTGATCCTCTGACAGTGCAGCACTCCTTCAGTACTGACCCTCTGACAGTGCAGCACTCCCTCAGTACTGACCCTCTGACAGTGCGGCACTCCCTCAGTACTGACCCTCTGACAGTGCGGCGCTCCCTCAGTACTGACCCTCGGACAGTGCGGCACTCCCTCAGTACTGACCCTCGGACAGTGCGGCACTCCCTCAGTATTGATCCTCTGACAGTGCGGCACTCCCTCAGTACTGACCCTCTGACAGTGCGGCACTCCCTCAGTACTGACCCTCTGACAGTGCAGCACTCCCTCAGTACTGAGCCTCTGACAGTGCGGCACTCCCTCAGTACTGACCCTCTGACAGTGCGGCGCTCCCTCAGTACTGACCCTCGGACAGTGCGGCACTCCCTCAGTACTGACCCTCGGACAGTGCAGCACTCCCTCAGTATTGATCCTCTGACAGTGCGGCACTCCCTCAGTGCTGACCCTCTGACAGTGCGGCACTCCCTCAGTACTGACCCTCTGACAGTGCAGCAATCCCTCAGTACTGACCCTCTGACAGTGCAGCACTCCCTCAGTATTGATCCGCTGACAGTGCGGCACTCCCTCAGTATTGACTCTCTGACTGTGCAGCGGTCCCTCTGTACTGACTCTCTGACAGTGCGGCACTCCCTCAGTACGACCCTCTGGCAGTGCAGCGCTCCCTCAGTACTGACTCTCTGACAGTGCGGCACTCCCTCAGTACTGACCCTCGGACAGTGCAGCACTCCCTCAGTAATGACCCTCTGACAGTGCGGCACTCCCTCAGTACTGACCCTCTGACAGTGCGGCACTCCCTTAGTACAGACCCTCTGACAGTGCAGCACTCCCTCAGTACTGACTCTCTGACAGTGCGGCACTCCCTCAGTATTGATTCTCTGACAGTGCAGCCCTCCCTCAGTACTGACCCTCTGACAGTGCAGCACTCGCTCAGTACTGACCCTCTGACAGTGCAGCGCTCGCTCAGTACTGACCCTCTGACAGTGCAGCGCTCCCTCAGTACTGACCCTCTGACAGTGCAGCACTCCCTCAGTACTGACCCTCTGACAGTGCGGCGCTCCCTCAGTACTGACCCTCTGACAGTGCGGCACTCCCTCAGTACTGACCCTCTGACAGTGCAGCACTCCTTCAGTACTGACTCTCTCAGTGCGGCACTCCCTCGGTACTGACCCTCTGACAGTGCAGCACTCCCTCAGTTCTGATCCTCTGACAGTGCAGCACTCCTTCAGTACTGACCCTCTGACAGTGCAGCACTCCCTCAGTACTGACCCTCTGACAGTGCGGCACTCCCTCAGTACTGACCCTCTGACAGTGCGGCGCTCCCTCAGTACTGACCCTCGGACAGTGCGGCACTCCCTCAGTACTGACCCTCTGACAGTGCAGCACTCCTTCAGTACTGACTCTCTCAGTGCGGCACTCCCTCGGTACTGACCCTCTGACAGTGCAGCACTCCCTCAGTTCTGATCCTCTGACAGTGCGGCACTCCCTCAGTACTGACCCTCGGACAGTGCAGCACTCCCTCAGTAATGACCCTCTGACAGTGCGGCACTCCCTCAGTACTGACCCTCTGACAGTGCGGCACTCCCTTAGTACAGACCCTCTGACAGTGCAGCACTCCCTCAGTACTGACTCTCTGACAGTGCGGCACTCCCTCAGTATTGATTCTCTGACAGTGCAGCCCTCCCTCAGTACTGACCCTCTGACAGTGCAGCACTCGCTCAGTACTGACCCTCTGACAGTGCAGCGCTCGCTCAGTACTGACCCTCTGACAGTGCAGCGCTCCCTCAGTACTGACCCTCTGACAGTGCAGCACTCCCTCAGTACTGACCCTCTGACAGTGCGGCGCTCCCTCAGTACTGACCCTCTGACAGTGCGGCACTCCCTCAGTACTGACCCTCTGACAGTGCAGCACTCCTTCAGTACTGACTCTCTCAGTGCGGCACTCCCTCGGTACTGACCCTCTGACAGTGCAGCACTCCCTCAGTTCTGATCCTCTGACAGTGCAGCACTCCTTCAGTACTGACCCTCTGACAGTGCAGCACTCCCTCAGTACTGACCCTCTGACAGTGCGGCACTCCCTCAGTACTGACCCTCTGACAGTGCGGCGCTCCCTCAGTACTGACCCTCGGACAGTGCGGCACTCCCTCAGTACTGACCCTCTGACAGTGCAGCACTCCTTCAGTACTGACTCTCTCAGTGCGGCACTCCCTCGGTACTGACCCTCTGACAGTGCAGCACTCCCTCAGTTCTGATCCTCTGACAGTGCAGCACTCCTTCAGTACTGACCCTCTGACAGTGCAGCACTCCCTCAGTACTGACCCTCTGACAGTGCGGCACTCCCTCAGTACTGACCCTCTGACAGTGCGGCGCTCCCTCAGTACTGACCCTCGGACAGTGCGGCACTCCCTCAGTACTGACCCTCGGACAGTGCGGCACTCCCTCAGTATTGATCCTCTGACAGTGCGGCACTCCCTCAGTACTGACCCTCTGACAGTGCGGCACTCCCTCAGTACTGACCCTCTGACAGTGCAGCACTCCCTCAGTACTGAGCCTCTGACAGTGCGGCACTCCCTCAGTACTGACCCTCTGACAGTGCGGCGCTCCCTCAGTACTGACCCTCGGACAGTGCGGCACTCCCTCAGTACTGACCCTCGGACAGTGCAGCACGCCCTCAGTATTGATCCTCTGACAGTGCGGCACTCCCTCAGTGCTGACCCTCTGACAGTGCGGCACTCCCTCAGTACTGACCCTCTGACAGTGCGGCACTCCCTCAGTACTGACCCTCTGACAGTGCAGCAATCCCTCAGTACTGACCCTCTGACAGTGCAGCAATCCCTCAGTACTGACCCTCTGACAGTGCAGCACTCCCTCAGTATTGATCCGCTGACAGTGCGGCACTCCCTCAGTATTGACTCTCTGACTGTGCAGCGGTCCCTCTGTACTGACTCTCTGACAGTGCGGCACTCCCTCAGTACGACCCTCTGGCAGTGCAGCGCTCCCTCAGTACTGACTCTCTGACAGTGCGGCACTCCCTCAGTACTGACCCTCGGACAGTGCAGCACTCCCTCAGTAATGACCCTCTGACAGTGCGGCACTCCCTCAGTACTGACCCTCTGACAGTGCGGCACTCCCTTAGTACAGACCCTCTGACAGTGCAGCACTCCCTCAGTACTGACTCTCTGACAGTGCGGCACTCCCTCAGTATTGATTCTCTGACAGTGCAGCCCTCCCTCAGTACTGACCCTCTGACAGTGCAGCACTCGCTCAGTACTGACCCTCTGACAGTGCAGCGCTCGCTCAGTACTGACCCTCTGACAGTGCAGCGCTCCCTCAGTACTGACCCTCTGACAGTGCAGCACTCGCTCAGTACTGACCCTCTGACAGTGCAGCACTCGCTCAGTGCTGACCCTCTGACAGTGCGGCACTCCCTCAGTGCTGACCCTCCGACAGTGCAGCACTCCCTCAGTATTGACTCTCTGACAGTGCAGCACTCGCTCAGTGCTGACCCTCTGACAGTGCGGCACTCCCTCAGTACTGACCCTCTGACAGTGCAGCACTCCCTCAGTATTGATCCTCTGACAGTGCAGCACTCGCTCAGTGCTGACCCTCTGACAGTGCGGCGCTCCCTCAGTACTGACCCTCGGACAGTGCGGCACTCCCTCAGTACTGACCCTCGGACAGTGCAGCACTCCCTCAGTATTGATCCTCTGACAGTGCGGCACTCCCTCAGTGCTGACCCTCTGACAGTGCGGCACTCCCTCAGTACTGACCCTCTGACAGTGCGGCACTCCCTCAGTACTGACCCTCTGACAGTGCAGCAATCCCTCAGTACTGACCCTCTGACAGTGCAGCAATCCCTCAGTACTGACCCTCTGACAGTGCAGCACTCCCTCAGTATTGATCCGCTGACAGTGCGGCACTCCCTCAGTATTGACTCTCTGACTGTGCAGCGGTCCCTCTGTACTGACTCTCTGACAGTGCGGCACTCCCTCAGTACGACCCTCTGGCAGTGCAGCGCTCCCTCAGTACTGACTCTCTGACAGTGCGGCACTCCCTCAGTACTGACCCTCGGACAGTGCAGCACTCCCTCAGTAATGACCCTCTGACAGTGCGGCACTCCCTCAGTACTGACCCTCTGACAGTGCGGCACTCCCTTAGTACAGACCCTCTGACAGTGCAGCACTCCCTCAGTACTGACTCTCTGACAGTGCGGCACTCCCTCAGTATTGATTCTCTGACAGTGCAGCCCTCCCTCAGTACTGACCCTCTGACAGTGCAGCACTCGCTCAGTACTGACCCTCTGACAGTGCAGCGCTCGCTCAGTACTGACCCTCTGACAGTGCAGCGCTCCCTCAGTACTGACCCTCTGACAGTGCAGCACTCGCTCAGTACTGACCCTCTGACAGTGCAGCACTCGCTCAGTGCTGACCCTCTGACAGTGCGGCACTCCCTCAGTGCTGACCCTCCGACAGTGCAGCACTCCCTCAGTATTGACTCTCTGACAGTGCAGCACTCGCTCAGTGCTGACCCTCTGACAGTGCGGCACTCCCTCAGTACTGACCCTCTGACAGTGCAGCACTCCCTCAGTATTGATCCTCTGACAGTGCGGCACTCGCTCAGTGCTGACCCTCTGACAGTGCGGCACTCCCTCAGTACTGACCCTCTGACAGTGCAGCACTCCCTCAGTATTGACTCTCTGACAGTGCAGCACTCGCTCAGTGCTGACCCTCTGACAGTGCGGCACTCCCTCAGTACTGACCCTCTGACAGTGCAGCACTCCCTCAGTACTGACCCTCTGACAGTGCGGCACTCCCTCAGTACTGACCCTCTGACAGTGCGGCACTCCCTCAGTACTGACCCTCTGACAGTGCGACACTCCCTCAGTACTGACCCTCTGACAGTGCGGCACTCCCTCAGTACTGACCCTCTGACAATGCGACACTCCCTCAGTACTGACCCTCTGACAGTGCGACACTCCCTCAGTACTGACCCTCTGACAGTGCGGCACTCCCTCAGTACTGACCCTCTGACAATGCGACACTCCCTCAGTACTGACCCTCTGACAGTGCGGCACTCCCTCAGTACTGACCCTCTGACAGTGCGGCACTCCCTCAGTACTGACCCTCTGACAGTGCGGCGCTCCCTCAGTACTGACCCTCTGACAGTGCGGCACTCCCTCAGTACTGACCCTCTGACAGTGCAGCACTCCTTCAGTACTGACTCTCTCAGTGCGGCACTCCCTCGGTACTGACCCTCTGACAGTGCAGCACTCCCTCAGTTCTGATCCTCTGACAGTGCAGCACTCCTTCAGTACTGACCCTCTGACAGTGCAGCACTCCCTCAGTACTGACCCTCTGACAGTGCGGCACTCCCTCAGTACTGACCCTCTGACAGTGCGGCGCTCCCTCAGTACTGACCCTCGGACAGTGCGGCACTCCCTCAGTACTGACCCTCTGACAGTGCAGCACTCCTTCAGTACTGACCCTCTGACAGTGCGGCACTCCCTCAGTACTGACCCTCTGACAGTGCGGCGCTCCCTCAGTACTGACCCTCGGACAGTGCGGCACTCCCTCAGTACTGACCCTCGGACAGTGCAGCACTCCCTCAGTATTGATCCTCTGACAGTGCGGCACTCCCTCAGTACTGACCCTCTGACAGTGCGGCACTCCCTCAGTACTGACCCTCTGACAGTGCAGCACTCCCTCAGTACTGACCCTCTGACAGTGCGGCACTCCCTCAGTACTGACCCTCTGACAGTGCGGCGCTCCCTCAGTACTGACCCTCGGACAGTGCGGCGCTCCCTCAGTACTGACCCTCGGACAGTGCGGCACTCCCTCAGTACTGACCCTCGGACAGTGCAGCACTCCCTCAGTATTGATCCTCTGACAGTGCGGCACTCCCTCAGTGCTGACCCTCTGACAGTGCGGCACTCCCTCAGTACTGACCCTCTGACAGTGCGGCACTCCCTCAGTACTGACCCTCTGACAGTGCGGCGTTCCCTCAGTACTGACCCTCGGACAGTGCGGCACTCCCTCAGTACTGACCCTCTGACAGTGCGGCACTCCCTCAGTACTGACTCTCTGACTGTGCAGCGGTCCCTCAGTACTGACTCTCTGACAGTGCGGCACTCCCTCAGTACGACCCTCTGGCAGTGCAGCGCTCCCTCAGTACTGACTCTCTGACAGTGCGGCACTCCCTCAGTATTGATTCTCTGACAGTGCAGCCCTCCCTCAGTACTGACTCTCTGACAGTGCGGCACTCCCCTCAGTACTGACCCTCTGACAGTGCAGCACTCGCTCAGTACTGACCCTCTGACAGTGCAGCGCTCGCTCAGTACTGACCCTCTGACAGTGCAGCGCTCCCTCAGTACTGACCCTCTGACAGTGCAGCACTCGCTCAGTACTGACCCTCTGACAGTGCAGCACTCCCTCAGTGCTGACCCTCCGACAGTGCAGCACTCCCTCAGTATTGACTCTCTGACAGTGCAGCACTCGCTCAGTGCTGACCCTCTGACAGTGCGGCACTCCCTCAGTGCTGACCCTCGGACAGTGCAGCACTCCCTCAGTATTGATCCTCTGACAGTGCGGCACTCCCTCAGTGCTGACCCTCTGACAGTGCGGCACTCCCTCAGTACTGACCCTCTGACAGTGCGGCACTCCCTCAGTACTGACCCTCTGACAGTGCAGCACTCCCTCAGTATTGATCCGCTGACAGTGCGGCACTCCCTCAGTATTGACTCTCTGACTGTGCAGCGGTCCCTCAGTACGACCCTCTGGCAGTGCAGCGCTCCCTCAGTACTGACTCTCTGACAGTGCAGCGGTCCCTCAGTACGACCCTCTGACAGTGCGGCACTCCCTCAGTACTGACTCTCTGACAGTGCGGCACTCCCTCAGTACGACCCTCTGGCAGTGCAGCGCTCCCTCAGTACTGACTCTCTGACAGTGCGGCACTCCCTCAGTATTGATTCTCTGACAGTGCAGCCCTCCCTCAGTACTGACTCTCTGACAGTGCGGCACTCCCTCAGTACTGACCCTCTGACAGTGCAGCACTCGCTCAGTACTGACCCTCTGACAGTGCAGCGCTCGCTCAGTACTGACCCTCTGACAGTGCAGCGCTCGCTCAGTACTGACCCTCTGACAGTGCAGCGCTCCCTCAGTACTGACCCTCTGACAGTGCAGCACTCGCTCAGTACTGACCCTCTGACAGTGCAGCACTCCCTCAGTGCTGACCCTCCGACAGTGCAGCACTCCCTCAGTATTGACTCTCTGACAGTGCAGCACTCGCTCAGTGCTGACCCTCTGACAGTGCGGCACTCCCTCAGTACTGACCCTCTGACAGTGCAGCACTCCCTCAGTATTGATCCTCTGACAGTGCAGCACTCGCTCAGTGCTGACCCTCTGACAGTGCGGCACTCCCTCAGTACTGACCCTCTGACAGTGCAGCACTCCCTCAGTATTGACTCTCTGACAGTGCAGCACTCGCTCAGTGCTGACCCTCTGACAGTGCAGCACTCCCTCAGTATTGACTCTCTGACAGTGCGGCACTCCCTCAGTACGACCCTCTGACAGTGCAGCACTCCCTCACTGCTGACCCTCTGACGGTGCAGCGCTCCCTCAGTACTGATTCTCTGACAGTGCGGCGCTCCCTCAGTACTGACCCTCTGACAGTTCGGCACTCCCTCAGTACTGATTCTCTGACAGTGTAGCGCTCCCTCAGTACTGACCCTCTGACAGTGCGGCACTCCCTCAGTACTGATTCTCTGACAGTGTAGCGCTCCCTCAGTACTGACTCTCTGACAGTGCAGCGCTCCCTCAGTACTGACCCTCTGACAGTGCAGCACTCCCTCAGTACTGACTCTCTGACAGTGCGGCACTCCCTCAGTACGACCCTCTGACAGTGCAGCACTCCCTCACTGCTGACCCTCTGACGGTGCAGCGCTCCCTCAGTACTGATTCTCTGACAGTGCGGCACTCCCTCAGTACTGACCCTCTGACAGTGCGGCACTCCCTCAGTATTGACTCTCTGACAGTGCAGCACTCGCTCAGTGCTGACCCTCTGACAGTGCGGCACTCCCTCAGTACTGACCCTCTGACAGTGCAGCACTCCCTCAGTACTGACTCTCTGACAGTGCGGCACTCCCTCAGTACGACCCTCTGACAGTGCAGCACTCCCTCACTGCTGACCCTCTGACGGTGCAGCGCTCCCTCAGTACTGATTCTCTGACAGTGCGGCGCTCCCTCAGTACTGACCCTCTGACAGTGTAGCGCTCCCTCAGTCCGGACCCTCTGACAGTGCGGCACTCCCTCAGTACTGATTCTCTGACAGTGTAGCGCTCCCTCAGTACTGACTCTCTGACAGTGCAGCGTTCCCTCAGTACTGACCCTCTGACAGTGCAGCACTCCCTCAGTACTGACCCTCTGACAGTGCAGCACTCGCTCAGTATTGATTCTCTGACAGTGCCGATCTCTCCCATCACTGACATTGATGGTTTCTGAATGAAGCAGTCACTGGGGAGGAATAAAAACATTCAAGGAATCAGCTCTGTTGCCAAAAATCTAAACCTAAAGGAGCTGAATTCCCCTCAGTGATGCCAAATGTTTAATATACACATTTCTCTTTGCCACTTTGCTCGGATATTAATGTTGAAACTGAGCTTGTGACTACATCAGCGTCACACCTGCTGCATTTTGCACTTGAGCGAAACCAAGTCAGTCTCCACTCCATTCCGATACGGTCATGTCTCATCAATCTGGTTAATTCATCGCCTATCTGCCCACTGACCCACATTTCCCATTCTGCCAGCGCATCCATTCCAAAATCCTGACAATACTCGCCACCTCCTCGCACCGCCGCCTCCTCCTCGCACCGCCGCCTCCTCCTCGCACCGCCGCCGCCTCCTCGCACCGCCGCCGCCTCCTCGCACCGCCGCCTCCTCCTCGCATTTTTTTTTTTTTACACAGAGGGTAGTAGGTGCCAGGAACTCGCTACCGGAGGAGGCGGTGGAAGCAGGGACGATAGTGACATTTAAGGGGCATCTTGACAAATACATGAATAGGATGGGAATAGAGGGATACGGACCCAGGAAGTGTAGAAGATTGTAGTTTAGTCGGGCAGCATGGTCGGCACGGGCTTGGAGGGCCGAAGGGCCTGTTCCTGTGCTGTACTTTTCTTTGTTCTTTGGTTCAGTTTGGAGCTCAATCTCAATGCCAGTTAGCCCTGGATTACAACCATTTTTTAACATGCCCAGCAACCAAACTATTGATGGCATGAGTTTAATACATAAAATGCACAAATAACAGAAACATTAATAAAACCGTTACATCAACTGGAAAGACAATGTTAGACACAGTGAGAAAGGCACAGAGGCAGACAGAATAGAGTGAAAGGGTGAAGGGAGAGAGATGGGGTGGCCAGGAGGAGAGGGAGAGGCACCAGTTTGTGGATTAAATCCTCTTCAGGACACACTTTGCATTCTGTCAGCGTTCTTTCCACTTGTTGACATTAGTGTCAGTTCAATCATCCAGCCAATGGTGTCAGAACAGGAAGAACCTTTTCCAGTTTTGTGGGGGGGGGGGGGGGGGGGGGGGGGGGGGGGGGTAAAACAACCTCAATCCAGTCTAGACTAACGCAGTCTAACAGCCTGAATCCAGTCTAGACTAACAGTCTGACAATCTGAATCGTGTCTAGACTAATACCCCCTGTGACAGCCTAAATCCAGTCGAGACTAACACCCCCTCTGACAACCTGAATACCGTCTAGACTGACAGCCTGACCCCAGTCTAGACAAACATTGTCTGACAGTCTAGACTAACACTGTCTGACAACCTGAATCCACTCTAAACTAACACCTCCTCTGACAGCCTGACTCCAGTCTAGACTAACACTGCCTGATAGACTATATGCAGTCTAGACTAACACTGCCAGACTAAATCTAATCTTAACTGACATGTGTGCTTCTAGTTTTTTCAACAATGGCAGTATTGCTGCCGGCCGATAGGGCAGATATTCTTGGTGTGACCCAACACTGGACGTTCTGTCGCTGAATGTGAGAGTGGGCCGTGTGGAGGAGGGTGTGGGGGCAACATTGGCTCACAGCCATTCACACAAAGCCCAGTCAGAGGCCTCATCATCTGCTGCACCCTCTCAATTTCATTTGCTTCACTCACTCCAGGATGTTACAGCCATTTACAAAATATTACAATAGGATTTTTAAACAATGTTGACTCATATTTGACAAAAAAGTAAAAATACAATGCAAGTGATTGTGTCTGTCAAAGTGAGGTGCATATTGCAGATATTGGGCATGCACTAGGTTAGCCAATAGTACAGCAGTGCATCGATTATAGTTTTAACAAGGATCCCAGTCCCCGTGTAACTAGCAGCAATAATTCATAAATAGATATGTTTATACTCATTTGTATCCTTAATTAGCAGCATTAGATTCCATATGAACTTTAAAAAAAATGCCAATTAGAAATATCTCCTCAGGTGAGAATACAGCACATTTTACCATAACCATGTGTTTTGGCTTTGTAAATTATTTTGCCTGTTTTTCTGTAAATAAACCTTGTTCACAAATCAGGAATGTTGATCAGTTGAGACAGTAGAACATGGAGCTCCATCTTAATCAGAGATTTTCTTAACACTGTCTCTTGGTAAAACACAAACTCAGTTTCAACTATTCGGTTTTAGTCTCTTCCAGGATCTGTGGAAGGTTCTGGTCCTTCTTCAGTGAGGTGTGTTTGGGACTCTTCGAAGGCTCGAGGGGTTTGGCCTCATTAGTGTGATAGCTGCCCTTGTGACGGTAATAGTAGAGGAAGATGAGCACCAAGAGGGCGAGGATGGTGAAGAGGATGACAGCGACAATGACTAGAGGAGAAAAGGACATAAACCAGGTTAGTGGAAAATCAAAGCACATCATTGCTGCCCATCTGGGCTCAGAAACTAGCACTTCTCCCAGAGCCTGGCAAAATAAGGTTGTTTATACTCTTTCCCAAAAAATATATCAAACAAGGGGCTGGATTCTCCGTTTTCAGGACTATGTCCCCACGCCGTTGTGGAAACTGGTCTTTTACTCCAGGAAAACTGGTGTCAAAAGGTCACAGATCCACCATTTTGCAGGGGGCCAGCAGGCAGCAGCCGATATGGCCCCCAGCACTTCCGGGTCAGAGGCCACGCATGCGCGGGGCGGTGGCCTCCAGCAGCCACGCGTGCTCCATGACAGACTCAGCCTGCGGACCTGGACCGCTGAAATAGTGCCCCCGATCGGCCGCTCGCCCACCCCGGACCGCCCGCACACATAGCCCCCAATGAGGCCCCTCCCCCCCTCCGATCGGCCCTCCCCCGACTGTGGCGGCCCCGGACTGATTCGGACCAGATTAGAACCATGCCGCCGGGAACCCGGTCGGTCAGGGATGGAGAATAGCGGGGCAGGCCTCAGGCCTGAGGTGGTGAATACTCGGTGCGGCGTACTCCACGAGTCCGCCGCTTTTCGGGGCACCGGACCCGATTACGTGCGGGAAAGTTGATTCTCCGCCCTGTCACCGAACGCGATTTCGGAGTCAGGGTGTCAGGGTGCGGAGAATCCAGCCCATCATCTTTTCTGAACAGATTCGGGCTGAAGCATTAAACCTAGAATGACATGTTTGGTCCTGGTCAGAGACACAAAGAATATTTTCCAGTTCAGGAATCAATCCATCAGGGAATCCTTGACCCTGACCCACCTTCTCCTCCCCTCCCAATATGCCCTCCGAGGGTCAGTATTTTCACTCGTGACGACCACAGGGATGAACAGATGCAGTGATGTATTGTCTAGGTGGTAGTCAGCTGCAGCCTGTCAGCCTGTTAGCAAAGCAAACAAGAGCCTTAAGGCTATTGGGACTCCTTCACACAACTTTCCAGAAGCTCTTGGAATTGCTGCCCAACTAACCAAGCTCAGGAGATGCCCCCTGTTGTGCCCCTGGCTCCTGGCACCAGACCCGATCTGTTCAGAGTCCATGCCAATGGCTCAAGACAACAAAGTGAGGTGGGTGTGGGACGGCAGGGTGCACGGGTGGGTGTGGGACGGCAGGGTGCACGGGCGACATGGCCCAGATACAGGCGAGGCAATAACCAGGACCCAACGTTACTTCTCTGCTTGTTCTTGAGAGCAGAAAATGAGAAAGAAAAGGAAGTGAAAGGTTTACAAACCAATTATCAATATTAAACCACGGCTGCAGGTCACAAATAGATAAAGCTTTAAATAGTGGGGCAAAGAATCACAAGAGAGAAAATATGGTAACAGGAAACAACAAAGTAATAGAAGAGGGCAGCAAATGGGTAATAAACAAGATAGTGACAGAAAGGGACGGAACGTACAAACGTGAGAGTGGGCATCGCAAAAAACTTCACAAAAAATAGTTTACGGCCTTATATCTGAATGCTTGCAGCATTTGTAACAAAATGGGTCAATTCTTAGCACAGATGGCGTTAAATCTGTGACCTGACCGGCTTACAGAGACATAGTTGAAAAGTGACCAGGGTTGGCACCTGAATGTTGAAGGGTATTTGAATTATTGGAATGACAGGATTCTAGGAAAAGGCAGGAGAGCTCTGTTAATTAAAGGTGACATTAGTTCAGTATTGAGAGATGATCTTAGCCTGAAAGATCAGAATATAGAATCAGTTTGGGTAGAGATGAGAGAATAATAAATGTAAGAAGTTGGTGAACCTATAGAATTCTTTACCACAAATATATTTGAGAAGGAAATGGATTTCTGGACACTAAATGCATCAAGGGATATGGGGAGAAAGCAGGAGTATGGCATTGAGATAGGTGATCAACCATGATCATATTGAATAGCGGAGCAAGTTGGAGGGACCACATTGTGGGCGTTGCTGGCTGGGCAATACCCATCCCTACTTGTCCTTGACAAGGTGGTGGTGAGCTGCCTTCTTGAATTACGATGTGGAGATGCCGGCGTTGGGACTGGGGTGGGCACAGTTAGAAGTCTCACAACACCAGGTTAAAGCTCCAAAAGCTTCTGATGTCAAACAAACGTGTTTTGATTTGATTTATTGTCACATGTACCGAAGTACAGTTAAAAGTATTTTTCTGCGGCCAAGGAAAGTACACAGTACGTACGTAGTAGACACAAGAATAACCAACAGGGAACAGTGACAAATGATACATCAACAAAACAGTGATTGGTTACAGTGCGGAACAAGGGGCCAAACAAAGCAAATACATGAGCAAGAGCAGCATAGGGCGTCGTGAATAGTGTTGTTACAGGGAACAGTCCGAGGGGGAGTCGTTGAGGAGTCTTGTAGCTGTGGGGGAGAAGCTGTTTCTATGTCTGGATGTGCGAGTCTTCAGACTCCTGTACCTTCTGCCTGATGGAAGGGTCTGGAGGAGGGCAAAGCCTGGGTGGGAGGGGTCTCTGACAGTGCTGTCTGCCTTCCTGAGGCAGCAAGAGGTGTATACTTTAACCTGGTGTTGTGAGACTATTTCTTGAACTGCTGCAGTTCCAGAGGTGGAGGTACCCTCACAGTGGCTTATGTTAAAAGAACCACTAGGCAATCGCAATGATAAGGTTTGAAAGTGAGAAGCGTGGGTCCATAACTAGTGTTTTAATCCCAAATAAAGGTAACTGAGGTTATGAAGGCTGAGCTAGAAACTGGTTTAAAAGTAGAGCTGCAGTGGCAGACCGTTAAGGAGATTTTTAATAATTCTTAGCAAAGATTTATCCCAATGACGGAAAATCGCCTCTTTGAGAACGATGTGCCATCCATGGCTAAATAAAAAAGCCAAGGATAGCACTAAATTCAAAGAAAACAACAAATCTGCAAAGATTTCTGGTAGAGCAGAGGATTGGGCAGACTTTAAGAACCAAAGACAGAGGGTGAGATTCTCCGCCGGCGGGATGCTCCGTGTGCCGGCGCTCGGGGGGGGGGGGTTCCCGACGGCGTGGGGCTGCCCCACAACGGGAAACCCCATTGACTGGCCGGCGTAACGGAGACTCCCGCCGGCGGGTCGGGGCAGGAATGTGGGGCTGCGGGGAGGAGAATCCCGCCGGCGGGTCGGGAATGTGGCGCTGCGGGGAGGGGAATCCCGCCAGCGGGTCGGGGCAGGAACGTGGGGCTGCGTGGAGGAGAATCCTGCTGGCGAGTCGGAGCGGGAATCTGGGGCTGCGGGGAGGAGAATCCCGCCGGCGGGTCGGGGCGGGAATTTGGGGCTGCAGGGAGAAGAGTCCCGCCGGCGGGTCGGGGCGGGAATCTGGGGCTGCGGGGAGGAGAATCCTGCCAGCGGGTCGGGGCGGGAATCTGGGGCTGCGGGGAGGAGAATCCCGCCGGCGGTCGGGGCGGGAATTTGGGGCTGCGGGGAGGAGAATCCTGCCAGCGGGTCGGGGCAGGAATGTGGGGCTGCGGGGAGAAGAGTCCCGCCGGCGGGACAGGAATGTGGGGCTGCGGGGAGGAGAATCCCGCCGGCGGGACAGGAATGTGGGGCTGCGGGGAGGGGAATCCCGGCGGCGAGTCGGAGCGGGAATGTGACGATGCGGGGAGGAGAGTCCCGCCGGCGGGGCAGGAATGTGACGCTGCGGGGAGGGGAATCCCGCCGGCGGGGTCGGGGCGGGAATGTGACACTGCGGGGAGGGGAATCCCGCCGGCGGGTCGGGGCGGGAATGTGACGCTGCGGGGAGGGGAATCCCGCCGGCGGGTCGGGGCGGGAATTTGGGGCTGCGGGGAGGAGAGTCCCGCCGGCGGGTCGGGGCGGGAATTTGGGGCTGCGGGGAGGAGAATCTTATAAGATCAAAAGATACAGGAGCAGAAGTAGACCATTTGGCCCATCGATCCTGCTCTGCCATTCATTGACATCGCCCAACATTCTCGACCATTGCTACACAAATATCAAGGGCGCCTACCGTTCCATCCCCCGACCGCACTTTGGGAAATCAGACCATAAGACGGTGCTCCTTCTCCCGGCATACAAGCAGAAACTCAAGCGGGAGAATCCAGCTAAGAAGGTCGTGCAGTGCTGGTCCGAGGAGACAGAAGAGCTCTTGCGTGACTGCTTAGAGACAGTGGACTGGTCCATATTTAAGAACTCAGCGACCAACTTAAATGAGTATGCCACCATCCGTCACAGACTTCATCAGCAAATGTGTGGATGACTGCGTGCCAAAGAAAGCAGTCCGTGCGTTCCCCAACCGGAAACCATGGCTCAATCGCGAGATTGACTCCCTACTGAAGGACAGATCTGAGGCGTTCAAGGCAGACGACCCTGACCTACACAAGAAATCCAGGTACGACCTCCGCAAAGCGATCCTGGGTGCCAAGAGACAATATTGGACCAAACTAGAGTCACAGACAGACTCTCGGCGATTGTGGCAAGGACTAAACAACATAACGGGCTACAAAGCGAAGCTGAACAGTATCTCTGGCAGCAGCTCACCCCTCCCCGATGAACTCAATGCATTCTATGCTCGGTTCGAGCAGGTAACCAACAATCCGCTGGCGAGTGCCCCAGCAGCCCATAATTCACCCATACCCACCATCACAGCTTCCGAAGTCAGATTGGCCTTCCTGAAAGTGAACCCTCGGAAGGCGTCGGGTCCAGACGGGATCCCTGGTCGTGCATTCAGAGCCTGCGCGGACCAGCTGGCAGAGGTATTCGCAGACATCTATAACCTGTCCCTACTTCGTTCCGAGGGCCCCACCTGCTTCAAGGAGTCCACCATCACACCGGTGCCAAAGAAGAGCCAGGCAACGTGCTTCAATGGCCCTGACATCGATCATAATGAAGTGCTTCAAGAAGCTGGTCAAAAGGCACATCAACTCCATACTCCCAAGATCCCGAGATCAACTGCAAATCCCACACCATCGCAACCGGTCCACAGCAAACGCCATCTCACTGGCCCTACACTCATCCCTAGAGCATCTCGACAACAAGGACTCTTACATCAGACTCCTATTTATTGTCTACAGCTCCGCCTTCAACACCATAATCCCAGCCAAGCTCATATCAAATCTCCAAAACCTAGGACTTGGCTCCTCACTCTGCAACTGGATCCTCGACTTTCTGACCCACAGACCACAATCAGTAAGGATAAACAACAACACCTCCTCCACAATAGTCCTCAATACCGGGGCCCCGCAAGGCTGCGTACTTAACCCCCTACTCTACTCCCTGTACACACACGACTGCGTGGCAAAACTTGACTCCAACTCCATCTACAAGTTTGCTGATGACACGACCAAAGTGGGTCAGATCTCTGATTTCTCCCTCTGTGTACATAAACAGGCGCCGGGGTGTGGCGACTAGGGGCTTTTCACAGTAACTCCATTGCAGAGTTAATGTCAGCCTACTTGTGACAATAAAGATTATTATTATTATTCAGTGGACCGGCTTCTGGAGCACCACACAATTACTGATGTACATCAGGTGGAGGCAGGAACCCCCAGGCGGGACAGCAGTGGGAAGGCTGGGTCCCAGCCTGATGCTGAGCCTCTGGTCACCCGGAGCTGATGGAGACGATAGGGAGCAGCCGGGACATTCAGAGGGAGATGTCAGCATCACTCCAGCAGGTCCATTGCCGCTTGGAGGAGTCCCAGAGGCTACGGGCACAGGAGATGTCGGTGACAATGAGTGGCACCGAGGCCAACACTGCCAGGGTGGTGACCGCAGTGGAGAACCTGGTGCACGACGTTGGCACCAGATGTGTGGGCGGCACCCTCGGGTGAGTGGGGGCAGCACCCTCGGGTGAGTGGGGGCGGCACCCTCGGGTGAGTGGGGGCGGCACCCTCGGGTGAGTGGGGGCGGCACCCTCGGGTGAGTGGAGTGGCACCCTCGGGTGAGAGGGGAGGCACCCTCGGGAGAGTGGGGGCGGCACCCTCGGGAGAGTGGGGGCGGCACCCTCGGGTGAGTGGGGGCGGCACCCTCGGGTGAGTGGGGGCGGCACCCTCGGGTGAGTGGAGTGGCACCCTCGGGTGAGAGGGGAGGCACCCTCGGGTGAGTGGAGTGGCACCCTCAGGTGAGTGGGGGCGGCACCCTCAGGTGAGTGGGGGCGGCACCCTCGGGTGAGTGGGAACGGCACCCTCGGGTGAGTGGGGGCGGCACCCTCGGGTGAGTGGAGTGGCACCCTCGGGTGAGAGGGGAGGCACCCTCGGGAGAGTGGGGCGGCACCCTCCGGAGAGTGGGGCAGCACCCTCCGGAGAGTGGGGCAGCACCCTCGGGTGAGAGGGGCAGTGGTGTACACTTGTACGAGAAGGTGGTGATTATTGGTTTCTTGTCATGCTACGGCGAGATCCCGATTTCGCCGACGGAAGCGGCTGGTCGGATTGCAAACTGTTTGGCACCTGGCGCGGATCTCGTTTTTGGCCTCTCCCGCTATTCATCGGCCTCGTTACGCTTGAGCAAGTGTAACGAGGCCAGAGAATCGTGCCCTGGTCTCCTTATTTGAAAAAAGATAGAATTCCATTCGGAGCAGAGAACATTCACTTGGCTCTTTCCTCAGGTGTGGAGCGAATCTTATGAAGAAAGGTTAGACACATTGGGCCTGACCCATTGGAGTTTAGAAGACTGAGCTTTATTGAAACATAAAAGATCCTGAGGGTGTTTACAGGGTGGCTGCCAGAGAATGTTTCCTCTTGTGGGTAAACTCAAACTCGGTGACAGTTTAAGAATAAAAGGTGGGCAGCACGGTCACAGTGGTTAGCACTGTTGCTTCACAGCGCCAGGGTCCCAGGTTCGATTCCCCGCTGGGTCACTGTCTGTGCGGAGTCTGCACATTCTCCCCGTGTGTGCGTGGGTTTCCTCCCACAAGTCCCGAAAGATGTGCAGCTTAGGTGGATTGGCCGTGATTAATTGCCCTTAGTGTCCAAAAAGATTAGGTGTGGTTCCTGGGTTACAGGGATAAGGTAGGGGTGTGGGGCTTAAGTAGGGTGCTCTTTTCAAGGGCCGGTGCAGACTTGATGGCCGAATGGCCTTCTTCTGCACTGTAAATTCTATAAAACTATGTGTCCCTTTAAGACAGAAATAGTTTCCCCTGAAGGGTGACCGATGTGCACAATTCTCAGTGAAAGTTGGTCATTCAATTTATTCAGGCTGCGTCGAACAGATTTTTGTTAAACCCAGGGAGTCAAAGGTTATGGGGGCCAGACAGGAGGTGGAGATGAGATCACAGATCAGCCCTGATCTCACTGAATGGCGGAGCAGGCTCGAGGGGCCGGATGGCCGACTCCAAATACTCCATGTGGAACATAGGACATAGAAAAATACAGCACAGAACAGGCCCTTCGGCCGACGATGTTGTGCCGAACCTTTGTCCTAGATTAATCATAGATTATCATTGAATTCACAGTGCAGGAGGCCATTCGGCCCATAGAGTCTGCACCGGCTCTTGGAAAGAGCACCCTGCCCAAGCCCACACCTCCACCCTATCCCCATTACCCAGTAACCCCACCCAACACTAAGGGCAATTTTGGACACTAAGGGCAATTTATCACGGCCAATCCCCTAACCTGCACATCTTTGGACTGTGGGAGGAAACCGGAGCACCCGGAGGAAACCCACGCACACACGGGGAGAACGTGCAGACTCCGCACAGACAGTGACCCAAGCCGGAATCGAACTTGGGACCCTGGAGCTGTGAAGCAATTGTGCTATCCACGATGCTGCCGTGCTGCCCTTAAGAACAAATAAATCTACACTATATCATGTTACCGCAATCCATGTACCTATCCAATAGCTGCTTGAAGGTCCCTAATGTTTTCGACTCAACTACTTCCACAGGCAGTGCATTCCATGCCCCCACTATTCTCTGGGTAAAGAACCTACCTCTGATATCCCTCCTATATCTTCCACCTTTCACCTTAAATTTATGTCCCCTTGTAATGGTTTGTTCCACCCGGGGAAAAAGTCTCTGACTGTCTACTCTATCTATTCCCCATATCATTTTATAAACCTCTATCAAGTCGCCCCTCATCCTTCTCCGTTCTAATGAGAAAAGGCCTAGCACCCTCAACCTTCCCTCGTAAGACCTACTCTCCATTCCAGGCAACATCCTGGTAAATCTCCTTTGCACCTTTTCCAAAGCTTCCACATCCTTCCTAAAATGAGGTGACCAGAATTGTACACAGTACTCCAAATGTGGCCTTACCAAAGTTTTGTACAGCTGCATCATCACCTCACGGCTCTTAAATTCAATCCCTCTGTTAATGAACGCGAGCACACCATAGGCCTTCTTCACAGCTCTATCCACTTGAGTGGCAACTTTCAAAGATGTATGAACATAGACCCCAAGATCTCTCTGCTCCTCCACATTGCCAAGAACTCTACCGTTAACCCTGTATTCCGCATTCAAATTTGTCCTTCCAAAATGGACAACCTCACACTTTTCAGGGTTAAACTCCATCTGCCACTTCTCAGCCCAGCTCTGCATCCTATCTATATCTCTTTGCAGCCGACAATAGCCCTCCTCACTATCCACAACTCCACCAATCTTTGTATCGTCTGCAAATTTACTGACCCACCCTTCAACTCCCTCATCCAAGTCATTAATGAAAATCACAAACAGCAGAGGACCCAGAACTGATCCCTGCGGTACGCCACTGGTAACTGGCATCCAGGCTGAATATTTGCCATCCACCACCACTCTCTGACTTCTATCGGTTAGCCAGTTCGTTATCCAACTGGCCAAATTCCCCACTATCCATGCCTCCTTACTTTCTGCATAAGCCTACCATGGGGAACCTTATCAAATGCCTTACTAATATCCATGTACACTACATCCACTGCTTTACCTTCATCCACATGCTTGGTCACCTCCTCAAAGAATTCAATAAGACTTGTGAGGCAAGACCTACCTCTCACAAATCCGTGCTGACTATCCCTAATCAAGCAGTGTCTTTCCAGATGCTCAGAAATCCTATCCTTCAGCACCCTTTCCATTACTTTGCCTACCACCGAAGTAAGACTAACTGGCCTGTAATTCCCAGGGTTATCCCTAGTCCCTTTTTTGAACAGGGGCACGACATTCACCACTCTCCAATCCCCTGGTACCACCCCTGTTGACAGTGAGGATGAAAAGATCATTGCCAACGGCTCTGCAATTTCATCTCTTGCTTCCCATAGAATCCTTGGATATATCCTGTCAGGCCCGGGGGGCTTGTCTATCCTCAAGTTTTCAAAATGCCCAACACATCTTCCTTCCTAACAAGTATTTCCTTGAGCTTACCAGGCTGTTTCACACTGTCCTCTCCAACAATATGGCCCGTCTCATTTGTAAACACAGAAGAAAAGTACTCGTTCAAGACCTCTCCTATCTCTTCAGACTCAATACACAATCTCCCGCTACTGTCCTTGATCGGACCTACTCTCGCTCTAGTCATTCTCATATTTCTCACATATGTGTCAATGGCCTTGGGGTTTTCCTTGATCCTACCCGCCAAAGATTGTTCATGCCCTCTCTTAGCTCTCCTAATCCCTTTCTTCAGTTCCCTCCTGACTATCTTGTATCCCTCCAATGCCCTGTCTGAACCTTGTTTCCTCAGCCTTACATAAGTCTCCTTCTTCCTCTTAACAAGACATTCAACCTCTCTTGTCAACCATGGTTCCCTCACTCGACCATCTCTTCCCTGCCTGACAGGGACATACATATCAAGGACACGTAGTACCTGTTCCTTGAACAAGTTCCACATTTCACTTGTGTCCTTCCCTGACAGCCTATGTTCCCAACTTATGCACTTCAATTCTTGTCTGACAACATCGTATTTACCTTTCCCCCAATTGTAAACCTTGCCCTGTTGCACGTACCTATCCCTCTCCATTACTGAAGTGAAAGTCACAGAATTGTGGTCACTATCTCCAAAATGCTCCCCCACTAACAAATCTATCACTTGCCCTGGTTCATTACCAAGTAATAAATCCAATATGGCCTCCCCTCTGGTCGGACAATCTACATACTGTGTTAGAAAAGCTTCCTGGACACACTGCACAAACACCACCCCATTAAAACTATTTGATCGAAAGAGATTCCACTCAATGTTCGGGAAGTTGAAGTCACCCATGACTACTACCCTGTGACTTCTGCACCTTTCCAAAATCTGTTTCCCAATCTGTTCCTCCACATCTCTGCTACTATTGGGGGGCCTATAGAAAACTCCTAACAAGGTGACTGCTCCTTTCCTATTTCTGACTTCAACCCATATGCCTCAGTAGGGTGATACTCCTCGAACTGCCTTTCTGCAGCTGTTATACTATCTCTAATTAACAATGCCAACCCCCCCCCCCCCACCTCTTTTACCACCCTCCCTAATCTTATTGAAACATCTATAACCAGGGACCTCCAACAACCATTTCTGCCCCTCTTCTATCCAAGTTTCCGTGATGGCCACTGCATTGTAGTCCCAAGTACCGATCCATGCCTTAAGTTCACCCACCTTATTCCTGATGCTTCTTGCGTTGAAGTATACACACTTCAACCCATCTCCGTGCCTGCAAGTACTCCCCTTTGTCAGTGTTCCCTTCCCCACTGCCTCATTACATGCTTTGGCGATCTGAATATCGGCTACCTTAGTTGCTGGACTACAAATCCAGTTCCCATTCCCCTGCCAAATTAGTTTAAACCCTCCCAAAGAGTACTAGAAAACCTCCCTCCCAGGATATTGGTGCCCCTCTGGTTCGGATGCAACCCGTCCTGCTTGTACAGGTCCCACCTTCCCCAGAATGCGCTCCAATTATCCAAATACCTGAAGCCCTCCCTCCTACACCATTCCTGCAGCCACGTGTTCAGCTGCACTCTCTCCCTATTCCTAGCCTCGCTATCACGTGGCACCGGCAACAAACCAGAGATGACAACTCTGTCTGTCCTGGCTTTTAACTTCCAGCCTAACTCCCTAAACTTGTTTATTACATCCACACCCCTTTTTCCTACCTACGTCGTTGGTACCAATGTGCACCACGACTTCTGGCTGCTCCCCCTCCCCCTTAAGGATCCTGAAGACACGATCCGAGACATCCCTGGCCCTGGCACCCGGGAGGCAACATACCTTCTGGGAGTCTCGCTCGCGACCACAGAATCTCCTATCTATTCCCCTAACCATTGAATCTCCTACTACTATTGCTTTTCTATTCTTCCCCGTTCCCTTCTGAGCCCCAGGGCCAGACTCAGTGCCAGAGACCTGGCCGCTAGGGCCTTTCCCCGGTAGGGTCATCCCCCCCCCAACAGCATCCAAAACGGTATACTTGTTTTGAAGGGGAACGGCCACGAGGGATCCCTGCACTGTCTGCCTGTTTGTTTTTTTCCCCCTGACTGTAACCCAGCTATTCTTGTCCTGTACCTTGGGTGTGGTTACCTCCCTGTAACTCTTCTCAATCACCCCCTCTGCCTCCCGGATGATCCGAAGTTCATCCAGCTTCAGCTCCAGTTCCCTAACACGGTCTGTGAGGAGCTGAGGTTGGGTGCACTTCCCGCAGGTATAGACAGCGGGGGACACCGGTGGTATCCCTCACCACCCACATCCTACAGGAGGAGCATGCAACGGGCCTAGCCTCCATCCCCTCTTACCTTACAGAATATAGCTGCCCTGTGGACCAACTGAACCTCCGCCCTCCGACCCTGCTCCCAGTCAGCTGCCCTCTCGGTAAACTCCTGGCTCCCTTCTCGCTCTTTGCGGAAATGTAAGAAACAAAATGAAAGGAGCACCTTCCTCCCTCCTCACCTAACTCCCTCAGTGACCAAACTCTCACTATCGCACTCAAATGCACCAAATTCAGCACTCAGTGTCCCAGTCGGCCTGTACTCACCGCCAATGATCGCTCCTGCCAAGTAATCGTATCCAAATCGTGGAGTCTCTGAAAAGGTTTAGAATTTCAGTTGATTAATATGGAATTTACAATCGAGGCAGCTCCGTCCAATCATCTGTCTGGCACAGTTCCATCTATCCTCAGCCAACCAATCAGACAATTGGACTGGGAAGAGGAGGGGCAAAAGGAGGGGAACAAGGATGAAGATGGGGGGCAAAGGGGGGGGGAGAGCGTGGGAGAAGAGGGGACAGCGAGTGGCAAGAGATGGAGGGAGGTAGGGAGGGAGGGGCAAGGGGGGGGAGGGGGGAGGGGGGGCCAAGACAGATGTTGCTCTTGATGTTTATACGGTCCCAAACATAAACCAGAAAACCTTCCTCTGTCACCCCCACTCTCCTCTGTCACCCCCACTCTCCTCTGTCACTCCCCCTCTCCTGTCACCCCCCCCTCCCCCCCTGCCCCTCCCTCTCCCCCTGCCCCTCCCTCTCCCCCTGCCCCTCACTCTCCCCTCTGCCCCTCACTCTCCCCTCTGCCCCTCACTCTCCCCTCTGCCCCTCACTCTCCCCTCTGCCCCTCACTCTCCCCTCTGCCCCTCACTCTCCCCCTCACTCTCCCCTCTGCCCCTCACTCTCCCCTCTGCCCCTCACTCTCCCCTCTGCCCCTCACTCTCCCCTCTGCCCCTCACTCTCCCCTCTGCCCCTCACTCTCCCCTCTGCCCCTCACTCTCCCTCTGCCCCTCACTCTCCCCCTCTGCCCCTCACTCTCCCCTCTGCCCCTCACTCTCCCCTCTGCCCCCTCACTCTCCACTTTGCCCCTCACTCTCCCCCCTGCCCCTGACTTTCCCCCCTGCCCCCGACTCCCCCCACCCTGCCCCTCACTCCCCCCTGCCCCTCACTCTCCCCCCTGCCCCTCTCTCGCCCCTGCCCCTCACTCTCCCCCTGCCCCTCACTCTCCCCCCCTGCCCCTCACTCTCCCCCCTGCCCCTCACTCTCCCCCCTGCCCCTCACTCTCCCCCCTGCCCCTCACTCTCCCCCTGCCCCTCACTCTCCCCCCTGCCCCTCACTCTCCCCCCTGCCCCTCACTCTCCCCCTGCCCCTCACTCTCCCTCTGCCCCTCACTCTCCCTCTGCCCCTCACTCTCCCTCTGCCCCCTCACTCTCCCTCTGCCCCTCACTCTCCCCCCGCCCCTCACTCTCCCCCCTGCCCCTCACTCTCCCCCCTCACTCTTCCCCCCTGCCCCTCACTCTCCCCCTGCCCCTCACTCTCCCCCCTGCCCCTCACTCTCCCCCCTGCCCCTCACTCTCCCCCTGCCCCTCACTCTCTCCCTGCCCCTCACTCTCCCCCCCTGCCCCTCACTCTCCCCCCTGCCCCTCACTCTCCCCCCTGCCCCTCACTCTCCCCCCTGCCCCTCACTCGCACCCTCACTCTCCCCCTGCCCCTCACTCTCCCCCTGCCCCTCACTCTCCCCCTGCCCCTCACTCTCCCCTGCCCCTCACTCTCCCCCCTGCCCTCACTCTCCCCCCTGCCCCTCACTCTCCCCCCTGCCCCTCACTCTCCCCCCTGCCCCTCACTCCCCCCCCCGCCCCTCACTCTCCCCCCCTGCCCCTCACTCTCCCCCCCTGCCCCTCACTCTCCCCCCCTGCCCCTCACTCTCCCCCCCTGCCCCTCACTCTCTCCCCCTGCCCCTCACTTTCCCCCCTGCCCCTCACTCTCCCCCCTGCCCCTCACTCTCTCCCCTGCCCCACTCTCCCCCCTGCCCCTCACTCTCCCCCCCTGCCCCTCACTCTCCCCCCTGCCCCTCACTCGCACCCTCACTCTCCCCCTGCCCCTCACTCTCCCCCCTGCCCCTCACTCTCCCCCCTGCCCCTCACTCCCCCCTGCCCCTCACTCTCCCCCCTGCCCCTCACTCTCCCCCCCCTGCCCCTCACTCTCCCCCCCTGCCCCTCACTCTCCCCCCCTGCCCCTCACTCTCCCCCGCCCCTCACTCCCCCCCTCCCCCCTGCCCCTCACTCTCCCCCCTGCCCCTCACTCGCCCCTGCCCCTCACTCTGCCCCTGCCCCTCACTCTGCCCCCTGCCCCTCACTCTCCCCCCTGCCCCTCACTCTCCCCCTGCCCCTCACTCTCCCTCTGCCCCTCACTCTCCCTCTGCCCCTCACTCTCCCTCTGCCCCCTCACTCTCCCCCCTGCCCCTCACTCTCCCCCCTGCCCCTCACTCTCCCCCTCACTCTTCCCCCCTGCCCCTCACTCTCCCCCTGCCCCTCACTCTCCCCCTGCCCCTCACTCTCCCCTGCCCCTCACTCTCCCCCCTGCCCCTCACTCTCCCCCCTGCCCCTCACTCTCCCCTGCCCCACTCTCCCCCCTGCCCCTCACTCTCCCCCCCGCCCCTCACTCTCCCCCCTGCCCCTCACTCTCCCCCCTGCCCCTCACTCTCCCCCCTGCCCCTCACTCGCACCCACACTCTCCCCCTGCCCCTCACTCTCCCCCTGCCCCTCACTCTCCCCCCCTGCCCCTCACTCTCCCCCCTGCCCCTCACTCTCCCCCCCTGCCCCTCACTCTCCCCCCCCTGCCCCTCACTCTCCCCCCCTGCCCCTCACTCTCCCCCCCCTGTCCCCTCACTCTCCCCCCCCCTGTCCCTCACTCTCCCCCCCTGCCCCTCACTCTCCCCCCCTGCCCCTCACTCTCCCCCCCTGCCCCTCACTCTCCCCCTACCCCTCACTCTCCCCCTGCCCCTCACTCTCTCCCCTGCCCCTCACTCTCTCCCCTGCCCCTCACTCTCTCCCCTGCCCCACTCTCCCCCCCTGCCCCTCACTCTCCCCCCCCTGCCCCTCACTCTCCCCCCTGCCCCTCACTCTCCCCCCTGCTCCTCACTCGCACCCTCACTCTCCCCCTGCCCCTCACTCTCCCCCTGCCCTCACTCTCCCCCCCTGCCCCTCACTCCCCCCTGCCCCTCACTCCCCCCCCTGCCCCTCACTCTCCCCCCCCCTGCCCCTCACTCTCCCCCCCTGCCCCTCACTCTCCCCCCCCTGCCCCTCACTCTCCCCCCCCCTGCCCTCACTCTCCCCCCTGCCCCTCACTCTCCCCCCCTGCCCCTCACTCTCCCCCTGCCCCTCACTCTTTCCCCATCGTTCCTCCTCAGCCACAGCTCAGATTGATTTGCCAATTTATGAAAATGTAATGCAGCTTAAAAGGCTTTTTTATTAAATGCAAGTTGTTGATGCAACAAGGAGATTTCAACTGGCAGTAATTTTGGGAACAGCTGTTTCACAGATTTTGACCCAGTCTGTACCTGACTGTAAGGCCCAAGGATCTTCCTCGTCCAGGACTGAGGACAGAATAATGGGGATGGCCCCACAATTCGATTCCACTAACTCCCCCAAAACTTCCACTGTCCGATTGGTGTCCGTTCTCAGGGCAACTTTTAATGGGGCGATTCCGTTAAAGTTGACTCCAGCCAGACACCCTGTAAAGCCTGGAGTGTTAAACCTTTGTATCTCTGGATCCAGGACACCGACCTCTGTCCAGGAATAATCAGCAAAACACAATAAATCACCAGAGGAAAGCTTGCACACAGTGTACACGTCAATGTTAAATAAACTGGAGAAGACTAGTGACCACCGATAGATATTATCCACATGGACTTCCAGACACATTTAATAAAATCCTTCACGAGATGACCCTCTGACAGTGCGGCACTCCCTCAGTACTGACCCTCTGACAGTGCAGCACTCCCTCAGTACTGACCCTCTGACAGTGCAGCACTCCCTCAGTGCTGACCCTCTGACAGTGCAGCACTCCCTCAGTACTGACCCTCTGACAGTGCAGCACTCCCTCAGTGCTGACCCTCTGACAGTGCGGCACTCCCTCAGTACTGACCCTCTGACAGTGCGGCACTCCCTCAGTACTGACCCTCTGACAGTGCGGCACTCCCTCAGTACTGACCCTCTGACAGTGCAGCACTCCCTCAGTACTGACCCTCTGACAGTGCAGCACTCCCTCAGTACTGACCCTCTGACAGTGCAGCACTCCCTCAGTACTGACCCTCTGACAGTGCGGCACTCCCTCAGCACAGACCCTATGACAGTGCGGCACTCCCTCAGTACTGACCCTCTGACAGTGCAGCATTCCCTCAGTACTGACCCTCTGACAGTGCGGCACTCCCTCAGTACTGACCCTCTGACAGTGCAGCACTCCCTCAGTACTGACGCTCTGACAGTGCAGCACTCCCTCAGTACTGACCCTCTGACAGTGCGGCACTCCCTCAGTACTGACCCTCTGACAGTGCAGCACTCCCTCAGTACTGACGCTCTGACAGTGCAGCACTCCCTCAGTACTGACCCACTGACAGTGCAGCACTCCCTCAGTACTGACCTTCTGACAGTTCTCCCTCAGTACTGATTCTCTGAGAGGCAGCTCTGCAATACGGGGGAGCCCGGGCAGGGGATGGGGTCCCGGGGGGAGTCGGGGCAGGGGGTGGGGTCCCGGGGGTAGTACAGGCAGGGGGTGGGGTCTCGGGCGAGCCCGGGCAGGGGGTCGTGTCCCAGGGGGAGCCCAGGCGGGAGGTGGGGTCCCAGGGGGAGCCCGGGCGGGAGGTGGGGTCCCAGGGGGAGCCCGGGCGGGAGGTGGGGGCTCGGGGGGGAGTCCGGACGGGAGGTGGGGTCTCGGGGGGAGTCCAGACGGGAGGTGGGGTCTCGGGGGGAGTCCGAACGGGAGGTGGGGGCTCGGGGGGAGTCCGGACGGGAGGTGGGGTCTCGGGGGGAGTCCGGACGGGAGGTGGGGTCTCGGGGGGAGTCCGGACGGGAGGTGGGGTCTCGGGGGAAGTCCGGACAGGAGGTGGGGTCTCGGGGGAAGTCCGGACGGGAGGTGAGGTCCCGGGGGGAGTCCGGATGAGGTGGGGCCTCGGGGAGAGTCCGGATGAGGTGGGGTCCCGGGGGGAGTCCGGATGAGGTGGGGTCCCGGGGGGAGTCCGGATGAGGTGGGGTCCCGGGGGGAGTCCGGATGAGGTGGGGTCTCGGGGAGAGCCCGGATGAGGTGGGGTCTCGGGGAGAGCCCGGATGAGGTGGGGTCTCGGGGAGAGCCCGGATGAGGTGGGGTCTCGGGGGGAGTCCGGATGAGGTGGGGTCTCAGGGGGAGCCCGGATGGGGTGGGGTCCCCAGTCACTGACCCACATCATTGAAGGTGCCGCCATGACAGAATCCAGAGGAGGCTTCCTCAGTTCCGTGGCCTGCGGAGAACCCTAAACTCAACTCAGTTCAGTGAGAGCTGCGATTGGAATAAATGGGCAGAGAAACCGCGGAACATTTTATAACCTCACCCATTACTCGACCCAGGAAAAGGGACCGCGGAGAATCAAAATTCTTATCTCCCCAGAGAGAAATACGGTCTCTGACAATTGGATACTCGTCCACCTGGTGGAAAAGCAGATTAAAGACAAAGTTGCAAAGATCATAGAATTTACAGTGCAGGAGGCCATTCGGCCCATCGAGTCAACACCGGATACTGAAAAAGCACTCTACTGAATCATAGAATTTACAGTGCAGAAGGAGGCCATTCGGCCCATCGAGTCTGCACCGGCTCTTGGAAAGAGCACCCTACCCAAGGTCAACACCTCCACCCTATCCCCATAACCCAGTAACCCCACCCAAAACTAAGGGCAATTTTGGACACTAAGGGGCAATTTATCACGGCCAATCCACCTAACCTGCACATCTTTGGACTGTGGGAGGAAACCGGAGCACCCGGAGGAAACCCACGCACACACGGGGAGGATGTGCAGACTCCGCACAGACAGTGACCCAAGCCGGAATCGAACCTGGGACCCCGGCGCTGTGAAGCAACAGTGCTAACCACTGTGCTACCGTGCTGCCCCCCCCCTTTTTTAACGATACAGTACCTGTGTTTGATCCGGGTCCAGTACCTGTGTTTGATCCGGGTCCAGTACCTGTGTTTGATCCGGGTCCAGTACCTGTGTTTGATCCGGGTCCAGTACCTGTGTTTGATCCGGGTCCAGTACCTGTGTTTGATCCGGGCCCAGTACCTGTGTTTGGTCCGGATCCAGTACCTCTGTTTGATCCGGGTCCAGTACCTGTGTTTGATCCGGGTCCAGTACCTCTGTTTGATCCGGGTCCAGTACCTGTGTTTGGTCCGGGCCCAGTACCTGTGTTTGATCCGGGTTTGATCCGGGTACAGTACCTGTGTTTGGTCCGGGTCCAGTACCTGTGTTTGATCCGGGTCCAGTACCTGTGTTTGATCCGGGCCCAGTACCTGTGTTTGATCCGGGTCCAGTACCTGTGTTTGGTCCGGGTTTGATCCGGGTCCAGTACCTGTGTTTGGTCCGGGCCCAGTACCTGTGTTTGATCCGGGTTTGATCCGGGTACAGTACCTGTGTTTGGTCCGGGTCCAGTACCTGTGTTTGGTCCGGGTCCAGTACCTGTGTTTGATCCGGGTCCAGTACCTGTGTTTGATCCGGGCCCAGTACCTGTGTTTGATCCGGGTCCAGTACCTGTGTTTGGTCCGGGTTTGATCCGGGTACAGTACCTGTGTTTGGTCCGGGTCCAGTACCTGTGTTTGATCCGGGTCCAGTACCTGTGTTTGATCCGGGTCCAGGACCTCTGTTTGATCCGGGCCCAGTACCTGTGTTTGATCCGGGTCCAGTACCTGTGTTTGATCCGGGTTTGATCCGGGTACAGTACCTGTGTTTGATCCGGGTCCAGTACCTGTGTTTGATCCGGGTCCAGTACCTGTGTTTGATCCGGGTCCAGTACCTCTGTTTGATCCGGGTACAGTACCTGTGTTTGATCCGGGTCCAGTACCTGTGTTTGATCCGGGTCCAGGACCTCTGTTTGATCCGGGTCCAGTACCTGTGTTTGGTCCGGGTCCAGTACCTCTGTTTGGTCCGGGTCCAGTACCTGTGTTTGATCCGGGCCCAGTACCTGTGTTTGATCCGGGCCCAGTACCTGTGTTTGATCCGGGTCCAGTACCTCTGTTTGATCCGGGTCCAGTACCTCTGTTTGATCCGGGTACAGTACCTGTGTTTGATCCGGGTCCAGTACCTGTGTTTGATCCGGGTCCAGTACCTCTGTTTGATCCGGGTACAGTACCTGTGTTTGATCCGGGTCCAGTACCTGTGTTTGATCAGGGTCCAGGACCTCTGTTTGATCCGGGTCCAGTACCTGTGTTTGGTCCGGGTCCAGTACCTCTGTTTGGTCCGGGTCCAGTACCTGTGTTTGATCCGGGCCCAGTACCTGTGTTTGATCCGGGCCCAGTACCTGTGTTTGATCCGGGCCCAGTACCTCTGTTTGATCCGGGTCCAGTACCTCTGTTTGGTCCGGGTCCAGTACCTCTGTTTGATCCGGGTCCAGTACCTGTGTTTGATCCGGATTTGATCCGGGTACAGTACCTGTGTTTGATCCGGGTCCAGTACCTGTGTTTGATCCGGATTTGATCCGGGTACAGTACCTGTGTTTGATCCGGGCCCAGTACCTGTGTTTGATCCGGGTCCAGTACCTGTGTTTGATCCGGGTTTGATCCGGGTCCAGTACCTGTGTTTGATCCGGGTCCAGGACCTCTGTTTGATCCGGGCCCAGTACCTGTGTTTGATCCGGGTCCAGTACCTCTGTTTGATCCGGGTCCAGGACCTCTGTTTGATCCGGGTCCAGTACCTGTGTTTGATCCGGGTCCAGGACCTCTGTTTGATCCGGGTCCAGTACCTGTGTTTGATCCGGGTTTGATCCGGGTACAGTACCTGTGTTTGATCCGGGTCCAGTACCTGTGTTTGGTCCGGGTTTGATCCGGGTACAGTACCTGTGTTTGGTCCGGGTTTGATCCGGGTACAGTACCTGTGTTTGGTCCGGGTTTGATCCGGGTACAGTACCTGTGTTTGGTCCGGGTTTGATCCGGGTACAGTACCTGTGTTTGATCCGGGTCCAGTACCTCTGTTTGGTCCGGGTACAGTACCTGTGTTTGATCCGGATTTGATCCGGGTACAGTACCTGTGTTTGATCCGGGTTTGATCCGGGTCCAGTCCCTGTGTTTGATCCGGGTACAGTACCTGTGTTTGATCCGGGTTTGATCCGGGTACAGTACCTGTGTTTGGTCCGGGTCCAGTACCTCTGTTTGGTCCGGGTACAGTACCTGTGTTTGATCCGGGTTTGATCCGGGTCCAGTCCCTGTGTTTGATCCGGGTACAGTACCTGTGTTTGATCCGGGTTTGATCCGGGTACAGTACCTGTGTTTGATCCGGGTACAGTACCTGCGTTTGATCCGGATTTGATCCGGGTCCAGTACCTGTGTTTGATCCGGATTTGATCCGGGTACAGTACCTGTGTTTGGTCCGGGTCCAGTACCTGTGTTTGGTCCGGGTCCAGTACCTGTGTTTGATCCGGGTACAGTACCTGTGTTTGATCCGGATTTGATCCGGGTACAGTACCTGTGTTTGATCCGGATTTGATCCGGGTACAGTACCTGTGTTTGGTCCGGGTCCAGTACCTGTGTTTGGTCCGGGTCCAGTACCTCTGTTTGATCCGGGTACAGTACCTGTGTTTGATCCGGATTTGATCCGGGTACAGTACCTGTGTTTGGTCCGGGTCCAGTACCTCTGTTTGATCCGGGTACAGTACCTGTGTTTGGTCCGGGTTTGATCCGGGTCCAGTACCTGTGTTTGATCCGGGTCCAGTACCTGTGTTTGATCCGGGTCCAGTACCTGTGTATATATTTCCCTGTCTTGTCTTGTGATGTTCACCCAATGAGCTTTGCCATCTGCTATGTTTTCCTTTACCAGGATCCTGGTGTAGGGATTGGGAAAAGAGCCAAGCTGATATCGGAGCACCAGACTTCCTGTGTGGAAAAAGCCAACAATGTAACTGCATTGATCCCGCCGGCGGGAGTCTCCGTTCCTCCCGCAGCGCGTTCCCGTCGGCGGGAGTCTCCGTTCCTCCCGCAGCGCGTTCCCGTCGGCGGGAGTCTCCGTTCCTCCCGCAGCGCGTTCCCGCCGGTGGGAGTCTCCGTTCCTCCCGCAGCGCGTTCCCGCCGGTGGGATTCTCTGTTCCTCCCGCAGCGCATTCCCGCCGGCGGGATTCTCCGTTCCTCCCGCAGCGCGTTCCCGTCGGCGGGAGTCTCCGTTCCTCCCGCAGCGCGTTCCAGTCGGCGGGAGTCTCCGTTCCTCCCGCAGCGCGTTCCCGCCGGTGGGATTCTCCGTTCCTCCCGCGCCGCATTCCCGCCGGCGGGATTCTCCGTTCGTCCCGGAGCGCATTCCCGCCGGCGGGATTTTCCCTTCCGCCGGCAGCACATTCCCGCCAACAGACTGCCCGGCGGGGTGGGGTGGCCCCAATGGGAAATCCCACTGGCCGCCACTGAGGACACGAGGCTGGGCAGGCGGAGAATTCACCACAATGTGTTCTTCTGAATTACAGCGAGAGTGACAATAAATACAAAAATAACTAGCGGAGAACAGCTGCCAAGGTAATAACTTCACCCAGAATCTGCTGATCAAAAACATCCAACTGTCACTGGAGTGAATTGGGAGGCCATTCAGCCCCTCTAGTCTGCTGTGCCATTGGCTGATCAATTGTTGCCTTAATTCTACTTTCCTGTCTTTGACTTCCTTGTCAAACACGAATCAATGAGCCCACCTGCACTGCTCTCTGGGAAAGAGCCTCACAGTCTGACAACCCTGACAAAGAAATTCTCCTCATCGCAGACTCAAATGGGAGATCTCTTATTTTTAAACTGTATCCCTGAGTGCACACATCCTGAGGTGCAGAGGGATCTGGGTGTTCTCAAGCATCAGGCACGAAACGTTAGTGTGCTGGTGCAGTGAGTAAGACTGTTAATGGAAAGTTGCCCTTTATTACAAGAGGGATTGAATATAAAAGTAATATTTGGCTGGATTCTCCGGGATGCTCCGTTTTGCCGGCAGCCCGGGGGATTTCCCGACGGCGTGAGGCTGCCCCACAATGGGAAACCCCATTGGCCAGCCGGTGTAACAGAAACCTGGCACGGCGGGAAGGACAACCCTGGCCATATTTTTCAGTTATACAGGACATTGGTCAGACCACATTGCAAATACTGTGAGCAGTTTTAGTCTCCTTATTTGAGGTAGCCTGTCAATGTGTTGGAGGAAGTTACTGGACTGATACCGGGAACGAGCACGTTGTTTTGTGTGGAAAGGCTGGCCAGACTGGGCTTGTTTCCACTGGAGTTTAGGAGAGTGAGGGATGACCTGATTGGAGAGGGTATGATCCTGAATGCTCTTGACAAGAGGGACGTGGAAAGGATGTTTCCTCCTGTGAGTGTGTCCAGAAATAGGGGGCAAAGTTTTACCGATTCGGACAGAGATGGTGAATTTCTTCTCTCAGACTCTCTGCCTCGGGCAGCGATGCAGGTGGGGCATTGAATATTTTTCAGGTGCATGTAGATATTCGTGTTAGGTAAGAGAATCAAAGGTTATCAGGCTAAATGGGGACGTGGAGTTAGAAACACAACACATCAGCAATTACCTGAATGAATGGCGAAGGAGGCTCGAGGGGCTGAATGGCCTATTTCAGCTATTTTATATGTTTGGATGTTTGAGTCTCTCTCACAGGGGCAACGTCCTCTCAGAATCCACCCTGTCAAATTCCCTCAGGATCTTACATGTTTCAATAGGATGATCTCTCAGTCTTCTAAACTCCAGTAGATACAGGCCCAACCTGTCCAACCTTTCCTCATAAAATAACCCCCCTATCCCAAAACCCCCCTATCCCAAAATCCCACTAATCCCAAAAAAAACCTATCCCAAAACCCCACTAATCCCAAAACCCCCCTAATCCCAAGAATCAGTGGCGTGAACCTTCTCTGAATTTCTGATACATTTATATCCAAAGCTGTGCACCCATTGTGGACTCACCCTGCAGCAAAATATTCCTACTTTTATATTCCACACTGTTTGCAATAAATGTAAATGGCAACATTCCTTGACTTGGCATGTCATAACATTCAAGGCTATGGACTGGCAAATGGGGTTGCATTGGTAGGTCAGGTGTTTATCAAGCGTCGGTGTGGACTTGATAGGCCCTCTCTGCGTATCGCTCTGATGTCCGATTCCTCCTCACTTGCTGTGGCTGCATTCCAACCTGAATCAGAGACGGGACATGGAGGCCACACAGTCAGCTGGAGCTCAGGGCTGCCAGAGGTAGTAACCAATTCTCTAATTCAGCCACCTTCATTCCCTCGAGAGGAGAAGTCTTGCCGTAAACCTGTCACTGGAACCATTTTAACTGTGCCTGATTGGTCACTTTTTCACTGTGACCCATAATCCTTCACATCAATTGAATGAGCAAAAAAAATCAGAAAAGACAAAATTCATTAAATTGTGTTAATTCACCTGAGTATTAATGCAAATATTAACATGTAAGTAGATGTCTGATTGTGTAAACCTGTGTGTACAATTGTGTTGCTGCTGTACATGGGGTTAATTGTGTTGCTGCTGTACATGGGGTTAATTGTGTTGCTGGTGTACATGGGGTTAATTGTGTTGCTGCTGTACATGGGGTTAATTGTGTTGCTGCTGTACATGGGGTTAATTGTGTTGCTGCTGTACATGGGGTTAATTGTGTTGCTGGTGTACATGGGGTTAATTGTGTTGCTGCTGTACATGGGGTTAATTGTGTTGCTGCTGTACATGGGGTTAATTGTGTTGCTGCTGTACATGGGGTTAATTGTGCTGCTGCTGTACATGGGGTTAATTGTGTTGCTGCTGTACATGGGGTTAATTGTGTTGCTGCTGTACATGGGGTTAATTGTGTCTTGTAGATGACGGACAGGCTTTGGGGGGTCAGGAGGTGAGTTACTGGCCTCAGGATTTCTGGCCCTTGACCTGCTCTTGTAGCTGCAGTTTTTATATGGCTGGGTCAGTTTATGGTCAATGGTAACCCCCAGGATGTTGGTGTTGTATGATGCAGTACTGCGTGTGCGCTGCATTTACATGTTGGTGTGTGTGCTTACCATCATGTTTGATAATCACTGCAAGATAATCTCTGGAGTAGGAGCTGATGTACATGAGGACACTTGGTGGCTGGGACGTTTTGAAACTGAAGACAATTTCCTCACTGGTTGAGTTAAAATCGTGACTCAGTGGAACCATCATATTGGCAAAGGTATTTGCCGCTGCTGTAAACGGCGATTGGAAACCATAACGTACATACGTCCCGGGCTCAAAATATCCACCAATAACTGGGAAGAGAGAGATGAGAGATACAATCAGATCGAGCAGCAGAGATTTTACATCATTCTCTGTTTACAACTGAACAAATGTGAAGGGACTGGAGAAAGATAAACATTGGATTTTCACAAAGCATCACCAAGAGGACCAGTTTCACGTTTCAGCGCAATTACACTGCAGCATGGCAACGATTCAGCTCAGAGAGGAAAATTCAAGGTGGTTTTTTGAGGGTGGGACAAAAGTTTAACTCACAGTAATCAGCCATCCACACACACCCCCACACACACCCCCACACACACCCCCACACACACACACCCACACACACCCACACACACACCCCCACACACACACCCCCACACACACACCCCCACACACACACCCCCACACACACCCCCACACACACACCCCCACACCCCCCCACCCCCACACACACACACCCACACCCCCACACACATACACCCCCACACACACACCCCCACACACACACCCCCACACCCCCCCACCCCCACACACACACACCCACCCCCACCCCCACACACACACCCCCACACACACCCCCACCCCCCCCCACCCCCACACACACACCCCCACACACACACCCCCACACACACACCCCCACACACACCCCCCCACACACACACACCCACCCCCACACACCCCCACACACACACCCACACACACCCCCCCCACACCCCCCCCACACACACCCCCCCACACACACCCACACACACACACCCACACCCACCCACACCCCCCCCACACACACACCCCCACACACCCCCACCCCCACACACACACACACCCACACACCCCCCACACACACACCCACACCCCCACCACAACACACCCACACACCCCCACACACACACACCCCCACACACCCCCCCACACACCCCCCCACACACACCCCCACACACACCCCCACACCCACACGCACACCCACACGCACACTCACCCCCACACACACACCCCCACACACACACCCCCACACACCCCCCCCACACACACCCCCCACACACACCCACACACACCACCACACACACCACCACACACCCACACACACCCACACGCACACACACCCCCACACACACCCCCCACACACATCCACACCCCCCACACCCCCCCCACACACACACACCCCCACACCCCCACCCACACACACCCACACCCACACCCACACCCACACCCCCCCACACACACACACACACACAGACCCCCACACACCCCCACAACCCCACACACACCCACACCCCCACCCCCACCCACACACACACAGACCCCCACCCCCACCCACACACACCCCCACCCACACGCACACGCACAGGCACACACACCCACCCCCCCCCCACACACACACCCACACACACACACACACACACACACACACACCCACCAACACCCACCACCCCCACACATACACACCCACCCCCACCCACACCCCCACACACACACACACCCCACCACCCCCACCCACACACTCCCACACACACACCCACACACGCACACCCCCCCACACACCCCCACCCCCACCCACACACACCCCCACACACACACACTCACACACACCCCCACCCACACACACCCCCACACACACACACTCACACACACCCCCACACATACACACCCACCAACACAAACACCCACCACCCCCACACATACACACCCACCCACACACACACCCACACCCACACACACCCCCACACCCCCCCCACACACACACACACACACAGACCCCCACACACCCCCACACCCCCACACACACCCACACCCCCACCCCCACCCACACACCCACAGACCCCCACCCCCACCCACACACACCCCCACCCACACGCACACGCACAGGCACACACACCCACCCCCCCCCCCACACACACACCCACACACACACACACACACACACACACCCACCAACACAAACACCCACCACCCCCACACATACACACCCACCCCCACCCACACCCCCACACACACACACACCCCACCACCCCCACCCACACACTCCCACACACACACCCACACACGCACACCCCCCCACACACCCCCACCCCCACCCACACACACCCCCACACACACACACTCACACACACCCCCACACATACACACCCACCAACACAAACACCCACCACCCCCACACATACACACCCACCCACCCACACACCCCTCCCACCCCGTCATACCCACACACACCCCCACCACCCCACCCACACACACACCCACCCACACACACCCACCACCCCCACATACACACCCACCCACACACACCCCCACCACCCCCACACATACACCCCCACACCCACCACCGCCACCCCCCATACCCACACATCCACTCTCCCCACACCCACGTGATACATGCTCACACACCCCTCCCACCCCCCACACCCACCATCACTCCACACTCCCCCCACACCCCCCTCCCCCCACACCCACCCTTGGAGGGACGAGTGTGGGAGGGGAGGCCTCAATCTGAAGGCCGCCTGTGACTGGGGGGTGCCCCAGGCCCAGTGACCCCCCTCCCTCATCGGCTCCCATTTCCAAGACCACAACTGCCCCTCTCGTGAACCCCACCCCCTCACGGAGCCAGCGGTTTGCTCAGACAATACCACCAGCTGCTGTAGCTGGGCGACAGTCGGCATTTGCAAAAAGCCCACTAATCCCAAAACCCCCCTAATCCCAAAACCCCCCTAATCCCAAGAATCAGTGGCGTGAACCTTCTCTGAATTTCTGATACATTTATATCCAAAGCTGTGCACCCATTGTGGACTCACCCTGCAGCAAAATATTCCTACTTTTATATTCCACACTGTTTGCAATAAATGTAAATGGCAACATTCCTTGACTTGGCATGTCATAACATTCAAGGCTATGGGCTGGCAAATGGGGTTGCATTGGTAGGTCAGGTGTTTATCAAGCGTCGGTGTGGACTCGATAGGCCGATGGGCCCTCTCTGCGTATCGCTGTGATGTCCGATTCCTCCTCACTTCAAGCTGGGAATCGAACCTGGGACCCTGGAGCTGTGAAGCAATTGTGCTATCCACAATGCTACCGTGCTGCCCTTGACATGCCTAAAACATCTAAATCCTGGAACATTTAGCTGCCAATCCTGTCCCTCCGTCATAGTTCCGAGTAGTTCATCTGCCTTACCCATTACACTTCTCGCTTTGAAACAAATGCACTTCAGATCAGCAGTCTCGCTGTGTTCAGCAACATCTCCCTACATATTCTCTACTTCCCCCTCAGTTATTTCACCTTCTGACCTATTGCTCCGGTTCCCACCCCCCCTGCCACACTAGTTTAAACCCTACCGTGTGACACTAGCAAACTTCCCAGCCAGGATATTTATGTCCCTCCAGTTTAGATGCAACCCGTCCTTCTTGTACAGGTCCCACCTGCCCCAGAAGAGATCCCAATGGTCCAGATATCTGAAACCGTCCCTCATACGCAAGCTGTTTAGCAACATGTTTAGCTGCACTATCCTCCTACTTTAGAGCAGCAAGGTAGCACAGTGGCTAGCACAGTGGTTTCACAGTGCCAGGGTTCCAGGTTCAATTCCCCGCTGGGTCACTGTCTGTGCGGAGTCTGCACGTTCTCCCCGTGTTTGCGTGGGTTTCCTCCCACAGTCCAAAGGCGTGCAGGTAAGGTTGATTGGCCATGATAAATTGCCCTTAGTGACCAAAAGAAGGTTCGGAGGGGTTATTGGGTGACTGGGATAGGGTGGAAGTGAGGGCTTAAGTTGGTTGGTGCAGACTCGATGGGCCGAATGGCCTCCTGCACTGTATGTTCTATTTCTAGTTTCACTGGCACGTGGCACAGGGAGTAATCCTGAGATTACAACCAGAGAGGTCCTGCTTTTTAGCTTCCTGCCTAACTCCCCCTGAACTCCATCTGCAGGACCTCATCACTCTTCCTGCCTGTCTTGAGTACCTATATGTATTGTGACCTCTGGCTGTTCACCTTTCCCCTTCAGAATGCTTGCTGCCCGTTCAGAGATATCCTGACCCTGATACCAGGGAGGCAACATAACATCCTGGAGTGCCTTCCGCATCCACAGAAGCGCCCATTGGTGCCCCTAAAAATAGAGTCCCCGATAACTATCGCTCTCCTGCACTTTGCCCCCATAATGTAGGAAAAAGAGGGGATTGGAAATGGTGACGGTCGTTTACACGGACTGAGGGGTCAAATGTTTTTTTGAGGAAAGGAATAATAACAGCTAATTTTAAAGAGAGGGAAACAGTTTGTAAGGAGAGAGAATATTAGCCACATGATGGGGGGCAGGATGGTAAGTTGGGTGATCAGCATTTTATTGGGAATAGGGTTGAGAGGGCAGGAGGTGGGTGTCATTGTCAAGAGGGGGAATGGGGAAGATAGAAGAAAAACTGGTGAAAGATACTGTTCACAGGATGACTTAGGCCTGTCGCTGGGGTCTGTGGCTGGGGAGGCCGGGCTCGTGGCTGGGGCCCGTGGCTGGGGAGGCCGGGCTCGTGGCTGGGGAGGCCGGGCCCTGTTGCTGGGGCCCGTGGCTGGGGAGGCCGGGCTCGTGGCTGGGGCCCGTGGCTGGGGAGGCCGGGCTCGTGGCTGGGGAGGCCGGGCCCTGTTGCTGGGGCCCGTGGCTGGGGAGGCCGGGCTCGTGGCTGGGGCCCGTGGCTGGGGAGGCCGGGCTCGTGGCTGGGGCCCGTGGCTGGGGAGGCCGGGCTCGTGGCTGGGGAGGCCGGGCTCGTGGCTGGGGCCCGTGGCTGGGGAGGCCGGGCTCGTGGCTGGGGAGGCCGGGCTCGTGGCTGGGGAGGCCGGGCTCGTGGCTGGGGAGGCCGGGCTCGTGGCTGGGGAGGCCGGGCTCGTGGCTGGGGAGGCCGGGCCTCTCGCTGGGGCCCGTCGCTGGGGAGGACGGTTCTGTTGAGGAGCTGGTACCTTTATTGCAGAATGTTCCATCAAACGCACTGGAATTGCAGTCACATGTGTAGGTGCTATATCTCTCGACACATCTCCCTCCATTCTGACACAGCACCTCGGAACTGCTGCACTGTCCTACACAGCCGGCATTCACTCCCTCCGTCATATTGGCTTCACGTTCCAGGTTCAGGATTTCTCCGTTCATTTTTAGCCCACGCAGACAGCCAAAGAACGCGTCCAGTCTGTATTCAGCGGCTCCTATCACACACAACACCAACAGCCTCAGCAAGAAAGGCAGGAATATCATCACGTCTGGACTGTGAGAGATACACAGACAGTTTCCAGAGACAGACTGGAATCACATTACAGCTTCGTACCCTCTCAACCTTCTGTTAACCTCCCAACCAACAAAAAACACAAATAATACAGCAATGAATAAGAAGTAAAACGCGTTTGGGATGGAGGATTGGGGCAGATCCCAGCACATTCTCCGTTAACTAACGTCCCCACTCTGCAATGTCACTTTCCTTTGCTGACTGGCTGCTGAATGGGGATTCCAGCATCCCTGGAATTTCCTTCTATCTGTCAGGCAGGAGGCAATCCCAAACCAGGAAATCCAGCCAATTCCACAATTCAGGAACATAAAAATTTCCCTCTCCGCTCCTGCCTTCTGTTACCCACACCAAGAGTCATCTTTGCAATGTTCACGATGAACTCTTGGACTGGAATCTGATCCTCATTGCTGAAAACATTCCGGGCTTGGTTCTTCATTTCAGCGGCTAAGTGCCGGCTCGAACAGAGAATTTGTGGGCGTTTACGGTGCAAAAAATCGCCGCCGATCCCTCACCGATTCTGGGACCAGTGAGGGGCTAGCAGCGGCGTACAAACCCCCGGCCCCCGAGCCGGAACAAGTGGCCGGGTTCCGGGCTGCACAGGCGCACTGCGACGACCTGCAGCAGTCGCACCAGACAACATGGCGCCGGCCGTGCGCAGACTCGTTCCGCCATCCATGACCCCACAGTTCACCCCCTGACCACCCCCCACCGGACCCCCCAGCCCTCGCGGAAGCCCCCCCGGCCAGTGGCACGGATCCCGGCCGGGTGCGGCGGCACTGGACACAGTCCGCAGCGCCACACCGAGTCCCTGACCGCTGAGACCACACGTGTCCCACGCAGTCGGGAACCCGGCCTATCGGGGGCGGAGCATCATGGGAGGGCCGGCCAATGACGCGCCAACGGAGTTGCAACGGTGATGACGCCATTTTGGAGGGGCGGAGACTCGCAAGCCGGCGGCACACCGCCGCTGGCCCCCATTCCAGCATCGGAATCAATTCTCCGCCCAATCGGCCATTGCGATTTCCGCATCGGGCTGCGGAGAATCCCGCCCAACTTTCTCCATCGTTTTTGCCCTTCACTGGAACCCGGAGCGGAGGAATTTGAAACTTACCAACAAACAGCGGTTTTTCCAGTTTCAGTGAAACGTAGCTCTGTGGTGGCGCCTGCCTCACTCGCCATGGCAACTCATCCACACGCAAACGGGCAAACTTCACATTGATCTCCGCCTCCAGAAAATGCCAGGCGTCATCATTGAGCGGGGTCACAGACTCCACCTGCAGCTCCTCTGGCCCATCACCCACGTTGAAGGAGAACGCAACCATCATCTCGGCTGCAAAACACCGGGGGGGGGGGGGGGGTCACAGGGTCACTTACTGAACACAAGGGTCAGGGGTCATGCAGCAAACCTGTGGGGTCAGAGGTCACATACTGACCCAAGGATGGGGTTGGGTCTGGGGACAGCGCTGACCGCCGGGTCTACACCATCGCGCAATCCCAGAGTGACGGATCCGAGCTGGACCCTGGTTATCAAATCACAACCAAACAGAGAGCTCAGGAGTCAAGATGTTCACTGGGCTTCGGGCCTGAATTGTTGCCTCTTGAGCTGCTCACAATTCTGTCCCGAATCGATGACATTATTTGAATAATTCCTCACTTTGGGTTGAAACCTTTTTTTAATATGTTTCAATTATTATTTTACTCCTTCCATAATTTCAAATAATAAAACTCACATTTCAGTTCGAGCCGGATAAAATTCCTTAATCTGGAATCCTCCAGGAAGCGCCAGTGTCCGGAATTCTCCAGGAAGACCCCGGAGGAAGATGTTGTTTTAAAGTAGAGAGAAATGTCAGCACTCGGGCCTGGAGTGAAGCTGGGGAATGTTAGATAATTCCCGTGAACAAAGGAAGCTGTGTTCCAGGAACCTCCTGTGCAAAAACATTTCAATGGGGGGGGGCATCAAACAACTATTTCAATAAAATACAATCATTATCACCAGAAAATCACCAACTTCCCCATCACCTCCCACCTCCCCCCCCAATCACCTCCCCCCCCCCACCCCATCACCTCCCACCTCCCCCCCACCCCCATCACCTACCCCCCCAATCACCTACCACCTCCCCCCCAATCACCTCCCACCCCCATCACATCCCACCTCCACCCCCACCCCATCACATCCCACCTCCACCCCCACCCCATCACATCCCACCTCCACCCCCACCCCATCACATCCCACCTCCCCCCCACCCCATCACATCCCACCTCCCCCCCACCCCCACCCCATCACATCCCACCTCCCGCCCCCCCATCACATCCCACCTCCCCCCCCCACCCCATCACATCCCACCTCCCCCCCCACCCCATCACATCCCACCTCCCCCCCCCCAACCCCATCACATCCCACCTCCCCCCCCCCCCCCACCCCCCCCCACCCCATCACATCCCACCTCTTCCCCCCCCCCCCCCGCGTCCAGCAACACAACCCCATCACACCTCCTTTGGGGGTAAGAGACACAGCTCCCCTTCCCCCTAACCCCTCCCCACTCAAGAGTCCAGCATCTCCTCAACCCGCCTCTGGGGCCCCCTTTTGACGATCCCTCCCCCCCTCCGATGCACCGTGTGCCACCATCGTGCCCACCTCCAGGAACCTATCAGCTGAAAGATCATTGACTCTGTTTCTCGCTCCACACAAGCTGTCAGACCTGCTGAATACTTCCAGAATTTTCTGTGTTTATTTCAGATTTCCTGCTTTCTGCTTCATTTTAACCTGGGGAACCTGCTGCTCATGTCCATCACTCCCTGCCCATGACACCCCCTGGCCCTCGAACACTCACCATCTCCATAGCAACGCAAAGGGCCCACATTAAACCGGGCCTCAGAGCCCGAACGAAATGTGTCGCCAACAACAACTTTAGTAACCGGTAAATCCTCCTTATACTTCAGCAAACCTTGATCAGATTTCCTGTGGAAGACAGAAAGATTAATTGTACAGAGAGAGAGAGTGAGAGAGAGATCCGGGGCTGGATGGGAACAGGGAGCGAGACATTTTCCAATATCCTTAACTAAACAGAATGAAATAATAGACAGGACGGGTTGTGCTTCTTTCAGTGACAGCAATCACACAGCTAAACTCACCACAGTCCATAGTCTGCATCACAGTTGCAGTAATACTTTGGGTCTGTGCAGCTTCTGTCCATCCCACAGGCACATCTCTGACTCCCAGGACTTGCGCCTCCCCAATAGAAATGTTTCTCAGACCCTCGGCCCAGCCACCAGGAAAAAGGCAGCCCAGCTAAGAGGAGAGATCACAGAGAGAGGCAGACTTATCAGAGAGAGGCAGCCGGGGAATCCGGGAGAGGCAGGCCGGGGAATCCGGGAGAGGCAGGCCGGGGAATCCGAGAGTGACAGGCGGGGGAATCCAGGAGAGACAGGCCGGGGAATCCAGAACCAGGCCAGGGAATCCTGGAGCGGCAGGCCGGGGAATCCGGGAGAGGCAGGCTGGGGAATCCGGGAGAGGCAGGCCGGGGAATCCGGGAGAGGCAGGCCGGGGAATCCGGGAGAGGCAGGCCGGGGAATCCGGGAGAGGCAGGCCGCGGAACCCGGGAGAGGCAGGCCGCGGAACCAGGCCAGGGAATCCTGAACCAGGCCGGGGAATCCGGGAGAGGCAGGCCAGGGAATCCGGGAGAGGCAGGCCAGGGAATCCGGGAGAGGCAGGCCAGGGAATCCGGGAGAGACAAGCCGGGGAATCCAGGAGAGGTAAGCCGAGGAATCCAGGAGAGGTAAGCCGGGGAATCCAGAACCAGGCCAGGGAATCCTGGAGCGGCAGGCCGGGGAACCCGGGAGAGGCAGGCCGGGGAACCCGGGAGAGGCAGGCCGGGGAATCCGGGAGAGACAGGGCGGGGAATCCGGGAGAGACAGGCCGGGGAATCCGGGAGAGGCAAGCCGAGGAATCCGGGAGAGGCAAGCCGAGGAATCCGGGAGAGGCCAGCCGGGGAAACCGGGAGAGGCAAGCCGGGGATTCCGGGAGAGGCGGCTCGAGGAATCCGGGAGAGGCAGGCCGGGGAATCCGGGAGTGACAGGCCGGGGAATCCGGGAGAGACAGGGCGGGGAATCCGGGAGAGGCAAGACGAGGAATCCGGGAAAGGCAAGCCATGGAATCCAGGAGAGACAAGCCATGGAATCCGGGAGAGGCGGATCGAGGAATCCGGAAGAGACAGGCCGGGGAATCCGGGAGAGGTAGGCTGGGAAATCAGGGAGAGGCGGCCGGGGAATCCGGGAGAGGCGGCCGGGGAATCCGGGAGAGGCAGGTCCAGGAGAAGTGGATCGAAGAATCCGGGAGAGAGGGACCGAGGAATCTGGGAGATGCAGGCCGGGAACTCCGGGAGAGGCAGGCCAGGGAATCCAGGAGAGACAGGCCGGGGAATCCGGGAGAGACAAGCCGGGGAATCCGGGAGAGGCAGGCCGGGGAATCCGGGAGAGACAAGCCGGGGAATCCGGGAGAGGCAGGCCGGGAACTCCGGGAGAGCCAGGCCGGGGAATCCGGGAGAGGCAGGCCGGGGAATCTGGGAGAGGCAAGCCGGGGAATCCGGGAGTGACAGGCTGGGAAATCAGGGAGAGGCGGCCGGGGAATCCGGGAGAGGCGGCCGGGGAATCCGGGAGAGGCAGGTCCAGGAGAAGTGGATCGAAGAATCCGGGAGAGAGGGACCGAGGAATCTGGGAGATGCAGGCCGGGAACTCCGGGAGAGGCAGGCCAGGGAATCCGGGAGAGACAGGCCGGGGAATCCGGGAGAGACAAGCCGGGGAATCCGGGAGAGGCGGCCGGGGAATCCGGGAGAGGCAGGTCCAGGAGAAGTGGATCGAAGAATCCGAGAGAGAGGGACCGAGGAATCTGGGAGATGCAGGCCGGGAACTCCGGGAGAGGCAGGCCAGGGAATCCGGGAGAGACAGGCCGGGGAATCCGGGAGAGACAAGCCGGGGAATCCGGGAGAGGCAGGCCGGGAACTCCGGGAGAGCCAGGCCGGGGAATCCGGGAGAGGCAGGCCGGGGAATCTGGGAGAGGCAAGCCGGGGAATCCGGGAGTGACAGGCAGGGGAATCTGGGAGAGGCATGCAGGGGAATCCAGGAGAGGCAGGCCGCGGAATCCGGGAGAGGAAAGCCGGGGAATCCGGGAGAAACAGATGGGAAATCCGGGAGAGGCAGGCCAGGAAATCCGGGAATGTCAGGCCGGGAATCTAGGAGATGCAGGCCGGGAATCTGGGAGGGGAAGGCCAGGGAATCCGGAATGACTGGCCGGGAATCTAGGAGATGCAGGCCGGGAATCTGGGAGAAGCGGACAGAGGAATCCGGGAGAGGCAGGCCGGGGAATCCAGGAGTGACAGGCCGGGAATCTGGGAGAGGCAGACCGGGAAATCCGGGAGAGGCAGACCGGGGAATCCGGGAGTGGCAGACCGGGAAATCCGGGAGAGGCAGACCGGGAAATCCAGGAGAGGCAGACCGGGGAATCTGGCAGATGCAGGCCGGGAATCCGGGAGTGGCAGACCGGGGAATCCGGGAGAGGCAGACCGGGGAATCCGGGAGAGGCAGACCGGGAAATCCAGGAGTGGCAGACCGGGGAATCTGGCAGATGCAGGCTCCAGACAGGCTGTGTGGTATCTGGCGCAGGACAGAGCTACAGGAGGTTCTCCTGGTGAGTTTGAGTTCAACAGCAACAGCTGATTTCTCACCTGGGCTATTGAGGAGCCGTGACCTGTAGCAGGAGAAAGAGAGACTCTGTTCACAGTACTCAGCGGCGAGAGTTATTGCAGAGATCTCCTCCTCGGTGTTGTTGTAATATTTGATCTGACCCACAAAAGGTTTCTCCAAAGAAGATCCTATAACTTTAGTCTCGTATTGTTGGAGGTGGTAGACGATAGTCCAAGCTTTGTGCTCTGTCAATGGAGGGTCACGGGGTCAGTTCGAAGCTTATCACCTTAATCTAGCACCACCCACACTCCCCATCCCAGCATCCACTCCGACACCACCACATACTGTCTGATCTAGCACCTCCCCCAAACCGGCAACCAAACCCCCCACCCCCACTCAGGCACCATATCCCCAAAACAACCCTCCCAATCCAATCCAGCACCCTTCCATTTCCCCAATCCACTGCACTGATTTACCCACACCCCAAATCCATCCCCTCCGAATACATCACCCCCCAATCCATCACCCCCCCAATCCATCACCCCCCCAATCCATCACCCCCCCAAACCATCACCCCCCCAATCCATCACCCCCCCAATCCATCACCCCCCCAATCCATCACCCCCCCAATCCATCACCCCCCCAATCCATCACCCCCCCAAACCATCACCCCTCAAACCATCACACCCCCAAACCATCACCCCCCCAAACCATCACCCCCCCCAAACCATCACCCCCCCAATCCATCACCCCTCAATCCATCACCCCCCCAAACCATCACCCCTCCAAACCATCACCCCCCCAATCCATCACACCCCCAAACCATCACCCCTCCAAACCATCACCCCTCCAAACCATCACCCCTCAAACCATCACCCCTCCAAACCATCACCCCCCCAAACCAACACCCCTCAATCCATCACCCCCCCAATCCAACCACTCCGAATACATCACCCCCCCAAACCATCACCCCCCCGAACCATCCCCTCCGAATACATCACCCCTCAAACCATCACCCCCCCAATCCATCCCCTCCGAATACATCACAGCCCCAATCTATCACCCCCCCAAACCATCACCCCTCAAACCATCACCCCTCCAAGCCATCACCCCCCCAAACCATCACCCCCCCAAACCATCACCCCCCCAATCCATCACACCCCCAAATCATCACCCCTCAATCCATCACCCCCCCAATCCAACCACTCCGAATACATCACCCCCCCAAACCATCACCCCCCAAACCATCCCCTCCGAATACATCACCCCCCCAATCCATCCCCTCCGAATACATCACAGCCCCAATCCATCACCCCCCCAAACCATCACCCCTCAATCCATCACCCCCCCAATCCATCACCTCCGAATACATCACCCCCCCAATCTATCCCCTCCGAATACATCACAGCCCCAATCCATTACCCCCCCCAAACCATCACCCCTCAATCCATCACCCCCCCAATCCAACCACTCCGAATACATCACCCCCTGTAACCATCACCCCTAAAAATCCATCCCCTCCGAATACATCACCCCCCAATCCATCACCCCCCCAAACTATCACCCCTCAATCCATCACACCCCCAAACCATCACCCCCAATCCATCACCCCCCCAATCCATCACCCCCCCAATCCATCACCCCCCCAATCCATCACCCCCCCAATCCATCACCCCCCCAATCCATCACCCCCCCAATCCATCACCCCCCCAATCCATCCACTCCGAATACATCACCCCCACAATCCATCACCCCCCCAAATCATCACCCCCCAAACCATCACCCCTTAATCCAACACCCCCCAATCCATCATCCCCCAATCCATCCACTCCGAATACATCACACCCCCAAACCATCACCCCTCAATCCATCACCCCCCCAATCCAACCACTCCGAATACATCACCCCCCCAAACCATCACCCCCCCGAACCATCCCCTCCGAATACATCACCCCCCCAATCCATCCCCTCCGAATACATCACAGCCCCAATCCATCACCCCCCCAAACCATCACCCCTCAATCCATCACCCCCCCAATCCATCCCCTCCGAATACATCACCCCCCCAATCCATCCCCTCCGAATACATCACAGCCCCAATCCATTACCCCCCCCAAACCATCACCCCTCAATCCATCACCCCCCCAATCCAACCACTCCGAATACATCACCCCCTGTAACCATCACCCCTAAAAATCCATCCCCTCCGAATACATCACCCCCCCAATCCATCACCCCCCCAAACCATCACCCCTCAATCCATCACACTCCCAAACCATCACCCCCAATCCATCACCCCCCCAATCCATCACCCCCCCAATCCATCCACTCCGAATACATCACCCCCACAATCCATCACCCCCCCCAAATCATCACCCCCCAAACCATCACCCCTTAATCCAACACCCCCCAATCCATCCACTCCGAATACATCGCCCCCCCAAACCATCACCCCCCCAAACCATCACCCCCCCAAACCATCACCCCCCCAAACCATCACCCCCCCAAACCATCACCCCCAAACCATCACCCCCCAAACCATCACCCCCCAAACCATCACCCCCCCAATCCATCCACTCCGAATACATCACACCCCCAAACCATCACCCCCCCAATCCATCCCCTCCAAATACATCACCCCAAAATCCATCACCCCCCAATCCATCACCCCCCAATCCATCACCCCCCAATCCATCACCCCCCAATCCATCACCCCCCAATCCATCCACTCCGAATACATCACACCCCCAAACCATCACTCCCAATCCATCACCCCCCCCAATCCATCCACTCCGAATACATCACCCCCCAATCCATCACCCCCCCAAACCATCAACTCCGAATACATCACACCCCCAAACCATCACCCCCCCCCAATCCATCCCCTCCGAATACATCACCCCCCCAATCCATCACCCCCCCAAACCATCACCCCTCAATCCATCACCCCCCCAACCCAACTACTCCGAATACATCACCCCCCCAAACCATCACCCCCCAATCCATCCCCTCCCAATACATCACCCCCCCAATCCATCACCCCTCAATCCATCACCCCTCAATCCATCACCCCTCAATCCATCGCCCCTCAATCCATCGCCCATCAATCCATCACCCCCCCAATCCAACCACTCCGAATACATCACCCCCCCAAACCATCACCCCCCAAACCATCACCCCCCCAAACCATCACCCCCCCAATCCATCACCCCCCCAATCCATCACCCCCCAATCCATCACACCCCCAATCCATCACACCCCCCAAACCCATCACCCCCCCAAACCCATCACCCTCCCAATCCATCAGCCCCCCAATCCATGCCCTCCGAATACATCACCCCCCCAATCTATTACCCCCCCAATCCATCCACTCCGAATACATCACACCCCCAATCCATCCCCTCCGAATACATCACAGCCCCAATCCATCACCCCCCCAATCCATCACCCCCCCAATCCATCACCCCCCAATCCATCCACTCCGAATACATCACACCCCCAAACCATCACCCCCAATCCATCACCCCCCCAATCCATCCACTCCGAATACATCACACCCCCAAACCATCACCCCCAATCCATCACCCCCCCAATCCATCCACTCCGAATACATCACACCCCCAATCCATCACCCCCCCAAACCATCACCCCCCCAATCCATCCACTCCCAATACATCACACCCCCAAACCATCAACCCCCCAATCCATCCCCTCCGAATACATCACCCCCCCAATCCATCACACCCCCAAACCATCACCCCCCCAAATCATTACCCCTCAATCCATCACCCCTCAATCCATCACCCCCCAATCCAACCACTCCGAATACATCACCCCCCAAACCATCACCCCCCCCAATCCATCCCCTCCGAATACATCACCCCCCCAATCCATCACACCCCCAAACCATCACCCCTCAATCCAACCACTCCGAATACATCACCCCCCAAACCATCACACCCCCAATCCATCCCCTCCGAATACATCACCCCCCCCAATCCATCACCCCCCCAAACCATCACCCCCCCAATCCAACCACTCTGAATACATCATCCCCCCAAACCATCACCCCCCCAAACCATCACCCCTCAATCCATCACCCCTCAATCCATCACCCCTCAATCCATCACCCCTCAATCCATCACCCCTCAATCCATCACCCCTCAATCCATCACCCCTCAATCCATCACCCCTCAATCCATCACCCCGCAATCCATCACCCCGCAATCCATCACCCCGCAATCCATCACCCCGCAATCCATCACCCCGCAATCCATCACCCCTCAATCCATCACCCCTCAATCCATCACCCCTCAATCCATCACCCCCCCAATCCATCACCCCCCCAATCCATCACCCCCCCAATCCATCACCCCCCCAAACCATCACCCCCCCAAACCATCACCCCTCAATCCATCACCCCTCAATCCATCACCCCTCAATCCATCACCCCCCCAATCCAACCACTCCGAATACATCACCCCCCCAAACCATCACCCCCCAATCCATCCTCTCCAAATACATCACCCCCCCAATCCATCACACCCCCAAACCATCACCCCCCCAAACCATCACCCCTCAATCCATCACCCCTCAATCCATCACCCCTCAATCCATCACCCCTCAATCCATCACCCCTCAATCCATCACCCCTCAATCCATCACCCCCAATCCATCACCCCCCAATCCAACCACTCAGAATACATCACCCCCCCAAACCATCACCCCTCAATCCATCATCACCCCCAAACCATCACCCCCCAATCCATCTCCCCCAAACCATCACCCCCCAATCCATCTCCCCCCAAACCATCACCCCCCCAATCCATCACCCCCCCAATCCATCAACCCCCCAATCCATCATCCACCAATCCATCACCCCCCCAAACCATCACCCCCCCAAACCATCACCCCCCCAAACCATCACCCCCCCAATCCATCACCCCCCCAATCCATCACCCCCCCAATCCATCACCCCCCCAATCCATCACCCCCCCAAACCATCACCCCACCAAACCATCACCCCACCAAACCATCCCCTCCGAATACATCACCCCCCCAATCCATCATCACCCCCAATCCATTACCCCCCAGCCCATTAGGGCAGCACGGTAGCCTTGTGGATAGCACAATTGCTTCACAGCTCCAGGGTCCCAGGTTCGATTCCAGCTTGGGTCACTGTCTGTGCGCGGAGTCTGCACGTCCTCCCAGTGTGTGCGTGGGTTTCCTCCGGGTGCTCCGGTTTCCTCCCACAGTCCAAAGATGTGCAGGTTAGGTGGATTGGCCATTCTAAATTGCCCATAGTGTCCAAATTGCCCTTAGTGTTGGGTGGGGTTACTGGGTTATGGGGATAGGGTGGAGGTGTTGACCTTGGGTAGGGTGCTCTTTCCAAGAGCCGGTGCAGACTCGATGGGCCGAATGGCCTCCTTCTGCACTGTAAATTCTATGATAATCATCACCCCCAATCCATCATCACCCCCAATCCATCATCACCCCCAATCCATCATCACCCCCAATCCATCATCACCCCCAATCCATCATCACCCCCAATCCATCACCCCCCATCCATCATCACCCCAAACCATCATCGCCCCCCAAACCATCCCCTCCGAATACATCACCCCCCAATTCATCATCACCCCCAATCCATCATCACCCCCAATCCATCGCCCCCCATCCATCATCACCCCAAACAATCATCGCCCCCCAAACCATCCCCTCCGAATACATCACCCCCAATTCACCATCACCCCCAATCCATCATCACCCCAATCCATCATCACCCCAATCCATCATCACCCCCAATCCATCATCACCCCCAATCCATCATCACCCCCAATCCATCATCACCCCCAATCCATCATCACCCCCAATTCATCATCACCCCCAATTCATCATCATCCCAATCCATCATCACCCCAATCCATCAGCACCCCCCATCCATCACCCCCCTATCCATTAGCACCCCCCCATCCATCACTGCCCCCAAACCATCATCACCCCCAAACCATCACCCCAATCCATCATCACCCCCAATCCATCACCCCCAATCCATTAGCACCCCCCCATCCATCACTGCCCCCAAACCATCATCACCCCCAAACCATCATCACCCCCAATCCATCACTGCCCCCCATCCATCATCACCCCAAACCATCATCAGCCCCCCAAACCAACATCACCCCCAATCCATCATCACCCCCAAACCATCATCACCCCCAAACCATCACCCCAATCCATCATCACCCCCCATCCATCACTGCCCCCCATCCATCACTGCCCCCCATCCATCATCACCCCAAACCATCATCAGCCCCCCAAACCATCTCCCCCCCAACCCATCACCCCCCCCAATCCATCACCCCCCCAGTCCATCACTCCCCCAATCCATCACTCCCAGCGTGATCCAGTGATATCCCACCCTGGGGTGACAGTGCAGTGTGATCCAGTGATACCCCACCCTGGGGTGACAGTGCAGTGTGAACCAGTGATACCCCACCCTGGGGTGACAGTGCAGTGTGATCCAGTGATATCCCACCCTGGGGTGACAGTGCAGTGTGATCCAGTGATATCCCACCCTGGGGTGACAGTGCAGTGTGATCCAGTGATACCCCACCCTGGGGTGACAGTGCAGTGTGATCCAGTGATACCAAAACTGGGTCCGTGACTCCTGCTGTAGGAGGTGCCTGTCGCAGAGGAATGCAGGTTATTGGGATGTTAGCAGAACAGAATGGGCCGAGTAAAGGTGCTGGAGGAATGCAGTCAGTACCTGTCATTGTGCAGCGAACAGTAAAGGGTCTCGATGGACCACTGCCATCAGGGTCAATGGTGTAGTTTCCAGATGTTCGGAGACCCAGCTTTTTATACCCATCGCATGACTCTGGATAAAGGGCTTGAAATTGATTGAAAAAATAAAATGAGAAGGAAAGGGGGAATGAAGAAGGAGAGGCGGGAACAATGAATGGAGGGATAGAGTGATAAAGGAGGAGAAAAAGAGAGAGTCACAAACTCACTCCAGGCATAACCACAGCAACTGTATTCCCCACCATTCTGCCCAGCCACAGTCTCACACTTTCCAGTAAGTTTTGTTTTGGTAAAGGTTCAGCTTATCCAGCTGGACAAAATACCATTAACAAAATCATCAAACACTCCCAGGACAGGTACAGCACGGGGTTAGATACAGAGTAAAGCTCCCTCTACACTGTCCTCATCAAACACTCCCAGGGCAGGTACAGCACGGGGTTAGATACAGAGTAAAGCTCCCTCTACACTGTCCCCATCAAACACTCCCAGGACAGGTACAGCACGGGGTTAGATACAGAGTAAAGCTCCTTCTACACTGTCCCCATCAAACACTCCCAGGATAGGTACAGCACGGGGTTAGATACAGAGTAAAGCTCCCTCTACACTGTCCCCATCAAACACTCCCAGGACAGGTACAGCACGGGGTTAGATACAGAGTAAAGCTCCCTCTACACTGTCCCCATCAAACACTCCCAGGGCAGGTACAGCACGGGGTTAGATACAGAGTAAAGCTCCCTCTACACTGTCCCCATCAAACACTCCCAGGACAGGTACAGCACGGGGTTAGATACAGAGTAAAGCTCCTTCTACACTGTCCCCATCAAACACTCCCAGGATAGGTACAGCACGGGGTTAGATACAGAGTAAAGCTCCCTCTACACTGTCCCCATCAAACACTCCCAGGACAGGTACAGCACGGGGTTAGATACAGAGTAAAGCTCCCTCTACACTGTCCCCATCAAACACTCCCAGGACAGGTACAGCACGGGGTTAGATACAGAGTAAAGCTCCCTCTACACTGTCCCCATCAAACACTCCCAGGACAGGTACAGCACGGGGTTAGATACAGAGTAAAGCTCCCTCTACACTGTCCCCATCAAACACTCCCAGGATAGGTACAGCACGGGGTTAGATACAGAGTAAAGCTCCCTCTACACTGTCCCCATCAAACACTCCCAGGACAGGTACAGCACGGGGTTAGATACAGAGTAAAGCTCCCTCTACACTGTCCCCATCAAACACTCCCAGGACAGGTACAGCACAGGGTTAGATACAGAGTAAAGCTCCCTCTACACTCTCCCGATCAAACACTCCCAGGACAGGTACAGTGTGGGATTAGATACAGAGTAAAGCTCCCTCTACACTGTCCCAATCAAACACTCCCAGGGCAGTACAGCACGGGGTTAGATACAGAGTAAATCTCCCTCTACACTGTCCCCATCAAACACTCCCAGGACTGTTACAGCACGGGGTTAGATACAGAGTAAAGCTCCCTCTACACTGTCCCCATCAAACACTCCCAGGACAGGTACAGCGTGGGGTTAGATACAGAGTAAAGCTCCCTCTACACTGTCCCCATCAAACACTCCCAGGACAGGTACAGCGTGGGGTTAGATACAGAGTAAAGATCCCTCTACACTGTCCCCATCAAACACTCCCAGGACAGGTACAGCACGGGGTTAGATACAGAGCGAAGCTCCCTCTACACTGTCCCCATCAAACACTCCCAGGACAGGCACAGCACGGGGTTAGATACAGAGTAAAGCTCCCTCTACACTGTCCCCATCAAACAATCCCAGGACAGGTACAGCGCGGGATACAGAGTAAAGCTCCCTCTACACTGTCCCCATCAAACACTCCCAGGATAGGTACAGCATGGGGTTAGATACAGAGTAAAGCTCCCTCTACACTGTCCCCATCAAACACTCCCAGGACAGGTACAGCGTGGGGTTAGATACAGAGTAAAGATCCCTCTACACTGTCCCCATCAAACACTCCCAGGACAGGTACAGCACGGGGTTAGATACAGAGTGAAGCTCCCTCTACACTGTCCCCATCAAACACTCCCAGGACAGGTACAGCGTGGGGTTAGATACAGAGTAAAGCTCCCTCTACACTGTCCCCATCAAACACTCCCAAGACAGGTACAGCACGGGGTAAAATACAGAGTGAAGCTCCCTCTACACAGTCCCCATCAAACACTCCCAGGACAGGCACAGCACGGGGTTAGATACAGAGTAAAGCTCCCTCTACACTGTCCCCATCAAACACTCCCAGGACAGGTACAGCGCGGGATACAGAGTAAAGCTCCCTCTACACTGTCCCCATCAAACACTCCCAGGAGAGGTACAGCACGGGGTTAGATACAGAGTAAAGCTCCCTCTACACTGTCCCCATCAAACACTCCCAGGACAGGTACAGCGCGGGGTTAGATACAGAGTAAAGCTCCCTCTACACTGTCCCCATCAAACACTCCCAGGACAGGTACAGCGTGGGGTTAGATACAGAGTAAAGCTCCCTCTACACTGTCCCCATCAAACACTCCCAGGACAGGTACAGCACGGGGTTAGATACAGAGTAAAGCTCCCTCTACACTCTCCCCATCAAACATTCCCAGGACAGGTACAGCGTGGGATTAGATACAGAGTAAAGCTCCCTCTACACTGTCCCCATCAAACACTCCCAGGACAGGTACAGTGTGGGATTAGATACAGAGTAAAGCTCCCTCTACACTGTCCCAATCAAACACTCCCAGATGCAGCCTGGGGTTAGATACAGAGTAAAGCTCCCTCTGCAGCTTTTCAAGGAATGCATGGTTGAACAATTGTTTATTCCTATGACATGGGACTGTCCCTTTAAGAAATGTTTTTGTCTTATCACATGGCTTCAGTGATGTCATTGCGTGGGTGGAGCTGGGCTGTGGCTCTGGGAGTCGGTTTTACTTTTGTTTTGGTTTGGGCTTGTTTGTGGCTCTGAGTTTTTTTGCTTTTGTTTTCACATTTGGCTGCTGTATTCAGACGGAGAAGTATCTTGGGAGTGTCTCTCTGTCTTCAGTTTAAAAGGTGTTTCCAGACTGCTTGATAACTTGAAAATAAATAACTGTTTTCTGGAAGGAATTCAAAGCTGCTGTTTTGGAAAGGAAACAGGAGGATCCAGACCAGGTCTGAGTGCCGTGGGCTGGGCCACTCCTTTGAAAAGGGGTTTCTGGTATATGGGATCTTATTATTAAATTGGAACAGTTGAAGGGGGAATTTATTAAGGGTTATACATAGAGTACTGTAGCTGTGTGGGGTATTTATGTTTGTTGTTGATGAAATGCTTACTGTGTGTGTTTATAAAAATATTAACTAAATTTGTAGGATAAAATTTGTTTTTGATGAAAAGTGCTTCAGGCCTCTGTTGAATAACTCCTGAAAGGTCGGTCCTTGTGCTGATCGTAACCAAAATCCATAAACAGGTGTAGGTCAGGTGAACTCCATGATATACTTTGGAGTTTTCTAAACCCTGGCCCATAACACCTGTCTGGCACAAAAGTAAAACTGGAAAGGTGGCCAATCCATGGTTTAAAATGAAATGAAATGACAATGAAATGAAAATCACTTATTGTCATAAGTAGGCTTCAATGAAGTTACTGTGAAAAGCCCCTAGTCGCCACATTCCGGCGCCTGTTCGGGGAGGCTGGTATGGGAATTGAACCGTGCTGCTGGCCTGCCTTGGTCTGCTTTAAAAGCCAGCGATTTAGCCCAGTGTGCTAAAGCAGCCCAATTAGAGATAGTATTCGATCCAAGGAAGAAGCATACAAATTGGCCAAGAAAAACAACAGGTCTGGGGATTGGGAGCAGTCTAGAATTCAGCAAAGGAGGACCAATGATTGATTAAGACGGGGAAAATACAGTACGAGAGTAAGCTTGCAGGGAACATAAAAATTGACAGTAAAAGTTTATTTCGGTACATGAAGAGAAAAAGATTGGTGAAGACAAATGTAGGTCCCTTACAGCCAGAAACAGGGGAATTTATAATAGGGGACAAAGAAATGGCTGAGCAACTAAATACATACTTTGGTTCTGTCTTCACAAAGGATGACACCAATCAGATACCAGAAATGCTGGGGATGCAGAGAGATCAATATTAGTAGAGAAATGGTGTTGGGGAAATTAATGGGATTGAAGGCGGATAAATCCCCAGAGCCTAATAATCTACATCCCAGAGTACTTAAGGAAGTGGCTCTAGAAATAGTGGATGCATTGGTGGTCATCTTCCAGGATTCTATAGACTCTGAAACAGTTCCTGCAGATTGGAGGGTAGCTAATGTGACTCCACTATTTAGAAAGGGAGGTAGAGAGAAAACAGGGAATTATAGACCAGTCAGCCTGACATTGATAGTGGGGAAAATTCTAGAATCTACTTTCAAAGATTTTATAGCAGAGCACTTAGGAAACAGTGACAGGATCGGACAGAATCAGCATGGATTTATGAAGGAAAAATCATGCTTGACAAATCGACTGGAATTCTTTGAGGATGTAACGAAGAGAGTTGATGAAGGGAAGAGAGTGGATATGATATATTTGGACTTTAAGAAGGCTTTTGACAAAGACCCGCATAAAAGATTAGCGTGTAAAATTAAAGCACATGGGATTGGGGGAGGTGTATTGAGATGGATAGAAAACATTACTCACAGTTGTGACAAGTTGGTCCTTTATATCCCGTCCTCTCACAATCACAGACAAAATTCTCTGAGGTCTGCAGACAGATTCCTCCATGTTCACACAAATTTGGGGTACATCTGTCAATAATGAAAACAGAGAAAATAACATGAATAAGACAGTGAATGACACAAAACAATCAGTTCACAACCAACAACTATTTTGTTAACAAAAAGTTGTGCGAGCAAAGTCTCTGTTTATTCAGGGTAAGGATCACTCACTGTGTAACTGTACAGTGTCACTGTTTATTCAGGGTGAGGATGACTCACTGTGTAACTGTACAGAGTCACTGTTTATTCAGGGTAAGGGTCACTCACTGTGTAACTGTACAGAGTCACTGTTTATTCAGGGTGAGGATCACTCACTGTGTAACTGTACAGAGTCACTGTTTATTCAGAGTGAGGGTCACTCACTGTGTAACTGTACAGAGTCACTGTTTATTCAGGGTGAGGATCACTCACTGTGTAACTGTACTGAGTCACTGTTTATTCAGGGTGAGGATCACTCACTGTGTAACTGTACAGAATCACTGTTTATTCAGGGTGAGGATCACTCACTGTGTAACTGTACAGAGTCACTGTTTATTCAGGGTGAGGATCACTCACTGTGTAACTGTACAGAGTCACTGTTTATTCAGTGAGGATCACTCACTGTGTAACTGTACAGAATCACTGTTTATTCAGGGTGGGGGTCACTCACCGTGTAACTGTACAGAGTCACTGTTTATTCAGGGTGAGGGTCACTCACTGTGTAACTGTACAGAGTCACTGTTTATTCAGGGTGAGGGTCACTCACTGTGTAACTGTACAGAGCCACTGTTTATTCAGTGTGAGGTTCACTCACTGTGTAACTGTACAGAGTCACTGTTTATACAGGGTGAGGATCACTCACTGTGTAACTGTACAGTCACTGTTTATTCAGGGTGAGGATCATTCACTGTGTAACTGTACAGAGTCACTGTTTATTCAGGGTGAGGATCACTCACTGTGTAACTGTACAGTCACTGTTTATTCAGGGTGAGGGTCACTCACTGTGTAACTGTACAGAGTCACTGTTTATCCAGGGTGTGGATCACTCACTGTGTAACTGTACAGAGTCACTGTTTATTCAGGGTGAGGATCACTCACTGTGTAACTGTACAGAGTCACTGTTTATTGAGGGTGTGGATCACTCACTGTGTAACTGTACAGAGTCACTGTTTATTCAGGGTGAGGGTCACTCACTGTGTAACTGTACAGAGTCACTGCTTATTCAGGGTGAGGGTCACTCACTGTGTAACTGTACAGAGTCACTGTTTATTCAGGGTGAGGATCACTCACTGTGTAACTGTACAGAGTCACTGTTTATTCAGGGTGAGGATCACTCACTGTGTAACTGTACAGAATCACTGTTTAAAGTAAAGTAATCTTTATTGTCACAAGTAGGCTTACATTAACACTGCAGTGAAGTTACAGTGAAAATCCCCTAGTTGTCACATTCCGGTGCCTGTTCGGGTACATTGAGGGAGAATTCAGAATGTCCAAATTATCTAACAGCAGGTCTTTCGGGACTTGTGGGAGGAAACCGGAGCACCCGGAGGAAACCCATGCAGACACGGGGAGAACGTGCAGACTCCACACAGACAGTGACCCAAGTCGGGAATCGAACCTGAGACCCTGGAGCTGTGAAGCAACAATGCTAACCACTGTGCTACCGTGCTGCCCTTATTCAGGATGAGGGTCACTGACCTGGTTTAGCAGTTTCAATTTGTTTTGAATTTTATAATTCACTAACCTGTCTGTTATCCCACATGTGTTAAACAGCATTTCTGCATATCTTCCTAGTTTGCGTCGTTTTACTAGTTCCAAATCCACAAGATAATTGTCCACGTGGATCCGCTGCATGCAACCGTGGAACACACTCACATTGGAGAAACAGCCCAAGTTCCGCACACTGGAGGGACAGCCTGTGCACAGTCAGGGTAGAAAGTGAGGGTGTGTGTTAGCATTTACAGAAAGAAGTCTTACAACACCAGGTTAAAGTCCAACAGGTTTGTTTCGATGTCACTAGCTTTCGGAGCGCTGCTCCTTCCTCAGGTGAATGAAGAGGTATGTCTCCACATCATAGCATTTACAGAGACAGAGGAAAGGCTCAATTTTCAATGAACGTGACACTCCAAAATTATAACCCAATTTGGAGGAATGATTCTACAGAGGGATAAACCAACAATGGCTAACCAAGGAAGTTAAGGAGAGTATTAAGTTGAAAGAAAAAGCAGAGAAGGAGCCAAAAAGTCAGTGATAGCCCCGAAGACTGAGATAAATTCAGAATCCAACAAAGGAGGGCTAAAAAGATAATCAAGAGAGAGTAAGTAAACTACGAGGGCAAATGAGTGAGGAATATAAAAGCTGACAATCAGAGCTTCTTTAGATATATAAAAAGGGAGAGGTCAAAGTGAACATCGGTCCCTTAGAGAATTAATCTGGGGAGATAGTTTTGGGGAATAAGGAAATGGCAGAGGAGTTAAACAGATATTTTTCATCAGTCTTTACGGTGGAAGATACTTTGAACATTCCATTAACACTAAAGAATACAGGGGAGGAATTAAATACCATCACCATCACTGGAGAAGTAATATTAGACAAACTAATAGGGCTAAAGACAGATATGCCCCCTAACCCTGACGGTTTCCATCCTGGGATCCTAAAAGAATTAGCTACAGATGTAGTGGGTGCATTGGTTGTAATTTTCCAAAAAATCTTTACTCGAACTCTGGAGAAGTAACAGAGGATTGGAAAACTGCCAAAGTGACACCCCCTTTCAAAAAGAGGAGGCAAAAAACAACAACAGGTTTTTAGACAATTTGCCTAACATCTATTATTGGACAGCACGGTAGCACAGTGGTTAGCACTGTCGCTTCACAGCTCCAGGGTTCCAGGTTCGATTCCCACTTGGGTCACTGTCTGTGCAGAGTCTGCACGTTCTCCCCGTGTGTGCGTGGGTTTCCTCCGGGTGCTCCGGTTTCCTCCCACAGTCCAAAGATGTGCAGGTTAAGTGGATTGGCCATGATAAATTGCCCTTAGTGCCAAAAAAAAAGGTTAAGTGGAGTTAGAGGGTTACGGGGATAGGGTGGAGGCATGGGCTTAAGTGGGGTGCTCTTTCCAAGGGCCGGTGCAGACTCAATGGGCCGAATGGCCTCCCTTCTGCACTATAAATTCAATGATTCTATTATTGGAAAAAATGTTGGAATCAATTATTTAGGAAGTAACAGCAGCACATTTGGAAAATCATAATCTAATCGAGCAGAGTCTGCATGGCTTCAAAAAACAATGTCTGACTAATTTATTCCAGTTTTTAATAGAGGGGAACAAGTAGATGTGATGGATTTGGGCTTGCAGAAGGCATTCAACAAGGTAACTCACAAAAGGTTAAGTCATAAGAAAAGAATCCATAGTGTGGGAGATAGTAAACATAGAAAATAGGCCATTTGGCCCTTCGAGCCTGCACCACTATTCAATGTGATCATGGCTGATCGTGCAAATTCAGTGTCCCACTCCCGCTTTCTCGCCACACACATTGATCAGTTTAGCCACAAGGGCCACGTCCTGCTCCCTCTTGAATATCTCCAACAAATTGACCCCAACACTGGGCATACAGGGCCTCCATGACAGCGCGGATGCACCTGTGCATCGAGGTCTGTGAGATCCCGGACATGTCCCCGTCAGCGCCTGGAAAGACCCTGTGGCATAAAAATTCAGCACTACCGACATCTTGACGGCCACCGGGAGCAGGTGTCCTCCCCCACTCCCCCGCAGTGCCTGGTGAGCCATGGTCTAGCAGATATACCGCACTGCCTCCCTGCTCAGCCGCAGTCTCTGATGGCATGGCCGGTCCGGCAGGTCCTCGAATGAAAGGCGCTGCCAGTATACACGAGCCTCATGTTGCGCCTACATTTCCCCTCCTCATCATCCTCCTCGGCCTGTTTGGTAGCCGGGACTCCATCCTGGGCAGCAGCCACCTGTTCCGCTGCTGCCCGCTCCGCTGCTGCTCGCTCCGCTGCTGCCCGCTCCGCTGCTTCCCGCTCCGCTGCTGCCCGCTCCGCTGCTGCCCGCTCCGCTGCTGCCCGCTCCGCTGCTGCCCGCTCCGCTGCTGCCCGCTCCGCTGCTGCCCGCTCTGCTGCTGCAGCTTCTTCCTGCTCCTCGAGCAGCTCCAGCTCGTACAGCCGCAGGGCATCCCCCAGCGCTGCGGCGACCAGCAGGAAGGCCCCCATTGCTGGCTGTATTCCAATATCCATTGTCTGCAGGGAGTGAAAGGCTGACATTTTAGCATGGTGCGTACCCCCGTGTCCAACCAGGCCCACCGGGCTACATGGTGCCTTCAGTTGGCACTGCAGACTCTGCTCCCTCATGCTTCACCCCCCCCACCCGGCAGCCATGTCCCTGTTGGTGCTCGGCACCATGGGGGCCACTGGCACTGGCACCCGTCCCTGCTGCCGGGGGTACCGCCGGCTGTCGCCGCCCTTGCCAGTGCTACGTTCCGCAGCACCATCCGATGCCCCTCATAGGGGCTACAGTGGGTGTTGCCTTGGGTGGGCCGCCTGATACCCCGCCTGCAGGTGGCGGCTGATTGGGCGTGGCAAAGGGGTGGGTGCGAGAGTGGGGGCACACACATGGCCAGTGTCACTCTGCAGAACCAAGGCCAAAGTGACTGGTCAGTGGGGTGCGCAGCAAGATGGCTGCCTTGCAGGCCGCGGCAATGGCGGTCCGTGACTGGACACTGTTCAGCCGTACGGGAGAGGGGGGTGGCATCCCGGCCAGACAGCACCCGCCCCCCCAACCCTGGCAGGTTGTCCGCCCCCCCCTCCCCCCGGGCCCTGGCAGGGTGTCGTCCCCCCACCCCCCCGGGCCCTGGCAGGATGTCCGCCCCCCACCCCGGCAGGTTCTCCCCCCCCCTCCCCCCGGGCCCTGGCAGGATGTCCGCCCCCCACCCCGGCAGGTTCTCCCCCCCCCCTCCCCCTGGGCCCTGGCAGGGTGTCCGCCCCCCCCCCCCAACCCTGGCAGGGTGTCTGCACCCCCCCCCGGGCCCTGGCAGGTTCCCCCTCCCCCCGGGCCTGGCAGGGTGTGTGTCTGCCCCCCACCCCCCAGGCCCTGGCAGGATGTCCGCACCCCCCCCCCCCCAGGGCAGGGTGCTCCCCCCCTGGCAGGATGTCCGCCCCCCCCCGCCCCCTGGCGGGGTGTCAGGACCGGCAGCCCACAGTCGCTCCTCTCTGTGTCCTACCTCCTCCCTCTCCTGCATCGGGCACAACGCCGGTTTCCGATTTTTAAAGGCACAAGTGAACTGCGGCGTCGGGAACTCTGCCCATCGGAGAATCGCGGAGCCCCAGAGAATACCGGCTCAGGCCCGCTAGTGATATGCAAACGGTGTTTACTGGACGCGTGTTCTGGACCAGAGGCAGAATCTCAGAATAAAGAGGAGCCAGTTTGTGTCTGAGAGGAGGGGGAATCTCTTCCCTGGGGGTTGTGAGGCTGTAGAGCTCCGTACCACAGAGAGCTGTGGGGACAGAGTCCCCATGTATATTTAAGGCTGAGATAGATAGACCATAGGAAGTGGTTGCGGCCAAGACATTCTGCGCGGGATTCTCCGTCACGTGACACTGGAATCGGGAAACACGATTGGGTGGACATACGGTTTTGACGCCAAAATAGTGGCGGGCGCCGGTTTCACGCCAAATTGCAATTCTCCGTTGCCCCGACAGCAGCGTCAATGCGTTCCGCTCCGCACGTTCAGTAAACATCCTTTACATCTGCGAGCTCGGCAAGCGTGACGGCTGAGAGGGGAGGTAGTGCTGTGGGCTGCTGGGTCTGACACTGGCCAGGCCGAATGGGCTGATCTCCCAGGGGACTGGGGCGTGTCCAGGCACAGAACCCCTTTGCCGCGGCCTGCAAGGCAGCCATCTTGCTGCGCACCCCACTGACCAGTCACCTTAGCCTCTAGTTCTGCAGAGATCGGTGCACAGGTGCATTAATGGCGTCACAAAGAACAAAGAACAAAGAAATGTACAGCACAGGAACAGGCCCTTCGGCCCTCCAAGCCCGTGCCGACCATACTGCCCGACTAAACTACAATCTTCTACACTTCCTGGGTCCGTATCCTTCTATTCCCATCCGATTCATATATTTGTCAAGATGCCCCTTAAATGTCCCTATCGTCCCTGCCTCCACTACCTCCTCCGGTAGTGAGTTCCAGGCACCCACTACCCTCTGCGTAAAAAACTTGCCTCGTACATCTACTCTAAACTTTGCCCCTCTCACCTTAAACCTATGCCCCCTAGTAATTGACCCCTCTACCCTGGGGAAAAGCCTCTGACTATCCACTCTGTCTATGCCCCTCATAATTTTGTATACCTCTATCAGGTCGCCCCTCAACCTCCTTCGTTCCAGTGAGAACAAACCGAGTTTATTCAATCGCTCCTCATAGCTTATGCCCTCCATACCAGGCAACATTCTGGTAAATCTCTTCTGCACCCTCTCTAAAGCCTCCACATCCTTCTGGTAGTGTGGCGACCAGAATTGAACACTATACTCCAAGTGTGGCCTAACTAAGGTTCTATACAGCTGCAACATGACTTGCCAATTCTTATACTCAATGCCCCGGCCAATGAAGGCAAGCATGCCGTATGCCTTCTTGACTACCTTCTCCACCTGTGTAGCCCCTTTCAGTGATCTGTGGACCTGTACTCCTAGATCTCTTTGACTTTCAATACTCTTGAGGGTTCTACCATTCACCGTATATTCCCTACCTGCATTAGCCCTTCCAAAATGCATTACCTCACATTTGTCCAGGTTAAACTCCATCTGCCATCTCTCCGCCCAAGTCTCCAGACAATCTAAATCCTGCTGTATCCTCAGACAGTCCTCATCGCTATCCACAATTCCACCAACCTTTGTGTCGTCTGCAAACTTACTAATCAGACCAGTTATATTTTCCTCCAAATCATTTATATATACTACAAAGAGCAAAGGTCCCAGCACTGATCCCTGTGGAACACCACTGGTCACAGCCCTCCAATTAGAAAAGCATCCCTCCATTGCTACCCTCTGCCTTCTATGGCCTAGCCAGTTCTGTATCCACCTTGCCAGTTCACCCCTGATCCCGTGTGACTTCACCTTTTGTACTAGTCTACCATGAGGGACCTTGTCAAAGGCCTTACTGAAGTCCATATAGACAACATCTACTGCCCTACCTGCATCAATCATCTTAGTGACCTCCTCGAAAAACTCTATCAAGTTAGTGAGACACGACCTCCCCTTCACAAAACCGTGCTGCCTCTCACTAATACGTCCATTTGCTTCCAAATGGGAGTAGATCCTGTCTCGAAGAATTCTCTCCAGTAATTTCCCTACCACTGAAGTAAGGCTCACCGGCCTGTAGTTCCCGGGATTATCCCTGCCACCCTTCTTAAACAGAGGAACAACATTGGCTATTCTCCAGTCCTCCGGGACATCCCCTGAAGACAGCGAGGATCCAAAGATTTCTGTCAAGGCCTCAGCAATTTCCTCTCCAGCCTCCTTCAGTATTCTGGGGTAGATCCCATCCGGCCCTGGGGACTTATCTACCTTAATATTTTTTAAGACACCCAACACCTCGTCTTTTTGGATCACAATGTGACCCAGGCTATCTACACCCCCTCCTCCAGACTCAACATCTACCAATTCCTTCTCTTTGGTGAATACTGATGCAAAGTATTCATTTAGTACCTCGCCCATTTCCTCTGGCTCCACACATAGATTCCCTTGCCTATCCTTCAGTGGGCCAACCCTTTCCCTGGCTACCCTCTTGCTTTTTATGTAAGTGTAAAAAGCCTTGGGATTTTCCTTAACCCTATTTGCCAATGACTTTTCATGACCCCTTCTAGCCCTCCTGACTCCTTGCTTAAGTTCCTTCCTACTTTCCTTATATGCCACACAGGCTTCGTCTGTTCCCAGCCTTTTAGCCCTGACAAATGCCTCCTTTTTCTTTTTGACGAGGCCTACAATATCATTCGTCATCCAAGGTTCCCGAAAATTGCCGTATTTATCTTTCTTCCTCACAGGAACATGCCTGTCCTGTATTCATTTCAACTGACACATGAAAGCCTCCCACATGTCAGATGTTGATTTGCCCTCAAACATCCGCCCCCAATCTATGTTCTTCAGGTCCCGCCTAATATTGTTATAATTAGCCTTCCCCCAATTTAGCACATTCATCCTCGGACCACTCTTATCCTTGTCCACCAGTACTTTAAAACTTACTGAATTGTGGTCACTGTTACCGAAATGCTCCCCTACTGAAACATCTACCACCTGGCCGGGCTCATTCCCCAATACCAGGTCCAGTACCGCCCCTTCCCTAGTTGGACTGTTTACATATTGTTTTAAGAAGCCCTCCTGGATGCTCCTTACAAACTCTGCCCCGTCTAAGCCCCTGGCACTAAGTGAGTCCCAGTCAATATTGGGGAAGTTGAAGTCTCCCATCACCACAACCCTGTTGTTTTTACTCTTTTCCAAAATCTGTCTACCTATCTGCTCCTCTATCTCCCGCTGGCTGTTGGGAGGCCTGTAGTATACCCCCAACATTGTGACTGCACCCTTCTTGTTCCTGATCTCTACCCATATAGCCTCACTGCCCTCTGAGGTGTCCTCTCGCTGTATAGCTGTGATACTCTCCTGAACAAGTAACGCAACTCCGCCTCCCCTTTTACATCCCCCTCTATCCCGCCTGAAACATCTAAATCCTGGAACGTTTAGCTGCCAATCCTGCCCTTCCCTCAACCAGGTCTCTGTAATGGCAACAACATCATAGTTCCAAGTAGTAATCCAAGCTCTAAGTTCATCTGCCTTACCCGTAATGCTCCTTGCATTAAAACATATGCACTTCAGGCCACCAGACCCGCTGTGTTCAGCAACTTCTCCCCGTCTGCTCTGCCTCAGAGCCACACTGTCCCTATTCCCTAGTTCTCCCTCAACGCTCTCACCTTCTGACCTATTGCTCCCGTGCCCACCCCCCTGCCATACTAGTTTAAACCCTCCCGTGTGACACTAGCAAATCTCGCGGCCAGGATATTTATGCCTCTCCGGTTTAGATGCAACCCGTCCATCTTATACAGGTCACACCTGCCCCGGAAGAGCTCCCAGTGGTCCAGATAACAGAAACCCTCCCTCCTACACCAGCTGTTTAGCCACGTGTTTGTCTGCTCTATCTTCCTATTTCTAGCCTCACTGGCACGTGGCACAGGGAGTAATCCCGAGATTACAACCCTCGAGGTCCTGTCTTTTAACTTTCTGCCTAGCTCCCTGAACTCCTGCTGCAGGACCTCATGCCCCTTCCTGCCTATGTCGTTAGTACCAATATGTACAACGACCTCTGCCTGTTTGCCCTCCCCCTTCAGGATTCCCTCTACCCGTTCGGAGACATCCTGGACCCTGGCACCAGGGAGGCAACATACCATCCTGGAGTCTCTTTCACGTCCACAGAAGCGCCTATCTGTGCCCCTGACTATAGAGTCCCCTATAACTATTACTCTTCTGCGCTTTGACCCTCCCTTCTGAACATCAGAGCCAGCCGTGGTGCCACTGCTCTGGCTGCTGCTGTTTTCCCCTGATAGGCTATCCCCCCCGACAGTATCCAAAGGGGTATATCTGTTCGAGAGGGGGACAACCACAGGGGATTCCTGCACTGACTGCCTGCCCTTTCTGGTGGTCACCCATTTCTCTGCCTGCACCTTGGGTGTGACCACACTTACATAACTGCGATCTATGACGCTTTCCGCCACCTGCATGCTCCTAAGTGCATCCAATTGCTGCTCCAACCGAACCATGCGGTCTGTGAGGAGCTGCAGTTGGGTGCACTTTCTGCAGATGAAGCCATCCGGGACGCTGGAAGCCTCCCGGACCTGCCACATCTCACAGTCAGAGCACAGCACCCCTCTAACTGACATTGCGTCAATTAATTAAAATTAAAATTTGTCTTTTTTTTTTATAAATACTTTTTTTTTTTTAAATTACAAAGTTACTGTCAACTATCTGTTTCCTAGCACTAGATTTCTAATAGAAATGCGATAGCTAACTATAATATTCTCCGATCTCTGGCTTAGATATCCTCTAAATTATAATTAAGTTATTATGTTTAATTAGTTCCCAAATACTCAAAAAATTTAGGTTAGAATCCCAACCAGCCACTCAGGTCACAGCTTTTCTGTGATGTCACGGAGGCCCTGTATGCTCATTCGGCACAATACATCCATTTAAACGTGGACCGGGCCCACCAGGATTCACCGCCATGCCGGGTCCAGGGGGTGATCGACAGGATGCATGTCGCCCTACGAACACCTGCAGATGACAGGCTGCATTACACAAACCGAAAGAGGTTCTATTCGATGAACGTGCAGCTGATACGTGACCATCAGCTGCACATCGTACACGACTCCGCCCGATACCCGGGCAGTGTGCACGACGCTTTCATCCTGGCACTCAACGATTCCTGACATGTTGGAGACCCCCCCCAGGCTGGGCGTTGGCTCCTGGGTGACTGGGGTTTACCATTGCTGTCGTGGCTGATGAGGCCTATCCAAAGGCCACAGACCGACGCAGAGACCCGCTGCAATGAGACCCATACAGCGACCAGGAGTGTGATCGAGCAGTGCTTCGGTCTCCAGAAGATGCAGTTCAGGTGCCTGGGCCGCTCTGGAGGGGCCTCCTTTATAGCCCTGGGCCAGTCTGTGGGATGGGGGAATAATGACCCTCTGCCAGTGCGACACGCCCTCAGTACTGACAACCGGCTCTGCGATGAGCTCTCGTGCTCTGCATCGTTTGACAACTTCTGTCTCCTGCCCACAGTAGCACTTTCCACCGTCCACTTGGGTGATCCCTGCATGTGAGATGGCCAGTCCATCACACGGTGCCATCAGATCCCTGAGGTGACGGTGTTGGGGCTGAGTGGGGGGTGGGGATGGGACTCTGGACCGGTGAGCCCTGGCTGAACTGCAGTCCCTCAGCCAAGCTCCAGGGCATTTATCAATTTTCAACCAGATTAATTTCTCCTCTCATTTCTATCAGTTCCTCATTGTTGCCTTCTGGTTCTCCAGTATTTTGGGGGATTTCTTTGCATTTACCTCTGTGAAGATGGACACAAAGGACGAAATTCTTTGGCCTCTCCGTGGTGTGTTCCTTGGGGCTGGGAGTTGGCCGCTGGCAGAACTTTCTGGTCAATGCCGCTGTCAATCGGATGTTCCAATGTATCCCACACTGCCGGCAAACCCACAATAGGGCTGCACCACCGGCGGGAAGGGTCAGACCATCTCCCCTGGAGCATTTGTTTTGTTTCTTTGCCATTCCCTTATTCCCCATTAGAAAATCCCCCGACTCGGCCTGTACCAGGGCCACATTTGTCTTTGCTAATCTTTTCCTTTTACAAAACTGTAGAAGCTTTTACAATCTGCTGTTTTTATATAGGGCTAGTCCCAAGCAGTTTCTGGTCAGTGGTAACCCTCCAGATGCTGTTGGTGGGGATTCAGTGACGGTGATGCCATTGAGTGTGAAGGGGAGATGGTTAGATTCTTTCTTGTTGGAGATGGTCATTGCCTGGTACTTTGTGCTGTAAGTTATACCTTTAAGAAAATGCAAGAGTAAAGAAATTGATCAAATAAATTGACACCCACCTCCAAAGTAGTATTGATCACCAGTTTGTACCCGTAAAGCGTGGTTTATGCGAACTGGTGAATCCTCCTTCTCATCAATGACAACAACAACAGAATCCATCCGTGCCAGCAGCTGTACCGAGTGCCAATGTCCATCGGTCAGATTATAACCTGGCACAGTAAAGGGAGAGTTAGTCTGCTACTAACAGAATGACTCTACACCAGCCGGTAGTTCACCTTTCAGTCAAAAATCTAAATAATTGACCACCTCAGGTACCAGACCAAAACAACAATCTTTCCATAAATACATCCCATTTTCATCCCTGGTCCCCTGAAGCATCCACAATGTCTAAGAAGAGGAACCTCGGCCAGTGCCCCACAATTCAGGTACCGAATAGAGTGTCACTGGGGCAAAACACACTCTCACGTGTCCACATTCACGAAAACACACACTTTCCAAAGCATCACCAAACAACATCAGAAGGTTTGGATAATCCCTCACGTTCATCACTACTGATTCTACACCCAATAGCTTCCCTCAGCTGTGCTCTAGACTGGGTGAAGCATCTCATACCACAGGGGGGCGTCATTGAGACCTGGTTGCTGAGGGAGGTGAACCATGAATATTGTACCTGCAGCAAACTCCAGCCGTTTCTTGCCAGTCTGTTGGAACGATATGTTGATCTGCCCTTCGCTTAAACCCATCTCCAGCCAACCAGCACCTTCAGAAAAATTGCTGAAAAGAAGCAGGCCACTTGTGTCTAACGATCGGAAAGTGAAGTTGACGGACAGCTGGTTCTGCAGAGGTAGCCCTGGCACCTGAATGAAGCTGGCTGGTGTTGGGAAGGTTATCGGGTAATACGGCCGGTCCTTATCGAAGAATCTCGGGCAGTGAAATCGTACATCACCCTGAGTGAAGGAATAGATAAACACCGATTAATGACACCAACTTATACCAACAGCAGAACCATGCCTCGCATTGCCTCAATGCAGCATTGCTGTGGGCTGATACATTCCATCTTATAATGACCATGTGAAAAACTTCCTTTCTCACTTTATATCTGCCTCATATTAACCCCATGTTGACCCAATTCACCAGCGGTGAAAACAATCTCTCGCTATTTACCATTTAAAAAAACTTCAAAAACTCTGATAAATTTCCCATTACAATTCTGTGAATACAACAAAAACAGAAAATACTGAATCTCAGCAGGTCTGACAGCCTCTGTGGAGGGAGGGAGGGTGAACGGCCCGAGTCTGGGTCACCCTGACTGACACCCCGGGGACTGCAGTGGTCAAGGCGGCAGTTCATCACCTGCTGAAGGGCAACTAGGGATGTGCAATAATTGCTGACCTGGCCAGCGACACCCATATCCCGGGAATGAGGTCCGGATTATAATGAGAGGGGGGGGGGGGGGATAGGGGCCAGTGACACCCATGTCCCGGGAATGGGGTCCGGATTATACTGGGGGGGGGGGGGGGGGGGGAAGATAGGGGCCAGCGACACCCATATCCCGGGAATGGGCTCCGGATTATACTGAGGGGGGGGGGGGAGGGAGGGGGATAGGGGCCAGCGACACCCATATCCCGGGAATGGGGTCCGGATTATACTGAGGGGGGGGGGATAGGGGCCAGCGACACCCATATCCCGGGAATGGGGTCCGGATTATACTGAGAGGGGGGGGGGCGGGATAGGGGCCAGCGACACCCATATCCCGGGAATGGGGTCCGGATTATACTGTGGGGGGGGGGGGAGGGTAGGGGCCAGCGACGCCCACATCCCGGGAATGGGGTCCGGATTATACTGTGGGGGGGGGGGGGATAGGGGCCAGCGACACCCATATCCCGGGAATGGGGTCCGGATTATACTGTGGGGGGGGGGGGGGGGAGGGTAGGGGCCAGCGACGCCCACATCCCGGGAATGGGGTCCGGATTATACTGTGGGGGGGGGGGATAGGTGCCAGCGACACCCATATCCCGGGAATGGGGTCCGGATTATACTGTGGGGGGGGGGGAAGAGATAGGGGCCAGCGATGCCCACATCCCGGGAATGGGGTCCGGATTATACTGGGGGGGGGGCGGGGGAGATACGGGCCAGCGACACCCATATCCCAGGAATGGGGTCCGGATTATACTGTGGGGGGGTGGGGGGAGGGGGAGATTGGGGCCAGCGATGCCCACATCCCGGGAATGGGGTCCGGATTATACTGGGGGGGGGGGGGAGATTGGGGCCAGCGATGCCCACATCCCGGGAATGGGGTCCGGATTATACTGTGGGGGGGGGGGGGGAGAATAGGGGCCAGTGACGCCCACATCCCGGGAATGGGCTCCGGATTATACTGGGGGGGGGGGGGGAATAGGGGCCAGTGACGCCCACATCCCGGGAATGGGGTCCGGATTATACTGGGGGGGGGGGGGGAATAGGGGCCAGTGACGCCCACATCCCGGGAATGGGGTCCGGATTATACTGGGGGGGGGGGGAAGTAGGGGCCAGCGACTGGTGGACATTGACAAAGATGTGGAGGTCAGAGCTGAGAGGGGAGCTGATAGCAGCACATAGAGATTTGAATCTTCTGTTTTTGTTTTGGTTACCAGTATTCTCAGTAATTTGCTTTTATCTCTGTGAACAGTGAACACAGAAGGCCGAACAGCTGGCTTGTAATGCAGAACAAGGCCAGCAGCGTGGGTTCAATTCCCGTACCAGCCTCCCCGAACAGGCGCCGGAATGTGGCAACTAGGGGCTTTTCACAGTAACTTCATTTGAAGCCGACTTGTGACAATAAACGATTATTATTATTGAATACAGCAATGTTTTTTCTCCAAATCTCTGCTATAAACATGTCATCCAGTAGTTTCAGCGCAGAATCTGATAATGAGGAACACAGCACTGCACGTTCTTCGACAAATCTACAGCTTCACGTTATCCTCTCCCTGCCCCTAAAGTTAAGAATGAAAGTTCCAGTGAGGGGATGATGCACATACAATTCAATGAGTTATTTTCTGGCTTGCTCTACTGGTATCAAGTGGATTGTCGGCTTTTGCCCCAAGGGGCTGGAATACTAATGTGTGCAAGTTACGCTTTAGTTGTGTAGATCCCAAGTCCAGGTGTAGCACACACACGGTCTGGTGTGACAGCTGTGCGTGTGTCTATTTCACCCACCTACCCCTCCCTTTCATTTACTGCACTGAGAATTTTACTATTTTCAACCTCTTCATTTTCTAGAAAGCTCCACATTTCTCAATGTTGACCTACACAACCCGATCTATATCCACCCCTGTTCATTATTAGTTTGCTGAGCTTAATTTGGTGTTTGCAATTACTGATTGTATCCCGTCCATATCATTTCTATTTATGGTACAAGAGATCCGAATGGACTGAGCTCATTAACACTACACCCTTGTCTGCTTCATCCGATGCCGGTGCTTATGTAGTGGAGATGCCGGCGTTGGACTGGGGTGAGCACAGTACGAAGTCTTACAACCCCAGGTTAAAGTCCAACAGGTTTGTTTCGATGTCACTAGCTTTCGGAGCGCTGCTCCTTCCTCAGGTGAATGAAGAGGTACCTTCAGCAGCGCTCCGAAAGCTAGTGACATCGAAACAAACCTGTTGGACTTTAACCTGGTGTTGTAAGACTTCGTACAGTGCTTATGTAGTTACATTGTATATGTTGTGTTGCCCTATTATGTAGTCACTTTTATTCCTTTTTCTTCCCATGTACTTAATGATCTGTTGAGCTGCTCGCAGAAAAATATTTTTCACTGTACCTCGGTGCACGTGACAATAAACAAATCCAATCCAATCCAATCCAATGTTAACGTGAACATTTCAGTCTCCCACAAGGAAATGGAAAATGGCAAATTGACACAACTTGAAAGGGGGCCCAGAGAACGGGTTAGTCTGTCAGACATCCCTTTTCCTGATATTTCCCATCTTTCATATTTGCTACAAACTATTTTCAAATCACCTTTAACAGATCTGATAACTGGTTCAGAACAGGATCAGTTCTTTCAAAAATACAAACATGATTGGCAGGACGGGAGATTCTGTCAGGTAGTTGCCATGGATTTAGGAGCCGCGAACGAGTCCGACATTCATTTATGCCGGATTTTCTGACTGTTCCTTACCAGGCTCTGTGTTTGTGAATGTCGTGCTCTCGCCAGGTCAATCACACTGATATTGTTGTACAAGATGTTCTCCACACAGCCTCGGAAGTTTGGTTTGTCGACCAGTCGGAGTCTTTCAGTGGTTATCAAGCCACCAAAGAATATCTAAAATAAAGGTAAAGTGCGACCAAGTAAGAAGCTATTGAGTGAAGCAATTTAATTAAATTGCAATTGAATTCTACTAGTGTGGTACCTGGCAAGGCCGAGATTTGGGGCCCAATAAAATTCAAGGCAGCACAGTGGTTAGCACTGGGGCATCACAGCACCAGGGACTCGGGTTCAATTCTAGCCTTGGGTGACTGTCTGTGCGGAGTTGGTACGTTCTCCCCGTGACTGCGTGGGGGCTGGTTTATCACAGGGCTAAATCGCTGGCTTTTAAAGCAGACCAAGGCAGGCCAGCAGCACGGTTCAATTCCCGTACCAACCTCCCCGAACAGGCGCCGGAATGTGGCGACTAGGGGCTTTTCACAGTAACTTCATTTGAAGACTACTTGTGACAATAAGCGGTTTTCATTCATTTCCTTTCCAGGTGCCGTTTCCTCCCACAGTCCAAAGATGTGCAGGTTTGGTGGATTGGCTGTGATAAATTGCCCTTAGTGTCCAAAGATGTGTAGGTTAGACGGTGTTATGGGAATAGGACCAGGGAATGGGACTCGGGAGGGATTCTTTCAGACGGTCGGTGCAGACACAATGGCCTCCTTCTGCACTGTATGAATTAGATGAAAAAATTGGCCATCTTAAATTAAGAATTGGAAACTTTAAATCAAACTATAGTCGACCTGCAAACTGCAATCAAACTACATCCCACCCCAGGCGTCAGCGAAGGCGCTTGATGAATTATCCTCCGCTATAAATAACAGTGAAGAACACTTCCGGTTGCGGCGATGACCAGCTAAGCCGCACGTTTCGGCGGCTCCAGCTCGAACGGACCTTCGGGCTCTTTTAAGAGCCCCAACGGGGAATTTTTTCGGGACGAAACCCGGTGTGGGGTGAGACAACAGGGAGTCCCCCCCCAGCGAAAAAGAAAAATATCGGCGGCGGCGGCCAGATCGCGAAGAATCCTCGAGGACAGGGGCAGAAGGAAAAAGGAGCAAGATAGCGGCGGAGGGAGCCCAGGCGACATGGGGGCCGGACCAAGACAAATTTTTAAGACGGTGTGTGGAGCTGCTTAAGAAGGAGGTGCTGGCCCCGATGCTACAGGCAATTGAGGGGCTTAAGGAGGCACAAAAGGCCCAGGAGATGGAGCTCCGCGTGGTGGAGCAGAAGGTGACGGACAACGAAGACGACATCCTGGGCCTGGCGGTCAAAACGCTGACGCACGAGGCGCTCCACAAAAAGTGCATTGAAAGGATTGAAGTCCTAGAAAACAGATCACGGAGAAAGAACCTTCGGATCCTGGGTCTCCCCGAGGGAGTGGAAGGAGCGGACGGCGGGGCTTACGTGAGCACGATGCTACGCTCGCTAATGGGAGCTGAGGCCCCCTCGGGCCCCTTGGAAGCGGAAGGGGCTCATCGGGTCCCTGCGAGGAGACCAAAGGCAGGGGAACCACCTAGGGCGACGATCGTGCGATTTCACCGCTTCAATGACAGAGAGGTGGTTCTGAGATGGGCCAAAAAGGTACGAAGTAGTAGATGGGAGAATGCGGTGGTACGGGTGTACCAGGATTGGAGTGCGGAGGTGGCGAGAAGGAGGGCGAGTTTTAATCGAGCCAAGGAGGTGCTACACAAGAAGAAGGTGAAGTTCGGGATGTTGCAGCCGGCGCGACTATGGGTCACGCACCAGGAGAGGCATCACTACTTCGAAATGGCGGAAGAAGCATGGACCTTTATTAAAAACGAGAAACTGGATCAGAACTGAGGGACTGATGTTAGAGGGGGAATGACAATGCCGATGTATATAGAGATGTAAATTGGGGAGGGGGAGACACTAAGAAATGTGGGCGCCGGTGGGGGGGGGGGGGGGGGGGGGAGAAGAAGAGACATAGGCGGGGGATGGGGAATGGGAGTGGGGCGGCAGAGGGAGCTGCGCCACAAGGGGCGGGACAGCTATAGAGAACACGGGGCTTACTGTTCTTGTTCCCGCACCAGAAAGATGATGGCGGGAAGATAGGCGCAAGGTAGATGGGAGTTCCCCACACAGGGGGGTCAAGGAGTGAGCGGGAGAAGCCGGGGTCAGTTGAAGTCAGCTGACTTTCGGAAGCAATATGGGGGGAGCAATCATGCTAGATGGGGATCTAGCGGGGGAGGGGGGGATAGCTGGGTTGCTGCTGCAGAAATCAAAGGGGAACTGGTTAAAGAAAGGGTGGTCGGGGCTGGAATGCGCCACCTGGGGAACGGGTGGGAGCGCGGAATCGGGACGTGGGACTGGCCGAGAGAGGGTGATGGCTAGTCGTCAGGGAAGGGGGCAGGTAGCCCCCCCAGTTCGGCTGATCACGTGGAACGTGAGAGGCCTAAATGGGCCGATTAAAAGGGCCCGAGCGCTCGCGCACTTGAAAGGACTGAGGGCAGACGTGGCCATGCTTCAGGAGACGCACCTGAAGGTGGCGGACCAAGTTAGGTTAAAGAAAGGATGGGTGGGACAGGTGTTCCACTCAGAGCTGGATGCAAAGAACAGAGGGGTGGCCATACTGGTGGGGAAACGGGTGTCATTCGAAGCTAGGAACATTGTAGCAGACAGCGGAGGCAGATATGTGATGGTGAGTGGCAGACTGGAGGGAATGGAGGTCGTGTTGGTTAATGTATATGCCCCGAATTGGGATGACGCGGGATTTATGAAGCGGATGCTGGGCCGTATCCCGGACCTGGAGGTAGGAAACCTGATAATGGGGGGGGGGGGACTTCAACACCGTGTTGGACCCAGGGTTAGACAGATCTAGATCTAGGACCGGAAGAAGGCCGGCAGCGGCCAAGGTGCTTGGGGGGTTTATGGACCAAATGGGGGGAGTGGATCCGTGGCGATTTGTTAGGCCGAAGGCCAAAGAGTTCTACTTCTTCTCCCATGTTCACAAGGTGTACTCCCGGATAGATTTCTTTGTTTTGGGAAGGTCACTGATCTCGAGGGTGGAAGGAACTGAGTATTCAGCCATAGCTGTTTCAGATCATGCCCCACATTGGGTGGACCTGGAACTAGGAGAGGAGAGGGAGCAGCGTTCACTCTGGCGACTGGATGTGGGATTACTGGCGGATGAGGGAGTCTGCGGAAGGGTGCGGGGATGTATCGAAAGGTACCTGGAGGCCAATGACGACGGGGAGGTCCGAGTGGGAGTAGTATGGGAAGCACTAAAGGCGGTGGTCAGAGGAGAGCTGATCTCCATCAGGGTCCACAAGGGGAAAATAGAGGCCAAGGAAAGGGAAAGACTACTGGGGGAGATTTTGAGGGTAGATAAAGAATACGCGGAGGCCCCGGAGGAAGGACTGTACAGGGAGAGGCGACGACTCCAGACGGAGTTCGACCTGTTGACCACAAGGAGGGCGGAGGAACAGTGGAGGAAGGCACAGGGGATGAGGTATGAATATGGGGAAAAGGCGAGTCGCCTGTTGGCCCATCAGCTGCGAAAGAGGACAGCGGCGAGGGAGATAGGGGGAATTAGGGATGAAAAGGGAGCTACGGTGCGGAGAAGATAAACGAGGTGTTTAAGACCTTTTACGAGAGACATTATAGGTCCCAACCCCCGAGGGAAAAGAGGGGATGCAGCAGTTTTTGGACCAATTAAGGTTCCCGAGGGTGGAGGAGCAGGAGGTGGAAGACCTGGGGGCGCCGATTGGGGTGGACGAGGTTACCAAGGGGCTGGGGAACATGCAGGCAGGGAAGGCCTCGGGACCAGATGGGTTCCCGGTGGAATTTTATAGAAAATATGTGAACTTGTTGGCCCCGCTGCTGGTAAGGACCTTTAACGAGGCCAGAGAAGGGGGACCCTACCCCCGACAATGTCGGAGGCGGCGATATCGCTAATCTTGATGCGGGATAAAGATTCGCTGCAGTGCGGGTCCTATAGGCCTATCTCACTGCTAAATGTGGACACCAAGTTGCTAGCAAAGGTGCTGGCAACGAGGATAGAGGATTGTGTCCCGGGGGTGGTGCACGAAGACCAGACAGTGTTTGTAAAGGGGAGACAACTAAATGTCAACCTGCGACGGCTATTAGGGGTGATAATGATGCCCCCAGTTGAGGGGGAGGCAGAGATAGTGGCGGCAATGGATGCAGAGAAGGCATTTGATAGGGTGGAGTGGGAGTATCTATGGGAGGTGCTGAGGAGGTTCGGGTTCGGGGAGGGGTTTGTCAGCTGGGTTAAACTCCTCTATGGGGCCCCAACGGCAAGTGCGGTCACAGGTCGGAGTATTTTCGACTATACGGGGGAACAAGACAGGGATGCCCGTTGTCCCCATTACTGTTCGTGCCGGCAATTGAACCACTGGCCATAGCGCTGAGAGACTCCAGAAAATGGAGAGGGGTGATTAGAGGGGGAGAGGAACACCGAGTGTCACTCTACGCGGATGACCTACTGCTGTATGTGACGGACCCAGTGGGGGGGATGACAGAGGTCATGCAGATATTGAGGGAGTTTGGAGATTTCTCGGGATCTCGGCTTAACATGGGAAAGAGTGAGCTTTTCGTGATACACCCTGGGGACCAGAGTAGAGGGATAGATGGCCTACCGCTAAGGAGAGTGGAAAGAAACTTCCGATACCTGGGAATTCAGATAGCCAGTAGCTGGGGAACCTTACACAGACTTAATCTGACACGACTGGTGGAACAAATGGAAGAGGATTTCAAAAGGTGGGACATGCAGCCGCTGTCACTGGCGGGCAGAGTGCAGGCAATTAAGATGATGGTCCTCCCAAGGTTCCTATTTGTGTTCCAATGTCTCCCTATACTGATCACTAAGGCCTTTTTTAAAAAATAGATAGGAGCATCACGAGCTTCGTGTGGGCAGGGAAGGTCCCGAGGGGGTTCCTACAACGTAGAAGAGTCAGAGGGGGACTGGCGTTGCCGAATTTGGGCGACTACTACTGGGCCGCCAATGTGGCGATAATTCGTAAATTGATGATAGAGGGAGAGGGAGCAGCGTGGAAAAGATTGGAGATGAAGTCCTGCAAAGGGACGAGTTTAAAAGCACTGGTGACGGCTCTCACCAAAAATATTTACCACGAACCCAGTGGTGGCGGCAACATTAAGTATCTGGGGGGCAATGGAGGCGACAGAGGGGTGTGCTGGGAGCCTCGGTGTGGTCCCCGATCAGGAACAACCATAGGTTTGCCCCAGGGAGGCTGGACGGAGGATTCCAGAGCTGGCACCGGGCAGGAATCAGGAGAGTGGGAGATTTATTTATAGACGGGACGTTTGCGAGCTTGGGAGCGCTTGAGGAAAAGTATGAGCTGCCCCGAGGAAATTTCTTTAGATATATGCAGGTGAGAGCGTTCACGAAACAACTGGTGAGGGAATTTCCGCTGCTTCCGACACAAGGGATCCAGGACAGGGTGCTTTCGGGGGTGTGGGTCGGGGAGGGCAAAGTGTCCGAGATATACCGGGAGATGAGAGAAGAGGGGGAGGAGTTGGTGGGCGAACTGAAGGGAAAATGGGAAGAAGAGCTCGGGGAGGAGATTGAGGAGGGTCTGTGGGCTGATGCCCTAAGCAGGGTAAATTCCTCTTCCTCGTGTGCCAGGCTTAGCCTGATCCAATTTAAGGTGCTGCATAGAGCACACACAAAACGGGAGCAAGGTTGAGCAGGTTCTTCGGAGTGGAGGACAAGTGTGGGAGGTGCGGGGGAAGCCCGGCGAACCACACACACATGTTTTGGTCGTGTCCGGCACTGGAGGGGTATTGGAGGGGAGTGACGGGAGTGATCTCGAAGGTGGTGAAGGTCCGGGTCAAACCAGGCTGGGGGCTAGCTTTATTTGGCGTTGCGGATGAGTCGGGAGTGCAGGAGGCGAAAGAGGCCGATGTCGTGGCCTTTGCGTCCCCAGTAGCCCGGCGTAGGATTTTACTCATGTGGAAGGAGGCGAAACCCCCCGGACTGGAGGCCTGGATAAAGGATATGGCGGGGTTCATAAAACTGGAGCAGATGAAGTTTGCGCTGAGAGGATCGGCTCAAGGGTTCACCAGGCGGTGGCAACCGTTCCTCGACTACCTAGCGGAACGTTAGAGGGAAGATAGATGACCAGCAGCAGCAACCCAGGGGGAGGGGGGGGGGGGGGGGGAGGGGGGGGGTAAATTGTTTGGGTTTTTGGAGGGGGAGAGGGGGCGGGGGTGGGGGGGGGAGTATTACTTTGTGTTATTTGGTTAGTTTACTATGTTAGTTACAAAATGTTATATTGCAGTTATCATGTTACTTTTATTTTTATTTCTTTGAATTGTAAGGGAAAAATTTGTGTTTGAAAACTTTAATAAAATATATATTTTTTAAAATAAATAACAGTGAAACAGAACACCCGGAGGTTCACCGTGGCCGGGAACTTCAACCAGGCCAACCTCACGAGTGTGCTGCCAAATTTCCACCAACACATCTCCTGTCCCACCAGGGGCCCTAACATCCTTAACCACTGCTACACAAACATCAAGGCCACCGACCGATCCATCCCCCGACCAACAGGTCAGTAATTGGCTGGGTTTGATTTGTCCTATTTCTTGTGTATAGGACAGGCCTGGGCAATTTTCCACATTGCCGGGTAGATGCCAGTGTTGTAGCTGCACTGGAACAGCTTGTCTAGGGGTGCGGCACGTTCTGGAGCACATGTCTTCAGTACTATTGCTGGGATACTGTCAGGGCCCAGAGGCATATCCAGTACTTTCAGCTATTTCTTGATATCACGTGGAGTGAATTTTACTGGCTGAAGACTGACATCTGTGATGCTGGGGACCTCCAGAGGAGGCGGAGACGGATCATCCACTCGGCTATACATGCTGCGAATGCTTCAGCCTTGTCTTTGCACAGATGCGCTGGCCCCTCAGTCAATGAGGATGAGGAAATTTGTGGAGACTTCTCCTGGCACATTGCACAGTGAGGGGTGGCAAGGGGATGTGTACCCTCCTGACAATTGCCTCTAGGGTGCCGAGGGGGACCCTTCATGTGAGTGTGAGGTGGGGTCGGGGGGGGGGGGGGGGGGGCTTGTGCTGTGCTGAAGCAGCTCAGGTCGGGATGATGGTAGTTTGGTTGGTATTCCCATCTGCAGCCTTAATTATCACTAATTATTTCACTTCCTTTGCTATTTGCTTCCTTTACCTTGAAGGTGCACTGTGGGCCTTTAAAAGGATGTGGGTTAATCTGATGTTTGCTTGGTGTCACTTCACAGTCCTTGCTGTCCTCGTCTGAATAACTGATGCTATTATGTATATTTTCCTTCAAATCAGACATGCTCTGAGAAATATTTGCACTTGAAGTGAATGGCAGCGGGTTTACTGCAAGTGGCCGTAACACTTTTAGAAAAATCCAGTTCACTTTCTTCACCGATTCGCTGTCTTCTTTCCTAGCTTTGGAAAAATAACTTGCCATTTGTTCAAGATCAGTTAGTGACAGATCTATTACAGTCGCAGCTGTTTAACATTACTTCATAATCAGAAACAAAACCTGATTCAGAACTCTCGTCTGAATCTTCATCACTGTCATTACTATTAGATTTGGACTCCTCCTTCTTAGGGTCACCTTCAGTTTTGGAGTTCTCAGAATCTGGTTCTCTACCAGATTTTATCTTTGACAAACATCTGTGTGGAATCATTCTCGTGGAAATAAATCCATCAGTATCGGCAGAATCAGATTCACTGCCATCACCATTTGGCGAGTGATTAATGACTTTCGAAATTTCTTTTGAGTCATTTAATGCCCAATGGGTTTTCCTGATTCCCACATGCTCCGTCATTGATATCTCATGTGCTATCCGCTGTACTTCCCTCGGACTCTCTGTAATCATGGGTGAAGCTACAACGTTCACTCCTACCAAATCATTCCCCAAAAGTAAATCTACTCCGTCCACTGGGAATTTCTTAACCACTCTGACAACTGCTTGAGCTGACATTAAAACACACTCCAATTGTCCTTTATACAATGGAACAGGGATATAATCGCCACCTATTCCCTTCACTAATACTGTAGCTTTCATTGACCTCTCTGGAGGGAAAACCTAATCCTCTCCAGTAAGAGAGTTTGCATAACACCTGTGTCCCTTAAAATAGTTCTGGGTTTGGCTACATCAGTTGATGAAAATAAGGTGATCTTCCCCTGGAACAAAACCCTGCCTATCTCTCACCTACCTCGTTCATCACTCCTGCTCCCACAGCAGTATTTACCTCAGGTCTCCTAAGTCCCATTAAAGCTGCAGTCGGCCTTGTTCTCTCTGCTGCTTGCCTTAAAGACACATGTCCATTAAGCATCCAAGGATCAAAAATGATAATGGTAAAAATAAAGAGGAAATAAAGGAATAAACGGGAAAGACCCTTACACAACATAAATAAACTTTAAAAACTGACCAGGCCCACCTCAACCAATCACAGATTGATCACACACTCCTTCAGCCAATTATGAAGTAGCCTTGCCTCATTCCGGCTAATTAGAAATCAATAATATCATTGATCAGGCTGTGGGTTGTGGTTTGGAATGAGTTAATAAACAGAAGCTTTCACTGAGCAAGTGACATTATCTCGAGGAAAGCTGAAGTTACAGAAAGGAAACAGAAATCGAGGCTAGTACTCCAGAGAATCCATACTCCCCACTGGTGCTCCGAGTACCCTGACATTGGACCACCCGGGGTCCATGCTGCACCCGAGAGGGGCAGGGTGTGCACCTCAAAATCAGAATGCCCTTTTTTAAAGGGTGTTGTTGTTATGAGAGGTGGGGATCAGGGGGGCTTCACCTCCCATGACGGAGCCCCCCCCTTGGCAGCAATTGTTGGGAGGGTATTTGCCACCATTCCACCCCTCGGGCTGCTGGCCACCAGGCCCACGCTCCTCAGGACTTCCACCAATTCATGCCAGCCAGACTCTAGGCTGGGTGGGGGGCCGATGCTGGAGTATCTGACCTGACTGGTGAATGGTGCGTCCTGCCCGCCAATGGTATGCAGATCAGCTCTAACGGGCACTTCGCAGGGTCCTGCTGGGTCAGGGCGGAGAACCCAATTGGACCACTGGGACACCCGCTGTGGCAGACGGGGCCGGAGGGGGAGGGGGCACAGCCCCAATCCCGATTCCGCCAGTCGCGGGAGTCTCCTTCCAATCGGCATTCCCGATCTTCGAGGCGGGAAACAGGGAGTCCCAGCCCAAGTGCCCGAGGCTGGGTGGGAAAACTCGAGATGGAATGCCTCAGTCACATTCCGCCCTGTCGTTAGTAGGTACAACTTATTAATATCTCCTGAGTTACTTCACCAAATTGTCTCCTTAATCGTCTCCCTCAATGGAGAACGTCTGAAATGAACACAATTAAAATTTAAGTTCAAATAAATCTAGAACTTAGAGCTTTGATTCAACTCAGTAAATCGCTCGGCCATTTCAGAGTCAACCACATTGCTGTGGGTCTGGAGTCACATGTAGGCCAGACCGGGTGAGGACGGCAGATTTCCTTCCCATAGAATCCCTACAGTGCAGAAGGAGGTCATTCAGCCCATCGAACCTGCACCGACCCTCCGAAAGAGCAATGTAGGTCCACTCCCCCGCCCTATCCCTGTATCCTGTACACTCATACACACTAAGGGCAATTTATCATGGCCAATCCACCAAACCTGGACATCTTTGGATTGTGGGAGGAAACCGGAGCACCCGGAGGAAACCCGCGCGCACACGGGGAGGACGTGCAGACTCCACACAGTCACCCGAGGATGGGATTGAACTCGGATCCCTGGTGCTGTGAGGCAGCTGTGCTAACCACTGTGCCACCAAAGGAGGCATTAGTAAACCAGATGGGTCCTTAAGGTTATTAGATCTTTAATTCCAGATTTTATTTTAATTGAATTCAAATTCCACTTCTTATTGTCGTGGGATTCGGACACCGATTCACTCACCCAGTGACAATATCACTATGTCACCAAATCGCCTGTGATGCCAGATACATTGTAGAAGACTGACAGATGGTTAGTAGTAAGTGGGCTGTACACCAGCTGTATATGTCGGGATTGACCGGTTCACCAGGACAACGACACTCAAGCAGGAAAGGCTGCATCATTTAACACACACGCTCTCGCGCTCTCCCCCCTCACACGCTCTCGCGCTCTCCCCCTCACACGCTCTCGCTCTCCCCCCTCACACGCTCTCGCTCTCCCCCCTCACACGCTCTCGCTCTCTCCCCCTCACACGCTCTCTCCCCTCCTCACACGCGCGCTCTCTCCCCCCTCACACGCGCGCTCTCTACCCCTACCACGCGCGCTCTCTCCCCCCTCACACGGGCGCGCTCTCCCCCCCTCATATGCGCGCGCTATGTGACCCACACCCCCCACACACACACACACACACCCCGACACACACACACACACCCCCCCCCACACACACACACACACACCCCGACACACACACACACACCCCCACACACCCCCCCCACACACATACTCCCCCACACACACACCCCCCCCACACACACACACACACACCCCCACACACCCCCCCCACACACACCCCCACCCCACACCCCCCCCCCACACACACACACCTCACACCCCCCCCACACACACACACCTCACACACCCCCCACACGCACACAACCCCACACACACACACCCACTCCGCCACACCCCCACACACACACAACCCCACCCCCCCCACACACACACAACTCCACCCCACCCCCCACACACACACAAGCCCCACACACCCCACACCACATCCCCCCACACCCCCCACACACACCCCCCACGACCACCCCCCCACGCCCACCCCCCCACGCCCACCCCCCCACACCCCACCCCCACACCACCCCCCACCCCCCACCCCCACCCCCCCCACACCCACCCCCCCCACACCCACAACCACCCCCCCACACCCACAACCACCCCCCCACCCCCACAACCACCCCCCCACCCCCACCCCACCCCCACACCCCCCCCACACCCACACCCCCCCACACCCACCCCCCCCACACCCACACCCACCCCCCCCACACCCACCCCCCCCCACACGCACACACACCCCGACACGCACACACACCCCGACACGCACACACACCCCCGACACGCACACACCCCCCGACACGCACACACCCCCCGACACGCACACACCCCCCGACACGCACACACCCCCCGACACGCACACACCCCCCGACACGCACACACCCCCCGACACGCACACACCCCCCGACACGCACACACCCCCTGACACACACACACCCCCCGACACACACACACACCCGACACACACACACCCCGACACACACACACACCCCGACACACACACACACCCCGACACACACACACACCCCGACACACACACACACCCCGACACACACACACACCCCGACACACACACACACCCCGACACACACACACACCCCGACACACACACACACCCCGACACACACACACACCCCGACACACACACACACCCCCGACACACACACACACCCCCGACACACACACACACCCCCGACACACACACACCCCCACACCCCCGACACACACACACCCCCGACACACACACACCCCCGACACACACACCCCCAACACACACACCCCCGACACACACACCCCCGACACACACACCCCCGACACACACACCCCCGACACACACACCCCCGACACACACACCCCCGACACACACACCCCCGACACACCCCCCCCCGACACAACCCCCCCCCCGACACAACCCCCCCCCCGACACAACCCCCCCCGACACAACCCCCCCCGACACAACCCCCCCCCGACACACACCCCCCCGACACCACCCCCCCCGACACCCCCCCCGAGACACACACAGCCCCCCGACACCCCCCCCGACACACACACACCCCCCCGACACACACACCCCCCCGACACACACCCCCCCCGACACACACACCCCCCCCACACACACACACCCCCCACACACACACACCCCCCCCACACACACACCCCCCCCACACACACACCCCCCCCACACACACCCCCCCCACACACACACCCCCCCCACACACACACCCCCCACACACACACACACCCCCACACCCCCCACACACACACCCCCACACACACACACACCCACACACATACACCCCACACACACACACACCCCCCACACACACACACCCCCCACACACACACACCCCCCACACACACACCCCCCACACACACACACCCCCCCACACCCCCCACACACACACCCCCCACACACACACACCCCCCACACACACACACCCCCCACACACACACACACCCCCACACCCCCCACACACACACCCCCCACACACACACACCCCCCACACACATACACCCCCCACACACACACACCCCCCACACACACACCCCCCACACACACACCCCCCACACACACACACCCCCCCACACCCCCCACACACACACCCCCCCCACACACACACCCCCCACACACACACACCCCCACACACACACACCCCCCACACACACACACCCCCCACACACACACCCCCCCACACACACACCCCCCACACACACCCCCCCGACACCCCCCCCGACACACACACCCCCACCCCGACACCCACACACCCCCGACACCCACACCCCCCCGACACCCACACCCCACGACACCCCCCCCCCCGACACAACCCCCCCGACACCACCCCCCCGACCCCCCCCGAGACACACCCCCCCCCGACACCCCCCCCCCCGACACACACCCCCCCGACACCCCCCCCCCCGACACACACACCCCCCCGACACACACACCCCCCCGACACACACACCCCCCCGACACACACACCCCCCCGACACACACACCCCCCCGACACACACCCCCCCCCGACACACACACACCCCCCCGACACACACACACCCCCGACACACACACCCCCGACACAACCCCCCCCGACACAACCCCCCCCGACACAACCCCCCCCGACACAACCCCCCCCGACACAACCCCCCCCGACACAACCCCACCCCCGACACAACCCCACCCCCGACACAACCCCACCCCCGACACAACCCCCCCCGACACAACTCCCCCCCCCGACACAACCCCCCCCCGACACACACACCCCCGACACACACCCCCCCCGACACACACCCCCCCCCGACACTCACACCCCCCCGACACTCACACCCCCCGACACACCCCCTCGACACACCCCCTCGACACACCCCCTCGACACACCCCGACACCACCCCCCCGACACCCCCCCCCGAGACACACACAGCCCCCCGACACCCCCCCCGACACACACACCCCCCCCGACACACACCCCCCCGACACACACCCACCCCCCCGACACACACACCCCCCCCGACACACACCATCTCCCCGACACACACCCCCCCCGACACACACACCCCCCACACACACACACCCCCCCCCGACACACCCCCCCGACACACACACCCCCCCGACACACACACCCCCCCGACACACACACCCCCCGACACACACACCCCCCCGACACACACACCCCCCCGACACACATACCCCCCCGACACACACCCCCCCCGACACACACCCCCCCCGACACACCCCCCCCCCCGACACACACACCCCCCCGACACACACCCCCGCGCGCACACACCCCCGACACACACACCCCCGACACAACCCCCCCGACACACACACCCCCCCGACACACACACCCCCCCGACACACACACACACCCCCGACACACACACACCCCCGACACACACACACCCCCGACACACACCCGCGCGCGCACGCACCCCGCGCACACGCACCCCGCGCACACGCACCCCGCGCACACGCACCCCGCGCACACGCACCCCGCGCACACGCACCCGACACACACGCACCCGACACACACGCACCCGACACACACGCACCCGACACACACGCACCCGACACACACGCACCCGACACACACGCACCCGACACACACGCACCCGACACACACGCACCCGACACACACGCACCCGACACACACGCACCCGACACACACGCACCCGACACACACGCACCCGACACACACACACCCGACACACACACACCCGACACACACACCCCCCCGACACACACACACCCGACACACACACACCCGACACACACACACACCGACACACACACACCCGACACACACACACCCGACACACACACACCCGACACACACACACCGACACACACACACCCGACACACACACCCCCCCGACACACACACACCCGACACACACACACCCGACACACACACACCCGACACACACACACCCGACACACACACACCCGACACACACACACCCGACACACACACACCCGACACACACACACCCGACACACACACACCCGACACACACACACCCGACACACACACACCCGACACACACACACCCGACACACACACACCCGACACACACACACCCGACACACACACCCGACACACACACAAATTGTTGATATGTTTAAATTTGTAACCAATTTGAATCTCTTTCAACGGTACAGAAAATTTTCGCCAGAGTATATCAACCAGTGACAGCTCTAAATGGAAAACCAGCTTACCATAGAATCCAAATCCAGGTGGTCAAAATCACCATTAGTGTGCAGACGTTCAACTTGACCGTCAAGCGTGAAATTAACATCTTGCCCATAGCGCTCAATTTCAACCATGTGCCAATGTTGGTCATTGAGAAAACTGCCCAGTTTAATGGAGGTCTCGCCACTCACAGAATGGATGTTGCTGCTGCCTGCGAGGGAAATGGGGAATGCAAGAGACATAGTAACTCATAAAAATTACACCACATCTGGAAACATAGAAACTAGGAGCAGGAGGCCATTTGGCCCTTTGAACCTGCTACGACTTTCACTATGATCATGGTTAATCGTCAATCTCAGTGTCATAATCCGCATCCGCCCCTTCCCCATTGATGCCAGTAAAACCTAAAAATGTATCTCTCTCTTTCTTGAACACATTCAGTGACTTGGCCTCACAACCTCTCGTGGGAGAGAATTTCACAGGTTCACCACCCTGTAAGTGAAGAAATCTTTCCTCATCTTAGTCCTAAATGGTCAATCCTGTATCCTGACTCTCTGTTTCCTGGTTTGAGATTCTCCAAACAGGGAACACATCTGTTGTGTTGGGTGCTCTGGATCCGTGGAACACAGACAGGCCACCAATACTTCAAATAGTGCAACACTATTTTATTAAGTTAGAAATTGTTGAACATACTTTCACTGTGGGTTAACACGATGTTAGATTAAACTAAAGACCTATGCCTTGTCCTAACCAGTCGATGCACTCAGCACATGGTGAAGATCTGTGCTGCAGGCTGTGAGCTCTGTCCTACTAGGAGGCTGCAGCTCGAATGAACAGGAACTCTGATGCCCCCTGTCTTTATAGTGCGTGTGCTCTAACTGGTGATTGGCTGCGGTGTTGTGTGTGTTGATTGGTCCCGCTGTGTGTCCATCAGTGTGTGTCTGCACCATGATATACTGGTGTATATCATGACAACATCCTCCCTGCATCTCGTCTGTCCACCCTGTTAGAATTTTATACATTTCAATCAGATCGAACTCGAGTGAATACAGGCCCAGATAAACCAATCTCTCCTCATAGAACAGTCCCACCAACCAAACTGGAGGCCGGTGTCAACCTAGTGAACCTCCGCTGCACTCCCTCGGTGGCAAGTATGTCCTTCCTCGGGTAGGGAGACAAAAACTGGCCACAGTACTCCAGGTGTGGTCTTCCCAAGACCCTGTACAACTGCAGTAAGACATCGCTACTTCTGAACTCAATTCCTCTTGCAGTGAAGGCCAACAAACCATTCTCTAGCCTAATTACTGCTGCACCTCCCTCTCCACTTTCACTGAATGGTGCACTAGGACACCCAGAGCTCTTTGTGTATCCACATTTCCCAATATATCACCATTTAAATAACTTGGGCGGGATTCTCGGTTGCATGTAATCAGGGCATGTAATCGGGCGGAAAATAGGTTCCGACGCCAAATCACGATGCTCCGTCCCTCGAAAATGGCATCAATGTGACGCTTGCCGCCTGTACCGGAATACCTTAATCACCGTTCGCATATCATTAGTGGGCCCAGCCTGCGATTCTCCGCTTCCGATGGGCCAAGTTGCCGACGGCGCTGTCCACGTGTGCTCTCAAACATCGTAAAACTGGCATGGTGGCTGCTGAGAGAGCGAGAGAGAGGGCACACGGACAGTGTCCGGCACCGCCATACTTCACCGACAGCCGTGCCGCTGGCCGGGGGCTACTGCCAGGGCTGGGGGGAGTAGTGGGGGGTGGCCAAGAGGTGGCCTGTGGGATCGGGGTGGACGAGTACGGAACACCATTACCCCAGCCGGCAGGGCAGCCATGCGGCACCGCAGCCCGCTGACAGCCCTGGTGCCCTGGGTATAGGCGAGCCTCCCCGGGGCAACCCCATGGGTGCCCTCTGGCCCCAGCCGACCCATCAGCTGTATGGGCGCTCCAGCACAGCCAGCGCCATCTTTCCAGCCCCGATCAGTGTGTGTGTGGGGGAGGGAGGGGGAGGGAGGGTATAATTTAAGCGCGGCTACAGCTTGTCAGTCCTGCGAGTGTCCATCATGGACCCGGCAAATCCCGTTTTCCATGGAATCCAATGCCATTCCACAAGGCACTGGTTCTAACCTCTCACCGGTACCGGAATTGGTGCAGGTCCGTCACCGATTTTCCTGTCGTAGAAGTCCACGAATTCCCCATTGGCGTCAACACTTAGTCGCAGAAACGGAGAATCCAGCCCATTGTTTTTCCTACAAAAGTGGATAACTTGATGTCTAACCACTTTGTGCTGCACCAGCCTGTGTTTGCCCACTCACGCAACTTACCTGAATCACCGTGAAGCCTCCTGGATTCCTCCTCACATCTCACAATTCCACCCAGTTTTGTGTCTTGGCTTGGCGACCAAAGCCAAAAGGTAGTTGTCATAGAATTTACAGTGCAGAAGGAGGCCATTCGGCCCATCGAGTCTGCACCGGCTCTTGGAAAGAGCACCCTACCCAAGCCCACACCTCCACTCTATCCCCACAACCCAGTAACCCCACCCAACACTAAGGGCAATTTTGGACACTAAGGGCAATTTACCATGGCCAATCCACCTAACCTGCACATCTTTGGACTGTGGGAGGAAACCGGAGCACCCGGAGGAAACCCACGCACACACGGGGAGGATGTGCAGACTCCGCATAGACAGTGACCCAAGCCGGAATCGAACCCGGGTCCCTGGAGCTGTGATAAATGATTTGGAGGAAAATGCAACTGGTCTGATTAGTAAGTTTGCGGACAACACAAAGGTTGGTGGAATTGCGGATAGCAATGAGGACTGTCGGAGGATACAGCAGGATTTAGATTGTTTGGAGACTTGGGCGGAGAGATGGCAGATGGAGTTTAATCCGGACAAATGTGAGGTAATGCATTTTGGAAGGTCTAATGCAGGTAGGGAATATACAGTGAAGGTAGAACCCTCAAGAGTATTGACAGTCAGAGAGATCTAGGAGTACAGATCCACAGGTCATTGAAAGGGGCAACACAGGTGGAGAAGGTAGTCAAGAAGGCATACGGCATGCTTGCCTTCATTGGCCGGGGTATTGAGTATAAGAATTGGCAAGTCATGTTACAGCTGTATAGAACCTTAGTTCGGCCACACTTGGAGTATAGTGTTCAATTCTGGTCGCCACACTGCCAGAAGGATGTGGAGACTTTAGAGAGGGTGCAGAAGAGATTTACCAGGATGTTGCCTGGTATGGAGGGCACTAGCTATGAGGAGCGGTGGAATAAACTCGGTTTGTTCTCACTGGAACGAAGGAGGTTGAAGGGCGACCTGATAGAGGTCTACAAAATTATGAGGGGCACAGACAGAGTGGATAGTCAGAGGCTTTTTCCCAGGGTAGAGGGGTCAATTACTAGGGGGCATAGGTTTAAGGTGCGAGGGGCAAGGTTTAGAGATGTACGAGGCAAGTTTATTTACACAGAGGGTAGTGGGTGCCTGGAACTCGCTACCGGAGGAGGTGGTGGAAGCAGGGACGATAGAGACATTTAAGGGGCATCTTGACAAATACATGAATAGGATGGGAATAGAAGGATACGGACCCAGGAAGTGTAGAAGATTGTAGTTTAGTCGGGCAGCATGGTCGGCACGGGCTTGGAGGGCCGAAGGGGCTGTTCCTGTGCTGTACATTTCTTTGTTCTTGGTTGTTATCTTAGATTGCAACAGGATCTTGACCAATTGGCCTGTGGGCCAATGAAAGGCAGATGGAGTTTAATTTGGATAAACGAGGTGATGCATTTTGGTCGATCAAATCAGGGGCCTACTCAGTTAATGGTAGGGAGTTGGGGAGAGTTACAGAACAAAGCGATCCAGGAGTACTGGTTCATAGCTCCTTGAAGGTGGAGTTGCAGGTGGACAGGGTGGTGAAGGCATTCAGTATGCTTGGTTTCATTGGTCAGAATATTGAATACATAAGAACATAAGAACTAGGAGCAGGAGTCGGCCATCTGGCCCCTCGAGCCTGCTCCGCCATTCGATGAGATCATGGCTGATCTTTTGTGAACTCAGCTCCACTTTCCGGCCCGAACACCATAACCCTTAATCCCTTTATTCTTCAAAAAACTATCTATCTTTATCTTGAAAACATTTAATGAACGAGCCTCAATTGCTTCACTGGGCAAGGAATTCCATAGATTCATAGCCCTTTGGGTGAAGAAGTTCCTCCTAAGCTCAGTCCTAAATCTACTTCTCCTTATTTTGAGGCTATGCCCCCTAGTTCTGCTTTCACCCGCCAGTGGAAACAACCTGCCCGCATCTATCCTATCTATTCCCTTCATAATTTTATATGTTTCTATAAGATCCCCCCTCATCCTTCTAAATTTCAACAAGTACAGTCCCAGTCTACTCAACCTCTCCTTGTAATCCAACCCCTTCAGCTCTGGGATTAACCTAGTGAATCTCCTCTGCACACCCTCCAGTGCCAGTACATCCTTTCTCAGGTAAGGAGACCAAAACTGAACACAATACTCCAGGTGTGGCCTCACTAACACCTTATACAATTGCAGCATAACCTCCCTAGTCTTAAACTCCATCCCTCTAGCAATGAAGGACAAAACTCCATTTCCCTTCTTACTCACCTGTTGCACCTGTAAATCAATCCTTTGCGACTCATGCACTAGCACACCCAGGTCCCTCTGCACAGCAGCATGTTTTAATATTTTATCATTTAAATAATAATCCCTTTTGCTGATATTCCTACCAAAATGGATAATCTCACATTTGTCAACATTGTATTCCATCTGCCAGACCCTAGCCCATTCACTTAGCCTATCCAAATCCCTCTGCAAACTTCCAGTATCCTCTGCACTTTTTGCTTCACCACTCATCTTAGTGTCGTCTGCAAACTTGGACACATTGCCCTTGGTCCCCAACTCCAAATCATCTATGTAAATTGTGAACAGTTGTGGGTCCAACACTGATCCCTGAGGGACACCACTAGCTACTGATTGTCAACCAGAGAAACACCCATTAATCCCCACTCTTTGCTTTCTATTAATTAACCAATCCTCTATCCATGTTACTACTTTCCCCTTAATGCCATGCATCTTTATCTTATGCAGCAACCTTTTGTGTGGCACCTTGTCAAAATACAGGAGTTGGGACGTCTTGTTGAATTTGTACAAAAGATAAATAAGACCACTGTGTTCCGTTCTGGTCACCCTATTATCGGAAGGACATTGTTAAACTAGAAAGAGTGCAGGAGAGATTTACGAGGATGCTACCAGGACTTGATGGTCTGAGTTATCAGGGGAGGCTGGATAGGCTGGGACTTGTTTCCCGGGAGCGTAGGAGGCTCAGGGATGATCTTATAGAGGTCTATAAAATAATGAGGGGCATAGATAAGGTAGATGGTCAACATCTTTTCCCAAAGGTAGAGGAGTCTAGAACCTGGAGGGCATAGGTCTATGGTGAGCGGGGAGACCAGAAGGGAAATGTCTTCACACAGCGGGTGGGGAGCATCTGGAACGGACTTCGTGAGGCAGTGGCAGAGGCAGGTACGATTTTGTCCTTTAAAACACAGTTAGACAGTTACATGGGCAGGGTGGGTATAGAGGGATATGGACCAAATGCAGGTAAGTGGGACTAGCTTAGTGATAGAAACTGGGCTGCCAAGTCAGAATTTATTGCCCATCCCTAATTTCCCCTTGAGAAGGTTGTGGTGAGCTTCTTCTTGAGCCACTGCAGTCAATGTGGCGGAGATACACCCTGCGGTGTTGGTACACCCTGCGGCGCTGGTACACCCTGCGGCGCTGGTACACCCTGCGGCGCTGGTACACCCTGCGGCGCTGGTACACCCTGCGGCGCTGGTACACCCTGTGGTGTTGGTACACCCTGCGGCGTTGGTACACCCTGCGGCGCTGGTACACCCTGCGGCGTTGGTACACCCTGCGGCGCTGGTACACCCTGTGGCGTTGGTACACCCTGTGGTGTTGGTACACCCTGCGGTGTTGGTACACCCTGCGGTGTTGGTACACCCTGCGGCGTTGGTACACCCTGCGGTGTTGGTACACCCTGCGGTGTTGGTACACCCTGCGGTGTGGTGGATGTGCAAAGAGACTGGGGGGGGAATCAGGTGCAAAGATCCTTAAAATGTCACAAACAAGTGCAGAAAATAATCAAAAAGTCTTATGGAAAGCTGACCTTTATATCTAGAGGATTGGAGTATAAATACACAGGGATATGCTGCAGCTTTACAAAACCCTGGTTAGACCCCACTTGGAGTCTCTGGGAGCAGTTCTGGGCACCACACCTTAGGGAGGATATTTTGGCCTTGGAGGGAGAGCAACGTACGTTTACAAAAATTATACCCGGACTTCAGGGACTGAGTTGCAAGGAGAGATTACTTAAATTGTACCTGTTTTTGCTGGAAATTAGAAGGTTAAAGGGCTGACCAGATTGAAGTATTAATAGAACATAGAACAATACAGCGCAGTACAGGCCCTTCGGCCCACGATGTTGCACCGAAACAAAAGCCATCTAACCTACACTATGCCATTATCATCCATATGTTTATCCAATAAACTTTTAAATGCCCTCAATGTTGGCGAGTTCACTACTGTAGCAGGTAGGGCATTCCACGGCCTCACTACTCTTTGCGTAAAGAACCTACCTCTGACCTCTGTCCTATATCTATTACCCCTCAGTTTAAAGCTATGTCCCCTCGTGCCAGCCATTTCCATCCGCGGGAGAAGGCTCTCACTGTCCACCCTATCTAACCCCCTGATCATTTTGTATGCCTCTATTAAGTCTCCTCTTAACCTTCTTCTCTCCAACGAAAACAACCTCAAGTCCATCAGCCTTTCCTCATAAGATTTTCCCTCCATACCAGGCAACATCCTGGTAAATCTCCTTTGCACCCGCTCCAAAGCCTCCACGTCCTTCCTATAATGCGGTGACCAGAACTGTACGCAATACTCCAAATGCGGCCGTACCAGAGTTCTGTACAGCTGCAACATGACCTCCCGACTCCGGAACTCAATCCCTCTATCAATAAAGGCCAACACTCCATAGGCCTTCTTCACAACCCTATCAACCTGGGTGGCAACTTTCAGGGATCTATGTACATGGACACCTAGATCCTCTGCTCATCCACACTTTCAAGAACTTTACCATTAGCCAAATATTCCACATTCCTGTTATTCCTTCCAAAGTGAATCACCTCACACTTCTCTACATTAAACTCCATTTGCCACCTCTCAGCCCAGCTCTGCAGCTTATCTATGTCCCTCTGTAACCTGCTACATCCTTCCACACTATCGACAACACCACCGACTTTAGTATCGTCTGCAAATTTACTCACCCACCCTTCTGCGCCTTCCTCTAGGTCATTGATAAAAATGACAAACAGCAACGGCCCCAGAACAGATCCTTGTGGTACTCCACTTGTGACTGTACTCCATTCTGAACATTCCCCATCAACCACCACCCTCTGTCTTCTTTCAGCTAGCCAATTTCTGATCCACATCTCTAAATCACCCTCAATCCCCAGCCTCCGTATTTTCTGCAATAGCCTACCGTGGGGAACCTTATCAAACGCTTTGCTGAAATCCATATACACCACATCAACTGCTCTACCCTCATCTACCTGTTCAGTCACCTTCTCAAAGAACTCAATAAGGTTTGTGAGGCATGACCTACCCTTCACAAAGCCATGCTGACTATCCCTGATCATATTATTCCTATCTAGATGATTTTAAATCTTGTCTCTTATAATCCCCTCCAAGACTTTACCCACTACAGACGTGAGGCTCACCGGTCTATAGTTGCTGGGGTTGTCTCTGCTCCCCTTTTTGAACAAAGGGACCACATTTGCTGTCCTCCAGTCCTCTGGCACTATTCCTGTAGCCAATGATGACATAAAAATCAAAGCCAAAGGTCCAGCAATCTCTTCCCTGGCCTCCCAGAGAATCCTAGGATAAATCCCATCAGGTCCCGGGGACTTATCTATTTTCAGCCTGTCCAGAATTGCCAACACCTCTTCTCTACGTACCTCAATGCCATCTATTCTATTAGCCTGCGGCTCAGCATTCTCCTCCACAACATTATCTTTTTCCTGAGTGAATACTGACGAAAAATATTCATTTAGTATCTCGCCTATCTCTTCAGACTCCACACACAATTTCCCATCCCTGTCCTTGACTGGTCCTACTCTTTCCCTAGTCATTCGCTTATTCCTGACATACCTATAGAAAGCTTTTGGGTTTTCCTTGATCCTTCCTGCCAAATACTTCTCATGTCCCCTCCTTGCTCGTCTTAGCTCTCTCTTTAGATCCTTCCTCGCTACCTTGTAACTATCCATCGCCCCAACTGAAACTTCACACCTCATCTTCACATAGGCCTCCTTCTTCCTCTTAACAAGAGATTCCACTTCCTTGGTAAACCACGGTTCCCTCGCTCGACGCCTTCCTCCCTGCCTGACCGGTACATACTTATCAAGAACACGCAGTCGCTGATCCTTGAACAAGCCCCACTTATCCAGTGTGCCCAACACTTGCAGCCTACTTCTCCACCTTATCCCCCCCAAGTCACGTCTAATGGCATCATAATTGCCCTTCCCCCAGCTATAACTCTTGCCTTGCGGTGTATACTTATCCCTTTCCATCATTAACGTAAACGTCACCGAATTGTGGTCACTGTCCCCAAAGTGCTCTCCTACCACCAAATCCAACACCTGGCCTGGTTCATTACCCAAAACCAAATCCAACGTGGCCTCGCCTCTTGTTGGCCTGTCAACATATTGTTTCAGGAAACCCTCCTGCACACACTGTACAAAAAACGACCCATCTATTGTACTCGAACTATATCTTTTCCAGTCAATATTTGGAAAATTAAAGTCTCCCATAATAACTACCCTGTTACTTTCACTCATATCCAGAATGATCTTCGCCATCCTTTCCTCTACATCCCTAGAACTATTAGGAGGCCTATAAAAAACTCCCAACAGGGTGACCTCTCCTTTCCTGTTTCTAACTTCAGCCCATACTACCTCAGAAGAGGAGTCCCCATCTAGCATCCTCTCCGCCACCGTAATACTGCTCTTGACTAGCAGCGCCACACCTCCCCCTCTTTTGCCTCCTTCTCTGAGCTTACTAAAACACCTAAACCCCGGAACCTGCAACATCCATTCCTGTCCCTGCTCTATCCATGTCTCCGAAATAGCCACAACATCGAAGTCCCAGGTACCAACCCATGCTGCCAGTTCCCCTACCTTGTTTCGTATACTCCTGGCATTGAAGTAGACACACTTCAAACCACCTACCTGAACACTGGCCCCCTCCTGCGACGTCAAATCTGTGCTCCTGACCTCTATACTCTCATTCTCCCTTACCCTAAAACTACAATCCAGGTTCCCATGCCCCTGCTGCATTAGTTTAAACCCCCCCAAAGAGCACTAACAAATCTCCCCCCCAGGATATTTGTGCCCCTCAGGTTCAGATGTAGACCATCCTGTCTGTAGAGGTCCCACCTTCCCCAGAAAGAGCCCCAGTTATCCAGAAATCTGAATCCCTCCCGCCTGCACCATCCCTGTAGCCACGTGTTTAAATGCTCTCTCTCCCTATTCCTCATCTCACTATCACGTGGCACGGGCAACAACCCAGAGATAACAACTCTGTTTGTTCTAGTTCTGAGCTTCCATCCTAGCTCCCTGAAAGCCTGCCGGACATCCTTGTCCCCTTTCCTACCTATGTCGTTAGTGCCAATGTGGACCACGACTTGGGGCTGCTCCCCCTCCCCCCTAAGGACCCGGAAAACACGATCCGAGACATCACGTACCCTTGCACCTGGGAGGCAACATACCAAACGTGAGTGTCTCACGCTCCCACAAAATTTCCTATCTGTGCCCCTGACTATAGAGTCCCCAATTACTAATGCTCTGCTCCTCTCCCCCCTTCCCTTCTGAGCAACAGGGACAGACTCCGTGCCAGAGGCCCGTACCCCATGGCTTACCCCTAGTAAGTCCCCCCCCCACAAGTATCCAAAGCGGTATACTTGTTTCTCAGGGGAACGGCCGCAGGGGATCCCTGCACTGACTGCTTTTTCCCAGTATCTCTTACAGTTACCCACCTATCTCCAATCTTTGGTGTAACTAATTCCCTGAAGCTGCTATCTATGACCCCTTCTGCCTCCCGAATGATCCGAAGTTCTTCCAACTCCAGCTCCAGTTCCCTAACTCGGTCTTGGAGGAGCTGGAGATGGCAGCACTTCCTGCAGGTAAAATCAGCAGGGACACTAACTGCATCCCTCACCTCAAACATCCTGCAGGAGGAACATTGCACTCCCTTCCCTGCCATTCCTCTAACTTTCTACCAAGATCTGCCTAACAACTAAATTAAATTTTTTATAAAAAATAATAATATAATAAAATATGGTACTTACCTCAGACCAATGGGTTTTATTATTAGGTTAGAGGAGGAGGGCAGGTGGGAGACACTACACGTGTAGTGTCTCGGGTTTCCTCTCCACCAGAATTTATTGGTGAGGGTCTTCCCAGACGTCCGCGGGTCGACTTCCTGTTCCCGCCTAAAACACTAATTTTTTTTTTTAATTCTCAGCTCCTGCTGAAATTGACTAACCAGCCAGCTCCACTCCCGCCGAAATCGACTGGCCTGCCCCTGCAAAGAGAAGTGCTTTTAAAGGTTGACTTACCTCCCAGCAACCTCCTTCCGCACTGCTCCCGCTGAAACTGACTCACCAGCTGTTCTCCCGCCGAAATCGATGCAAGATAGTTTGTGTTAAGCAAAGATATTAAGGGATATGGGCCAAAGGCAGGTCTATGGAGTTGGGACACAGATCAGACATGGTCTCATTGAATGGCAGGACAGGCTCGTGGCCTCCTCCTGTTTCTACATCTTATAGTTTTACGTTAAATAGTGCAGTTCCCCAGATTAAATACCTAAATTCAAGTGAAACAGCAATTTGGCTCCCTGCAGCTCCACGGTCATATAATCTCCCTCTTGTCCCTCGCTGTGTAACAGAAGGCCATCCTGAACCATTGTTTTGAAGTTGAACGAGATGGAATCAAAGAGTGTGCGAGAAGTTCTATTCTCAAATTGGTAACTCAGAGAACTGTTCCCATCGAAAGAGACCACATCAGAATCTAAAAATTGAACAAATGTTTTCAGCATTAATCCTCGTCAAAGCCAAAAATATCAGTCATGGAAGGTCAGCAGCAGCAAGGACAGACACAGCAGCAGCAAGGACAGGCACAGCAGCAGCAAGGACAGGCACAGCAGCAGCAAGGACAGGCACAGCAGCAGCAAGGACAGGCACAGCAGCAGCAAGGACAGGCACAGCAGCAGCAAGGACAGGCACAGCAGCAGCAAGGACAGGCACAGCAGCAGCAAGGACAGGCACAGCAGCAGCAAGGACAGACACAGCAGCAGCAAGGACAGGCACAGCAGCAGCAAGGACAGACACAGCAGCAGCAAGGACAGGCACAGCAGCAGCAAGGACAGGCACAGCAGCAGCAAGGACAGGCACAGCAGCAGCAAGGACAGGCACAGCAGCAGCAAGGACAGGCACAGCAGCAGCAAGGACAGACACAGCAGCAGCAAGGACAGGCACAGCAGCAGCAAGGACAGGCACAGCAGCAGCAAGGACAGGCACAGCAGCAGCAAGGACAGACACAGCAGCAGCAAGGACAGACACAGCAGCAGCAAGGACAGACACAGCAGCAGCAAGGACAGGCACAGCAGCAGCAAGGACAGACACAGCAGCAGCAAGGACAGACACAGCAGCAGCAAGGACAGGCACAGCAGCAGCAAGGACAGGCACAGCAGCAGCAAGGACAGACACAGCAGCATTTCCATTGTGCTTCATGGTGCAATGGGCAGTTGTGAAGTCCAGTTACTGTTATAATGTTGGAAACTCTCACTCGCCAAAGATGTTTCAGTTACAATAACTGAAACAGATTGGCCAACAAAACATTAACATTAGGTTTTGAATGAGTGGAGACAGAGAATGATTCCTCACGGAGGAAGAGGGCAATCGAGAGAAGATCATCACCCCCACGCCCAGTCACCCAAAAACCCCGTCACCCCTACATCCCCACACCCAAAAGCCCCATCACCCCCACACCCAAAACCCCATCACCCCCACACCCAAAACCCCATCACCCCCACACCCAAAAACCCCTTCATCCCCACACCCAAAACCCCTTCATCCCCACACCCAAAAACCCCATCACCCCCACACCCAAAACCCCATCACCCCCACACCCAAAAACCCCATCACCCCTACATCCCCACACCCAAAAACCCCATCACCCAAAACCCCATCACCCCCACACCCAAAACCCCATCACCCCCACACCCAAAACCCCATCACCCCCACACCCAAAAACCCCGTCACCCCTACATCCCCACATCCAAAAACCCCGTCATCCCCACACCCAAAAACCCCGTCATCCCCACACCCAAAAACCCCATCATCCCCACACCCAAAAACCCCATCACCCCCACACCCAAAAACCCCGTCACCCCTACATCCCATCACCCAAAAACCCCATCATCCCCACACCCAAAAACCCCTTCATCCCCACACCCAAAAACCCCATCATCCCCACACCCAAAAACCCCGTCATCCCCACACCCAAAAACCCCGTCACCCCCACACCCAAAAACCCCGTCACCCCCACACGCACCCCTACATCCCCAAACCCAAAAACCCCGTCATCCCATCACCCAAAAACCCCGTCATCCCCACACCCAAAAACCCCGTCATCCCCACACCCAAAAACCCCGTCATCCCCACACCCACCCCTACATCCCCACACCCCAAAACCCCGCCACCCCCACACGCACCCCTACATCCCCAAACCCCAAAACCCCGTCATCCCATCACCCAAAAACCCCGTCATCCCCACACCCAAAAACCCCGTCATCCCCACACCCACCCCTACATCCCCACACGCAAAAACCCCGTCATCCCCACACCCAAAAACCCCGTCATCCCCACACCCAAAAACCCCGTCATCCCCACACCCAAAAACCCCGTCATCCCCACACCCACCCCTACATCCCCACACCCCAAAACCCCGTCACCCCCACACCCAAAAACCCCATCACCCCTACATCCCATCACCCAAAAACCCCGTCACCCCTACATCCCCATCACCCAAACACCCAGTCACCCCCACACCCAAAAACCCCGTCACCCCCACACCCAAAAACCCCGTCATCCCCACACCCACCCCTACATCCCCACACCCCAAAACCCCGTCACCCCCCCACACCCAAAAACCCCATCACCCCTACATCCCATCACCCAAAAACCCCCGTCACCCCTACATCCCCCATCACCCAAACACCCAGTCACCCCCACACCCAAAAACCCCCGTCATCCCCTACATCCCCATCACCCAAAAACCCCGTCATCCCCACACCCAAAAACCCCCGTCATCCCCCACACCCCAAAACCCCGTCACCCCCGCACCCCCCCTCACCCCCGCGCCCCCCCTCGCCCCCCGCGCCCCCTCGCCCCCTCACCCCCCGCGCCCCCCTCACCCCCCGCGGCCCCCTCACCCCCGCGCCCCCTCACCCCCGCGCCCCCTCACCCCCGCGCCCCCTCACCCCCCGCGCCCCCTCACCCCCGCGCCCCTCACCCCCGCGCCCCCTCACCCCCGCGCCCCCTCACCCCCGCGCCCCCTCACCCCCGCGCCCCCTCACCCCCGCGCCCCCTCACCCCCAGTCATCCCCACGGCCTCTCACCCCCAGTCACCTCCACACCCCAACAAACCCACGAGCCAACACCCCCACGAGCCAACATCCCCACGAGCCAACATCCCCATGAGCCAACACCCCCACCCCCCAACACCCCCATGGGCGTCACACAGAAACCCTGTCGCCCCCATCTGTGCATCTCTCTGTCTCTGTCTCTCTCTCGCTCTCCCTCGCTCCCTCGCTCTCTCGCTCTCCCTCGCTCTCTCGCTCTCTCTCGCTCTCTCTGCCCCTCGCTCTCCCTCGCTCTCTCTGCCCCTCGCTCTCTCTCGCTCTCTCTGCCCCTCGCTCTCTCTCGCTCTCTGCCCCTCTCTCTCGCTCTCTGCCCCTCTCTCTCGCTCTCTGCCCCTCTCTCTCGCTCTCTGCCCCTCTCTCTCGCTCTCTGCCCCTCTCTCTCGCTCTCTGCCCCTCTCTCTCGCTCTCTGCCCCTCTCTCTCGCTCTCTGCCCCTCTCTCTCGCTCTCTGCCCTCTCTCTCGCTCTCTGCCCCTCTCTCTCGTCTCTGCCCCTCTCTCTCGCTCTCTGCCCCTCTCTCTCGCTCTCTGCCCCTCTCTCTCGCTCTCTGCCCCTCTCTCTCGCTCTCTGCCCCTCTCTCTCGCTCTCTGCCCCTCTCTCTCGCTCTCTGCCCCTCTCTCTCGCTCTCTGCCCCTCTCTCTCGCTCTCTGCCCCTCTCTCTCGCTCTCTGCCCCTCTCTCTCGCTCTCTGCCCCTCTCTCTCGCTCTCTGCCCCTCTCTCTCGCTCTCTGCCCCTCTCTCTCGCTCTCTGCCCCTCTCTCTCGCTCTCTGCCCCTCTCTCTCGCTCTCTGCCCCTCTCTCTCGCTCTCTGCCCCTCTCTCTCGCTCTCTGCCCCTCTCTCTCGCTCTCTGCCCCTCTCGCTCTCTGCCCCTCTCTCGCTCTCTGCCCCTCTCTCTCGCTCTCTGCCCCTCTCTCTCGCTCTCTGCCCCTCTCTCTCGCTCTCTGCCCCTCTCTCTCGCTCTCTGCCCTCTCTCTCGCTCTCTGCCCCTCTCTCTCGCTCTCTGCCCCTCTCTCGCTCTCTGCCCCTCTCTCTCTCTCTGCCCCTCTCTCTCTCTCTGTGCCCCCCTCTCTCTCTCTGTGCCCCTCTCTCTCTCTCTGTGCCCCTCTCTCTCTCTCTGTGCCCCTCCCTCTCTCTCTGTGCCCCTCCCTCTCTCTCTGTGCCCCTCCCTCTCTCTCTGTGCCCCTCTCTCTCTCTCTGTGCCCCTCTCTCTCTCTCTGTGCCCCTCTCTCTCTCTCTGTGCCCCTCTCTCTCTCTCTGTGCCCCTCTCTCTCTCTCTGTGCCCCTCTCTCTCTCTCTGTGCCCCTCTCTCTCTCTCTGTGCCCCTCTCTCTCTCTCTGTGCCCCTCTCTCTCTCTCTCTGTGCCCCTCTCTCGCGCTCTGTGCCCCTCTCTCTCTCTCTCTCTGTGCCCCTCTCTCTCTCTGTGCCCCTCTCTCTCTCTCTGTGCCCCTCTCTCTCTCTCTGTGCCCTCTCTCTCTCTCTCTGTGCCCCTCTCTCTCTCTCTGTGCCCCTCTCTCTCTCTCTGTGCCCCTTTCTCTCTCTCTGTGCCCCTCTCTCTCTCTGTGCCCCTCTCTCTCTCTCTGTGCCCCTCTCTCTCTCTCTGTGCCCCTCTCTCTCTCTCTGTGCCCCCCTCTCTCTCTCTGTGCCCCTCTCTCTCTCTCTGTGCCCCTCTCTCTCTCTCTGTGCCCCTCTCTCTCTCTGTGCCCCTCTCTCTCTCTGTGTGCCCCTCTCTCTCTCTCTGTGCCCCTCTCTCTCTCTCTGTGCCCCTCTCTCTCTCTCTGTGCCCCTCTCTCTCTCTCTGTGCCCCTCTCTCTCTCTCTGTGCCCCTCTCTCTCTCTCTGTGCCCCTCTCTCTCTCTCTGTGCCCCTCTCTCTCTCTCTGTGCCCCCCTCTCTCTCTCTGTGCCCCCCTCTCTCTCTCTCTGTGCCCCCCTCTCTCTCTCTCTGCCCCTCTCTCTCTCTGTGCCCCCCTCTCTCTCTGTGCCCCCCTCTCTCTCTCTCTGTGCCCCCCTCTCTCTCTCTCTCTGCCCCTCTCTCTCTCTCTGTGCCCCCCTCTCTCTCTCTCTGCCCCTCTCTCTCTCTCTCTGTGCCCCTCTCTCTCTCTCTGTGCCCCTCCCTCTCTCTCTGTGCCCCCTCTCTCTCTCTCTGTGCCCCTCTCTCTCTCTCTGTGCCCCTCTCTCTCTCTCTGTGCCCCTCTCTCTCTCTCTGTGCCCCTCTCTCTCTCTCTGTGCCCCTCTCTCTCTCTCTGTGCCCCTCTCTCTCTCTCTGTGCCCCTCTCTCTCTCTCTGTGCCCCTCTCTCTCTCTCTGTGCCCCCCTCTCTCTCTCTCTGTGCCCCCCTCTCTCTCTCTCTCTGCCCCTCTCTCTCTCTCTGTGCCCCCCTCTCTCTCTCTCTCTGCCCCTCTCTCTCTCTCTCTGTGCCCCTCTCTCTCTCTCTGTGCCCCTCCCTCTCTCTCTGTGCCCCCTCTCTCTCTCTCTGTGCCCCTCTCTCTCTCTCTGTGCCCCCTCTCTCTCTCTCTGTGCCCCTCTCTCTCTCTCTGTGCCCCTCTCTCTCTCTCTGTGCCCCTCTCTCTCTCTCTGTGCCCCTCTCTCTCTCTCTGTGCCCCTCTCTCTCTCTCTGTGCCCCTCTCTCTCTCTCTGTGCCCCCCTCTCTCTCTCTCTCTGCCCCTCTCTCTCTCTCTCTGTGCCCCTCTCTCTCTCTCTGTGCCCCTCCCTCTCTCTCTGTGCCCCCCTCTCTCTCTCTCTGTGCCCCTCTCTCTCTCTCTGTGCCCCTCTCTCTCTCTCTGTGCCCCTCTCTCTCTCTCTGTGCCCCTCTCTCTCTCTCTGTGCCCCCTCTCTCTCTCTCTGTGCCCCTCTCTCTCTCTCTGTGCCCCTCTCTCTCTCTCTGTGCCCTCTCTCTCTCTCTGTGCCCCCTCTCTCTCTCTCTGTGCCCCTCCCTCTCTCTCTGTGCCCTCTCTCTCTCTCTGTGCCCCTCTCTCTCTCTCTGTGCCCCCTCTCTCTCTCTCTGTGCCCCTCTCTCTCTCTCTGTGCCCCTCTCTCTCTCTCTGTGCCCCTCTCTCTCTCTCTGTGCCCCTCTCTCTCTCTCTGTGCCCCTCTCTCTCTCTCTGTGCCCCTCTCTCTCTCTCTGTGCCCCCCTCTCTCTCTCTGTGCCCCTCTCTCTCTCTCTGTGCCCCTCTCTCTCTCTCTGTGCCCCTCCCTCTCTCTCTGTGCCCCTCTCTCTCTCTCTGTGCCCCTCTCTCTCTCTCTGTGCCCCCCTCTCTCTCTCTCTGTGCCCCCTCTCTCTCTCTCTCTTGCCCCTCTCTCTCTCTCTGTGCCCCCCTCTCTCTCTCTCTCTGCCCCTCTCTCTCTCTCTCTCTGCCCCTCTCTCTCTCTCTCTGTGCCCCTCCCTCTCTCTCTGTGCCCCCCTCTCTCTCTCTCTGTGCCCCTCTCTCTCTCTCTGTGCCCCTCTCTCTCTCTCTGTGCCCCTCTCTCTCTCTCTGTGCCCCTCTCTCTCTCTCTGTGCCCCCTCTCTCTCTCTCTGTGCCCCTCTCTCTCTCTCTGTGCCCCTCTCTCTCTCTCTGTGCCCCTCTCTCTCTCTCTGTGCCCCTCTCTCTCTCTCTGTGCCCCTCTCTCTCTCTCTGTGCCCCCTCTCTCTCTCTCTCTGCCCCCTCTCTCTCTCTCTCTGTGCCCCTCTCTCTCTCTCTGTGCCCCTCCCTCTCTCTCTGTGCCCCCCTCTCTCTCTCTCTGTGCCCCTCTCTCTCTCTCTGTGCCCCTCTCTCTCTCTCTGTGCCCCTCTCTCTCTCTCTGTGCCCCTCTCTCTCTCTCTGTGCCCCTCTCTCTCTCCTGTGCCCCTCTCTCTCTCTCTGTGCCCCTCTCTCTCTCTCTGTGCCCCTCTCTCTCTCTCTGTGCCCCCTCTCTCTCTCTCTGTGCCCCTCCCTCTCTCTCTGTGCCCCTCTCTCTCTCTCTGTGCCCCTCTCTCTCTCTCTGTGCCCCTCTCTCTCTCTCTGTGCCCCTCTCTCTCTCTCTGTGCCCCTCTCTCTCTCTCTGTGCCCCTCTCTCTCTCTCTGTGCCCCTCTCTCTCTCTCTGTGCCTCTCTCTCTCTCTCTGTGCCCCCTCTCTCTCTCTGTGCCCCTCTCTCTCTCTCTGTGCCCCTCCCTCTCTCTCTGTGCCCCCCTCTCTCTCTCTCTGTGCCCCTCTCTCTCTCTCTGTGCCCCTCTCTCTCTCTCTGTGCCCCTCTCTCTCTCTCTGTGCCCCTCTCTCTCTCTCTGTGCCCCTCTCTCTCTCTCTGTGCCCCTCTCTCTCTCTCTGTGCCCCTCTCTCTCTCTCTGTGCCCCTCTCTCTCTCTCTGTGCCCCTCCCTCTCTCTCTGTGCCCCTCTCTCTCTCTCTGTGCCCCTCTCTCTCTCTCTGTGCCCCTCTCTCTCTCTCTGTGCCCCTCTCTCTCTCTCTGTGCCCCTCTCTCTCTCTCTGTGCCCCCCTCTCTCTCTCTCTCTGCCCCTCTCTCTCTCTCTCTGTGCCCCTCTCTCTCTCTCTGTGCCCCTCCCTCTCTCTCTGTGCCCCCCTCTCTCTCTCTCTGTGCCCCTCTCTCTCTCTCTGTGCCCCTCTCTCTCTCTCTGTGCCCCTCTCTCTCTCTCTGTGCCCCTCTCTCTCTCTCTGTGCCCCTCTCTCTCTCTCTGTGCCCCTCTCTCTCTCTCTGTGCCCCTCTCTCTCTCTCTGTGCTCCTCCTCTCTCTCTGTGCCCCTCTCTCTCTCTCTGTGCCCCTCTCTCTCTCTCTGTGCCCCTCTCTCTCTCTCTGTGCCCCTCTCTCTCTCTCTGTGCCCCTCTCTCTCTCTCTGTGCCCCTCTCTCTCTCTCTGTGCCCCTCTCTCTCTCTCTGTGCCCCTCTCTCTCTCTCTGTGCCCCTCTCTCTCTCTCTGTGCCCCTCTCTCTCTCTCTGTGCCCCTCCCTCTCTCTCTGTGCCCCCCTCTCTCTCTCTCTGTGCCCCTCTCTCTCTCTCTGTGCCCCTCTCTCTCTCTCTGTGCCCCTCTCTCTCTCTCTGTGCCCCTCTCTCTCTCTCTGTGCCCCTCTCTCTCTCTCTCTGTGCCCCTCTCTCTCTCTCTGTGCCCCTCTCTCTCTCTCTGTGCCCCTCTCTCTCTCTCTGTGCCCCTCCCTCTCTCTCTGTGCCCCTCTCTCTCTCTCTGTGCCCCTCTCTCTCTCTCTGTGCCCCTCTCTCTCTCTCTGTGCCCCTCTCTCTCTCTCTGTGCCCCTCTCTCTCTCTCTGTGCCCCCCTCTCTCTCTCTCTCTGCCCCTCTCTCTCTCTCTCTGTGCCCCTCTCTCTCTCTCTGTGCCCCTCCCTCTCTCTCTGTGCCCCCCTCTCTCTCTCTCTGTGCCCCTCTCTCTCTCTCTGTGCCCCTCTCTCTCTCTGTGCCCCTCTCTCTCTCTCTGTGCCCCTCTCTCTCTCTCTGTGCCCCTCTCTCTCTCTCTGTGCCCCTCTCTCTCTCTCTGTGCCCCTCTCTCTCTCTCTGTGCCCCTCTCTCTCTCTCTGTGCCCCTCCCTCTCTCTCTGTGCCCCTCTCTCTCTCTCTGTGCCCCTCTCTCTCTCTCTGTGCCCCTCTCTCTCTCTCTGTGCCCCTCTCTCTCTCTCTGTGCCCCTCTCTCTCTCTCTGTGCCCCTCTCTCTCTCTCTGTGCCCCTCTCTCTCTCTCTGTGCCCCTCTCTCTCTCTCTGTGCCCCTCTCTCTCTCTCTGTGCCCCTCTCTCTCTCTCTGTGCCCCTCCCTCTCTCTCTGTGCCCCCCTCTCTCTCTCTCTGTGCCCCTCTCTCTCTCTCTGTGCCCCTCTCTCTCTCTCTGTGCCCCTCTCTCTCTCTCTGTGCCCCTCTCTCTCTCTCTGTGCCCCTCTCTCTCTCTCTGTGCCCCTCTCTCTCTCTCTGTGCCCCTCTCTCTCTCTCTGTGCCCCTCTCTCTCTCTCTGTGCCCCTCCCTCTCTCTCTGTGCCCCTCTCTCTCTCTCTGTGCCCCTCTCTCTCTCTCTGTGCCCCTCTCTCTCTCTCTGTGCCCCTCCCTCTCTCTCTGTGCCCCCCTCTCTCTCTCTCTGTGCCCCTCTCTCTCTCTCTGTGCCCCTCTCTCTCTCTCTCTGCCCCTCTCTCTCTCTCTGTGCCCCCTCTCTCTCTCTGTGCCCCTCTCTCTCTCTCTGTGCCCCTCTCTCTCTCTCTGTGCCCCTCTCTCTCTCTCAATCTGATGTGAATTCCACACACACAGCCTGGCCCGAGTGCCGATCCATTGCCGAGCTCCCTGACTCATGGACCCATGAAGGAGGATGAGCAATATGGGTACTTGCCGTAATGGCAGCCATAGACTTCGACACGGAGCCCAACGTACCGACCCGGCCTCCAACTGATTGCTACGAAGCGGAGTGAGCGTGCGAGAACTGGCCGCCATAACTCATGTCGAACCACATCATCAGAATTCCGGTTTCCTGCGAATGTCTTCAACAAAAGTATCATTATTGACAGTGGAGGGGTGGGGGTGAGGTTGGAAGGCGGAGAGCTTGGTGTATGTAGAATTGGAGCATTTATCACCCACATTATCATGAAAACGGTTTATTAAATCTTCACATATCTTCACTTTCAAGAAAGTCACACCCACTCCCAAAAGCTTTATTGGACCATGTGTCAATCCTTTCACAGAATCACTGAATGGTTACGGTGCAGGAGGCCAATCTGCCCATCGGGTCTACACCGACCCTCCAAACGAGCATCGAGCCTTTGTGCCTTTCCCCCGTACCCCTGTGTTTCTGTTCAAATTATCATCAACGCCCTCATTAATGCCCGAGTGAACCTGCCTCCACCTCACACCTCCCGTCCGTGCGTTCCAGACCAAACCACTCGCTGTGGCAAGCCATGGGGGGTTGGGGTGAGGGGGAGGTGCGATCAGGGTTTGGGCTATGGGGTGTGATGGGGGTTCGGACCATGTGGTTGGTGGGCCCGGGGGGGTGGGGGGGGGGGGGGGGGGGGGGGGCGCATGCAAGGCTGGGGTCCAGGTTTTTTAAGTAGTTATACTGGAGGTGTAAGCAATTCTTTTTCCCTCTAACTCTTTCAGACAATCGGGGTAGAACAAGCAGAACCTGTTGGCAGGTTCCCCAGGCCAGCACTATTGTCCAGAGGAAGGTAGTGCTTCTGGGCAATTGCCAGGTAAACCCTCAGGTAGGAATTTCCTCGATGGATTCCCAGCGCATCATTGAGGTATTCCTAAATGCGTCACCTGGAGAACAAGGAGGTTATGGCCATAATAAAGAATCCAGGCCCCCCAAAGACAATGCCTTTGAAATATAGTCTGCATTTTGGACATTTTTAAGTCTGTATAAGAAGTGTATTTGTGAGTGCCGGACGTACCCAGTTGTGTCCCTGTTGATAGAACGGTTTCCAGTTGTCTGGCCGGTCACCATATAGGAAGAGGTACCTGGTCACCCAATCGTAAGAGTTGTAAGTTCCTTGTGTGGCGATTGCAGTAATTTTCGATCTCTGGGACAGGTTAATCTGTAACCATGGGAGCCGGTCAGAAATCTGCGGCGACCAACCACCTCTCGCTGAAAAACAAAGCCAAGGACAGCGGGTGAGGCCAGGATCGCTGACACCAAACCGTTTGCCTGCCTCAGCTGGCAGCAGCTGGGGAACAGAGGGCAGGCCAGACACAACGCTCATTTCCCAAGATGCATAGAGGGAGCAGATTGAACAGCTGCAAACCACTGCCCTCTTCAACACAGCAAGGGGGCATCCTCCTGGTGTTAATGTTATCACCACTTGCCTTCCATTGTTGATGGGAGGATGTGAATAAATGTGGGCTTTTTCCCCTCACCCCATCTCTCCCCTTCCCACTTCCACCAATTTTTTATCCTCAACCCACCCCTCATCACACCACATCCCTCACCCACACGTCTACACCAATGCCCTTCAATCCACTCCCACATCCCCTCCCCTCAACTCAGTCACTGTACATCACCTCCTTTCCCCACCGACCTCCCTCAACCCTTTGGCCAATATTCTTTAACCTCACCCCCTTCCACCTCTCCCCACCCCCCTCTTCCTTACATGTGAACTTACGGACAAAGAGCAGAGGGAGGCCATTCATCCTCTCCAGCCACTTAATAAAGTCACGGTTGATCTGACAGTAACCTCAAGTCTGCATCCTACCAACCCTCGATAACCTTTCACCCCCTTGTCTGCAAAGAATCTACCCACTTCTGCCTTAAAAATATTCAAAGACTTTGCTTCCACTCCCTGCCACAGGAAGAGAGTTCCACAGGCTCAGAGTGAAACATTTCACCCCATCTCCATTGTAGATGGCAGCCGCCGTATTTATAAAGTGACCCTTGATTCTAGATTCTCCCACAAGAGGAAACACCCTCTCCGCACCCACCTTCAGCATCTTATACGTTTCACTCAAGTCACCTCTTGCTCTTAATTCCAGCCTCTCCACCCTTTCCTCATCAGACAACTCGCCCATTCCAGCACTCAGTCTGGTAAACAGACCGATACTGTCCACAATACTCCAGATGTGGTCTCACCAATGTCCTGCACAACTGAAGCATAACCTCTCTACTTTTGTAATCAAAACCCTCATAATAAAAGCTAACATTCTATTAAGTTTTCCGAATTACTTGCTGTACCTGTACAAAGAACAAAGAAAATTACAGCACAGGAACAGGCCCTTCGGCCCTCCCAGCCTGCGCCGATCCAGATCCTTTATCTAAACCTGTCGCCTATTTTCCAAGGATCTACTTCCCTCTGTTCCCCGCCCGTTCATATATCTGTCTCGATGCATCTTAAATGATGCTATCGTGCCCGCCTCTACCACCTCCGCTGGCAAAGCGTTCCAGGCACCCACCACCCTCTGCGTAAAAAACTTTCCGCGCACATCTCCCTTAAACTTTCCCCTCTCACCTTGAAATCGTGATCCCTTGTAATTGACACCCCCACTCTTGGAAAAAGCGTGTTGCTATCCACCCTGTCCATACCTCTCATAATTTTGTAGACCTCAATCAGGTCCCCCCTCAACCTCCGTCTTTCCAAACGAAAACAATCCTAATCTACTCAACCTTCCTTCATAGCGAGCACCCTCCATACCAGGCAACATCCTGGTGAACCTCCTCTGCACCCTCTCTAAAGCATCCACATCCTTCTGGTAATGTGGCGACCAGAACTGCACGCAGTATTCCAAATGTGGCCTAACCAAAGGCCTATACAACTGTAACATGACCTGCCGACTCTTGTACTCAATACCCCGTCCGATGGAGGCAAGCATGCTGTATGCCTTCTTCACCACTCTATCGACCTGCGTTGCCACCTTCAGGGTACAATGGACCTGAACTCCCAGACCTCTCTGTACATCAATTTTCCCCAGGACTCTTCCATTGACCGTATAGTCCGCTCTTGAATTAGATCTTCCAAAATGCATCACCTCACATTTGCCTGGATTGAACTCCATCTGCCACTTCTCTGCCCAACTCTCCAATCTACCTCTATTTTGCTGTATTCTCTGACAGTCCTCCTCGCTATCTGCAACTCCACCAATCTTAGTATCATCTGCAACCTTCCTAATCAGACCACCTATACCTTCGTCCAGATCATTTATGTATATCACAAACAACAGTGGTCCGAGCACGGATCCCTGTGGAACACCACTAGTCACCTTTCTCCATTTTGAGACACTCCCTTCCACCGCTACTCTCTCTCTCCTGTTGCCCATCCAGTTCTTTATCCATCTAGCTAGTACACCCTGAACCCCATAAGACTTCACTTTTTCCATCCACCTGCCATGGGAAACTTTACCAAACACTTATTCTTTGTTCTCCCACCTCCCCCCCCCCCCAAACTCTCCCACCTCACCCCCCCCCACTCTCCAACCTCTCCCCCCCCCCACTCTCCCAACTCTCATCCCCCCCCCACTCTCCCCACTCTCCCCCCCCACTCTCCCACCTCTCACCCCCCCACTCTCCCACCTCCCCCCCTCCACTCTCCCACCTAACCCCCCCACTCTCCCACCTCTCTCCCCCCCCACTCTCCCACCTCCCCCCCTCCACTCTCCCACCTAACCCCCCCACTCTCCCACCTCTCCCCCCCCACTCTCCCACCTCCCCCCTCCACTCTACCACCTAACCGCCCCCCCCCACTCTCCCACCTCATCCCCCCCACTCTCCCACCTCCCCCCACTCCCCACCTCCCGCCCCCCCCACCACCACCCCCTCCACTCTCCCACCTCTCCCCCCCCACCCCCCCCCCCACTCCACAACTCCCCCCCCCACTCCCCCCCCACACCCCCACCTCTCCCCCCCCCACTCCCCACCTCTCCCCCCCACCCTCCCACCTCTCCCCCCCCACACTCCCACCTCTCCCCCCCCCCCACTCTCCCACCTCTCCCCCCCCACCTCCCACCTCTCCCCCCCCCACACTCCCACCTCTCCCCCCCCACTCTCCCACCCCACTCTCCCACCTCCCCCCCCCCACTCTCCCACCTCTCCACCCCCACTCTCCCACCTCTCCCCCCCCACTCTCCCACCTCTCCCCCCCCACTCTCCCACCTCTCCCCCCCCACTCTCCCACCTCCCCCCCCACTCTCCCACCTCTCCCCCCCCACTCTCCCCCCCACTCTCCCACCTCTCCCCCCCCCACTCTCCCACCTCTCCCCCCCCACTCTCCCACCTCTCACCCCCCACTCTCCCACCTCTCCCCCCCTCTCCCACCTCTTCCCCCCCCACTCTCCCACCTCTCCCCCCCCACTCTCCCACCTCTTCCCCCCCCACTCTCCCACCTCTTCCCCCCCCACTCTCCCACCTCTCCCCCCCCACTCTCCCACTCTCCCCCCCCACTCACCCTCCCACTCTCCCACCTCTCCCCCCCACTCTCCCACCTCTCCCCCCCCACTCTCCCACCTCTCCCCCCCACTCTACCCCCCCACTCTCCCACCTCTTCCCCTCCCACACTCTCCCACCTCTCCCCCCCCACTCTCCCACCTCTCCCCCCCCCACTCTCCCACCTCTCCCCCCCCCACTCTCCCACCCCTCCCCCCACTCTCCCACCCCTCCCCCCACTCTCCCACCTCTCCCCCCGCCCACTCTCCCACCTCTCCCCCCACTCTCCCACCTCCCCCCCCACTCTCCCACCCCTCCCCCCCACTCTCCCACCTCTCCCCCCGCCCACTCTCCCACCTCTCCCCCCCCCACTCTCCCACCTCTCCCCCCGCCCACTCTCCCACCTCTCCCCCCCCACTCTCCCACCTCTCCCCCCCCACTCTCCCACCTCTTCCCCCCCACTCTCCCACCTCTTCCCCCCCACTCTCCCACCTCTTCCCCCCCCTCTCTTCCCCCCCCCACTCTCTTCCCCCCCACTCTCCTCCCCCCCTCTCCTTCCCCCCCCACTCTCCTTCCCCCCCCCACTCTCCTTCCCCCCCCACTCTCCTTCCCCCCCCACTCTCCTCCCCCCCCACTCTCCTCCCCCCCCACTCTCCTCCCCCCCCCACTCTCCTCCCCCCCCCACTCTCCTCCCCCCCCACTCTCCTCCCCCCCACTCTCTACCCCCCCCACTCTCCCCCCTCTCACTCTCCCACCTTCCCCCCTCATCTCCCACCTCTCTCCCCCCCCACTCCCTTCCCACTCTTCCACCTCTCCCCCCCCACTCTCCCACCTCCCCTCCCCCCCACTCTCGCACCTCTCCCCCCTCCCACCCCTCCCCCACCACTCTCCCACCTCTCCCCCCGCCCACTCACCCACCACTCCCCCACCTCCCCTCCCCCACCCCCCCCTCCCACCTCTCCCCCCCCTCCCACCTCTCCCCCCCCTCCCACCCCTCCCCCACCACTCTCCCCCCGCCCACTCTCCCACCACTCCCCCCGCCCACTCTCCACCACTCCCCCCCCGCCCACTCTCGCACCTCTACCCCCCCCCCCACCTCTCCCACCCTCTCCCCCACTCTCCCTCCCACTCTCCCACCTCTCCCCCCCACTCTCTTCCCCCCCCCCACTCTCTTCCCCCCCCCACTCTCTTCCCCCCCCCACGCTCTTCCCCCCCCACTCTCCTCCCCACTCTCCCACCTTCCCCCCTCATCTCCCACCTCTCCCTTCCCACTCTCCCACCTCCCTCCCCCCCCACTCTCCCACCTCCCCCCCACTCTCCCCACCTCCCCCCCACTCTCCCACCTCCCCCCCACTCTCCCACCTCCCCCCCCACTCTCCAACACTTCCCCCCGCCACTCTCCCACCTCCCCCCCACTCTCCAACACCTCCCCCCCACTCTCCCACCTCCCCCCCACTCTCCCACCTCCCCCCCCACTCTCCTACCTCCCCCCCCCCCACTCTCCCACCTCCCCCCCCCCCACTCTCCCACCTCCCCCCTCCACTCTCCCACCTCCCCCCCCCACACTCCCACCTCCCCCCCACTCTCCCTCCCTCCCCCCCCCTCCTCTCCCTCCCTCTCCCCCCACCCCCCCTTCCCCATCCCGCCCACTCCCCAGGGCATGATTTGAACTTTGACCTTACTGTAGAGTTTTCCGTAGCTGGGGGAATACGAGTATGAGTAATGTGAGGAAGCTCTTTCCGTAGCTGGGGGAATACGAGTATGAGTAATGTGAGGAAGCTCTCAGCGCGCTCGAGTATTCCTGTTCAATCAGGGCCTCCTTGCATCGTTCTGAAAGAAAGAACAAAACTTACATGTTTTTGCTTCTTTATAAGTTTCAGATTTTGACTATCTACCTCAGAACTAGTTTGAAAAAATTGGGGAAAAACAACAGAACTCCGATCCTGATCTAATTCGGTCAAAGTTTTCCCCTTTTCACAGAATTCCAAATAAAACAATCCAATTGGACGAATTGATCAGGTTCCTCACAATGACAACTAATTCCAACTACTCCCAGGCAAATGGGAGAAATCTGACAGAAATATACTCAGTAGAACGTGAGCCCCCCCCCCCCACCCCCCGCCCCCCCGCCCCCGATAACCCAACCCCACTGACTCCACCCGACAGTGGACGTGATTTATTTAGATTTCCAGAAGGCCTTTGACAAGGTGCCACATAGGAGACTGTTAAATAAGTTAAGAGCCAATGCTGTTAAGGGTAAGATGCTGGCATTGATTGAGGATTGGCTGACTGGCAGAAGGCAGAGAGTGGGGATAAAGGGGTCTTTTTCAGGATGGCAGCCGGTGACTAGTGGTGTGCCTCAGGGGTCTGTGCGGGGACCACAACTTTTCACAATATACATTAATGACCTGGAAGAAGGAACTGAAGGCACTGTTGCCAAGTTTGCAGATGATACAAAGATATGTACAGGGACAGGTAGCATTGAGGAAGCAAGGGGGCTGCAGAAGGACTTGGACAAGCTAGGGGAGTGGGCAATGAAGTGGCAGACGGAATACAATGTGGAAAAGTGTGAGGTTGTGCACTTTGGAAGGAGGAATGGAGGCATAGACTATTTTCTAAATGGGAAGATACTTAGGAAATCAGAAGCACGAAGGGACTTGGAAGACCTTGTTCACGATTCTCTCAAAGTTAACGTGCCGGTTCAGTCGGCAGTTAGGAAGGCAAATGCAATGTTAGCATTTAAGTCGAGAGGATTAGAATACAGGACCAGGGCAGTACGTCTGAGACAGAGATAGATAGGTTCTTTTTTTAAAATTTAGAGTACCCAATTATTTTTATTCCCAATTAAGGGGCAATTTAGTATGGTCAATCCACCGAACCTGCACATCTTTGGGTTGTGGGGGTGAAAGCGACACAGACACGGGGAGAATGTGCCAACACCATACGGATAGTGACCCAGAGCCGGGATTCGAACCCGGGTCCTCTGCGCTGTAAGCAGCAGTGCTAACCACTGTGTTGTCCGATAGATTCTTGATGAATATGGGGATCAGGGGTTATGGGGAGAAGGCAGGAGAATGGGGATGAGAAAATATTAGCCACGATTGAATAGCGGAGCAGACTCGATGGGCCGAGTGGCCTAATTCTGCTCCTATGTCTTATCATCTTACGACACTGACCTTTGGAACAACTCCCGTCCCCCCCACTGGTCACCCCCCCCCCCCCCCCCCACTGGTCACCCCCCCCCCCCCACTGGGCACCCTCGCCCCACCCACTGGGCACCCTCACCCCACCCACGGGGTGCACCCTCACCCCACCCACTGGGCACCCTCGCCCCCCCCACTGGTCACCCCCCCCCCACTGGTCACCCCCCCCCACTGGGCACCCTCGCCCCCCCCACTGGTCACCCTCACCCCACCCACTGGTCACCCTCACCCCACCCACGGGGTGCACCCTCGCCCCACCCACTGGGCACCCTCGCCCCACCCACTGGGCACCCACGCCCCACCCACTGAGCACCCTCGCCCCACCCACGGGGCACCCTCGCCCCACCCACGGGGCACCCTCGCCCCACCCACTGGACACCCTCGCCCCACCCACGGGGCACCCTCGCCCCACCCACTGGACACCCTCGCCCCACCCACGGGGCACCCTCGCCCCACCCACTGAGCACCCTCGCCCCACCCACGGAGCACCCTCGCCCCACCCACGGGGCACCCTCGCCCCACCCACTGGACACCCTCGCCCCACCCACGGGGGCACCCTCGCCCCACCCACGGGGCACCCTCGCCCCACCCACAGGGCACCCTCGCCCCACCCACGGGGCACCCTCGCCCCACCCACGGGGCACCCTCGCCCCACCCACTGAGCACCCTCGCCCCACCCACGGGGGGCACCCTCGCCCCACCCACGGGGGGCACCCTCGCCCCACCCACAGGGCACCCTCGCCCCACCCACTGGTCACCCTCACCCCACCCACGGGGGGCACCCTCGCCCCACCCACGGGGCACCCTCACCCCACCCACGGGGCACCCTCGCCCCACCCACGGGGCACCCTCGCCCCACCCACGGGGCACCCTCGCCCCACCCACGGGGCACCCTCGCCCCACCCACGGGGCACCCTCGCCCCACCCACTGGTCACCCTCACCCCACCCACGGGGGGCACCCTCGCCCCACCCGGGGGGCACCCTCGCCCCACCCACGGGGCACCCTCACCCCCACCCACGGGGCACCCTCACCCCACCCACAGGGCACCCTCACCCCACCCACGGGGCACCCTCACCCCACCCACGGGGCACCCTCGCCCCACCCACGGGGCACCCTCGCCCCACCCACGGGGCACCCTCGCCCCACCCACGGGGCACCCTCGCCCCACCCACGGGGCACCCTCGCCCCACCCCCCGGTGGATCCCGGGCCCTTACCACCGCTGCAGCAGCTGAGGCCCAGCAGGAGAATCGGGAGAATCTCCATCTTCCCGGCTCCAGTCCCGCTCCCGCTCCGCAGCAATGCAGCAGTCCCGGCCCCGCCCCCGGCCCCGCCCCCCGGCTCCAGTCCCCGCCCCCCCGGCACCGGCCCCGCCCCCCGGCTCCAGTCCCGCCCCCCGGCACCGGCCCCGCCCCCCGGCTCCAGTCCCGCCCCCCCGGCACCGGCCCCGCCCCCGCCCCGCCCCCCGGCTCCAGTCCCCGCCCCCCGGCCCCCAGTCCCGGCCCCGCCCCCCGGCTCCAGTCCCGCCCCCGGTCCCCGGCCCCGCCCCCCCGGCTCCAGTCCCGCTCCCGCTCCGCAGCAATGCAGCAGTCCCGGCCCCGCCCCCGGCCCCGCCCCCCCGGCTCCAGTCCCCGCCCCCCCGGCACCGGCCCCGCCCCCCGGCTCCAGTCCCGCCCCCCCGGCACCGGCCCCGCCCCCCGGCTCCAGTCCCGCCCCCCCGGCACCGGCCCCGCCCCGCCCCCCGGCTCCAGTCCCCGCCCCCCGGCCCCCAGTCCCGGCCCCGCCCCCCGGCTCCAGTCCCGCCCCCCCGCCCCCGGCCCCGCCCCCCCGCCCCCGGCCCCGCCCCCCGGCTCCAGTCCCGCTCCCGCTCCGCAGCAATGCAGCAGTCCCGGCCCCGCCCCCGGCCCCGCCCCCTGGCTCCAGTCCCCGCCCCCCCGGCCCCGCCCCCCGGCACAGGCCCCGCTCCCGCTCCGCAGCAATGCAGCAGTCCCGCCCCCCCGCCCCGCCCCCCGGCCCCCAGTCCCGCCCCCCCGCCCCCCGGCCCCGGCCCCCGCCCCCCCGGCCCCCATTCCCGCCCCCCCGCCCCCCGGCCCCCATTCCCGCCCCCTGGCTCCAGTCCCCGCCCCCCCGCCCCCCGGCCCCCAGTCCCGCCCCCCGGCTCCAGTCCCCGCCCCCCCGGCCCCCAGTCCAGGCCCCGCCCCCCCGGCACAGGCCCCGCCCCCCCGGCACCGGCCCCGCCCCCAGCCCCGCCCCCAGCCCCGCCCCCCCGGCTCCAGTCCCGCTCCGCAGCAATGCAGCAGTCCCGGCCCCCCGCCCCCCCCGGCACCGGCCCCGCCCCCCGGCTCCAGTCCCGCCCCCCCGCCCCCCCCGGCACCGGCCCCCGCCCCCCCGGCTCCAGTCCCGCTCCGCAGCAATGCAGCAGTCCCGGCCCCCGCCCCCCGCTCCAGCCCCGCCCCCCGCTCCAGCCCCGCCCCCAGCCGCTGCAGGGAGAGCCGGAGCCCCTCCCCCTCCCTCCCATGGGGGTGAGGGGCCGGTCGCAGGGTCCGGGGTTAATGTAAATACAACTCAGTAACCACTGGAGGGAGCACCAGAGCTGTGATGACAACACACAGCCAATGGGTAATCAGGACACCCAGAGGTGGCATTACCACAAGGGGGCACTACACAACCCATATAAAAGCACAGGGCACGCAGGCTCTGCCCCGTCCCCCAGACAGACATCCAGAGAGTACATCAGGGCCGCACAGTGGTTAGCACTGTTGCTTCACAGCTCCAGGGTCCCAGGTTCAATTCCGGCTTGGGTCACTGTCTGTGCGGCGTCTGCACATCCTCCCCGTGTGTGCGTGGGTTTCCTCCGGGTGCTCCGGTTTCCTCCCACAGTCCAAAGATGTGCGGGTTAGGTGGGTTGGCCATGATAAATTGCCCTTAGTGTCCAAAACAGCCCTTAGTGTTGGGTGGGGTTACTGGGTTATGGGGATAGGGTGGAGGTGTGGGCTTGGGTAAGGTGCTCTTTCCAAGAGCCGGTGCAGACTCGATGGGCTGAATGGCCTCCTTCTGCACTGTAAATTCTATGAAAAAATAAATTCTATGAAACAGCATCACACCCAGCACGTGGCTTAAAGCAGGCTGGTAAAGATAGACTGAGTTACTACAGTTAGATTAGCAGAGAGTCGAACGCACCTAAGAACTGTGTTAATAGTTCAATAAACACGTTGAACTCATTTCGTAGTCTGGAGCTTCCTTTGTCAAAGCGTACATCAAGGAAGCAGTTTATGCTACACGAAGCAGCGTAACACAACAGTAATCTCTGGATTACTTCCAGTGCCACGTGTTACTGAGGGTAAGCGTGTTACTGAGGGTAACAGCAGGAGAATATGGCAGATCAATGTTTGGCTAAAGAATTGGTTCGGGGCAGAGATTCAGCTTCTCACATCATTGGGATCTTTTCTGCGGCACAGGTGAGCTGTTTAAGAGTGACAGGTTTCATCTGAACTGGAGGGGGATAAATGTCCTGGGGGGCAGATTTGTTAGTGTTACAGGGGAGGGTTTGAATTAGACTGGCCGGGTGCGGGGGGGGGGGGGGGGGTCCTCAGCAGCAGGGAAGCGAATGAGGGGCTGAAAGGAGATGCAGTGCTCGGCAACATCAAGCTATGATAGGCAGGAGCATGGCAGGGAGCGGGGAAGACCTGGTGGATTAAATTGCATCTCTTTCAATGCGAGAGGGCTGACAGGTAAGGCTGATGAACTCAGGGCATGGATAGGTACATGGAACTGGGATATTATAACCAGAACTGAAACATGGCTACGGGAGGACAGGACTGGCAGCTTAATGTTCCAGGGTACAAGTGCTTTAGGTGGGACAGAGGTGAAGGAAAGAGAGGAGGGGAAGTTGTATTTTTGATTAAGGGGAGCATCACGGCAGTAATCAGAGATGAAATAACCGAGGGATCATCCAGCGAGGCTTTGTGGGTGGAACTGAGAAATAAGAAGGGAATGATGACCTTATTGGGGTTGTACTATAGGCCCCCAAATAGTCACCGGGAATTAGAGGAACAAATATGCATGGAGATTGGGAAGACGTGCAGGAATAACAGGGTTGTCACAATAGGGGATTTTAATTTTCCTAACATAGACTGGGACTGCCATTGTGTTAAGGGCTTAGATGGGGTGAAATTTGTTAAGTATATTTTGGAAAGTTTCCTCAGGCAGTATGTGGAGGGTCCTACTCGGGAAGGGTAAATAGTGAGGAGGATAGCCTTCGATTACAGGAGGATATAGACGGGATGGTCAGATGGGCTGATCAGTGGGAAATGAGATTCAATCTGGATATGTGTGAGGTGACGCACCTCGGCAGGACAAACAAGGCCAGGGAATACAGGAAAAACGGCAGGACCCTGGGAAGCACCGAGGATCAGAGGGAGCTTGGTGTGTATGTACACCCGTCCCTAAGGTAGCAGAGCAGCTGGATACAGTGGTTAAGAAGGCTTATAGAATCATAGAATTTGAAGGAGGCCATTCGGCCCATCGAGTCAGCACCAGCCCTCGGAAAGAGCACCCTACTTAAGCCCACACGTCCACCCCATCCCCGTAACCCACCTAACCGTTGGATATTAAGGGGCAATTTAGCATGGCCACCTAACGTGCACATCTTTGGACTGGAATCCGGAGCACCCGGAGGAAACCTACGCAGACACGAGAAGAAAGTGCAAACTCCACACAGTCACCCGAGGCCGGAATTGATCCCGACCCTGGAGCTGTGAAGCAGCAGTGCTAACCACTGTGCCACAGCGCCGCCGCATGTGGTATACTTTCCTTTATTAGCCGAGGCACAGAGTTTAAGAGCAGGGAGGTTATGCTGGAATTGTATAAAATGTTGGTTAGGTCACAGCGAGAGTATTGTGAGCAGTTCTGGAATCCAAATTATAGGAGGCATGTGATAGCCACTGGAAAGGGTGCAGAGGAGATTTACCAGGATGTTGTCCGGGCTGGAGAGTTTCAGCTATGAAGAGAGATTGGATCGACTGGGGTTGTTTTCCTTGGAGCAGAGGAGACTGAGGAGGGACAGGATTGAGATGTATAAAATTATGAGGGGCAGAGATAGAGTAGACAGGAAGCAACCTTTTCCCCTTGGTGGAGGGATCAGTGACCAGGGGGCAGAGATTTAAGGTGAGGGGCAGGAGGTTTAGAGGGGATGTGAGAAAAAGCCTTTTCCCCCAGAGGGTGGTGGGAGTCTGGAACTCGCTGTCTGAAAGGGGGGTGGAGGCAGAGACCCTCAGAACATTTAAGAAGTATTTAGATGTGCGCTTGTGATCCCAGGGCAGACACGGCGATGGGCCAAGTGCTGGTGAGGATTCTTTTGAAGCCAGTCTGGATGACATGATCAGTCGAACACCTCGTTACTTTAACATACGTTTATTTCTCGGCCGGGGCTAAGACCACTGTATCTCTTGAGAGTTACAATAGCAAGCCCAAATCAATACATCTAACAGCAGTTCTTATACAGTTTCTGGCTCATTTCTGAGGGCAGCTCCCTCGCATTCAATCTGTGCCTTTTAGCTAATATATGATTATTTTCAAGCCTAGCGCAACCCTTCCCAAGGCCGTCTGCAATTTGTCTGGTACTAAAACAACCGTGTTATCAGAAGCCTGTGACAGCCTGTCTTGACATTTCTTCACACAAAGCTTTACCTAACATTTTGTTTTTCCCATAAAGTTCCAATCCCATCTTGACCCAAACTCTCAAAAACTCTCACTGGGAAATGGGATTAGAATAGTTCGGTCTCAGAATCCAAGATGGCGCCGGAGCGTGGCGACTCTCTGCGAGCTCTCCCAAACAGATCCTCTTTTTACATCTCTTATAACCGTAATAATCTCTTCCCTATTATGTATTTTATTTTATGAACTAAATGATCTGTTTGAGCTGCTCACAGAAAAATACTTTTCACTGTCCCTTGGTACACGTGACAATAAACAAACCCAATCCAGGTGGTTGTTTCTGACCAGTGCAGACACGATGGGCCGAATGGCCTGTTTTGTACTGTGTGACTCAATCACTCTCTATGACTATAGGGGGCTCTTTAGGCGGGTCGGTGCAGACCCAATGGGCCAAATGGCCTCCTTCTGCACTGTAGAAATTCTATGTTTCTGATGCACGGTCAATGACCACTAAAGCGAGGTTGTAGTCCAACTGAAGGCTTTACTAAGCTAGATGTTTCCCCCAGCAGCTCAGGTACAGAAAGAAGGCTGCTGGAGCGGCACGGGCTCTTATACCCCGCCTTGCAGGGCGGAGCTACCATACAGCTTGACCAATAGGACACATACCATATCTACCAAAGGTGTTCCAGCATTACCAGATACCGTAATACCTCTACACAGACTACCACATTCACCCCCTGTTAAAAAAGAGTCCGGCGGGGTTGGTGGCTTGATATTACAACATGGTAACGTGGTAGAGATTATAGTTATGGAGGGACCGAAATACCTCCGTACAGTGTTTTGTAACTATTTACAGATTCGTAATTAACTATACACTTTAAAATGAAGCAATCAGTCGATCGGAGGCCCCTGGTCGTCCTCTGTGATCGTCGCAGCTTCGGTGGTGACTCCGGTGGAGGCTCGGGGTCTGTGACTCCGGGAGCGTGGCCTCGATCTCTGTGGCAGCTTCGGCACCCCTAGACGGCGCTGGTGGGGAAAACGGTTGACCTGGGAAGGGAGCGTCTGCGGGGTACGTCGGTGGGTGGGGGGGTCTAGACAGGGCCGGCGGGAGGACCGATCCTCCTGTAAGGTGCACTGGTGGGAGGGAGGGTGGGACTGGTGGCTGGGATGTACGTGGGGATCCGGTGGGCGCCAGGTCTCATAGGGAGACCGTATCTTGTCGGCCATCGGGGTACGTACTGGGGGGTTAGCGTGGAGAAGATGAACCCTCTCGACCAACGGGTCCGACTTGTGCGCCCGCACGTGTTTTCGGAGCAGGATGGGTCTGGGAGCTGCCAGCCAGGTTGGGAGCGAGGTCCCAGAGGAGGACTTCCTCGGGAAGACAAGGAGATGTTCGTGAGGTGCTTGGTTGGTCGTGGTACACAGCAGTGACCGGATGGAGTGGAGGGCATCCGGGAGGACTTCCTGCCAGTGGGAGACTGGGAGATTCCTGGATCATAGGGCCAATAGGATGGTCTTCCAGACCGTGCCGTTCTCCCTCTCTACCTGTCCGTTACCCTGGGGGTTGTAACTGGTCATCCTGCTCAAGGAGATGCCCTTGCTGAGCAGGAACTGACACAGTTCGTCGCCCATAACGGAGGACCCCCTATCACTGTGTATGTAGGCGGGGAACCCGAACAGTGTAAAGATGCTATGGAGGGTATTGATGACTGTGGAGGCGGTCACGTCGGGGCAGGGGATGGCGAAAGGGAACCGGGAGTACTCGTTAATCACGTTCAGGAAATACGTGTTGCGATCGGTGGAGGGGAGGGGGCCTTTGAAGTCCATCTGAGGTGTTCAAAGGGACGGGAAGCCTTTATCAGGTGCGCTTTCTCTGGCCGGTAGAAGTGCGGTTTGCACTCTGCGCAGATTTGGCAGTCCCTGGTGACTGTCCTGACCTCCTCGATGGAGTAGGGCAGGTTGCGGGTCTTGATAAAGTGGAAAAAGCGAGTGACCCCCGGGTGGCAGAGGTCCTCGTGGAGGGCTCGGAGGCGGTCCACTTGTGCAGTGGCACATGTGCCGCGGGACAGGGCGTCAGGAGGCTCGTTTAGCTTCCCGGGACGGTACAAGATCTCGTAGTTGTAGGTGGAGAGTTTGATCCTCCACCACAAGATCTTATCGTTTTTTATCTTGCCCCGCTGTGCATTATCGAACATGAAAGCTACCGACCGTTGGTCAGTGAGGAGAGTGAATCTCCTGCCGGCCAGGTAATGCCTCCAATGTCGCACAGCTTCTACTATGGCCTGGGCCTCCTTTTCGACTGAGGAGTGGCGGATTTCGGAAGCATTGAGGGTACTGGAGAAGAAGGCAACTGGTCTGCCCGCTTGGTTGAGGGTGGCCGCCAGAGCTACGTCGGACGCATCGCTCTCGACCTGGAAGGGGAGAGACTCGTCGATGGCATGCATCGTGGCCTTTGAAATGAAATGAAATGAAAATCGCTTATTGTCACAAGTAGGCTTCAAATGAAGTTACTGTGAAAAGCCCCTAGTCGCCACATTCCGCCGCCTGTTCGGGGAGGCTGGTACAGGAATTGAACCGTGCTGCTGGCCTGCCTTGGTCTGCTTTAAAAGCCAGCGATTTAGCCCTGTGCTAAACCAGCCCCAATGTCTGCTTTGATGCAACTGAAGGCCTGGCGGGCCTCTATCGACAGGGGAAAAACTGTGGATTGGATCAGGGGACGGGCCTTGTCCGCATAGTTGGGGACCCACTGGGCATAGTAAGAGAAAAATCCTAGGCAGCACTTCAGGGCCTTGGGGCAGTGAGGGAGGGGGAACTCCATAAGGGGGCGCATGCGTTCAGGGTCAGGGCCTATAACTCCATTTCGCACTACGTAGCCGAGGATGGCTAGGCGGTCGATGGTAAAGACGCATTTATCCTTGTTGTATGTAAGGTTAAGGATCTTTGCGGCCTGGAGGAATTTTCGGAGGTTGGTGTCGTGGTCCTGCTGGTCGTGGCCGCAGATGGTGACATTATCGAGATACGGGAATGTTGCCCGTAAACCCTACCGGTCAACCATTCGGTCCATCTTGCGCTGGAAGACCGAGACCCTGTTGGTGACACCGAAGGGAACCCTTAAGAAGTGACAGAGCCGCCCATCTGCCTCGAAGGCAGTGTATTTGCGGTCACTAGTGCGGATGGGGAGCTGGTGGTAGGCGGATTTCAGATCCACCGTGGAGAAGACCTTGTAATGCGCGATCCTGTTTACCAGGTCGGATATGTGGGGGAGAGGGTGCGCGTCCAGCTGCGTAAACCTGTTGATGGTCTGACTGTAGTCGATGACCATCCATTACTTCTCCCCGGTCTTTACCACCACTACTTGAGCTCTCCAGGGGCTGTTACTGGCTTCGATGCCTCCTTCCCTCCGTAGCCTTTGGACCTCTGACCTAATAAAGATCCGATCCTGGGCACTGTACCGTCTGCTCCTGGTGGCGACGGGTTTGCAATCCGGGATGAGGTTCGCAAACAGGGAAGGCGGGTCGACCATGAGGGTTGCGAGGCCGCAGACAGTGAGGAGGGGTATAGGGCCGCCGAATTTGAAAGTTAGACTTTGGAGATTACACTGGAAGTCTAACCCTAGGAGTGTGGCCACGCAGAGGCGGGGAAGGACGTAGAACCGGTAATTTTTTAACTCCCTTCCCTGGACTGTGAGGTTTGCGACACAAATCCCCTTTATCGCTGCTGAGTGTGAACCGGAGGCCAGGGAGATTTTTTGATTAACGGGGTGGACGGGGAGAGAACAGCACCTTACCGTGTCGGGGTGTATGAAGCTCTCCGTGCTCCCAGAGTCGATTAAGCAGGACGTCTCGTGCCCGTTGATTAGTACCGTTTTGTAGCAGTTGAGAGTGTCCGAGGCCGGGACTGGTCCAGGGTCACCGAGGCTAATCGCAGCAGTTGAGTGTTCTCTTCGGGCGGTGTGCGGTCAGCCGCGCTGGGGTCCTGGGAGTCCATCCAAGATGGCGGCTCCCATTGGTCACACATGGCTGGGGGTGCACAAAATGGCGGCGCCCATCCATCGAACGAGGTGTCCGCGGGACAAGGTGGCGGTGCCAGGGGGCCGCACGTGGCCCTGGAGGAGGAAGATGGCAGCGCCCGCTGGCCGCACGGGGACCATGCAGAGGATTGTGGTGGCGGTCCGCATTCGCCGCCGGAGACCGCGGCGGCCGCATGGGCCTGGCATACCACCACGAAGTGGCCCTTTTAACCGCATCCCTTGCGCGGGCCGGGCAGCGCTGCCGGGGGTGCTTGGCCTGCCTGCACAAGTAGCAGCGGGGCCCCCTGAGGTTGCCAGGCCGCCTTGCAGCACAAGCTTGTGGGGGGATGGGGGATGTCTCGGGGTCGACCGCGGGGGGGGGGGGGTTCCACGCTGCCCAGGGGGCTGCCGCGGGGTCGGGTACGTAAGCTCATTGTGCTTACATTGTGCTCAATGACACCCTCATTGTGCTTTGGGGCTTGGTTGAGGGGGGGAGGGGGGAGTTCTGCCGGGGCTCCTGAGGAATTTCCTGCTCCCCTGAGGGCCCTGGAGGGTCAGCCACTGGGCAGCCAGTGCTGCCTGGGTGGAAGTGGCAGCAGCCATCAGCTCGGGCAGCGTGACCAGGTGGACCCACACCCAGTGCCCGTAAGAAGGTCAACAACCTACACTGGACCACACAGGGAGGTTGGCACTGCTCCCCATGAGACTGCACCTGGCACCCCCTCCGCCCAGCACTGTGCCGTGCCCTGGCCCACCCATACCCTTCCCCAAAACCTTCTTCCCTGGCACCCACAGCAGCCTCCCCGACCACCCCCCCTGAACCCACCCCCAGAACCTCTCTCCCGTCCGCCCGCGGTGAATCACGCCCTCTGTGTCCCGCAGGAGATGTTGTCCCACACTGTCAGGTGAGGGCCCAGATGGACAGCGGGGGGCCGGGCATTAGAATCCTCACCACCCTCAAGGAATGGGCCTTGGAGGTGACGGGGGAAGCCAAGGACAGAACAGTCACCAATGTGGAGGTCGGCACATGCCGCAGAGGTGAGGGTTCACCAGGCTCCACCCAGATGGACTGTCACATGTGAGTTGTTGTTGCCTTAGTGACTGACCCATCCCTCCCACTGACCACATGTCCATTCTCCCGCAGGTCCTCCAGCCGACGGCACCGGCCCATCCCGGGCGGCCCCCTCCCCAGATTCCCATCTGAACACTTCAGAGGGGAGCTCCGAGGAAGCCACGATCGGAGCGTCAGAGCTGTCACCCCCACCCTCCCCCAGCGCAGAGACACGCCCCTCGGTGGGACATGTCAGTGGACAGGCTCCTGGGGCACAGTCTGAGCACCACACAGCTGCTGATGTACATCAGGTGGAGGCAGGAACCCCCCCAGGCGGGACAGCAGTGGGAAGGCTGCTGGTCCCAGGACCCAGCTGGGTCCCAGCCTGATGCTGAGCCTCTGGTCACCCGGAGCTGATGGAGACGATAGGGAGCGGCCGGGACATTCAGAGGGAGATGTCAGCATCACTCCAGCAGGTCCATAGCTGATTGGAGGAGTCCCAGGGGCTACGGGCACAGGAGATGTCGCCGGCAATGAGTGGCACCGAGGCCAACACTGCCAGGGTGGCGACCGCAGTGGCGAGCCTGGTGCACGATGTCGGCACCGTGAGTGAAGGTGTCCAAGACGTCGCGCAGTCAGTGACGGTCACGGCTGAGGGTCTCGGCAGAATGTCCGACTCACTGGGGGATGTCACCCAGTACCAGGCCGACCTTGATGGGGTTCTGCAGGACATGTTCCGCTCCTGGACAGGCCGAGGCACTGCGGAGTGAGTTCCAGTCACTGAGGAGCATCGCCGAGGGTGTCGACACAATGGTGCAGATATCGGGGAGCCAGGGCTGGCAGAGTGGATGATGCAGGGGCAGCCGGGGCTGGAACCAGCTTCCCCACCCTCCCCAGGTGAACCCTCAGGCCCTATGGGCACTGACCGGGAGGAGGGGCTGACCTCACCTCATAGTGTGGCGACGGGGCCACCAGCTCCCCGAGTTCCACTCCGCTGACAACTCTGCCCCTCGAAGTCAGCACACAGGACAGGACAGCTCGACTGAGCATGTGTCACCGGCAAATGAGCCGGGGCCCTCCAGCCCCAGAGGATGCCCGTCAGCAGCATCGAGGACCACAAGACAATATCAGCAGCTCATGTGTCCCTCAGATGTGCGAACTGGGGACACATCTAGACGTAGCAGTAGAGCTGGGAGGGCCAGGCACTTTGAGGATCACTGAGGGCACTTGGGGGGGGTGGGTGAAGCGGTGGGTAGGGGGTAGGGGATAAGGGGAGGGAGTGTGTGTTGGGGGAGGGGTGGGGGGAGTGAGAGGGTGATGGGGAGAGTGGGGCAGTGGTGGACATTTACGTGAGATACATTGAACCATTCGATACATCAGTATGCCTCCTTCTGTCACTTTCTTCTGCAATGTGGGCTGACCTCTGAACCCTTACCCCATCTCTCCAGGCGTGGGGGTCACTCCCCACCCCCCTCTCCAGGCACACGGCGTGCAGATGATGGGTGTGAGCGAGCACTCCGCAGACAGGCAGTGGTCAGACTCGGCCGAGATTGAGGAGCACCAGCTCCCAGCACTCTGCGGGTTATCGCTACCCGCCTGCCCTCGACTGTGACCTCCCCGGGAGCGTCCTCCGGTCCCAGCTGGTCCGGTGCCTCGTCCTCCTCGGTGGCCACATGTTCCTCATCCTCCACCTCCAGCACGTCACCTCACTGTTGCGCCAGGTTGTGGAGGACACATCAGGTGAGACTCTGGGGGGCGTACTGCAGGGCACCACCGGAAGGGTTGAGGCAACAGGACCGCATCATGAGGAGTCCGATGCTCCGCTCAACCACAGCCCAGGTGGCTAATGGGCCTCGTGGTACCGGATCTCCACATCCGGCCTCCGTGCGGGCACCATTACCCAGGTCCTCAGCAGGTACCACTTATCTCCCAGGAACCAGCTGCCCATCCTGGGGTGCTCCTCGAAGAGGCCGGAAATGACCGATTGCCCCAAGGTGTAGCTCCATGGGAAGTATGCATACATGTGCATGATCTTCACATGTTTCAGCGGGAGCAGTGCGGAAGGAGGTTGCTGGGAGGTAAGTCAACCTTTAAAAGCACTTGTCTTTGCAGGGGCAGGCCAGTCGATTTCGGCGGGAGTGGAGCTGGCTGGTTAGTCAATTTCAGCAGGAGCTGAGAATTTTTCTTTTTTTTAAAATTAGTTTTTTAGGCGGGAACAGGAAGTCGACCCGCGGACGTCTGGGAAGACCCTCACCAATAAATTCTGGTGGAGAGGAAACCCGAGACACTACACGTGTAGTGTCTCCCACCCGCCCTCCTCCTCTAACCTAATAATAAAACCCATTGGTCTGAGGTAAGTACCATATTTTATTATATTATTATTATTTTTTATAAAAATTTAATTTAGTTGTTAGCCAGATCTTGGTAGAAAGTTAGAGGAATGGCAGGGAAGGGAGTGCAATGTTCCTCCTGCAGGATGTTTGAGGTGAGGGATGCAGTTAGTGTCCCTGCTGATTTTACCTGCAGGAAGTGCTGCCATCTCCAGCTCCTCCAAGACCGAGTTAGGGAACTGAAGCTGGAGTTGGAAGAACTTCGGATCATTCGGGAGGCAGAAGGGGTTATAGATAGCAGCTTCAGGGAATTAGTTACACCAAAGATTGGAGATAGGTGGGTAACTGTAAGAGGGACTGGGAAAAAGCAGTCAGTGCAGGGATCCCCTGCGGTCGTTCCCCTGAGAAACAAGTATACCGCTTTGGATACTTGTGGGGGGGACGACTTACCAGGAGTAAGCCATGGGGTACGGGCCTCTGGCACGGAGTCTGTCCCTGTTGCTCAGAAGGGAAGGGGGGAGAGGAGCAGAGCATGAGTAATTGGGGACTCTATAGTCAGGGGCACAGATAGGAGATTTTGTGGGAGCGTGAGAGACTCGCGTTTGGTATGTTGCCTCCCAGGTGCAAGGGTACATGATGTCTCGGATCGTGTTTTCCGGGTCCTTAAGGGGGAGGGGGAGCAGCCCCAAGTCGTGGTCCACATTGGCACTAACGACATAGGTAGGAAAGGGGACAAGGATGTCAGGCAGGCTTTTAGGGAGCTAGGATGGAAGCTCAGAACTAGAACAAACAGAGTTGTTATCTCTGGGTTGTTGCCCGTGCCACGTGATAGTGAGATGTGGAATAGGGAGAGAGAGCATTTAAACACGTGGCTACAGGGATGGTGCAGGCGGGAGGGATTCAGATTTTTGGATAACTGGGGCTCTTTCTGGGGAAGGTGGGACCTCTACAGACAGGATGGTCTACATCTGAACCTGAGGGGCACAAATATCCTGGGGGGGGAGATTTGTTAGTGCTCTTTGGGGGGGTTTAAACTAATGCAGCAGGGGCATGGGAACCTGGATTGTAGTTTTAGGGTAAGGGAGAATGAGAGTATAGAGGTCAGGAGCACAGATTTGACGTCGCAGGAGGGGGCCAGTGTTCAGGTAGGTGGTTTGAAGTGTGTCTACTTCAATGCCAGGAGTATACAAAACAAGGTAGGGGAACTGGCAGCATGGGTTGGTACCTGGGACTTCGATGTTGTGGCCATTTCGGAGACATGGATAGAGCAGGGACAGGAATGGATGTTGCAGGTTCCGGGGTTTAGGTGTTTTAGTAAGCTCAGAGAAGGAGGCAAAAGAGGGGGAGGTGTGGCGCTGCTAGTCAAGAGCAGTATTACGGTGGCGGAGAGGATGCTAGATGGGGACTCTTCTTCCGAGGTAGTATGGGCTGAAGTTAGAAACAGGAAAGGAGAGGTCACCCTGTTGGGAGTTTTTTATAGGCCTCCTAATAGTTCTAGGGATGTAGAGGAAAGGATGGCGAAGATCATTCTGGATATGAGTGAAAGTAACAGGGTAGTTATTATGGGAGACTTTAACTTTCCAAATATTGACTGGAAAAGATATAGTTCGAGTACAATAGATGGGTCGTTTTTTGTACAGTGTGTGCAGGAGGGTTTCCTGAAACAATATGTTGACAGGCCAACAAGAGGCGAGGCCACGTTGGATTTGGTTTTGGGTAATGAACCAGGCCAGGTGTTGGATTTGGAGGTAGGAGATCACTTTGGGGACAGTGACCACAATTCGGTGACGTTTACGTTAATGATGGAAAGGGATAAGTATACACCGCAGGGCAAGAGTTATAGCTGGGGGAAGGGCAATTATGATGCCATTAGACGTGACTTGGGGGGGATAAGGTGGAGAAGTAGGCTGCAAGTGTTGGGCACACTGGATAAGTGGGGCTTGTTCAAGGATCAGCTACTGCATGTTCTTGATAAGTATGTACCGGTCAGACAGGGAGGAAGGCGTCGAGCGAGGGAACCGTGGTTTACCAAGGAAGTGGAATCTCTTGTTAAGAGGAAGAAGGAGGCCTATGTGAAGATGAAGTGTGAAGTTTCAGTTGGGGCGATGGATGGTTACAAGGTAGCGAGGAAGGATCTAAAGAGAGAGCTAAGATGAGCAAGGAGGGGACATGAGAAGTATTTGGCAGGAAGGATCAAGGAAAACCCAAAAGCTTTCTATAGGTATGTCAGGAATAAGCGAATGACTAGGGAAAGAGTAGGACCAGTCAAGGACAGGGATGGGAAATTGTGTGTGGAGTCTGAAGAGATAGGCGAGATACTAAATGAATATTTTTCGTCAGTATTCACTCAGGAAAAAGATAATGTTGTGGAGGAGAATGCTGAGCCGCAGGCTAATAGAATAGATGGCATTGAGGTACGTAGGGAAGAGGTGTTGGCAATTCTGGACAGGCTGAAAATAGATAAGTCCCCGGGACCTGATGGGATTTATCCGAGGATTCTCTGGGAGGCCAGGGAAGAGATTGCTGGACCTTTGGCTTTGATTTTTATGTCATCATTGGCTACAGGAATAGTGCCAGAGGACTGGAGGACAGCAAATGTGGTCCCTTTGTTCAAAAAGGGGAGCAGAGACAACCCCGGCAACTATAGACCGGTGAGCCTCACGTCTGTAGTGGGTAAAGTCTTGGAGGGGATTATAAGAGACAAGATTTATAATCATCTAGATAGGAATAATATGATCAGGGATAGTCAGCATGGCTTTGTGAAGGGTAGGTCATGCCTCACAAACCTTATTGAGTTCTTTGAGAAGGTGACTGAACAGGTAGACGAGGGTAGAGCAGTTGATGTGGTGTATATGGATTTCAGCAAAGCGTTTGATAAGGTTCCCCACGGTAGGCTATTGCAAAAAATACGGAGGCTGGGGATTGAGGGTGATTTAGAGATGTGGATCAGAAATTGGCTAGCTGAAAGAAGACAGAGGGCGGTGGTTGATGGGATATGTTCAGAATGGAGTACAGTCACAAGTGGAGTACCACAAGGATCTGTTCTGGGGCCGTTGCTGTTCGTCATTTTTATCAATGACCTAGAGGAAGGCGCAGAAGGGTGGGTGAGTAAATTTGCAGACGATACTAAAGTCGGTGGTGTTGTCGATAGTGTGGAAGGATGTAGCAGGTTACAGAGGGATATAGATAAGCTGCAGAGCTGGGCTGAGCGGTGGCAAATGGAGTTTAATGTAGAGAAGTGTGAGGTGATTCACTTTGGAAGGAATAACAGGAATGCGGAATATTTGGCTAATGGTAAAGTTCTTGAAAGTGTGGATGAGCAGAGGGATCTAGGTGTCCATGTACATAGATCCCTGAAAGTTGCCACCCAGGTTGATAGGGTTGTGAAGAAGGCCTATGGAGTGTTGGCCTTTATTGGTAGAGGGATTGAGTTCCGGAGTCGGGAGGTCATGTTGCAGCTGTACAGAACTCTGGTACGGCCGCATTTGGAGTATTGCGTACAGTTCTGGTCACCGCATTATAGGAAGGACGTGGAGGCTTTGGAGCGGGTGCAGAGGAGATTTACCAGGATGTTGCCTGGTATGGAGGGAAAATCTTATGAGGAAAGGCTGATGGACTTGAGGTTGTTTTCATTGGAGAGAAGAAGGTTAAGAGGAGACTTAATAGAGGCATACAAAATGATCAGGGGGTTGGATAGGGTGGACAGTGAGAGCCTTCTCCCGCGGATGGATATGGCTGGCACGAGGGGACATAACTTTAAACTGAGGGGTAATAGATATAGGACAGAGGTCAGAGGTAGGTTCTTTACGCAAAGAGTAGTGAGGCCGTGGAATGCCCTACCTGCTACAGTAGTGAACTCGCCAACATTGAGGGCATTTAAAAGTTTATTGGATAAACATATGGATGATAATGGCATAGTGTAGGTTAGATGGCTTTTGTTTCGGTGCAACATCGTGGGCCGAAGGGCCTGTAATGCGCTGTATCGTTCTATGTTCTATGTTCTATGTTCTAAGTGTGAGGTTGTCCATTTTGGAAGGACAAATATGAATGCGGAATACAGGGTTAACGGTAGAGTTCTTGGCAATGTGGAGGAGCAGAGAGATCTTGGGGTCTATGTTCATACATCTTTGAAAGTTGCCACTCAAGTGGATAGAGCTGTGAAGAAGGCCTATGGTGTGCTCGCGTTCATTAACAGAGGGATTGAATTTAAGAGCCGTGAGGTGATGATGCAGCTGCACAAAACTTTGGTAAGGCCACATTTGGAGTACTGTGTACAGTTCTGGTCGCCTCATTTTAGGAAGAATGTGGAAGCTTTGGAAAAGGTGCAAAGAAGATTTACCAGGATGTTGCCTGGAATGGAGAGTAGGCTTACGAGGAAAGGTTGAGGGTGCTAGGCCTTTTCTCATTAGAACGGAGAAGGATGAGGGGCGACTTGATAGAGGTTTACAAGATGATCAGGGGAATAGATAGAGTAGACAGTCAGAGACTTTTTCCCCGGGTGGAACAAACCATTCCAAGGGGACATAAATTTAAGGTGAAAGGTGGAAGATATAGGAGGGATATCAGAGGTAGGTTCTTTACCCAGAGAGTAGTGGGGGCATGGAATGCACTGCCTGTGGAAGTAGTTGAGTCGGAAACATTAGGGACGTTCAAGCAGCTATTGGATAGGTACATGGATTACGGTAAAATGATATGGTGTAGATTTATTTGTTCTTAAGGGCAGCACGGTAGCATTGTGGATAGCACAATGCTTCACAGCTCCAGGGTCCCAGGTTCGATTCCGGCTTGGGTCACTGTCTGTGCGGAGTCTGCACGTCCTCCCCGTGTCTGCGTGGGTTTCCTCCGGGTGCTCCTGTTTCCTCCCACAGTCCAAAGATGTGCAGGTTAGGTGAATTGGCCAATGATAAATTGCCCTTAATGTCCAAAATTGCCCTTGGTGTTGGGTGGAGGTGTTGGGTTTGGGTGGGGTGCTCTTTCCAAGAGCCGGTGCAGACTCGATGGGCCGAATGGCCTCCTTCTGCACTGTAAATTCAATGATAATCTATGATTAATCTAGGACAAAGGTTCGGCACAACATCGTGGGCCGAAGGGCCTGTTCTGTGCTGTATTTCCTATGTTCTATGTTCTATGTTCATGTGGTGGTTACACATGTGCTGTTGTTCAGGGTGTGGAAGCCCTTCCTGTGAACGTCTACCAGCCCCTGGACCTGGGGCATCCCGGTGATGGTGGAGAATCCTGCAGCCCGGGCATCTTGTTGGGCTTGGCCTATGTCAAATTTGATATAGTTTGCTGCCCGGGCAAACAGGGCACGGTGACGTGCCAGGTACTCCTGTGGGCTGTGGCCTGCGAGATCTCGTCTGTGGCCACACAGATCTTGGCTCTGGATTGCTCCTGAGGTGTAAACATTCAGAGCTGCAGTGACCTTAAGCGGGAGCGGGTGTCCCCCTCTCCACGTGGTGCCAAATCCGCGAGGACATGGCACAGGTGCTGCGCCATCTCCTTGTTGAGGCGGAGCCTCCTGCGGCACGCGGTGTCCGTCATCTGTTCAAACGTCCAGCGACCCCTGTCCACCCTGGGCCATTGCGGGCCTCCCTCTCTGGGTCCTGTAGTGATCTCTGTATGTGTTAATACATGTTCAGTCAATGCAAAGTAAGTACAGACAAATGATCACTAGATGGCAACACTGACAGGAACTATATAAGGAGTTTCCCGCTCTTTCTTTAGTTAGTGTGTGTGTGGAGAACAGTTAGACTGAAGATGTGAGCAGATCAGAGTGCAGTGTATTATCATAATTGTTAGTTTAATCTAAACTTACTTATTTGTTTTACTAGTCAAAGTATTGAAGTGAAAGAACTCACTAGTTTATTATATATTACTCAATAAACATTTTGCTATCATCTGGAAGCCTTTGACTATTTCTCATCAGAATTCAATACAGCTCGGCCAGACAAAAGAGTAATATTTATATTACAATTTAGTAATATAACAGGCCCCTCCCTGGCCTGATGGGCGGCTGGGTCCTCAGGGTGTGGGGAGGGGCCCGGCACATGGGCCGCTGCCTCGAGCATCTGCAGACACCACTGCCGCCGCCGTCTCTGGCGTCTGGCCGCCCGGCCAAGCAGCAGCACTAGGGCCTGTTGCATGGGGTCCAAAATATCGTCCATACCTTTCAGTATCTAAGGAATTGGGAGAGGGTGTGACACTGACAAACAGCGGTGGCTCCCACCCCGGGATCCTCCATTCCCTATTGATTCCCCCCCCCCCCCCACACTCACCTGGAACGCCCTGCCCACGCACACCCGGCAGAAATGGGGGCCCCTCTTCACCGGACTCCAGACCCTGTATCCCTGACACCCGCACATGACATTACCTGGACCGGGGCTGACCCCTCCCCAGTGCACTCACCCACCCTCTATCTGGGGACATGTCCCGGGACTGGAGCCCAGCCCCTGGGTGTTTGGATGTTGGCCGCTATGCCCATGGTGTGCCTCCAGCAGTGACCAGGCAGAGTGACCAGGCAGAGTGACCAGGCAGAGTGACCAGGCATCGAGGTCTGATTGGCAATGACTCCCACATATTACATGGCCGGCCCACCCACGGTAATCCACTCGAGATGTGTTAATTTCCTATTAGCAATAGCTTCAGTCGCAAGGCCAGAGGCCTGTGCGCAGTGGGGGTTATGGGCGGTCGGTGGGGCAGACAGGCAGGAACTAGGGTTGCCCCCAGAACAGGTACACAAGATCCAGGGGTTGGCATTGCAGAGCTGCACACAGTTGCCCCCCCCCCCAGCGAAGCCCCCCAAGCCTCGATAACCCCACCCCAATTGAGGGTGGACCCCCCGCATAGCTCACTGCCTGTGAGCGAAGATGACCGCTCCCCTCCTCAGATCCCCACAGCGCCCATTCCGTCAGATTCACATTTTTTAAAAGGAGCATTAATCAACGCCAGCGTCAGCACTCGCTGGGGAGGCCATTAGATTGGGTTTGATCTGATTTATTGTCACGCGTACTGAGGTACAGTGGAAAGTGTTGTCCTGCGTACAGTCCAGACAGATCATTCCATACATGAAAAAGCAAAGGTTATACATAAATACACAATGTAAATACATGTGGGGTGGCCCCTGTTAATTGTATGGAAATCAGGGCAGCATGGTGGCGCAGTGGTTAGCACTGCTGCCTCACGGCGCCGAGGTCCCAGGTTCGATCCCGGCTCTGGGTCACTGTCCGTGTGGAGTTTGCACATTCTCCCCGTGTCTGCGTGGGTTTCGCCCCCACAACCCAAAGATGTGCAGGGTAGGTGGATTGGCCACGCTATATTGCCCCTTAATAGGACAGAAATTAATTGGGTGCTCTTAATTTTTTAAAAAATTGTATTAAAATGGGGTTTAAGTGGTGAGAATTGGTTTCTCGCTGCAGCAAGATCCCAATTTTGCCCCCGGGACCAGCCGCTTGCATCGCAAACTGTTTAACCCCTGGCGCGTTTCTCGTTTTCGGCCTCTCCCGCTATTCACCGGCCTTGTCGCGCTCTCACTTGAGCGGAATGAGGGCACTGGATCGCGCACCCTGATTCAAGTTAGCTCCTTTTCGCTCTCGGGGGCTGCTACGCACTGTGAGCATTTCCAGTATTTCTATTTTTTTAAACATTTCCAGCATTCACAGTAGCTTCTTTTTGTTTTGTGTGCCAAAGAAATGTTTTTGAGTGGTTTAGGGTACATCATGATTAGAGATAATGCCTTTGTTTTGAGGAACAGGTTTTTTGATCGCAATCATTGTTGTTTCTAACATAGCTGACATCATAAATTATTTTCAATCTGCTTTTAGAAGCTATTGGAAGCTATTTCCTTATCACGACAGTGAATATCTGAACAAATGGTCTTAATTATATGCATCTTAAGTTAAAGTTTATTTTGAAGATGGCTTTTCTGTTAAAAAAATAGTTCAAAAATGCAATAATTCAGAGTTTGGTTTATTTTAATTTAATTTTAATGTGTTCTGATAGGTCCAAATTCTATCAAAGATATTTGACAAATATTTGTGCTTTAGAAACGCCAAGTTCTCATTTTGTGGTTCCCAATAGTTTTTATTTCAAACAATTTTTTTTAAAAGGCTCTTCAGGTAAGAAAAGGCTACCAGCCCTCTCTCAGACTTCAATTAAAATGTCCTCACCGTGGCTGTTTCGCTGCTACAGTCCCCAAAACTACTCCCTGAAATCCAAGGAACGCAGACTTGAAAGAATATGGAGGACAATTGGTTTAACCATTGACCACCAGACCTGGTTGGACCAAGTAAAACTCTATCAGAGTCCTGCTCTCCTAGATACCCGAAAATGCCAAGATTCCCCACAGCTTCTTATCTCTACTGCAGACCCCTCTCCCATCTCCTCCATTCTCACCTTTGAATGTTAGTGCAGGAGCTGATGGACTTCTTTGTCACGAACATCAAGACCATCTGATCAGCTGCCTCTAATCTGGTCTTGAAACCCACCTCCTGCTCCCTCGTCTCCCATTAAACTATTGGTCATTATTACGATCAGGTGGGGTGGGGATGGGTGGAGGAGCGTAAATTGGCACGGAGTGGATTCCTTCAGGAATCTTGCTCACCCTGACCCGGATGTGATTTTCCGGTGGGTGTAGAAGCCAGGTATTTCGAATACAACTAGTATAGGTAAAAGATAGCTGTTTAAGCATAAATGTTGAGCCCCAGTTTTAAATACCCATTTTACAGCATAATTCACTTTTACTGAAGTCCATTGTTCTGGCAAATGCATATTTTCAAAGACAGTGTGACATTAAAACAGCACAGTTGCAAAACAATTTGACACTGCTTGTGCTGATTGTCAAGGCCAAGGACTGAGTTCCATGGCAACTAGGTGGCAAGAGTCCAATGCAGTTTGTAAGAGCATTGAATCATATATATATTCTCGATATGAAGTCTCAATTGTTACATTAGCCAAGCCAGCTAAAAGATTAGCAAAATATCACATTCCATAACATGTAGCCATGAAACAATTAAAAAGCTGATGTTGCCCATTGAAGATGGACGGCTTGCCATCAAATCAAATGTGTTTGAGTCTAACCCAAACCAATTAGGATTATATTGGGGTGTAATTAGATGACTTAAGACAGATATGAAAGTGTATAACTGAAAAGTTTCCGCCCGCCATTTTAGAGATGTCTTTTGGTGTTGTCTGTCCTTAATTTCTGTCTTTGATTCTAGTCTCCATTTTAGAGATGTCTTTTTGGGGTTCTGTCAGTCTACCAGTCTGTGTCAGTGATGTTAGTCCACTTTTGATTTTGAGTTTGAGTTTAGCTGAAGATTAGCTTTCTCTCTCTCTTCATGTTTCATTGCCAGACTTTGACCTTTTAAAAGTTACTTTCGAGCTGTCTGCCTAAGCAAAGAAAGATAATGTCTGTAATTCTCTGAAAGCTTCGAATTGTCTACGAATTGCCTTTTAAATGACTTTCAAATTGTAATCAAGCGACTACAAATAAAACAATTCCTTTTGGCACCTGAGGAGTTTATACTGCAAATTTCTGCTGAGTTCCAGTATTCGCAAAGTGCTACTGATAACCGAATAGCAGAGATAATATAAATTCCTTCAACTATACACAGTCGAATAATACAAGGAATCGAACAACTTGGCATAGTCCAGAAATAGTACAAATCTTATAACTTGTCGTATTGCGCCAGGACTTGATTCATCAACTAAGCTTCTCCCAAACTTGGCGTAGTTCGACAGGTTAAGATCCCATAAATTAAAGATTCCTTCAGTGGGGTCGACAGGGCCTTGGACTGGAATTCTGCCCATTCCCCAATTAATGCAGGTGGGCGCCCAATGACTGAGGGTGGGAAACAGTGGAAGTTCTCACCTTTAATCTTGGGGGGGAAGGCAAGCACCTCAATGGACCAGAGTGCTCTGGCCTCCCCTCGACATACTCCCTGTCCCCCCATGTTACCAAAACATGGTCATAGCAAGTTGATTCCAGATCCATGGTTTGACAGGATTGGATTGTGGCTGGACGAGTTCCTTTCTCGGCATAGATTCTTGTCTAAAGTGTCTAATGGCTTGTTCCCCTGAGGTGATTGTGGTAGTCACCACAGTTGTATTATATTGTATATATGGGTATTACGGTAAGGCCCCTGTACTACAGGTACGGGGGTAGATCCCTGCCTGCTGGCTCCGCCCAGTAGGCGGAGTATAAATGTGTGTGCTCTCCGAACAGCAGCCATTTCGTAAGCTGCTGTAGGAGGCCACACATCTCTGTGTAATAAAGCCTCGATTACTCTCTACTCTCGTCTCGTCGTAATTGACAGTGCATCAATTTATTACACAGAGATTTTTCTGAGATGGATCTCCGCATCGAGCCAGTTCGCCTGCAGCTCCATCCTCAAGCAGACAACGCCAAAAACGACTTCGCACATTGGCTAGCTTGCTTTGAAGCATACATCGGGTCTGCGCCAGACCCAACCTCAGAAGCACAGAAGCTCCAGATTCTGTACACGCGGCTGAACTCCAACGTTTTTCCCCTCGTCCAGGACGCGCCGACCTACGCAGAGTCCATGGCGCTACTGAAGGAGAATTACGCTCAGCAGACCAACAAGATCTACGCCAGGCACCTCCTATCCACACGGCACCAACTTCCCGGTGAGTCTGTGGAAGAGTTCTGGCGTGCCCTGCTCGCCCTGGTGAGAGACTGTGACTGCCAGGCCGTTTCGGCCACTGAACATTCAAACCTGCTAATGAGAGACGCGTTTGTTACGGGCATAGGGTCTGACTACATCCGCCAGCGCCTCTTAGAAGGCACGCTTGACCTCGCAGCGACCAAGAAACTAGCGCTCTCGCTCACGGTCGCCTCAGGCAATGTACAGGCTTATGCTCCCGACCGCACGGCCCAGCCCCCCCTGTGCATTGTGGACCCCGCCAGCGACCAGCCCATCGTGGACCCCATCAGCGACCGCCCTCAGCCGACCCTGCGCTGCGCGGCAGCCAACCAACCCCGGGGGACCGAAGTGCTAGTTTTGCGGACATTTTGCTGCAGTGTGCCAGGCCCGCTCAATCGCTGCTTTTGTCCCGGCACCCCCCACGTGTGGCCAGGGAGCGCCGTCATCTTCCTCTCCTCAGACCACGTGCGGCCCGTGGGTGCCGCCATCTTGCCTGTCCCAGGACACGTGCGGCCCATGGGCGCCACCATCTTACCCGTCTCAGGACCCCTGCCCGTCGGGCACCTCATCGGGCCGCTCATCGCCTGCAACCGCCGACGACCAGCTGCGTCTCGCCTCGGTCACGATCGACCAGTCTCGACCGCACAACCTCGCGACCGCTTCGACAAAGGTGAAGGTCGACGGGCACGAGATATCCTGCCTTCTGGACTCCGGGAGCACTGAGAGCTTCACCCACCCCGATACGGTAAGGCGCTGCTCCCTCGCGGTACACCCCGCTAACCAGAGAATCTCCCTGGCCTCCGGATCCCATTCCATAGCGATCCGGGGGTACTGCATCGCCACCCTCACCGTCCAGGGTGTAGAGTTCAGCAGCTTCCGGTTCTACGTCCTCCCCAACCTTGCTACTCGGCCTGGACTTCCAGTGCAACCTCCAGAGCCTAACCCTGAAATTCGGCGGGCCCCTACCACCCCTTACTGTTTGCGGCCTCACGACCCTTAAGGTCGACCCACCTTCCCTGTTTGCAAACCTCACCCCGGATTGCAAACCCGTCGCCACCAGGGGCAGACGGTACAGCGCCCAGACAGGACCTTCATCAGGTCCGAAGTCCAGCGACTGCTGCGGGAAGGTATCATCGAGGCCAGCAACAGCCCCTGGAGAGCCCAAGTGGTAGTGGTGAAAACGGGGGAGAAAAACAGGATGGTCGTTGACTACAGTCAGACCATCAATCGGTACACGCAGCTCGACGCGTACCCCCTCCCACGCATATCTGATATGGCCAATCAGATTGCGCAATACCGGGTCTTCTCGACAGTGGACCTGAAATCTGCCTACTACCAGCTCCCCATCCGTAAGGCGGACCAACCATACACTGCATTCGAGGCAGATGGCCGCCTTTACCATTTCCTTTGGGTTCCCTTCTGCGTCTCAGTCTTCCAACGGGAGATGGACCGAATGGTTGACCGGTACGGGCTGCGGGCCACTTTCCCATACCTGGACAACGTCACCATCTGTGGCCACGACCAGCAGGACAACGACGCCAACCTTTCCAAATTTCTCCACACCACCACACTCCTCAACCTAACTTTGTGTTTGAGAAAGTTTCCCATGGCAGGTTGATGGAAAAAGTGAAGTCTTATGGGGTTCAGGGTGTACTAGCTAGATGGATAAAGAACTGGCTGGGCAACAGGAGACAGAGGGTAGTGGTGGAAGGAAGTGTCTCAAAATGGAGAAAGGTGACTAGTGGTGTTCCACAGGAATCCGTGCTCGGACCACTGTTGTTTGTGATATACATAAATGATCTGGACGAAGGTATAGGTGGTCTGATTAGCAAGTTTGCAGATGATACTAAGATTGGTGGAGTTGCAGATAGCGAGGAGGACTGTCAGAGAATACAGCAAAATATAGATAGATTGGAGAGTTGGCCAGAGAAATGGCAGATGGAGTTCAATCCAGGCAAATGCGAGGTGATGCATTTTGGAAGGTCTAATTCAAGAGCGGACTATACGGTCAATGGAAGAGTCCTGGGGAAAACTGATGTACAGAGAGATCTGGGAGTTCAGGTCCATTGTACCCTGAAGGTGGTAACGCAGGTCGATAGAGTGGTCAAGAAGGCATACAGCATGCTTGCCTTCATCGGACGGGGTATTGAGTACAAGAGTCGGCAGGTCATGTTACAGTTGTATAGGACTTTGGTTAGGTCACATTTGGAATACTGCGTGCAGTTCTGGTCGCCACATTACCAGAAGGATGTGGATGCTTTAGAGAGGGTGCAGAGGAGGTTCACCAGGATGTTGCCTGGTATGGAGGGTGCTAGCTATGAAGAAAGGTTGAGTAGATTAGGATTGTTTTCGTTGGAAAGACGGAGGTTGAGGGGGGACCTGATTGAGGTCTACAAAATTATGAGAGGTATGGACAGGGTGGATAGCAACAAGCTTTTTCCAAGAGTGGGGGTGTCAATTACAAGGGGCCACGATTTCAAGGTGAGAGGGGGAAAGTTTAAGGGAGATGTGCGTGGAAAGTTTTTTACACAGAGGGTGGTGGGTGCCTGGAACGCTTTGCCAGCGGAGGTGGTAGAGGCGGGCACGATAGCATCATTTAAGATGCATCTAGACAGATATATGAACGGACGGGGAACAGAGGGAAGTAGATCCTTGGAAAATAGGCGACAGGTTTAGATAAAGGATCTGGATCGGCGCAGGCTGCGAGGGCCGAAGGGCCTGTTCCTGTGCTGTAATTTTCTTTGTTCTTTGTTTACAACAAGGAGAAGCGTGTGTCCAGCGCGAACCGATTAGCCATCCTTGGCTATGTGGTTCAGAACGGAGTTCTATGGCCCGACCCCGATCGCATGCGCCCCCTCATGGAACTCCCCCTCCCCCACTGCCCCAAGGCCCTCAAACGATGCCTGGGGTACTTTTCGTACTACGCCCAGTGGGTCCCAAACTATGCGGACAAGGCCCGCCCACTCATTCAATCCACCGCTTTCCCACTGACTGCCTAGGCTCACCAGGCCTTCAACCTTATCAAGGCCGACATCGCCAAGGCCGCAATGCACGCGGTCGACGAGACGCTTCCCTCCCAAGTTGAGAGCGATGCATCAGACGTCGCTCTGGCCACCACCCTTAACCAGGCAGGCAGACCCATGGCATTCTTTTCCCGCACCCTCCATGCCTCCGAAATTCGGCACTGCTCCGTCGAAAAGGAGGCCCAAGCGATCGTTGAAGCTGTGCGACATTGGAGGCATTGCCTGGCCGGCAGGAGATTCACTCTCCTCAGTGACCAATGGTCGGTTGCCTTCATGTTTAACAACATGATAAAACCTTGAGGTGGAGGATCGAGCTCTCCACCTACAATTACGAGATTTTGTATCGCCCCGGTAAGCTCAACGAGCCCCCCGATGCCCTGTCCCGAGGTACATGTGCCAGCGCACAAGTGGACGGACTCTGGACCCTGCACGACGATCTCTGTCACCCGGGAGTCACCCGCTTTTACCACTTCATTAAGGCCCGCAATCTGCCCTACTCCATTGAGGAAGTCAGGGCTATCACCAGAGACTGCCAGGTCTGCACAGAGTGAAAACCGCACTTCTACCGGCCAGACCGTGTGCGCTTGGTGAAGGCCTCCCGCCCCTTTGAACGCCTCGGCGTGGACTACAAAGGGCCCCTCCCCTCCACCGACCGCAACACGTACTTTGTTAATGTGGTCGACGAGTATCCCGATCCCCCTTCGCCGTCCCATGCCCCGATATGACGTCTGCCACCGTCATCAAAGCACCTCAACACCATCTTCGCTCTGTTCGGTTTCCCCGCCTACATCCACAGTGACAGGGGATCCTCATTCATGAGTGATGAGCTGCGTCAGTTCCTGCTCAACAGGGGTATCGCCTCGAGCAGGACGACCAGCTACAGCCCCCGGGGAAACGGGCAGGTGGAGCGGGAGAATGGGACGGTCTGGAGGGCCGTCCAGCTGGCCCTACGGTCCAGAAATCTCCCGGCCTCCCGCTGGCAGGAGATCCCCCCCAACGCACTTCACTCCAATCGGTCACTCTTGTGCACCGCGACCAACGAAACCCCCCACGAACGTCTCTTTGCCCTCCCCAGGAAGTCCACCTCCGGGGTTTCGCTCCCAACATGGCTGGCAGCTCCAGGACCCGTTCTCCTCCGCAAGCACGTGCGGCTGCACAAGGCTGACCCATTGGTTGAGAGGGTACAGCTACTCCATGCGAACCCGCAGTCCGCCTGACGGCCGCCAAGACACAGTCTCCCTCAGGGATCTGGCACCAGTTGGGTCCCCACATCCCCCCCCCCCCTCCCCCGGCGCACCCCACTGCAGCCCCCGCTCCAGGACAATCCGTGCTCCCCTTGCTCCCACCCGGGGATGAAGAGGATTTCGACACGCTCCCAGAGTCACCGAAGACCGAGCCGACGCCTGAGTTGCCACCAGCACTGCGGCGCTCTCAACGACAGATCAAGGCACCCGATCGTCTAAATTTGTAACCTTCTCTGTAATTTCAAAACCAATCTGTATGTATATAGTTTTCCACCTACCCCGCTGGACTCAGTTTTAACAGGGGGTGAATGTGGTAGTCGCCACTGTTGTATTATATTGTATATATGGGTATTACGGTAAGGCCCCGGACTACAGGTACGGGGGTAGATCCCTGCCTGCTGGCTCTGCCCAGGAAGCGGAGTATAAATGTGTGTGCTCTCCGAACAGCAGCCATTTTGTAAGCTGCTGTAAGAGGCCACACATCTCTGTGTAATAAAGCCTCGATTACATTCTACTCTTGTCTCGTCGTAATTGATAGTGCATCAGTGATTGTCTAAATAAATTCTTCAGACAGGCTGCCTCAAGCGGCACAGTGGTTCGCACTGCTGCCTACGGCGCTGAGGACCCAGGTTCGAGCCAGGCCCCAGGTCACTGTCTGTGTGGAGTTGAAATGAAAATGGAATGAAAATCGCTTATTGTCACAAGTAGGCTTCAAATGAAGTTACTGTGAAAAGCCCCTAGTCGCCACATTCCGGCGCCTGTTCGGGGAGGCTGTTACGGGAATTGAACCGTGCTGCTGGCCTGCCTTGGTCTGCTTTAAAAGCCAGCGATTTAGCCCTGTGCTAAACCAGCCCCTGTTTACACATTCTCCCCGTGTCTGTGTCGGTCTCACCCCAACTCAAAGATGTGCAGGGTAGGTAGATTGGCCAACGCTAAATTGCCCCTTAAATGGAAAAACAATGATTGAGCACTCTAAATTTATTTTTAAAAAGACAGGCTGACTCCATTTTGTTTTTTAATTTAGAGTACCCAATTCATTTTTTCCAATTAAGGGGCAATTTAGCGTGGCCAATCCACCTACCCTGCACATCTTTGGGTTGTGGGGGTGAAACCCACGCAGACACGGGGAGAATGTGCAAACTCCACACGGACAGCGACCCAGAGCCGGGATCGAACCTGGGACCTCGGCGCCGTGAGGCAGCAGTGCTAACCACTGCAGGCTGACTCCATTTGAATGGCTTTAGAATGTCGAATGACCAATGAAGCCAGTGGAAGGAAGGAAAGGATTTATTTTACTTTTAACAATAAGCTGCCCATGACAGGAACTATCTCCAATCACAATCCCGCCAACATGCCGGTCCCTCCTCGGGCCGGCTTTTCTGCTTGGTTCTAACGAGCCCCAGCTGGGTGGTTCCCCCCCTTACCTGGGAAGCTGGTACTCTGAAAGCCCTGTGGGGAGATTGATAATAGTTTCCCCGTGGGCCTCGTGGGGATTTTGACAGAATGTATAAGGTTCAGTCATGCAAATGTTTAGCCCTCTTAGAAGCTGTTGTTTTAAGTCTCTGGAAATCTGTTTCAGATCTTTTAAAACTCAACTGGTGGTTTCAGCCCAATAATTAAATAAAGTCATTTCCGATATACAATCACCCAATTTCCCCTCCTGGCCTCTGTGTTACCCAATATTGTTAACAATGTGATCTCTTCACGTGTTGTCTCTTTCTCCTCTAAATCTGTCACCACCACCCTCTCCTCAAAATATCTACCATAATTTTTGCAAACCACAGTTCCATCTTTAACCTCCCATTCTCCTCCAAAGTCCTTGAATGTCGTAAAAATCAATGCCTGTTTTCTCCAGAACTCCATGTTTGAATTCCTCCAATCAGATTCCTGCTCCAACCACAGTATCAAAATGGCTCAGAAATCAGATCCTTTGTGACGGTGACAAAGATGAATTCTTGTGCTTTCTGACCTGTCTACACTCTTTCACATGGTTTAACACACAATTCTTTTCCAACAGCTCTCCACTGTCACCCAAAGGTGGGGTGACTGGGTTATGGGTATAGGGTGGAGTTGTAAGCGTAAGTAGGGTGCCCTTTCCAAGGGCCGGTGCAGACTCAATGGACCGAAAGACCTCCTTCTGCACTGTAAATTAATTTTATGATTTACTTAAGAACATAAGAACTAGGAGCAGGAGTCGGCCATCTGACCCTTCGAGCCTGCTCCGCCGTTCAATGAGATTGTCATAATATACATCTATGTATATAATGCAGTGCAGACAGGCAGTGATTGACACACAGGATGACCAGTGAGTACACAGAACAGAGCAGCCAATCACCAGACAGGACACAACCACTATAAAGCCAGAGGGCACCAGTTTTCCCGCTCTCTCGGGACCCAGCCTCTGAGACAGTCAGAGTCCGTGAGCTGGCCAGTGCAAACACCATGTGGTAGCTAAGTGAGTCTGGTTAGGCTAGTATCAGGTCTCCAGTCAAGTCAGCATAGTGTCAACCCACAGTTAAACATGTATAATAGTTTGGATGTTAAATAAAATCGTGTTGCATCTTATCAAGTGTTGGAGGTCTGTCTCTCGCAACACTGCATCAAGTGCAGTCCACATCGACCCAGCCTACCCAACACATCATGGTATCAGTTGTTATACGTTTTAGTTACCGTTGTATGAAGAGTCAAAAGTCCTGTTCCTTTTCACCAAACACCATTTATTTCACTTCCACCGCTTCTGCACAAAATTCTAACAACACACCACCTGACACAAGAGCCACCTGAAGCCCCTTTACATATCAGTGTCAATCATTGGATACTTAACATAAATGAGACAACTAATTGCAATGACTCTTAATGCATTACTTAACTCTTAACCCATTACTTAACAGTCTCCCCTTCCTTGGAGAAAAAAATAATTAGGTGAAAACAAAATTTAAAGAAACTCAAAAACACACACGCAATTTCCCCCCTTCTTTTTTTTCCCTTTTTTTTTTGAAGAAAAAAAAACAAGTCACAGAAACAGGCGCCCTTCATTAACAATGTCCAAAAGTTAAATTTCTGTCAATATCTGAGATATATAAAAGGCCATATCCACCGCCTCTACAAAGCTTAACATCTCAGCAGCCAAACTGCTTTCGACCACTTTCCTTATTTTCTTGGTCTCCCACACAAGAGGACAGCATTTACCATTGTTCCCCAAGAGGAAAATGATAAAACCTCCTGTGCTTGATTTGCATCGGACGCATCACTATAAACTATGAATTTCAAGTGCCTAAGGTCACCTAAAACCGGGAACCTCAAAACACACTCCTGCATTTTTAGTTTGGCCAAACGCTTTATTTGCTCTTATTATGTCTTCCACTTTGGGATCATTCATTTTTGTACTCAACTCTGAGACATCAAGACTCACGTCCGGTCTAGTCTGTCTACCTAATCAATTCAGTTGCCCAATTAAACTTCGCAGTTGCTCTTTTTCCATCTTTGAAACCTTCCATCTTTTTGTGAAACTCGGCCACGACTAATTGCTATTGGGCTGATGCTTTCCAAATAAGGTTGCTGATGTAAAGTTGCCCCTAACTTAGTCTGTCCCATTTCCAGTCCAATATATTTAAATGCACCGGATGCCTGACTTCCAACCCTGAATTCTTTCCTCAAACCAGAGATTACAATAGCTTCAAAATCACTAGTCACACCCCACAAAATTTATTTGACATGCATCATAAAGATGCCAGAAAGGTTCCCTTTACAGTGCCAGTAAAACATTACCGGATCTACTTTCAACTGGTAACAGCCTAACTTTAACAAAACTGACCTTACCAAAAAATCCCAGACTCTAGATGCATCATTTAATCCATATACACATTTGTTCAACTTCCAGAGTACCCCTTCTGTGTTAGCTGCTTCTTTAGGAGGACGGAGAAAAATGTCTCTCTGGAGCTGATGCCCCTGCAAGAAGGCAGCTTTTATATCTATAGATTTGCATTCCCATGCCTTTGTGGCTAAAATAAGATCTTTAAAATTAACCTTTCCTGCTGTAGGTGAATCTACCCTTCAATCCTGATCTTCTAAGTTTTCTTCAAATCCCCTTGCCACAAGCCTGGCCTTTGCCGTTCCATCCGGAAGAACCTTTTCCGTGCAAATCCATCGGTGGGACAGAGCTCTTTGTCCCCTATCCGGTACTTCCGTGTATACCCCAAATTCACTCCAACTATGCAGTTCTTGCTTTTTTAGCATCTTTGATAACCTTTCATATAATTTATTGGAAGCCACCAAAATCTCACGTGCATGTGGGCTTCTACTCCTATTAGTATTCGTAGTCTTACTCATGTTCCGAGACCTTGGTAAACTACGTCCCCTCTCCTGCCTGGTATCTCGTTCTGTACTGCTACTGCTTGATCTTTCCTCTCTGCTGTGGGATGTCCTTTCAAAATTCTCGACCTTTTCCTGCGGACCTGTTCACTATCCGATGTACTATCTGAATTGGCACTGTGTTTCTGTGACCTCCATTTTTGAACTTTGTGTTCCCAATCCATTGTCTTAACTTCCTCCCCTGAATGCTGTACATTCAACCAGTGTTTATACTTTCCAGTGGCCTTCCCTGCTCTAATAACAGTTGCATCCTTCCATTGACTAGACCCTTCAGGCAAGTATGTCACCTTTGTACCAACTTTTGGTAGTTATCCTTTCGGAAAGATGGCCTTATCCCAGATCTTAAGGTCCACAGCCTCGTTAAAATCCCTGGCCAAAGGTAGGGTTAATATCGGTCGTGCTGGTTTCCTTCTGTACTTCCTACAAACTTCACAGCAATCACTAACCTGTTCTATCAGTTTAGTATAGTCTTCATCCCTTACCCCTGCATCCTTTAATAAATTTTTCAGCCTCTGAGGAGACGAATGTGCAAATTGCCTATGCAGTTTTAATACAAGAAGTTTTTTATCAGCGAAAGTCCCATTTTCAACTGCCATTAACACATCCTTAACCACTCTGCTTGAAATATTATTTGTCAGTAATGGAATACAATAGTGTCCCGACTGTGTAAATTGTAAGTCCACCGTCTTTCCAAAAACTGTTGCCTTATCCTGTTCCATATCCAGTTTCATGTGTGCTTTCTTCATCGACGGTCTGCTCAGAAGCAAAGGTATCTCATTTGATACAACATCCGTGCGAATGAAGTGATTCGCTCCGGCAATATTGCAAGGGATCACCACTCTTTTCAGCGACTTCAGAGTATTATCATCCCCAAACCTGAAACTTGTGGAACTTTCAAATTCCTTAACCTTGTTACGATTTTCAGCATTCAAAGAGTCCAGGTAACATTTTAACCAGTCAATTCCACACACAGTAGATGTGCAGCCACTGTCCAATACAGCACAGTTGAAGGATTCTGCAACCAACACCCTCATTACCGGCATAAAACTGCTTGTCAATAGGACAATGTCTTCTTCCTGGTCACTATCTTTTTCCTCTTCTGACTCTTCCGTGTCATGTGTCGCTTCAAACACTCTATCATAACGTTTTGGACAGTTGAAGACATAATGGTATTGAGAGTCACATCGAAAACATCGATTTATCATGCCCCGTGTGTTTCTGGGGTTCATCTTCCTACTGTAAGTTCTAACTGGGTTTCTGCCTTCATAATTTCCTTGTCTCGATCTCCTTCTATATCTTGGGCCCTGTTCGTATCCGTACAATTTCACCATCCTGTTAGTAGTGTATCTTCCATATTCTGCTTTATAGCAGACTGAACTATTTGGGTCATCAGAGCCATCGGAATCGAATATTTCCCCAGAAACTTCTTTAAAGCTTTTGTCATCTGATCGAATAAGGTATCCTTATCAGTAAACTGAACTCTTGTCAAAACCAGGAGCCTATCCATGTTGCTCACTCTAGCACAGTCAAGTAATTTAAAGGCCAACGCAGACTGTGGAAATTCCAGGTTGTATTTCTGCAGCCTTTTATATAGTCTGTCAAATTCCATTATATAGTCTTCAATGGAGATATCCTCCATTTTCCGGAACTTATCAAATTCTGACCATGCTTCATACGCACTTAACAAGTCATCTTTTTTGTAAATCTTATCCATATAATGTAATAAAGTCTCCAGACCTTCTTCTGAGTCTAACTCTTCCAGTTCCAGCTCAGAAAGCACTTTGTTTCGGATTTTACTGCCATATGGTAGAGAAAGAGCCAATGCCATACCTTGTTTTCTCTTTCCCAAAGCAGTTACTTTAGTCCACATAACTACTGCACTTCTCCATTGGTCGTACGATTCCCTTTCAGAAAATAAGGGAGGATAGTCATATCCAGCCACCTTTATCCTGAGTTCAGCCATGTATCTTTTTTTTCCTTCTTACTCACTCCTTGGTTTGATCTGGAAAAGTTGTATCTTTCAAACCTTCACATTTGCACAGCAACCATCCTCTGCTCCCATTGTTATACGTTTTAGTTACTGTTGTATGAAGAGTCAATAGTCCTGTTCCTTTTCACCAAACACCATTTATTTCACTTCCACTGCCTCTGCACAAAAATCTAACAACACACCACCTGACACAAGGGCCACCTGAAGCCTCTTTACATATCAGTGTCAATCATTGGATACTTAACATAAATGAGACAACGAATTGCAATGTCTCTTAATGCATTACTTAACTCTTAACCCATTACTTAACACCAGTGAGTGATGCTGAAAATTGATGGACCTACCTTGAGTGAATCAGCGTTGACCAGCAAACAGCCATCCGATGACATGGAAAACGTCTGCCCTCCTCCGCAGCTCCGCATCGCCGGCAAACTCGGTGCAAATTGGAAGATCTTCAAACAAAAGTTCCAACTCTATCTAGAAGCCACCGACCTCGAGGCTGCATCGGATACCAGGACGATCGCACTATTCCTCTCCACAGCCGGGGACCACACCATCCACATCTACAACTCCCTCACGTTCGCTGAAGGCGAGGACAAGACGAAATTTAAAACAGTCCTGCTGAAGTTTGACAGCCACTGCGACATTGAGGTGAATGAGAGCTTTGAACGGTACGTCTTCCAGCAGAGGTCTCAGGGTAAGGATGAACCTTTTCAGTCCTTCGTCACCCATCTCCGCATCCTCGCGCAGTCATGTAACAATGACTTAACCACTGATTCCATGATCCGGGATGAGATCATTTTCGGGGTCCACTCCGATTCCCTTCGCCAGCAGCTCCTGAAGTCAAGCAGCTCACCATCGCCATCGAAACGTGCATTCTCCAGGAATATGCTAACAATCGGTACTCCCACATCAGGGCGGCAGAAACAGCAAAGCTAACCTCCCACGAGGCGGAACGGGTGCAGGCCATCGCACAAATGCAGGGCCTAAGTATCGACGAGAGTGGCCATTCCGCGCGCTTTTCCCGGGCCCCTGCGCATGCGCGCCACGACCGAGGGGACGACGACCAGACTGCGCAGATGCGTACGTCGTTCAACCGCACTGCGCATGCGCGATGGTGCATGGAACGCGCTGACGTGGGCGTCATGATGTGTCCGAATTGTGGCTCCGCCCATTTAAAGCGACAATGTCCAGCAAAATCACGACGGTGTCTACAGAATGGCAAGCTTGGCCACTACGCAGATTGTGTGCCTCCAACCTTCCAGCCTCTGATGAGAGGGTCATCCAAATTCGTGAGGGAACGGCCAAGGATCCTCTGCTACAGCGTGTGATGCAGCACCTCACGAATGGCTGGCAGAAGGGACAGTGTCCCCAGTTTTACAACGTCAAGGACGACCTGACGGTGGTGGACGGCATCCTCATGAAGCTCAATAGGATTGTGATTCCGCAGAGCATGCGAGCTATGGTGCTCGGCCAACTCCATGAGGGTCACCTAGGGGTCGAGAAATATCGACGCTGAGCTCGAGAGGCAGTCTATTGGCCGGGCATCAGCCAGGACGTTGCCAACATGGTCCTCAACTGCCCCACATGTCAGAAATTTCAGCCAGCTCAACCCAAAGAAACTCTGCAGCAACATGAGATAGTGACCTGCCCATGGTCCAAAGTCGGTGTCGACCTTTTCCACGCCAAGGGGCGTGACTATGTCCTCCTGGTCGACTACTTCTCCAATTACCCAGAAGTGGTGAAACTGTCCGACCTCACGGCGAAGGTGGTGATTAAAGCATGCAGAGAAACGTTTGCCAGGCATGGGATACCGCTCACGGTGATGAGTGACATTGGTCCCTGTTTTTACAGCCAGGAATGGTCTGATTTTGCCCGGCTATACAACTTCCGTCACGTAACCTCTAGCCCCCACTACCCGCAGTCAAACGGAAAGGCCGAAAAAGGGGTCCATATTGTCAAGAGATTACTATGCAAGGCTGCAGACTCAGGCTCTGACTTCAACCTGGCGCTGCTGGCATACAGAGCATCCCCGCTGTCCACTGGGTTGTCTCCCGCGCAGATGCTCATGAATCGCACTCTGCGAACCACGGTTCCAGCCATCCATGTTCCAGACCGTGACCACCTCACGGTCATACAAAAGATGCAGCAGTCTCGGGCCCAACAGAAATCAGCAGACGACGCTCATGCCACGGATCTCCCCGAGCTGGTCCCAACTGATCGTGTTCGTGTGCAGTTGCCTGACGGCGGCTGGTCCGCCACAGCTGTGGTGGTCAAGCAAGTGGCCCCGAGATCGTTCCTCATCCACATGGCTGATGGTCCTTCCTATGACGCAACAGACGGGCGCTGCGCAGAGTTCCACGCCCACCACCTAACCATGATGTCCCGCCTCACACAATGCTTCCTCCGGACGTGCCCTACCACGAGGCCACCGATCTCCCAGCAATCCTGCCGACCTCTGCAACCACCACATTGGCGGCGGTCCCACCTATCCAAGTGCAGGCGGCCCCTGATCCACCCTTGAGGCGGTCAACCAGAATTCGTCGCCCGCCGCAGAGACTAAACTTATAGACTGAACTTTTGCACAACTGTGTTACCTTATCGTTTTGACCTCTGTAAATATCGTTGTTACCGTTTCATCTGCCCTATATCTGCACTAGCGACCCCTTCCGATGTACATTAGTTCATTTTAGCACATTCTGTATAGAGTCACGCACACATACACATCCACACGCACCTTAATATTTATTATCTCAACACACACAAAAAAAAAGGGGGGAGATGTCATAATATACATCTATGTATATAATGGAGAGCAGACAGGCAGTGATTGACACACAGGATGACCAGTGAGTACACAGAACAGAGCAGCCAATCACCAGACAGGACACCACCACTATAAAGCCAGAGGGCACCAATTTTCCCGCTCTCTCGGGATCCAGCCTCGGAGATAGTCAGAGTCCGTGAGCTGGCCAGTGCAAACGCCATGTGGTAGCTAGTAAGTCTGGTTAGGCTAGTATCAAGTCTCCAGTCAAGTCAGCATAGTGTCAACCCACAGTTAAACATGTATACTAGTTTGGATGTTAAATAAAATTGTGTTGCAACTTATCAAGTGTTGGAGGTCTGTCTCTCGCTACACTGCATCAAGTGCAGTCCACATCGACCCAGCCGGCCCAACACATCAGAGATCATGGATGATCTTTTGTGGCTCAGCTCCACTTTCCCGCCTGAACACCACGGGCGGGATTCTCCGAAGACGCGCCGGCTGGGACAATCGGCGTTCGCTGCGAGGTGCGGAGAATCACCGCTGTTTGCGCCGGTCGCTATCCGCGGACGGGCCGCCGATTCTCCGGCCCAGGTGGACCAAGCGGCCGCGCGTAAACGGCCTAGTCCCGCTGGCGCTGTCCACACCTGGTCGCTGCCGGCGGGTACTCGTCGCGAAGGTTTGGGGGGCGGCCTGTGGGGGGGCTCCGTTCCCGGGGGGGCCTCCGATGGGGTCTGGCCCGCGATCGGGGCTCACCGATCGGCGGACCGGCCTCTCCCCCCCCCCCCCCCCCCCCGGGCCTACTTCCTTGCGCGGCCGGCCCCAGAACCCCTGCGCCATGTTGGTGAGGGGCCGGAGCGCTCCGCGAGGCTACTGCGCATGTGGGATCCCGTGGCACCCAGTTCGCACCGGGATCTGCGGCTGGAGTGTCGCGAACCACTCCAGCGCCGTGCTGGTCCCTGTCGGGGCCAGAGTTCGACGTGGGAGCGGCCTGTTCATGCCGTCGTAAAACATGACGCCGTTTGCGACAGCGTGGACACTCCACCTCGGAGAATCCCGCCCCATAACCCTTAATCCCTTTATTCTTCAAGAAAATGATCTATCTTTACCTTGAAAACGTTTAATGAAGGAGCAGTGGGAAGCACGGTAGCACAGTGATTAGCACTGTGGCTTCACAGCGCCACGGTCCCAGGTTCGATTCCGGCTTGGGTCACTGTCTGTGCGGAGTCTGCACATCCTCCCAGTGTGTGCGTGGGTTTCCTCCGGGTGCTCCGGTTTCCTCCCACAGTCCAAAGACGTGCAGGTTAGGTGGATTGGCCGTGATAAATTGCCCTTCGGTCCAAAAAAGGTTAGGAGGATTTATTGAGTTAAGGGTATATGGTTGAAGTGAGGGCTTAAGTGGGTCGGTGCAGACTCTATGGGCCGAATAGCCTCCTTCTGCACTGTATGTTCGTTGTTCTCTGAGCCTCAACTGCTTCACTGGGAATTCCAGAGATTCACAACCCTTTGGGTGAAGAAGTTCCCCCCAAGCTCAGTCCTAAATCTACTTCCCCTTTGAGGCTATGCCCCCGAGTTCTGCTTTCACCTGACAGTGGAAACAACCTGCCCGCATCTATTCCCTTCATAATTTTATATGTTTCTATAAGATCCCCCACCGCATCCTTCTAAATTCCAACGAATACAGTCCCAGTCTACTCAACCTCTCCTCGTAATCCAACCCCTTCAGCTCTGGGATTAACCTAGTGAATCTCCTCTGCACACCCTCCAGTGCCAGTACGTCCTTTCTCAAGTAAGGAGACCAAAACTGAACACAATACCCCAGGTGTGGCTCTTTGCTCCATTGTTGTCTATGTAATCACAACTAGAGAATCACTTGCAATGGTTTATCTTCCCACTCATGCGCTGTGTGGTGTCCCCAAAGTCCATCGTTCCTATCTCTCATTTACATCATTCAAAACCCAATGCAAATTTACACATTTACACTGACAACATCTAACTACCCCTCACATCACCTCACTCAACTCCCCCAGTGTTACATTCTCAAATTATTTTCTGATATGTATCACTGGATGAGCAGAAAATTCCCCAATTAAATATTGGGAAGACTGAAACCATTGTTTTCATATCCCAATCCCTCAGCACGGACTCCAGCCTCTCTCCCTTCGCACTCTGAGGATGAGACAGATTTTTGGTAACCTTGGTATCATTTTTGACCCTTGGATGTACTTCGACAGCTGATTGGTGCTGTTCCTCAGGCTTTTCCACCTCCATAACTCCAGCCAATTTTGCTCCTGCCTTATCCAATACTAAAATCACCATATAGATTTTTGTTTTCTGTAAACTTGACTTTTCCAATGCACTCCTAACTGGTCTCCCACAATTAACCCACCTGAAACTTGAGGCCATCCAAACAATGTTCCTGTGCCCTAACTCGCTGAAGTCTGTTCACCTTCCGTCCCTCCGCCTGCTGACCTACATTGATTGGCTCAAAGGCAAACAAAGTTCACATCCTGTTTTCAAATCCCGCCATGGCCTCACCTCCTGATCTCCTCCAGCCCACAACTCTTGCGGATACCTCTGCTCATCTAATTCAGCTCTCTTGAGAATCCCTCATGTTATTTCTTTGACCTTTAGGGGCCAGGCCTTCAGCAGCCCATGATCCAAGTCCTCTAAAACTTTGTCTCTTTAACTCATCTTCCTCCTTTAAGAGGCTCCTCAGAATTTACTCCTTTTGCCAAAGATTTTGTTCATCTCACCGAATATGTCCTTGTGTGACTGGGTGTCGTAGTTTGTGTTGTATTATACAATTTACAGAAGGAGGCCATTCGGCCCATCGAGTCCTGGGCAGCACCTTGGAACCTTTTATCATGTCAAAGATGTTATATAAATAAAAGTTTTGTTGTTGCATCATTTTAAAATATATTTTGGATTTTTTTTAAACGGAAAAGGGAAACAGGTGACTGCTGATTGTGTTGGTTCGTTGCCGATTTTGTAATCAGTCAAAAGCAAGTTCATTTGAGTGGAGAATTCGAGCAATGTTGGACCCAATCTGCAGCCAGAATGCCATCAACTGAGCCCAAAGTAGCAACTCGTCAGACAGAAAATTACCAATCCGCTTTTCCCTCTTTTTCTGTCCAAAACGTGCATTGCGGCCATTCACAGACAACCGTAAAGTTTAAATATTTCTTTTAAAATATAAACAAATGCAAACATACTGGCCATTGAAAAGTGGAGAAATCTTTGTTTTGGGTAATAAGTGATAAAGAGAACGAATGAAAACATTTTCGCAATCAAGACCTAATATCTGATCAACTATTGACCCAACTCTCCTCCAGATGTGGCAATGGATTCACTTCACTTTAACTTGTTTAAGTTTGTAAAAATTATTCTTTATTATGCCAACTTAAAGTTTATTAAAGTTGGGCAGCACGGTGGTGCAGTGGTTAGCACTGCCGCCTCACGGGGCAGCACGGTGGCGCAGTGGTTAGCACTGCAGCCTCACGGGGCTGAGGTCCCAGGTTCGATCCTGGCTCTGGGTCACTGTCCGTGTGGAGTTTGCACATTCTCCCCGTGTTTGCGTGGGTTTCACCCCCACAACCAAAAGATGTGCAGGGTAGTGGATTGGCCACGATAAATTGCCCCTTAATTGGAAAAAATGAATTGGGTACTCTAAATTTATTTTTTAAAAAGACAGAAAAAAAAAGTTTATTAAAGTTGCTGATTTCTGTGGCCCGTGTGTGTGGTTTGCTTAATCAGAACCTGAATCTCGCTGTTTGGAGAACAGGTAGTTTAACAGAAATGAACACCCACACAGACTCATCTACAACCAATTGATAGGAGTTGATAACCTTCACTGAGCTGCACAAACAACAGATAAAGATCAATCAGTTAAAGACAGAACACATGCAGGTACTAAACTGCAATTAGCAGCATTAATCTGAAGCACCTTCAATTCAGTGAGAAATAATCTACCTGTGTAGTATTGACCATGGCAGACACTTGACTACAACCCCCCCACCCCCCCCAACCCACCCACCTAACCCCTGACTCCACCTGATCTGACACCCAATCCCCCCAACTTGACCTGAACTGACCCCGTCCCTCATCTTCCTCAACCTGACTCTCTAACACCCCTCCCTGATCTGAATCCCCAACTGGATCTTCGTTGAATTTGGCTGTCCTTTTCCAACTGACCCCAATCACCCCAACCTGACCACTCCCCTGACTTTCCTTGACCTAACCCTCAGTCTTTGAGCTAAATTCCCTCCCCCAATTTTCCCTGACATAACCCATAATTCCCTTTGACCTGAATCTCTCTAATCTTCCTTGAACTGATTGTTGAATTCCCCCTGTCCTAACCCTAATTGAATGTTGGTCCCAGGTTTCAAGAGGGTTGACTTTACAAAGAAAATTGACTGGGAGACTGACTAGACAGGAAACCAAGGAATGAAGGCCTCAATTCTAAACTATTCTCAATTAGAATCAGACGTGTGCACTAAGATATATAAAAGGACACTCTGACAGTACTTGTTCACTTGCTATATGTCTGTGTCCGCTAGATCGTGCTCTTATGTCCTGCAAATGACTAATTTTCATCCGATGATGTGCTGAGTTGGGCTGAACTTTCAGTTGTTGATGGGGAAGGTGCTGGGGGCAGGGGGGCGATGGGGAAGGGACTGGGGGCAGGGGGGCGATGGGGAAGGGACTGGGGGCAGGGGGGCGATGGGGAAGGGACTGGGGGCAGGGGGGCGATGGGGAAGGGACTGGGGGCAGGGGGGCGATGGGGAAGGGACTGGGGGCAGGGGGGCGATGGGGAAGGGACTGGGGGCAGGGGGGGCGATGGGGAAGGGACTGGGGGCAGGGGGGCGATGGGGAAGGGGCTGGGGGCAGGGGGGCGATGGGGAAGGGACTGGGGGCAGGGGGCGATGGGGAAGGGACTGGGGGCAGGGGGGCGATGGGGAAGGGACTGGGGGCAGGGGGGCGATGGGGAAGGTGCTGGGGGCAGGGGGGCGATGGGGAAGGTGCTGGGGGCGATGGGGAAGGTGCTGGGGGCAGGGGGGCGATGGGGAAGGGGCTGGGGGCAGGGGGGGTGATGGGGAAGGGACTGGGGGCAGGGGGCGATGGGGAAGGGACTGGGGGCAGGGGGGCGATGGGGAAGGGACTGGGGGCAGGGGGGCGATGGGGAAGGGACTGGGGGCAGGGGGGGCGATGGGGAAGGTGCTGGGGGCAGGGGGGCGATGGGGAAGGGACTGGGGGCAGGGGGGCGATGGGGAAGGGGCTGGGGGCAGGGGGGCGATGGGGAAGGGACTGGGGGCAGGGGGGCGATGGGGAAGGTGCTGGGGGCAGGGGGGCGATGGGGAAGGGACAGGGGGGCGATGGGGAAGGTGAGGGGGGCGATGGGGAAGGTGCTGGGGGCAGGGGGGCGATGGGGAAGGTGCTGGGGGCAGGGGGGCGATGGGGAAGGGACTGGGGGCAGGGGGGCGATGGGGAAGGTGCTGGGGGCAGGGGGGCGATGGGGAAGGGACTGGGGGCAGGGGGGCGATGGGGAAGGGACTGGGGGCAGGGGGGCGATGGGGAAGGGACTGGGGGCAGGGGGGCGATGGGGAAGGGACTGGGGGCAGGGGGGCGATGGGGAAGGGACTGGGGGCAGGGGGGCGATGGGGAAGGGACTGGGGGCAGGGGGGCGATGGGGAAGGGACTGGGGGCAGGGGGGCGATGGGGAAGGTGCTAGGGGCAGGGGGGCGATGGGGAAGGTGCTAGGGGCAGGGGGGCGATGGGGAAGGTGCTAGGGGCAGGGGGGCGATGGGGAAGGTGCTGGGGGCAGGGGGGCGATGGGGAAGGGACTGGGGGCAGGGGGGCGATGGGGAAGGGACTGGGGGCAGGGGGGCGATGGGGAAGGGACTGGGGGCAGGGGGGCGATGGGGAAGGGACTGGGGGCAGGGGGGCGATGGGGAAGGTGCTGGGGACAGGGGGGTGATGGGGAGCTCCCTCGCATTCCTATCTGTGCTCTCAGCTCAATTATAATTTAGCCCCCCTCAGTTATAATTATTTTAAGCCTAGTGCACCCATTCCCAAGGCCGTTACTGCAGTTTGTCTGGTTCAAAAACAAGTGATACATTTTGCTACGAGAAGCCTGTCTTGACATTTCACACAAAGCTTTATCTAACATTTTGTTTTTCCCATAAAGTTCCAATCCATCTTGAGCTAAACTCTCATTTATCGATCATCAGCCAAACTCTCAGAGGCAGGTGGGCGATGGGGATGGGACTGGGGGCAGGGGGGCGATGGGGAAGGGACTGGGGGCAGGGGGGCGATGGGGAAGGGACTGGGGGCAGGGGGGCGATGGGGAAGGGACTGGGGGCAGGGGGGCGATGGGGAAGGGACTGGGGGCAGGGGGGCGATGGGGAAGGGACTGGAGCAGATGGGCATCTGACAACCCGCGAGGAATATTCTGCCGAAACGGCAATCTGTGAACTGTAGATATTTTTAATTTTTAATATTTTGATAATACTGAGAGGCCATCTCATTCTCCTGTACCTGTATCAGTAAACTGCTGCCTCTCAGTACTGGCCACCTCCGATTGCCCCCCCAGCATCAGGAACCCACTCACTGTCCTAATTGTACGAGGAATGTGCTCCATGGACGTTCCTTTAAATATCATATCTGGTGTCTGTTTCCAACACAGTATGGGATTGGGACTTGATTTGATCCCAGGGTCTAGATTCTGAACTCCAATATAGTAACTCTGTCCATGGAGCTCAATGCAAGATTTTCACTAATGTCGCACGAAGTGGCTGCACTCGGTGGGAGCAGTGACAGTAAAACACTGGTGGACATATCATGGCCCGCGCACCTTCAGAACAGTCAGTCCCACATAGGCTGAGGCCGGAATTCTGCGGCTGTTGGGATCCTCTTTTCCCGCTGGCAGCACGCCCCCGGTCCGTGGGTTTCCCAGTGGTGGGGCGGCTTCAACGGAAAATCCCATCGACAAGCAACGGGAAGAGAGAATCCCGCCGCACGGCGCGCCACACGTCACCGAGAATCAGGCAGCCGGAGCATCGGAGAATCCCGGCACCAGCGATCGGCACGCCGCTGAGGAACAGGCAGCCGGAGCACCGGAGAATCCCGGCACCAGCGATCGGCACGCCGCTGAGGAACAGGCGGCTGGAACACCGGAGAATCCCGGCACCAGCGATCGGCACGCCGCTGAGGAACAGGCAGCCGGAGCACCGGAGAATCCCGGCACCAGCGATCGGCACGCCGCTGAGGAACAGGCGGCTGGAACACCGGAGAATCCCGGGACCAGCGATCGGCACGCCGCTGAGGAACAGGCGGCTGGAACACCGGAGAATCCCGGCACCAGCGATCGGCACGCCGCTGAGGAACAGGCGGCTGGAACACCGGAGAATCCCGGCACCAGCGATCGGCACGCCGCTGAGGAACAGGCGGCTGGAACACCGGAGAATCCCGGCACCAGCGATCGGCACGCCGCTGAGGAACAGGCGGCTGGAACACCGGAGAGTCCCGCCCTGAGAGTCTGTATAATGACGACAAGTTTCGCCTGAGCTCCTCGTCCAGCTCTTCAGATCCATTTCCAAATATTGCAAAAGTGAGGAAGAGATTTGAGTCTGAAAATCTTTTCCCTCGAAATGGAGGCTGATCCGGAGATGAAACAAATACAAGTGGTGACAGTGACTGGAGAAGGAATGGAGGAATCAGGGGCGTCATTCTCCGACCCCCCGCCGGGTCGGAGAATGGCCGTTGGCCGCCGTGAATCCCGCCCCCGCCCCCCGCCGAAGTCTCCGAAGGGAGAAAAGTCGGCGGGGCGTTAATGTCGCCGCTGCCGCGGAGAATGGCACGGGTCTGCGCAAGGCAGCCGATTTGCGGCCTGCCGATATTCTCCCTTCCGGATGGGCCGAAGTCCCGTCGACGTGATGACCGTTCACGTCGACGTCAATCAAACCTCCTTTTCATCGGCGTGACCCGGTGCTCCAGGCTCACGCCGACCAGCGAGGAGGTGAGTGACGGCCTGGGGGGTTGGCTCTGGGCAGGAAATGGCGTGGCCGCAGTCTGAATGCGTGAGGAGAGGTGTGTCTCGGGTTGTGTGTGTGTGTGTGTGCGGCGGGGGGGGGGGGGGGGGGGGGTGGTTAGAGTAGGCTGGGCTCCGGGGGAGTGCCGGGAGGGGGCCCGTGCCGGGGTGGAGGTTGGGGGGGGGGTCCGTGCTGGGGTGGAGGTTGGGGGGGGTCCGTGCCGGGGTGGAGGTTGGGGGTTGGGGGGGGGGGGTCCGTGCTGGGGTGGAGGTTGGGGGGGGTCCGTGCCGAGGAGGGGGATGGGAGGGCAAGTGAGTTGGTCCACCTGGCCAGGTGCCAGCCTCCAACAGTTGGACCCATGCGGTCCATGCCACCTGGCTGGGGGGAGGAGGGGATATGGGCAATGATGACATGTCGTCGTTCCCCTCCCCCCCACCAGGCCGTCATGTTTTCAGATCATCCAGCGATGTTGGCCGCCGTGGTGGCAGCCGCTCATGTCTATGTTGCCCTGGATGAGGAGGAGGAGGAGGAGGAGGAGGAGGAGCGTGCCAGAGAGGCGGCGCAGGCTGCCGCAGAGGGGCAGGCGGCAGCCGCCCAGGCTGGAGGGACACCTGACCGACAGGACGAGGAGGGGGAGGAGGACGTCGCGGCCCCACGGCAACGGAGGCACCCAAGGGCGCCCCGTGTGTACCGGCCCCGGCAGTCATACCAGGACCTCACGGACCGGGAATGCAGGAGGAGACTCCGGATGAGCCGGGAAACCATGGCACACATCTGCCACCTGCTGGCACACCTGTCACCGCGTGGCACTGGCGGGGGACACCCTCTCCCCGTGTCCGTCAAGGTTACGGTGGCCCTGAACTTTTATGCAACGGGGTCATTCCAGGCACCGAGTGGGGACCTGTCCGGCATATCGCAGACATCGGTGCATCGGTGCATCCGGGCAGTGACAGATGCCCTATATGCCATGGCGCACCGCTACATCCGCTTCCCCGTGGACCGGGCCTGCCAAGATGCCCGGGCCGTGGGCTTCTCTGCCGTTGCCGGGTTCCCCATGGTCCAGGGCGCGATCGATGGGATGCACGTCGCCGTGCGGCCACCTGCAGATAACAGGGCCGTGTTCACTAATAGGAAGGGGACCTATTCGATGAACGTACAGGTGGTCTGCGACCACCGCATGATGATCCTGCACGTCTGCGCCCGTCACCCAGGCAGTGTACACGACTCATTCATGTTGTCGCGGTCATCCATCCCCGGCATGTACGAGGGACGCCATCCCCGGCTGAGGGGCTGGTTGCTGGGCGACAGGGGCTACCCATTGCGATCGTGGCTGATGACGCCTATACGGAGGCCACGCAATGAGGCGGAGAACCGCTACAATGATGCCCATGTAGCGGCAAGGGGAGTGATCGAGAGGTGCTTTGGCGTGCTGAAGATGCGTTTCAGGTGCCTGGACCTCTCTGGGGGCGCCCTCCAGTATCGGTCAGATAGGGTCGGCCGCATCATTGTGGTGTGCTGCGTCCTGCACAACATAGCCCAGCAGAGGGGCGATGTGCCGCAGGCAGAGGAGGGCGGAGTGGAGGAGCAGCAGGAAGAGGCCCAGTCCTCCCCAGATGAGGGGGATGGGGGCAATGGTCAGGGCAGACGGGGTAGACACAGGCGGGTGGCTGTCCACCGTTACTGGTTGGCCCAACGGGCATGGGACAGACTGATAGCCGCCCGCTTCACTGACTAGATGGGCGTGGGAATCGGGTAGTATGGCCACAGACCGCACATCATGGCAACAGCCGACCACCCACACCCCCCACCCATCCACCCACCCAGCACCCTCACCCCCCTCCCCAACCCCACCCACCCCACCCGCATGCACACCACCCCCCCCCCCCCCCCATTGCCGATCCACCTGCGGCACAACGGGCCGGGCTCACACAGTTGCGGGTGGACGCGTGTCTATCGCAGGCCATGGAGGATGATGACAACCCGCCCTGCGATGAGCTCCTGGCTCTACATCGTTGGACTATGTCTGACCCATGGCCACAGTACCACCATCCACCCGGACCATCCCTGCATGCGGCTGTGACACTGCAGCACACGGTCCCGTCCTCTGCCCGGGGGGATGTTGATGGCGGCCCAGGGGGAAGGGGGCAGACTCACCTGGGGCTGAGGTAAGACCACCCCTCACACACACACTTGCGCTCAACGTACATGACACCCCCGCACACTTTGGACAGAGCACAAAGGCACCTTCTGTCGGTGTAACATTGACTTTAATAACCAAAGGAATTCATGCACGTGCCCTAGCCCCTAAAACTCATCTGTGCCCTGCACCCGTGCCAACTTACTCAGTGTCTAATTGTTTGGCCTTACGGGCCCTTTGACTACGTCTACGTGGTTCCCCAGACGGTACAGCAGAACTGGAGGTGGACTCCTGTGATTCCTGCCCTCTGACACTGGATCCCTTTGGCGGCCGTTTCCTGGGGCGTCCTGGCCTAGATGGGCCAGGCTGCGGCCCGGATGACTGGGATGGCGAGCTGCCAGCCTGTCCTGCCCATTGCCCACCCGATGCACCTGGGACGGCAGGGGGGGGAGTCCGAGGTGTCGCGGTGTTCCGGGACCTCCCCTACAGAGGGAGCCGGGACGGACCACACCACCTCCTCCTCCCTCGGGGTGCCCGATGGCCCCCAGGCCTCTACATGGGTGGGGGATGCGAACGGACTGGCCATCCGACGCCCCCCCGACATCTGGCGCTGCCAGTCCTGGAGGCCCGTGCTGGTATCGACAGGGGTCTGCAGGTTTGCAGCCATGGAGCCCAGGGGGTTGGCAAACCCTGTCTGTGACAGTGCGACGCCGGCTCGCACATGGCCACTGGCGCCGATGCCCTCAGCGATGGCCTGCAGAGACTGGGCCATGGCCTGCTGAGACTGGGCCATGGCCTGCAGAGACTGGGCTATGGCGTTGAGCGCCTCTGCCATCTGGCGCTGGCACTGGCTCATGGCCTCCTGTGAGAGGGCAGCCATGTCCTGGGCCACAGACGCCGCCTGCACGGAAGGCCCCAGGCCTCGCAAACCGTTCCCCATGTCTGACACCGTCGCACCCATTGCCTCCACCGCGGACGCCACCCGTGCGGTGTCAGCCTGGGTGGCACGCATGACCGGCACCACTCCCAGCTCCTGGACGCGGGTGGACTCCTCCACCTGCGACCGCAGCCGCCGCAAGCCGCCCGTCACCCTCTTCGCTCGTCTCCGGGTCGGTGGTTGCATCGGATCTCTGTGTGGGTGTGGTAACTGCAGGAACCCGGGATCCATCTGGGCGGCAGATGTCCGCTTGGGCTGGGCTGCCCTCCGACCGCCCGGTCCCTCTGCTGCTCCTACCTCCACCTGCTGTACCGGGACGGCTGTGTTGTGCGCACCAGTGAGTGTACCAGACGCCTCATCACTAAAGTGCCCAACCGTGGTGAGTGTTTCTGCGATGGTGGAGGGTGTTGGTGACAGCAGTGGCGTTGTGTCATGCTCTTCGTCCCACTCTGAGTCCATGGCACTTTGGGGTGGGGGTTCGTCTCCACCCATCCACTCTGAGTCACTGTCCGGTATTTCGTCTTCCTGGGTAGTGCTGTCCCGGGTAGGGGTGTCCTGGGTAGTGGTGTCCTGGGTAGTGGTGTCCTGGGTAGTGGTGTCCTGGGTAGTGGTGTCCTGGCTCGGATGTGACGGGGGCCTGTGGCTGCCCCCCTCGTCGCTGGGTGGCACACGCCTGCGTCGTCGCTCCCGCACGTGACGGGGGTGTCGTCTCCCTGTTGCTCCAGGTCTCTCCGTCTCCCGTGGTGTGCGAGGGGCATCCTGCGGGCGTCGCATGCTGGAGGGTCAGGGTCTCTCCGTCTCCCGTGGTCTCCGAGGGGCATCCTGCGGGCGGTCTGCATCTGCGGGGATGGGTGCCTGGACGGGGGAGGGGGATATAGGGGAGGGGGGATATGGGGACGGGCTGTCGGTGGCTCACTCGCTAGTACGCCCCCGACCTCTGCATCAGCAACCTCCCGGTCCTCAGGTCCGCCAGCCAGTTCCAGGGCCCTTTCCTCGTGTACGGTCAGTGGCCTCTCATCAGCGGGGCCTCCTCCAGTCCTCACATGCTCCCTATTGTTGTGTGCGCGCTTCTCTTGTGGGGGGGGGGGTGGTGGTGGCAGGGGTAAAAGGCAACAGTGTTAGGCAGGTATATGAATGCACGCCATCGGTTGCGCGTGCATTGCAGAGGTTAAGGTTAGGGCTGGATTCACTTGGGGATATGGGGGATATGGGGGAGGGGGGGATATGGGGGAGGGGGGATATGGGGGAGGGGGATATGGGGGAGGGGGGATATGGGGGAGGGGGGATATGGGGGAGGGGGGATATGGGGGATATGGGGGAGGGGGGATATGGGGGAGGGGGGATATGGGGGATATGGGGAGGGGGGATATGGGGAGGGGGGATATGGGGGAGGGGGGATATGGGGGAGGGGGGATATGGGGAGAGGGGGGATATGGGGAGGGGGGATATGGGGGAGAGGGGGATATGGGGGAGGGGGATATGGGGGAGGGGAGGATATGGGGGATATGGGGGAGGGGGGATATGGGGGAGGGGGGATATGGGGGAGGGGGGGTTATGGGGGAGGGGGGTTATGGGGGAGGGGGATATGGGGGATATGTGGGAGGGGGGATATGGGTGATATGGGGGAGGGGGGATATGGGGGATATGGGGGAGGGGGGATATGGGGGAGGGGGGATATGGGGGAGGGGGGGTTATGGGGAGGGGGGATATGGGGGATATGGGGAGGGGGGATATGGGGAGGGGGGGATATGGGGGAGGGGGGATATGGGGGAGTGGGGATATGGGGAGGGGGGATATGGGGGAGGGGGGATATGGGGAGGGGGGATATGGGCGAGGGGGGGATATGGGGAGGGGGGATATGGGGGAGGGGGGATATGGGGGAGGGGGGATATGGGGGATATGGGGAGGGGGGATATGGGGGAGGGGGATATGGGGGAGGGGGGGATATGGGGAGGGGGGATATGGGGGAGGCTCACCCTGCCTGCTCTGACGAGGTCGTTCACCTTCTTGTGGCACTGGGTGCCTGTCCGTGGTGTTAGGGCCACAGCGGTGACGGCCTCTGCCACTTCCCTCCACAGACGCCGGCTGTGGCGTGGGGCAACTCTGCGGCCGTGCCCGGGATACAGGGCGTCCCTCCTCTGCTCCACCGCGTCCAGGAGCGCCTCCACATTGCGTGACTCGAACCTCGGGGCTGAGCGGAGGCCAGCCATCAAGTCGGGTGTTGCGGTCGGGTGTTCCGGTCGGGTGGGGGGGAGCAGCGCGGCCTTATGAGCCGTCACGCCGTGCAGCGCGTATGACGCTGCACGGCGTGAACCACTGCGCAAGCGCGGATCCCGTTACGTCGCTGCTAGCCCATTTCGGGCCGGAGACTATCGGCCCATTTTTCCGACGTGACACAAGTCGGATTTGCGCCGTTTTTTGCGCCGATCGGCGGACTTTCCGCCAATAACGGAGAATTTCGCCCCTGATCCTCATCAACAGACTACGATAAAAGTGGAGACAGAGACATGGATGACACCTTTACGGCCAATCGCACGGGAACATTCCCTTTGAGAGAAACACGTTTAATAACAGAAAGAAATGAAGTGGTAAAGTCTACAAAAGCTGAGAAAACCGAATGAAGGATGTTATTTACATCAACACAACAGGATTGAGATGTATAAAATTATGAGGGACACAGATAGAGTAGACAGGAAGAAACTTTTCCCCTTGGCGGAGGGATCAATGACCAGGGGGCAGAGATTTAAGGTGAGGGGGCAGTAGGTTCAGAGGGGGGGTGGGAGTCTGGAACTCGCTGCCTGAAAGGGGGGTGGAGGCAGAGACCCTCAGAACATTGAAGAAGTGTTTAGATGTGCCTTTGCGATCCCAGGGCAGACACGGCGATGGGCCCAGTGCTGGGAAATGGGGTTAGAATCGTTCGGTGGCTGTGTCTGGCCGGTGCAGACTCGACGGGCCTTTCCTGTGCTGTATGATTCTCTGACTCTGTAGCCTGATGGAAAATGTGGCTAAGTAAGAAATCACAGAGGTCTGGGGAGTTCCTGGAAATGCAGTTTCCACAACAGGATGCAGGGCAGCAGGAGTTCTGGCCTCCAAAGGAGATTGTGATCAGCACAAGGAGCCAGAAGAATAAGGGTGTGTGAAAAAGGCAGAGGCAAACAGAGGCACACAGGGCCATAAATCGTTACCAGTTGCTATGGTTTGACCAATCATCAGGATTTATGACTTCTGGTGACGGGAATGTGCTGAGCAGACACTGGGAGGGTGTCTCGCATCCTTGGAAATCGAATTTAGACAATTTTAACAAAAAATAGTTCCCACTTCTAGGTCCGGGATTCGTCCTAACATACGCCTCATAAAGTTGGCATCATCCCAGTTCGGGGCATACACGTTCACTAAGACCACCGCCTCCCCTTGCAGTTTGCCACTCACCATCACGTATCTGCCCCCACTATCCGCCACTATAGTCTTTGCCTCAAACATTACCCGCTTCCCCACTAGTATGGCCACCACCTTGTTCTTTGCATCTAGCCCCGAATGAAACACCTGCCCCACCCATCCTTTGCGAAGTCTAACCTGGTCTGTCAGCTTCAGATGCGTCTCCTGAGGCCACATCTGCCTTAAGTTTCTTTAGGTGTGCGAGTACCCGTGCCCTCTTAATCGGCCCGTTCAGCCCTCTCACATTCCACGTGATCAACCGGGTTGGGGGGCTCTTTACCCCCCCCCCCTTGACGACTAGCCATTTCCTTTTTCAATCCAGCTCCTCACCCGGTTCCCACGTAGCTGTATCCCCCCCAGGCGGCGCCCCCCCGCCCCGACCCCCCCCCCTCCCATACCAGCTCCCCCTTCTCCCCAGCAGCAGCAACCCAGTTAACCACCCATCCCCGCTAGATCCCTCACTAGCGTAATTGCACCCCCCATGTTGCTCCCAGAAGTCAGCAAACTCTGGCCGACCTCGGCTTCCCCCGTGACCTCGGCTCACACTGTGCGAGGCCCCCTCCTTCCTGCTTCCCTGTTCCCGCCATGATTACCATAGCGCGGGAACAAAGCCCGCGCTTCCCTTTTGGCCCCGCCCCCAATGGCCAGCGCCCTCAGCTCCTCATCCTCCCTCACCCCCTCCCCCACGACATGGGGAAGAGAGAGAAGTTACAGGATCGCAGGTTTAACAACTTGGGAAGTCCTCTCTTCCCCCTTTTCCCCCTTCATCCCGCAAATTCACCCCCCCCACTTTTGTCCCAAACGTTCTTTTTCTGGCCCGCTCACTCCAGCTTCTCCTCGACAATAAATGTCCACGCCTCATCTGCCGTTTCGAAGTAGTGGTGTTTCCCTAGATGTGTGACCCACAGTCTTGCCGGTTGCAGCATTCTGAATTTGACCTTCCTTTTATGCAACACCGCCTTGGCCCGATTAAAGCTTGCCCTCCTTCTCGCCACCTCCGCACTCCAATCTTGATATACGTGGATCACCGCATTCTCCCACCTGCTGCTCCGAGTTTTCTTTGCCCATCTGAGGACCATCTCTCTGTCCTTATATCAGAGAAATCTCACCACTATTGCTCGAGGAATTTCTCCAGCCCTCGGTCTTCGCGCCATAACCCGATAGGCTCCCTCCACCTCCAGCGGACCCGTCGGGGCCTCCGATCCCATTAACGAGTGCAGCATCGTGCTCACATATGCCCCGACGTCCGCCCCTTCTGCACCTTCGGGAAGACCAAGAATCCTTAGGCTCTTCCTCCTCGCATTATTCTCCAGCACCTCCAGCCTTTCCACACATCTTTTGTGTTGTGCCTCGTGGATCTCCGCCTTCACCACCAGGCCCTGTATGTCGTCCTCATTCTCAGCAGCCTTTGCCTTCACGACCCGAAGCTCCTGTTCCTGGGTCTTTTGCTCCTCCTTTAGCCCTTCAATCACCTGTAATATCGGGGCCAACAGCTCCTTCTTCATCTCCTTTTTGAGTTCATCTACGCAACGCCGCAGCAACTCTTGTTGTTCAGGGCCCCATATTAAACTGCCTCCTTCTGACGCCATCTTGCTTTGTGCCTGCCTTCCTGGCCGCTGCTCTAGAGGATCCACCGCAATCCGGCTACTTTCCTCTCTTTTTTCCCTCCGTGTCCAGGGGGAATTCCCTTCTGGTTTACCGCACAGTGTTATTTGCCGTTAAAATTGCCGATGGGGCTCCTATTAAGAGCCCAAAAGTCCGTTCCACCGGGAGCTGCCGAAACGTGCGACTCAGCTGGTCATCGCCGCACCCGGAAGTCCACCACATCCTCTTCAACCTACAAACAAAGATATTAAATACAAACCGAAATGCCGACCAACAGCTGGACCAGAGGCTGCAAGGAAACGAGATCCAACAGGAGCCTGGACAAACCGGCGAGAAAGACGACTGCCCACGAGGTGAGGAAGGTGATCCGTGACAAAGCGGAGAGGAGACTGGACGCCCAGGGGAACACAATCAAGGAGCAGGAAAAGGCCTCCACCGCCCAGAGTGACCAGATTGCCGCCCTGGAGGCAGAGATAGCTGGAGTCGGATGCTCTGTGCTGCCGCCCTGCTAGCCCCCAGCAAAACGGGGAATTGGTGGCCATTTTGAGCCATTTTTCCTGGCGTGAAATGCCAGCGTTCCCAGGCCAGCGTGGGGTCATAGCCCCAGAATCGGAGAATCCAGCCCATTGTCTCCCAAACGGAGAATGCTGTCAGTGAGGTGAGAGTGACTGCTCTTGACATCAAGGCAGTATTTGCCCGAGTATGGTATCAAGGAGCCCGAGCTAAACTGGAGTCAATGGGAATCAAGGGGAAAACTGTTCACTGATTGGACTAATACCCGGCACAAAGAATTCATAGAAACTGTGGTAGTCTGTGTAGCGATATTACGGTACCTGGTAATGCTGGAACACCATTGGTAGATATTGTATGTTTCCTATTGGTCAAGCTGTATGGTAGCTCCGCCCTGCAAGGTGGGGTATAAGAACCCGTGTGCCCCAGCAGCCTTCTCTCTGTACCTGAGCTGCTGGGGGAAACATCTAGCTTAGTAAAGCCTTCAGTTGGACTACAACCTCGCTTTAGTGGTCATTGATCGTGCATCAATTTAATAAGCTAGATTTAAAAGGATGGAGCTCCGAATCAAGCCGGAGTGTCTGCAACTCAGCCCCCACGCGGCGAACTCAGCGGCAACCTTCAAGCACTGGCTGGCGTGTTTTAAAGGATATCTCGGAATGGCCGAAAACACACCCACGGGAGAACAGAAACTGCAAGTCCTGCACTCGAGGGTGAGCCCGGAAATTTACACCCTCATCGAGGATGCGGCCGACTTCGATGCAGCAATGGAGCTGCTAAAAGGACATTATATTCGCCCGGTAAACCAGGTCTACGCCCGACATCTGTTAGCAACGAGGCGACAAATCCCTGGGGAATCACTGGAAGAATTCTACCGTGCGCTCCTGGTGTTGGGGAGAAACTGCAGCTGCCCGCATGTTTCGGCGAGCGACCACACAGAACTCTTGATCGGGGACGCTTTCGTGGCAGGTATGCTGTCCTCCCAAATCCACCAACGATTGCTAGAAAAAGCCACCCTAGGCCTCAAGGAGGCACGGGCCCTTGCAGGCTCCCTGGATGTGGCCTCCAGAAACGCCCACGCTTACACTCCCCGGGCCAACCCCCACCGCACAACACCCGCGCAGGCCACCCCTGGCCCGATCACCACTGCGTGATCTTCTTAAAACAATATGTAGACAGTCCAACTAGGGAAGGGGCGGTACTGGACCTGGTATTGGGGAATGAGCCCGGCCAGGTGGTAGATGTTTCAGTAGGGGAGCATTTCGGTAACAGTGACCACAATTCAGTAAGTTTTAAAGTACTGGTGGACAAGGATAAGAGTGGTCCTAGGATGAATGTGCTAAATTGGGGGAAGGCTAATTATAACAATATTAGGCGGGAACTGAAGAACATAGATTGGGGGCGGATGTTTGAGGGCAAATCAACATCTGACATGTGGGAGGCTTTCAAGTGGCAGTTGAAAGGAATTCAGGACCGGCATGTTCCTGTGAGGAAGAAGGATAAATACGGCAATTTTCGGGAACCTTGGATAACGAGAGATATTGTAGGCCTCGTCAAAAAGAAAAAGGAGGCATTTGTCAGGGCTAAAAGGCTGGGAACAGACGAAGCCTGCGTGGAATATAAGGAAAGTAGGAAGGAACTTAAGCAAGGAGTCAGGAGGGCTAGAAGGGGTCACGAAAAGTCATTGGCAAATAGGATTAAGGAAAATCCCAAGGCTTTTTACACGTACATAAAAAGCAAGAGGGTAGCCAGGGAAAGGGTTGGCCCACTGAAGGATAGGCAAGGGAATCTATGTGTGGAGCCAGAGGAAATGGGCGAGGTACTAAATGAATACTTTGCATCAGTATTCACCAAAGAGAAGAAATTGGTAGATGTTGAGTCTGGAGATGGGTGTGTAGATAGCCTGGGTCACATTGAGATCCAAAAAGACGAGGTGTTGGGTGTCTTAAAAAATATTAGGGTAGATAAGTCCCCAGGACCTGATGGGATCTACCCCAGAATACTGAAAGAGGCTGGAGAGGAAATTGCTGAGGCCTTGACAGAAATCTTTGGATCCTCACTGTCTTCAGGTGATGTCCCGGAGGACTGGAGAATAGCCAATGTTGTTCCTCTGTTTAAGAAGGGTAGCAAGAATAATCCCGGGAACTACAGGCCGGTGAGCCTTACTTCAGTGGTAGGGAAATTACTGGAGAGAATTCTTCGAGACAGGATCTACTCCCATTTGGAAGCAAATGGACGTATTAGTGAGAGGCAGCATGGTTTTGTGAAGGGAAGGTCGTGTCTCACTAACTTGATCGAGTTTTTCGAGGAGGTCACTAAGATGATTGATGCAGGTAGAGCAGTGGATGTTGTCTTTATGGACTTCAGTAAGGCCTTTGACAAGGTCCCTCATGGTAGACTAGTACAAAAGGTGAAGTCACACGGGATCAGGGGTGAGCTGGCAAGGTGGATACAGAACTGGCTAGGTCATAGAAGGCAGAGAGTAGCACTGGAAGGATGCTTTTCTAATTGGAGGGCTGTGACCAGTGGTGTTCCACAGGGATCAGTGCTGGGACCTTTGCTCTTTGTAGTATATATAAATGATTTGGAGGAAAATGTAACTGGTCTGATTAGTAAGTTTGCAGACGACACAAAGGTTGGTGGAATTGCGGATAGCGATGAGGACTGTCAGAGGATACAGCAGAATTTAGATTGTTTGGAGACTTGGGCGGAGAGATGGCAGATGGAGTTTAATCCGGACAAATGTGAGGTAATGCATTTCGGAAGGTCTAAAGCAGGTAGGGAATATACAGTGAATGGTAGAACCCTCAAGAGTATTGAAAGTCAAAGAGATCTAGGAGTACAGGACCAGAGGTCATTGAAAGGGGCAACACAGGTGGAGAAGGTAGTCAAGAATGCATACGGCATGCTTGCCTTCATTGGCCGGGGCATTGAGTATAAGAATTGGCAAGTCATGTTGCAGCTGTATAGAACCTTAGTTAGGCCACACTTGGAGTATAGTGTTCAATTCTGGTCGCCACACTACCAGAAGGATGTGGAGGCTTTAGAGAGGGTGCAGAAGAGATTTACCAGAATGTTGCCTGGTATGGAGGGTATTAGCTATGAGGAGCAGTTGAATAAACTCGGTTTGTTCTCACTGGAACGAAGGAGGTTGAGGGGAGACCTGATAGAGGTATACAAAATTATGAGGGGCATAGACAGAGTGGATAGTCAGAGGCTTTTCCCCAGGTAGAGGGGTCAATTACTCGGGGGCATAGGTTTAAGGTGAGAGGGGCAAGGTTTAGAGTAGATGTACGAGGCAAGTTTTTTACGAAGAGGGTAGTAGGTGCCTGGAACTCGCTACCGGAGGAGGTGGTGGAAGCAGGGACGATAGTGACATTTAAGGGGCATCTTGACAAATACATGAATAGGATGGGAATAGAGGGATACGGACCCAGGAAGTGTAGAAGATTGTAGTTTAGTCGGGCAGCATGGTCGGCACGGGCTTGGAGGGCCAAAGGGCCTGTTCCTGTGCTGTACATTTCTTTGTTCTTTGTTCTTTGTGCGTGAAAAATGTTTAGCGTGTCGACCAGGTTCCCCGTGACCTCTGCTGAATACGAGCTTCCCGGTAACGGGGCAGGGATTCCCCTTAACGAGGGGAGTGTGAGCGGTATAAAACCCCCGAGGGAGAACCGCGGGAGAGCCTTTCGCGGAGAGGAGTAGTCTAGTTTCCTATTGGTCACTCTGCGGATTCCACACTGGCGAAGAAGGTTAAGTGGAGCTGCTGTCGCGTCAATCGCTGTGAACTGGGACCACTTTTCAAAGGGCAGGGAGCCGCTGTTGAGGTGGCAGACATGCCACACAGAGGGGAACTGGAGCCACTCGATACAGGTACTGGAGACTGGGGCAATACGCTGAAAGAATGCCACCATCAGTGATGACAGCAGATGCTCATCCTGCCCACGGTTTGTGGAGGGGCCACGCACAATATAATCAAACGTCTGACCTACCCCGATGCACCGGATACGTGTCTTTTGCCACCTCACTGGCTTTAGTTGAGTAACCTTTATTCACCATTGAATTACAGTTGGTTTTGGGGGAATGGGTGTCAATGGGTTCTTTAATGAGCCTAATTGACAAACTGCCACCTGTGGCCAAGAATTCCACATCAGTGCCTTGAATTTTTCAATAATCTTTATTATTGTCACAAGTAGGTTTACATTAACACTGCAATGAAGTTACTGCGAAAAGCCCCTAGTCGCCACATTCCGGCACACAGGGGGAGAATTCAGAGGCCGGGATTCTCCCTTCCGGGGACTAAGTCCCCAAGCCGGCAGGAAAACCAGCGGCAACAACTTTGGCGTCACCGGGCCCCCAAGGTGAGGAATTTTCACCTGTCTCGGGGGTTAGGTGGACGGCGGAGGGGTTGGCGCCGCTCCAGCCGGTGCCGAAGGACCGGTGTGATCTCGCGCACGTGCGTAACTGCATGCGCGTAACTCTTCTCCACGCCAGCCATGGCGAGCAGGCCCGCTCGCAGATCGGTGGGCCCCGATCGCGGGCCAGGCCACCGTGGACCGCTACCCCCCCTCCCCGGTGTCGGATCCCCCCGCGCCCCCCTGATGACCGCCCCCGCCGACTTACCTGCCAGGTCCCGCCGTGTGGGACCAGACGTAACCTACACCGACAGGACTGGCCAAAAACAGACGGCCACTCGGTCCATCGGGGACCGGCATGGCGTGAATCCTCCCCCCGCCCGAATAATGGCGTCGGGGCGGGATTCGCGCCATCCCCCGGGGATTCTCCAACCCAGCGGGGGGGGTCAGAGACTCCCACCCAAAATGTCTAATTCACCTAACAGCACGTCTTTCGGGACTTGTGGGAGGAAACCGGAGCACCCGGAGGAAACCCACGCAGACACGGGGAGGACGTGCAGACTCCGCACAGACAGGGACCCAAGCCGGGAATCGAACCTGGGACCCTGGCGCTGTGAAGCAACCGTGCTAACCACTGTGTAACTGTGCTGCCCAATCCTATGACTAGATCGGGGGAGGTTTTGCCACCATGGGGGACACGTGCAGTGTCTCTCCTGTGATGAAGTTGCCCAGTGTAGTGAAACCTGGGAATCGTGAGTCCGACAGAATGTTTTCTATGTTGAAAAACCTTTGTCCAATCAGAGTAAGTGACACATGGAGACTCTTGAAACTCAAACAGGGGCAGCACGGTGGCACAGAGGTTAGCACTGCTGTCTCACGGCGCCGAGGTCCCAGGTTTGATCCCGGCCCTGGGTCACTGTCCGTGTGGAGTTTGCACATTCTCCCCGTGTCTGCGTGGGTTTCGCCCCCACAACACAAAGATGTGCAGGGTAGGTGGATTGGCCACACTAAACTGCCCCTTAATTGGAAAAAATGAATTGGGTACTCTAAACTTTTTTTAAAAAGCTCAATCTGGCCAAAAATGATCTTGTGCAAAACAAGAAGATACTTAGAAATTCAACTTCGAGAAATGATTATTACAAAATCACTTTGCAAGTAAGAACGCTGTAAAAAGCTGTTATATTATCTCATTCTGCCTACTGCTGATTAAAGATAAACAGGAAACATTCCGACATTTCTGATTGAATCATATTTCTGGGGTTTACCTGGTTTTTTGAAGATGAGAGAGCTACCAGATGAAGACAAAGATATTTTCTTGTAGAAAACATTGGCTGTTGATCATATCTCTGAATCCACTCAAAGGAGAACAAAATGTGTAATTTCAAGCAGGAATTCGATACAGCTCTCGGGGCTAACGGGGGGAAGGTGGGATCAGGGTATTGAACTTGATGATCAGCCATGATCATAATGAATGCGGAGCAGGCTCGAAGGGCCAAATGGCCTCCTCCTGCTTCCATTTTCTATGTTTGTATCCTCAGTCTCCTGGTCATTATTTCTCCTTTGATCAACATCATTCCTATTTATGAGATCTTGCTGTGCACAAATTGGCTGTTGAGTTTCCGACAAATCTGCAGTGAATACTCATCGAAAAGAACTTCATTGGCTGGAAAGAGCTTTAGGTTGTACTCAGATGGGAAAAAGTGCTATAGAAATGCACATTTTCCTTCTTGTGGGCAGTTTGTCTGTCTGTGGTTTCAGGTGGAGGCTGGTCGAGAGTTGGGGAAGAGCAGGGTTTGCAGGTTGCAGGTCTGCAGGTTCTATCAGCTGGCTGGTTGCAGTTAACCTTTGGACCACAGGCCAGGCAGTTAGCAATTGGCAACGCCACGTGTTTTTGAAGGGTTGGAGAGGTGAAGGAACAGGGTTAAGCGGAGACTGAAGGAGTGAGAAGGGTACGGGATGAGGGAAAATGAGGGGTACTAAATGAGGAACTGTGTTATGTATTTTAATATTTACGCTTGGAGAAATGGGGAGAGGGAATAGAGTTTTTACATTGTGTTCAGGGCTCCTTTCTTATCCAATACATATGAAGCCCAACAAGAGTGCAATCGCTGTTGGATCCAGTGATAGGAAATAAAGCAGAGCGGGTAAGTGCAGAAAGTGGAGGGAATATCTAGGCAACAGTGAGCACAACATTATACATTTAAGAGAATGATTGGAAAGACAGAAATAAGATAAAGTTCAAAACAAGAGATCAGAAAATTATCATTGAAGAAAAGAGAAAGGAACAAATGAAGATTAAAATGTCAAAATGTTGACAAAGAAACAAAACAGCAGTGGGAAATATTTGAAATGAGCTATTAATAAAGTTTAGGAGAAATATATTTCACCAAAGAGTAAGAAAAATGTAACCAATAATGAAACACTGTGTGGAACAAAGAGATAATGGAAAAGCAGAAAGTACAGAAAGGGGCATTCACCAAGTTCATGGACAATAAAGGACGTTATGAGAAATGGGAACTCAAAAAGCTTTGGCAAAAAGTCACAAAACAATTAGGAAAGGAAAGAAATACCACAAAATGCAATCACCAAGGTGTTGGCAATCTTCCCTCAATGGAAGATGATGGACATGCAGCAAACCATCCATTTCAGATGGGGTGGCTTCATTTGGTGTTTGTTGATGTCTGTGAAGACCGATCATTCAGAGGCAGGTTCTGCCACAACGGAAATATATAAAACTGCCAAATGTCATTGTGTGTTGCTGTTTTTGCTGCTGTAGCCACTCTTCACGGTGACCATTCCTGTAGCCACTCTTCACGGTGACCGTTCCTGTAGCCACTCTTCACGGTGACCGTTCCTGTAGCCACTCTTCACGGTGACCGTTCCTGTAGCCACTCTTCACGGTGACCGTTCCTGTAGCCACTCTTCACGGTGACCGTTCCTGCAGCCCACAGGAGGAGGTGCCATTTTCTTCTTTCACCAACCAGTGGTCCCAGGTGCGATAGTTGATGTTTTGCATCACGTTTGTGAGCATCCTTCAAGTGGCATTTGGTCATCCAGCTGTGACTATCTCACAGTCTACAAAGTCCTCAGGTTTTCACCCGTCTTCCAACTTGTGGGTGTGCCCGAGCCAACAAAGCTGCTGCCATTTGATTAGCGCCAACACACCTGGAGGTGTGGCTTGGTGGGGGCTGGGGCAGGGGCTGCACATTGATGATTTTATCCGGCCAGAACCATCATGTTTTGTAAACAGCGAGGATGAAAATGATTGGACTTCTTTTCCTCCTGAATAGAACTTGTCCATATTTCACAGCCACACAACAAAGGGCGAAGAACGGAGGCCGAATAAACCATCACCTTGGTCTTCGGGGTCAGATCGGTTCATCGCACACACTTGGGAAATTGCCCAAAGGTGGGAACTGCTTCATCGATTCCTGCATCGGGTTCCCTGTCAACAGACAGTGTCCATCACCATGGATACAAGGGAGCAACACTTGCTAACCACTTCCAGCAGGCTGTGGGCAGACATACTAATTAGGAGCAGACGAGGCCACTCAGCCCCTCGAGCCTGCTCTCCCATTCAATATGATCATGGCTGATCTGTTTGGAACCCCATCCCCACATTCCTGTTGACCCGCGATAACCTTTCACCCCTTGTTCATCAGGAATCTACCTCTGCTTCCATCACCTTTTGTGAAGACAGTTCTAAAGCCTCACATGTATTTCCTCATCTCCATCTTAACCCCAGTTCTAGATTCTTCCACAAGTGGAAACATTGGCTAGATCTCTCCGTTCGTTGCAATTCACTTTTCCCGTTGGCAGCGTCCCTCTCCCCCGGGTTTCCTGGCTGTGGGGGTTGGTTACCATGGGAAACCCACCGCCAATGAATGGCACTGCCGAGGATCACATGGCTGGGGGTCGGGAGAATTTCCCCCATCCACACTGTCAATATCCCTCAGGATTTTAATTTCAACCAAGCCTCCCATTACTCTTCCCCTGAGGCTCCCCTGCCACCTGGCGCAGTCCTGGAGGCCCGCTCCGGTCTCGACCAGGGTCTGCACACTCGCAGCCATGGAGCACAGAGAGTGGACCATCTCAGTCTGGGACTGCACCACATCACCCTGCGACTGTGCCACACCAGCCAGTGACTGGGTCACCTCGCTCTGTGTCTGCGTCACGTCGGTCTGCGCCTGGGCAATGCTGTCGATGCTCTCAGCTACGGCCCGCTGTAACTGGGCCACGCTGAGGAGTTCTGCTGCAATCTCCAGGTTGCTCTGGCTCATGGCTGCCGGTGAGGGGGCAGCCCTGTCCTGGGCCTCGGCCCCCACCTCCACAGAATGCCCCAGGCCTTGGACATGCTGATCCATAGCCAAACCCTCGCCCTCAACAGCTCCACCGTGGACACTGCCAGTGCAGTGTTGGCCTGGGTGGCACGCATGGCCGGCAAGAGTAGGTTAGAAAATGCACAGGGTTAGACAGTCCGATGCATGCGGCCCACCGGACGGCTTCAGTGGCCACGGTAACCGGGCATGGCGGCTGGTATGGGCGCTGGCATGTGGTGTGGGGTGAGGGATTCTGCCACCCTCCTGCTTGTGGGGGTTGGGGTTACGGGTGTGTGGGACACGGGTTGGTGCCAGGGGCACAGTGCGGCCTACTCACCTTGGCCGCCCAGAAGACATCGAGCAGTGTTTTACGACACTGCTGACCAGTCGGGACGGTCTTGCCCACGGCACTGACCACCTCTGCAGCGAATGTGATGGGTGGCAGTCTCCTTCCGGGGCCGGGGTACAGGGTCACCCGCCTCTACTCCACCGCGTCCAACAGGGTCTCCAGCTTGGCGTTGGTGAATCTCGGGGCCGTTCTCCTCACTGCCATCTTGTTGGCTGGGGTGAGTGTGTGTGGGGAGTGTAATGTGTGTGTGTGGCTGGGATGAGTGTGTGTGGGGAGTGTAATGCGTGTGTGCGGCTGGGATGAGTGTGTGTGGGGAGTGTAATGTGTGTGTGCGGCTGGGATGAGTGTGTGTGGGGAGTGTAATGTGTGTGTGCGGCTGGGATGAGTGTGTGTGGGGAGTGCAGTGTGTGTGGGGAGTGCAGTGTGTGTGGGTAGTGCGGTGTGTGTGGGGAGCGCAGTGTGTGCGGGGAGTGCAGTGTGTGGGGAGTGCAGTGTGTCTGGGGAGTGCAGTGTGTGCGGGGAGTGCAGTGTGTGTGGGGAGTGCAGTGTGTGTGGGGAGTGCAGTGTGTGCGGGGAGTGCAGTGTGTGTGTGGGGAGTGTAATGCGTGTGTGCGGCTGGGATGAGTGTGTGTGGGGAGTGTAATGTGTGTGTGCGGCTGGGATGAGTGTGTGTGGGGTGTGTAATGTGTGTGTGCGGCTGGGATGAGTGTGTGTGGGGAGCGTAATGTGTGTGTGCGGCTGGGGTGAGTGTGTGTGGGGAGTGTAATGTGTGTGTGCGGCTGGGATGAGTGTGTGTGGGGTGTGTAATGTGTGTGTGCGGCTGGGATGAGTGTGTGTGGGGAGTGTAATGTGTGTGTGCGGCTGGGATGAGTGTGTGTGGGGAGTGTAATGTGTGTGTGGGGCTGGGATGAGTGTGTGTGGGGAGTGTAATGTGTGTGTGCGGCTGGGATGAGTGTGTGTGGGGAGTGCAGTGTGTGTGGGGAGTGCAGTGTGTGTGGGTAGTGCGGTGTATATGGGGAGCGCAGTGTGTGCGGGGAGTGCAGTGTGTGGGGAGTGCAGTGTGTGCGGGGAGTGCAGTGTGTGTGGGGAGTGCAGTGTGTGCGGGGAGTGCAGTGTGTGCGGGGAGTGCAGTGTGTGTGGGGAGTGCAGTGTGTGTGGGGAGTGCAGTGTGTGCGGGGAGTGCAGTGTGTGTGTGGGGAGTGTAATGCGTGTGTGCGGCTGGGATGAGTGTGTGTGGGGAGTGTAATGTGTGTGTGCGGCTGGGATGAGTGTGTGTGGGGAGTGTAATGCGTGTGTGCGGCTGGGATGAGTGTGTGCGGGGAGTGTAATGCGTGTGTGCGGCTGGGATGAGTGTGTGTGGGGAGTGTAATGTGTGTGTGCGGCTGGGATGAGTGTGTGTGGGGAGTGTAATGTGTGTGTGCGGCTGGGATGAGTGTGCGGGGAGTGCAGTGTGAGGGGAGTGCAGTGTGTGTGCGGGGGGAGTGCAGTGTGTGCTGGGGGAGTGCGGTGTGTGCGGGGGGAGTGCGGTGTGTGCGGGGGGGAGTGCGGTGTGTGCGGGGGGAGTGCCGTGTGTGCGGGGGGAGTGCGGTGTGTGCTGGGGGAGTGCGGTGTGTGCGGGGGGAGTGCGGTGTGTGCGGGGGGAGTGCGGTGTGTGCGGGGGGAGTGCGGTGTGTGCGGGGGGAGTGCGGTGTGTGCGGGGGGAGTGCGGTGTGTGCGGGGGAGTGCGGTGTGTGCGGGGGGAGTGCGGTGTGTGCGGGGGGAGTGCGGTGTGTGCGGGGGGAGTGCGGTGTGTGCGGGGGGAGTGCGGTGTGTGCGGGGGGAGTGCGGTGTGTGCGGGGGGAGTGCGGTGTGTGCGGGGGGAGTGCGGTGTGTGCGGGGGGAGTGCGGTGTGTGCGGGGGAGTGCGGTGTGTGCGGGGGGAGTGCGGTGTGTGCGGGGGGAGTGCGGTGTGCGCGGGGGGAGTGCGGTGTGTGCGGGGGGAGTGCGGTGTGTGCGGGGGGAGTGCGGTGTGTGCGGGGGGAGTGCGGTGTGTGCGGGGGGAGTGCTGTGTGTGCGGGGGGAGTGCGGTGTGTGCGGGGGGAGTGCCGTGTGTGCGGGGGGAGTGCCGTGTGTGCGGGGGGAGTGCTGTGTGTGCGGGGGGAGTGCCGTGTGTGCGGGGGGAGTGCCGTGTGTGAGTGTGTGAGTGGGTGATGTCATAGATCATAGAATTTACAGTGCAGAAGGAGGCCATTCGGCCCGTCGAGTCTGCACCGGCCCTTGGATCGAGCACCCTACATAAGATCACGCCTCCATCCTATACCGTAACCCAGTAACCCCCACTTAACCTTTTTGGAGACTGCGGCCAATTGAGCATGGCCAATCCACCTAACCTGCACATCTTTGGACTGATGTCTGTGGATGTTTGCGTGCGTGTGCAGGGAAATGTGTGTGTGATTGTGTGAAAGAGGGAATGTGTGCAGGGCGGATGTGTAGGTGTGTTTGAGAGTGTGGGTGAGTGTAAGTGTGTGCCCAGGGGAGGGTGAGTTTGAGTGTGTGCACAGGGGGATGTCTGGGTGAGTGTGTGATCAGAGGGGTGTGTGTGGGTGAGTTTTGTGAGGGCCACGAAGAATCCAGCACGAGTTTTAAGGATACAAAGTAATAACATTTATTTACAATAACATATATGTACAACAGCAGCAGCAACTTCCCTTGCTGCTTACTCCTTCCTGCTGGTTCCAAACTGGCCAGCTTTATTTATACTTGGAGTTTACTAATGGTTTCTCCGCCCCCCCTCATTGGGGAAGCTCATACTCCCACAGAATTGTGGGATTGTCATTAGTCCCCAGCCAATGGTAAGTAGGCAGGTTATAACATCCCTCCCCCCCAAAGTCCAAGGAATCCACCGAAGACCCTGGCGAAGGAGGGCGTCGGGCTCGTTTGGCCGCAGGCCGGACACCATTTGCACGCGGCGCTGGATCGGGCGGCGTGTAACGAGACGGAGACCGGCGCTTCCGTGATGAACGGCGTAACGGTTGTACATCCACGGCCCGTGTACCCGAGGATTCCCCCTCTGATGCATCCTGTGTCTCCATCTCGGAGTCAGAGTCTGCTGCCTCCGTCATGTCAGCTTCTCTATCTCCATTCGGTTCTGTAACGACCTGCGCAGGCTTTGAGTGAGGCACCAGTGGAAGATTGTGAGGATTACCTTCCCTTGTCTCTGGTCTCTGCGGCTGTAGAAATGAGCTCCGGGGGCGGGGAATCTTTGGAGGGGATAGTCTTCTGGATCGAACGTGGTCTACATGTTTGCGCTGGAGACGACCCTGGGCTTGCACCTGGTAAGATATAGGGCCCGTTTGGCGAAAGATTACGCCAGGAACCCATTGGGCACCACCAGCAAAATTCCGAACGAACACTGGGTCACCGGGCGCAAACTGCCGAATCGGCTGATGCCGAAAAAATCCCTGTCCCTGTCGTTCTTGTGTGCGGCGTACTTTTGCGCCAATGTCCGGGAAAACCATACTAAGGCGGGAGCGAAGTCTCCGGCCCATTAGGAGTTCTGCGGGAGCTACCCCAGTCACCGCATGGGGGGTGGTCCTATACGTAAACAAAAAGCGAGCCAGTCTCGTGTCCATTGATCCGGAAGACTGCTTCTTTAGGCCTCTTTTGAATGTCTGCACTGCGCGCTCTGCCAACCCATTTGAAGCCGGGTGGTAAGGGGCAGTGCGGATATGGCGTATGCCGTTCATCTTTGTGAACCTCGCAAACTCCTCACTCGTGAATGGAGTGCCGTTATCCGTGACCAGCACCTCGGGGAGGCCATGCGTACTAAACAATAAACGCATCTTTTCAATTGTTGCGCAGGACGTTGTCCCCTGCATCTTATGCACCTCTAGCCATTTAGACTGGGCGTCGATTAATAGAAGGAACATGGATCCTTGAAAAGGGCCTGCGAAATCTGCATGCAAGCGTGCCCAAGGCCGCCCTGGCCATTCCCAGAGATGTAGGGGCGCGGCCAGCGGAAGCTTCTGATGCTCCTGGCAAATGGAGCAGTTTTGGGCGACCTTCTCAATGTCGGTGTCGAGACCTGGCCACCAGACATAACTCCGGGCCAACATTTTCATTTTGGTCACACCTGGATGCCCATTGTGCAAGTCCCTTAGTATCAGCTCCTGGCCTTTTTCCGGGACAATCACACGCGTCCCCCACAAGAGGATGCCGTCTTCCACGCTGAATTCTGACAGCTTGGAGGAAAATGCCCGCAACTCGCCTGGGAGCTGTCTATGCTGCCCACCATACAGGACTATGTGCCGAACCTTTGACAGGACTGGCTCCGTCTGGGTCCACTCACGGATCTGTGATGCCGTGACAGGCAAGGTGTCCATAAAATTTAGGGTTGCGACCACCTCACCAGTCGTGGGGGTCGACATGGGGCCGGTCGATAAAGGCAATCGGCTCAGTGCGTCGGCATTCGCTATTTGCGTTCCTGGTTTGTGCTCCAGAGAATACTCATATGCAGCGACCAACAAAGCCCAGCGCTGGATCCGTGCAGAAGCAATGGGCGGTATCGGCTTATCCTCTCTGAAAAGTCCCAGCAGGGGCTTATGATCAGTCACGATAGTGAAGTGGTGGCCATACACGTACTGGTGGAAGCGTTTCACCGCAAAAACCACTGCCAGGCCCTCCTTCTCGATCTGCGCATACTTTTTCTCCGCTGCAGTCAATGTGCGGGAGGCGAAAGCTATCGGTCGCTCGGCCCCATTCTCCATCTTGTGGGACAGGACGGCCCCAATACCATACGGGGATGCATCACATGTGACGAGCAAAGGCTTTCCAGGATCATAGTGGGTTAGTAACCCAGGCAACGACAATTGTTGCTTTACCCACCGGAAAGCGGTTTCTTGCGGTTGACCCCAAACCCAGGTGTGATTTTTCTTTAGCAGAAGGTGCAAAGGGGCCAGCGTAGTTGCCAGATTGGGGAGGAACTTCCCGTAATAGTTTACGAGACCGAGAAAAGAACGAAGATGCGAAGTGTCAGTCGGGGTGGGGGCATGTTGAATTGCACGCACCTTCTCTGCGACGGGGTGCAAACCTTTGCGGTCCACCCGATAACCCAGGTAGACTACTTCCTTTGCCTGAAATACGCACTTTGTGCGACGTAAACGGACTCCAGCCTCCGAAAAGCGTCTAAGGACAGCCTCCAAATTTTCCAAATGTTCCTGCTCCGACGTCCCTGTAATCAAAACGGCATCTAAGTAGACAGCAACACGTGGTAAACCTCTCAAAACGCCCTCCACAACACTTTGAAAAATAGCGCAGGCAGAGGGTACTCCAAAGGGCAACCGTGCATATTCATACAGGCCCCGGTGTGTATTAATCGTTACATATGGTCGGGACGCAAGGTCCAACTCCAACTGCAGGTAGGCGTGACTCATATCTAATTTTGTGAAGGAGAGTCCGCCTGCAAGCTTCGCGTAGAGATCCTCTATGCGAGGCATTGGATATCGGTCGAGTCGGGAAGCCGTATTCACTGTAAGTTTATAGTCGCCACACAAGCGAACTGTGGCATCTGGCTTCATTACAGGTACAATTGGTGCTGCCCAGTCATCAAAACGGACGGGCCTGATAATACCCAAACTCTCCAAACGAGTGAGCTCCCCTTCTACCTTCTCGAGCAAGGCGTAAGGCACCGGGCGCGCCCAGAAATAGCGCGGCGTGGCTCCTGGTTCGACTTGGATACGGGCTACGGCCCCTTTTATTTTCCCCAAACCAGGCTGGAATACATCTGGGTATCGTCCTTGCACCTCAGTCAACCCTTTAGAAACTGTTTGGAGGATGTGCTGCCATTGCAACCGCAAATGGCGCAACCAGTCCCGACCCAACAGGCTGGGCCCATGGCCGTGCAACACGATAAGTGGGAAACGCCCCTCCTGGCGTCCATAAACAACAGGGGTCATTGTAGTTCCTGCAATGTCCAGTGGTTCCCTCGTGTAGGTGGCCAACTTGGCCTGTGAGTCGGTTAATGTATGGGTCTGTATATCCTGCTTGATGCGGTCGAACGTCCTCTGGGCGATCACGGAGACTGCTGCGCCAGTGTCCAACTCCACCTCAAGCGGGTGGCCATTGACCCGTACTGTCACCTTAATGGGGGCCACACGGGGAGCTGCCACACAATGCAACTGCAGGTAGTCGTCCTCCGTCTCCACGTCCTCAGGAGTGGTCGCCGCAGGTTCATCCACATGGAAGGTACGGCCTCTGGGCTGGTCCCAGTACGGCCCCTGGGCTGGTCCCAGTTTCGGTCAGAACGACGGCACCTCTGGCGCCCCCAGGTCCGGCGTCCGCGACGGGGTCGGCGCCTACAAGTCTGACACGGACATGGCTCCTCATCCATTGGTTCTGGAGAAGGCTCCCTTCGGGGAGGAATGTCTGACGGCCACTGGCGTCTGTCCGGACGTCGCCTCGCCCAAGGTACCGCAGGAGTGTGGGGGGACATTTTCGGACGGAAGGGGTTGCGCCCCAAGGCAAGCACTTCCATTCCCTGTAGCTCCTGCACTCCTCGTTCTGCGCTCTCTCAGGACAATACTATTTGAATGGCCTGTTGAAAAGTCAATGTTGGCTCCGCTAACAACTTTCTCTGGCTGGCCGCATTGTTAATACCACAAACCAAACGGTCGCGTAACATTTCTGACAAGGTCTCACCATAGTCACAGTACTCCGCAATCCTGCGTAGCCTGGATAGAAAATCGGCAAGGGATTCTCCAGGGGTCCTCTCAGCGGTATTAAACCGGTAACGTTGGACTATCGTGGATGGGGTTGGGTTAAAGTGTTGCCCCACTATATTCACAAGTTCGTCAAACGTTTTGGTGTCCGGCTCAGCTGGGTACGTAAGGCTCCTAATCACCCCAAACGTATGCGGGCCGCAGGCGGTGAGCAATATGACCACCTGGCGCTCGTTTTCGGTGATATTGTTTGCCCGGAAATAGTAACGCATCCGTTGTGTGTACTGGTTCCAGCTTTCCAGCGCAGCATCAAAAACATCCAAACGTCCGTACAGAGGCATGGTATAATAGAAAACAACTTCCAACCTGTATCCAACAAAAATCCAGGGAGGTGGCTTCAGCAGTGTAGACAGCTATTCACTTTAACCCTCGTCGCCAGTTTTATGAGGGCCATAAAGAATCCAGCACGAGTTTTAAGGATACAAAGTAATAACATTTATTTGCAATAACATATATATATAACAGCAGCAGCAACTTCTCTTGCTGCTCACTTCTTCCTGCTGGTTCCAAACTGGCCAGCTTTATTTATACTTGGAGTTTACTAATGGTTTCTCTGCCCCCCCTCATTGGGGAAGCTCATACTCCCACAGGATTGTGGGATTGTCATTTGTCCCCAGCCAATGGTAAGCAGGCAGGTTATAACAGTGAGTTAGTGTAAGAGAGAGTTCAGGGGAAGCTTGTGTGTGAATGGTTATGTTTAATGCAGAATGATTAGGCAGATAAGAAAGCTGCCACTGTGGGTGTCTTCCTTATATCAGAGACACGGCTGTGACAGATTGGGACAGAGGGTGTGTTTCATGATTTCTTCGAGCACTTGGGTTGCTGGAGAAAGATTGAAATACTTTGGGCAATTTGAAGTTCTGTGTCAGGAGCTCCAAGTGCTGATTGAAGGTGAGTAATTTATCACGACAAAGTCTGCAACAGGGAAAGGATTGAGGCTTAGGAGAGTGCATTGACTGCCAATGCTCGTGAGTGGAGTGTGTGTGAGTGTGGGGATGTCTCTCAATGTGGAGCTTGGCTCAATGACAAAAGCAGAGACAGGAACTGAGACAGAGACAGACAGACAGAGACAGACAGACAGGGACAGACAGAGATAGACAGAGACAGAGACAGAGACACAGACAGACAGACAGAGACAGACAGACAGACAGAGACAGACAGATAGACAGAGATAGGCAGAGGCAGAGACATGCAGAGAGACAGAGACACAGAGAGACAGACAGAGAGACAGACAGACATTATGGAAACACGTCTTGTCCACTTTATCCTCCTCCTGAAATAGAGAGTGAAGCACGATAACTTAAATTATTTTGCTGCATTTTACAAATGTCTGTTTTGTTGGTATGCACACTATACTCTGAGATGTTGTACTGATTAACCAAAGCACCCAGAATGGGAATATCCGAGCTTCTGGGTCAGTGTGTCCAGTAGGGGGGGCTCAAGGGGAGGTTCAGAGTGAGTCCAGTAAGGGGTGTGCTGATTGATGGGTGATATTTTGTCCTATCCCCATGCTGTGTTTGTAGGTGGGGTGTTGGAGGGTGGGGACCTGTCCCCTTCCCACCTTCACCCCAACTAAGTCCCTGGTAAGAAGATCCACGAACAGCCTTCTCATGCTGCCAACTGAGGCTGTTCGGGGGCAATTAATGGTGTTAATCTATTGGTTGGTGGGCTTGGCACCACTCGGGGAGCTGATGTGCAGGTTGCTTGTTGTCTGTCAGGGAGACGGTTTGGGAGAGATGTCCCCTGGGAGTTCTGCCCTTTCTGTGGCCAAATCAGAGGCTGAATCTTCATTGTCCTGCTGCCTGAGATGTTTGTCCCTGGTGGGGCTGTGCGTCTGTGAAGGATGGTGATGTTATCAATCTAACGGGCGTGGTTTCCTGAAAGACAGACTCCCTACATCTGAGATGGTCCATGTGTTTTTGCATGTTTGTTCCCTGGTCTTGGCTTTGTATGAGATTGGCTCCTCTCACACGACTGTTAACTGCAAATTGGCCCAAGTATTCTCTGATAGCTGCAGCTGGAGCTGGATACAGTATGACGGAAATACGTCACTCTCAATACTCACAATAGAACACTACAGCGCAGTACAGGCCCTTCGGCCCTCGATGTTGCGCCGACCTGTGAAACCACTCTAAAGCCCATCTACACTATTCCCTTATCGTCCATCTGTCTATCCAATGACCATTTGAATGCCCTTAGTGTTGGCGAGTCCACTACTGTTGCAGGCAGGGCATTCCACACCCTTACTACTCTCTGAGTAAAGAACCTACCTCTGACATCTGTCCTATATCTATCTCCCCTCAATTTAAAGCTATATCCCCTCGTGCTAGACATCACCATCCGAGGAAAAAGGCTCTCACTGTCCACCCTATCCAATCCTCTGATCATCTTGTATGCCTCAATTAAGTCACCTCTTAACCTTCTTCTCTCTAACGAAAACAGCCTCAAGTCCCTCAGCCTTTCCTCATAAGATCTTCCCTCCATACCAGGCAACATCCTGGTAAATCTCCTCTGCAATCTTTCCATCCCACAAGCGTTTATATACCTTCACTCAGCTCCTCGTCAGGCCTTCATCACCATGAGCCAACTTCCAGAATATCACCCCAGGACTGCCGAGAGGAGCAGTGCACCTGGACGCTATACTGACCTCAGGAACCACCGAGAAGGGGCACCTGGACAACCTGGAAGAAATCCTCCCGCAATTCGTCAACACAGGTGTCTGCCTAAAGGGAGGCAAGTGCGTGTCCCAGGCCAAGGACACGAGATTCCTCAGATTAGGATGGCCTGAACTCAGTGGTAGAAAAAGTACAGGCTGCTGGAAAACATAATCCTGGGCCTCGTAAAATACTGGAGGTATCACAGAATCCCCACGGTGCAGAAGGAGGCCATTCGGTCCAACAAGCCTATACCAACCCTCTGAAACAGCACCCCAACCCCTTAACCTCACCTAACCTGCACATCTTGGAACTGTGGGAGGAAACCGGATGTTAAGTAATGGGTTAAGAGACATTCCAATTAGTTGTCTCATTTATGTTAAGTATCCAATAATTGACACTGATATGTAAAGAGGGTTCAGGTGGCCTTTGTGTCAGGTGATGTGATGTTAGAGTTTTGTACAGAGTCTGTTGAAGTAAATTAAAGGTGTTTGTGGAAAAGCAGCAGAACCTTTGACTCTTTATACAACAGCAGCTAAACATCTAACAATTGGTAGCAGAGGATGGTTGCTGTGTAAATGTGAAGGGTTGAAAGATACAACTTTTCCAGATCAAACCAAGGAGTGAGTGAGAAAATAAAAGGGATATATGGCTGAACCCAGGATAAAGATGGCCGGATATGACTATCCTCCCTTATATTCTGAAAGGGAATTGTACGACCAATGGAGAAGTGCAGTAGTTATGTGGACTAAAGTAACTGCCTTGGGAAAGAGAAAACAAGGTAAGGCATTGGCTCTTTCTCTACCATATGGCAGTAAAATCCGAAACAAAGTGCTTTCTGAGCTGGAACTGGAAGAGTTAGACTCAGAAGAAGGTCTGGAGACTTTATTACATTATATGGATAAGATTTATAAAAAAGATGACTTGTTAAGTACGTATGAAGCATGGTCGGATTTTGATAGGTTCCAGAAAATAGAGGATTTCTCCATTGAAGACTATATAATGGAATTTGGCAGACTATATAAAAGGCTGCAGAAACACAACCTGGAATTTCCACAGTCTGTGTTGGCCTTTACATGACTGTGCTAGAGTGAGCAACTTGGATAGGCTCCTGGTTTTGACAGGAGTGCGGTTTGCGGTTAAAGATACCTTATTCGATCAGATGACAGAAGCTTTGAAAATGTTTCTGGGGAAACATTCGATTCCGATGGCTCTGATGACCCAAATAGGTCAGACTGCAATAAAGCAGAATATGGAAGATACACTTCTAACGGGATGGCGAAATCATACGGCTACGAACAGGTTCCAAGACTATAGAAGGAGATTGGGACCCGGAAAATATGAAGACAGAAACCCAGTTAGAACCTACAATAGCAAGATGAACCCCAGAAATGCACGGGGCATGATAAATCAATGTTTTCGATGTGACTCTCAATACCATTATGTCTTCAACTTTCCAACTCGTTATGAGAAAGTGTTTGAAGCGACACATAACACGGAAGAGTCAGAAGAGGAAAAAGATAGTGACCAGAAAGAAGGCATTGTCCTATTGACAAGCAGTTTTACGCCGGTAATGAGGGTGTTGGTTGCAGAGTCCTTCAATTGAGCTGTATTGGACAGTGGCTGCACATCTACTGTGTGTGGAATTGACTGGTTAAAATGTTATCTGGACTCCTTGAATGCTGAAAATCATAACAAGGTTAAGGAATTTGAAAGTTCCACAAGTTTCAGGTTTGGGGATGATAATATTCAGAAGTCGCTGAAAAGAGTGGCGATCCCTTGCAATATTGCCGGAGCGAATCATTTCATTAGCACGGATGTTGTATCAAGTGAGATACCTTTGCTTCTGAGCTGACCGGCGATGAAGAAAGCAGAGGTTTTTTTCTTTTTAAAAAAATTTAGATTACCCAATTCATTTTTTCCAATTAAGGGGCAATTTAGCGTGGTTAATCCACCAAGCCTGCACATCTTTGGGTTGTGGGGGCGAAACCCACGCAAGCACGGGGAGAATGTGCAAACTCCACATGCACAGTGTCCCAGGGCCGGGATCGAACCTGTGAGGCTGCCGTGAGGCTGCAGTGCTAACCACTGCACCACCGTGCTGCCCGAGAAGAAGGCACACATGAAACTGGATATGGAACAGTATAAGGCAACAGTTTTTGGAAAGACGGTGGACTTACAATTTACACAGTCGGGACACTATTGTATTCCATTACTGACAAATAATATTTCAAGTAGAGTGGTTAAGGATGTGTTAATGGCAGTTGAAAATGGGACTTCAGCTGATAAAAAGCTTGTTGTATTAAAACTGCATAGTAACCCAACCTTTGGCCAGGGATTTTAACAACATTGTGACCATGGACCTTAAGATCTGGGATAAAGCCAATAATATATTTGTTTTGTATTTTGTAGATTTAGCAACCAGATTTAGTCAATCAAAGAAAAGAGAGTAATTCTGGATCAAATCGTGGAAAAATGGATAGGGACAGGAATGGGTCCACCGGCAAAATTCCTTACGGCAATGGGGGAGAATTTGCTCGTGGTGAGTTTAGGGATGTGTGTGAAAATGTGAATTTCACAGTTATGAATACGGCTGCAGAAAGCCCATTTAGTAACGGTGTGTGTGAAAGAAACCATGCTGTAATTGATGACATGCTCTGGAAAATGTTGGCAGATCGACAGAATTGCAAGCTAAATTCAGCTTTAGCATGGGCGGTACATGCAAAGAATTCATTGCAGATAGTTGGGGGCTATAGTCCCTATCAATTAGTGTTTGGTAGAAATCCTAAAATTCCGTCCATTTTGGATGACCAGCCTCCAGCTTGGGAAGGGAACTACAATTACCTCTGTCTTTGCTGAGCATTTAAATGCATTACATAGCAGTAGAAAAGCTTTTTTAGAAGCAGAAGTCTCTGAAAGAATTCACGGAGCTTTAAGGCATTATGTACGGCCATCAAATACCGCTTTTCAGCAAGGAGACATAATATACTATAAGAGAGACAATTTTAATGAATGGAAAGGCCCAGGGAAGATCATAGGCATAGCTGCCAAAACAATTATTTTGCAACATGGCAATCAATCTGTTAGGGTACATTCATCAAGGATAATGGGTACAGATGACAAATTTTCAAATTTAGACAGAGCAGACAGACATGACAAGGAACCAGGGTCATCTGGTACGCAAGTGTTACAGAACTATGAGGACCAGTTAACTGATATAGACAGGGGTTCTGTTGAGGAATGCAACACTTCTGATGAATTAGAACAGGCCATTTTTCCGAAAGGACAACTGCCTAAAGTTGATACAAAGGTGACATACTTGCCTGAAGGGTCTAGTCAATGGCAGGATGCAACTATTATTAGTAGAGCAGGGAAGGCCACTGGAAAGTATAAACATTGGTTGAATGTACAGCTTTCAGGGGAAGGAGTCAAGATAATGGATTGGGAACACGAAGTTCAAAAATGGAGGGCACAGAAATGCAGTGGCAGTTCAGATAGTACATCGGATAGTGAACAGGTCCGCAGGAAACGGTCGAGAACTATTGAAAGGACATCCCACAGCAGAAGGGAAAGATCAAACAGTAGCAGTACAGAATGAGATACCAGGCGGGAGAGGGGACGTAGTTTACCAAGGTCTCGGAACATGAATAAGACTATAAATACTAATAGGAGTAGAAGCCCACATGCACGTGAGATTTTGGTGGCTTCCAATAAATTAGATGAAAAAGTTATCAAAGATGCCAAACAACAAGAACTGCATAGTTGGAGTGAATTTGGGGTATACACGGAAGTACCGGATAGGGGACAAAGAGCTCTATCCCACAGATGGATTTGCATGGAAAAGGTTCTTCCGGATGGAACTTATAAGGCAAAGGCCAGGCTTGTGGCAAGGGGATTTGAAGAAAACTTAGATGATCAGGATTTAAGGGTAGATTCACCTACGGCAGGAAAGGCTATTTTAAATATCTTCTTGGCTCTAGTAGCCACAAAGGCATGGGAATGCAAATCTATAGATATAAAAGCTGCCTTTTTGCAGGGGCATCAGCTCCAGAGAGACATTTTTCTCCGTCCTCCTAAAGAGGCAGCTAACACAGAAGGGGTACTCTGGAAGATGAACAAATGTGTATATGGATTAAATGATGCGTCTAGAGTCTGGTACTTTCCGGTAAGGTCAGTTTTGTTAAAGTTAGGCTGTTACCAGTTGAAAGCAGATCCGACAATGTTTTACTGGCACTGTAAAGGGAACCTTTCTGGCATCTTTATGATGCATGTCGATGATTTTTTGTGGGGTGTGACTAGTGATTTTGAAGCTATTGTAATCTCTGGTTTGAGGAAAGAATTCAGGGTTGGAAGTCAGGCTTCCGGTGCATTTAAATATATTGGACTGGAAATTGGACAGACTAAGTTAGGGGCAACTTTACATCGGCAACCTTATTTGGAAAGCATCAGCCCAATAGCAATTAGTCGTGGCCGGGTTTCACAAAAAGATGTAATAGTTCAAAGATGGAAAAAGAGCAACTGCGAAGTTTAATTGGGTAACTGAATTGGTTAGGTAGACAGACGTAGACCGGATGTGAGTTTTGATGTCTCAGAGTTGAGTACAAAAATGAATGATCCCAAAGTGGAAGACATAATAAGAGCAAATAAAGCGTTGGTCAAACTAAAAATGCAGGGGTGTGTTTTGAGATTCCCGGTTTTAGGTGACCTTAGGCACTTGAAACTCATAGTTTATAGTGATGCGTCCTATGCACATTTATGTGATGGGGTTTCAAGCGTAGGAGGTTTTATAATTTTCCTTTTGGGGAACAATGTTGCCCTCTTGTGTGGGAAACAAAGAAAATAAGGAGAGTGGTCAAAAGATCTTTGGCTGCTGATATGTTACGTCTTGTAGAGGCGGTGGATATGGCCTTTTATATATCTCAGATATTGACAGAAATTTTGGGATTAGGGGATTTGGGTGATACATAGAAGATAGGAGCAGGAGGAGGCCTTTCGGCCCTTCGAGCCTGCTCCGTCATTCATCACGATCATGGCTGATCATCCAACTCAATAGCCTAATCCTGCTCTCTCCCCATAGCCTTTGATCCCATTCTCCCCCAAGTGCTGTATCCAGCCTCCTCTTGAATATATTCAAATATAATCTACCTATTGAATGTCACATTGACAATAAATCGCTGTGGGAAAATGTGCACTCTGCAAAAAGTGTCAATAAAAAAAGGTTAAGGATAGACATCGCAAGTTTGAAGCAGATGTTGGACAGAGGGGAAATAGCAAACATTAAATGCGTCGACAGTAGCTATCAATTATCAGACAGTTTTACAAAAAGAGGGGCGAGCTCACAGAAACTTTCAGATATTGCTAATGAAGGATGCCTGTTTCTGTGACTTTTTTTTCTTCCCCCAAAAAAATGAAAAATAGAAGTGGGGAAATTGTGTGTTTTTGAGTTTCTTGAAATTTTGTTTTCACCTAATTATTTTTTTTCTCCAAGGAAGGGGAGACTGTTAAGTAATGGGTCAAGAGACATTCCAATTAGTTGTCTCATTTATGTTAAGTATCCAATAATTGACACTGATATGTAAAGGGGCTTCAGGTGGCCTTTGTGTCAGGTGATGTGATGTTAGAGTTTTGTACAGAGTCTGTTGAAGTGAAATAAAGGTGTTTGTGGAAAGGAGCAGAACCTTTGACTCTTTATACAACAGCAGCTAAACGTCTGACACCGGAGCACTCGGAGGAAACCCACGCAGACACAGGGAGAACATGCAGACTCCGCACAGACAGTAAGTTTTGTGAGGGCCACAAAGAATCCAGCAAGAGTTTGTAGAGCCAAAAGAAATAACTTTATTTACAATTACATATATACAGCAGCAGTAGTAGCACTTCCCTACTGCTTCCCCTCTCTAGCTAGGAACATTCCTAATGATCTCTCCACCCCCCTCATTGGGAGCGCTCATACTCGCGATACCCAATTGTCCCCAGCCAATAGTATTCAGGCAGGTTATAACAGTGACCCAAGCTGTGAATCGAATCTGGGACCCTGGTGCTGTGAAGCAACAGTGCTAACCACTGTGCTACCATGCGAGCCACTATTGGCCAGTGTGTATCAGTCTGAGCCTCTATTGGCCGGTGTGTATTAGTGCTAGCGCCTATGGTCAGTGTAAGCCAAGCCTCTATTGGTCAGTGTAAGCCTCTCCTGGCACACTTCGATACTACAAAAAAAATTAAGGCACACCTATTTTTTCTGCCTTCTTCCCTTACTGTGAACTGTGTTTTTCACTTCTCCCTGGCCTGTGTCCTGTATTTTATTTTACCTGTCTCTGTCACTCTCGCTTCTCTGAGGGTTTTGGGGTCTTTTTGAGTTTTTGCATTTTGTGCAGGTGCAATGGGGCCTTGGCGTCAGCTTCCAGTCCCGTTGGTCAGGCACATGGGTCTGGGCAACATAAATACCTAAACCACACACGCCAAGCTCTTTCCCAGTCCGTGGATGCAGGCAGCTCGAGATTGGTCAAGTCTTGGAGATGCCAACCTCAGGGCTGAAAACAAAGGTTGATTTTAGTTTAATTACATGAATTTTGAATAGTTTTGAATCATTTTTTGTGGCACACCTAATTTAATAATAATAATCTTTATTGTCACAAGTAGGCTTGCATTAACACTGCAATGAAGTTACTGTGAAAAGCCCCCAGTCGCCACATTCCAGCACCTGTTCGGGTACACAGAGGGAGAATTCAGAATGTCCAATTCACCCAACGGCTCGTCTTTCAGGACTTGTGGGAGGAAACCGGAACACCCGGAGGAAACCCACGCAGACACGGGGAGAACGTGCAGACTCCGCACAGACAGTCACCCAAGCCGGGCATCGATCCTGGGACCCTGGCACTGTGAAGCAACAGTGCTAACCACTGTGCCGCCTTCCTGACGCAGCACACTGGTTGGAAACTACTGCTTTAGTGGTCAGTGTGTGGCTGTGAGGTTCAAAACTCCTGGTTGATTTCTCGCTGTCTAGTGTTAATTGTTTCCTTTGTGTGATTTTTCAGATGTCTGGAACAACGGCAGATTCTGCAACAACCATTTGCCCAGATGGTTGTACAACCGCTGACTCTGATTACATCGATTACTCACAGTACCCTGAGCCCTGTGATAAGAATGAGGTGCAGAAGCTTTTCAGAACCCTGCAGCCTTGCATCTACTCTCTGCTGTTTATTCTGGGCCTGGTGGGGAATGGCCTCGTGCTTGGGACGTATATTCATCACAAGAGATTGAAAGCAATGACTGACATGTACTTGCTGAATTTGGCCATTGCAGATATTCTCTTCCTCATCACTCTCCCCTTCCTGGCTGTTAGTTCACAGTCTGGCTGGGTCTTTGGAAAGTCTATGTGTGTAATTATGCAGATTTTATACAAAATGAATGTGTACAGTGGTTTTCTCTTCCTCATGTGTGTCAGTGTTGACCGGTACTTTGTCATTGTCCGGGCGACTGTTGCTCACAGACTGCGGTCGAAGCGGTTACGGTACAGCCGCTTCGTCAGCCTCAGCGTTTGGATAGTCTCCGTATTTCTCAGCCTCCAGCAGTTCATTTATGCCCAGGTGGAAATACACCATGAGACTATTTGTTCAGTCAGTTACCCAGATAGGATGAACATTTGGATAAGAGTGGTCACTCCCATCTTGCAGATGGTTTTGGGATTCTTCCTGCCATTGTTTGTTATGATTTTCTGTTATTCTGTTATAATTAAGACCTTGTCACAGGCTCGGAATTCTGAAAAGCACAAACCGATCAAGGTGATTTTGGCGCTGGTGCTGATTTTTATCATTTTCCAGGCACCATACAATATACTGAACATCATCAACATCATGGACATAATGAGGGGAAGTGGTGTGCCTTGTCTTGCCAGCAAGCACAGGGACATTGCACTACAGGTGACCAGGTGCCTGGCTTATACCCGCTGCTGTCTTAACCCCATCCTCTATGTGTTTGTGGGAGTGAAATTCAGGAATAACTTGTTGAAGTTGCTGAGCCACCTAGGATTCATCAACACGAGACAGTACACAGCCTCAGCCACCAGACCAACGTCAGTCCTGAACACAGACACCAGCAGCACCCTGGCTCTGTAGCATTGTTCCCCGTTCAGTCAGCAACAGCACTGTAGAAGCCAGGTATTTCTAATACACCCAATATAGGTCAAAGATAGCTGTTTAAGGTTAAATATTAAGCCCCAGTTTTAAGTTAAGGATTAAAATCACATATTCTGCAAATTCATTTAACCATTTTCTCCAACACAACTTTTAGGTACATAGTTTTAAAGTAACACCGAAGTCTGATAAGACAAACACTTTGCGCTACGTTTCTCCAAGGACAAGGGCTGAATCCATGGCAACACGGTGACAAGAGCCCAGTAACTTAAAGGCTCTATTGTTCTCATTTCGGGCCATTAGTGATTACAGCCTGAATCACATTCCATAACTTATACAGGCTGAAACATTCTAGACTATGCTGTTTTTTTACAAATGGACAGTTTATAAAACATCAAATCAAATATATTTGATTCCAACATTCTCAAAACATAACAATTTCATAGAAGCAGCAAAATTCACTTCACTAGAATAAAACAGTTTGATTTACATTTTTCAAGTCATTGTCCAGCATTGCATGACAAGATAATATGAGTCTCCATTGTTACAATAGCCAAGCCACCATAAAACCAGTTTCTGCTGGCCTTGATAAAGCACAATATTGCATTCTTTAACATACACAAGCATGCAGAGATGAAATGCAGAGAAGTAATGTTACATATTAAAGATGGACGACTTGTCAAATCAGATGTATTTGAGTCTAACCCAAACCAATTAGGATTATATTGGTGTGTGATTAGATGGCTTAAGATATCAAACAGTCTAACTGAAGAGTTTAGTTCCGCCATTTTTTAGGTAAGTTTGTTAATTGGTTGGTTGGTGGTGTTGGTTTGAAGCTGAAGATTAGCTCTCTCTCTCTCTCTTTTTCGACTTACTATTCGTTATCTGTCTCCCTGTATTCATATTTCATTTTCAGACTTTGACGTTAAAAGTTATTGTCGAGCTGTTTGCCTAAGCAAGTAAATTTTATCTGCGGTTGTTTGAAAGTTCCATTGTTTACAAATTGCCTCTTTGTGAGCCATGTGACGGCTGGACTTTAAAATGACTTTCAATTGTAAGACAAATAAAACAATTCTTGTTTGCACCTGAGAAGTTTTAACTTAAATTTTGACTGAGTTCCAGTAATCGCAGAGTGCTGCTGAAACCGAATGGTTTAAAATCCTTCAACCGAATTCAGTGTAATTATATTTTCTATCCTGAGAGGTTCTGGTTGCACCAATTCAGGTTGTTTTGTTTTTTATAAATTTAGAGTACCCAATTCATTTTTTTCAATTAAAGAGCAATTTAGTCTTCACTTTGTGGTTACAGTTTCTGGGAAGTAGATTTCCTCGCGAGGTTCAGGTTGCTGCAATTCCATCCTCTGACCACCTGATGGTGTTTTGCTGAGGAATTTAAGGCTGGTGCGATTCCACCCTTTGGCCACTATAAGACCATAAGACATAGGAGCAGAAGTAAGGCAATTCGGCCCATCGAGTCCACTCCACCATTCAATCATGGCTGATTTCAACTCCATTTACCCGCTCTCTCTCCATAGCCCTTAATTCCTCGAGAAATCAAGAATTTATCAACTTCTGTCTTAAAGACACTCAACGTCCCGGCCTCCACCGCCCTCTGTGGCAATGAATTCCACAGACCCACCACTCTCTGGCTGAAGAAATTTCTCCTCATCTCTGTTCTAAAGTGACTCCCTTTTATTCTAAGGCTGTGCCCCCGGGTCCTAGTCTCCCCTGCTAATGGAAACAACTTCCCTACGTCCACCCTATCTAAGCCATTCATTATCTTGTAAGTTTCTATTAGATCTCCCCTCAACCTCCTAAACTCCAATGAATATAATCCCAGGATCCTCAGACGTTCATCGTATGTTAGGCCTACCATTCCTGGGATCATCCGTGTGAATCTCCGCTGGACCCGCTCCAGTGCCAGTATGTCCTTCCTGACGTGTGGGCCCAAAATTGCTCACAGTATTCTAAATGGGGCCTAACTAATACTTTATAAAGCTTCAGAAGTACATCCCTGCTTTTATATTCCAAGCCTCTTGAGATGAATGACAACATTGCATTTGCTTTCTTAATTACGGACTCAACCTGCAAGTTTACCTTGAGAGAATCCTGGACTAGGACTCCCAAGTCCCTTTGCACTTCAGCATTATGAATTTTGTCACCGTTGAGAAAATAGTCCATGCCTCTATTCTTTTTTCCAAAGTGCAAGACCTCGCACTTGCCCACGTTGAATTTCATCAGCCATTTCTTGGACCACTCTCCTAAACTGTCTAAATCTTTCTGCAGCCTCCCCACCTCCTCCATACTACCTGCCCCTCCACCTATCTTTGTATCATCGGCAAATTTAGCCAGAATGCCCTCAGTCCCGTCATCTAGATCGTTAATATATAAAGAGAACAGCTGTGGCCCCAACACTGAACCCTGCGGGACACCACTCGTTACCGGTTGCCATTCCGAAAAAGAACCTTTTATCCCAACTCTCTGCCTTCTGCCTGACAGCCAATCGTCAATCCATGTTAGTACCTTGCCTCGAATACCATGGGCCCTTATTTTATTCAGCAGTCTCCCGTGAGGCACCTTATCAAAGGCCTTTTGGAAGTCAAGATAGAGTGGGGCTAGGTGGGGCTAGGTGGGGCTGGGTGGGGCTAGGTGGGGCTAGGTGGGGCTGGGTGGGGCTAGGTGGGGCTGGGTGGGGCTGGGTGGGGCTGGGTGGGGCTAGGTGGGGCTGGGTGGCGCTAGGTGGGGCTAGGTGGGGCTGGGTGGGGCTGGGTGGGGCTAGGTGGGGCTGGGTGGGGCTGGGTGGGGCTAGGTGGGGCTGGGTGGGGCTAGGTGGGGCTAGGTGGGGCTGGGTGGGGCTAGGTGGGGCTGGGTCGGGCTAGGTCCGGGTGTTCAGATCAGTGCAGTTCTCGTCGCCGGCCACCAGTTGGTGGTGGACACAAAATGCTCAGGTCGGTGCACATCTACCACCACTCGCTTTACCGCAAACCCACGGAAAACCTCACGATGCTCCACTTCTCCAGCTTCCACCCTAAACACATTAAAGAAGCCATCCCCGATGGACAAGCGCTCCGTATACACAGGATCTGCTCAGACGAGGAGGAGCGTAACAGACATCTACAGACGCTGAAAGATGCCCTCATGCGACCGGGATATGGCACTCGACTCATCGATCGACAGTTCCAACGCGCCACAGCGAAAAACCGCACCGGCCTCCTCAGAAGACAAACATGGGACACAACCGACAGAATACCCTTCGTCGTCCAGTACTTCCCCGGAGCGGAGAAACTACGTCATCTTCTTCACAGCCTTCAACACGTCATTGATGCCGATGAACATCTTGCCAAGGTCATCCCCACACCCCCACTACTTGCCTTCAAACAACCGCGCAACCTCAAACGAACCATTGTTTGCAGCAAACTACCCAGTCTTCAGAACAGTGACCACGACACCACACAATCCTGCCATGGCAATCTCTGCAAGACGTGCCAGATCATCGACATGGGTACCACCATTACACGCGAGAACACCACCCACCAGGTACGCGGTACATACTCGTGCGACTCGGCCAACGTTGTCTACCTCATACGCTGCAGGAAAGGATGTCCCGAAGCGTGGTACATTGGCGAGACCATGCAGACGCTGCGACAACGAATGAACGGACATCGCGCGACAATCACCAGGCAGGAATGTTCCCTTCCAGTCGGGGAACACTTCAGCAGTCAAGGGCATTCAGCCTCTGATCTCCGGGTAAGCGTTCTCCAAGGCGGCCTTCAGGACGCGCGACAACGCAAAATCGGCGAGCAGAAACTTATAGCCAAGTTCCGCACACATGAGTGCGGCCTCAACTGGACTTTGGATTCATGTCGCATTACATTCACCACCCCCCCAACCATCTGGCCTGGGCTTGCGAAATCCTACCAACTGTCCTGGCTTGTGACAATTCACACCTCTTTAACCTGGGATTACCCCCCTCTCCAGTTGCTCTGTCTGGAACTGTAAAGACTTAATTACCTGCAAAGACTCGCATTCAAAGTATCGTCTTGCATCGTTAGCTTTGTCTTTATCTGCTGTGTTTGTGGAACCCACCTCTTCACTCACCTGAGGAAGGAGCAGCGCTCCGAAAGCTAGTGACTCCAAACAAATCTGTTGGACTTTAACCTGTTGTAAGACTTCGTACTGTGCTCACCCCAGTCCAACGCCGGCATCTCCACATCATTTCTACCACCAGGCGGAGCTTTCACCTCCCTGTGAGAACAACACGGCTCTCGTCCTGGAAATTAGTCATTTGAGTGGCCTGATTTCTTTACAAAACGCTGGCGGCTTTCTCAAAAAAGTTCCCACGTAAGCTTTAATTCTTCAGCTCTTTCCAGCCCCGGACACACACAGTTCGACGGTTACTGACCTTTGGGAAAACTTGCACCTTCACACTCCGGGTCTCTTTCCCAGATCTGTTGGTGTCTGTGTTTCTTTAACACAGGAAAGTCTTCACAGGCTACAATGCTTCTTAAAATCGTCCAACATAGAGAGAGTGAAGGCGAGGAAGAGAGAGGAAGACTTCAGGGTCCTTATTCACTGGCTGCTTAACAGAACTGAACAAAAGCTCCCACTCTCCAGAAGACCCGCCTTCTTCCCTGAAAGTTTCTGACTGGCCTCACCAACCACAGGCCCCGATAGGAGAAAGTTGAAAATCATCTATGCACTGGTTGGCTGCTTGCCAAGTCTATCAAACGACATCATAGATTCTGCCACAGAACCTGAAGGGGAAGTTTCGGACCAGCCCATCTAAAAGGGGAGGTTTTCCCAGTGTCCAAATACTCCAATTTAAACAGAAATGTCTCTCAAAACAGGCAGCAGGATGGGGATTAGAAGGGACGACAGGACATATAGACAATACCTTAACAAGGTGTAGATGAGGGAAATGCATTTGACGTAGTCTACTTGGACTTCAGCAAGGCTTTTGATAAGGTCCCACTTGGAGACTGACAGCGAAGGTAAGAGTCCATGGGATCCAAGGAAATTGGGCAAATTGGATCCAGAATTGGCTGAGTGGCAGGAAGCAGAGGGTGATGGTCGAGGGGTGTTTTTCTGACTGGAAGCCTGTGTCCAGTGGGGTCCCGCAGGGATAAGTAATGGGGCCCTTGCTGTTTTGGTTTATATCAATAATTTAGAAATGAGTGTAGGAGGAAAAAATATGGCGGCAACTCTGACATCATTTCAAGCTGAGAGCGATGTCAGGGTGGGCCCCAATCTGTAGGAATCACTTATTTCATCTGGCCAAATTGGATTCTACATTCAGGAGTGAAAAGACAAGAGGCTGGAGAGGGTGAGGGATTTGTTTCTCGAGGGGCAGTTTGCCAGTTGGGAGGAGTTTAAGGAGAACTTGGGAGATCAGGCAGGTTCAGATATTTTCAGGTGTGGGAAATTCCCAGAGGCATGACTGTTCTTGCTGGAAAGGATACTCTCCTTTGCAGGTTCGGAGGAGAGTAGCATGTGTGGGATTTATAGGCGGATTATGGGAGAAGAGTAGGTTTTGGTGGATGAGGTGGTGGTCGGGTGCGAGGAGAAGCTAGGACCCACTGTGGAGGAGGAGGTGTGGAGTGAGCCCCTTTGTAGGGTGAATGCTTTGTCATCCTGCGCTAGGCTGAGCCTGACACAGCTAATGGTGGTGTTAACTGCGTACCTCACTCGGGCCAGGATCAGTTGACTTTTGGAGGGAACTCGAGGATAAGTGTGAGGGGGGCTCAAAAGGGCCTGCTCATTACGCACATGTTCTGGTCCTGTCCCAAGCTGGTGAGTTTTGGGGGTCATTTTTCCCAGCCACATTGACAATCCTGAATATGGATTTAGATACCTGCCGGTTAGTCGCGATATTTGGAGTATCGGACTAACCAGAGCTGAGGACAGGGGTGGCCCGGTGGTGGATATTGCTGAGTTGGAGGCAGGCGACACCATCCAGTGCCACAGTCTGACTGGGTGATCTGATGGAATTCTTGCACCTCGAGAAGGTCAAGTTCATGGCGAGAGGGTCGATCGATGGGGTCGATTGTAGATGGCAGACGTTTACTTTGTACTTTAAAGAGCTGGTCACTGTTAGTGGAGGAGGGTCAGTGAATGGGGGATTATTTGGGGTAGTATTATTGTTATTGGGGTTCTTGTTACTGTTTTGCCTGTATTTTCTGATATATGTGATGGTATTGTTGTTTTGTAAACCTTTTGATGTAAAAATGTAAAAGTTCAGTAAAAATATTGTTTAAAAAGATGAATGTAGGAGGATTGATCGGTAAGTTCGCTGATGAAACGAAAATTGTTGGGGTGGTAAATAGTGAGGAGGGTGCCTTCGATTACAGGAGGAAATGGACGGGCTGGTCAGATGGGCTGATCAGTGGCAAATGGAATTCAATCCGGATACGTGTGAGGTGATGCACTTGGGCAGGACAAACAAGGCAAGGGAATAAACGGCAGGACCCTGGGAATGTCCGAGGATCAGAGGGACCTTGGTGTGCATGTACACCCGTCCCTAAGGTAGCAGAGCAGGCGGATACAGTGGTTAAGAAGGCATGTGGTATACTTGTCTTTATTAGCCGAGGGATAGCGTGTAAGAGCAGGGAGGTTATGCTGGAACTGTATAAAACGCTGGTTAGGTCACAGCTAGAGTATTATGTGCAGTTCTGGAATCCACATTATAGGAGGGATGTGATAGCCACTGGAAAGGGAGCAGAGGAGATTTACCAGGATGTTGCCTGGGCTGGAGAGTTTCCGTTATGAAGAGAGATTGGATCGACTGGGTGTGTTTTCCTTGGAGCAGAGGAGACTGAGGGGGGACAGGATTGAGATGTATAAAATTATGAGGGACATGGATAGAGTAGACAGGGAGCAACTTTTCCCCTTGGCGGAGGGATCAATGACCAGGGGGCAGAGATTTAAGGTGAGGGGCAGGAGGTTTAGAGGGGATGTGAGGAAAAGCCTTTTCCCCCAGAGGGGGGGTGGGAGTCTGGAACTCGCTGCCTGAAAGGGGGGTGGAGGCAGAGACCCTCATAACATTGAAGAAGTATTTAGATGGGAAGTTGCGATCCCAGGGCAGACACGGCGATGGGCCACGTGCTGGGAAATGGGGTTAGAATAGTTCGGCGGTTGTGTTTGACCGGTGCAGACTCGATGGGCCGAAGGGCCTGTTCTGTATCTCGATGATGAGAGGTAAATACCGGCCAGGAAATCAGGAAGGCCTTCCTGGTTTTCTTTGAAAGAGTGGATATGGGATCTTTCACATTCACCTCCGAGGACAGAGAGAGGCTCAATTTAAACGCACATCTGGAAGGAGCACTTTGACAGTCAGTGTTCCCCCAGTGTGAATCCACTGTGACATTAGGGTTGTTAAAGCCGAGGTGCCACAGGGAAATCAGCCCCGCATCTGTTTTGGCATGAGGCATTGATCAGAAGCAGAAAAAACAGCTATTTATTTTCTGCCTCACTAATCGCAGCACTGAAGCCAATTTTGGCCTCAACCAACTGGGTCGCACTGGGTGCAGTAAATCACTCCGCCACTGGGTGGTGATATCTCCACAGTTTTTGTCTTAGATCCAAAACTGAGAAAAGTTTCCATTGATTAGAAACTGAGAAATTGGGTAAATTGTTGAGTTTTCAAATGCTGACTGACACATTCGTGTGTGCAGAGACCCCGACAATCATTCAAATATGCACATTCACATCTTTTGATCTCTCCCCGTGGGCTGGATTCACCGCTTCCCATTGCCGAAATCGCATCCGGTGATGTGACGGAGAATCCGTTTTCCCACACAAAATCGGGACCGTCGCCAGTTCGAGTATCCGCCACCTCAGGCCCGTCCCGCTATGCTCCGTCCCCGACTGGCCGAATTCCCGACGGTGTAGGTCTAATATGGTCCTGCCGTTCGGGAACTTCATAATTGGGTTCTCGAAATTCAAAAAAAGTTTGCAGGCGCAGCAAGTGAATGGTATTGTTTATTGCAATCTCAATATAAAACCAGAATCTCTACAATGCAGAAGGAGGCCATTCAGCCCATCACATTTGCACCAACCCACTGACAGGGGACCCTATTGAGGAACACTCCCCTAACCTATCCACGTAATCCCATAGCCACTGTGCCACCCCAGGTCCCTGGCGCAGTGAGGCAGCCGTGCTAACTGATGCACGATCAATTGTACAAAGACTCAGATTGGGTACAACTGTGACTTTATTGCAGTAATATGCGTGGCCTCCTACAGCAGCTGGCAAAATGGCAGCTGAATGGAGGACACACATATTTATACACCTCCTCCTGGGCGGAGCCAGTAGGCAGGTGCTACCGGCGAACCTGTAGCACAGGTCCTACCTGACATACCCTAATACAGGTGTACAGTGGTTCACCACATTCAGCCCCTGTTAAAAATGAGTCCGGCGGGGGTGGTGTAGAACTATATACAGTAGTGAAAATTATGTACAGCGTTTTATTAAAAGGAAGTGAGAAAAAAAATGTCCTCTTGAAAGTCCAGTGCCAGAGATTTAACCGGTCTGGTGCCTTGACGTTCCGCTGGGAGCGACGTTACGGTGGCGGCGATGTCGATGATGGCGACGTCGGTGTCAGCCTGATGTTGGATGACTCCGGGAGCGTGCCAAACTCCTCTTCGTCCTCTTGCGTGGGCAGGGGAAGGAGGAATGGGCCTGGTGGGGTTAATGTTGGAAGTGCCGGATAAGAACAAAGAACAAAGAAAATTACAGCACAGGAACAGGCCCTTCGGCCCTCCCAGCCTGCGCCGATCCAGATCCTTTATCTAAACCTGTCTTCTGTTTTCCAAGGATCTACTTCCCTCTGTTTCCCGCCCGTTCATATATCTGTCTAGATGCATCTTGAATGATGCTATCGTGCCCGCCTCTACTACCTCCGCTGGCAAAGCGTTCCAGGCACCCACCACCCTCTGCGTAAAAAACTTTCCACGCGCATCTCCCTTAAACTTTCCCCCTCACCTTGAAATCGTGACGCCTTGTAATTGACACCCCCACTCTTGGAAAAAACTTGTTGCTATCCACCCTGTCCATACCTCTCATAATTTTGTAGACCTCAATCAGGTCCCCCCTCAACCTCCGTCTTTCCAACGAAAACAATCCTAATCTACTCAACCTTTCTTCATAGCGAGCACCCTCCATACCAGGCAACATCCTGGTGAACCTCCTCTGCACCCTCTCTAAAGCATCCACATCCTTCTGGTAATGTGGAAACCAGAACTGCACGCAGTATTCCAAATGTGGCCTAACCAAAGTTCTATACAACTGTAACATGACCTGCCGACTCTTGTACTCAATACCCCGTCCGATGAAGGCAAGCATGCTGTATGCCTTCTTGACCACTATCGACCTGCGTTGCCACCTTCAGGGTACAATGGACCTGAACTCCCAGATCTCTCTGTACATCAATTTTCCCCAGGACTCTTCCATTGACCGTATAGTCCACTCTTGAATTAGATCTTCCAAAATGCATCACCTCGCATTTGCCTGGATTGAACTCCATCTGTCATTTCTCTGCCCAACTCTCCAATCTATCTATATTTTGCTGTATTCTCTGACAGTCCTCCACCAATCTTAGTATCATCTGCAAACTTGCTAATCAGACCACCTATACCTTTGTCCAGATCATTTATGTATATCACAAACAACAGTGGTCCGAGCACGGATCCCTGTGGAACACCACTAGTCACCTTTCTCCACTTTGAGACACTCCCTTCCACCACTACTCTCTGTCTCCTGTTGCCCAGCCAGTTCTTTATCCATCTAGCGAGTACACCCTGAACCCCATACGACTTCACTTTTTCCATCAACCTGCCATGGGAAACTTTATCAAACACAAAGTTACTTACTGAAGTCCATGTATATGACATCTACAGCCCTTCCCTCATCAATTAACTTTGTCACTTCCTCAAAGAATTCTATTCGGTTTGTAAGGCATGACCTTCCCTGCACAAAACCATGCTGCCTATCACTGATAAGTCTATTTTCTTCCAAATGTGAATAGATCTTATCCCTCAGTATCTTCTCCAACAGTTTGACTGCCACTGACGTCAAGCTCACAGGTCTTAATTCCCTGCTACCCTTCTCAAACAAAGGGACAACATTAGCAATTCTCCAGTCCTCCGGGACCTCACCCGTGCTCAAGGATGCTGCAAAGATATCTGTTACGGCCCCAGCTATTTCGTCCCTCGCTTCCCTCAGTAACCTGGGATAGATTCCATCCGGACCTGGGGACTTGTCCACCTTAATGCCTTTTAGAATATCCAAAACTTCCCCCTTCCTTATGCCGACTTGACCTAGAGTATTTAAACATCCATCTCTAGCCTCAACATCCGTCATGTCCCTCTCCTTGGCAAAGTACTCATTAAGAATCTCACCCATTTCCTCTGACTCCACGCATAAATTCCCTCTTTTGTCTTTGAGTGGGCCAATCCTTTCTCTAGTTACCCTCTTGCTCCTTGTATACGAATAAAAGGCTTTGGGATTTTCCTTAACCCTGTTAGCCAAAGATATTTCATGACCCTTTTTAGCCCTCTTTATTGTGTGTTTGAGATTTGTCCTACTTTCCCGATATTCCTCCAAAGCTTCATTAGTTTTAAGTCGCCTAGATCTTATGTATGCTTCCTTTTTCATCTTAGTTAGTCTCACAATTCCACCCGTCATCCATGGTTCCCTAATCTTGCCATTTCTATCCCTCATTTTCACAGGGACATGTCTGTCCTGCACTCTAATCAATCTTAAAAGACTTCCACATTTGAAATGTGGATTTACCCTTAAACAGCTGCTCCCAATCCACATTCCCTAGCTCCTGCCGAATTTTGTTATACTTGGCCTTTCCCCAATTTAGCACTCTTCCTTTAGGACCACTCTCGTCTTTGTCCATGAGTATTCTAAAACTTACGCAATGGTGATCGCTATTCCCAAAGTAATCACCGACTGAAACTTCAACCACCTGGCCGCGATCATTCCCCAATACCAGGTCCAGTATGGCCCCTTCCAGTGTTTGACTATTTACATACTGCTCTAAAAAACTCTCCTGGATGCTCCTTACAAATTCTGCGCCATCTACGCCTCCAAGGGAAGGGTGGCGCCGGGCCGGGGAAGTGTGTATGTGTGGAACCTGCTGGTGCTAGGTCCTGGAGGGAGATAGTGTCTTGGCGGCCGTCGGGGTACGCCACATAGGCATACTGGGGATTTGCATGGTGCAATTGCACCCTTTCCACCAATGGGTCCGCCTTGTGGAGTCGGACATGCCTACGGAGCAGGACCGGTCCTGGAGCTGCGAGCCAGTCAGGAGCGACACCCCGGAAGTGGACTTCCTGGGGAAGGTTAAGAGACGTTCATGGGGTGTGTTATTCGTAGCGGTGCACAGTAGTGACCAGATGGAGTGTAGTGCATCAGGGAGGACTTCCTGCCAGCAAGAGGCTGGGAGGTTCCTGGACCGTAGGGCCAGCTGGGCTGCCCTCCAAACCGTCCCGTTCTCCCTCTCTACCTGCCCGTTTCCCCAGGGGTTGTAGCTGGTCGGTCTGCTGGAGGCGATACCCCTGCTGAGCAGGAACTGGCGCAGCTCATCGCTCATGAATAAGGATCCCCTGTCACTGTGGATGGAGGCGGGGAAACCGAACAGAGCGAAGATTGTGTTGAGGGTCTTGATGATGGTGGCAGACGACGGGGCAAGAAATTGCTCAGCTAATGAAAATTTACAGCACCTATCGGGTCAGACCACGGACCTGAACTGGTGGTCATCGACGTAGACCCATCGCAATAGGTAGGCGGCCAATTGTCACCACCATATCCAGCACGCAGGGACATTTAACTGTGAAGTATCTGATACAGCAGAGCACAGAGAGGAGTAACTGCTGAAAGATTCACGTGTTACTATATCATTAGACCGTGGCACACCACATATAGGTAGTGAGTCTCAACTTAATCTTAGTCTCTTATTCTTTCCATTAACCTCTGTCCGAGTTCCTGCAACAGGAACAGGTGCCTTTTACTGAACACTAATTGGTACAGCTTCACCGAACATTCTATGAATCACAAGCAAAAAGATTTCTCCAAGTCAGAAAATTGCTGAGGCATAAAAATCAAAAGTTCCGACTGCAGTCTTGTTCTGAAAGCAGAACGAGGATGAATGAATCCAAGTTTCCTCTCGGGTGAAGGCACGGATGTCTGGGACTGCAGAACAAATTAAACTTTGATGCCATTTTGTATAAATCATTACAAAGGTATTGCAGTGAGGTTGTTGTCCTCATGTATATCAACAAAAGCTGGAAATGCTGCAAGGACTCCAGTTCCAAATCCTAGTTTGATGATTAATGGAGATTACAACTTAATTTCTTTGGTACTGATCATGTACAAGATGATGAATAGCAAGAGGAAACTCAGCAAGGATTAGAATACTTAAAATTCAAATAGTGCTTCTGATTCAACAGATTCAAGGTTAATGTGAAAATGTCAGTATCTAGTGACATTAGTGTCTGGCTAGAAATTATAAAACATTGAAAATTAATTGTCCTTTTTGCTTTAAAAACACTACTGTTCCCAATGCAAGTATTATAACTACATGCAATTACTGCTTTTCTTTTTTAAATATTGGAACCTGGTTATGATAAAGATTTGGGACTGTTGAAGACAGGATATGGGCTAACCAGTCTGGAACCATGTAGTTATTGTGCAGTTGTATTGTTTGATGTACGCAGAGTTTGAAATAAGTCTACTGGAAACAGCATGTACCAAATCGTCTGGAACCAGGAGGTAAATTCCTTCTAAATAAAAGCAAATTACTGCGGTTGCTGTAAACTGAAACGAAAGAGAAAATGCTGGAAAATCTCAGCAAGTCTGGCAGCATCTGTAGGGAGAGAAAAGAGCCAACATTTCGAGTCCGATGACTCTTTGTCAAAGCTGGTAAATCACTTCTGTAAGCTAGAAGCTTCTTTAAAACAGCAGCATTTATAATTATTAAACACATTGTTTAAAGCTGCTGGCAGCTTTGGTTTTACTGAGTCACTACCCCTCTGTACTGTGTCTTAAACTCACTATGCAATGGAAAAGTATGTTGTACATTTACATTATATTGTACAGATGAATTTGTGCAATATGTAAAAAAGACAATTAAAAATTATTTTAGTTTACTTATAAAGAAATTGAGTTGCATTAAAGTTACTGGTTTACTTAAAATAAATATATTCAAGGCCTACTCGGCACACCCGCTAGATTGTAAGCACTGCATTGATGGAGCCGCTGTCCTTTAAATGAAACAAGATCTTGTTCCAGTCTGATGGCACTAATTAATAAGCAGCACATTCCCTGCATCCTGCTCTTTATCTCATTGCTATTTATGGATATCACTGATAGTGATTGTTGGATCAATTTCCTTCATGTGAATGTGGACCATTACTATCTCAGAATCTTCAGTCTGCTCCAACAGTTATTATGTGGTATGTAACCTGAAGATAGGGTTGTAATCTTTTGTTTTTACTATAAATTTAGAGTACCCAATTTTTATTTTTTTTCTAATTAAGGGGCAATTTAGTGTGGCCAATCCACCGAGCCTGCACATCTTAGGGTTGTGGGGGTGAAACTCACGCAGACACGGGAAGAATGTGCAAACTCCACACGGACAGTGACCCAGGGTAGGGATTCAAACCTGGGACTTCGGGCGCCGCAGGCACAGTGCTAACCACTGTGCCACAGCCGCCCTGATGGGGTTGTAATCTGTCATTAATGAGCATAATCGTTCCATGTCCCAAACAAAAATATTGAATTCTGGAATTAACTGACATTGTGTAGAAAGAGCAGGTGGAATGTCAGAGTAAGGATCAGCAGTCAATTAAAGCTGAAAGTGATTGTATCAAACATGGACACAAGGACATTTAGGGATGGGCTATTAAAACATCTATGTAATTTAAATTCTAGGGACAAAGCAATCATGAATTCTTTGTAATTTTAACTGTCCATTACCCAGTTCTGACAACCGATTGCCATTAAATGTTATAACAAAAATACAGTGGTCAGCATTGCTACCTCACGGCGCCGAGGTCCCAGGTTCGAACCTGGCTCTGGGTCATTGTCTGTGTGGAGTTTGCACATTCGCCCCCAGAACCCAAAGATGTGCAGGATAGGTGAATTGGCAACTCTAAATTACTCAATTGGAAAAAATGAATTGGGTACCCTAAATTAAAAAAAAGTTATAACAAAAATGAAACAATATTCTCAATAATCAGGACAGCAGAATGATAAATCACACGGTAGCACAGTTGCTTCACAGTTCCAGGTTCGATTCCCCGTTGAGTCACTGTCTGTGTGGAGTCTGCACGTTCTTCCCGTGTGTGCGTGGGTTTCCTCCGGGTGCTCTGGTTTCCTCCCACAGTCCAAAGACGTGCAGTTAGGTGGATTGGCCATGATAATTGGCCTTAGTGGCCAAAACGGTTAGGTGGGATTACTGGGTTACAAGGATGATGGGGACAGGTGGAAGCGTGTGGCTTAGGTAGGGTGCTCTTTCCAAGGGTCAGTGCAGACTCGATGGGCCAAATGGTCTCCTTCTGCACTGTAGATTCTATGAAATGCAGCAGAATGACATTTTGGCTGAGAGGGGTAAACTTTTCAGATGCAAATGAGAGATGCAAAAGCTTACTGTTCAATAGAAAAAGTTTATTAGGATGTGTGACATTGAGTAGCTCACATTACACTGTCTTGTGTAAACTCCTCCATTACACCATCTTGTGTAAACTCCTCCTCCATTACACCATCTTGTGTAAACTCGTCCTCCAAAGATATTCCCACACCCAATACACTCAGTCCAAGTACAACTGAAGCAGAGCTCTAATCATATTGAAGAGTGTCTCTGTTGAAGAAATCACTGATGCAGGTGACATTTTGTGACTATCTGAAAACTGAGCAATGTATAACACAAAACACATGCCAATAAAACCCAAACAGCGAGTTTAAAATCTAGGTCCCGGGAGCCTTTTGCTCAACTGATGGGCAGCTGCTCCAACAAATGAACAGCAAGTGAAGCAACAACCCTGATGTTTTCACAGTAGCTTCATTGCAGTGTTCAGAAAGCCGACTTGTGACAGTAACGATTAAAACCCAGGGTTTTAAACATTGGGGCTGGGAGCTGATTGTATCTCTCTATTCAGAGGAAGCAAAGCATCCACGTCACCTTGCCTTGGGTCACTCTCCAGCTGTTCCAGAGGGAGACAAGACCAGTTTCCGAATGCCTCTGACAAACTGAATATTCCAATTTCAACTTTAAATAAGCAAGACAAAATGTTCAGTAGTATTAATTGTGCATCTAACATAAATCAGCATGGGATGAGAAATAGACAGCTGAATTACAATCCCACTAAAATTTAGAAAACAATTTGAAACTTCTATAAGATCTGTTTTTAATACAAGAGCCCCTGGAGAAAAAAGGATTTTTATTCTTCACTGAACTCTGCAGATTCTTTCGGGGTTATTTGACCACCGCTTCCATGCACTGCCACACAATTTTCATAACCCGTGTACTTTAGATCTGATGCGGATCAGCACACTTAAAGCTGACTCCATGCTAATACAATGTGTTGCTCACACTGGTAGTGCAATCAAAATGAGAGAGATGCAGCAGACTAGATTCACTGAAGTTGAGGTGTGTAAAAATAGCTATCTGAACAATACCATAATTACCACAATTCACTCAACTTTTATCAGTGAGTCCAGCAATGGAGTGGGATAGCCGCAGAGTTACAGACAAGTCCTGACTGGTCTCATCCAGGGCGTCCTTTACATTTACCGGGTCTTGTGACATTCAATTATTTTTTCACACAAAGGAAATTTGAACAAGGATCAGACAAACAGAAATGTTAAGATACGTACAAAGATTATTTATCAATTCAGAATACCATATACACTGGAATCTTGTCATTGCAGGAACGGTTGATTGCAGTAACATTACACTTCACTGGTCCTGGGTGCCCCAGGAGATGTAATCAGGACGGGTAGCTGCGTGATACTCATTTATCAACTGCTGCACAATCTCCCGAGAAGTGTCCAATTCATCAAAGTTCTCCTTAAACATATCCTCCTTGCGAAACTGTTCCAAGAAAGCTTCTCTTTTTCTAAGCTTGTCATACTGTCTGCTGGTTCTCTCAAACAGCTGCAGAGTGAGGTGATGAAGAGTTAGGAAATTTGATGATAGACAATTCAGCACACCTTGCATTAAGGGGCAACAATTTAACAAAACAAAAGCTTATGGTTGAACTTGCTAATGTTGAAAATCCTTATTCAATTTCCTCTGCAGTTTAGATTAATGTGCTGTGAAGCTGAATAATGTCGCAATGTTCTTATAAATTCAACCAAGAACTTTGGCAATTCAATTCTGCTGACAAAAACTCTCTGGCTGAAAGCAACTTCCCTTTCATGAAGAACTTTCTAAAGCAGACACTTGCAGATCAGGCAGGAACAATATAATATTTTGTTCTTTTATTTTTATTCTTTCACAGTATGTGAGCATTACTGGCTAGTCCAGCAATTATTGCCCATGATAAGGTGATGAGTTCTCAGAATGTGACCCAGCAACAGTGAACGAACGGTGATATAGTTCCTGGTTAGGATGTTGTGGTTAGGAGGAGAATTTGCACTTGGGGTTCACATGCCTCTCCTGCCTTGTCCTTGGTTTGGAAGGTGCTTGCGAAGAAGCCTTGTAGACTGCACACAATGCTGCTACTGTGCGTTGCTGTGAAGGGACTGGATGTTTAACATGATGAGTGGGATGCCAATTAAGTGGCTGCTTTGTCCTGGATGGTGCTGAGCTTCTTGTTAGAGCTGCACTCACCCAGGTGAGGGGAGAGAATTCTATCACACTCCTGACTTGTACCTTGTAAATGTTGGGAGGTAGGCAGTGAGTTCTTGCTATAGAGTTACCACCCCTGTTCTGGTAGCAACAGTATTTATATGGCTGGTACAGTTAGGCTTTTGGTCAATGCTAACCCCCAAGATGTTGATAATGGGGAATTCAATGATGGTAATGGCAATGAATGTCAAGGGATGACTGTTGGATTCAATCCTGTTGTAAGCTGGTCATTTCCTGGCACTCTTGTGGTGCAAATGTAACTTGTCACTTATCAGCCCAAATCTGATGTCCAGGTTGCTGCAGGTGGAACCGCTTCAGTATCTCAGGAGGCACAAATGGTGCTGAGCATTGTGCAAACATTAGCCAACATGCCTTGACATCAAGGGCAGTCGCTCTGACCCCTTGTACGTTCAGCTCTTTTGTCCAATTTTGAACCAAGCTGCAATGAGGCCAAGGGCCGAGCGGCCTCGACAGACCCAAACCGAGTGTCAGTGAGGTTGTTGGTGGTAATTGCTTGGGTTGGATTTGTCCTGCTTTGTGTACAGAACATACGTAGACAATATTCCAAGTTGTCGGGTAGATTTCATGATGGCGGCATACAGCACAACACAATGGAGGATATGCTCAATGTGGAGATGGGAACAGATACAATACATGATAGGTAAATTGGTGAGGACCGAGGTGAAGTATGTTTTTCCTCCTCGTTGGTTTCACCACCACCCACCCGCAGACCCAGTTTAGCAGCTATGTCCTTTAAGGCTCAGTCTGTAGTGGTGCTACTGAACCACTCTTGGTGATGGACATTGAAGTTCCCACCAGAATACATTCTGCACCCTTGCCACCCTCATGCTTCCTCCAAGTGGTATTCAACATGGAGTACTGATTTTTAAAATTCATTTATAGGATGTGAGCATCATTGGCTCGGCCAATTATCAATGCCCATCTCTAGTTGCCCTTCAGAAGGTGCTAAGCTGCCTTCTTGAACCGCTGCAGTCCCGGAGGCTCAGGTACTCCCACAGTGCTTTTAGAGAAGGCGTTCCAGAGTTTTGACCCAGTGAAGGTATGGCAATATAGAACTTCCAGATGGTGGTGTTCCCAGGTATCTGCTGCTCTTGTCCTTCTAGATGGTAGTGGTCGTGGGTTTGGAAGGTGCTGTCTGAGGAACCTTGGTGAGTTCCTACAGTGCATCTTGTAAATGTACACACAGCTGCCACTGTTCATCAGTGGTGGAGGGTTTGAATGTGGAACGGGGGAGCAATCAAGTGGGGCTGCTTTGTCCTGGAAGGCGTCAAGCTTTTTAAGTGTTGCTGGAGCTGCAGATATCCAAGCAAGTGGAGAGTGTTTCATCACACTCCTGACTTGTGCCTAGTACATGGTGGACAGGCTTTGGGGAATTAGGAGGGGAGTTACATGCCGCAGGATTCCTAGCCTTTGACCTGTTCTGGTAGCCACAGTATTAATGTGGCTGGGTCCAATTGAGTTTCTGATCAATGGTAACCTCCAGGATGTTGATTGTGGGGGATTCAGCGGTGGTAATGCCATTGAATGCCAAGGGGTGGTGGTTAGATCCTCTTCTGTTGGAGATGGTCATTGGCTGGCACTTGCGTTACTTGTCACGCATCAGCCCAAGCCGGAGTATTAACCAGGTCTTGCTGCATTTGGACAAGGACTGCTTCAGTGTCTGAGAAGTCGCGAATGGTGCTGAATATTGTGCTGTGGGTATTTCCCGCACAGGGTGTGGTTAGTGCTGTGGGTATTGAAGGTGGGATTGCATTAAATTATGCTGTCATCGGTGAACATCCCCAACTTCTGACCTTATGATGGAAGGAAGGTCACAGATGAAGTAGCTGAAGATGGTTTGGCCTAGGACATTACCCTGAGGTAGTGATTCGGAGATGATTCACCTCTGACCACCACCACCACCACCATCTTCCTTTGTGTCAGGTATGAATCCAAACAGCAGAGTTTCCCCCCGATTCCCATGGACTCCAGCTTCGCAAGGGCTCCTTGATGTCAAAGGGGCATCACCCTCACACCTCATCTTTGGTTCGTTTGCCAATATTTGAACCAAGACTGTAATGAAGTCAACAGCTGAGTGACCCTGGCGAAAGCCAAACTGAGCATAGAATCATAGAATTTACAGTGCAGAAGGAGGCCATTTGGCCTATCGAGTCTGCACCGGCCCTTACAAATAACACCCCACTCAAGCCCATGTCTCTACCCTATCCCTGTAACCCAGTAACCCTCCACTTAATCTTTTGGACACTAAGGGCAATTTAGCATGGCCAATCCACCTAACCTGCACATCTTTGGACTGTGGGAGGAAACCGGAGCACCCGGAGGAAACCCACGCACACACGGGGAGAACGTGCAGACTCCGCACAGACAGTGACCCAAGCCGGAATCGAACCTGGGACCCTGGAGCTGTGAAGCAACTGTGCTAACCACTGTGCTACCACAATGCATGCATGAGTATGTAATTGCCAAGTGCTATTTAATAGCACTATTGATGATCCTTTCCATCACTTTACTGATGATGGAGAATGAACTGATGGGGCTGTAATTGGCCGGGTTAGATTTGTCCTGTTTCTTGTGTATAGGACAGGCCTGGGCAATTTTCCATGTTGCCGGGTAGATGCCAGTGTTGTAGCTGCACTGGAACAGCTTGGCTAGGGGTGCAGCACTTTCTGGAGCACAATTCTTCAGTACTATTGCTGGGATACTGTCAGGTCATGTAGCCTTTTCAATAGCCAGTGCCTTCAGCCTACCTCATTTAGCACAGTGGTAGTGCCATACAACACGATGGAGGGTATCCTCAATATGAAGACGGGACTTTGTCTCCACAAGGACTGTTCTGTGGTTACTTCTACCGATAATGTCATGGACAGATGGATCTGTGGCAGGCAAGATGGTGAGGATGAGGTCAAGTATGCTTTTTCCACAGAAAATAAAATCCTAGGGAGGGCTAGCCCTCCCAAACCTATAATTCTACCACTGGGCAGCGACAGCAGAAAGAGTGATGGGATGGATAAAGGAGCCAGAGGCCGAGTGGGTGCGTGCGGAGGGGGGCTTCTGCAAGGCGACCTCTCTCCGGGCCCTCGACAGAGCAGCACTCCCATCCCCACCCAAGAAACATGCCAGCAGCCCAGTGGTGATAACCACCCTCCAGACGTGGAACCAACTATAGCAGCAATTCGGACTGACCGAAATGTCCGACAAAGCCCCCATCTGCAATAACCACAGATTCACACCAGCATTCACTGACATTACCTTCAAAAGGTGGAGACAAGACGGGGAGACACTGACAGGAGGGTCACAACACTGGAAGAACTGACGCAGAGATTCCAACTAGCTAAAGGCAACAAACTCGGATACCTGCAGCTTAAAAACTTCCTACGGAAGGAGACAAGGACATACCCACGATCACCACGACAGACACTATTAGAAGAGCTACTGGACGCAGACATCCTAGGCAGAGGGAACTGTAGTGACATGTACGAACGACTGATAGAGAGGGCCGACACTGAACTGGACACGACAAAGAGGAAATGGGAAGAAGTCTTGGGGTTCAAAATAGGGTGGGGATTCTGGAGCGAAGCACTGCACAGGGTCAACTCTACCTCCACATGCGCAAGGCTCAACCTAACGCAGCTAAAAGTGGTACACAGCCACTTGACCAGAACCCAAATGAGCAGGTTGAAAAACTAAAAATGGGAAGCAACAGTGAAAAAGTGGGGGGGAAGGGCATTAAGGAGAGAGGAGCTGGGGGAGGGGTAGGGAGGATTGTACACTGAGCCAGACGGTGACAGACTGTAAATAGAGAAACCCAAGAAGAAACCTTTGTGACTGTACAATAAATGAAAACAAACGGCAATGTATATAATTTTGAAAATGCCAATAAAAAGATAAATTAAAAAAAAAAGATATGTTTTTTCCTCTTGTTGGTTCCCTCACCGCCTGCTGCAGTCCCAGTCTAGCAGCTTTGTCCTTTAGGACCCGGCCAGCTCGGTCTGTGCTGGTACTACCGAGCCACACTTGGTGATGAACTTTGAAGTCACCTAGCCAGAGTACATATTTGACCTTGTTTTCTTTGTAGCGGCTGAATACATCCGAGTGGCTTGCTGTGTCATTTCAGAGGGCAGTACAGAATCAACCAGGTTGCTGGGGTGTGGAATCACACGTTGCCAAACTAGGTCAAGACAGTGAACCAGGTGGGATTTTACAACAATGGTTTCATGGTCACTATTCCGGTGACCAATCTTTATTCATTGAATTTTCATTTCAGCAGCTGTCCCTTGAGTATTAACCTGGGCTTTCAAGATTATCACAACGGCATCACCTTCCACTATGCATAGTGCATGTTTGTAAATTACACTATATTCTAGGTCATTTAGCTTGGTCGATTATCTGCACATTCACAGCACAAGTCAACCAGAAAAACAAATGCAAAAATGCACCAGTCAACAGGAATAAAGCTCACTTATTGCCCCTATGTTCACTTGCCTTAAAATATGACAGCTTGTAAAACTAGTTAATGCAGAACCGATACTCACGGAGGAAATGCTGGTGTGATTGGCCATCATGAGTCCGCTGACACGATGCGCTGAAGGCAGGTAAGGGGATTTCCGTGACAGCGCCACCTGTATACTGGCTGGTCCCCATGGAATGAAGTTGGCCAGCTTCCGCTCCCTTATTCTTTGTAGACTCTTGTGCACCTATTTAAAGAACAAAACAGAGACAGGAAACTTTGATGTCAAACTTTGCCGCTCCACTAGGCCAGCACACTCCTCGGTATTGCCCCATCACCAGGACAGCACACTCCTCGGTATTGCCGCTCCACCAGGCCAACACACTCCTCGGTATTGCCGCTCCACCAGGCCAGCACACTCCTCGGTATTGCCCCATCACCAGGACAGCACACTCCTCGGTATTGCCGCTCCACCAGGCCAACACACTCCTCGGTATTGCCGCTCCACTAGGCCAGCACACTCCTCGGTATTGCCCCATCACCAGGCCAGCACACTCCTCGGTATTGCCCCATCACCAGGCCAGCACACTCCTCGGTATTGCCCCATCACCAGGCCAGCACACTCCTCGGTATTGCCCCATCACCAGGCCAGCACACTCCTCGGTATTGCCCCTCTGACACCCCCACTGTGACATTAATTTGTCAGACTCAAGTATGTGCTCAGGCCCTGGAGCAGAGTCCCAAACTTCCTGATATTTTTTAATCATTTAAGGGCTATGGCCACCACTGGCTATGTCAGCATTTATTGGCCATCTGCAAGTGCCCTGGAGAAGGTGCTGTTGAGCTGCCCTCTTGAATCGCTGCAGCTCATGTGTAGTTTCATCCACTGTGCTGTTCGGGAGGGAGTTTCAGGATTTTGACCCAGTGACAGTGAAGGAACAGCTGATATATTTCCAAGTCAGTGTGGTGAGTGACTTGGAGGGGAACAATTCACACCTCTTTAACCTGGGGTTTCCCCTCTCGCTGGCTCTATAAAGACTTAATTACCTGCAAATGCTCGCATTCAAAGTATCGTCTTGCATCTTTGACTTTGTCTATATAAATGTTTGTGGAACGTACCTCTTCACTCACCCGAGGAAGGAGCAGCGCTCTGAAAGCTAGCGATTTGAAACAAACCTGTTGGACTTTAACCTGGTGTTGTAAGACTTCTTACTGTGAAGGACGTTGGGATTCCTTCAGGGTGTGGTATGGTGCTACATGTGCACTTTTTTTCGTTAATCTTTTCACAAAGAATGCTCAAGGTCCTACCTGAGTGGGGTCGACCTCCCCCTGGATAATATTGAGAATTGCGATGTAACAATGAGTAGTTTGTCTGTCTCTACCCGTGGACACCATCACATTTTTTGGTTGCAACAATCTTCGCATGACGTCCAGAACTGTTGTTTTGCGCACACTTGGGATCTAAGAAAGAATACAGAAGGTCTTAGAAATGGAGCTGCCACTTTCTATCTCTCACAGAATCACTTCAAATGGGAGAATTTCTTTACCATCATCCCACTGAGAAATAAGAATCAAGAGACCCATAACAGTGCCGAAGGAGAGTCATATTGGACTCGAAATGTTACATTTATTTCTCTCCACAGTTGTTACCAAACCGGCTGCGTTTTCCAGCACCTGTCTTTAGTCCCATTAAGGTCTGAATTTGGGAACATATCTTAATTTTCACCAGTCCACAAAATAGTCTGATCTTTGGAGCTTCCATAAGTTAAAATGTTAACTTATTTTCTCTAACAACATCTTGGGGTTTACGATTGACCAGAAACTAAGCTGGAACAGCCAAATAAACACTGTGGCCAGTAAGAGGCTAGGAATTCTGTAGCCTGATGCCCCAAAGCTTGTCCACCATCTACAGGCAGCACGGTAGCCTTGTGGATAGCACAATTGCTTCACAGCTCCAGGGTCCCAGGTTCGATTCCGGCTCGGGTCACTGTCTGTGCGGAGTCTGCACATCCTCCCCGTGTCTGCGTGGGTTTCCTCCGGGTGCTCCGGTTTCCTCCCACAGTCCAAAGATGTGCAGGTTAGGTGGATTGGCCATGATAAATTGCCCTTCGTGTCCAAAATTGCCCTTAGTGTTGGGTGGGGTTACTGTGTTATGGGGATAGGGTGGGGGTGTTGACCTTGGGTAGGGTGCTCTTTCCAAGAGCCGGTGCAGACTCGATGGGCCGAATGGCCTCCTTCTGCACTGTAAATTGAATGAATGAATGAAAAATGAATGAAAATCGCTTATTGTCACAAGTAGGCTTCAAATGAAGTTACTGTGAAAAGCCCCTAGTCGCCACATTCCGGCGCCTGTTCGGGGAGGCTGTTACGGGAAATTCTATGAAAGCACAAATCAGATGCGTGATGGAATACTCGTCACTTGCTTGCGTGAGTGCAATTTCAACAATACTTGAAGCTCAACACCATCCAGGACAAAGCAGCCCACTTTATTGGTACCTCATCCATAACCATATCAAACTGATTTTTATTTACTGAAAACCGGAATTTGTCGAATTACAAAATGGCTGCTACAAGTCACATGATCCAATAGATTGGTCAGTTTCTGAAAATTTCCAACAGCAGTTACAAGGACAAAAGAGTTCCACCTTGGTCCTTTGTGCAATCGCACAGCCCATTGTAAGAGCACATTATAATCCACAAAACAAGAATACTAGCAGTCAACATGGCTTTCCAGCCTGGGCAATAGTAAAGAGAGAGACCTTGAAACTTGTTACACCTGATGAAGTGCTAACAGCCACCACCTCACTCCCAAGGTGAACAATGGATTTAGGCCAGAAGCATTGAAACAGCTTGTTAAGCTGCAATTAACATGGGCAACATTACATGCTTCAAGCCGTTGGCCAGGTTTGTAATACAACATTTCTAGCCTCACCGGACACTCTGCTGATTTAACCCCAACACACACATATCTGACAGCTGGGCTCCAAGGTTGACCAAGTGCCTTCAACTAGCCGTCCTCAAAGCCTGTATTTCCTGAGATCCTGGACCACCGCTTGCCAAGCAGGGAAAGTCTATGTACCTTAACCTCATCTTACTGTGTTGTCACAAACTTTAAATTAATTCTACACTTCTGCTTTCAACCAAGAACCTCGACAGGATCTACTTCACCTAGAGAACGGCCAGCCTGTGGAATTCATTACTAAAGGAAGTAGCTGAGGCCAAAATATTATAGGATTTCAAGAAGCAGATAGATATAGCACTTCGGGCGAAAGGGATCAAAGGATATGGGGGGATAATTAGCGATGTTCCTAATCAATGGTGGAGCAGGTTTGAAGGGCCGAATGGCCTCTTCCTGCTCGTACTTTCTATGTTTCTCTGTGAAATTGTACCAAGTTCTAGGTTATTCATATTGTAAAACCCTGATTTCTTCTCCCTGACTGTATACTGTTACACACATCTTTTGGGTGTATATAATATATATATTTTATATATATATATCCATAGAGAATTTGAGTCATTTAAAAAAAATGCCAACACAAAAGGGTTTTTCAAACATGCACCACATCCTATCCTGTTTTTAAACAAAAACCACCTCTGCTTACAGATAGAAAGCAAGAGAAAGTCCAAAGAGAAGTTAGCTGCCTTGCAATGTTGCCATATCTTTCCACTTCTACGTATCCCCTAGGCAGAACCTCGATTTTCCTCTATCTAGTTTATAGCCCTCGCTACTTCCCTAGTTATGTGGTTTTCAAGAGCACTCGCCCCAGCACAGGACCATTAATACCCAACTGAGGGGCCTCAGTTTAATGTCTGAACTGAAAGATGGCAGCACTGCGGGAGCTGGCCTCGATTTTGTGCTTCTTTGGAGTGGGCCGTCACTTACAAACCTTGCAACTCGAGTCAAGAATCGTACAAACTGACCCAGAACTAACACCATGGATAACCAGTTACACCAAGTAGATCCAGGGCTCTGAAAACAAATTTTGAAAATCGCATTCAAATATATGCAACATCCTGTTCTCCTCAAGTTCTGGGGAAATCTGTCCTAGTTTCACACGTCCCTTGTAAGTATAATCTTTCATCTTTTGGTATTGTGACAAATTCATATTGTACGCTTTAAATGACCTCAATTATCTTTCCTCAACAAGACATCCATTCTGCTCACAGTTCTACAGGTGCACCAGTCAGTTGCTCTACTGCAGCTACAATGATGCTACAGAAGGGTTGGGTGTCTCCCAGAGGAGTTCAATTTACTGCAGTATTGAAGGTGGTGGTTGGGGTGCAAGATTTATCTGATAAACAGTCCCATGACCAAACCTCTCTCAAAGCTTCCTTCAGACACCTTGAACTTGGTTCGCTCGTCCCCTCTTGAGCTTGGAGGGCTCACCCATCATGTTGAGACAGAAACAGTATCCTCCCCGCTACCACCAGCCATCTCTTCCATGCAATGATGTCACCTCACCACCAATCCACCAGCCAGGGTAACGTTGTTGCTGGGCCCCCCTTACCTTCTGTTGTTCTCGGTCTCCCCCAAATTCCCCCAACTCTGCCACCAACTGTTGGTAGCTCCAATTCTCAGTGCCCACCTGCCGACCGCTCTCCAACGCCCATGTACCTCCATGTGTATTAACAATTATACAATGCAAGTTATCAGCTTTAAAATGACTTAGAAGTTCATTAATGTGCAGCTTAACTCACAGAAATTACATCTATCTCTACCGCATAAATCTTTTGGCCACTCCTTCTGACTAAAGAGGTGAAAATGTGTCAATTGAGACAAACTGATACTTGGGACCAATGTGTATCCATTCTTTTGAAAATATAGGTCAGAAAATCTGCTTCCCCGAATAAGAGTATTGCTCCATTCAATGGATTGCCAATATCTACACTATTTTGCTCTCAACAATTATGCCAAAGTTTTTACATACAACTGGAAATCTGCCTTCTAAACGTACTATCTATATCATGTACACACAAAAAACAGGAAATGAGACTAAAGTTTCAACGTCCAGAGTGAAGTCTGCCTTGCGTGGGGATTGCACAAACAAGAATCTGTGATATATTCTGCATTAATATAATTTCACAAATTGAATCAGTTTTTGATTTTAAGGTTTCTCGATTGATAGCATTCAAGTCTTCATGTCAGCATAAAATATTCACTGCCTGCTCATCTCCCCCTGGAGAGATTTAATTGGCAGTACAATGCCTTCATACCCAAAAAGGGCCAGTTCTTCACAACCCACTCTGCAGATTTCAAGCATTTTCCAGACCTTAATAACACCTGCTATAATCAAAAATTCTTAAAACATGCTGTTAGTCACATTGCAGGACTTTTTTAGGGGACTGTGGTTTGCTAACCCAACTATCTCTGTCATGCCATCCCAATACTTTGATCTTCCGCAATTCAGTTTTTGAAAGGAGCTAAATCAAACATTAGCTGATCCCAAACATCAAATAAAATCAGCTTCAAATGCACAACACGGAAGAAAGACTAAAACACAGCACACCCTGGCACATGTGCAACAAAGCAGATTTCTTGCAAGTTTTTGTTTCTTTGAAACATCCAGATGAATATAATTGTTTATTAAATACTTACCAATGAAAACAATGTGCTGCATAGGTAGAACAAGGACAGAGGTTCTGCTAAGGGAATATGAACAGCTAGGAGCTAAACTAAAAAGCAGAACCAAAAAGGTAATAATCTCTGGCTTACTACCTGAGCCACGAGCTAATTGGCACAGGGTCAATAAGATCAAAGATTGGTGTGGGAGGAATGGGTTTGAATTCATGGGACATTGCCAGCAATACTGGGGAAGAGGGGACCTGTTCCGAATGGGACAATGTTCACCTGAATCACTGAACTAGATAGGGCTTTAAACTAAAATAGTGGGGGAGAGGGTTCAGTTGTATGGAGAATTAAAAAATCAAAGTTAAAGGAGAAGGTAGAAGTACAGGTTAATGACGAGGACCTTAAACTAGCTAAAGAGGCGGAGGGCTCAGGAGAAGTTAGTAAAGTTCCCAGAACAGTGAGTATAGAAGGTGGCAGGAATCTAACTTCAGGCAGAGCAAAAAAAGGGGACAAATATGAGAAAGGGAGTGATCAACACAGAACTGAGGGTGTTGTACCTAAATGTGTACAGTATACGGAACATGGTAAATGAGCTTGTTGCGCACATTGAAAGTGGCTGGTACGATGTTGTGGGCATCACAGAGATGTGGCTGCAAGGGGACCAATGCTGGGATCTAAATATCCAAGGATATGTGTCCTATCGAAAGGACAGGCAGAGGGGCAAAGGGGGCGGGGTTGCATTGTGAGTAAGGAATGAAGTTAAATCGCTAGCAAGGGGCGATTTAGGATCAGAAGGCATAGAATCTCTGTGGGTAAACTTGAGGAATCGCAAAGAAAAAAATACTCTGATGGGAGTTGTGTACAGGCCCCCCCAGCAGTAGTCAGGGTGTGGGGCAGAAAATAAATCAGTAGAAAAGGCATGTAAAAAAGGCAATATTACAGTCATCATGGGGGACTTCAATATGCAGATGGATCGGGAAAATCAGGTTGGTAGTGGATCCCAAGAAATGGAATTTTGTGGAATGTCTACGAGATGGTTTTTTGGAGCAGCTTGTGATAGAGTCTACTAGGGAACAAGCAATTCTGGATTTGGTGAGGTGTAATGAGGCAGACCTGATTAGGAACTTAAGGTGAAGGAATCCTCAGGGGGCAGTGACCACAATATGATAGAATTTGCCCTGCGGTTTGAGAGGGAGAAGCTGCAATCAGATGTAACAGTATTACAATTAAATAAGGGTAACTACAAAGACATGAGGGAGGAGCTGCCCAGAGTTGATTGGAAATGGTGTCTAGCAGGGAAGACAGTGGAACAGCAATGGCAGGAGTTTTTGGGGGTTATTTGGGAGGCACAACAGAAATTCATCCCAAGGAGAAGGAAACCTGCTAAGGGGCGGACAAGGCATCAATGGTTGACAAGGGAAGTCAGGGACAACATAAAAGCAAAAAGAAAAAGCATACAAAGTGATAAGGATTAGTGGGAAACCAGAGGATTGAGAAGCCTTTGAAAGCAAGCAGAGGACAATTAAAAAAGCAATAAGGGGGAGAAGATGAAATATGAGTGTAAGCTAGCTGGTAATATAAAAGAAGATATCAAGAGTTTTTTCAATATATAAAAGATAAGAGAGAGACAACTGGAGGCTGGAGAAGTAATACTAGGAAACAAAGAAATGGCAGAGGAACTGAATAGTTACTTTGCATCAAGGTGGGATGCCAGAGCTCCAGGAGAATCAGGAGCAGAGGTGTGCAAAGTGACCATCACGAAGAAGGTTCTGGATTGAATGGACTACACCCCAGGGATCTAAAGGAGATACCCGAGGAGATTGTGGAGGCCTTGGTGGTGATCTTTCAGGAATCACTGGAGGCAGGAAGAGTCACAGAGGACTGGAAAATGGCGAATGTAACATCCCTGTTTAAGAAGGGAGGGAGGCAGAAATTGTAGACCGGGTAGCCCGAGTTCGGTTGTTGGTAAGATTTGAGAGTCTATTATTAAGGATGAGAAGTGCTTGGTGAAATAGGACCGAGTCAGCACAGCTTCGTCAAGGGGAGGTCATGCCTGACAAATCTGTTAGAATTCTTTGAGGAGGTAACAAGGAAGTTAGAGAAAAGAGAAACAGTGGCCGCTATCTATTTAGATTTCCAGGAGGCCTTTGACAAGGTGCCCTATAGGAGGCTGTTAAAAGAGCTCATGATGTTAAGGATAAGATCCTGGCATGGATAGAGGATTGGCTGACTGGCAGGAGGCAGAGAGTGGGGATAAAGGGGTCTTTTCAGGTTGGCAGTCGGTGACTCGTGGCTTGCTCGGGGGTCGGAGTTGGGACCATAACTTTTCACAACATAAATTAACGATCTGGAAGAAGGAACTGAGGGCATTGTTGACAAGTTTGTAGATGATACAAAGATAAAAACCCACGACCACTACCATCAAGAAGGACAAGAGCAGCAGATACCTGGAACCCCGCCACCTGAAAATTCCCCTCCAAGTCACTCACCACCCTGACTTGGAAATATATCACCATTCCTTCACTGTCGCTGGGGCAACATCCTGGAACTCCCTCCCTAACAGCACTGTGGGTGTACCTACACCTCAATGACTGCAGCGGTTCGAGGCGGCAACTCACCACCACCTTTTGAAGGGCAACTAGGGATGGGCAATAAATGCTGGTCTAACCAGCGACACCCACATCCCCAAAATGATTTTTTTTAAATGCAGAGGGACAGGTAGTATTGAGGAAGCGGGGGGCGGGGGGGGGCTTCAGAAGGACTTGGACAGGCTAGGAGAGTGGACAAAGTGGCTGATGGAATACAATGTGGAAAAGTGTGAGGTTGTGCACTTTGGAAGGAGGAATGGAGGCTGGGACTATTTTCTAAATGGGAAAAGGCTTAGGAAATCAGAAGCACTAAGGGATTTATCCTAGTTCAAGATTCTCTTAAGGTCAACATGCAGGTTCAGTCAGCAGTTCGGAAGGCAAATGCAACATTAGCATTCATGCCGAGAAGGCTAGAATGCAAGAGCAGGGATGTACGTCTGAGGCTGTGTAAGGCTCTGCTCAGACCCCATTTGGAGTATTGTGAGCAGTTTTGGGCCCCGTATCTAAGGAGGGATGTGCTGGCCTTGGAAAAGGGTCCAGAGGAGGTTCACAAGAATGATCCCTGGAATAAAGAGCTTGTCATAGAATTTACAGTGCAGAAGGAGGCCATTCGGCCCATCGAGCCTGCCCTTGAAAAGAGAACCCTACTGAAGCCCACGCCCCCACCCCATCCCTGAAACCCAGCAACCCCACCTAACCATTGGATAAAAGCAAATTACTGCGGATGCTGGAATCTGACCCCACCTAACCGTTGCACACGAAGGGGCAATTTAGCATGGCCGATCCACCTAACCTGCACATCTTTGGACTGTGGGAGGAAACTGGAGTAAACCCACACAGACAGTCACCCGAGGCCGGAATTGAACCTGGGACCCTGGAGCTGTGAGGCAGCAGTGCTAACCACTGTACCACCATTTTTAGAGGAACAGTTGAGGACTCTGGGCCTGTACTCGTTGGGAGTTTAGAAGGATGAGGGGATGATCTTATCGAGACTTACAGGATACTGAGTGAGAGGCCTGAATAGAGTGGACGTGGAGAGGATGTTTCCATTAGGAGGAAAAACTAGAACCCGAGGGCACAGCCTCAGACTGAAGGGACGATCCTTTAAAACTGAGATGAGGAGGAATCTGTGGAACTCATTGCAGTAGAAGGCTGTGGAGGCCAAATCACAGTGTCTTTAAGACAGAGATAGATAGGTTCTTGATTAATAAGGGGATCGGGGTTATAGGGTGAAGGCAGGAGAATGGAGATGAGAAACATATCAGCCATGATTAAATGGCAGAGCAGACTCGATGGGCCGAAAGGTCTAATTCTTTTCCTATGTCCTGTGGTCTGAATCCTGAATAAGCATTCAGGATCCAGTACTGGAGCTTTAACTATTCTGTCAGAAACTTCCCTAGAGTCTTGGGATGTTTTACATATGTTAAAGGTGCTATATAAATGCAAGTTGCTATGGAGACTGGGGCACAATAATTTGCAAACAGTGGGCAAGATCAGGCGAGGGGCAGGAACTTTGCTTGGGAGCAGGGAGGGCAGCAATTGGAGTGCAGTCTAACAAAATGAGATGAATCCAGCTGAATGACACCATCCTCCAAATGCCTGCTGCTGCCAGCGGGATACCAGTGTTCAGTACAGTGGAGCTATCGACATGGGACTCATAGGAATGCTCCAGATTGGGTTCAGTACACAAATGAAATGCTATGAAATTGGCCCATTTATAAAGGAAGCCAATGTTAAATTGTTCATATTTGAAGCAAGCTTAGCATTCATCCAGGTGGCAGACATCACATCCTCCTGCACCCTGAAGGTGCGTCAATTCCGGTCCAGGCACCTGCCACTTGGAAGCAGAATGGGATCATTCCTGGCCCATTATATCAGTGCTGCAATATATATTTAAATTTTATAACGCTTATTTAAGGGGAGGCAAAGGCGCAGTGGTATTGTTGCTGAACTAGTAATCCAGACATAATAATAATGTTTATTGTCACAAGTAGGCTTACATTAACACTGCACTGAAGTTACTGTGAAAAGGCCCGAGTCGCCACATTCCGGCGCCTGTTCGGGTCACAGAGGGAGAATTCAGAATGTCCAATTCACCTAACAGCACGTCTTTCGGGACTTGTGGGAGGAAACCGGAGCACCCGGAGGAAACCCACACAGACAATGAATCAAGCCGGGAATCGAACCCGGGACCCTGGCGCTGTGAAGCAACAGTGCTAACCTCTGTGCTAGCGTGCTCCAGGATATTGCTCTGGGGGACCTCGGGTTTGAATGCCCCCACTGCAGATGGTGAAATTTGGATTCAATAAAAAAAACAACTAGAATTAACCATTGTCGATTGTCATGAAAACCCATCTGGTTCACTAATGTCCTTTAGGGAAGAAGATCTGCCGTCATTACCTGGTCTGACCTACATGTGACTTCAGACCTACAGCAATGTTCTTGACTCTTAAATGCCCTCAGGGATGGGCAATAAATGCTGGCTCAGCCAGCATTGCCCATATCCCATGAACAAATTTTTAAAAAGCCATTGGCGGCACTGTGGTGCAGTGGTTAGCACTGCTGCCTCACAGCGCTGAGGACCGGGGTTTGATCCCGGTCCCGGGTCACTGTCCGTGTGGAGTTTGCACATTTTCCCGAATCTATGTGGGTCTCACCCCCAAAACCCAAAGATGTGCAGGGCAGGTGGACTGGCCACGCTAAATTGACCCTTAATTGGAAAAAAATAAAATATATATTTTTTAAAAAGACAATCACGAGGACAATAGCAATATTATAGACACAGCAAAGCTGCTGCTATGACAGCAAGCTTCCAAACATTAGGGACTAACAGTTCCCATTAATGCACATAGTGCAGAAGGAGGCCAATCGGCCCATCTCGTCTACACCAGCCCTTGAAAGAGCAGCCTACTTAAGACCACTCCTCAACCCTATCCCCGTAATCCAGTAACCCCACCTAACCTTTGGACACGAAGGGGAAATTTAACGTGGCCAATCCACCTAATCTGCACATCTTTGGACTGTGGGAGGAAACCGGAGCACCCGGAGGAAACCCACGCAGACACGGGGAGAAAATGCAAACTCCACACAGACAGTGACCAGAGGCCTGCATTGAACCCGGGTCTCTAAAGTTGGGAGCCAGCAGTGCTAACCACTGTGCCACTGTACCGCTCATTAACCACTGTGCCACCGTGCTGCCCCAAGGGAAGGTAAAGTCGCCATAGTCCCAGGTGGCCATAGGCTTCTTTCCCCTTTTGAGGGAAGGGAAATGAAGCCAAGTTGCTGGCCTTGATCTGCACCACAAACCAGCTGTTTAGCACACTAGCTTGTGAAGGTCACAATATTTGGATATTTAAAATTAGCACTATTGAAGACAAATATGGCGTGATGTCACCTATGCTGTGGATGAAACACATGAAATCCATGTCAAATAAGTTGGGGATCCTCACTCTTTAAAATATAATTCACTAGCAAATCAAAGGAATTACACATTAAACATTAAAGTGGTGCACATAGCCCAAGAATGAATTAAAATGTGAAATAATGATTTAAACATGTATCTAATTACAGTAAATACATAGAATCAATCAACACATACCGACTGGTCTGTAGTAAGTGGAGTGTAACCTGTCATAAGGAAGTGAAGTCTTGGAGTGGGAATGAGGGATGCGATTAGTCCGATCAGATCATTGTTCATGTATCCAGGGTACCTCAATGTGGTGGTACTTGCAGACATGATGGTGGAGACCTGTTAGAGAAAACACATAGCAACAGTGCAAGGTCACACTGCAGTGATATGGCAAACTAAAGCGTGCTTCCCTGCAGATCATTTTAACCCATCAAAAGTACCGGCTAAGCACAACTTAAAGAAGCTACTTTCTGGCAATGACTGTGTTGGGAGACAGTAACTGCAGGCACCAATTCATCATCAGAACAAATGTAGAAACAGGTTCAGGACCAAAATAAGCAAGTGTGGTAATTCTGGCTGTTCTAAAAACATCTACTCAATTCTCGCGAGCACCATTCTCTCTCATTTTTGTTTTGCAGGATCCACGTAGTCCTTCACTGTTTGTTGCCCTACGCAGCCCCTTCAAGGTGACTGCATGGCCACCCACACCCACAGAACATGTTTTCAAGTTTTTCTCTTGATAGCTACTTCCCTATGCAGTCTGTTCCATGCTCGTGTGACAGTACTGATTAGGGAACACATGTAGTGCTGGAAAGAGTGATGTATTTTGTACCGTTATCTAATTTATATCTATCTGGAACAAGTCTCGACTAGGTGGGCATGGAAAGGATGTTTCCTCCTGTGGGTGGGTCCTGAACTAGGGGGCACTGTTTTAAAGTTAGGGGTCACCTTTTTAGGACTGAGGTGAGGAGAACTTTTTGTTCCCCAGACAGCTGTGCAACTTTGGAACTCTCTGCCTCAGGAATGCAGTGGAGGTGGGATCACTGAATGTTATTGAGGTGGGGGGTGAATGGGAATGTGGAATTTGAAACATAAATGGATCAGTGATTGAATGACAGAGCTGACTGGAAGGGCTGGATGGTGTACTTCCGCTCCTATTGGCCTTTAAGGGGCCAAGAACAGCATCCATTTGGTTAGAGTTGAAAAATAAAAAGAGTATGATCGCATTCCTGGCAGCTATTCTATGGGCCTCCAAATAGTGAGAGATAGAGAAACAAATCTGCTGGGAAATCGCACCAGCAAGAACTATGGGGGCTTGACCTAAATACCAATTGGGATATGTTAGGAAAACATAGGTGTTTTAAAACATTAAAAAAAAAAAAAATTTAGAGTACCCAATTCATTTTTCCAATTAAGGGGCAATTTAGTGTGGCCAATCCACCTACCCTGCACATCTTTGGGATGTGGGGGCGAAACCCACGCAGACACGGGGAGAATGTGCAAACTCCACACGGACAGTGACCCAGAGCCGGGATCGAAACTGGGACCTCGGCGCCATGAGGCAGCAGGGCTAACCCACTGCGCCACCGTGCTGCCCGTAATCATAGGTAGTTTTAAGGGAATTAGATTTGTTTGGGGAAACATTAGAAATAAGGTATAGCTTTAAGTGTGTTTAATTTAATGTTGTTGTGTCTGGTAGGGAAAAATCTATAGTTGGATTCATGCTGGGCAAGGGCGTTTGTATGTGTGAGGGTTGGTTAAGTTCCAACTGTGTTTCTATTGTGCTTAGAGAGGACTAAGGTGTGCAGAATAAATAAAGGGCATAAGTATGTGGATGTTGCTTAGCAACTGGGGCCTTCTAAGGTAGAGGAGCTTTGAAGTTTCAGTTCAGCTACTTTGCAGGCAGTTGGAGATAGGTAGTGGGAGAGAAGGCAGCTCTCACCGCTGTGAGAAGTTGGTTTATCCCTACAGTGCAGAAGGAAGCCATTCACCCACCGAGTCTGCACCACCCCCTGAAAGAGCACCAGACCGAGGCCCCTGCCCTATCCTTGTAGCCCCACCTAACCTTGTGCACACTATGGGGATATTCAGCATGGCCAATCCACCTAACCTGCACATCTTTGGACTGTGGGAGGAAACCGGAGCACCCGGAGGAAACCCACACAGACACAGGACGAACATGCAGACTCCGCACAGGCAATCATCCAAGGTCGGAATCAAACCAGAGTCCCTCGTGCTGTGAGGCAACAGCGCTAACCACAGTGCCACTATGCCGCTCTCAGCTTTGCTAAAAACAAAGCCATACCATGGAGTAATGATTAACAAGTGCAGAGACCTGGAGAGTAGCTAGTTAAGGAAACTCGAGAAAATTAAGAGATGTTTCCAAGAAGTCGGAGATTAAAGGTACTAGAACATAGACCTGTTCAGTAAAGTCACACAGTTGAAAAGGCATTTGATCATGAGACACCAGAAAGATACCTGAAGTGATTTTCAGGTTTGGGTGATTTTACTACAGCCTGTGGAATGGGGGTTGAAATAACTATGGAAATTGATGGCTCGATTGCAGTTTGTGTAAAAGCAATTAAGACAAAGGCCACCTAAAAGGGGGTGGTCCAAATTCTGGAGTGGATTCACTTCTAAAAGTGGAGCGGAAGCTTTGTTTAAAAATGCTATTTGGAAAACATGAACTGGATTTCAGAATGCAAAGCACTAAGGGAAAGCATAATTATGAGAGGATTTTAAAGTGTTTTGGGAGCGGAGGTGTAAACTCTCAAGAGATCATCATCTAGGAGGATTCAAAGGAGAAATCAACAACCACTACAGTTGGTTTATCAGTGGGAGGTAAGCTTCTAGAAACAATTACTCTGGACAGAATTAGTCACACGGAAAAATATGGGATAATTAGGATGTGCCAGCATGGATTTCTAAAGGGAAAATCAAGTTTAACTAACTTGGATTTTTTTGAAGAGGTGCACTCGGACTTTCAGAAGGAAATCAATACAGTGCCACACTACAGACTGGAAAACAGTGAAGGCACATGGAATATAAGGGGCAAGAGCAACGTGGACACAAAACTGGCTGAATTCGATTCAGTAGAGTATTGGTCAATGAATATTTTTGGGGCTGGAGGACGGTTTGTAGTGGTGTTCCTTAAGAGTCAACATTGGGACCCTTTGGGGCGGCACAGTGGTTAGCACTGCTGCCTACAGTACCGAGGACCCAGTTTCGATCCCTGCCCTGGGTCACTGACTGAGTGGAGTTTGTACATTTCCCCGTGTCTGCGTGGGTTTCACCCCACAACCCAAAGATGTGCAGGCTAGGCTAAATTGCCCCTTAATTGGAAAAAAAAAGTATTGGAACCTTTGCTTTTCCTGATATATATTAACAATTTGGATCCTGTTGTGCAGGGGCAGTTTCAAAATATGCGGATGACGCAAAACTTAGAAGTGAAGTGGACAGTGTAGAACTTAGAGAAAGGTTGTTGAGTGAGCAGATAGGTGACAGATGAAGTTCATTTTTGTTTGTAATTTTTCCAATTAAGAGGTAATTTAGCAAGGCCAATTCACCTACCTACCTTGCCTATCTTTGGGGTGTGGGGGTGAGACCCACGCAGACTCGGAGAATATGAAAATTAGACAGAATGATGGCATGTGATAAATTTTAATTGTATGGAGGATTCAAAGGAGAAATCAACAACCACTACAGTTGGTTTATCAGTGGGAGGCAAGTGGGAGGTATGATTAGTCTATATTTTGATTTAACCAATTCTATATTACAATTCTGTGCTGATTTATATTTTTCTTTAAATACAATTTCTTTGAATTCATTATAATAAAAATAAATAATAATCGCTTATGGTCACAAGTAGGCTCCAATGAAGTTACTGTGAAAAGCCCCTAGTCGCCACATTCCGGCGCCTGTTTGGGGAGGCTGTTACGGGAATTGAACCCGCGCTGCTGGCATTGTTCTGCATTACAAGCCAACTGTTTAGCCCAGTGTGCTAAACCAGCCCCTGAAGAGTTATCTGAAGTGTTCTGCCTTACCTGTGGGTTTAAAGTTTTGTTTGAAACCAGAGTTGAATGAATTATTGGTAAATTGGGTTGATTCAAATTGGAATCCATCCAAAACAAAATTCCAACACAGGACAGGACAACCTTTTTAATATGATTGTTCATAGCCTGCTTCAGTTGGGATGTGTTTATGTTCCATTTCTTCGCTTCCTGGCCTTAAACTGTAGGGCGACAAAGCATCAAGGAATATTGAAAAAATTTTTTTAAATTTTTTTTATAAGAGTACCCAATTCATTTTTTTCCAATTAAGGGGCAATTTAGTGTGTTCAATCCACCTACCCTGCACATCTTTGGGTTGTGGGGGCGAAACCCACGCAAACACAGGGAGAATGTGCAAACTCCACACGGACAGTGACCCAGAGCTGGGATCGAAGCTGGGACCTTGGCGCCGTGAGGCAGCAGTGCTAACAACTGCACCACCGTGCTGCCCAAGGAATATTTTATTAATGCTCAACAACAATGCACCCCATCCAGAATAATGATCATTCGCCTTTCCTTACCAGCTGGTTGATCTGAGAGAACGAGGGGTTCTGAATATGCAGTCTGTCTGTTGCAATCCGATTCAATGCCGTGTTATCAAGAACAACCTTAAAGACCAAAATAGCAGTACTTTAATGGCCTGCACATTTCAATATACCATTCTACTAGCCCACCCCCTAGACTTTTGTTCATGACATCAACCCCTCCGAACACTCTACTGCGCCAACTTCAACCATTCCACCCGCAGTTATTTACCACACAGTCTGCATTCTGAGTCAGTCTCTTCAGTGTCAGGAGTGAGTTGTAAGGTTGCACCACGACATCACTCATCTCATCCTGATTAGGGAAAACAGAGTAGGTCTGCACCAGTTTCTTTGGGTACCTGTAGGAATTTAACACAAATACGTTAGAGCACATTAGAGCATTCTGAACAGTTTTCTAAAATTTTAGAATAATTAGACTCTTATAGTCAGTCTATCAAAAGAAACACCACGTGGCCTAATCACCAAGACAATGATTAGACAAAGGGAACAACCATATACCCATGTTCGTTGATAATACAAAGCTAGATAGGAAAGTAAATAGTGAAAACACAAAGAAGCTTTTTTAAAAAATCATTCAGGGAATGTAGGCATCGCTGGCTGGGCCAGCATTTATTGGCCATCCCTTGAATTGAGTGCTTTGTTAGGGAATTTCACAGGGCAGTTAAGAGTCAAGCACATTGCTACGGATCTGGAGTCACGTGTAAGCCGGACCAGGTAAGGACGGCAGATTTCCTTCCCTAAAGGACATTAGTGGACCAGATGGGTTTTAACGATAATCGACAATGGTTTCATGGTCATCATTACACTTTGAATTCAGATTTTTAAAAATTCATATTTCACCATCTGCCATGACGGGATTTGAACCCGGGTCCCCAGAGCATTACTCTGAGTCTCTGGATTATTAGTCCAGCGACAATACCACTATGCCACCACCTGCCCACCAAAGGGATCTACATCCATTGAGTGAATGAGCAAGTTGGCACATGGTGTATAACATTGAGAAATGTAAAATGATCTACTCTGGTAGGAAGAAGGGAAAACCAGGGTTTTTTAAACAGGTAAGAGATTAGTGAGAACTGGCATTCAGAGATTTGAGTGTCCTTGTCCACAAAACACTTGGAAGTAGCGGAAGCACTTAGGAAGGCAAATGGTATGTTAGCCCTTGTTGCAAGGGTGTTGGACAATCAGGATGTTCTGCCGCTGATATCATAAGGCATTTTTAAGACCACGTTCCAAGCCCTGTTTTGGTCTCCACTTCTAAGGAAGGATATTCTTGCCTTCGAGGGAGTGCAATGAAAGTTCTCCAGATTTGATTTCTGGATGAAAGGAGAGTTCAAACAGAATGGGCCTATATTCTCTCTCTTGAGGCAATCTCATTGAAACATAAAATTTGGAGAAGGTTTGACACGTCCAGGCGGTTTCCTCTGGCTGGAAAGCTGAGAATGTGGTTCACAGTGGTATAAGTGGTCATCAAGTGGTCCTCGTGTATGAGGGATTGGCCATTTACTACTGATATTAAAATCATGGACCAGACCAAAACAGTTGCTCGGATACCGGACAGAAACACCAATATTTTACTTAATTTGTACGACTGTGAGGAAAGGATAATTTGCTCCAGGAGTGATTTCATGCACAAATAGGGATATGGCATATTAAAAGAAATTTTATTTCTAACAAAGTATTACTAACTTATAAATCATAAAGAAAATAGCTTTCATTTACCGTTAAACAATGCTTAACAATGACAATGAAACACTAGATCCGAACTGCTACCTTTTATCTCCACTCAAGCAAAACCCATCTCAGGTCAAAATCCACGTTTAAATACAAGGAGCCAACTCAAGAATATTTGCTGCGAAGAGAAGTCCTGGATGAACCACTTTGAGAGAGATGCTTCAGGAAACCATTTGCAGATTCTTACCCGTGTCAAACTGCTGTTTAACCTGCCAGCCTTTTCAGAAACTGCTGCTCTGTTCATGAGACGGCTTTGATTGAAACTGCTAGTTTGTTCAGACAGATCAAAACTGAACTCCAAAACCCAACATCCGACTGCTTCATAGAATACATAGAATTTACAGTGCAGAAGGAGGCCATTCAGCCCATCGAGTCTGCACTGGCTCTTGGAAAGAGCACCCTACCCAAGGTCAACGCCTCCACCCTATCCCCATAACCCAGTAACCTCACCCAACACTAAGGGCAATTTTGGACTCTAAGGGCAATTTATCACAGCCAATCCACCTAACCTGCACATCTTTGGACTGTGGGAGGAAACCGGAGCACCCGGAGGAAACCCACGCACACACGGGGAGGACGTGCAAACTCCGCACAGACAGTGACCCAGCGGGGAATCGAACCTGGGACCCTGGAGCTGTGAAGCAATTGTGCTAACCACCGTGCTACCGTGCTGCTTCAGCCTCTGGCTCCTCCCATTAATTACATCACCTTACTAAAGCAAGACACAAGGGGCTGGATTCTCTGCCCCGACACGCCACATATCTTCCCCGACCCACTGGCGGGATTCTCCGTTATGCCCGCCGGTCAATGGGGTTTCCCAATGTCGTGCAGCCCTCCGCCATCGGGAAACTCTGGGAGCCGGCAAAACGGAGAATTCCGCCCAAGGTCTCTAATACTCTATTCCCCAAGGAACCTTCTTCATATAAACAAAATTCCATTCGCCCTACTTCAGGTGAACAATATACAGGGTTGGAATGAAAGATGATTTCATTTTTACGATGCTTTAATTGTACCTCTGTAACCAATGTGATCGCTGCTCTTGTAAACCAGGATTTTAAAATAAATATAATTACAGCAGTCATACACACAATAACCTAGGCTTTCAACCCTTAATGTACCAAATATATACAATACATGGAATACAATGTGTATAACTGAAATTCCTACATTCATCACACTGGAGGCGAGAAGTTTCTTTATAGAGCAGAGGTCTACAGCAATGAAAAGGCCTTTCGGCCCATCGCGTCTACACTGGTCAAAAAACATCGAATTATCATAATCCCATTTTACAGCACTTGCCCCAGCCTTTTATGCCTTGGAATCGCAAGTGCACATGTAAATACCTCTTAAAGGTTTTAAGGGTCTCTGCCTCCACTACCCTTTCAGGTAAAGTTCCAGACTCTCACCCCATTCTGGGTGAAAAGGTTTTTTCTCACATCCCCTCTAAACCTCTTGCTCCTTACCTTAAATCTCTGCCCCCTGGTCCTTGATCCCTCCACCAAGGGGAAAGGTTGCTTCCTGTCTACTCTATCTATGCCCCTCATAATTTTATACATCTCAATCATGTCCCCCCTCAATCTCCTCTGCTCCAAGGAAAACAACCCGAGTCTATCCAATCTCTCTTCATAACTAAAACTCTCCAGCCCAGGCAACATCCTGGTGAATCTGCTCTGCCCCCTTTCCAGTGCGATCACATCCCTCCTATAATGTGGATTCCAGAATTGCACACAATACTCTAGCTGTGGCCTAATAAACGTTTTATACAATTCCAGCATAACCTCTCTGCTCTTAAACTCTATTCCTCGTCTAATAAAGGCAAGTACACCATAAGCCTTCATAACCACTGTATCCTCTGCTCTGCTACCTTAAAGGACCAGTGTACCTGCACACCAAGGTCCTCATACCTTCACTATCAGTCTCCCAAGTGGGACCTTATCAAAAGCTTTACTGAAGTCCAAGTCGACTACGTCAAATGCATTTCCCTCATCTACACACCTGTCACCTCTTCGAAAAATTCAATCAAATTGGTTCAACTTAACCTCCCCTTAACAAAACCATGCTGACTGTTCTAGATTAAGCCCTGCCTCTCCAAATGCAGATTAATTCGGCATCTCAGAATTGCTGAGGCTTGTAGTTTCGGGATTTATCCTTTCCTCTCCTTGAATAATTGTACCATATTGGCTATCCTCCAGTCCTTCTGCACCTCTCCAGTGATCAGAGAGGAATTGAAAATTATTGCCAGCGCCTCTATTTCCTCCCTTGCCTCACTCAACAGCCTGGGATACATTTCATCTGGCCCTGGATAATTTGTCTACTTTCAAGCCTGCCAGACCACTCAGAAACCAGACCACATAGAAAGCGTTCTTTCTGGTTGTATCACAGCTTGGTGTGGATCTTGCTCTGCCTAAGACCGCAGGAACATGAATGTAGCCCAGTCCATCATGCAAACCAGCCTCCCCTCTGCCTCGGAAAGCAACCAGCATAATTAAGGACCCCACGCACCCTGAATATACTCTCTTCCACCTTCTTCCATCAGGAAAAAGATAGTGAGGTCACATACCAATCGACTCAAGAACAGCTTCTTCCCTGCTGCCATTAGACTTTTGAATGGACCTACCTCGTATTAAGTGAACTTTTCTTTACACCCTAGCTATGACTGTAACATTACATTCTTTAGTCCCTTTCCTTCCCTATGTACGGTATGCGTTGTCTGTATAGCATGCATGAAACAATACTTTACACTGTATACTAATACATGTGATAATAATAAATCAAATCCAATCAGAACCTCTTTCCTGTCTCTGTTTAATTTATCACAGTCCTTTGCCCTGATTTCTGTGTCCACATAATCTCTCTCACCAGTGAACACCAACACAAAGTATTAATTTAGAACCCTACCTACACACCCCAGTTACACACGTAAATGATCATTGTGGTCCTTAATGGGCCCTACTCTTTCCCTCGTTATCCTTTTACCCTGAATGGACTTGTAAAACAACTTAGAATTTTCCTTTATTTTACCTGCTGGTATCCTTTAATGCCACTTTTTGCTCTCCTAATTTCCTTTAAGTTCCCTCATGCACATTCTATACGCCTCCAGGATTTCGGCTGTTTTGAGCCCGCCATAAGCCTTCCTCTTTCTTCTTATCCAATATTGTATATCCATCAATGTCCAGGGTTCACTGGATTTGTTGGCCCCACCGTTTTTCCCGATTGGAACATGTTGGCCCTGGACTCTCCTTATTTCCTTCCTGAATGCATCCCACTGTTCTGTCACAGATTTACTTTCACTGCCTGCTCCCAACCCACTCCGGCCAAATCATATCTGATCTCATTAAAATCAGCCTTCCCTCAGATTAGAACTTTGGTCTCTTTTCCATAACAATCTTGAATTTAATGGAGTTATGATCAAAGTCTGCAAAACGCTCCCCAACAGATACATCAACTGCTTGTCCGTCTTCATTACCTAAAGTCCAGGATCTCCCCCTTACTTGTAGGACCTTCTACATACTGGCTTATAAAGCTCTTCTGGACACCTTTTAAGAACTCCGCTCCTTCTAAACCTTTCACAGTACGACTATCCTAGTTAATTTTGGCGAAGTTGAAATCCCCACTATCACTACTCTACTACTTTCATACTGCTCTGAAATTTGCCTACATATCTGCTCTTCCGTTTCTCTCGGGCTGTTTGGGGGTCTATAGAACGCTCCCAGCAATGTGATTGCTCCCTTTTGGTTTTTAAGTTCTACTCATTAGGCTTCATTAGAAGAGATTTCCAAGATGTCTCCCCTCCTTACTGCTGTAAGTGATTCCCTGATCAAAATTGCAATGCCTCCTCCTCTTTTGCCTCCTTTCCTATCTCGTCTGAAGATTCTATATTCTGGAATATGGAGCTGCCAATCCTGCCCCTCTCTCAGCTATGTCTCAATGACAGCAATTACATCATGTTTTAATTTATGCCCTCAACTCATCTGCCTGGTTCGTCAGCCCTCTTGCAATAAAATAAATACCGTCCAATCTTGCCAATCTCCCCTTGTTACAGGTATGAGCTCTCCTTAACTACCCTTAAGCCCTGTATTTACTCCCTTGTTAAACCAAAAATTATGCTTATAGAAGAATACAATTTTTAAATTATTTTTCCAATTAAGGGGCAATTTAGTATGACGAATCTACCAACCTCGTACATCTTCGGGTTGTGGGAGTGAGACCCATGCAGACACGGGGAGAATGTGCAAACACCACATGGACAGCGACCCGGGGCCGGTATCGAACCCGGATACTCAGCACCATGAGGCAGCAGTGCTCCTCATACAAGAACACTATTAACACAGCTCCCTCACACCAACTTTACTTCCCTTACTCTACATTCTTTATCGATATTACTTTATTAAAACAATCCTGACTTTCATTTCTTTGAGCGGTTTCTCAATGAATCCCATTTCCCCCCCCCCCCCCAAAAAAACCTTTTGAAAATTATTACTGCTTCACTGTGACGCTGACTGCTAGGACACCGTTCCCAGACTGCTTCACTGCGACAATGACTGCGAGGACACCGTTCCCAGACGGCTTTACTGTGACGCTGACTGCAGGACACTGTTCCCAGGCTCCTTCACTGTGGCGCTGATTGTGAGGACACTGTTCCCAGACTGCGTCACTGTGACGCTGACTGGGAGGACATTGTTCCCAGACGGCTTCACTATGACGCTGACTGCGAGGACACCGTTCCCAGACTGCTTCACTGTGACGTTGACTGTGAGGACACCGTTCCCAGACTGCTTCACTGTGACGCTGACTGCGAGGACACTGTTCCCAGACTGCTTCATTGTGACGCTGACTGTGAGGACACCGTTCCCAGACTGCTTCACTGTGACACTGACTGCGAGGACACTGTTCCCAGACTGCTTCACTGTGACGCTGACTGTGAGGACACTGTTCCCTGGCTCCTTCACTGTGACGCTGACTGCGAGGACACTGTTCCCAGACTGCTTCACAGTGACGTTGACTGTGAGGACACCGTTCCCAGACTGCTTCACTGTGACGTTGACTGTGAGGACACCGTTCCCAGGCTGCTTCACTGTAACGCTGACTGTGAGGACACCGTTCCCAGACTGCTTCACTGTGACACTGACTGCGAGGACACTGTTCCCAGACTGCTTCACTGTGACGCTGACTGTGAGGACACTGTTCCCTGGCTCCTTCACTGTGACGCTGACTGCGAGGACACTGTTCCCAGACTGCTTCACAGTGACGTTGACTGTGAGGACACCGTTCCCAGACTGCTTCACTGTGACGTTGACTGTGAGGACACCGTTCCCAGGCTGCTTCACTGTAACGCTGACTGTAAGGACACCGTTCCCAGACTGCTTCACTGTAACACTGACTGTGAGGACACCAATCCCAGACTGCTTCACTGTAACACTGACCGTGAGGACACCGTTCCCAGACTGTTTCACTGTGACAATGACTGCAGGACACCGTTCCCAGACTGCTTCACTGTGACGCTGACTGTGAGGACACCGTTCCCAGACTGCTTCACTGTGACGCTGACTGGGAGGACATTGTTCCCAGACGGCTTCACTATGACGCTGACTGCGAGGACACCGTTCCCAGACTGCTTCACTGTGATGTTGACTGTGAGGACACCGTTCCCAGACTGCTTCACTGTGACGCTGACTGTGAGGACACCGTTCCCAGACTGCTTCACTGTGACGCTGACTGTGAGGACACTGTTCCATGGCTCCTTCACTGTGATGCTGACTGAGAGGACACCGTTCCCAGACTGCTTCACTGTGACAATGACTGCGAGGACACCATTCCCAGACTGCTTCACTGTGACGCTGACTGTGAGGACACCGTTCCCAGACTGCTTCACTGTGACACTGACTGCGAGGACACCGTTCCCAGACTGCTTCACTGTGACGCTGACTGCGAGGATACTGTTCCCAGACTGCTTCACTGTGACCATGAGTGTGACGACACCGTTCTCAGACTGCTTCACTGTGACAATGACTGCGAGGACACCATTCCCAGACTGCTTCATTGTGAAGCTGACTGTGAGGACACCGTTCCCAGACTGCTTCACTGTGACGCTGACTGCGAGGACACTGTTCCCAGACTGCTTCACTGTGACGTTGACTGTGAGGACACCGTTCCGAGACTGCTTCACTGTAACACCGACTGTGAGGACACCATTCCCAGACTGTTTCACTGTGACAATGACTGCAGGACACACTTCCCAGACTGCTTCACTGTGACAATGACTGCAAGGACACTGTTCCCAGACTGCTTCACTGTGACTCTGACTGTGAGGACACCGTTCCCAGACTGCTTCACTGTGACGCTGACTGCGAGGACACTGTTCCCAGACTGCTTCATTGTGACGCTGACTGTGAGGACACTGTTCCCAGACTGCTTCACTGTGAGACTGACTGTGGGGACACCGTTCCCAGACTGCTTCACTGTGACGACACCGTTCCCAGACTACTGCACTGTGACGCTGACTGTGAGGACACTGTTCCCTGGCTCCTTCACTGTGACGCTGACTGTGAGGACACCGTTCCCAGACTGCTTCACTGTGACGTTGACTGCGAGGACACCGTTCCCAGACTGCTTCACTGTAACGCTGACTGTAAGGACACCGTTCCCAGACTGCTTCACTGTAACACTGACTGTGAGGACACCAATCCCAGACTGCTTCACTGTAACACTGACCGTGAGGACACCGTTCCCAGACTGTTTCACTGTGACAATGACTGCAGGACACACTTCCCAGACTGCTTCACTGTGACAATGACTGCAGGACACACTTCCCAGACTGCTTCACTGTGACAATGACTGCAAGGACACTGTTCCCAGACTGCTTCACTGTGACTCTGACTGTGAGGACACCGTTCCCAGACTGCTTCACTGTGACGCTGACTGCGAGGACACCGTTCCCAGACTGCTTCACTGTGACGCTGACTGGGAGGACATTGTTCCCAGACGGCTTCACTATGACGCTGACTGCGAGGACACCGTTCCCAGACTGCTTCACTGTGATGCTGACTGCGAGGACACCGTTCCCAGACTGCTTCACTGTGACGCTGACTGTGAGGACACCGTTCCCAGACTGCTTCACTGTGACGCTGACTGTGAGGACACTGTTCCATGGCTCCTTCACTGTGATGCTGACTGAGAGGACACCGTTCCCAGACTGCTTCACTGTGACAATGACTGCGAGGACACCATTCCCAGACTGCTTCACTGTGACGCTGACTGTGAGGACACCGTTCCCAGACTGCTTCACTGTGACACTGACTGCGAGGACACCGTTCCCAGACTGCTTCACTGTGACGCTGACTGCGAGGACACCGTTCCGAGACTGCTTCACTGTAACGCTGACTGTGAGGACACTGTTCCCAGACTGCTTCACTGTAACACTGACTGTAAGGACACGGTTCCCAGACTGCTTCACTGTAACACCGACTGTGAGGGCACCAATCCCAGACTGCTTCACTGTAACACTGACCGTGAGGACACCGTTCCTAGACTGTTTCACTGTGACAATGACTGCAGGACACACTTCCCAGACTGCTTCACTATGACAATGACTGCAAGGACACTGTTCCCAGACTGCGTCACTGTGATGCTGACTGTGAGGACACCGGTCCCAGACTGCTTCACTGTGACGCTGACTGCAAGGGCACCGTTTCCAGACTGCTTCACTGTGACGCTGACTGCGAGGGCACTGTTCCCAGACTGCTTCACTGTAATACGGACTGTGAGGACACCACTCCCAGACTGCTTGACTGTAATACTGACTGAGAGGACACCGTTCCCAGACTGCTTCAGTGTGACGCTGACTGTGAAGACACCGTACCCAGACTGCTTCACTGTGACAATGACTGCAGGACACAGTTCCCAGACTGCTTCACTGTGACAATGACTGCGAGGACACTGTTCCCAGACTGCGTCACTGTGACACTGACTGGGAGGACCCTGTTCCCACACTGCTTCATGTGACGCTGACTGCGAGGGCACTGATCCCAGACTGCTTCACTGTAATGCTGACTGTGAGGACACCACTCCCAGACTGCTTCACTGTGGCAATGACTGAAAGGACACCGTTCCCAGACTGCTTCACTGTGACAATGACTGTGAGGACACCGTTCCGAGACTGCTTCACTGTGACACTGACTGTGAGGACACCGTTGCCAGACTGCTTCACTGTGATGCTGATTGCGAGGACACCGCTCCCAGACTGCTTCACTGTGACAATGACTGCAGGACACAGTTCCCAGACTGCTTCACTGTGACGCTGACTGCAGGACACAGTTCCCAGGCTGCTTCACTGTGACGCTGACTGCGAGGACACCGTTCCCAGACTGCTTTACTGTGACGCTGACTGCAGGACACTGTTCCCAGGCTCCTTCACTGTGACGCTGATTGTGAGGACACTGTTCCCAGACGGCTTCACTATGTCGCTGACTGCGAGGACTCCGTTCCCAGACTGCTTCACTGTGACGCTGACTTCGAGGACACTGTTCCCAGACTGCTTCACTGTGACGCTGACTGTGAGGACACCGTTCCCAGACTGCTTCACTGTGACGCTGACTGCGCTGATACCGTTCCCAGACTGCTCCACTGTGACGTTGACTGTGAGGACACCGTTCCCAGACTGCTTCACTGTGACGCTGACTGCGAGGACACCGTTCCCAGACTGCTTCAATGTGACAATAACTGCGAGGACACTGTTCCCAGACTGCTTCACTGTGACGCTGACTGTGAGGACACCGTTCCAGACTCCTTCACTGTGACACTGACTGCGAGGACACTGTTCCCAGACTGCATCACTGTGACGCTGACTGTGAGGACACTGTTCCCTGGCTCCTTCACTGTGACGCTGACTGTGAGGACACTGTTCCCTGGCTCCTTCACTGTGATGCTGACTGTGAGGACACCGTTCAAAGACTGCTTCACTGTGACGCTGACTGCGAGGACACTGTTCCCAGACTGCTTCACTGTGACGTTGACCTTGAGGACACCGTTCCCAGACTGCTTCACTGTGACGTTGACTGTGAGGACACCGTTCCCAGACTGCTTCACTGTGACGTTGACTGTGAGGTCACCGTTCCCAGACTGCTTCACTGTGACAATGACTGCAGGACACCGTTCCCAGACTGCTTCAATGTGACAATGACTGCAGGACACACTTCCCAGACTGCTTCACTGTGACGCTGACTGCAGGACACACTTCCCAGACTGCTTCACTGTGACGCTGACTGCGAGGACACCGTTCCCAGGCTGCTTCACTGTGACAATAACTGCGGTGACACTTTTCCCAGACTGCTTCACTGTGACGCTGACTGTGAGGACACCGTTCCAGACTGCTTCACTGTGACACTGACTGCGAGGACACTGTTCCCAGACTGCTTCACTGTGACACTGACTGTGAGGACACTGTTCCCTGGCTCCTTCACTGTGTTGCTGACTGTGAGGACACCGTTCAACGACTGCTTCACTGTGACGCTGACTGGAGGACACTGTTCCCAGACTGCTTCACTGTGACATTGACAGTGAGGACACCGTTCCCAGACTGCTTCACTGTAACGCTGACTGTGAGAACACCGTTCCCAGACTGCTTCACTGTGACATTGACTGTGAGGACACTGTTCCCAGACTGCTTCACTGTGACGCTGACTGCAGGACACCATTCCCAGACTGCGTCACTGTGACGCTGACTGCGAGGACACCGTTCCCAGGCTGCTTCACTGTGACACTGACTGTGAGGACACCGTTCCCAGACTGCTTCACTGTGACGCTGACTGCGAGGACACCATTCCCAGACTGCTTCACTGTGACGCTGACTGCGAGGAGACCATTCCGAGACTGCTTCACTGTGACGCTGACTGCGAGGACACCGTTCCCAGGTTGCTTCACTGTGACGCTGACTGCGAGGACACCGTTCCCAGACTGCTTCACTGTGACAATGACTGCAGGACACCATTCCCAGACTGCGTCACTGTGACGCTGACTGCGAGGACACCGTTCCCAGGCTGCTTCACTGTGGCACTGACTGTGAGGACACCGTTCCCAGACTGCTTCACTGTGACAATGACTGCAGGACACCATTCCCGGACTGCGTCACTGTGACGCTGACTGCGAGGACACCGTTCCCAGGCTGCTTCACTGTGACGCTGACTGAGAGGACACCGTTCCCAGACTGCTTCATTGTGATGCTGTGAGGACACCGTTCCCAGGCTGCTTCACTGTGACGCTGACTCTGAGGACACCGACCCCAGACTGCTTCACTGTGACGCTGTCTGTGAGGACACCGTTCCCAGACTCATGCACATATTTCAAGTTCTTTACATAGAGGATTATAGAGGTCTACATTGAGTGTTTTCAAGACTGAGATCAATTGAGTTTTGGACACTCTGGGAATTAAAGGATCTGGAAATAGGAAGGGGAAGTGCAATTGATGAAGCTATTAACTTATTGAAAGGCAGATCAGGCTCCAGGGGCCGAATGGTCTATTGCTTCTGCTATTTCTCACGTTCAATCGTAATGGGTGCTTGGAGTAAGTCATCTCTCAACGAGTGGGTTACAAATCAATGCACCAGACAAGAGAAAGTCGACAGAGAAAACACCAGTCCTTTGTATTGTAAGCTGGAATGTTAAGACCATGATCCCTGACCTTTCTGACAACTTTCTGCACATGACACACGCAAGACATCCGTGTTTATAAGACCATAAGACATCGGAGCAGAATTAGGCCACTCGGCCCATGGAGTCTGCACCACCATTCAATCATGGCTGATATTTTCTCATCCCCATTCTCCTGCCTTCTCCCCATAACCCCTGATCCCCTTATTAATCAAGACAAAAGATTGTGACAGAAAGATTTACAAAGCTCAATGTGTTTGTTGTTCCACTGCAAGAAACTAGGCTCATTCAAAACGAATGCTTCAGCAGGGGCACCACATGTGGTTTCAGCAGGAGGAAACTCAAGAGACAACACGTAAACATGGGCGTGGGTTTTAGAGTATAAAAATACGCAACTAGTGATGACTGAATTCCCCTCTGAAGGCTGAAAGATGATCCTTAACCATCCGTTTTCAACAGTGGTGCCCAGTTAGCTTCATGTGCATCTATGCCTGGATACTGTCCTCCACCTCAGATTTCACCGGTCAATTCTGAAACACGATGCTGCCATCAACAGAATTCGCAGCACTGAGGTGTACCTTCGAGGGGACTTCAATGCCAAGGCTGAGAACTGGTTAGATAGCTTGGCCAACGTGCAGAGGGCACCAGGGAATCGGCAAGACCAATAAGATTGTTGGAGCAATGCTGTCATCATGGATTCTGTGACAAATGGCTACTTCCAAACCAAACTGTCTCACAAGGTATCCTGGAGACATTTCAGATCACAGCCCAGATCTCACCATCACCAGGCATAACAAACTCCAAACATCCCCATCTTTCTTCCAGATCAGAATGCAGAGAGAGGCGAGGGAGAGAGAAGGAGGGGGCAAGAGGGGGGAAGAGAGGAGAGCGAGAGAGGGGGAAATCACTTTTTTACAGCAGTTAGTGGTTCATATCTACAATTAAGTATGTCACTCGCCTCTCATTTAACTTCTCCAAGAGGTAGGAACCCAGTCCAGAACCTGTCCCTCCAGCAATGGAATGACATAAAACAAAGCCCTACAGCCGAAAACAGAAGAAATATAGCATGACTATACAAACTGGTTAGGCCGCGCTGACAGACATTACAATACAAACTGAAACAGTTTAAACTCACAGCAGATGCAAACTCAAAAATCGATAAGGGGTGAAGGGACAAGTGTTCTACTCGGGCTTGGACTCGAAAACGAGACAGCTGTCCTCATTAGCAAAAGGGTGGGTTTCTCAGTGAGCAAGATAGTGGGAATGCTACGAGCATTCAGGTAAAGTGCCCTTATGATAGTTTTTATACCTTCTTTCTGAATCCTAACAACTCCATTAATAACCCGTTATCTTTTTTCATAATTTTCCCTGTAGTTGAACCCACCTCCCCACGTGCTAACCTCTCGTATTTTGGTTCCTATTAATCATTGTACTTCCCATAGTTATACCCTTCCTTTTCCCCCCCCCACTTGTTAGTTTAAAGTCCATGCGAAGAGCCTATTTATTCTTCCCGCTAGAACACTGGTCCCAGATTGGTTCAGGTGGAGACTGTCCCAACGGTACAAATCCCCCCTGTCCCAATACTGATGCCAGTGCCCCAGGAAATGGAACCACTCTTTCCTGCAACACTCCTTTAGCCACGTGTTTACTTCCCTAATTTTCTCACCCCTACTCCAATTCTCAGGGGCGACAGGTAGTAATCCAGCAATTATAACCCTTGAGGATCTGTTCTTTAATTTAGTTCCTAGTTCCTGATATTCCCCAAACAGGTCCTCTTTCCAAGTCTTGCCGATGTTGTTTGTCCCAACGTGGACCACAACAACTGGATCTTCCCCCTCCCACTCCAATATCCTTTCAGCCGGTCAGAGATGTCCCTCACCCTGGCACCGGGCAGGCAACATACCATGCGGGACTCTCGGTCCTGCTTACAAAGGATGCTATCAGTCCCCAAATTATAGAATCCCCTACCACTACTACTTGTCTTTTTGCTATCACCCCCACCCCCGTGCTTGAATGGCCTCCTGTACCACGTGGTGGTTGGCTCGCTCATCCTCCCTACCGCCCTTTTCCTCATTCACACAGGGAGCAGGTACCTCCTACATGTTGGACAAGGTCAAGAGCCGAGGTCCTCCGTTCCGGAATTCAGGATCCCTCCATCTGCCTCACTCACAGTCACCTGCTGTCCCTGACCACTGGCCGAATTTGAGGGACTTAATCTACGGGGTGTGGCTGCCTCCTGAAACAAAGCGTCCAAGTAACTCTCCCCCTCCCGGATGTACCGCCGTCTCTGTCGCCCAGACTCCAGCTCATCAACTCTGAGCCCAAATTCCTCGAGCTGCAAACACCCTGCAGATGTGGTCACTGCAGTTCGAATGGGATCTGCCAGTTCCCACATCGTGCAGCTAGAGCACATCGCCTGCACAGCTCCCACACCCTGCAGCTACAGCACATCACCTGCCCAGTTCCCACACCCTGCAGCTACAGCACATCACCTGCCCAGCTCCCACACCCTGCAGCTACAGCACATCACCTGCCCAGCTCCCGCACCCTGCAGCTACAGCACATCACCTGCCCAGTTCCCACACCCTTCAGCTACAGCACATCACCTGCCCAGTTCCCACACCCTGCAGCTACAGCAAATCGCCTGCCCAGCTCCCACACCCTGCAGCTACAGCACATCGCCTGCCCAGCTCCCACACCCTGCAGCTACAGCACATCGCCTGCCCAGCTCCCACACCCTGCAGCTACAGCACATCGCCTGCCCAGCTCCCACACCCTGCAGCTACAGCACATCGCCTTCCCAGCTCCCACACCCTGCAGCTACAGAACATCGCCTGCCCAGCTCCCACACCCTGCAGCTACAGGACATTGCCTGCCCAGCTCCCACACCCTGCAGCTACAGGACATTGCCTGCCCAGCTCCCACACCCTGCAGCTACAGCACATCGCTTGCCCAGCTCCCACACTCTGCAGCTACAGCATATCGCCTGCCCAGCTCCCACACCCTGCAGCTACAGCATATCGCCTGCCCAGCTCCCACACCCTGCTACTACAGCACATCGCCGGCCCAGCTCCCACACCCTGCAGCTACAGCATATCGCCTGCCCAGCTCCCACACCCTGCAGCTACAGCATGTCGCCTGCCCAGCTCCCACACCCTGCAGCTACAGCAAATCGCCTGCCCAGCTCCCACACCCTGCAGCTACAGCACATCGCCTGCCCAGTTCCCACACCCTGCAACTACAGCACATCGCCTGCCCAGTTCCCACACCCTGCAACTACAGCAAATCGCCTGCCCAGCTCCCACACCCTGCAGCTACAGGACATTGCCTGCCCAGCTCCCACACCCTGCAGCTACAGCACATCGCTTGCCCAGCTCCCACACCCTGCAGCTACTGCATATCGCCTGCCCAGCTCCCACACCCTGCAGCTACAGCACATCGCCTGCCCAGCTCCCACACCCTGCAGCTACAGCATATCGCCTGCCCAGCTCCCACACCCTGCAGCTACAGCAAATCGCCTGCCCAGCTCCCAGACCCTGCAGCTACAGCACATCGCCTGCCCAGTTCCCACACCCTACAGCTACAGCACATCGCCTGCCCAGCTCCCACACCCTGCAGCTACAGCAAATCGCCTGCCCAGCTCCCACACCCTGCAACTACAGCAAATCGCCTGCCCAGCTCCCACACCCTGCAGCTACAGCACATCGCCTGCCCAGCTCCCACACCCTGCAGCTACAGCACATCGCTTGCCCAGCCATCACTACTTAGTCAATTAATTTATTAATTAGTTTTGCAGTGTTCTCTTTCAAATCTAGTGCAGACCTCCCACAAGCGAACCAGGCCACAGTCCCGCTGTAACGCCCCACCCCCTTCTTAGCTACAATGTATACTCTGTGCTGTTGCTCCGCCTTCCAACTGCTCCCTGCAGACTAATCTCCACCAACGATCCAGACCATGTGATCTCCAGGGAGAGGCGAAAAACCAGAATTCAAAACCCAGGGTCAATATGGGAAAAGATTCTGGGAAATTTCGCTCTGAGCCCTTGTGGCGATCAAAACGAGTCCAGGAGATCAGTGTGGCCAGGATGAGTTAATGCTTCCCAAAACCTTTCCACTTCTTTTTCTAACACATCTGCCTCGGAGCCAGTGTGTGTAACCTCCACTTCCTGTCTGCATATCCGCCACCAAACCCACATGGTTTGGTCTTGTCCGGAACTGGTGGTGTTTTGGGGATCCTTTGCGAGGACAATGTCAGAGATTATCGGGCTGAGGCTAGCACCAAGCCCACGTGCGGGGAGTTTTGGAGTTTCGGAGGATCCAAGATTGCAGATGAAGAGAGAGGCCAATGCGTTTAGCCCCGATAGCCCGGAGGATGATTTTGTTTGGTTGGCCAGCCTTGAAACTGCCTAAGGCAGCGGGATGGTTGAGTGAGAAGGCAGAGTTCCTCCATTTGGAAAAGATAAAGTTTGCCATGAGGGGTCAGAGGAGGGTTTCCATTTGTGGTGGAAGCTATTCATCTTCTTCTTTGAGGATTGGTAAACATCAGGACAGGGGTGGGGAGGGGGACTTTTTTTTCTCCCCATTTTAAAAATCGATCCTTTAAAGTATAATTACAAAGTGGGTCAGGTAGAGATTAAGATAGAGGGGACTTGTTGAGAAATACTTGTACAACGCTTTTTATATTGTGTGTTTTGTATATAATCTGAAAATCCCTTGAATAAAATATTTTTCAAAAAAAAACTAAATGGAATTGGTGAAGCAAGCAATCTTTAATTAGAGGTCACAGATGTAGGTTGAGAGGCGGTTATAGAACTGAGATGTGGAACTACTTCTTGCAAAGGGTGGTGAATTTGTGTAACTCGCTGCCCCATAAGAGCGGTGGAATCGGAGTCATTAAATGGTTTCAGGAAGGAGATAGATATATTTCTGATACAAAACAGTTAAAGGGATATGGGGAACAGGCAGATCTGAGACCAGGAAGAGATCAGCCATAATGTCAATAACGTCCCTGGCAGGAAGGATTCAAATGATTAAAATGAATGCACTTCCTTTGTTTTTCTTTTTCTTTCAATGAATCCAGATTTTTTTTTCCCCCAATCCTTTTTTAAGGTTAGCAAATTAATTTTGACATTCATTTGTGTGGGTAGGAGGTAGGAGTCCCAGAATTTTTAGCGTTCTGCTCCAGAGAGACAGACGGGCAGGAGGCTCGGCTCTCCCAAATTTTGTTTTACTATTGGGTTGTTAACATGCATTTTCCAAGGATTAGTGACCCCAATCATTGGGGGGGGGGTCCACCTGAGATGGCAACCTTTTATTTATGTTTTAAAGGACCTAGACACTGTCAGTTGGTAGGGGGTTTAATTATAGTGTTTGTTTTGTTTGTGTCTCTGATTGAGGGTTTGTTGGTAACTTTTTGACATTGTTGGCTGATTGTTTGTATTATTGTTAATGTTATTAGATGAAACTTTAATAAATATAACTTTTCAAACTTAACTATACGAATTCCACAGGCTCACTACTCTCTGGGTGAAGACATTTCTCCTCAGCTATACCAGTTGGCCCATACCTGGAATACTGTGAAGTTTTGGTCTCCTTATCTAAGGAAAGATATACTGGCATTGGAGGCAGTCCAGAGAAGGTTCATTAGATGATCCTAGGTATGGAGGGATTTTCTTATGAGAGGGGTTGAGCCTGTAACTCATTGGAGTTTAGAAGAATGAGAGGTGACCTTATTGAGACACATCAGATTCTCAGGGGGCCTGACAGGGTCGATGCCGAGAGGTTATTCCCTCTTGTGGGAATGTCTAGGACCAGAGGGCGGAATCAAAGAGTGAGGGGGTCGCCCATTTAAGACAGAACTGGGGAGGAATTTCTTCTCTCAGAGGGTAGTGAATCTGTGGAATTCTTTACCACAGAGAGCTGTAGAGACTGGGTCATTATGTAGGTTGAAGGCTGAGTTAGATCGATAGATTTATAATCCATAAAGGCATCAAGGTTTATGGAGATAAGGGTGGAAGGTGAACTGAGGATTATCTGATCAGATCAGCCATGATCTTACTGAATAGTGGAGCAGACTCGATCGGCCAAAATGCTTACTCCCTGCTCCTATATCTTTTGGTCGTTCATGGGACGTGGGCGACGCAGGCTATGCCAGCATTTATTGCCCAACCCTAATTGCCCTTGAGGAGGCAGTTAAGAGTCACCCACATTGTTATGGTTCTGGACTAAAGGACATTAGTGAACCAGGTGGGTTTTTACGACAATCGACAATGGTTTCATGGTCATCATTAGACTTTCAATTCCAGATTTTCATTATTGAATTCAAATTTCACCATCTGTACTGGCGGGATTACGCTGGGTCTCTGGTTTACTAGTCTAGTGCCAATACCACTTCACCACTGCCTTCATCCAAACAGATTTCACACATTGTTCTTTTGATCTGAGATCCTCCCTCACACCTGCAATGATCCCATCCAATTACTGTCCCATCATTTTACTCTCAATCATCAGCAAAGTGAAGTACGGTGTTGACAGTGCTTTTAAGCAGTACTTACACAAAGTATCCTGCTCACTGATGCTAAGTTTGGGTTCCGCCAGGGGCACTCAGTTCCTGACTCCACTGTCGCTGCAGTAAAGTCCTAAAACTCCCTCACTAACAGCACTATGGATGTGCCTACACATGGACTGCAATGGTTCAAGGAGGTGAGTCAGGGCAATTAGAAACACAGAACTAATGCTGGTTTCGCGAGCGCTGCCCACTTCCTTCAGCTTGACTAAAATCAAAGTTACACTATCCAGCTACCACAGTATTGCAGCTTGAGCAGTTGTCTACAGTATCTTAATACAGAACATTGTGACAGACTCAAACTTAATTTGCACATTCCGAAAACACTCATACTCAAAACACGGTGCTTTAAACAGTTCAAATCAAAAATAGAACATTGCTGCAAACAAGTCAGGATATGTTTGTCAGTCTCAAATCATAAGGTTCAAGCTTTTGTTAGAAAACATATTATAAACCCAAGGGTAGTCTACCATTTGCCTATGTTTAGTGACTCGGTCAAGTGCTTATTTGCCAAACATCACCTCTCAGATGAGTCAATAAATAAATCGTATTTTGCCTCATTTGTTTACTGTGGCGGAAGGTTTAATAGATTTGAAGGGCAAGGTTTTGGTTAACTTGGTTAGATACTCTATACATTTTAATGATAAGGCAGACAGGTGTTTACAAAACAACAGCATAACTCACACACCACTTAAAATTTGGACCCGTCTTTAAAGGATCCAAGAACAGATTAACTGTGGCTGATTGAAATGTTTAAACAGATTATTGGTGACGTGATTGGCGATAAACCATACAATTCATTCCGAATTGTTGTACAAAGTTCAATGGAGTATCTAAAAATGGATTAAAAGCTCAAACTTGCCTCCAAACTGTCGCTGCCATCAGCCTCTCGGTCAATAATATCAAAAATATCCTCATGGATTTTCTCACCCTGTTCAGAGCAAAAACAAAACATCTGACCACAACTCTTAAAAATAGAGGATTTCTCGAACTAGGGAGCTAAGGACCTTAATAGATACATCGGCTTATAAACTGCAGAAAGGATGCCGAGCGAATGCAATACATACAGCCTATCAATTCATGTAATTGAGAGCTCTGCAGAAGAACTTAGGGATAGATTTCTGTGAACGGATACAAGATTTCTGTGAATGGATACAAAGAACAAAGAAAATTACAGCACAGGAACAGGCCCTTCGGCCCTCCCAGCCTGCGCTGATCCAGATCCTTTATCTAAACCCGTCTTCTATTTTCCAAGGATCTACTTCACTCTGTTCCCCGCACGTTCATATATCTGTCTAGATGCATCTTAAATGATGCTATCGTGCCCGCCTCTACCACCTCCGCTGGCAAAGCGTTCCAGGCACCCACCACCCTCTGTGTAAAAAACTTTCCACGCACATCTCCCTTAAACTTTCCCCCTCTCACCTTGAAATCGTGACCCCTTGTAATTGACACCCCCACTCTTGGAAAAGGTTTGTTGCTATTCACCCTGTCCATACCTCTCATAATTTTGTAGGCCTCAATCAGGTCCCCCCTCAACCTCCGTCTTTCCAACGAAAACAACCCTAATCTACTCAACCTTTCTTCATAGCGAGCACCCTCCATACCAGGCAACATCCTGGTGAAACTCCTCTGCACCCTCTCTAAAGCATCCACATCCTTCTGGTAATGTGGCAACCAGAACTGCATGCAGTATTCCAAATGTGGCCTAACCAAAGTCCTATACAACTGTAACATGACCTGCCGACTCTTGTACTCAATACCCCGTCCGATGAAGGCAAGCATGTTGTATGCCTTCTTGCCCACTCTATCGACCTGCATTGCCACCTTCAGGGTACAATGGACCTGAACTCCCAGATCTCTCTGTACATCAATTTTCCCCAGGACTCTTCCATTGACCATATAGTCCGCTCTTGAATTAGATCTTCCAAAATGCATCGCCTCGCATTTGGCTGGATTGAACTCCATCTGCCATTTCTCTGCCCAACTCTCCAATCTATCTATATTTTGCTGTATTCTCTGACAGTCCTCCTCGCTATCTGCAATTCCACCAATCTTAGTATCATCTGCAACCTTGCTAATCAGACCACCTATACCTTCGTCCAGATCATTTATGTATATCACAAACAACAGTGGTCCGAGCACGGATCCCTGTGGAACACCACTAGTCACCTTTCTCCATTTTGAGACACTCCCTTCCACCACTACTCTCTGTCTCCTGTTGTCCAGCCAGTTCTTTATCCATCTAGCTAGTACACCCTGAACCCCATACGACTTCACTTTTTCCATCAACCTGCCATGGGAAACTTTATCAAACGCCTTACTGAAGTCCATGTATATGACATCTACAGCCCTTCCCTCATCAATTAACTTTGTCACTTCCTCAAAGAATTCTATTAGGTTTGTGAGACATGACCTTCCCTGCACAAAACCATGCTGCCTATCACTGATAAGTCTATTTTCTTCCAAATGTGAATAGATCCTATCCCTCAGTATCTTCTCCAACAGTTTGCCTACCACTGACATCAAGCTCATGGGTCTATAATTCCCTGGAGTATCCCTGCTACCCTTCTTAAACAAACAGTCTCATGTTAAGGAAGAACAATGGGATTTAGGGGAAAAAGTTCAGAAAACATTAAGGAATTTAAAGTTGAAAAAGATTCTAATCAAATAGAATTATATATTTTCCATAAGAGCACAAGAAATGTCAAGAGATATTGAATATAAAATCCAAGAGGTAATGATTAGCCAAAGTAAAACTTTAAGATATCAGAATAAGTACTGTATGCAGTGTTGGGCTAGACGCGAGCGAGGATTGAGAGTGGAGAATGCTGATGCACGAGGAAGCTACCTGAAAGGAGGAAGTTTATTTTAAAAAAATATATACTTTTATTCAATTTTAGCAAATTTTCAACAACCCCCCCCCCTTACAGAAAAAGGAAAAGCATTAAACACACATATCAACATCGTACACTTATATCGCGAATTCCCCCAATGTACAAACCCCCCCCCATGAAACAATGATAAACACATACCCCAAACACCCCCCCCTCGGGTTGCTGCTGCTGCTGACCACCTCCTAATGTTCCGCTAGAAAGTCTAAGAACGGTTGCCACCGCCTGAAGAACCCTTGCACAGACCCTCGCAAGGCAAACTTTACCCTCTCCAATTTAATCAACCCTGCCATGTCGCTGATCCAGGCTTCTACGCTTAGGGGCTTCACATCCTTCCACTGTAGCAGAACCCTCTGCTGGGCTACCAGGGACTCAAAGGCCAGAATACCGGCCTCTTTCGCCTCCTGCACTCCCAGCTCGTCCGATACCCCAAATAACGCTAACCCTCAGTTCGGCTTGACCCGGGTGTTCACACAGTCCTCGCAAAGCCCCTCCAAAACCCATCCAGCGCCGGACACGCCCAGAACATATGGGCGTGGTTTGCTGGGCTCCCTGAGCACCTCACACACCTGTCCTCTATCCCAAAAAACCTACTCAACCTCGCCCCTGTCATATGCGCTCTGTGAAGTACCTTAAATTGTATCAGGCTAAGCCTGGCGCAAGAGGAGGAAGAATTAACCCTACCCAGGGTATCAGCCCACAGACCCTCAGCTATCTCTTCCCCAAGCTCCCCCTCCCCCATTTACCCTTTAGCTCCTCCACCGAGGTCTCCTCCTCGTCCTGCATCTCGTGATAGACCGCCGAGACCCTGCCCTCTCCAACCCACACCCCCGAGAGCACCCTACCTTGAATCTTACGTGCTGGAAGCAGCGGAAACTCCCTCACCTGCCGTCTCACGAACACCCTCACCTGCATGTACCTGAAGGCGTTTCCGGGGGGCAGCCAAAATGTCTCCTCCAGCGCCTCAAGGCTCGCAAACGTCCCATCTATAAACAGGTCCCCCATTCTTTTCATTCCTGCCCGATGCCAGCTCAGAAATCCCCCATCCATTCTCCCCAGGACGAACCAATGGTTCTCTCGGATCAGGGACCAAACCGAGGCCTCTACCTCACCCCTGTGGCGCCTCCACTGCCCCCAAATTTTCAGAGTCGCGACCACCATCGGACTCGCGGTGTACCTTGTCGGCGCGAGCGGCAACTGTGCCGTCACCAGCGCTCTCAGACCCGTGTCCACACAGGACGTCATCTCCAGCCTCTTCCACACCGCCCCCTCCTCCTCCTCCATTACCCACTTACGGATCATCGCCACATTGGCAGCCCAGTAGTACCCACATAGATTGGGCAACGCTAGCCCTCCTCTGTCCCTGCTAAGCTCCAGAAACACTCTTTTTACCCTTGGGGTCTTATTCGCCCACACGAATCCCATGATGTTCCTGCTGACCCCTTTAAAAAAGGCCTTGGGGATCAGGATGGGAAGGCACTGGAAAACAAAGAGGAACCTCGGAAGGACCGTCATTTTCACCGACTGCACCCTACCCGCCAGGGAGAGGGGCAACATATCCCACCTTTTAAATTCCTCCTCCATCTGCTCCACTAGCCACGTCAATTTGAGCTTGTGTAGGGTCCCCCAACTCCTAGCCATCTGGATCCCCAGGTACCGAAAGCTCCTTTCCGTCCTCTTCAGCGGAAGCTCGTCTATTTCCCTTCCCTGGTCCCCTGGGTGTATCACAAAGAGCTCACTCTTCCCTACGTTAAGCTTATATCTGGAAAAGTCCCCAAACTCCCTGAGGATCCACATAACCTCCGGCATCCCCTCCAATGGATCCACCACATACAATAACAGGTCATCGGCATAAAGCGACACCCGGTGTTCCCCCCCCCCCCCCCCCCCCCCCGAACCAGTCCCCTCCAGTTCCTGGACTCCCTCAGTGCCATGGCCAAAGGCTCAATTGCCAATGCGAACAACAAGGGGGATAGGGGACACCCCTGCCTCGTCCCATGGTACAGCCGAAAGTATTCCGACCTCCGCCGGTTCGTGGCCACACTCGCCACCGGGGCTTCATAAAGTAGCCTAACCCAACTGATGAACCCCTCCCAAAACCCAAACCTCCTCAGCACTTCCCAAAGATACTCCCACTCCACCCTATCGAAGGCCTTCTCCGCGAAAGGAGGAAGTTTAAATAGGGAGAAAGGTTTTTTAAGCAAAATAATGCATATTATGGCGCAATTTAAGTACTTAAAATAATTAAAGAATTAAACAGGGTAGCTAGAAGCAGATTGTTTTAGTGACTGAGGTGTCTTGAGCGACAGTGCAAAAGATTTAGAACAAAGAAGAGGAAAAACTCAACCACACAGAGAAGGAAAAGTAACTGAAGGGATATGGAACAGGATGACCAAATCTAATTAGAATCATTTGTTTGTGTGGAGGGTAAACATGGATGTGGGCTGGTTTGGTAAATGGCTTAATTTTAGGTTGTAATTTTCTTAGCATTCTAAGCAAAACCCACCTGAGAGTAGCCACTGGCCCAGTTATTGCCTGCACCTCCTCCATGCTCTGACAGGTAGATATTCTCTGGGTTGTACAGGTTGGCATATGGTGAGTTCAGGATGGAATGAATCACACGTGGCTCCAAGTCCATTAACACAGCTCTTGGGATGTAATGCTCATCATCTGCCTAAACAAACATACATTAAACATACTGCACAATGGATCATAAAGAACAATCAGATGTAATATGAATGTTTTTGCAAAAAAAAAATATTTTTGTATCTTTTTGAAACATTTTTTTTTTGAGGTTGGTAAAATTTTGCGTGGAGATATTTGTGCGAGGATTAGAAGATAAATATATGCAGTGTTGGACTGGAATAATTTGTGAGCCAGTGAATTTTACTTTGCAACATCTGGTCACTTCTTTTTCTGCTGCTTTTCACAAATTGCTGGATTTATTAAACACAATTTCATAATTTACCATGGTGGGGTTTGAACTCAAAACCTCCAGGTTGCTACTCCAGTACAATAAGCTACACTAGCATGCCCAATAATAATAATAATCACTTATTGTCACACGTAGGCTTCAATGAAGTTACTGTGAAAAGCCCCTAGTCGCCACATTCCGGCGCCTGTTCGGGGAGGCTGGTACGGGAATTGAACCCGCGCTGCTGGCTGTGTTACTGTGAAAAGCCCCTAGTCGCCACATTCCGCCGCCTGTTTGGGGAGGCTGGTACGGGAATTGAACCCGCGCTGCTGGCTGTGTTCTGCATTACAAGCCAGCGATTTAGCCCACTGTGCTAAACCAGCCCCCAAATGAACTGCAAATGCACTCTTTGGTAAGAGAAGTCTGGTTTAGGAAACTATGCCAAGTAAGTACTGTTCACAATAAGCTCATTAAATTAGCTCACCTGGTTGCAGGTGGCCTCCTGTTTGCCATCTCAGTGGCAGACCTGGCTTAGTTTAACACATTTGTGTTAAAAATTTGAATACACAAGTAGGGAAGTTATGCTTCAGTTATATTGGGCATTGGTGAGACCACAGAGAGTACTATGTATGTATTGGTATCCATGTTTAACATAGAAACTGATCGATTATTGATTTATTCATGGTTTTAGGTGCTAATTGAATCGGGCATAGCTAAAAATTTAAATTATTAAAGGTGCCTTGACTGTGAAAATACAGTCATTGTTTTAGATAATGAATCAAATACTGAACTCTAGTGTCTTGTCTGTGGAAACTTAAGACATTGTTTCAGTGAATATTTCATATAATGAATAGACTATTGTATTTCAGTGCATTTAGCATTAAGAATATATCAACTAATTAGTTACAGCAAGGTCTATGGCCAGCAGTGGCGTGGGAAACCTATTCTCACGAGGCTGACACGCAGACACTGAATTAATCCTGATGGATACCAGTCAATCTTAAGTAATGTTTGATTAATAAATCATCCTCTAAATAACAGACATCTATTTGAACAAATCAGGAGGTCTCAGCTGAGAATTGGAAACCAATGAGAGTAAATGAGGGATTAGACCATCGATAAGGATTCCCTTAAAGTAAGACTTCATGGCAGAGGTCTGTCTCCTGAATTCCTGCCTTCCTGAATTATCCTATTTGTTTATTTTAATGTGATTTCTTTTGCTTTTATGTTTAGTAATTTCCTTTGTCATGTATTCGGCCAGCTCATGTATTGTTGGATATTTTGTTTCTAAGTTTTGGTTTAGTTCTTGTGCAAGTGTATTAAAGTGAATAATTAGCAATAAAGTTGTATTTTCGACACCTCCAATCAACCGGACAATCGTGTCTTATTGCTTTATCAGAGTTACAAAGTCAGAGTGTGGGTCAGGGGCGAACCCCGAATCCAGCTCCTCGCCCGCTCCAAAAACCCATTCAAATTGAATCCAATTCATGGTCCACACAAGAGAGACATACCAGATCTGAGCCAACAGATACTACACTTGATCTTAGCCAAAAGGCCGAGAATCGTGTCTTATTAGAAGGTGGTAAATAAGAGTCCCGACAGAAGCGAAAATAGGTGCAGGAGTTGGCCATTCGGCCCATCAAGTCTGCACCACCATTCAATATGATCGTGGCTGATCATGCAAATTCAGTATCCCACTCCCGCTTTCATTCCATGCCCTACGTCAATACATTATCCCCAACACCATGAGCTTTAATTTTGTTCACTAATTTCTTGTGTGGGACATTGTCAAAAGCCTTTTGAAAGTCCAGATACACAACATCCACTGGTTCACCCTTGTCCACTCTACTGGTCACATCCTCAAAAAGTTCCGGACGATTTGTCAAGCATGAATTTCCTTCAGTGAAGCCATGCTGACTTGGACCGATCCTGTCCCCACTTTGCTCAGTTATTTCATCCTTGATAATTGACTCCAGCATTTTTTCCACCATCGATGTCAGGCAAACCGGTCTATAATTCTCCATTTACTCTCTCCCTCCTTTTTTTAAAAAGTGGGGTTACATTAGCTACCCCCCAATCTCTTCCAGAGTTTACAGAATGTTGGAAAATGATTACCAATGCATCCACTATTTCTCGGGCCATTTGCTTAAGTACTGGGCAGCGCGGTAGCATTGTGGTTAGCACAATTGCTTCACAGCTCCAGGGTCCCAGGTTCGATTCCCGGCTTGGGTCACTGTCTGTGCGGAGTCTGCACATCCTCCCAGTGTGTGCGTGGGTTTCCTCCGGGTGCTCCGGTTTCCATCCACAGTCCAAAGATGTGCAGGTTAGGTGGATTGGCCATGATAAATTGCCCTTAGTGTCCAAAATTGTCCTTAGTGTTGGGTGGGGTGACTGGGTTATGGGGATAGGGTGGAGGTGTGGGTTTGGGTAGGGTGCTCTTTCCAAGAGCCGGTGCAGACTCGATGGGCCGAATGGCCTCCTTCAGCACTGTAAATTCTGTGATACTCTGGGATTGCAGAGCATTAGGCCCTGGGAATTTATCGGGTTTTAATCCCATCAATTTCCCCAATACAATTTCCTGACTAATAAGGATTTCCTTCAGTTCCTCCTTCATGCTGATCATCTGTCTCCTAGTATTTCCGAAAGGTTATTTGTGTCCTCCTTAGTGAAGACAGATCCAAAGTACTTGTTCAACTGTCTGCCATCTCTTTGTTGCCCATTATGAATTCATCTGATTCGAACTGTAAAAGACCTACATTTGTCTTCTCCAGTCTTTTTCTCGTCACAAATCTATAGAAGTTTTTGCAGTCAGTTTTAATGTTTTCTGCAAGCTTACTCTCGTATTCTATTTTCCCATCCGAATTAAACCCTTTGTCCTCCTCTGCTGAATTTTACATTTCTCTCAGTCCTCAGGCTTGCTGCTCTTCCTGCCAATTTATATGCCTCCTCTTTGGCTATAAAAAAATAAATTTAGAGTACCCAATTCTTTTTTTTTCCCCAATTAAGGGTAGCCAATCCACCTATCCTCCACATCTTTGGGTTGTGGGGGTGAGACCCACGCAGACACGGGGAGCACATGCAAAGTCCACATGGACAGGGACCCGAGACCGGGATCGAACCTGGGACCTCAGCATCGTCTGCAGCAGTGCTAACCACTGCGCCATCTTGCCGCGCCCCCTCTTTGGCTTTAACACTCTCCCTGATTTCCCTAGTTAGCCATGGTTGAGCCACCTTCCCCGTCTTACTCTTGCCCCAGACAGGAATGTCCAATTGTTGAAGTTCATCCATGTGTTCTTTTTTTAAAAAATGTGTTTATTCAAATTTTCCAACAAAATTTTTAACAACCCCCCCCCCCATAACAGAAAGAAAGAAACGCAAAAAGTCAAAAATTATACAAAACTTTTACATTGCGTTTCCCCGTATACAGTAACCCCCCCATATGACATTCAAAGATACCCGTAGGGAAGCCCCTCCCCACCCACCCAAATTCCCCCCCCAAAAGAGACCCCCCCCCCCATCCTTGGGTTGCTGCTGCTGACCTCCTCCTAACGCTCCGCGAGATAGTCTAGGAACGGTTGTCACCGCCTGAAGAACCCCTGCACAGACCCTCGTAAGGCAAACTTTATCCTCTCCAGCTTAATGAACCCTGCCATGTCATTTATCCAGGCCTCCACACTGGGGGGCTTAGCGTCCTTCCATAATAGCAAGATCCTCCGCCGGGCTACCAGGGACGCAAAGGCCAGGATACCGGCCTCTTTCGCTTCCTGCACTCCCGGCTCGTCTGTTACCCCAAATAGTGCCAGCCCCCAACTCGGCTCCCGTACCAGCCTCCTCGAACAGGCGCCGGAATGTGGCGACTAGGGGCTTTTCACAGTAACTTCATTGAAGCCTACTCGTGGCAATAAGCGATTTTCATTTGTTTCATTTGACCTGGACTTTCACCACCTTGGACATAGTCCTCGCGAAACCCCTCCAAAACCCATCCAATGCCGGGCACGATCAGAACATGTGGATGTGATTCGCCGGGCTTCCCGAGCACCACCCACATCTATCCTCCACCCCAAAGAACTCACTCAACCTCGCCCCTGTCATATGCGCTTTGTGAATAACCTTGAATTGCATTAGGCTGAGCCTGGCGCAAGAGGAGGAAGAATTAACCCTACTCAGGGCATCAGCCCACAGACCCTCATCTATCTCCTCCCCAAGCTCCTCCTCCCACTTGCCCTTTAACTCCTCTACCGAGGCCTCCTCCTCTTCTTTCATCTCCTGGTAGATCGCCAAAACCCTGCCTTCTCCAACCCATACACCCGAAATCACCCTGTCCTGAGTCCCCTGTGCCGGGAGCAGCGGGAATTCCCTCACCTGCCGCCTCACAAACGCCCTCACTTGCATACACCTGAAAGCATTTTCCGGGGGTAACCCAAACTTCTCCTCCAGCGTCCCCAGGCTCGCAAACGTCCCATCTATAAACAGGTCCCCCATTCTTCTAATCCATGCCCGATGCCAGCTCCGAAATCCCCCATCCATCCTTCCCGGGACGAACCGATGGTTCTCCCGAATTGGGGACCAAACCGAGGCTTCCACCTCGCCCTCGTGTCGTCTCCACTGCCCCCACATCTTCAATGTCACCGCCACCACTGGACTCGTGGTGTACCTTGTCGGCGAGAGCGGCAGCGCATCCATGTGTTCTTTAAATATCTGCCATTGCTTATCCACTTCAACCCTTTAAGTATCCTTTGGCAAGCTTATCCCAGTCAATGCACGTCTCATACCATCAAAGTTAGCTTTCTTTAAATTCAGGACTCTAGTCACAGACCGAACTGTGCCACTCTCCATCTTAATTAAGAATTCTACCATATTGTGGTCACTCTTCCTTAAAGGATCTCGCACAACATTGCTAATTAATCCTCTGTCATTGCACAATACCCAGTCTAGGATGGCCTGCTCGCTAGTTGGTTCCTTGACATATTGGTCGAGAAACCATCCCTTATACAGTCCAGGAGTTCCTCCTCCATCGCATTGCTACCAGTGTGATTAGCCCAATCAATATGCAGATTGAAGTCACCCATAATAACTGCTGTATCTGTACTGCATGCATCTCTAATTTCCTGTTTGCTGCCTTCCCCAACCTCACAACTACTGTTTGGTGGTCTGTACACAACTCTCACTAATGTTTTTTGTCCTTTGGTGTTCCGCAGCTCCAGCCATTCAGATTCCACATTGTCCAGGCTAATGTCCTTCCTTACTATTGTGTTAATCTCCCCTTTAACCAGCAACGTTACCCCACCTCCCTTTCCTTTCCTTCTATTTTTCCTGAATATTGAATACCCCTGGATGTTGTGTTCCCATCCTTGTTCGCCCTGGAGCCAGGTCTCCATGATCCCAATTACATCATAGCCGTTAATGATTGTTAGCACAGTTAATTCATCAACCGTATTACAAATGGCCCTAGCATTGAGACACAGCCTTCAGGCTTGTTTTGTTTTTACACTTATTGCGAGCGGGAGGGAGGGGAGGGGGAGCGGGCGGGAGGTAGGGCAGACGGGTGGGAGGAAGGGGGAGGGTGGCGCAGTGGGTAAGGAGGGATCGGCAAGGCGAGAGCAGGCGGGCAGGAGCAGGAATGTCAAAATATCTCTGTGTCAAAGAACATCTCTGCAAAACAGGTATTCCTGAGAGCTCATTGGATTAGGAGCTGAGATTTTTTGTGGTTTGAATGGGAATAAAGATAGCAGGTAAGGGTTATTGTATTCAATGTATTGGTTAGCATAGTCTAAGGGGTATTTAGAAGATATTTTCATGTTAAGACATTTCAAAACTGACTTCCGGTTGCGGCTATGCCTAGGTAGGTCGCACGTTCGGCAGCTCCCGCCAGGAACAGACTTTTGGGCCCTTTTGAGGAGCCCCAGCGGCACTTACACGACAGTTTCCAGTGTGGGAAGGTGATAGTAAGGTTCCCCCAGCACTGTATGGAGTGGACCAGGAGTGGAGCGATGTAAAAAGTGGTTTTGGAGCAGCGTAGAGAGTGGGGGAGGAAAAGAAAGATGGCGGCGGGTGGAGATCAAGCAGCGTGGGCGCAGTGGTCGCGGGAGCAGCAAGAGTTCCTTAAAAACTGCTTTGCGGAGCTGAGAGCAGAAATTCTGGTGCCAATGAAGGCGTCGATCGAAAAGCTGGTGGAGACCTAGAAGGCCTCAACACGCTGATGGGCGTGGGAGCTTTCCCCGAGGCCCCTCGAGCTGGATGGGGCTCATCGGGTCCTGGCAAGGAGGCCTAAAGCCAACGAGCCGCCAAGGGCTGTAGTGGTGAGGTTCCACCACTTTATGGACAGAGAGTGCGAACTGAGATGGGCGAAGAAAGAAGGGAGCAGCAGGTGGGAGAATACGGAGATTCGTGTCTACCAGGACTGGAGTGCGGAGGTGGCCAAGAAGAGGGCTGGTTTTAATCGGGCCAAGGCGGTTCTCCATCGGAAGGGGGTGAAGTTTGGAATGTTGCAGCAGGCGCGATTGTGGGTCACGTTTCAGGACCGTCACCACTATTTTGAGACGCCAGATGAGGCGTGGACCTTTATTCAGACTGAAAAGCTGGACTCGAACTGAGGGTTTGTTGGGGGGGGGGGTTCACTGTATTTTGGGGGTGTTCTTCTTCTGGTTTCAGGTTGGGAAGAGGGGAAATGGGAAGGGGTGAGTGGATATGATATGGGGGCTGTGAGAGAGAGTGGGCGCCGGTACTGCAGGGGCAGGTCCCCGCTGATGAACGGGGGGGGGGGGGGGGGGGTTCACTGTATTTTGGGGGTGTTCTTCTTCTGGTTTCAGGTTGGGAAGAGGGGAAATGGGAAGGGGTGAGTGGATATGATATGGGGGCTGTGAGAGAGAGTGGGCGCCGGTACTGCAGGGGCAGGTCCCCACTGATGAACGGGGGGGGGGGGGGGGGGGTTGGAAGCCCGGGGATGGGGAGCCGGGGCGAGGTCGCAGAAAAAGGAGCTGCGCCGTAGGAGGCGGGGCCGGCTCGGCTTTCCCGCGCTAAGCAAGGGAGGGACGGGGTCAGGGGGGTGGGGGTGCTGGAGGAGAGCGCACATTGATCGACAGGGGGAGGTGGGGGGGATTCCCACACTAGGGGGCCGTTGGAATGGCAGGAGTGGCCGGGGTCAGATGACTTACGGGACTGTAATGGGGGGAGCAAAATGGCTGGACGGTGATCTGGCTTGGGGGTGGGGGGTGGGGGGGGGGGGGGGGGGGGGGGGGGAGAAGAGAAGGGAGGAGAGACTGGGTTGCTGCTGTATTGGCCAAAAGGGAGCTGGAGGTAGGAGAGAGAGTCGGGGCGGAGGTCCGCCGCCTGGGGGACTGGAGGGTGCGGGAGGCTCGGGCACATGGCTGGCCTAAAAAAGGGGATGGCTAGTCGGCAGGGGGGACGGGGCGAGTAGCCCCCTGATCCGGCTGATAACATGGAATGTGAGAGGCCTGAATGGGCCGGTCAAGAGGGCCCGGGTGTTCGCGCACTTAAAGGGACTGAAGGCAGACGTGGTCATGCTTCAGGAGACACACTTGAAAGTGGCAGATCAGGTCAGGCTGATAAAGGGATGGGTAGGGCAGGTCTTTCACTCGGCACTGGATGCGAAGAATAGAGGGGTTGCGATACTGGTGGGGAAGCGGGTGTCGTTTGAGGCAATGAATATTGTGGCGGATAATGGAGGTCGATACGTGATGGTGAGTGTTAGGTTGCAGGGGACGCGTGTGGTACTGGTGAACGTAAATGCCCCGAATTGGGATGATGTTGGATTTATGAAACGTATGTTGGATCGGATCCCGGGGAGCTTGATAATGGGGGGCGGGGGGCTTCAACACGGTGCTGGACCCAGCACTGGACCGTTCCCGGTCGAGGCCGGCTGCGGCTAAGGTGCTTAGGGGGTTTATGGTGGCCAGAGAATTTTCTTTTTTCTCCCACGTCCATAAAGCCAGATACATTTCTTTATAATGAGTAGGGCACTAATCCCGAAAGTGGAGGGAACGGAATATTCAGCTATAACCATCGTGGATCACGCCCCCCCATTGGGTGGAGCTGGAGTTGGGGGAGGAGAGGGACCAGCGCCTGCTGTGGCGCTTCGATGTGGGACTGTTGGCAGATGAGGTGTTGTGCGGGCGGATCCGGGGGTGTATTCAAAGATACATGGAGGCCAATGACAATGGGGGGGTGCAGGTGGGGGTAGTCTGGGAGGCTCTGAAGGCGGTGGTTAGGGGAGAGCTAATTTGCATTCGGGCCCATAGGGAGAAGGGAGAAGAGAGAGAGGAGGGAGAGGGAGAGATTGGTGGGGGAGATATTAAGGGTGGACAGGAGCTATGCAGAGGTCCCCCGAGGAGGATCTATTGACCACGGGAAAAGCAGAGGCGCTGAGGAGGAAATTGCAGGGGGCGGTATACGAGTATGGGGAGAAGGCGAGCCGGATGCTGGCACATCAGTTTCATAAGAGGGAGGCAGCGAGGAGATTGGTGGAATTAGAGATAGAGGGGGGAATACGGTGCAAAGTGCGGTGAGAATAAACAAGGTATTTAGGGACTTCTATAGGAATCTGTCTAGGTCTGAGCCCCCGGAAGGGGGGTGGGGGGGGGGGTGATGCGGCGATTCTTGGATCAACTGAGGTTCCCGAGGGTGGAGGAGGAGCAGGTGGCTGGTTTGGGGGCGCCGATTGGGCTGGAGGAGCTGGTTAAAGGATTGGGGAAGGCCCCGGGACCGGACGGGTTCCCGGTTGAATTTTACAGAATGTATGTGGACCTGCTGGGCCCATTGCTGGTGAGAACTTTCAATGAGGCGAGGGAGGAGGGGACCCTGCCCCCGACAATGTCCCAGGCGCTGATCTTGTTGATTTTGAAGCGGGATAAGGATCCATTGCTTGTGGATCATATAGGCCGATTTCGCTCCTCAATGTAGACGCTAAGCTGTTGGCGAAGGTGCTGGCTACGAGGATTGAGGACTGTGTCCCGGGGGTGATCCATGAGGACCAGACGGGGTTTGTGAAGGGCAGGCAGTTAAACACGAATGTGCAGAGGCTCTTAAATGCGATCATGATACCCTCGGTGGAGGGGGAAGTGGAAGTAGTGGCGGCTATGGACACGGAGAAGGCCTTTGATCGGGTGGAGCTGGAGGACCACTGGGAAGTGCTGGGGAGGTTTGGGTTCGGGGAAGGGTTCATAAGATGGGTCAGGCTGTTATATAGGGCCCCAGTGGCGAGTGTGGCTACGAACCGGCGGAGGTCGGAGTACTTTAGGTTGTACTGCGGGACGAGGCAGGGGTGTCCCTTATCCCCCTTGTTTGCACTGGCAATTGAGCCGCTGGCCATGGCACTGAGGGAGTCTAGGGACTGGAGGGGATTGGTCCCGCGGGAGTCATTATATGCTGATGACCTGTTGCTATATGTTGCAGATCCAGTGGAGGGGATGGCGGAGGTTATGCGGATCCTTAGGGAGTTTGGGGACTTCTCGAGCTATAAGCTCAACGTGGGGAAGAGTGAGCTCTTTGTGGTGCATGCGGGGGACCAGGGAAGGGGGATAGACGAGCTACCGCTGAAGAGGGCGGAGAGGAGCTTCCGATACCTGGGGATCCAGGTAGCTAGGAGCTGGGGGGCCCTGCACAAGCTCAATTTGACACGGTTGGTGGAGCAGATGGAGGAGGACTTCAAGAGATGGGATATGCTGCCACTCTCCCTGGCGGGTAGGGTGCAGTCGGTCAAGATGACGGTCCTCGGACTTCCGGTTGCGGCTATGCGGAGCTAAGCCGCACGATTCGGCAGCTCCCGCTACTACGGACTTTCGGGCTCATTGGAGGAGCCCAACGGAATTTTTTTGACGACAACCCGTGGGGAAGTGAAGAGAGAAGTCCCCTTCCAACTTTTATGGACTGGACCAGAAGTGCAACGGCCAAAAAAGCGGCATTGGAGCAGCGGGAGAAGCGAGGGAAAAAAATCAAAATGGCGGCGGCCGGGGACAAAGCGGAGTGCGGGCCGGAGCTGCAGGAGTTCATCAAGCGCTGCTTCGAGGAGCTGCGCAAGGAGATGCTGGCGCCTATGCTGGCGGCAATTGAGGGACTAGGGATGACCCAGAAGGCCCACGAGGTGAAGATCCAGGAGGTACAGAAAAGAGTGAGTGGGAATGAGGACGAGCTCTTGGGCCTGGCGGTGAGAGTGGAGCAGAACGAGGCGCTGCACAAGAGGTGGGCGGGAAGATTCGAAGACCTGGAGAACAGGTCGAGGAGAAAGAATCTGCGGATCCTGGGTCTCCCAGAGGGAGTGGAGGGGGCTGATGCCGCGGCATACGCGGGCACGATGATCGGGGCGATGATGGGCGTGGAGGCCCCCTCGAGGTCGCTGGAGCTGGACGGGGCACACCGGGTGCTGGCGAGGAAGCCCAAGGCAAATGAGCCGCCAAGGGCGATGGTGGTGAGATTTCACCGGTTCACGGACAGAGAGAGGGTCCTGAAATGGGCCAAGAAGGAGCGGAGCAGCAAGTGGGACAATGCAGAGATCCGAATATACCCGGACTGGAGCACGGAGGTTGCTAAGCGGAGAGCGGGTTTCAACTGGGCCAAAGCGGAGCTGCATCGGAAAGGAGTAAAATTTGGAATGCTGCAGCCAGCGCGACTGTGGGTCACATACAAAGACCAACACTACTACTTCGAAACGCCTGAAGAGGCGTGGACCTTTATACAAGCTGAAAAGTTGGACTCTAACTGAGGGTTTGTGAGGGTGGGGGGGTGTTTGAGGGTTGATGTGTGATGGTCGTTGTATATAGGGGGTCAATCATGCGCAGGAAATGTTATATGGGCTGGGGGAGAGAGACAAGGCTGCGACAGGAGCTGCGCCAGAGGGGGCGTGGCGGGCTTTGGAAAGCGTGGGAAGAAAGGCGGGAAGGGGAACGAAGGAACGTATATTGATTGGGAGACTCCCACACGGGGGGGTCAAAGGGACGGCGGGGGAAGCCGGGGTCAGCAGGTGTCAGCTGACTTACGGGAGTGATATGGGGGGAGCAAAAAAGCTAGACAGTGGTCGGGGGGGGGGGGGAGAGAAAAAGGGTTGCTGCTGCACTGGCCGAAAGGGAATGGGACACAGAAGAGGTGGTCGGGGCGGAGGTCCCCCGGCTGGGGGAGTGGCGGGTGAGGGAGACACGGACACGGGACTGGCCCAGAAAAGGAGATGGCTAGTCGGCGGGGGGGCCTCCAATCCGGCTGATAACGTGGAACGTGAGGGGCCTGAATGGCCAGTGAAGAGGGCTCGAGTGTTCGCGCACTTGAAGGGACTGAAGGCAGACGTGGCCGTGCTCCAAGAGACACACCTGAAGGTGGCGGACCAGGTCAGGTTAAGAAGGGGATGGGTAGGACAGGTATTTCACTCAGGACTGGACGCGAAAAATAGAGGGGTGGCAATTTTGGCGGGAAAGCATGTGTCATTTGAGGCCAAGACTATCGTAGCGGATAATGGAGGGAGATGTGTGATGGTGAGCGGTAGGTTGCAAGGGACGTGGGTGGTGTTGGTAAATGTATACGCCCCGAACTGGGATGATGCTGGATTCATGAAGCGCATGTTGGGGCGCATTCCGGACCTGGAGGTAGGAGGCCTGATAATGGGAGGGGACTTCAATACAGTGCTGGACCCAGCACTGGACCGCTCCAGATCAAGGACGGGAAAGAGGCCGGCGGCGGCCAAGGTGCTCAGGGGGTTTATGGATCAGATGGGGGGAGTGGACCCGTGGAGGTTTGCAAGACCGCTGGCCAGGGAATTTCTTTCTTCTCCCACATGCACAAAGCCTACTCCCGGATAGATTTTTTTGTTCTGGGCAGGGCGCTCATCCCGAGGGTGGAGGGGACGGAGTATTCGGCCATAGCCGTTTCGGACCACGGCCCACACTGGGTGGAAATGGGGCTGGGAGAGGAGAGGGACCAACACCCGCTGTGGCGGCTGGATGTGGGACTGCTGGCAGATGAGGTGGTGTGTGGGAAGGTGAGGGGGTGTATCGAAAGGTACTTGGAGGCCAACGACAACGGGGAGGTGCGAGTGGGGGTGGTATGGGAGGCGTTGAAGGCGGTGATCAGGGGAGAGCTAATCTCCATCAGGGCTCATAGGGAGAAGACAGAGGGCATGGAAAGGGAGAGGTTAGTGGGGGAGATTTTGAGAGTGGACAGGAGATACGCAGAGGCCCCGGAGGAAAGATTACTTGGGGAAAGACGACGGCTCCAGACGGAGTTTGACCTGTTGACCACGGGGAAGGGGGAGGCACAGTGGAGGAAGGCGCAGGGGGCGACCTACAGGGAAAAGGCTAGTCGGATGCTGGCACACCAGCTCCGTAAGAGGACAGCAGCGAGGGAAATAGGGGGAATCAAAGATGGAAGGGGAGCCACGGTTCGGAGTGTAACGAAAATAAACAAGGTATTCAAAGTCTTCTATGAAGAGCTGTACAGATCCCAGCCCCCAGGGAGGGGGAAGAGGGGATGAGACGATTCCTAGGCCAACTGAGGTTCCCGAGGGTGGAGGAGCAAGAGGTGGCTGGTCTGGGGGCACCAATCGGGTTGGAGGAGCTGAGCAAGGGTTTGGGGAGTATGCAGGCGGGGAAGGCCCCGGGGCCGGACGGGTTCCCGGTGGAGTTCTACAGAACGTACGTAGACCTGTTGACCCCGCTACTAGTGAGTACCTTTAACGAGGCAAGAGAGGAGGGGACCCTGCCCCCGACAATGTGGGAAGCGACAATTTCCTTGATTCTAAAGCGGGACAAGGACCCACTGCAATGTGGATCGTACAGGCCGATTTCGCTCCTCAATGTGGACGCTAAGTTATTGGCAAAAGTGCTGGCCACGAGGATTGAGGACTGTGTCCCGGGGGTGATCCATGAGGACCAGACGGGATTCGTAACGGGCAGGCAATTAAACACTAATGTGCGGCGGCTCTTAAACGTGATAATGATGCCATCGGAGGAGGGAGAGGCGGAGATAGTGGCAGCTATGGACGCGGAAAAGGCCTTTGACCGAGTAGACTGGGAGTACCTCTGGGAGGTGCTGCGTAGGTTTGGGGGAGGGTTTATCAGCTGGGTTAAACTCCTTTACAGAGCCCCGGTGGCGAGTGTAGTGACGGACCGGCTGAGGTCGGAGTACTTTCGGCTGTACCGAGGAACGAGGCAGGGGTGCCCCCTGTCCCCCCTGTTGTTTGCATTGGCGATCGAACCCTTGGCCATGTCACTGAGGGAGTCGAATAAATGGAAGGGGGTGGTCCGAGGGGGAGAAGAGCATCGGGTGTCGCTATATGCGGATCACCTGTTGCTGTACGTGGCGGACTCAATGGAGGGGGTGGTGGAGGTCATGCAGACTCTAAGGGAGTTTGGGGAGTTTTCGGGCTATAAGCTCAATGTAGGGAAGAGTGAGCTCTTTGTATTACAGGCAGGGGACCAAGAAAGAGGGATGGGGACCTACCGCTGAGGAGGCCGGCGGTGAGTTTTCGGTATCTGGGGATCCAGATAGCCAGGAGTTGGGGGGCCCTACATAAACTGAATCTGACGAGGTTGGTGGACCAAATGGAGGAGGACTTCGAAAGATGGGACATGTTACCGCTCTCGCTGGTGGGTAGAGTGCAGTCGGTCAAAATGGTGGTCCTTCCGAGGTTTCTGTTTGTGTTTCAGTGCCTTCCCATTGTGATCACCAAGGGCTTTTTTAAGAGAGTAGGTAGGAGTATTATGGGGTTTGTGTGGGCGAATAAGACCCCGAGGGTAAGGAGAGGGTTCCTGGGCAGCAAATGTGGCGATGATCCGCAAGTGGGTCATGGAGGGAGAGGGGGCGGTATGGAAGAGGATGGAGATGGCGTCCTGTAAAGGAACGAGCTTGGGGGCGTTGGTGATGGCACCGCTGCCGTTCTCGCTGTCAAAGTATACCACGAGCCCGGTGGTGGTGGCAACGTTAAGGATCTGTGGCCAGTGGAGACGGCATAGGGGTGCAGTGGGAGCCTCGGTGTGGTCCCCGATCAGGGGTAACCACCGGTTTGTCCCGGGGAAGATGGACGGGAGGTTCCAGGGCTGGCATCGGGCGGGGATTAGAAGAATGGGGGACCTGTTCATTGACGGGACATTTGCGAGCCTAGGGGCACTGGAGGAGAAGTTTGAGTTACCCCCAGGAAATGCTTTTAGATATATGCAGGTGAGGGCCTTTGTGAGGCGACAGGTCAGGGAATTCCCGTTGCTCCCGGCACAAGAAATTCAAGACAGGGTGATCTCGGGTTTATGGGTCGGGGAGGGCAAGGTGTCGGCAATACACCAAGAGATGAAAGAGGGAGCAGCGCTAGTAGAAGAGTTGAAGGGTAAATGGGAGGAGGAGCTGGGGGAGGAGATCGAGGAAGGTCTGTGGCTGATGCCCTGGGTAGGGTTAATTCCTCCTCCTCGCGTGCCAGGCTCAGCCTGATACAATTTAAGGTGGTTCACAGAGCGCACTTGACGGGGGCGAGGTTGAGTAGGTTCTTTGGGGTAGAGGACAGATGTGGAAGGTGCTCAGGGAGCCCGGCGAACCATGTCCATATGTTTTGGTCATGCCCGGCACTGGAGGGGTTCTGGAGAGGAGTGGCGGGAGCAATATCTCAGGTGGTGAAAGTCCGGGTCAAGCCAAGCTGGGGGCTAGCAATATTTGGAGTAGTGGACGAGCCGGGAGTGCAGGAGGCGAAAGAGGCCGGCATTCTGGCCTTTGTGTCCCTAGTAGCCCGGCGAAGGATCTTGCTAATGTGAAAGGAGGCGAAGCCCCCTAGCGTGGAGGCCTGGATAAACGACATGGCTGGGTTCATAAAGCTGGAGAGGATTAAGTTTGCCTTGAGAGGGTCTGCGCAGGGGTTCTACAGGCGGTGGCAACCGTTCCTAGGCTATCTCGCGGAGCTATCGTTAGAGGAAGATCGGTCAGCAGCAGCAACCCTGGGGGGGGCGGGGGGGGGGGGGGGGGGGGGGGGGGAGAGAGAGACGACAACGACGTCTTGGGAAGGGGGGGGGGAGAGAGAGGGAATGGGGGATTGCTTGGGGGGATGGATGAGCAGGAGATAACATGAAGGGTGGGGGAAACTGGCACGTGCGGGAGAGAGCCAGTGTATAAAGCTATGTAAATATACCATTTGCCATGTATATATCTTGCTCAGTGCGATTTTGTGTTATTTTGTTACGGGGGGGGGGTTATTGTTTGTAAGGGGAAAAAATTGTGTTGTTGAAAAACTTTAATAAATATATATATTTTTTTAAAAAGATGACGGTCCTCACGAAGTTCCTGTTTGTGTTCAGTGCCTGCCCATCCTAATTCCAAAGGCTTTTTTAAAACGGTAAGCAGTAGTATTATGGGATTTGTATGGGCGAATAAGACCCTGAGGGTGAAGAGGGTGTTTTTGGAGCGTAGCAGGGACAGGGGGGGGGCTGGCGCTGCCGAGTCTATGTGGCTATTATTGGGCAGCTAATGAGGCGATGATCCATAAGTGGGTAATGGAGGGAGAGGTGGCAGCGTGGAAGAGGCTAGAGGTGGCGTCTTGTGTGGGTTCGAGTCTGGGGCGCTGGTGACGGCACCGTTGCCGCTTCCGCTGACAAGGTACACGAGTCCGGTGGTGGCGGCGACTCTGAAAATCTGGGCAGTGGAGGCGACATAGGGGCGAGGTGGGGGCCTCGGTCTGGTCCCCGATCCGAGAGAACCACAGGTTTGTTCCGGGTAGGATGGATGGGGGGGGGGTTTCTGAGCTGGCATCGGGCTGGGATTAAAAGAATGGGGGACCTATTCATCAATGGGACTTTTGCAAGCCTAGGGGCGCTAGAGGAGAAATTTGGGTTACCTCCCGGGAATGCTTTTAGGTACATGCAAGTGAGGGCGTTTGTGAGACGGCAGGTGAGAGAATTTCCGCTGCTCCCAGCACAAAGGATTCAGGACAGTGTGATTTCAGGTGTATGGGTTGGAGAGGGCAAGGTCTCGGCGATCTATCAGGAGCTGCAGGAGGCGGAGGAGGCCTCGGTGGAGGTGTTAAAGGGTAAGTGGGAGGAGGAGCTGGATGAAGATCTGTGGGCTGATGCCCTGAGTAGGGTAATTCTTCCTTCTCTTGCGCCAGGGTCAACCTAATACAGTTCAAAGTTGTCCATACGGCGCATATGACAGGGGCAAGGAGGAGTAGGTTTTTTGGGGTGGAGGGCAGGTGTGTGAGGTGCTCGGGGAGCCCAGCAAATCACGGCCACATGTCTGGACATGCCCGGCGCTGGAGGGGTTCTGGAGGGGCTTTGCGAGGAGTATGTCCAAAGCGGTGAACACCCGGGTCAAGCCGAGCTGGGGGGATGGCATTATTTGGGGTATCGGACGAGCCGGGAGTACAGGAGCCGAAATAGGCCGGTGTTCTGGCCTCTGGTTGGTTTGTTTTTCGGTCTTGTTTAGGTTAGAGTGGGCGTTTTTCCTTACTGGCGTGTTTATTTGTTCAATGGGGTTATTGTATTTTGTTGGAAATCTCATGTATAATTTTTGCTTGTTTTGTGCTTTATTCTTTTTTTTTCTGGTTGGAGTCTTTTGTTGAAAATCGTTGAAAATTTGAATAAATATATTTTAAAAAATAAGACATTTCAATGCTGTGTTAGAAATAAAGTGTTTTAATATACCATATCATTATTTTTCTATGAATTCACTAATGGAGCGAGATATTCTTTCCTCCCAGTCTTACAAAATTAAAATATTGGGGCTTCTGTCCAGTATCATAGCCACTGTTGGGGTCTGGTCCGGCATTGTATTACTAGTAGCCATACCTGGTAGAAGAAGACATCTTTCCTGTCCGTGCCCTCAGTGGCAAATTCTTCAACAATCCCTTCAGGGCTGATACCATGTTCTGCACAAAGCTGTTTCCAGAACTCAAAGCCAACTGTGAAAACACAAAGGTCAAATAAAGTAACCCCTAAAGTTAAACTTGATATTTACATGACATTTTTTTTTGTTACAGTAAATAAACTTGCAATCCTGTTCCAATACTATTTTGTATTTTACAGGATTGACACTGCAGGAAGAAATTTTTAAACCAAAAATCATTTCCAATTTTTGAGATGGGGAAAGTTTGATTTTCTTTCCATGCCAAGTATCATATTCGTCTTGCAGACATTACTGCTATCCAGACTTGTTGAGCACTCTCAGCAGGAGCAAGGGTGACGGAAATTACTAAATCTCACACCCATCCTTCCCCTTGCAAAACTGTATTCAATTACAACCCTGCCCTCATCAGGCAATTTAATGTTCGACGAAATACAACAGTTGGGTGAAAAAAACCTACAACTTTCCACAGTTCAGTGATCTAGTGCCAGAAGAGACCTGTCACATATTGAAGGTAACAAATTTTGGTAACGATTCCTTTATTATCAAAATTAATTTGTAGATGAGGAAGCAAGATTGCATTAATACTTAGAAATATAATTCTCAAGTTTAAATCTCAGTAACTCCTCCAGCCCTGTGCCCCTTTGCTACTCTATTCTGACAGCTCTCAAGCACTATACATCCCACTTTCCTTATCCATCAACTGTGGCTGTGCATTCAGCCCTACAATGTAGATTTCAGTTCCTAAGCCCCTCCATCTTCCGACAGATCTTCCCAAAATCTAATTTCTTTCACCAAGGTTTTGTTTTTGCCACCCCTCCTACTTTCACTTTGGATGGGTCTCCAGAGTGTTGCTTACAAGGGCAGCACGGTAGCATAGTGGTTAGCACAATTGCTTCACAGCTCCAAGGTCCCAGGTTTGATTCCTGACTTGGGTCACCATCTTCTGCAGAGTCTGCACGTTCTCCCCGTGTGTGCGTGGGTTTCCTCCGGGTGCTCCGGTTTCCTCCCACAGTCCGAAGATGTGCAGGTTAGGTGGATTCGACATGATAAATTGCCCTAGTGTCTAAAAAGGTTGGGTGGGGTTACTGGGTTATGGGGATAGGGTGGTGGCATAGGCTTCAGTGGGGTGCTCTTTCCAAGGGTCGGTGCAGACTCGATGGGCTGAATGGCCTCCTTTTGCACTGTAAATTCTATGATACACGTCTGTGAAGTAGTACGGGACTTTATTCTATATTAAAGACTGTATCAATACATTCTTAAAACAGTCAGAATTGCATAGAGTACTGCTCAATCATTTCTGATTCAGAAGCTTGACAGTACAAAGCAGGGACTGAAGAGTGATTTAATATAAATCCTTAATTATGAGAAGTTTTGATTAGAATGGAGAGAGAGAGAAAAAAGAGAAAGAGAGAAATAATTCAGAAGAAACTGGAACTTGTTCCCACAGGGAAGGTTAACGCAAACAGAGTCTGAGAGTCATTAAGACATAGGGGGGTCATTCAGCCCATTGAATATATGCCAGCTCTCTGTTGGGCAATCTAATTTTCTCCCTCTACCCCTGCAGACCTATAAAGTTTATCTATTTCAGGTGCCCATCCTTTTGAATCATCTGTCTCTGCGTCCACCACTCTTGCTGGCAGCAAATTCCAAGTCATTACCATTCACTGCATAAAAATATTCTTCCGCGCATCGACCCTCCTGCTTTTCTTGTCTTCAATCTGTGTTCCCATCAGCTAATGGGAAGTTTTCTTTTGTTTTTACCTTCATATGTCAAAATCATGTACACATCTATCAATGTCCCTGTAATCTCCTTTGCCCCAAGCTGAAACTCAGCTCTTCAACCTAACCTTGCTGCTAAAATCCCTCATTCCTGGAACTGTCCTGGTGACCAGAACTGGATGCAATACTGTTGCGGCCAAACTAGAGTTAAGTGTAGTTTTAGCACAACGCCCCTACTTCTGTACTCAATGCCTTTATTCAGGAAGCACAAGGTCTTATTAGCAAAGCATGTGCCATATTCCAAAGATCCAAGGACATGAACTCACACCAGTCCCACTGTCCTTGCACACTTTATAGGGCTGTGCCATTTCGTCTGTATTGCCTCTCAATGTTGTCATGACCCCCTGGGGTCGTACGCGGTCAATTACAGCCCCACTTGACCCAGAGTCCTTGACAGAGCCCAATGAACAGCAGTCACGAGGTTTATAACTTTCACACAAATAATGTTTTATTATGTATAGTATTATACTTAAACTGACAGAAAAATGTAACTATCTATCTAATACCCTTTCCACCCCCTTTTTAACTACCCCTCTCTCTATACATACACACACAACACAGACAAACAACAGAGGTGAAAGGGTGATTGAGAGGTAAAGAAAATATTAACAAAGATGCACTGGGATGGCTTCCAGTTAATGTCTTTCAGGAGTTCAAGCTTTCGTTTCAGTGCTATTTCCTTCTAGATTTGCGATGGTTTTCTCTCTGGCATGGTTGTCTATTTTCCTTATAGATTCAAGTTTACAGCAAAGATGTGCCAGGTGTTGACCGGTTTTAGAACAATAAAGCAGTTCTTTACTTCAGCGGCGAGAGAGACTGTCCCTCTCACTTCCTAGGTCTAAACACTTCTGCCTAGCTCTCTCCGAAAGCATCACACAGGAACCAATCACTGACTGTTGTGTAGCCACCTAAAATGGCTGATTCCCGATTAGAATGGTCAAACCCCGATCTAAAATGGCGAACGAAAGAGGTTGATGGGAAAATCAGCCAACAGGACTCAAACGGACAGCTGCAGGTAAAACAGTGTATTCGGCTCTGGGGAAGTCGGCCCAGACCGATACCTGCAGCCATTAACATCACAACAACCCAGCCATCTGCATAGTAAGCAGCCATCCCCGGGAACAATTGCTACACATTAGCAACATAAAGCCGATCCAGACTTTTCGGCGGCAGCAGTGGCTGAGACAAAGAAAGGTGGACGACCACCCCCCGATCAAGGAATCGCCCCATTATTGGAGCATATTGAACCAAGTGATTGGGACCAAGTCCAATCACTTGGAACCAGGGTCAAGGTCCGCCCCGAGAGGCGGGAAGCCCCTGGGAACTATAAAAATAGCGGCCAAGTTCAGATCGACCCTTCTTCTCCTGCTCGCAACCTTCGAGACCCTCCGACAAAAGAAACAAGTAAATCTTACTCCAGCGATCGCTACCAGATAGGTGCTCCAGACTGTCGACTCGTACCAGCCTTTTTGAATCCCGCAGGCCAGACCCAGTTCGATAGACCATTCGTTTCCCTGACCTGGTGGGCCATCACCAAAGTTAAGTATTGGCCTTTAGTGGTAGGTAGTAGTCTAGAAGTAGGATTATTGTAGAAGTATTTACTGCTGTATATAATAAATGATCGTTGATTTAACTTTTACTAAGCGGTGTGGTGCATTATTAATCATTATTTGGACTTGAACCACGTGGTGGTATCAGAAAGATACCTGGCGACTCGTAAGCAAAGGTGACAGAATTAGAGCTAATAAAACTAAGGCTAATAAGAGCAACAGTAGTCTGGCAGAATACTGTCTCTGGCCAACCCACAGGTTGCCAGCCAACCAATCAAACCGACTTCCTCCAAAGCTGGGTTCCCAAGATTCACTCACTGACGACACGTCTGTTTTCTCCTCCGCAAAATACAAAACCTAGCAGGCTTCTTCAGCTTGAGCCCTCTGCTGAAAGGCACATTCCGAATATGGGGCCACAAACCAAAAATAATAAAAGAGAATGGGAGCAAAGTAAACAAGGACTCTTACAACATCCCATTTGTCAAAGTGCATCACCTGTATTAAATTCCATCTGCCACATCTGCCCATTCTGTTAGCCTATATATATCCTGTCACTATCTATTTGTATCAACCTCGCTGTCAGCCATATCTCCAATTTTGATATATCAGCAAACTTTGAAACTTTACTTTGCATTCCAATGTCCAAAGCATTTACTGTAGATCACAGCATTTAAATTGATTCAGTATACAATATCTCATTTTTGAGGCACTAGAATGGATGTTTAGGCCTTTACTCGCATTCGGAGTCAGCACATGGGATCTAGCAGGGGTTATGGGTTGTGCTGCCGTGATGTGTGGGAATTTAACATATGCCCACACAAAACCTAGTACATGTGATCAACAAACAGAAATGGGTCCTCCTGCCAAAAGAATGAAGGACGTAGCTGGTTTCAAAATTGCAACAACTCCAATAACTATGCCACTCTGAGGGAATTTAGTGGTAGTGAAATACTGGTGCAAGGATGGAAGAATCATCCTAAAGCCCAAGATGCCATGAGGACAGGAGCCAACCACTGGCCTGATTTTGAAAAGCATGAATCGAAATTTCTAAATTGTCACCAGAAATGCAATGCACACTAAAGTGGATCAAGTCAAACCCTTAATCTAACAAAGACTTCAGAGTAACAGCTAATTGGTGCATCCTCTTTGTGGAATGAGAGTGGCTAGAGTTGCGCCTGAGACCAAGATCGCTCAGAGACGACCGCGAGATCTCAATGCCAAAATTCACAGCTTCCAGCAATTATCAGACAGCAGCAAAAGTATGATTATCCATTGCGTCACATCGGCAACATGAATATTTATAAACCTAGGAATTGAACTGTGGGGTGGAAATGTTCAAAAATAGTTCCAGTGAAATATTGGTCAAAGTTATTGGGTTTAGATAAGAATCTGAAATGAAATCAAAGAGGTGGAGGGGTAGGAGAATTAGCCAGTTTAAGGCACATCCAGGACAGCACACGAGAAGACAAGATTCACTGTGGTACGAACCTGATGGAACAAAATAAAGGCCGATGGAAATTTTTATATGCAAAGCAATACTGAAAATCAAGTTCCCTGCAGGAGTTTTTGTGCATATCTATGACATGGCAAATGGAGGAGGATGGAGTGAAGTTGTGGAATAAACGACCTGGTGGCCTCCACAAATAATGCAACTTATTTATATCCGGTGACATCAAGAGGAGCGAAAAAATAACACCCACATTGCTATTATACCAGTGGGTTTAATGTTCATATCTCAACCTTTAGATGCATCCCTCAACAAAGTACTCAAGGATCACCTTCAGGCAAAATGGTACAGGTGAATGATTGATGGGAGAGAAAAAACTTGAGTTGAAATAAGCATGCTGCCCTGCTTGAAGTTTTGTGTGGCTTCATCATCAAACAGTGGGATGCTATTAATGCACAAACTGTCAGATCCTTCAACAAAATGCAAAATATCCAAGTCAATGGATTGCAAAGATGATTTGTTGTCTAGGGATGATTCGGAAACCTAAAACATCACATCTGATTCAGAGTGAGCTCCTTATGATGATGACAGCATAGGGAGGGCAACACGATAGCACAGTGGATAGCACTGTGGCTTCACAGCGCCAGGGTCCCAGGTTCGATTCCCCGCTGGGTCACTGTCTGTGCGGAGTCTGCACGTTCTCCCCGTGTCTGCGTGGGTTTCCTCCGGGTGCTCCGGTTTCCTCCCACAAGTCCAAAGACGTGCAGGTTAGGTGGATTGGCAATGATAAATTGCCCTTAGTGTCCAAAAAGGTTAGGAGGGGTTATTGGGATAGGGTGGAAGTGAGGGCTTAGGTGGGTCGGTGCAGACTCGATGGGCTGAATGGCCACCTTCTGCACTGTATGTTATATGTTCTACATGGCCAAAGTGACTCATAATGAATTCAACAAATTTGTTGCTTCAGTGTTGAAGGTTAAGAATTTTGACAGATGCCGATAACTTTTCTACATAACATATTACATGTGACATACCCCACCCTAACATTGGCAGCTCACATTTTACACTGTATATAAGCCAATCCCCATTTTTGGATGGATTTTTCAAAGCTTCAATGGTTGACTTATATGTTGGGAACTTGTGAACTTTAGAATAAATAATATATTTTAAAAAATCACTGGTCCCAGCACTGACCCTAGAGTACATCACTGCAGCCCCTCCAATCAGAAAAGCAACGGTTTGTTATTTTCTGTCCCTCAGCCAATGTTTGTATCCAAGACACCCGTTTCATTAGTCTCAATTTTGGTGATCGCTTTGTATATGACCAAAGGCTTTCTTAAAATGTTTCATAAAATTCATATATGCAACATCCATTGCTTTCTATTAGTCACCCTTTTTCTATTACTTCATCAAACGTCACACAGATTAGTGAAGCATGATCTGTTTTTTAACAAATCAATGCTGGCTCAAAAATGAAGATGTTGCAGAAATGTTGGACTGAGGTGAGCACAGTAAGAAGTCTTACAACACCAGGTTAAAGTCCAACAGGTTTGTTTCAAATCACTAGCTTTCAGAGTGCAGCTCCTTCCTCAGGTGAAAGAGGTAGGTTCCAGAAACACATATACAGACAAAGTCAAAGATGCAAAACGATACTTTGAATGAGAGTCTTTGCAGGTAATTAAGTCTTTGCAGATCCAGAGAGAGGAATAATCACAGGAACCTACCTCTTCATTCACCTGAGGAAGGAGCAGTGCTCCGAACGCGAGTGATTCGAAACAAACCTGTTGGACTTTAACCTGGTGTTGTAAGATTACTTACTGTGCTCCTTAATGAACACAAACCTCTCGGAGAGACTGCCTGTTGATTTTTTCCTTCAATATTGTTTAGTGTCTTACAGACGACTGATTTTATACGGACCAGCTTGGAGTTGCTGGTATTGTCCTTGGATCCTTTCTTGAATTAGGGTGTTAACATTTGCCATCCTCCAGTCCTCTAAGCATCTCCCCTGTAACTAGGACAGATTGGAAAATTAGAAAGCAAGGCCTTCCGCTATCTGCACCTCCACTTCCATTGAACAACCTGGGATACATGTCGCCAGACCAGGTGACTTATCCACTCATTCAATAAGGTGACTGACCCAGAGTCAGATTGTAAGCTTAAGGACCACAAAAGGACAACTGCTCTGAAAAGGTATTTGTCACCTCTAGGCTCTTCTCCATCCCAGACTCTGGTATGGATGTGCCTTAAACTGGCTAATCATTGTGCCGCTCCAACTCCTTCGCTTCATTTCAGATTCTTATCTAAACCAAATAACCTTGACCAACATTTTGGTCACCAGTATTTCCGCTGTTTGCTTTAACCCTGTGAATCATGTTCTATCCTAAATAAGGGAAAGTGCTGGAATAAAACCTCAGTAGATCTGATAACATTGGTGAAGAGAGGAAGAATTAACGTTTGAAATAGATTACCACATCAGAACTGTGGCCTAAATCCAGTTTTCAAATTCAGACTGCTATTCAAATACAGACCGGCTGCAACACCGGTCTCACACTGCCAAGGCTAGCTCTCGGACACCCTGCCGTCTCACACTGCGAGGGCTAGCTCCCGGACACCCTGCCGGTCTCACACTGTCAGGGCTAGCTCCCGGACACCCTGCCGGTCTCACACTGTCAGGGCTAGCTCCCGGACACCCTGCCGGTCTCACACTGCCAGGGCTAGCTCCCGGACACCCTGCCGGTCTCACACTGCCAAGGCTAGCTCCCGGACACCCTGCCAGTCTCACACTGCCAGGGCTAGCTCCCGGACACCCTGCCGGTCTCACACTGTCAGGGCTAGCTCCCGGACACCCTGCCGGTCTCACACTGCCAGGGCTAGCTCCTGGACACCCTGCCGGTCTCACACTGCCGGTCTCACACTGCCAAGGCTAGCACCCGGACACCCTGCCGGTCTCGCACTGCCAGGGCTAGCTCCCGGACACCCTGCCGGTCTCACACAGACCGGGGGGGAATCTACCGGACGCCCTGGGCCCTGCGGGAAGGGAAGGCCGGTGACCAGTGTCTCTGTCAGCCCCGGCCTCAGCCCCCATGCCCCCGGCCTCAGCCCCCATGCCCCCGGCCTCAGCCCCCATGCCCCCGGCCTCAGCCCCCATGCCCCCGGCCTCAGCCTCAGCCCCCATGCCCCCGGCCCCGGCCTCAGCCCCCATGCCCCCCGCCTCACTCTGGTTGCCGCACTGGCCCAGCTGCAGGGTGATGATCTCCCGAGGCATCGCCGCCGCTCCTCCCGCCAAGGAGGCCAAGCATGCGCAGAACCGCGGCACCTGGCGCATGCGCCGAGCCACCCGTCGGCTGTGTTTACGGACGTGACGAAATAAGTTCATTAATATTCATACTGCCTGATTAGTATTCATGCGGCTGATGAATATTCAGTGTCCGGGCAGCGCATCACCAAGATGGACGCGGGGACGGGACATGTCGGCTGTCAACCGCCTCCCGAGGCCGGGCCGCAGCTCCGCCAGCAGCAGCTCCTCCGCCTGTTCGGCCGCTATGAGCCGCTGCTGACCCGCTGGCAGAGCCTGTTGGTGTGGGAGAGGCCGCTGCACAGCCTGCTGCTCCACTTGGCAGCCAACGCCGGCTTCTGGTGAGTACGAGGCCGCGGGGAGGAGAACGAGGGCCCGCTCCGCCCGGGGGGCCCGCTCCGCCCGGGGGTCCAGGGCCCGCTCCGCCCGGGGGTCCAGGGCCCGCTCCGCCCGGGGGTCCAGGGCCCGCTCCGCCCGGGGGGCCCGCTCCGCCCGGGGGTCCAGGGCCCGCTCCGCCCGGGGGTCCAGGGCCCGCTCCGCCCGGGGGGCCCGCTCCGCCCGGGGGTCCAGGGCCCGCTCCGCCCGGGGGTCCAGGGCCCGCTCCACCCGGGGGGCCCGCTCCGCCCGGGGGGCCCGCTCCGCCCGGGGGGCCCGCTCCGCCCGGGGGTCCAGGGCCCGCTCCGCCCGGGGGCCCGCTCCGCCCGGGGGGCCCGCTCCGCCCGGGGGTCCAGGGCCCGCTCCGCCCGGGGGGCCCGCTCCGCCCGGGGGTCCAGGGCCCGCTCCGCCCGGGGGGCCAGGGCCCGCTCCCCCGCACTCCTGTTGTTTGCTCTCACTCCCCCGCACCCCTCCACACCCATGTTGTTTATTGTGTTCCCTTGTTTGTCCTTCACAAGTGCCTTATTTCACACTTCCAGTCTGTTGATGTCTTTCTCCAGCTTTCTTCGCAAAGTTTACAAAGAATTTACAGTGCGGGAGGCCATTCGGCCCATAGAGTCTGCACCGGCTCTCTTGGAAAGAGCACCCCACTTAAGCTCATACCTCTACCCTATCCCCATAACCCAGTAATCCCACCTAACCTAAAGGCAATTTAGCACGGCCAATCCACCTAACCTGCACATCTTTGGACTGTGGGAGGAAACCGGAGCACCCGGAGGAAACCCACGCAGGCACGGGAAGGACGTGCAGACTCCGCACAGACAGTGACCCAGCGGGGAATCGAACCTGGGACCCTGGAGCTGTGAAGCAACTGTGCTAACCACTGTGCTACCGTGCCTCCCTATTGATTCATAGTAAACTAGTTTATTATGCTCCCTACATTTAAATCTTAAACAGTTGCAGGAGTTCTAGAAGGCCCCTTATTGAGAGTAATTCAGCACGGACAATAAAAATACAGGTCTAACTGGTGTCTACATCCTGCAAAAGAAAATAAATTGATGAATACCACAAAATGTATTCTATATTGTGAACAGTATATTGAAGAGGACATCAGATATGCGTAGACGTGTGGCAGATGATATTTAATGCAGCGAAATGTGCAGTGATTCATTTTGACCAGAATAATGAGGAGAGGCGATATAAACTAAAGGATACAATTGTAGAGGGGGTGCAGCAGTAGAGACCTGGGTCATTGAAGGTGGCATAGTAGTTTGAGGAAGTGGTTAAAAAGCCACATAGGATCCTGGCAATATAAATAAATGCAGAGACTGATGAAGGCTGATAAACCTGAAACACTAAATGTGTTTCTCCCTCCACAGATGATGCTTTCCAGTTTTTTGTTTTCATTTCTGCAAAAAAACGTTTTGCTCATCCATCACCCCAAACTTTGAGCTTTGACAATCTGTAATTTGTAATCTGGACTCGAAACGTTAGCTCTTAGTTCTGTCCCTGCAGATGCTGCCAGACCTGCTGAGATTTTCCAGCATTTTCTCTTTTGGTTTCAGATTCCAGCATCCGCAGTAATTCATTTTTACCCCGAACTTCATTGTCCATCAAAGTATCTCAATTTTAACAAACTCTTTTAAAAAAATATATATATATTGCTCTCACTCCCCCGCACTCCCGTTGTTTACTCTCACTCTCCCGCACTCCCGTTGTTTACTCTCACTCTCCCGCACTCCCGTTGTTTACTCTCACTCTCCCGCACTCCCGTTGTTTACTCTCACTCTCCCGCACTCCCGTTGTTTACTCTCACTCTCCCGCACTCCCGTTGTTTACTCTCACTCTCCCGCATATAAAAAATATATATATATATTTTTTTTCCTCCAAATTTTTACATATTTTCAACAACCCCCCCACCCTTACAGAAATAAAAAAAAACAAAGAACACATAAATAAACATCTTATAGCTATGTCACGTATTCCCCCAATATACAAGCCCCACATTAAACGATAATAAACACAGTAGTAAACATCCTGGATCCTACGTGCTGGCAGCAGCGGAAATTCCCTCACCTGCCGTCTTACAAATGCCCTTACCTGCATGTACCTGAAGGCATTTCCAGGGGGAGCCCGAATTTTTCCTCCAACGTCCCAAGGCTCGCAAACATCCCATCTATAAACAGGTCCCCCATCCTTCTAATACATGCCCTGTGCCAGCTCAGGAACCCCCCATCCATTCTCCCCGGGACAAACTGATGGTTCTCTCGGATCGGGGACCACACCAAAGCCTCTGCCTCCCCCCTGTGGCGTCTCCACTGCCCCCAAATTTTGAGGGTCGTCGCCACCACTGGACCCATGGTGTACCTTGTCAGCGGGAGCAGCAGCGGTGCTGTCACCAGCGCTCTCAGGCTCGTGCCCACACAGGACGCCAGCCTCTTCCACGTCGCCCCCTCCCCCTCCATTACCCACTTGCATATCATCGCCAAATTGGCAGCCAGTAGTACCCACACAGATTCGACAACGCTAGCCCTCCTCTGTCCCTGCTCCGTTCCAGAAACACTGTTCTCACCATCGGGGTCTTTTTCGCCCATACAAACCCCATGATGCTCCTGCTGACCCACTTAAAAAACGCCTGTCGGATCAGGATAGGGAGGCACTGGAATATAAAAAGGAACCTCTGGAGCACCGTCATCTTCACCGACTGTACCCTACCAGCCAGGGAGAGTGGCAGCATATCCCACCTTTTAAACTCCTCCTCCATCTGCTCCACCAGCCTCGTCAAGTTGAGCTTGTGTAGGGCCCCCCAGCTCCTGGCCACCTGTATCCCTAGGTATCGAAAACTCCTTTCCGCCCTCTTCTGTGGAAGCTCGTCTATCCCCCTTCCCTGGTCCCCTGGGTGTATTACAAATAGCTCACCCTTCCCCATGTTGAGCTTCTACCCGGAAAAGTCTCCGCATCACCTCCGGGCCACCGGGCCTTCGTACAGTAACCTAACCCACCTAACTAACCCCTCCCCGAACCACCTCAGCACTTCCCACAGGTACCCCCACTCCACCCTATCGAAAGCCTTCTCCGCACCCATAGAAGTCACTATCTCCGCTTCCCCCTCCACTGCAGGCATCATGATTACATTTAGGAGCCTCCACACATTGGTATTTAACTGCCTTCCCTTCACGAAACCCGTCTGGTCCTCATGGATCACCCCCGGAATACAGTCCTCAATTCTGATAGCCAACACCTTCGCTAACATCTTCGCATCCACGTTGAGGAGCGAGATTGTCCTATACGACCCACACTGTAAAGGGTCCTTGTCCCGCTTCAAGATCAGCGCCCTGGACATTGTCGGAGGTAGGAACCCCCCCCTCCCTAGCCTCATTGAAAGTCCTCACTAGTAGTGGGCCCAACAGGTCCATATACTTCCTGTAAAATTCCACCCGGAACCCATCTGCACCCGGTGCCTTCCCTGCCAGCATACTCCCCAGCCCCTTAGTCTGCTCCTCCAACCCTACCGGTACCCCAAGCCCCGCCACCTGCCCCTCCTCTACCCTCGGGAACCTCAGCCGGTCCAGAAAATGACGCATTCCCCCCCCTCCGTCGGGGGCTCAGACCTATATAGCCCCTCATAGAAGTCTCTAAATACCCCATTTATTCCCACCGCACTCTGCACCATATTCCCCTTTATCCCTCACTCCCCCAATCTCCCTCGCTGCCTCCCGCTTCCGAAGCTGGTGTGACAGCATCCGGCTAGCCTTCTCCCCGTATTCATACACCGCCCCTTGTGCCTTCCTCCACTGCACCTCTGCCTTCTTGGTAGTCAACAGGTCGAACTCGGCCTGGAGGCTTCGCCGCTCCTTGAGTAGTCCCTCCTCGGGGACCTCTGCATATCCCCTATCTACCTTTAAAATCTCCCCCACCAACCTCTCTCTCCTCTCCTTCCCCCTCCTTGTGGGCCCTAGTGGAGCTTAGCTCTCTCCTAATCACCGCCTTCAGCGCCTCCCAGAGCACCCCTACCTGCACCTCCCCATTATCGTTAGCCTCTAGATAGCTTTCAATGCACCCCCGGATCCACCCGCTCACCTCCTCATCCGCCAGCAAACCCACCTCCAGGCACCACAGGGGGCGCTGGTCTCTCTCCTCCCCTAGCTCGAGCTCCACCCAGTGCAGGGCATGGTCTGAGATGGCTATGGCCGAATACTCCCTTGTCCTCCACCTGCGGGATCAGCGCCCTGCCCTGGCCCCCGGCCTAACAAACCTCCATGGGTCCACTCCTCCCATCTGGTCCATATACCCCCTCAACACCTTGGCCGCCGCCGGCCTCTTACCCGTCCTGGACCTAGAGCGGTCCAATGTTGGATCCAATACCGTATTAAAGCCCCCCCCCCCCCCCCCCATTATCAAGCTCCCGGCCTCCAGGTCCGGAATCCGGCCCAACATGCGCTGCATAAATCCGGCATCGTCCCAATTCGGGGCATACGCATTCACCAAGACCACCCGCACCCCCTGCAGCTGACCGCTCACCATCACGTACCTACCTCCATTGTCTGCCACAATGCTCAGCGCCTCAAACGATACCTTCCCCACCAAAATCGCCACCCCTCGATTCTTTGCACCCAACCCCGAGTGGAAAACCTGCCCTACCCACCCCTTTCTCAGCCTAACCTGGTCTGCCACCCTCAAATGAGTCTCCTGGAGCATAACCACATCTGCCTTCAGTCCCTTCAGGTGCGCGAACACACGGGCCCTCTTGACCGGCCCGTTCAGGCCTCTCACATTCCATGTTATCAGCCGGATCAGGGGGCTTCCCCCCCCCCCCCCCATCATGCCGATTAGCCATCTCCCTTTCTAGGCAAGCCGCGTGCCCGCACCTCCCACACTCCCCGTTCCCCCCAGCGGCAGACCCCCTCCCCGACTCTCTCTTCAGGCTCCAGCTCCCCTTTAGCCAATGCAGCAGCAACCCAGTTCTCTTTCCCCCCCCCCCCCTAAATTTTAACAAACTCACCATCAAATCTATCCATGAGCTTCTGCCACAATAACTCTGAAATCAATTTTAACCCTGTCTTTCCATCTGACCTCTCCATCCCTGTATCTATGGCTATTTGTGCAGCGACAGTGTCCCGACTATTACAGACACCTTGTTTCTACCATCGAGAATTCCCGTCCTAAACCCCTTTGTCTTTCTACCTTTCTTTAATAAAAGCATCCTCAAAAACTTTTCCAAAAGATAAAATGCTGGAAAATCTCAGCATGTCTGGCAGCATCTGTAGGGAGAGAAAAGAGCTAACGTTTCGAGTCCAGATGATCCTTTGTCAAAGCTTTTTGTGCTGTCTCTTTGATCTTGGTCACTGCTTTTATCTTTCCTGGCTCAGGGTCCCTTATTCAGATCTTAGTTTAGTTTGAAGTCACTACGTAAGAGCTGTTGTCAGGAAAATATCTATGGTATGTCATGGATAACTGAAGTTACTTCCCTTGACTCAAACTTTAATTACTGGAACCCAATTAGGGAGAGAATGTAGACTGGTCCTTTAATCTGTCCTTTTAACTCCTTTGAGCAACATGTTGATGTACCAAGAAACAGGAACTTGTTCTGAGTGTTAGAATTACAATTCCTACAGTGGAGAAGGAGGCCATTCGGCCCATTGAGTCTGCATCGACTCTCTGAAAGAGCACCCTACCTAGGCCCACTCCCTGCCCTATCACCATAACCCAGCTAACCTGCACATCTTTGGACTGTGGGAGGAAACCGGAGCACCCGGAGGAAATCCACACAGACACGGGAGAACGTGCAAACTCCATACAGTCAACCGAGGCGGGAATTGAACTGTAGTCCCTGTGAGGCAGCGGCGCTGACCACTGTGTCACTGCTGCCCACGGTTTATCATATTGTTGGCCATGTTGGTATGGGAGCATCAGCTGCTAGCTCTCAACCTGAAGTGTGTTGCTGAAAATTGCAAACAGATTCCTTGCATCATGAATTTTCTCAGCCATGATGAACTTCTTCCTTGAAAACCTTCAGGACCTTTCTGTATCATCATACTTTTCCTTCCTGCTCATTGTCCAATTCTGACCCACCACTTGAGATGCCATTCTGCACATGGGCTGTGCTACAGAAATGCAAGTGGTACCTGTTATTCAGAAACTGATTACAGTTCTGCAACTTGCTTACATTTTCTTCTTTTCCCTGACAGGTTTCTGGCGCTAGCCCCGTTTCGACTGGTATTCCTCATTGCATTTGGTCTGATTATTGTTGTATGTGTTGACACCTGGAAGAACAGAATCTGGCCTGAACACCGAGGTAGGGACCTTGTGTTCCATTTGACGGAACAGTATCATCTTATACGAAAATGGCAAATACTGGAGACATTCAGCAGATAAGGCAACATTATGAAAGATGATAAATCATCTGCTCCAGATGGAATGTCTCCTCAGTTGTTAATAGAAGTAGAAGCATTGGTAACAATCTTTAGTCTTCATGGGATACAATAATAGTGCTAGAGGATTGCTCATAGAATCATAGAATTTTCAGTGCAGAAGGAGACCATTTGGCCCATTGAGGCTGCACTGGCTCTTGGAAAGAGCACCCCACCCAAGCACACACCTCCACTCTCCCCGTTATCCGGAAACCTGCCTCACCTTTTTTGGACACTTAAGGGGAAATTTAGCATGGTCAACCCACCTAATCTGCACATCTTTGGACTGTGGGAGGAAACCCACGCAGACATGGGGGGAACGTGCAGACTCCGCAGAGACAGTGACCCAAGCCGGGAATCAAACCTGGGACTCTGGTTCTATGAGGCAACTGCGCTAGCCACTGTGCTACCCACTAATGTTATACCGTGATCGAGGAAAAGAATAACTAGGAAACTATCGGCCAGTCAGCCTTATAACAGTTGTGGGGAAGTTAATGGCTACTTTGGTGAGGGTAATTAGTTGTTGTGGTGTACATGGACTTCAAAAAGGTTTGGCTAAAGTGCCACATAAATAAACTTCCCCACAAAGATGGAACTGGTAGAATAAAAGGAAAATTGGCAACATGGCTCGGAAGTTAGCGGAGTAACAGGAATCGGAGAGGTCAGTGGTTGTTTTTTGAAATTGAGAAAGGTTGTTATGGGCAGGAAACGTGGTGGGATAACTTGTTCCTTTTCCTCACCTCTCTGATATCTGCAACAAGATGTGTGTTTAAAGGGAGTGTTTTAACTTTTATAGTGTTGAGAGTTTCGGTCATAAACATGAGGCAGGCTTTCAGATAAGTTTAAATCAAAAGAAAGAATGTTTATTCACATGACACTCTGAAATGTAAATGCAACAAAACGCACAAATGCTCATACACACCAATACTAGAGACAGGATGTGTTTGGGTTACTAGCCAAACAAATAGAAGTCAATCATGTGGACAAACAGTCCTTTGAGGGTAGACATGTTATAGGCCTGATTTTTTTTTTTCTTGGTTGTCTAAAGATAAATGGAGTCTGAAAATATCTGTAGCTGAGTTTCTATTCACCTGAGGAAGGAGCAGCGCTCCGAAAGCTAGTGTTTGAAACAAACCTGTTGGACTTTTACCTGCTGTACTTACTGTGCTCACCCCAGTCCAACGCCGGCATTTCCACATCGAGTTTCTATGGAGGTGAATCTTTCTGAAGAAGAGAAATTAGCCCCTCTCTCACTGCCTAGGATGGCTGTTGGCATTGGTCAGTGTTTCTTTATGGCTGGAGGTTGCTTTCCAGCCTGTTATATTCCTTCCTTGTGGGAGTAAAATCATTTTGTGATCTGAAGTCGGTTTCAGTTATGTAACCTTTCCTGCCACTGCTGGCCAAGTGAGCAATACCGCCATTGTTCAGTTAACTGTTTTGGAGCTAGAAACCACAAAAAAAGGGATTTTAATGGTGGCTGTTCAAACCTGTTTGTGATTAACTGCATTCCTCTGTATCTTTCTTTGTCAAGGGTTAAACTCATAGACACAGTCTGGGGGAGCTAGAGTTTGGCTGAAGATCCAGTCAATATGAGCTGTAAATTCACACACAGTTGCACGTTGTGATATCTATTCAAGGGAGGGCACTCACCTGTGGCCAGTTACATTTTAGTAACTTTCTGGAAGCATGTTCAGACATGAATTAATTCTTTATGCAGAAATTTAAGGTCACATGACCCATGAGCTATCTTGGGCAGCATTTTGATCACTTAAAGTCAATTGTTATAAGTTTGTATTGACTTAAATATGTATCCTGAAAGTTAGGAATCCAATATCCTTGCAGGCATGACATGACTGCAACAAGCTATACAGCGGGCTTACCCAGTCATTGGTACTTGGAAAACTGCTTTCCTTGATATTTAATTATTGAAACTGAGGTGTGCAGGGCAGAAATTCAAACATTTGCAGGTGACACAGAACTTGGAATGACAGTGTTGTGAACTGTAAGGAGGATAGTGACAGATTTCAAGAGGACATAGGCTGGTGAAATTAACAGACAAGTGACACATAAGCATAGGAACAGAAGTAGGGCATCCAGCCCATCAAGCCTCCTCCATTAAATGTGGCTGATTGGACACCAATGCCTTTTACCGACACTCCCCAATGCCCATTCCATTATTGTTAAACAGAAATCTATCAATCTCTACCTTCTCTACCTTCTCTACCTCCTAGGGGCAGCACGGTAGCACAAGTGACATAGCACTGTGGCTTCACAGCGCCAGGGTCCCATGTTTAATTCCCCGCTGGGTCACTGTCTGTGCGGAGTCTGCACGTTCTCCCCGTGTCTGCGTGGGTTTCCTCCGGGTGCTCCGGTTTCCTCCCACAGTCCAAGACGTGCAGGTTAGGTGGATTGGTCATGCTAAATTGCCCTTCGTGTCCAAAAAGGTTAGGAGGGGTTATTGGGTTACGGGGATAGGATGGAAGTGAGGGCTTGGGTGGGTTGGTGCAGACGCGATGGGCCGAATGGCCTCCTTCTGCACTGTATGTTCTATGTTCTCAATGACTGGGCTTCCACCACCCTCTTGGGAGCAAATTACTAGATTTATAACCCTCTCTATAAACAAATTTCTCCTTGTCCCAAATGCTTCATCCTTATTTTGAAATTGTGTCCCAGTTCTAGACTCCCCAACCAAAGGAAACATCTTGCCTGCAGCTACCCTGTCTATTCATAGAATTTACAGTGCAGAAGGAGGCCATTCGGCCTATCGAGTCTCACCGGCTCTTGGAAGAGCACCCTTCCCAACCGCGCACCCTATCCCCATACCCCAGTAACCCCACCCAACACTAATGGCAATTTTGGACACTAACTGTAACTAAAACAAAACATCAAAGGAAACTTAAGTAACTAAACCAAAATATAATTTCTGGGATGATGATGCACCCCAGCCCTGTGGTGCACACGGTAGCTGTCCTCTATTTAACTCTTATACACAAAATAAGTGAAAGTCAGAGTCATTATCATAATGTACAAGTAAAGGAAGTAAAGTTAGCGTAAGGGTAGTATAATGTAATAATCTTTTGTCATGGCAGGAGAGCTCGCACCTGTAAAATGCTCCTCCTATGCTATGTGGGAAATCATCGTTGTGGCTGGTGACTGTGCTGGAAGTGTCTCCAACGTCAGCTACTGGCTAACCAAATTTCTGAGCTGGAGCTGAGGGTGGATTCACTGGAGCATCTGCGATGCTGGTCATGGATAGCACATTCAGTGAGATTGAACTGGCATAAAGGGCTTGGGTGACCACCAGGCAGAGTAGAGGAAGGTAGGTAGTGCAAGAGCCCCCTGTGGCCACCCCCTTTCTGACAGATATACCGTTTTGGATGCTGTTCATAGAATCATAAAATTTACAGTGCCGAAGGAGGCCATTCGGTCCATCGAGTCTGCACCAGCCCTTGGAAAGAGCACCCCACTCAAGCACACGCCACCTCCACCCCATCCCCTTAACCCAGTAACCCCAATTAACCTGTTGGGGGATGTGACTGTACTGGGGAAAGCAGTGGCTGCCAACGTCATGGCACCATGGGTGGGCCTGATGCACAAGAAGGGAGGAGTAAGAACAGCCGGGCTATAGTGGTAGGTGATTCAATTGCAATGGCAACAGACTGGCGTTCTGTGGCTGCAAAAGACACTTGGGTGGTCTGGTGCCAGGGTCAGTGATGTCACTGGCTGCTGGGCATTCAGAAGGAGGAAGGCAGACACAGCATATTGGTGCCAATGCTATAGATAGAAAAAGGGATGGCCTCCTGCAAGCAGAATTTAGGGAGCTATGAAGTAGATTAAAAAACAGAACCCAGAAGGTAGTCTCTGGATTTCTTCCGTGCTAGTGAGTATAGACATAGGAGGTTAGTCCAGATCAATACATGGCTGGAGAGATGGTGCAGGTGTGAGGACTGTAGATTTTTGGAACATTGGAACCTATACAAGGTAGATGGGTTGCACCTGAACCAAAATAGAATCAGCGTCCTTGCAGGGAGGTTTGCTAGTGCTGTTGGGGAGGATTTAAACTAATTTGGCAGGGCCTGAGATCCTGAGAGAAGGTTCAGCAGGGGGAGATGCACAGCCAAAATGAGAAGTGACAGCAAGTGAGTCAGGAAGGCACAGAATGTCTCGACCAGTTAAGTAACAAGGGGGGTTTGGCAAGATTGGACGGTATTTTAATGCAAGGGGTCTGACGAACCAGGCAGATGAGTTGAGGGCATAAATTAAAACATGGGGGTATGATATTGCTGTCATCGAGACATGGCTGAGAGAGGGGCAGGATTGGCAGCTCAATATTCCAGGATATAGAATCTTCAGGCGAGATAGGGAAGGAGGTATAAGAGGAGTGGATGTCGCAGTTTTGTTCAGAGAATCAATTCCAGCAGTAAGGAGGGGTGACATCTTGGAAATCTCTTCTAATGAAGCCTAATAAGTAGAACTTAAAAACCAAAAAGGAGCAATCACATTGCTGGGAGCGTTCTATAGACCCCCAAACAGCCCGAGAGAAACGGAAGAGCAGATATGTCGGCAAATTTCAGAGAAGTGTAAACGTCGTAGAGTAGTGATAGTGGGGGATTTCAACTTCCCAACATTAACTGAGGCAACCATAGTATGAAAGGATTATCGGGAGCGGAATTCTTAAATTGTACCCAGGAGAACGTCTTAAGCCAGTACATAGAAGGGCTACAAAGGGGGATGCAGTACTTGACTTGATATAAGGTAGTGGGATCATGAGCTAGGCGGAGCTATTGGAAAGTTGAGGTTCAGCCTCTGCAAGATAAAGATCTGTTCATCAGCACCTTCCTTGTCGGCCGGTGTAATGATAGTGTGAAATTACTAGAGATTGAAATGATGACTAGGGATCTGAATGACCTCAAGAGGGCAAGTGGTTGGGTGGAAAGGGTGGGGTTCTAAGTGAAATGAGAATTCTGAAGATGTGAGAAACAGTCCTCAATGTGGCAAGAAGACTCCAGATCAAAGAAGTGAGCGATAGGGAAGCTGATAGAAGAAGTGCTCAATCCATTTGAGACAGGGTTTTAGGGGGTAAGCAAGGATTCACTGAATAACAGGAACTTGTTTTTAAGATTCGATCAGTTTAGACACAAAATATTGGAAACTTGTGCTTAGAGCTTTGGGTGGTGAGGAGAGGGAAAGTAAAATGGCAGGTGTTGCTTCTCCTGTGCTTACTTCAAGGTGAAACTGATTTTTCATATGTTCAATTTAGTATACTAATTATTCGGCTTGTAATGTGGTTTGTTCCATATTGGGGAAGCCAAGCACAGATTGTATGACTGCTTTATGCAACACCTCCATTAAGTCTGGAAGTATCACACTGAGCTAATAGTCACCAGCTATTTAAATTCTCCACCTCGTTCTCATGCTGGCCTCTCTATCTTCGGCCGAATGCAATGTTCAAAGAAAGCTCAACACAAGCTTGAGGAACAGCACCTCATCTTTGAATTGGACATTTTACAACCTTCCCGACTTGAGGTCAACAATTTCAGACTGTTAATCTCAGCTCACATTTTGTTCCTTTTGCTTTGAACGTTTCCGTGTTATCCTTGTTTTTCTCCTTGTTTTGCTGATGGTGGCAGCTGTTCTCCAATCTGCCTTCCACGCCTTTTTGCAACACTTTTCTTTCTTGTTTCTTTAGCCCTGTATGACTAACGCTTCTGTCATTTAATTTTGCCTGTCTTCCACCTGATCACAGACATTCTCTTTTGTTCTTTTTCCCACTCTCTCCCACTTCATCATCTTAAAATCTAATGCAATTCTAACATTTATCCTTCTTGAAAGATCATTGACTTGAAACTTTAACTGTTTCTCTCTAAGAAGATGCTACCAGACCTGATACGTTTTTCCAACATTTTCTGTAATAAAAGCGAAATACTACAGATCGTGGCAATCTAAAATAAAAGCAGAAAATACTGGAAAAACTCAGCAGGTCGAGCAGCATCAGTAGAGAGAGAAACTGAGTTAACATTTTGAGTCTTTGTGACTCCTCTTCAGCAGTTTCTGACTTTGCTTCAGACCTTCAGCATCAGCAGTATTTTGCTCTTCTAAAATTAGATTTGTGTTGCCAGGTATACCAGCTACTAGCCACTTGTCGAATTTGGAATCCAAGTGTGGCTATATACATTTGATTGACTAAAAAATGAGTTATCGATATAGTTGATGGAGCTTGTGAATTCAATATTCATATTTAATTATGTGTTTGTTGATAAAATGATGAGGATAAAAGCTGAGTGCAAGTGATTGGTCGTTGAGACGGCTATTGAATGGTGATCGATTTTTAATTGAACAAACATAAAGACTTATCTGGATTGTATGTTTAAAGCTGCTTTCTACTAAAATTAGTGCCTAGTTACACTGGTTCAGCTGCACATAGTCAGACCTATCTAGTCAACAGTATAGAACCAGGCTCTTGGAGACGTAACCTTGCGATTTAATTTTTGCTTTCAAATCCCTCCACAGCATTTCCCCTTCTATTTCTATAGGGGGAGAGGGTGGCAAATTTCCCCCCCAGGATATTGGTACCCCTCTGGTCCAGATGTAGACCATCCCGTTTGTAGAGGTCCCACCTACCCCAGAATGAGCCCCAATGATCCAGTTACTGACCAGTAATCCTGAGGCTAGCACTCCAACTGCACAGGTGGAAATTTAAATCAATTGATAAAATCTGGAATTGGAAAGCTAGTCTCTATAATGGATAGAAGCTTCAGGGATGTAGTTACTCCGAAGAATGAAGATAGATGGGTGATGATGAGAGGGGCTGGGAGGAAGCAGTCAGTACAGAGATCCCCTGTGGTCATTCCCCTGAGTAACAAGTATACCGCTTTGGATACTGGGGGGGGGGGGGGGGGCGGCACACACACACACACACACACACACACACACACACACAGCCTACCAGGGTTAAGCCATGGGGTACAGGTCCCTGGTAGAGAGTCTGTCCCTGTTGCTCAGAAGGGAAGGGGGGAGAGGAATATAGCGTTAGTCATTGGAGACTCCATAGTTAGGGGGATAGATAGGAGATTCTGTGGGAACAAGAAAGACTCGGGTTGGTGTGTTGCCTCCCTGGTGCCAGGGTCCGCGATGTCTCGGATCGTGTTTTCGGAATCCTTAAGGGGGAGGGGGAGCAGCCCCAAGTCGTGGTCCACATAGGCACCAATGACATAGATAGGAAAAGGGATAGGGATGTAAGGCAGGAATTCAGGGAGCTAAGGTGGAATATTAAAGCTAGAACAAACCGAGTTATCTCTGGGTTGTTACCCGTGCCAACCTGCTAGCGAGACGAGGAATAGGGCGAGAGAGCAGTTGAACACGTGGCTACAGGGATGGTGCAGAAGGGAGGGTTCCAGATACCTGGATAATTGGGGCTCATTCTCGGGTAGGTGGGACCTCTACAAATGGGATGGTCTACATCTGGACCAGAGGGGTACCAATATCCTGGGGGTGAAATTTGCGAATGCTCTTCGGGAGGGTTTAAACTAATTCAGCAGGGGGTTGGGAACCTGAATTGTAGCTCCAGTATACAGGAGGTTGAGAGTAGTGAGGTCATGAGTAAGGTTTCAAGGTTGCAGGAGTGTACCGGCAGGCAGGAAGATGGTTTAAAGTGTGTCTACTTCAACGCCAGGAGCATCCGGAATAAGGTGGGTGAACCTGCAGCATGGGTTGATACCTGGGACTTCGATGTTGTGGCCATTTCGGAGATGGATAGAGCAGGGACAGGAATGGTTGTTTCAGGTGCCGGGGTTTAGATATTTCAGTAAGCTCAGGGAAGGTGGTAAAAGAGGGGGAGGGGTGGCATTGTTAGTCAAGGACAGTATTACGGTGGCAGAAAGGACGCTTGATGAGGACTCGTCTACTGAGGTAGTATGGGCTGAGGTTAGAAACAGGAAAGGAGAGGTCATCCTGTTGGGAGTTTTCTATAGGCCTCCGAAAAGTTCCAGATATGTAGAGGAAAGTATTGCAAAGCTGATTCTGGATAGGAGCGAAAGTAACAGGGTAGTTGTTATGGGGGACTTTAACTTTCCAAATATTGACTGGAAACGCTATAGTTCGAGTACTTTAGATGGGTCCATTTTTGTCCAATGTGTGCAGGAGTGTTTCCTGACACTGTATGTAGATAGGCCAACAAGAGGCGAGGCCACATTGGATTTGGTACTGGGTAATGAACCAGGACAGGTGTTAGATTTGGAGGTAGGTGAGCACTTTGGTGATAGTGACCACAATTCGGTTACATTTACTTCAGCGATGGAAAGGGATGGGTATATACCGCAGGGCAAGAGTTATATCTGGGGAAAAGGCAATTATGATGCGATGAGGCAAGACTTAGGATGCATAGGATGGGGAAGGAAACTGCAGGGGATGGGCACAATTGAAATGTGGAGCTTATTCAAGGAACAGCTACTGCGTGTCCTTGATAAGTATGTACCTGTCAGGCAGGGAGGAAGTGGTCGAGCGAGGGAACCGTGGTTTACTAAAGTAGTTGAATCACTTGTCAAGAGGAAGAAGGAGGCTTATGTAAAGATGAGGTGTGAAGGTTCAGTAAGGGCGCTTGAGAGTTACAAGTTAGCCGGGAAGGACCTAAAGAGAGAGCTAAGAAGAGCCAGGAGGGGACATGAGAAGTCTTTGGCAGGCAATTTCAAGGATAATCCTAAAGCTTTTTATAGGTATGTCAGGAATAAAAGAATGACTAGGATAAGAGTAGGGCCAGTCAAAGACAGTAGTGGGAAGCTGTGTGTGGAGTCCGAGGAGATAGGAGAGGTGCTAAATGAATACTTTTCGTCAGTGTTCACACAGGAAAAAGACAGTGTTGTCGAGGAGAATACTGAGATACAGGCTACTAGGCTAGAAGGTTCATAAGGAGGAGGTGTTAGCAATTCTGGAAAGTGTAACAATAGATAAGTCCTCTGGGCCGGATAGGATTTATCCTAGGATTCTCTGGGAAGCTAGGGAGGAGATTGCAGAGCCTTTGGCTTTGATCTTTAAGTCATCTTTGTCTACAGGAATAGTGCCAGAAGTCTGGAGGATAGCAAATGTTGTCCCCTTGTTCAAGAAGGGGAGTAGAGAGAACTCCCAGTAACTATAGACCAGTGAGCCTTACTTCTGTTGTGGACAAAGTCTTGGAAAGGTTTATAAGAGATAGGATTTATAATAATCTGGAAAGGAATAATTTGATTAGAGATAGTCAACACGGTTTTGTGAAGGGTAGGTCGTGCCTCACAAACCTTATTGAGTTCTTTGAGAAGGTGACCAAACAGGTGGACGAGGATAAAGCAGTTGATGTGGTGAATATGGATTTCAGTAAAGCGTTAGATAAGGTTCCGCACGGTAGGCTATTGCAGAAAATACGGAGGCATGGGATTCAGGGTAATTTAGCAGTTTGGATCAGAAATTGGCTAGCTGGAAGAAGACAGAGGGTGGTGGTTGATGGGAAATGAAATGAAAAATGAAATGTTCAGCCTGGAGTTCAGTTACTAGTGGTGTACCACAAGGATCTGTTTTGGGGCCACTGCTGTTTGTCATTTTTATAAATGACCTGGAGGAGGGCGTAGAAGGATGGGTGAGTAAATTTGCAGATGACACTAAAGTCGGTGGTGTTGTGGACAGTGCAGAAGGATGTTGCAGGTTACAGAGGGACATAGATAAGCTGGAAAGCTGGGCTGAGAGGTGGCAAATGGAGTTTAATGCAGAAAAGTGTGAGGTGATTCATTTTGGAAGGAGTAACAGGAATACAGAGTACTGGGCTAATGATAAGATTCTTGGTAGTGTGGATGAGCGGAGAGATCTCGGTGTCCATGTACATAGATCCCTGAAAGTTGCCACCCAGGTTGAGAGGGTTGTTAAGAAGACATACGGTGTGTTAGCTTTTATTGGTAGAGGGATTGAATTTCAGAGCCATGAGGTCATGTTGCAGCTGTACAAAACTCTGGTGCGGCCACATTTGGAGTATTGCGTGCAGTTCTGGTCACCGCATTATAGGAAGGATGTGGAAGCATTGGAAAGGGTGCAGAGGAGATTTACCAGAATGTTGCCTGGTATGGAGGGAAGATCTTATGAGGGAAAGCTGAGGGACTTGAGGCTGTTTTCATTAGAGAGAAGAAGGTTAAGAGGTGACTTAATTGAGGCATACAAGATGATCAGAGGATTAGATAGGGTGGACAGTGAGAGCTTTTTTCCTCGGATGGTGATGGCTAGCAGGAGGGGATATAGCTTTAAATTGAGGGGTGATAGATATAAGACAGATGTCAGAGGTAATTTCTTTATTCAGAGAGAAGGAAAGGCGTGGAATGCCCTGCCTGCAACAGTCATGGACTCGCTAACATTAAGGGCATTTAAATGGTCATTGGATAAACATATGGACGATAAGGGAATAGTGTAGATGGGCTTTAGAGTGGTTTCACAGGTCGGCGCAACATCGAGGGCCGAAGGGCCAGTACTGCGCTGTAATGTTTTATGTTCTAATGGTGACCATGAAACTATCATTGTAAAAACCCATCTAGTTCACTCGTGTCCCTTAGGAATGGAAATCTGTCATCCTTATCTGATCTGGCCTAGGCGCAGGAGTCGGCAATTTCGTCTCCCGAGCCTAAAAACCCTCAATGTGATCATGGATGATCCCATCCTGGCCTCAACTCCACTGTCCTGCCCGTTCTCCAGAACCCTTCAACCCATTACCAATTAAAAATCTGTCTGACTCCTCAAATTTACTCACTGTCCCAGCATCCACCGCATTCTGGGGTAGCAGATTTCACTGATTCATAACCTTTTGCGAGAAGATTTTTCCTCCAATATGTTTTAAGTTTGCAGCCTCTAATGCTAAGATTATGACCTGTTTTAGAACGCCCCACAAGAGGAAGCATCAAAGAGAAAATGCTGGAAAATCTCAGCATGTCTGGCAGCATCTGTAGGGAGAGAAAAGAGCTAATGTTTCGAGTTCAGATGACCCTTTGTCAAAGCTTTTATCAATAGTTTGCTTTTATTAAGAGGAATCATTAGCTCCATGTCTACTTTGTCAAAACCTTTTAGCATCTTGTAAAACTCAATTAGATTTCGCCTCATTCTAAACTCTAGAGCGTATCGGCCTAAACTGTTCAATCTCTCCTCATATGACAAACCCCTCATCTCTGGAATCAATCTAGTGAACCTCCTCTGAACTGCCTCCAATGCCACTGCATCTTTCCTCAAATAAGGAGACCAAAACTGTGCTCAATACTCCAGGTGCTGTCTTACCAATGCCTTGTACAGTTGAAACACTTCCTTACCTTTATACTCAATTCCTTTTGCTATAAATGCCAACATTCCATTTCCTTTCCTTATTATCTGCTGTACCTGCATGTTCGTTTTCTGTAACTCCTGCACAAGGACACCCAGATCTCTCTGGATGTACAAGATTTTGAGGGGCCTAGACAGGGTGGACAGGAAGATTTGTTTCTCCTGTCTGAAGGGGTCACTTGTCAGGGGCTAAGATGTAAGGTGATTGGTGGAGGGAATAGAGAGGCCGTCTGGAACTCACTGCCTTGGTTGAGGCTGAAACGCTCAACTCATTTAAAAGGTACCTGGATCTGCAGCTGAAGTGCTGAAACTGGAAGGCTACAGACCAGGTGTTGGAAAATCGGAATCCAATGTTTTGTTGGCTAGCACAGACACAATGGGCTGAATGGCCTCTCTGCACGATAGTGTTTCTAATGTTCGAAACCATTCGGGGGAAATTTGCTTTAGTTGCTGCTTAATGCCCTGTAAATAAGCAGCCAGAGATATTCCACCTCGAATGTGCTGGCTGGATTGGTGATATAGCGTGCCTCATTTAATGATCCAATCAACTTAGTGACCTGTTAATAATGAACTGTTAATAATGGACTGCCAATTTGTTTGTTTTTTAGTGACCCACATGGAGGACAGTGATGTTGAGAGGTATAGAAACACATTTTTCTTACTGTGCATTTTTAAAGATTTAACAATGTCTGAGCTATGTGCTTTCTATTGAAATTGACCAATTATTCTGTTATAAGAATGAAATTTTGAGTTGCAAGTGAGGCAGATTTGTATTTTTAGAAGTGCCGTTTTGCTGCCGTGTAGGAGCTTGGTATGTTATTCAAATGGATCATGGCTGATCTGAATCCTATCCACCATGATTCTAGAACCTTCAATATCCTTACATCAGTAAAATCTAACACTTGGGTTTTGTCATTTTCAATTGACTCCATGCCTCAACAGATATTTGGGGATAGAATTCCAGAGTTCCACTACCCTTTGAAGAAATGCTTCCTGACACACCAACACTAAATGGCCCAGTTCTGTTTAATGGGATATACTCTCTTACTCTGAACTCCCCAATCAAGATTTCTCTCTATGCTATTCATTATTTTAAACACTTCAATTCGATCACAATTTTCTATACTCCAGAGGATATAAGCCTAGATGATGAAACCTGTTCTAATTTAAGCCATTTAGTTTCTTATTATTCAATTAATGGATGTTGGTGTCGCTGGCTAGGTCGTCATTTATTGTCCATTCCTAATTGCCCTTGAGAAGCTGGTGGGGAACTGCTGCCTTGACGCGCTGCAGTCTTTGTGGTGTAGGTACACAGTGCATTTAGAGAGGGAGTTCCAGGATTTTGATCCAAAGACAGTACAGGAACGGCGATATATTTCCTAGTCAGGTTGATGGCGTTCCCATGAGTCTGCTGCCTTTGTCCTGCAAGATGGTAGCAGTCGTGGGTTTGGAAGGTGCTGCCTGAGGAGACTTGGTAAATTCCTGCAATACTTCTTGTACACTGTTGCCACTATTAGTCAGTGGTGGGGGGAGTGAATGTTTGAGGAAGGGGTGGCAAGCAAGTGGGCTGCTTTGTCCTGGGTGGTGTCGAGCTTCTTGAGTGTTGTTGGAGCTGCACTCATCCAGACAAATGGAGAGTATTCCATCACACTCCTGACGAGTGCTTTGTAGATGGTAGCCATGATGTGGAGATGCGAGCGTTGGACTGAGTGGGCACAGTAAGAAGTCTTACAACACCAGGTTAAAGTCCAACAAATTTATTTGGAATCATTAGCTTTCAGAGCGCAGCTCCTTCATCAGGTGAGTCACAAGGTATTGTAAGACTTCTTATTGTAGATGGTGGGCAAGCTTTGAGGAGGCAGGCTTCCTAGTCTATGACCTGTGCTTGTAGCCACAGTATTTTCTGGCTAGTCCAGTTCAGTTTTAATGGTAACCCTGGATGCTGTTAGTTTATTTCTGCACTATTATTATTTAATTTACACTGCACTGCCCGCCAACTTGCAACTCAAGGCCAAGATATAGAATCTGAAAATAATCAAATATAGACGTAAACTAGATAGGAATATCAAAACCGATTCTAAATGCTTTTAAAGGCATATTTTAAAAAAAAAACTAAAGTGAACATTGATCCATTATAGTCAGAAGAAATTATCATGGGGAATTAGGAAATAGAGACAGATACAAAATATTATTTAACTTCACAGTTGAAGACACAAATTGCGGATAACCAAGGGGCAAATTGAGGGATGTAAGGTAATTAATGCCAGAGAGAAAATAAATTGGAGAAACTTAAAGGACTAAAAGCTGATTCAAAGGCCCCGATGGTCTACATCCGACGGTCCAAGAAGACTTAATTCCAGAGATTGTCAGATGCACTGGTAATGACTTTCCGAAATTCCCGAGGTTCTGGAACAATCCCAGCAGCTTGAAAGTTAGCAACTGTCAAATGTAATTCCTCTATTCAAGAAAGGAAAGCGAGGGGAAAGAGCATTGTGAACTGGTTAGTCTGACACCAGTCATCGAAGCATTGCTGGAAGCTGTTATTAAGAAAGTATTAACAATGCAATATGAAAATCACAGAATGAGCAGACAAAGTCAACATGGTTTACGAAAGGGGAATCCTGTTTGACAAACGTGTTCGAGTTTTTTGCAGATGTAACTAGGAGAATAGAAAAAAGGGAACCACTAGATGTAGTATACTTGGCCTCTCAAGATTAGGCACATGAGGGGAATATAACCCCGTCTCAATGGCAAACACATTTTCACATTTCCAAACAGTATTTGATAAATAGCATTTGCACTGATAATAGGGATGGGATCAGGGCAGGGGTAAGGGACGATCTCGGATTGGAAGAATAACATGTGCAATCTATTTGGATGGAGCTCAGAAACAGCAACAGGCAGCAGACATTGATTGGAGTTGTTTCTAGGCCACCTAATAGTAATGGCAATGTGGGACATGGTATTAGTCAGGAGATGGGAAGCATGTAGCATGGGCAATACAGCAATCATGGGTGACTCCAATCTGCACATAGTCTGGTTAAACCAAGTGAGCACAAATGCTGGGAAAGATGAGTTTCTGGAGTGCGTTAGGGATGGGGTTCTAGAGCAGTATGTTGAGGAGCCAACCAGAGAATCGATCATTCTAGATATAATAATATGTAATGAATAAGGGCTAACCAATAATGTTGCTGTAAAAGAGCTTTAGGGATGAGTGACCACAATATGATAGAATTTTACACAATGTTTGCGAGTGAGGAATATAGAATATGGGGGTCACCGTCTCAGGGAAAGGGCTCGAACATTTGGGTCTGAGATTTGGAGAAATTTCTTCACTCAATCTTTGAAATTCTTGACCTGGAGGGCTGTGGATACTTGATTGTTGAGTCTATTTAAAGCTGAGATGGACAGATTCTGGTGCCTCATGATAGATGGGAATGTGTAGTTGAGGCAGAAGATCACATGATTGTATTGAATGACGGAGCAGACTTGACTGGTTGTGTGGTCTACTCTTTGGTCAAAATGATTAACTTCTAATGGTTTTATCGGACCTGAGATTCGGTGTCCAGAACTGAATGCATTGCAGATGGAGTTGATCAAAATTTCTCCAACTGAAATAGAACGTCCACCTCTTCATACCTCAACCAGCTTGAGATGAAAGCCAAAATGCATTATCATATTAAATTATTTTTATATTGTCCTTAAGACGTAGGAGCAGAAGTGGGCCACTCGGTCAACGAGTCTGCTTCACCATTCAATGAGATTGTGACTGATCTGATATGATAATCCTCCACTCCACTTCCCTGCTTTGTCTCTGTAACCCTTCATTCCCTTACTGATTAAAAATATGTCGATCTCCGCCTTGAATGTACTTAATGACCTAACTTCTACAGCTCTCTGTGGTAAAGAATTCCACAAATTCATAACTATCAGAAGAAATTTCTCCTCATCTCTGTCTTAAATGTGCCACCCTTACAAAGAACAAAAAGTACAGCACAGGAACAGGCCCTTCGGCCCTCCAAGCCCGTGCCGACCATGCTGCCCGACTGAACTACAATCTTCTACACTTCCTGGGTCCGTATCCCGCTATTCCCATCCTATTCATGTATTTGTCAAGATGCCCCTTAAATGTCACTATCGTTACACTTTGAGATTATGCCCCCTGGCCCTAGACTTCCCCACAGAGGGAACAACTTCTCAGCATCTGTTCCAATGAGTACAGGCTCATCCTCTCCTCATAAGAAAATATGTCCAGACCAGGGATCAACTAGTGGACCTTCTCTGGACTGACTCCAATGCCAGTATTTTTTTCCTTAGATAAGGGGACCAAAACTGTTCACAGCATTCCAGGTGTGGTCTAACTAGCACAGTGGTTAGCACTGTTCCTTCACAGCTCCAGGGTCTCGCGTTCGATTCCCGGCTTGGGTCACTGTCTGTGCAGAGCCTGCACGTTCTGCCCGTGTCTGTGTAGGTTTCCTCCTGGTGCTCCGGTTTCCTCCCACAAGTCCCGAAAGCCGTGCTGTTCGGTGAATTGGACATTCTGAATTCTCCCTCTGTGTACCCGAACAGGCGCCGGAGTGTGGCGACTAGGTGATTTTCACAGTAACATCATTGCAGTGTTAATGTAAGCCTAGTTGTGACACTAAAGATTATTATTATTCACAACCCAGAGAGCGCTTACGGGGAAGTTTGATGATTAGAAGAACGGGTCCTGCCGGCAGAACCTGAGGATCGTCGGGCTACCGAAGGGCACAGAGGACAGAAACCTGACCGAGTTTGTCGTGAGGATGCTCAGGAAGCTGGTCTGAGGGGAAGGCTTCACCAAACCCCCAGCGGTGGACCAGGCCCACAGGCTGTTCCGACAGAGGCCCAAATCAGGAGATCCACCGCTGGCAATTATAGCAAAACTACATAAATTTCAGGACAAAGAGTAGGTGCTGAACTGGGTGAGGAACACACGCTCGTGGAGATGGGTGGAACATACAATCTGCATCTACCAGGACAAATTTATCCAGGAAACGGGCAGGGAAGGCAGCAATAATGGACAAGGGTGAGGGGCGGGGAGGGGAGGGGGGGAGGGGAGGGGGGGGGGAGGGGAGGGGGGGGGGAGGTGAAGGGGGGGAGGGGAGGTGAAGGGGGGGAGGTGAAGGGGGGGGGGAGGAGGTGAAGGGGGGGGGGAGGAGGTGAAGGGGGGGGGGAGGAGGTGAAGGGGGGGGGGGAGGAGGTGAAGGGGGGGGGGAGGAGGTGAAGGGGGGGGGAGGAGGTGAAGGGGGGGAGAGGGGGTGAAGGGGAGGGGAGAGGGGTGAAGGGGAGGGGAGGGGGGGGAGGTGAGGGGGGGGGGGAGGTGAGGGGAGGGGGGGAGGGGGAGGGCGGGGAGGTGAGGGGAGGGGGAGGGGAGGGCGGGGGAGGGGAGGGGAGGGGGTGAGGGGATTGGAGGCGGGAGGGGAGGGGGGGGGGGGAGGGAAGGGGGAAGGGAGGAAAGGGGGGGAGGGGGGGGAGGGGGGAAAGGGGGAGCGGGAGGGGAGAAGTACACTGAAATGAGAAGCGAGGTGGGGAGGACAAAATGGGCCGAGGGGAAAAAACAGCTGCTCCGGGGGGAGCCATCGCGCTGGCTAGTATGCCAGTACGCGGGAGTAAAAAGAGGAGGGGGGGGAAGGGGACTGTGGCACAGCTCTCGAAAGGGAGGGAGCGCCTGGCAGAAGGAGGGGACCGAATAGCAACCCGGGGGGAGGAATTGGGGGTAGGGGTAAAGAGACCCCAGCACGGGTCTGATTCCGATGTAAGCCGTCCCACTGTTACAGCCCTCATTTTCCTCAGTGCTGATGCCACTGCCCCACAAACCAAAATCCACTTCCCCCCCCACACAAGTCCTTCAGCCGCATTTTCCTCTCTCTAATTTTCTGTATCCTATGCTAATTTGCATGTAGCTCATAATAATCCACAGATTATAACCTTGGAGATTCTGTTATTTTATTTCGTGCCTGGCTCCTCAAAAACGCTATTCAGGAGCTCCTTCCTTCCCTATGCCAACAATGGGATTCTCCCACTGAAGGTTCTTCTCCAGACTGGAGATACAAAGAACAACAAAGAAAAATACAGCATAGGAACAGGCCCTTCGGCCCTCCAAGCCCGTGGCAACCATGCTGCCCGTCTAAACTAAAATCTTCTACACTTTCTGGGTCCGTATCCCTCTATTCCCATCCTATTCATGTATTTGTCCAGATGCCCCTTAAATGTCACTATCTTGACATGTCCCAAACCCAGCCACCGGGTAGCAATAAAGCCGTCTCAATTCACTCTTTGCTGCAGAGAACAATGTCAGTCCCCTCGCTATACACGGTCTCCTGTTACCACAACTTTCTATGTGCTAGGTAACGTCTAGATGTGTCCCTGATGTGTCTCAATATTTGCAGCTCAGCCTCCAATAATTCTGAGCCAAAGTTCCCAAGCCACAAACATTTACTGCAGATGTGTTTTCCCTGGACCACAATGTTATCCAGGACCCCCCACATGCTGAAGCCTTGATACATCACCTTTTTAAAATAAATTTACAGTTCCCAATAATTTTTATTCCAATTAAGGGGCAATTTAGCATGGTCAATCCACCTAACCTGCACATCTTTGTGTTGTGGCGGCGAAATCCACGCAGACGCGGGGAGAATGTGCCAACTCCACACGGACAGTGACCCAGGGCCGGGATGGGACCCTGGTCCTCAGCGCCGTGAGGCTACCCACTGCGCCACCGTGCTGCCCCCTTGACACATCACCTGATCTGCCATTCTCAATGTGTTTAAATAATTACTTGATACATTATTTGCTTAGTTTTGGTGCTTTTTATATAGTCGATGAGATAAGCACCAGTTTGTGCACTTTTTTAAACCCCAGGGAAAGAGTAGAACTTACCCACTTACCAGATTCTCACCAAACCGCTAATTCCTTTCCATGTCGTAGGGTAACCACTAATCCTAAAGAATAAGAAAGGTGGAAAAAGCAACAGGAAACCTCACTGAGCTCCCCCTTACCAAATTCCAAGCTTGCACTCTGTTCCTTGGTGCCTCCGTTTGCTGCATTCTCCATGGCAATGCCTCCACTAATCCGAGTCCACTTGCCAACCAGTGAGCATCCTCTCATGCAAGATAATTTGTTGTTCTCCGATACAGTTGGTAATTTATTACAAGGTATCCTGATGAGTGCAAGACGAAAAGCTTTGATAGCATGTCTCTTTTTCATTCCAGCACCTCCAGTTTAGTACAACCAAATGAATATGTGTATCTCTATTAGCTGTAAACCGTTTTAACTGATGGCAATTATTCTAAAACTCTTGGGCTAAAGGGAAAGTACAAAAAGGATTTTTGTTTCGTTTTCTATTAAGGAACTATTAATCTCAGCAGAATTTTGATTAAAACTACTATCCTGTAAATAGTTGGGGATTGGGACCGAGCAAGGGAGTGTGGGCTAGACCCATGTTTTTCAAACTTTTTTTCCCTGGACCCACTTCTACCAACCGGCCGACCTTCACAACACACGCCACTTTCACTTACCTTTAATGCGATGAGTCTGCTGAGATTTTCCAGCATTTTCTCTTTCGACAGGTGAGTCTGCTTGGTCCTCACGATCTGACTGCAGTCAGGTTCACAGGAGGAGAGGACAGTGCGCATATCAGGTGCAGAGTTCAGCTGGTTCCTTTGTGCCGTCTTCATCTTTGTGAGGACGGAAAATCCAATCTCGCACATGTATATCCTTGTGAAGGGCAATAGCAACAAATGCTTGTTTTACTCAGCACTGGTTACTCCTTGGAGATGCTACTGCAGAATGCTAATAACCTCGTGGACTTGCGACATGTTTTTAATGTGCTGTCACAGGTGAGGCACGGAAGTTCAATCTCCTCATTTGGAGTCTGCTGCAAGTTAATAATTGACTCTGGGGTCTCAAACTCATGGGTTTTTCACCCACTCTTCTCTTTCAAAATCTTAAATTTCTCCTCTGGACAGTAGCGAAAACAATTGTTCATCAGCGCAGCCAGATACAACTCAATAAGCCTTGTCAGTCTATAGTTCTCTTACTGACCCTCTTTTCTTTGATGTGTCGTAGCAGTATGGGGAACATGTAGGAGTTTTGACTTTGTACTCGCACTTGCCAAACTTTCAGTGACTTTTGGAAAGCATCTATTTCTTCACAGTGCCGAAAGCAATTATTATTAATAATAATAATAATAATAATCGCTTATTGTCACAAGTAGGCTTAAATAAAGTTACTGTGAAAAGCCCCTAGTCGCTACATTCCGGCACCTGTTTGGGGATGCTGGTACGGGAATTTTACCCGCACTGCTGGCATTGTTCTGCATTACAAGCCAGCTGTTTAGCCCACTGCTAAACCAGCCCCATCATCATCCTTCTCTTGCAATTTGCGGTCCAGTTTCTTTAGAATTGAAAAGATGTTTACAAGGTAAGACCTAGTTAGCATCCAAGTTCCATTACCAAATGTATACGACCATAAGACCTAGCAGCAGAATTAGGCCACTCGGCCCATCGAGTCTGCTCCGCCATTCAATCGTGGCTGATATTTTTCTCATCCCCATTCTCAGCTAGAGGGGACAATTTCTCAAGGAGGAAAGCATGGATTTTGTACATCAGTAACTCTCCCAAGCACCCGACTCTTTGACAGCCAAAGTACCTCTGTGGAACAATAAATGTGTATGCTTGCCCCCTTATCGGAACACCGAGCCTCAAAAAGTTTGGTATTGACTGCACTACGTTGAATGAAATTCTCAACTTTCGTAATTCTTTTTTCAACACCACTTCAAGATCAGATGGAGTTCCTTTCGATGCCAGTGCCTCACAGTGAATTAAACCATGATTCCAAACAATGTCCTGACCAGCTGCTTCCTTAATCCTTATTATAACTCCGCTATTTTTCCCAGTCATGTTGGCTGCCCCATCGCTTGTGATTCCTCTGCAATGAACCAGTCGAACTCGCACTTTCCAACCACATAACTATTCAACGCTTCAAAAATCAGTGCGCCAGCCGTGCTGGTTGGTAATGTCAGGCAGCACAGCAATTCTTCAACAAATTCATTGTGCCAAACATTCCTACTGTAAATTAACAAGATTAGGGCCTCACGGCGCCAAGGTCCCAAAGTTCGATTCTGGCTCTGGGTCACTGTCCGTGTGGAACTTGCACGTTCTCCCTGTGTCTGCATGAGTTTCACCCCCACAACCCAAAGATGTGCAGGTTAGGTAGCTTGGCCACGCTAAATTGCCCTTTAATTGGAAAAATGAATTGGGTACTCTAAAATTATTTTTAAAAAGAGTTTTTAAAAAACATTAGCACGGTTGCACAATCTGAAACATCTGTACTTCCAGTTGTATTTCGAACTCCCATGCTGACTTTAAATGAGAAATAACGTGGATTTCTAAATTGGCAACAATAGCACAAAGTCGGTGAACCACTGTGTTATCACTAAGTGGGATCACTTCATGCCATAGAGTGAATTAATCTCTCTGCTACATGTGGGCTATTTTCTCTTTAGCTACACAGTAATCTACCATGTTAGAGGCTAACTCTGCTTTGTCATTCAATGTTGCATTACTGCTCAGGACTTCAGCTGATGGTTTCACTTCTCGCTGCATCCTTTGCAAAAACAGGGTTGTCCTCCAACTCGCCATGCTTAGTCTTCAAATGCCTTTGACGAGGGTTTTAAAGACTCATTTGCAAGTATTTCCCTGTATATAACACACATGGGCTTTGCATCCTGATTTGAATTGGCGCAATTAACAAAGCCATACCTCAAGAAATCATCTTTATATTGCTTAGTTCCCAAGTTAAGTTTTTTCTTTGTTGGCTGTTCACCAGAGGCCCTGGAGCTCTGTATAGAGCTAACACTAACACTGCTGTATCCTGCCTGGGTTCTCCTGCGCAGCTCTCTCCAGCAGATTCAGTAGTAAGATCATGGCCTGTAGATACGCTGCCTGTTTATGTCTCTGGCTGTCTGTTCCGTATAACAAAATGATCCATCTCCACAGTCCTCTTGCCTTGCTTGCTAGCAGCTAGAAAATGGAAGAAGCTCTCCTCCGTGACTTCACGCCTAAAGCGTGTCCATGTAAGCAGCCTGACGTCAAGTGTACTTGCAGGGCGTGTGACCTGCTCACTGCTGCCACTTATGACCGGAAGACTGCATAACTGCATAATTCACATTAACAAGTCCATTGCGGCCGGCCACCATCCCAATTTAAAAACCGGTAGCGGCCGTTGGGTGCTGCTTCTCGCAATCGGGACCACCCTGTAGTGGCTTGTTGGTGGTGCGTCATATGGTCATATTTGTGCCAGGAGTGAATTTCATTTGGGGAGTGTTTTGGAGCTGGCTCATTTGCAATAACTGTGTATGTAATACTCTGCAATTTTGCTGAAACACATTGTAAACACTGCTCTGTATAAGTCCACAACCACATCTGTTATTTCTCATTCTGCATGTTTTCCCTACCACACATTCCAGGGTGTTTGCTGCTGCCAGATTTGAAGGAGCTTGTATTTTTCTCTTTAATAGTTTTATTTTTATAGAAAAGCAAAAAGCTGAGTTTTAGGTGTTTATGATCCTAGCTGATGTTACCGGAGGGTCTGGTCCCAGAAAGGAACCCGGCTCAACAGATCGTAACTTTTATTTTTTGTTTAGAAATGTGGATGAACAGAGTTCAGATTTCTGTTCTTTATTCCTTTAATTTTGTGTAACGCTCATTCCCTGATTAATGATTGTTCTTTAGCTTCTGGAACCTGTTTTATGCATTCCTGTACTGTTCGCCTCAACATAAGGAGAAGTAGATTTAGGACTGAGTTTAGGAGGAACTTCTTCGCCCAAAGGGTTGTGAATCTATGGAATTCCCAGTGAAGCAGTTGAGGCTGCTTCATTAAATGTTTTCAGGATAAAGATAGTTAGTTTTTTGAAGAATAAAGGGTTATGGTGTTTGGTCGGAAAAGTGGACCTGAGTCCACAAAGGATCAACCATAATCTCGTTGACTGGCAGATCAGGCTCGAAGGGCCAGGTGGCCTACTCCTGGTTCTTATGTTCTTATTATGTTAGTTTCTGCAAGAGCTGCTTTCTTTTCCGTTTCCTGGTTCCAACTCAACTCAAAAACTTGTACTTTTCATTGTGGGCCTCTGGTTGCTAAGAAATTGTTTTGTTTTTTTAAGCCTGTAATTGCTTTTACGCTGTAAACCCTTAATTACAATGCAGACAAAGTTTAAAGTGAAACTAAAACCTATAGACATCCACTTAAACAAAGTAAGCTGAAACCTTATTGTTAACACACACATGAAACTTATTTGAGCTATATTTTCTAACATAAGCAATGCACTAATTATACTGAGAGTGGTAATGGTCTGGAACTTGCCCGTGAGGATAATGGAAGCAGAGACTATAAATTATTTCAAGCGGAAGTTGGTACTGAAACCTGCAGGGCTACGGGCATAGCGTGGGGTAATGGGACGAACTAGATTGCTTCATGGAGTGCTGGTACAGACCTGATGGGCTGAACGGCCGCCTCCTGTGGCCATGATTGCGAAAGAGCCATTGCCAACTCTGCCCATCTTGTCATGTAGCCTGGTGACATTCTCGAAGCTGACAGGTTTTTGATTGCACTTTTCTGTTTCATAATAAAATATTTTAAACTGTAATGAATCTCTGCAACCAATGTTTGATTCTTGGGACATTTTGCTGTGTTAACGGCTCTGTATAAATGAGTTATTGTCACAACCTCAATTTTAACACATTTAAAGGACATTTTAGAATATTTGGCTACCCATTGTGCTGATGTGATCATGTGTAACACTGCAGTGAGTGGAGCAGGATTGGATGGTAAGGAAGTAATTGCTGGAAAGCTATGGTTAATATTATGGCCTTGAAATACCTAGTGACTGAGGTATACTCATAACCACAATTTTCCAAAATATTTAATTTTATAAGCATTGTAGCGAAGTGACACTTATTACAAATCGTCTGGTGGAGGGTAAGGATTTGAGGAAACAATCCTAATTCATGGCTTTGGGTATACAAATTAAGCCACCAATTGATTGTGTCGATTCTCAAACCAGTCTGATTCACATACAATGATCTGCAGATCATCCCCAAAATTGTCCCCATTTCTCAAACTGGGCCCTGGATCAGGAAGAGTTCCTGTCGTAATATCTGGAGCACACGGTAGTATGTGGACCGTCTTTACTCTGTACTAGTTGTACTTGTGACGATAGTTACAACTCATCCTTGCTACAGCTCATTTTAGATTGTGTTTGTAGATGAGCATCTGCTTTGTTGACATCCTGACATTTGCTTTGGTCCTTCTCGTACAGCTGGGGCCTTGTTCATCCAAAACTGCTCAGTGTTCCTGAACTTTGTCACAGAATGGCAGAGCTCTCACTCGGTGGAGAGAGGTTCTTGAAGAACTTGTACCATTTTAAAAAGCAGAATCCTGGCAAGGTAAGAGCTTTATTGAACACATTGTAATTTCAGAGAAGTTCAGTGATTTTAAAGCACTTATTATATTTGTTCCCATCATGCAAGTGATTCTGCATTTTTGTTGAAAGAATGCGCCATTGTGTTTGGGATCTGTTGGCCCTATAGCCTTCCGGAGAGTTCCAAGATTGTATGATTTTTTTCACAAGTCATTCTGCATTCTCCATGAAAGCATTTAGAAGAGTTTGAATTCTCAAATCGGCTGAATTGTAATCCCTCCAAAGATGACTTCAACATTGTCTTTACAAAGGCAGCATTTTTCTTAAACATCTGGTCAGTGGCTCTGATACAATTAGTTACCTGTGTGCAGCGGTCACCAGGACATGTGGTGACTGGGGAATGGACAAGGCGAGTGGGGGATGAGGATGGGAAGGTGGTTGAGAGGCATGGCATGGATGGGAGAAAATATTGGGGGTGGAGGGGGCTCGCAATGGTTGAAGGCAAGGGGGGATATGTAAAGATCTAGGTGAGCAGGAGAGGATGGAGGTGGATAGAACTGAGTGAGTGAATGTGGGTAGGAGAGGTTGGATGAAGATGGAGGTGGATAGAACTGAGTGGATGAGGGTAGGAGAGGTTGGATGAGGATGGAGGTGGATAGAACTGAGTGGATGAGGGTAGGAGAGGTGAGATGAGGGTAGGAGAGGTTGGATGAGGATTGGGGGGCGATGTATTGCTAGGAGATATGTGGATGAGATTGCTTTAAAGTGACAGTAAGTGGTCTGATAAATTTAAAATCTTCAAGATCTCCCAAACCTGTAGTACCTGAAGCTTTTAGCGTATCTCCCAGATAATCCTTTAATGCCATTAGTGATGTGGGAATCATTATGGGAAGTAGTTCTGTATGGAAGTTGTGAATTAATTGTATCCGGATTGTTTTGTTCAGTTTTGCCTTTTAGTTTGCGGTGTGTTCACATTCCTGGCTGTAATTGGACGCTACATTCCTGGTCTCCTCCTTTGCTACGTCAGTTGTAAGTGCAGTTTTAATATATTTGACTTCTAGATACGTTAATTCTGTATAAAGTGAGTTATTTTCACTTGCTCTCTGTACTTCTCACTGTTGGTCTGTAGTGATGCTAAAAAGCAAAGTTCTGATTAAGCAGCTGAAATACAGCAGCTCTTTCACAAGCTCTATTGTATCCACGATGCACACTTCTTCTGCATGTACAATTAGCCTCGTGCCCCCACATCCACAAACACCCATTCCACCCCTAAAAAACAATCGCAAATCATTTTTCACAGCTACAATTGGTCACTCCTACATCACACTCCGGTTCATTGACTACAGCTCCACCTTAAACACCACCTAATCCCAGCCAAGCTCATATCCAAACTCCAAAACCTAGGACTTGGCTCCTCCCTCTGCAACTGGATCCTCGACTTCCTGACCCATAGACCACAATCAGTAAGGACAAACAACAACACCTCCTCCACCATAGTCCTCAATACCAGGGCCCCGCAAGGCTGCGTACATAGTCTCCGACTATACACCCTGTGTACACAACTGCGTGGTAAAACTTGGCTCCAATTCCCATCTACAAGTTTGTTCATGACATAGTGGGTCGGATCTCAAACAGCGATGAGTCAGAGTACAGGAGGGAGATCGAGAACCTAGTGGAGTGGTGTAACAACAACAATCTCTCCCTCGAGTCAGAAAAACTAAAGAGCTGGTCATTGACTTCAGGAAGCAAAGTATCGTACACACCCCTGTCAGTATCAACGGGGCTGAGGTGGTGATGGTTGACCGCTTCAAATTCCTAGGGGTACACATTTCCAAAAATCTGTCCTGATCCACCCACGCCAACGCAATGACCAAGAAAGCACTACAGTGCTTATAGTTTTTCAGGAAGGAAATTCAGCATGTCCATGTGGACCCTTACCAATTTTTACAGATGCACCAGAGAAAGCATCCTGTCGGGCTGCATCACAGCCTGTTATGGCAACTGCTCGGCCCAAGACCCCAAGAAACATCAGAGAGTCATGAACACAGCCCAGTCCATCACCCAAAACCACCTCCCGTCCATTGACTCTGTCTACACCGCCCACTGCCTTGGGAAAGTGGGCAGCATAATTATAGACCCTCCCACCTGGATTATTCTCTCTTCCAACCACTTCTATCAGGCAGAAGTTACAAAAGTCTGAGAACAGGCACTAACAGATTGGAAAAACAGCTTCTTCCCCGTTGTTACCAGACTGCTGAATGACCCGCTTATGGATTTAACTGATCTTTAACGCATCTTGTCTACTGTGTAGCGCTAAACTCCGTATGCTTCACCTGAGGTGTGTGTCTATGTATTTATATTGTGTATCTATCATACGTCCTATGTTTTTAATGTATGGGATGATTTGCCTGGACTGTATGCAGAACAATACTTTTCAATGTACCCCGGTACACGTGACAAATCTGAATCAAATCATGTATTTTCAGCCCAAGTATATTGAGCATTTTTGCTTCACCTGCTTAGTGTCACAGACTACATCTTGTCAGTGGACAGCAACAGCATGTGTGGCAATGACAGGATGTGAGCAATGTGACTGGTCACAGATTCAGGAGCAGGATGGGATCATTGAGTTGTTATGAAAGGATAGAAAAACAGATATGTATTTATATTGTGCTTTTTATGACTACTGGATGTCTCAAAGTGCTTTACAGTGAAACAAATATAAAGTCACTGCTGTAATACAATTAGCACTCGGTATGCTCCTTCAAACAAATGTATAATAACCAGATCATCTGTTTCTTGCGATGTTCGTTGGGGAATAAATATTGACCAGGACACCAGGGATAACTTCTTTGCTCTTCAGTAATGTATCACAGGATCTTTGAAGTCCATCTGATAGGGCAGATGGGGCCTCGGTTTATCATCTCATTGCAAAGACGGTGCTCCCTCTGCCCGCCCCTCTCTCTGCGCGCCCCTGTTACTATATTGAAGCCGACTTTGACTTTTACGCTCCATTCCTGGGGTGGAACTTGAAACCAGAATATTTTGATGGATGCGGGAAGGCCACCAACTGAGCCACAGTTGATGCACAGATATTGGTTCTGCCTCAATATTGAAACTGAAGATGTCCCTGACCTCCGTCACATACCTAATAGCAGGATTGACCACATTCTGGGAGTGAAGGAACTAAGCTTCATCTACAAGGTGCAATAAATTAGAGTGTTCTGGAGTTTGTGCTGTGGGTCTTTATAATTGAATCTTAACTTAAAGATTAATGTTTACAGTGACCTGGGTCAGGATTGAAATATAATGGGGCAGCATGTGCCAATTACAACAGTTAATTAGCTAACTCATTGCTCTACCTCTGTCCCAATACATTGTACACCTTACCTGTGAAATTAATTCTCCTGTATGGTTGTAATGCTATAAAAGCAGCAATAGTTTCTCGGCATTTTTATGAAAATTTTTGTTTGCCCTGATTAGATATCAGGACAGTGGACTTTAAAAGTACTGCCTGCCACACACTGCCCTGCTGCAGCCTTGCACTTGTCTCTTACTGAATCCGCAAAGAGCATCTGTTGGTGCCCAGATAACCTGGCTTACTCTTCAGAGTCTTCCTGATATGGTTTGTCACTCATATTTTTCACAAATTATTTCTTTTCCCCGCAGTGATTGGCGTACTGCTCTGGCCCTTGGCTATTTATCACCAGGTGAGCCTAAAGATTTATGCCAGAATTGAACCTGTTCTTAAGCGGCTGGATTTCAGCATGAAGGGATACATGTTGACAAAACAACGGGAACGGCAGTGTGAGTAATAGGCAGAACTTTACGATGGGTATATTTAACCGTTGTTGTTGCATGCTTTTAATTCCTATCTGACTGAACCTCGGGTGCATTTTATAAAAAACAATGTAACTTGGGATTAAGTGTGACACACACAACCCTAGCGTAACGGCTTTTCTTATGCTGTATATTAAAAAAGTTAAGGAACTTGCTTTACTTACAGAAATCATGTCCAGATTCATAGAACATAGAACATCCAGTGCAGAAGGAGGCCATTCGGCCCATCGAATCTGCACCGACCCACTTAAGCCCTCACTTCCACCCTATCCCCGTAACCCAATAACCCCACCTGACCTTTTTGGCCATGAAGGGCAATTTTATCATGGCCAATCCACCTAACCTGCACGTCTTTGAACTGTGGGAGGAAACCGGAGCACCCGGAGGAAACCCACGCAGACACGGGGAGAACGTGCAGACTCCGCACAGACAGTGACCCAGTGGGGAATCGAACCTGGGACCTTGGCGCTCTGAAGCCACAGTGCTATCCACTTGTGCTACCGTACTGCCTATCGTACACTAGAACTAATTGGTTTGAATGAACCCTGGCCTGGAGGAAGGACCATGTTGCTCAAATACAAATATCATGTGGTGTATCTTTAGTAATAAATTTGATTCAGCATATTTGAATTAAAGATAGTTAAAACTATTCCCAATCACGTATTGAAATACCAACATCTTGTTGAAATCCAAGTGTTCCGAGTTGTTCCACATTGGTCCTGTAGATGGAGACAATTCCTTACATCATCGTTGGCCACTCTTCTGCTAAGCACTTTAGTATTTGCTACTAATTTCAGAAAAGAGCTATATGACTCCTGTAAAAGAAAAGTTGCTGCTACCATTTGTCTCCTTTTGTTTTTGTTTATTTTTTTTAAAATTTAGCCTGCCCAATTCATTTTTTCCAACTAAGGGGCAATTTACCGTGGCCAATCCACCTACCTTTCACATCTTTTGGGTTGTGGGGGTGAAACCCATGCAGACACGGGGAGAATGTGCAAACTCCACACTGACAGTGAGCCAGGATCGAACCTGGCATCTTGGTGCCATGAGGCAGCCGTGCTAACCACTGCGCCGTCATGCTGCCCTGTTGTAAATAAATTTGACTATAGACGAACATACGAAATAAGTGAAGTAGACCATTCAGCCCATCAAAGCTGCTGTGCCATTCATTAATATCATACCTGGTCAGTTTGTGTTTCTCATTCCAAATTCTATCTACCCCCAATAACCTGATTCCCTTGTCTAACAGGAATCCATGTACTGCTGCATTAAAATGTTCAATGATCCGACCTCTACTGCCTTCTGAGGCAGAGAGTTCTAAACTCGCACAACCCTATGAGAGGGAAAATTTCTCCTGTGTCCTAAAAGGGCGATGCCAAATTTTAAAATATTGCCCATTCCAAGCATTAGTCTAGTAAATCTTCCCTGAACTGCCTCCCATGCATTTGCATCCTTCCTTAAATAAGGAGATCAATACGGTACACACAACTCCAGATACAGTCTCAGCAATGCCCTATATAGCTGAAACATAACCTGCCTACTTTTGTAATCCGTTCTCTTTGCAATAATGATAGCATTCCATGAGCCGCCTTATTTATTTGTTGTATCTGCATACTAACTTTTTGTGACTCGTACTCGAAGCTATGTTCCTGTATACCTTGGAATTTTGCAGTCGTTTTCCATTTAAATGACAATCTGCTTTTTCTTTTTCTTGCCAAATTGAATAGCTTCACATTATTTCATTTGCCAGACTTTTGTACACTCAATCAACCTACCTGTATCCATTTGCAACCTCCATATTTTCATAATGTACGTTCCTACCTATCTTTGTGTCATCTGAAAATTTAGCTACTGTGCCTTTTCTCCCCTCATCTCAGCCTTTGATATAAAATGATGAGGGGGCAGGGGAGGGTAGAATGTTGGTTTCAGTAGGCACGCATGGGCACAACCAGAAGAAAGGAGACAATGGCGGCCAAACAAAGGGAAACCCTGAAGTGCAGGGGCAGATCCACATGGTGAGTATGTTGGGGGGAGGGGGTGGTGGTGTGAAAAGCACCCCCGCCACCCCCAAAAAGCAGGATAGTCACCTGAAATGTCAGGGGACTCAATGGCTCTGTGGAAAGGTCCAGAGTCTTTGCCCACTTGAAGCCTGAGGGCCGACATAGACTTCCTCTGAGAGACCCACTTGAGGGAGGAAAGAGTTGGATAGGCATGCTAGGGGTCAAAGGCTAGGGGGGTGGCCATACTGGTCAATAAGAGAATGACATTTACTGCGACAGAGTCGGTGACGGGTCGATGGTGCGGGGGGGTGGGAGGGAGAAAAGAGATATGTCTTGTTCAGCGGTGCCCTGGAAGGGATAAGGTGTTTTGAGAAGATATCGCAAGGCACCAACGAATATATATCTGCAACCAGAGCAGGGAGGTCTCACCTTCCATATTCTGGGAGGCACTGAAGGCAGTGATAAGAGGGGAAATAATTGCATATCAGATGCTCAGCGACAGGAAAGGATAGGGTGGCTGGGCAAGGACTGTCTGTACTCCACAGCCCCAACCATTGAACTACTGGCAAAGAGGAAAATATTGCAAATAGAATTTGACCTGCTCTGCACCGAGAAAGCACCAACTCAGCCAAACATGGGGGACCTTCTACGGACATGCAGACAAGGCCAGCCGCCTGTTGGCTCACCAGCTGAGAAAGTAGCAGCCACAAGGGAGATGGTGCAGATGAAAGATAGGAACTGTAGACTAACCACGGCCCCAGATAAGATCAACAAGGCACTGAATACCTGTACACCTCTGAGGGGGATTCGAAGATGAGACTGTTCCTTGACGAACTGGACATACCCCCCCCAACTTACTCTACTCGATGCTGACTATAAACAGGTCTTGAAAGAAGTTGGTGAATGGCTTCCATGTGCTGTGGAATCCCTCTTCCGACCCACTGGTGGCAAATTTCATTTTCTCCAGCCTGAGAAATTCCGCCAGTTCGGACACCCAGTCTGCAGTCTTGGTTGGTGTTGCTGATCACCAATCAAGTAGGATGTTCCAGCAGCTGATCAGGGAGGCAAAGGCTAAGATGTCGGCCCCCTACCCCGTGAAGAGCTCTGGCTGATAACCCGAAGACCAGCACTTTTGGGCATGGCTCCACCCTCAGTCCCAGAAACCTGGCCTCAAAGAAGATTGTCCAGTACCCGACAAGTCTGGGGTATGCCTAGAACATGTGTAGTTGGCCAGACCTCCCAGGCACCATTTGCATTTGTCCTCAATCTCCAGAAAGAACCCACTCATTGAAGTTCTGGTTAGATGCTCTCTGTGCACCACCTGTAGCTACGTTAGGCTCAGCCCTGCGCAAGTGGAGGTGAAGTTCGCCCTGTGCAGTGCTTCGATGTACGGTCCTCCCATTCTTTCCTTGTCTCGTCCAGGTGGAAGAATCTCTCTTCCAACTGTCACTCGTACATGTCCGCAGAGTTTCCCTTCCCTGGGTCACCTGCGTCCAGCAGTTGGAGGTTTACAGCATGAAAACAGGCCCTTCGGCCCAACTTGTCCATGCCACCCATTTTGTAACCACTAAGCTAGTCCCAATTTCTCACATTTGGCCCATATCCTCTATACCCAGCTTTCCCATACAACTGTCTAACTGCTTTTTGAAAGTCAAAATTGTACTCGCCTCTACTATTGCCCCTGGCAGCTCGTTCCAGACACTCGCCACCCTCTGTCTAAAACAATTGCTTCTCTGGACCCTTTTGTATCTCTCCCCTCTCACCTTAAACCTATGCCCTCTAGTTTTAGAATCCCCTACCTTTGGGAAAAATGGTGACTGTCTACCTTATCTATGCCCCTCATTTTTTTATAGACCGTAGAAGATCCCAGGGAAAAAAGTTCCAACTTTCCAGGCTGCGCGCGCACGCACTGTCCTGGTATCTGGGGCTGCATCGTTGTTTCCGGAGGAGGTTTGTGATGTGAATGTATCTCGGGTCGTTGTTCCTTGGCAACTGGAACATCTCTGTATATTTCCCCCAGGGTTGCTACTCTATTGTATGTGTACATGTCCCTAACCAACAGTCCCCTCGTCCTGTCTGCAACTTTTATTGCGGAGTAAACCTGTGGTTACTGCGTATGGGGGCCGTGGTTACTGCGGATGGGGGGCCGTGGTTACTGCGGATGGGGGGCCGTGGTTACTGCGTATGGGGGCCGTGGTTACTGCGGATGGGGGGCCGTGGTTACTGCGGATGGGGGGCCGTGGTTACTGCGGATGGGGGGCCGTGGTTACTGCGGATGGGGGGCCGTGGTTACTGCGGCTGGGGGGCCGTGGTTACTGCGGCTGGGGGGCCGTGGTTACTGCGGATGGGGGGCCGTGGTTACTGCGGATGGGGGGCCGTGGTGCACTTTGGTTAGTCCAAAGTGTTGCTTCATTTTGTACCATGTCCAGAGCGTGGCAGCTACCACTGGGCTCCTCCAGTCTTCGGCCGGTGGAGGGGATGGAAGAGCGACTGTGATTAGGGCTTGGAGAGACAGGAAGTGGAACCTGGGCAGCACGTTCATTTTGATCATTTGTATTCTCCCTGCAAGGGAGAGCGCGAGTGGACTCCACCTCTGCAGGTCCTTTTTGACTTCCTCCACCAGACTCGTCGAGTTCCATTTGTGGATCGTGTCAGTCATGGACTACTTGGATCCCTAGGTAGCAACGTTTGGTCTGGACTTGCTTAAATGGCAGTTCCCCCAGCTCTACCCCTCCCTCTCTGTGCGTTTACAGGAAAGATCTCTGGAACCTGTAGGGACGGTCTACATCTGAACCAGAACAGGACTAAGATCCTTGCTGGCGGGTTTGCTAGTGCTGTTGGGAGGAGTTTAAACTAATTCAACAGGGGACGGGACGCAGACTGTTAGCAGAATCGGGACAGTGTATAACAGAAAAACAATCCAGTCAGAGGGAATACAGAGATAGTAAGCTTAAAGGGAGTAAGGCAATGCTGGATGGCCTCTGCTTTAATGCCAGGAGCATAACAGGTACAACGGATGGGTTATGGGCAAGGATTGACATGTGGAATTGTAATATAGTAACCACGGGCAGCACGGTAGCATTGTGGAAAGCACAGTTGCTTCACAACCGGGTTCGATTCCCGGCTTGGGTCACTGTCTGTGCGGAATCTGCACGTTCTCCCCGTGTGCGCGTGGGTTTCCTCCGGGTGCTCCGGTTTCCTCCTACAGTCCAAAGATGTGCAGGTTAGGTGGATTGGCCATGATAAATTCCCCTTAGTGTCCAAAATTGCCCTTAGTGTTGGGTGGGGTTACTGGGTTATGGGGATTGGGTGAAGGTGTGGACCTTGGGTGGGGTGCTCTTTCCAAGAGCCGGTGCAGACTCGATGGGCCGAATGGCCTCCTTCTGCACTGTAAATTCTATGATTCTATGATCATGGAGATGTGGTTGAGGGAGGGGCAGGATTGGAAGCTCAACATTCCGGATATAGAATTTTCAGATGAGACAAAGGAGGGGTAAAAGAAGAGGAGGCATTGCACTATTAGTTAAGGAGTCAGTTACTGTGATATGATATCTTGGGAGTGGGCAGTTGGTCTTTCTCCCTCGGGTCTCCTGGAGGAATATTACATCAGCTTTCAGACTTTTCAGATGGGCGAAGACTCTGGATCTTTCCACCGGCTGTTAGTTCCAACTGAGTATTCCGACAGGTGTTTCTGTCTAAAACCCCCCTCCCTCCACAAGACAGAGGAGCAGAATTAGGCCGCTCGGCCCACTGCGTCTGCTCCGCCATTCAATCATGGCTGATATTTTTCTCAGCCCAATTCTCCTGGGTTTTCCCATAACCCCTGCTGATCAAGAACCTATCTATCTCTGTATTAAAGACACTCCGTGATTTGGCCTCCACAGCCTTCTGCGGCAAAGGGTTCCACAAATTCACCACCCTCTGGCTGAAGAAATTCCTCCTCATCTCTGTTTTAAAGGGTCGTCCCTTTAGTCTGAGATTGTGACCTCTGGTTCTAGTTTTTCCTACAAGTGGAAACATCCTCTCCACGTCCATTCTATCCAGGCCTCGCAGTAGTTTCAATAAGATCCCCCCCCCCCCCTCATCCTTCTAAACTCCCAACGAGTACAAACCCAGAGTCCTCACCGTTCCTCATACAACAAGCTCTTCATTCTAGGAATCATTCTTGTGAACCTCCTCTGGACCCTTTCCAAGGCCAGCACATCCTTCCTTAGATACGGGGCCCAAACCTGCTCACAATAATCCAAATGGGGTCTGACCAGAGCCTTATACAGCCTCAGAAGTACATCCCTGGTCTTGTATTCTAGCCCTCTCGACATGAATGCTATCATTGTATTTGCCTCCCTAACTGTCGACTGAACCTGCACGTTAACCTTAAGAGAATCGTGAACAAGAATTCCCTCTATGCTTCTGATTTCTTAAGCATTTCCCCATTTTGGAAATAGTCTATGCCTGCATTCCTCCTTCCAATGTGCATAAGCTCTCACTTTTCCACATGGTATTCTATCTGCCACTTCTTTGCCCACTCTCCCAGCCATTCCAAACCTTCTGCAGCCCCCTTGCTTCCTCAATACTACCTGTTCCCCCCTCTATCTTTGCATCAAATGCAAACTTAGCAACAGTGCCTTCAGTTCCTTCTTCCAGACCCAGACCTCGTGGGGTCAGCCATACCTTGTGGATGTGCCTCTGCACTCCCGGGATTCCCAATGACGCCTCTGCACTCCCGGGATTCCCAATGACGCCTCTGCACTCCCGGGATTCCCAATGACAGCTTGCCCTCGACCTCCGTGTTTCAAGAAATTGCTATATTTGCATATTTATTTGCAATACATTCACCTTAGAAAATCTGGACTGATATTTAACTATTAATGGATGCTTTTAATGAGACTGAGTAACTGAAGTGTCATTCAACCTCTCTGGCCCAGAAAGGGAATATTTGAAACTGTGGAGTCTCCTTCATGTAGTTAATTGTTTCATGAGATATCTTTAATTTATGTTTATTACCATTCCTTTTGTTTCTTTTCTCATTGTTTTATTTCTGTTCCTGTCCATGATTTGATTCAAATTCACAATTTCCAGTACCACCATTGCTGTTGCTTTTGTATTCCTTTAAATCTATTTAGTTAAGAAGACGAGATGGTTGATATTAATGAAGGCGTTCAGATGTCCTGTTATAAGCTCAGTGTATCAGATTTGCAGTGTAAATTATTTTAGTTCAAATTTGTTGGAAATAAAGTCTAACTAATTGCTGATGTTACAAGATGCCCGACTACAGCACTTTGTGGACGCAAACTGAAAGAATAGAGCAGTTCCAATAACCACCTTTAGCATCTTTTCTCTGGTTTATTCCAGTGCGTCACCAAACAATGAGTGTCAGAACTCCAGATGATGGAAGTGATAGTGAAGCTGAATTAGCTGCCTTCTGCCCTAAGGTACAGATCACATTTTTCTCCTGAAAGCAGTATCTCAGCGACTCAAACTCGCCCCTTGTGTTTTCCTTGGGCTCCTTCACCACCCCTTATTCGCTGTCCTCAACCATCGTCCCCACCACTCTCGCTCTCATTGGTCCCGTCCCCCCCCTCCCATCCCATCCTCCCCAACATTGTTAGGCCCTCCTTGGGATTGCCCCCTCCCAAACACACTGCTTGATCACCTTGGGAAAGCAAACTCCCCTCCAGCTGCATTGCCTTAGGAATCTCCCCCCCCCAAACTCCCACACAGCTGGATTGCCTCAGGAGGACCCCCCCACCCCACCCAAATCCCCATACAGCTGGATTGCCTCAGGACCCCCCCCCCCCCCCCCACATTGCTGGATTGCCTCAGGAACCCTACCCCCACACAGCTGCAATGCCTCTGGAACCTCCCCCCAAATCCCCACACAGCTGGATTGCCTCAGGAACCCACCCCCACATAGCTGGATTCCCACAGGAACCTCCCCAACACAGCTGCAATGCCTCAGGAACCCCCCCCCCCAAATCCCCACACAGCTGCATTGCCTCAGGAACACCCCCCGCCCCCCCCCCCCCCCACCCTGCTCATCTCACCAACTTAAAGAACTTAAAGTTTTTAAATCTTTACAATTCGCTGTGGAATTTCAATACCAATGTGGTGTTTGAAATGGATCAGTTGGATTGTAAGTTAATAAATCCCTCAATGTCTCAGCAGCCTGAGGATAGCTTTTCACAGTAACTTCATTGTAATGTTAATGTAAGCCTACTTGTGACAATGAAGATAGTGGATTTATAGTTTGTTCATTGAGATTCAGTAATGCTTTATTGTGGAATCTGGGACAATCATCTTGAGGTTTTAAAAGAGGTCAGATGGCGTTCAACAGAAATTCCCTGAAATCAAAGAATCATTATTAATATTTAGAAATTAAATTCCGATCTCTCTCCTGCTCTTAATGAGTGTTTAAACTGCTACGTTGTCTACTTTGTAAATTCAAATTTGTATAATGCTGAAACAATTTTCTTATGGCAGTCTCTACAATGAGCTTTCCAGGCTCAGGTGATCATTATCGCACTATTGTTGATGGGAGCTTGCTGTGCACAAATTAGTTGCAACATTTTCTACATTAAACAGTGACTCCACTTCCGAATTACTTTGTTGCTTGTAAAGCACTTCGGGAGGGGGTGGCACGGTGGCGCAGTGGTTAGCACTGCTACCTCACGGTGGCGAGGAACTGGGTTCTATCCCGGCCCTGGATCTCTGTCCGTGTGGAGTTTGCACATTCTCCCCGTGTCTGCGTGGGTCTCACTCTCACAACCCAAAGATGTGCAGGGTAGGTGGATTGGCCACGCTAAATTGCCCCTTAATTGGAAAAAATAATTGGGAACTCTAAATTTATATTAAAAAACAGTAAAGCATATGTACAGTGATCATGCAAGGCGCTGTATGAATGCACGTTTTCCTTTTTAAATTAAGTTGAAATCCTTATTTCTTTCTCTTATGTTTCCTGTACCGAAAGCTTGATGACTCCAGGATTGCTCAGGAACTGGAAATTTCAGACTCTGAGCATTCTGATGCTGAAGTGTCGTACGCTGAGAACGGAACTTTCAATTTATCCCGAGGACAGACTCCAATAACAGATGGCTCTGAAGGCAAGTTCTTGAGTTTTGATGGAAGCCTGATTAAATGCCTTATTTTAATATTCAAAAATCCAGAAAATCATCTGCAGTCAAACCTTTTTCAATAGGTGAATTTTGTTACATTTTGTAAAGGTTGTGTGTCAGCTATCAACCCAATTCTATATTCTATAGGTGTTCTGTTGATGTGCCACACACCAAGAGATGACAGTTCATTCATTGATTTTTTTTTTCTTACCCAATCTTGAGTCACCTTGCTGTCCCTGTGATCTAGGATATCTGCAGTGGATGAGTGATTCAGGCTCTTGCAAGACTGATATTGAGTGTTTTCTCACTTATTTGACACAATAATTGATTTGAGTGTCTCCATCTGTGTGTTCAACAGCTACAGAGTATTTTTTTTAAAAGGTGTGAAACATTTAAATGTTCAGAGATTTGGATGAACTTGTACAAGAAGCACAATGTTAGCCTGTCGCACAGCAAGCAATAAGGAAGTCTTGCTACAATTGGTCAAGACATTTGATGAGACCTCACTTGGAGCACTGTACACTGATTTTCTCCATTTTAAAGGCAGGATATTTGCATTAGAGGCGGCATAGCAAACGTTCACTAGATTGGTCCCTGGGACGAGAGGGTTGTTCTTATGATAAGATGCTGAGAAAACTGGGTCTATGTTCTCTGGAGTTTAGGAGAATGAAAGGTGATCTCAATGAAGCAGACGAGCATGAAGGGACTTGGCGGTGGAGTCATTGAGAGGTCGCACCCCTGTCTGGAAACTTGAACATGGGGACACAGTCTCAAGCTAAGAGGTTTAGGACTAAGATGAGGAGAAATTTCTTCATCCAAAGGATTATGAATCTTTGGAATTTTCTGCAATGGACAAATATTTGGGGTCACGGAATCATGACATATGGACAGCAAAAGGGGAAGTGGAGGCAGAATATCGGCCATGATTGTGTTGAAAGGCGGAGCAGGCTTGAGGGACGACATGGTTCACTTCTAGTATTTCTTATGTTCTAAGAATACAAGTTCACTACAATCCTCATAATGGTCACATAACAGAAATATGCGAATGAAATACTTCACTAACTTTAATTTATCTTGCGCTTAGATCTTGATCGTCATAGTGACCCGGAGGAGTCGTTTGCGAGAGATCTACCAGAATTTCCCTCCATAAACCCAAATGTGACTGGAGTGGATGACGATGATGATGATACCAGCCTGGGTATTCCAAGTGCGCCCTACCAGACTTTGGCACAGGAAGATGAGAGCCTGTTTTCTGATCAGGAGGATATTGATGTAGATATATCCCTCAGTGGGCTGCCATCACCTCTGAATTTCACAGGTAACCAGGGCCTTTCTCTGGCAGGGGCAATAGCCAGCAATATGATGGCAGCTGCACTATCAATCCCAGATCAAGAAGCCCAAATGGTGAGGGACAATCCTCCGAGGGTTGCTTCACAGACCTGTCATGAACACTCAGGTACAGAAATGGACACTGATGCAGAAGGGGATGATTTTGAACTGTTGGATCAGTCAGAGCTCAATCAATATGAGAACATCGCTTCACAGGATCGGGGCTCACGGCAACAACTGAAGTCAGGGTTCCTTTCAAACTTCCTCCGAAAACAGTAGGTGTGTTGGTGTTGCAATGACACCACATTGGACCTAGTTGATATTCATCAGAAGACAAGGTTGCCATAATACCCTCGTTGCAATACCACTGATGTGTCTGCTTTTCCTGCTGCTGTTGTGCATAGTTTAAAATAGTGATTGTCCCCGGTGGTTTTCATTTCTTCCTCGTGATGGACAGAATTTCACAGCTAAGAGAGATGTAGAATTTATTGCTGTCTGCAATTTCAGGTTTGCTTGGTATCCCTTGACTTTGAAATGCTGTCATCCCAGAAAATGTTTTTGCAAGAAATGGTGAAGCGTTCTGCAACATCCGGACTTAAATTGCGCTAATCAACAAGTGTTCGTTTTTTTAAGGGATAGAAGTTCTGCAATCTTTCATATGGTATTTTTGATGCAGTTTTTGTCTCATTGATATGAAAACTAATTACCTGTAAAAATACATCATCTGTTTATCGAAGTATCTTCTGTGCTCCTGCTACAGAAAGTAGAAACCATCCACAGAATGTTGTTGACAGGCAAGGTATTGATGCAGGTAGCGCAGGCATAATTTGATTTGTTGGATTGTAATCTCATCAGATTTAGAAAATACATCATTTAGCACTCATTCGTGAGGATTAGGGTTGTGCATTGAAGAGCCGTTATCCACTTTTCAGTAAGCGAAATGCACTGGAGAGCAAAGTTCATCATCAGCAAAGATTAATGTTGCTATTGTTCATTCAGAATAACGGGATTAAAAAAATTCCAGGATTAAAACTGAGCTCTACCCTCAACCAGAGGCTGCAATAACGAGATTGTTTAGTGGGAGAGGAGGCTGGGCTTTCTGGGAACATAAACATAATGCAAGCTTTATTGTTTAATTCACCAATTTCAAGAAAGGTCACAATCTATCAAAACTGAACAGTGAGTAGACAGTTTATAACTAATGGAGGCTTCTTTTTAAACCCGTGCAAAGAAATCTGCAGGATTTCTTTAATACTTAGTGATTTATATTTTATCTGTTTCATACTGAAAATTGCTTTATTCTGAGGCCTTGCATTGTTTGCTGAATAATCCTCTGATTTTGCAAACACCATTTTTTCATTGTGCTGTTTATTTTTGTGGCCATGATTAAGCTGAGCTTCCTGCTCCAGCTGCACCATTCACTACAATCCATCTCTGTTTGAACACTTCCATCCTGCTTTATAACATCACTCCATTCTAGGTAAGAAAATGATCAGTCCTTATTGGTGACCACGTTTATCAGGCTGTTATATCCATAATCTACACGATTAGACCTGAGGATTCAAAAATGGCTGAATTTGGAATAGGTTATGTGGGTGTGAGCTAGCACTGCATATGAATGCCACCTGTGCAGGTAAAGCTCAAAGACTCGGGCTGTGAACAGTAAGGGATGCTGCCTCTTCTGCCTCCTTTAGAATAGATCAGAGATGCAGCTATGGGAATGGATTGGATGGCAGAGGGATCTGGGTTGGTTTGCTGGACCTCCCAGACTCTACAATGATCCGGTATCTACTGTTCCTCCTATGTGGAGAAATTTAAACCTTAATCTTGCAATAGACGGAACCCAATGCTGCAGTTGTGCAGTTTGTCAGTGAATAATAGATGGTATCCCATGCCCTTTTAGAATATTGCAGCTCCCCTCTAACCAAAAGCAGTCTTTCTGTCTGCAGTAATTTAAATGTAATTTTACATTCCCTTTCCACCAAGAATTCATCAGTAACATTTGCCCAATTAGGGGAGGAAAAAGCAAATTGAAGTATTTTATGAAATGGAAAATTAGATTTGAACTATGCGGTGTTGATGAGTGCAGTGTGTGGTGTAACCCAAAACTGAGCACTATACATAGGAGTGGTCATTTGATAATTGTTGGTTTGAGTCAGGCACAGACACTTTTGTTTAAAATTTTTTCATACATGTTCATTATTCTTTGAAGCAGTTTTTTAAATGAATTATTTGACATTGTAGGACTTTGGTCTTTTGTAGCTTTTTAATACAAAATCAAAATACTGCAGGCCCTTAAAATCTGGAATTAGAAAATGCTGGCAGCACTCCACAGCTCAGACAGCCACAGTGGTCAGAGAAGAGAGTTAATATTTAAGGTTGATGACTTTTCTATATTAAACTTTTTAACATCTTGCTCCAGTACACAATGAGAGGCTGGTTATATGATTTCTTATCCTGGATTAGCTGCTGGCTGTACAGGCAGCAAAGGAACCATTGACTTGTCTACTACACCAGAAAGTAAATACAATCTATCATTGTACTTTATGGATTAATAAGTGTTGAAGCTTTTCCTGGATATAATATACTGTCCTCCTTTCCCTCTGATCCAGCCCTGTCCGGAATCAATGCAAACTCTGGAGCTTTGTAGCTGTTGCATTCTCAGTGTTTATTTCAAATAATATGTTGGGCTGTGGTTATTAGTTTGATTTTCTAGCAAAGCCGCTGTGGTCATCAGTCTTTAATCCATGCCTGCTGTTATTAATTTGGGCGGCCGGTAGCACAGTGGTTAGCACTGTTACTTCACAGAGCCAGGGTCCCAGGTTTCATTCTCGGTTTGGGTCGCTGTCTGCGGAGTCTGCACATTCTCCCCGTGTCTGCATGGGTTTCCTCCAGGTGCTCCGGTTTACCCCCACAAGTCCCGAAAGATATGCTGTTAGGTGAATTGAGCATTCTGAATTCTCCCCGTGTACCTGAACAGGCGCCGGAGTGTGGCGACTAGGGGCTTTTCACATTAACTTCATTGCAGTGTTAATGTAAACCTACTTGTGACAATAGATTATTATTACACTGTAAAAGAGAAGTGCATTTCAGAACAGAAAGCAACAGCACCTGAAATTTCAAATTGCACACAACTTATTGATCACTTAAATCTTTTGGAAATCATATAAATTATGTACATATTGATCTGTTTTAAAACTTCAGTTATTTTAAAAAGCTAGTGATGAGCTTAAGCTTTTGAGTTTTTTGAGATGGAGCTTTCTCTTACTGAGGATCCTGTGGTGTGTTTGAAACCTGTTGCAGCCAAAGTGTATTCATTAGAAGCCCAGACAATTAGAATTGGTAGTTAGATAATGCAAATTGCATTGAACTGTTGTGTAAAATGTGCAGGATTTGTGTGGACACATGTATTTTTGATGTTGTGTGATCCTCAATGTCACTTTTGTGTATTTAAAATATTTCAAAATATTCATTTTCAGAGTTTATAACTGACCTGATCCATTTGAAAGTTTTGTAGAAAAGTCAGTTTATTTTTGAACCATTCATTAAACTGATTTCTAAAAATGTGAATGGAATGTGTGGCTGATTTTTAGTGGTATATTTGGCTGCAAACCGAGTCCTGACAGGTTTGCCTGTAAATGTGCTTTATCTCCGGTATTGCTTTCTGTTTTGCTTTTTTCCCCATAACTCTGCAATGCCAGCCTCTGCCATTGCTGCTCTGAATCCTATTACAGGTGAGAATAGGTCAAATTACCTTTCCTGTATCCCTTCCAGTAGATAGGCACTTTGCCTGCAACTGCATATGGGTAACTGAAACCATGTACCCATATGCCTGCAACAGTAGCGGACTCGCCAACACTAAGGACATTCAAATGGTCATTGGATAGACATACGGACGATAAGGGAATAGTGTAGATGGGCTTTGGAGTGGTTTCACAGGTCGGCGCAACACCGAGGGCCGAAGGGCCTGTACTGCTCTGTTATGTTCTATGTTTGGGAAGCTATGTAAAGTCACCATAATCCCAGATGATCATAGTGCTCTCGGTCAAAGGGGAAAGCACCCTAACTGGTGGTGATTTAGCCTGAGGAGCACTCAGGCGAAGAACAAGGTTGAGAAGGTGGTGCCTTCATGAATAACCTCAGCCCGTAGGGGCATCGAACCTACAACGTGGGCCTCGCTCGACAACACAAACCAGCTGTCCAGCCAACTGAGCTACTGTTCAATATGTTTCTTGACCATTGTACTGATGGAAGTTTTTTAATCCACTCTGTCTCGGTTTCTCACATTGTGTTTAAAACTCGTCTCTCGGAGAAATGCTCGCAGTTCAGGGAGATAGGAATCCGGAGCAGAAGTCGGCAATTCAGCGCTCAGCCTCCGAGCCCCCGCCCACCTGTTCCCAGCGCTTCTGTGTCAGAAATACATTTATCTCCTTCCACCCATTGAATGACCGATCCCAGCGCCCTCTGCGGGGGGGGGGGGCATTGTGCGCCGCTCGGCCAATGGGAGCCAGCATTGCTGCGCCGCTCGGCCAATGGGAACAGGCGTTGCTGCGCCGCTCGGCCAATGGGAGCGAGCATTGCTGCGCCGCTCGGCCAATGGGAACAGGCGTTGCTGCGCCGCTCGGCCAATGGGAGCGAGCATTGCTGCGCCGCTCGGCCAATGGGAGCAGGCGTTGCTGCGCCGCTCGGCCAATGGGAGCGAGCATTGCTGCGCCGCTCGGCCAATGGGACCGAGCACTGCTGCGCCGCTCGGCCAATGGGAGCAGGCGTTGTTGCGCCGCTCGGCCAATGGGAGCGGGCATTGTGCGCCGCTCGGCCAATGGGAGCCAGCATTGCTGCGCCGCTCGGCCAATGGGAGCAGGCGTTGTTGCCCCGCCCGGCCAATGGGAGCGAGCATTGCTGCGCCGCTCGGCCAATGGGAACAGGCGTTGCTGCGCCGCTCGGCCAATGGGAGCGAGCATTGCTGCGCCGCTCGGCCAATGGGAGCAGGCGTTGCTGCGCCGCTCGGCCAATGGGAGCGAGCATTGCTGCGCCGCTCGGCCAATGGGACCGAGCAATGCTGCGCCGCTCGGCCAATGGGAGCAGGTGTTGCTGCGCCGCTCGGCCAATGGGAGCGAGCATTGCTGCGCCGCTCAGCCAATGGGAGCGAGCACTGCTGCGCCGCTCGGCCAATGGGAGCAGGCGTTGTTGCGCCGCTCGGCCAATGGGAGCAGACGTTGTTGCGCCGCTCGGCCAATGGGAGCAGGCGTTGTTGCCCCGCCCGGCCAATGGGAGCGAGCATTGCTGCGCCGCTCGGCCAATGGGAGCGGGTGTTGCTGCGCCGCTCGGCCAATGGGAGCGAGCATTGCTGCGCCGCTCGGCCAATGGGAGCGGGTGTTGCTGCGCAGTGTGGCCGCAGGTGGGGCCTGGGCTTTAGGCCCGAGCCTCCGGAATGTCGGAGACTCTGATCCGGGAGCAGCGCCGGGTTTAGGCAGCAATACGGTCGCGGAGACTCATCCGGGTGGGTGAGAGGGAGGCGCCCCTTCGGCCTATCACCCCCCCCACCCACCCCACCTCCGGCTGTCCCTCTGCCCTTTCGGCCCATCGTCCCCCAGGCTGTCCCTCGGCCCCAACCCTCTTCAACTTTCAACAAACCACCTCACACCCAACACACAAACCCTCATCTGCCTGTGTCCGCTCTGCCTTCACAACCCACCGACAAAACCATCGCCCTCTTGGTGATAATCACACATTTTGCGAATGGGCAAATTGGGGCTAATTTGTAAAATTATGTTGTCAACATTCCTCATCATTTGACCTGATATCCTGGTATTTGTTGCTGGCAGAATGTAATTATTGTCCATTCCTGGGTGCCCTTTGACGGACTAAGCAGAGCTTGGGCCTCTCCCATGTCTTATTTTCCCTTGAATGAAAATGAAATGAAAATCGCCGATTGTCACAAGTCGGCTTCAATGAAGTTACTGTGAAAAGCCCCTAGTCGCCACATTCCGCCGCCTGTTCGGGGAGGCTGGTACGGGAATTGAACCGTGCTGCTGGCCTGCCTTGGTCTGCTTTCAAAGCCAGCGATTTAGCCCAGTGTGCTAAACAGCCCCTTCCGAAATATATCTCAGAATATTTTACTATATTAGTTTCTATCCAATCTGCTACCTTTTTTAGCATTTAAAAAAATATTTCGAGTACCCATTAATTTTTTCCAGTTAAGGGGCAGTTTAGCGTGGCCAATCCACCTACCCTGAACATCTTTGGGTTGTGGGGGCGAATCCCACGCAGACACGGAGAGAATGTGCAAGCTCCACACGGACAGTAACCCGGGTCCCCGGCACCGTGAGGCAACAGGGCTAACCACTGGGCCACGCTATCTGCTATCCTTGTCTATATGTTTCTGAGCTCTCTTCACACTTGTGCTCTCCATTTTTCTGTTTTTATGTTTCCACACTCTGTAATCCAAGTTCATAATTGATTTATACGGTTTGGTCCCGATGCACATCACTAATGCAGCCTGTAAAAGATCCATTATGCCAAAACGTCATTTTCTGTACTCGAACCAACTTGTCCTTGCTCCCACTCCCTTCAATTCCTTGGGTCTTGTACTACGCACCACTGTGTTATACAACTCTGGAAAATTCATAAACGCAATCTGCACTGCACTTATTTTGTCAATACACTTCTAATTACTCAAAAAACATTTATTAAATTATAACGACCAATAATCAGAGAGCATGAGATCAAATCTTGTTGTGATAGTTTTAGAATTTGACTTTACTTTTTTTTTTAGAAAGGTCAGGAAATAGAGTAAAAATGATTGTACAGTTGTTAGATTGGGGCTGGTTTAGCACAGTGGGCTAAACAGCTGGCTTGTAATGTGGAACAAGGCCAGCAGCGCGGGTTCAATTCCTGTACCGGCCTCCCCAAACAGGCACCGGAATGTGGCGACTAGGGGCTTTTCACAGTAACGTCATTGAAGCCTACTTGTGACAATAAGCGACGATTATTATTATTAGATTGATGTAAAAACCTAACTGGTTCACAAATGTGTTCTTTTGGGAAGAAAATGTGCTGTCCTTATCCACTCTGGCCTTAATGTAATTGCAAACCACTTGATTTTATCAAGACAGCTCACCTCCACCTTGGGAGAATTATGGATGGACAATTAATGCTGACCTTGTCACTGACACCCACATCCTAAGAAGGGACTGATTGTGACTTTTTGCATTTTTCTTTCAGGATAGCCTACAAGAGCGATGGCCATGTTTCGTACCGGTATCCTTGTTCTAACAGCTCCAATTTCGCTTATCCCATTACGTATTGCTCCAGTTTTGGCAGAAACTGCGAAAATAGTTAAGGATGTTTTATATGTGCATTTGCATCCAGGATTGGGACTGGCAGGCAATTATATTCAGCCTAATCCAGTATACATCCCAGCAAACCATGAGGTTTCTCAACTACTAACTAATCTTTACGCAAAAAGTTCTTATGTGTGCAGTCACCTGGACATCAGGGTAGTTCTCTCAAATGTTAAGAATCACACTTCAACTCAGCAGCCGTTTTCATCAGTCCAGATGCTGTCTGAACCACCAGAGGTGGTTTTAACAGACTACAAAATTACAGATTTAAACCAATCCAATTTAGTTATGCAATGCTTGGAAAAATATACTATTGGATGTTACACGTGTAAACCCAATTTGAGAGCTGTTTATTTACCATGTGATATAAATGGTACAGAGAGCATTCCCTGTTCTGATACGGAAGATTCCGGTTTATGTGAAATTATTCCAAGTTACAACGATGTTGTGTTAGGTGGAACCTTTGACAGACTCCATCCTGCTCACAAGATCCTTCTCAGCATATCCTGTCTGCTAACAGGAAAGCGTTTGATAATTGGAGTGGCTGATGGAGAACTGCTTAATAGTGAGTATTATCTTATCTACGGCTCCTGGGTGTAATTCCCGAGGTATAATATGTGTTCTTTGGGTAATGTGCGCACACGTCAATAATGCCTTGTGAATCCGTCATAAATTATGAAATTTGTAATGTCTGAGCAGATACAAAAACTGCTGTAAAAGCAGGTACTCATTTATTTTGTTGTAAAGAGGGAAGCTTTGTTTATGTAAAATGTAAGTACTTGAACAAACTAAAGGGATGTGAATTGCTCCAGTCTATTTAATTGGGAAATGGGAATTGCGGGGATTAGAAATGTGAGCAGCAGGGATGAGAAATTTTCATTTGGTGGATTTCCGACATTGGCCTTTTGGAAATCAGCCATTTTAATCAGAAGCTCAGACATTCAGCCGAGGTAGGTGGTTGAATAAAATTGCACCCTTGTCAGTCAGTGAGAGCGGGAACTGAGGAGCAGCAAAAACAGGAGAGACTGAGTCTCTCACTCCTCCAATCAAAGATTCTGTCTCTGACACTTGCTACTTCATCTCCTTCAATCATGGATTTCTTCCTCTGAAGCTGCTGCTCTCTCCCATTGTTCGCGGCTCCTCGATTTACAATTTTGGTCAGTCCTGCATGAGATTTCCAGCTGCACTATCCTGCTGTAAGGCCAGAATGGCGGTATCTGAAGTGGGGAGTTTGCCCCAGCTGGAGTACTGTGTGCAATTCTGGTCACCACATTATAGGAAGGATGTGATTGCACTGGAGGGGGTGCAGAGGCGATTCACCAGGATGTTGCCTGGGATGGAACATTTAAGTTATGAAGAGAGGTTGGATCGGCTTGGATTGTTTTCTCTGCAGCAGAGAAGACTGAGGGGCGACCTGATCGAGGTGGACAAGATTGTGAGGGGCATGGATAGGGAGCAGCTGTTCCTCTGAGTTAAAGGGTCAGTTCCGAGGGGGACACAAGTTGAAGGCGAGGGGCGGGAGGTTTAGGGGGAATTGAGGAAAAACATTTTTACCCAGAGAGTGGTGATGGTCTGGAACGCACTGCCTGGGAGGGGGGTAGAGGCGGTTTGCCTCACATCCTTTAAAAAGTACCTGGATGGGCACTTGGCACGTCTTAACATTCAAGTGCTAGCATATGGGATTAGGTGGGCAGGTCAGGGCCTTCTGTGCGTTAGTGCAGACTCGATTGGCCGAAGGACCTCTTCTGCACTGTAGTCTGTGATTCTGTGAAGTTTAATAGCTTTTTCCATCAATATTTCGAGCATCTTGTCCATTGCATTTCAGATCAGTCATTTCCTTCATTTGTTGACATTTGCTTTGTAAAATTATTCTGGACGAAATTGCAGTTCTAATTGCAAATTCAGCATGGTCTGTCGTTTTTTTTACTTATTCATTCACTCAATAAGGGTGTTGCTGGCTAGGCTAGCATTAACTGCCCATCCCTAATTTCCCTTGCGAAAAATATTTTTTAAAAATTATTTTTAGTGGCATTTTTGATTTTATATACAGTTGCATTTTGTGTACGTTATTGTACAGTACATCAGGTTCTTTTTTTATCTATGAGAAGGTGGTCTTGATCCACTGCAGTCCATGGGGGTGCCGGTACACCCACAATTACCGACAAAGTGCCCCCCCCCCCCCGCTGTGCTGTATAATTTCTATGCTTCATAGAAAGTAGGAGCAGGAGGAGGCCATTTGGCCTTCGAGCCTGCTCCACCATTCAGTATGATCAAGCCTGATCATCCAGCTCCATCGCAACTCCCTGACAACCACAATATGCGCGGCTTCTTCAGCGCAATCAAAACCATTTACGGTCAAACTACCGGGGGAAACAAGGGGGAAACTGTTCAACCACCCCAACCTCTGCCATGGAGCTGCAGTACGCAGAAGGCTCCTGTGTGTGCGCAAACCCGGTGAGCTACACACCATAATTGGCACATTCACCGACAGATGTGAAAGAATGGGCCTTGGACTGAACATCCAGAAAACAAAGGTTCTCTTATTAGCCGCTCCTGCAACACAAAACTTCCCCCGACCATCCGGGTCCACAGAGAGCCCCTAGACAAAGTGGAGCATTTCCCAAACCTCTAGGCGCACAAACGTGAGAGTCCGCTGCCAGACCAATATCCCCAGTATCGAGGCACTGGTCACGCTCAACCAGCTGTGATGGGTGGTTCACACTGCCCTCATGCCCGACACAAGACTCCCGAAACAAGTGCTTTACTCCGACTTCCGCAATGACAGCGATCATTAGGAGGACAGAGGAAACGCTACAAGGACACTCTGAAATCCTCCCTAAATAAATACAACATCCCCATTGACACGTGGGAATTGCTTGCCTTAGAACGCACAAACTGGAGAAGAAGCATCCACGAGGGCACCAACAGAGCGTTGTAGGAGGACCCGGAGGCCAAGAGTAAGCAGCGGAATGAGAGTGCAGGATCCAGAGCATCCCACCCACCCCCTCATTAAACACCACCTGCCAAACCTGTGGCAGAGTCTGCCATCCCAGGATTGGACTATTCAGCCACAGCAGGACCCACCTCCCCGGAGTGAGAGCAAGTCAGCCTCTACACCGAGACTGTCCAAGATGGAAGAGAGGCTGACCATCCAACTCAATAGCCTAATCCCGCTTTCCCCCAGATCCTTTGACCCGTTCGCCCCAAGTGCTATATGTAACTGCTTCTTGAAAACATACAAAGTTTGGCCTCAACTAGTTTCTGTGGTATTGAATTCCACAGGCTCACCACTCTGGGTGAAGCCATTTCTTTTTATCTCTGTCCTAAATGATCGACCTCATATCCTCAGACTGTGATCCCTGGTTCTGGACACCCCCATCATCATGAACATCCTTCCTGCATCTACCCTATCCAGTCCGGTTAGAATTTTACAGGTTTCTATGAGACCCCCCCCCTCATTCTTCTGAACTCCAGCCAATACAATCCTAACCGATTCAATCTCTCCTCATATGTCAGTCCCGCCATCTCCGGAATCAGCCTGGTAAACCTTCGCTGCACTCCCTCTATTGCTCGAACATCCTTCCTCAGATAAGGAGACCAAAACTGCGCACAATATTCCAGGTGTGGCCTGACCAAGGCTCCTGTATAATTGCAGCAAGACATCCCTGTTCCTGTACATTGCCCTCTCCTAATTTACGGCCATTCAGATAATCTGCCATCTCGTTTTTGCTTCCAAAGTGGATAACCTCTCATTTCTCCACATTATATTGCATCTGCCACACATTTGCCCACTCACTCAACTTGTCCAAATCACACTGAAGGATCTATAAGGATCTCTGCATCCTCCTCACAGCTCACCCTCCCATCCAACTTGGTGTCATCTGCAAATTTGGAGATATGACATTTTGTTCCCTGATCTAAATCATTAACATATATTGTGAATAGCTGGGGTCCCAGCACCGATCCTTGCGGTACCCCACTGGTCACTGCCTATCAATTTGAAAAAGACCCGTTAATTCCTCCCTCATTAGAGTGCCATTAGTGGAGAAGCGGTTTTGTGATCACATAGCTATAACTATTGAGCGAAGCTTAGGGGATTCTGGCAGGGGTTTGCAGATGTCATGTCCAAGGTGTTAAAAACAAGGGTGGCGCTGAGTCCAGAGGTGGCGATTTTCGGGGTGTCGGAAGACCCGGGAATCCAGGAGGAGAAAGAGGCAGACGTTCCGGCCTTTGCTTCCCTGGTAGCCCGGAGTCGGATACTATTAGCTTGGAGGGACTCAAAGCCCCCGAAGTCAGAGACCTGGCTATCGGACATGGCTAGTTTTCTCTGTTTGGAGAAAATCAAGTTCGCCTTGAGAGGGTCACTGTTCGGGTTCACCCGGAGGTGGCAATTGTTCGTCAACTTCTTTGCGGAAAATTAATAGTCAGAAGAAGGGGGAGGGGGGTTAGTTTAGCTTAGAGTAGGGGGTTAGTAAATGTGGGACCTGTAAGGGAGGGAGATGGCTTTTGCACTATGTTTATTGTACATTGTTTATTGTGTTGTTGTTATAATACCAAAAAATACCTCCATAAAATGTTAATTTAAAAAAAAACAAGCTATAACTATTGTGTATGTCAAGCTTAATAGGAATGACTCCGCCTCTCCCTCAACACCATGGGAAGTCCTTAAGGTAGTGGGACGAGGAAGGATAATCTCTATAAGGCTGATCTAGACAGAGCTGCGAGGGCAGAGTGGTAGCAACTGATGGGTGCGACTTTGGAGGTGAATCGGCAATTTGGTGCATTTGAGTGCTACAGTGAAAGTTTGGTGACTGAGGAAGTTAGGTGAGGAGGGAGTAAGGCGCTCCTTTCATTTCATTTCCGCAAAGAGCGAGAAGGGAGCCAGGAGTTTACAGAGAGGGCAGCTGACTGGGAGCAGAGTCGGAGGGCGGAGGTTCAGTTGGTCCACAGGGCAGCTATATTCTGTGAGGTAAGAGGGGATAGAGGGATGGAGGCTAGGCCAGTTGCATGCTCCTCCTGTAGCATGTGGGTGGGTGAGGGATACCACCGGTGTCCCCGCAGACTATACCTGCGGGAAGTGCACCCAACTCCAGCTCCTCAAAGACCGTGTTAGGGAACTGGAGCTGAAGCTGGATGAACTTCGGATCATCCGGGAGGCAGAGGGGGTGATAAGAGAAGAGTTACAGGGAGGTAACCACACCCAAGGTACAGGACAAGAGTAGCTGGGTTACAGTCAGGGGAAAGAAAACAAACAGACAGACAGTGCAGGGATCCCTCGTGGCCGTTCCCCTTCAAAACAAGTATACCGTTTTGGATGCTGTTGGGGGGGGGGGGGGCGGGGGGGGGGGGGGGGGGGGGGGGTGACCTACCGGGGGAAGGCCCTAGCGGCCAGGTCTCTGGCACTGAGTCTGGCTCTGGGAAGGGGGGGAGAATAGAAAAGCAATAGTAGTAGGAGATTCAATGGTTAGGGGAATAGATAGGAGATTCGGTGGTCGCGAGCGAGACTCCCGGAAGGTATGTTGCCTCCCGGGTGCCACGGCCAGGAATGTCTCGGATCGTGTCTTCAGGATCTTTAAGGGGGAGGGGGAGCAGTCAGAAGTCGTGGTGCACATTGGTACCAACGACATAGGTAGGAAAAAGGGTGTGGAGGTAATAAACGAGTTTAGGGAGTTAGGCTGGAAGTTAAAAGCCAGGACAGACAGAGTTGTCATCTCTGGTTTGTTGCCGGTGCCACGTGATAGCGAGGCTAGGAATAGGGAGAGAGTGCAGCTGAACACGTGGCTGCAGGAATGGTGTAGGAGGGAGGGCTTCAGGTATTTGGATAATTGGAGCGCATTCTGGGGGAAGGTGGGACCTGTACAAGCAGGCGGGTTGCATCTGAACCAGAGGGGAACCAATATCCTGGGAGGGAGGTTTTCTAGTACTCTTCGGGAGGGTTTAAACTAATTTGGCAGGGGAATGGGAACTGGATTTGTAGTCCAGTAACTAAGGTAGCCGATATTCAGAACGCCAAAGCGTGTAGTGAGGCAGTGGGGAAGGGAACACTGACAAAGGAGAGTACTTGCAGGCACGGAGATGGGTTGAAGTGTGTATACTTCAACGCAAGAAGCATCAGGAATAAGGTGGGTGAACTTAAGGCATGGATCGGCACTTGGGACTACGATGTGGGTGGCCATCACGGAAACTTGGATAGAAGAGGGGCAGAAATGGTTGTTGGAGGTCCCTGGTTATAGATGTTTCAATAAGATTAGGGAGGGTGGTAAATGAGGTGGGGATGTGGCATTGTTAATTAGAGATAGTATAACAGCTGTAGAAAGGCAGTTCGAGGAGTATCTGCCTATTGAGGTAGTATGAGTTGAAGTCAGGAATAGGAAAGGAGCAGTCACCTTGTTAGGAGTTTTCTATAGGCCCCCCAATAGTAGCAGAGATGTGGAGGAACAGATTGGGAAACAGATTTTGGAAAGGTGCAGAAGTCACAGGGTAGTAGTCATGGGTGACTTTAACTTCCCAAACATTGAGTGGAAACTCTTTAGATCAAATAGTTTGGATAGGGTGGTGTTTGTGCAGTGTGTCCAGGAAGCTTTTCTAACACAGTATGTAGAATGTCCGACCAGAGGGGAGGCAATATTGGATTTGGTACTTGGTAATGAACCAGGGCAAGTGATAGATTTGTTAGTGGGGGAGCATTTTGGAGCTAGTGACCACAATTCTGTGACTTTCACTTTAGTAATGGAGAGGGATAGGTGTGTGCAACAGGGCAAGGTTTACAATTGGGGAAAGGGTAAATACGATGTTGTCAGACAAGAATTGAAGTGCATAAGTTGGGAACATAGGCTGTCAGGGAAGGACACAAGTGAAATGTGGAACTTGTTCAAGGAACAGGCACTACGTATCCTTGATTATGTATGTCCCTGTCAGGCAGGGAAGAGATGGTCGAGTGAGGGAACCATGGTTGACAAGGGAGGTTGAATGTCTTGTTAAGAGGAAAAAGGAGACTTGTGTAAGGCTGGGGAAACAAGGTTCAGACAGGTCGCTGGAAGGATACAAGATAGCCAGGAGGGAACTGAAGAAAGGGATTCAGAGAGCTAAGCGATGGCATGAACAATCTTTGGCGGGTAGGATCAAGGAAAACCCCAAGTCCTTTTACACATATGTGAGAAATATGAGAATGACTAGAGCGAGGGTAGGTCCGATCAAGGACAGTAGCGGGAGATTGTGTATTGAGTCTGAAGAGATAGGAGAGGTCTTGAACGAGTACTTTTCTTCTGTGTTTACAAATGAGAGGGGCCATATTGTTGGAGAGGACAGTGTGAAACAGACTGGTAAGCTCAAGGAAATACTTGTTAGGAAGGAAGATGTGTTGGGCATTTTGAAAAACCTGAGGATAGACAAGTCCCCCGGGCCTGACGGGATATATCCAAGGATTCTATGGGAAGCAAGAGATGAAATTGCAGAGCCGTTGACAATGATCTTTTCGTCCTCACTGTCAACAGGGGTGGTACCAGGGGATTGGAGAGTGGTGAATGTCGTGCCCCTCTTCAAAATAGGGACTAGGGATAACCCTGAGAATTACAGGCCAGTTAGTCTTACTTCGGTGGTAGGCAAAGTAATGGAAAGGGTACTGAAGGATAGGATTTCTGAGCATCTGGAAAGACACTGCTTGATTAGGGATAGTCAGCACGGATTTGTGAGGGGTAGGTCCTGCCTTACAAGTCTTATTGAATTCTTTGAGGAGGTGACCAAGCATGTGGATGAAGGTAAAGCAGTGCATGTAGTGTACATGGATTTTAGTAAGGCATTTGATAAGGTTCCCCATGGTAGGCTTATGCAGAAAGTAAGGAGGCATGGGATAGTGGGAAATTTGACGAGTTGGATAACAAACTGGCTAACCGATAGAAGTCAGAGAGTGGTGGTGGATGGCAAATATTCAGCCTGGATCCCAGTTACCAGTGGCGTACCGCAGGGATCAGTTCTGGGTCCTCTGCTGTTTGTGATTTTCATTAATGACTTGGATGAGGGAGTTGAAGGGTAGGTCAGTAAATTTGCAGACGATACGAAGATTGGTGGAGTTGTGGATAGTGAGGAGGGCTGTTGTCGGCTGCAAAGAGACATAGATAGGATGCAGAGCTGGGCTGAGAAGTGGCAGATGGAGTTTAACCCTGAAAAGTGTGAGGTTGTCCATTTTGGAAGGACAAGTATGAATGTGGAATACAGGGTTAACGGTAGAGTTCTTGGCAATGTGGAGGAGCAGAGAGATCTTGGGGTCTATGTTCATAGATCTTTGAAAGTTGCCACTCAAGTGGATAGAGCTGTGAAGAAGGCCTATGGTGTGCTAGCGTTCATTAACCGAGGGATTGAATTTAAGAGCCGTGAGGTGATGATGCAGCTGTACAAAATTTTGGTAAGGCCACATTTGGAGTACTGTGTACAGTTCTGGTCGCCTCATTTTAGGAAGGATGTGGAAGCTTTGGAAAAGGTGCAAAGGAGATTTACCAGGATGTTGCCTGGAATGGAGAGTAGGTCTTACAAGGAAAGGTTGAGGGTGCTAGGCCTTTTCTCATTAGAACGGAGAAGGATGAGGGGCGACTTGATAGAGGCTTATAAGATGATCAGGGGAATAGATAGAGTAGACAGTCAGAGACTTTTTCCCCGGGTGGATCAAACCATTATAAGGGGACATAAATTTAAGGTGAATGGTGGAAGATATAGGGGGGGATGTCAGAGGTAGGTTCTTTACCCAGAGAGTAGTGGGGGCATGGAATGCACTGCCTGTGGAAGTAGTTGAGTCGGAAACATTAGGGACCTTCAAGCAGCTATTGGATAGGTACATGGATTACGGTAGAATGATATAGTGTAGATTAATTTGTTCTTGATGGCAGCACGGTAGCATTGTGGATAGCACAATTGCTTCACAGCGCCAGGGTCCCAGGTTCGATTCCGGCTTGGGTCACTGTCTGTGCGGAGTCTGCACGTCCTCCCCGTGTGTGCGTGGGTTTCCTCCGGGTGCTCCGGTTTCCTCCCACAGTCCAAAGATGTGCAGGTTAGATGGATTGGCCGTGATAAATTGCCCTTAGTGTCCAAAAGTGCCCTTAGTGTTGGGTGGAGGTGTTGACCTTGGGTAGGGTGCTCTTTCCAAGAGCCGGTGCGGACTCAATGGGCCGAATTGCCTCCTTCTGCACTGTAAATTCTATGATAATCAATGATTAATCTAGGACAAAGGTTCAGCACAACATCGTGGTCCGAAGGGCCTGTTCTGTGCTGTATTTTTCTATGTTCTATGTTCTATTCAGATTACCCAACCCCTAACCCCTGAGGTGCTAGCGACTAGGAAGCAGCTGCAAACGCAGTATGTTCTGGTGACAACAGGGAAAGCAGTGGGCCAGCTGCCGCGTGCAAGAGGAATGATTTATGAGTAAGGGGACAAGGAAGGCCGTTTTCTGGCTCACCAGCTGAGGCGGCTTCCTGGGAGATTATACAGATCAGAAACTAGAGTACCAGCTTGGCCTCAGCGCCGAGTGAGGTCAGTGCAGCATTTGAGATATTTTATAGGGATCTTTGCAGGTTGGAGCCCCCAGGGAATGGGACGCGCATGTCCAATATCCTAAATGGGTTTTCCATCCTGTGGTGGAGAGAGAGAAATGGGAGGAATTGGCAAGCAACTGGCCACGGTGCTGGCGCTGAGATTGGAGGCTTGTGTCCCGGAGGTAATTGCAGAGGACCAGACAGGTTTTGTCAATGGGTGACAAATATCTGCTAATATATGGTGGGTGCTGAATGTTGTCCTCTACCCCTCAGAAGCTGACGTGGTTATCTCGGTGGATGCGGGGTCGAGTGGAGTGCAAGTACCTAGAGTGGGAATACCTCTTTGAGGTGATTAGGAGATTTGAACTTGGGCAGAACTTTATTTCATGGGTTTGGCTATTGTATAGGTTGCCTAAGGAAAGTGTATGCACTAAGGCAATGAGTTTGGGATACTTTCCCTTGAATAGAGGCACAAGACAGGGGTTCCCATTTCAGTTTACACTAGCGATTGCATCATTGTGTTGCGGTCTTTGGGAGAATGCAGGTGGATAGAATGGGGGAGGTTGGGAGCATAGGTGTCTTTGCCCTTGATCTAGTCTTGTATGTTACGGACCCAGTCCCCACTATGGAAGGAATAATGAAGCTACTGAGGAGCTTTGGCCCCTTTTCGGGATTCAAACTGAACCTGGAGAAAAGTTAATACTTTCTGGTTAATCCTGCGGAGAGGGCAGACAATCCTGGGGGTGTTGCCTATTTATCTTGCCAGAGGCAGCTGCCGCTATCTCGGTATCTGGGTGGCCCACAATTGGCCGATGCTTCATGGTTTGAATTATACGAGTCTGGAGAGTAGGGTGGAGGACGGATATGGGCAGTGGTCTCGGGGGCACAATCACCACACCCACATTTTCTAGTCATGCCCTAAGATGGTAAACTTCTGGGTCTCATTCTTTAACACCATGTTAACGATTCTCAATATAGATCTGGAGCCTTGACCGTTGGTCGCCATTTTCAGGGTGTCGGACCAGTGGGGCTGCAGACTGGGTGAAGGTGGACATTCTGCCCTTTGCCTCGCTGGTAACCCTTGGCGAGTTCTCTCTGGAGATCCTCTACTCCACCCAGTGCATGGACCTGGTTGGGTGACCTTATGTAGTTTCTATATCTGGAAAAAGGTCAAGTGCAGCATCAGTGGAGGGATTGTGCCTGAGGTGGCAGCCAGTCATTTCCTACTTCAAAGAATTAGTTGTCATCAGCTGTTGGTGGGGTGGGGGGAGGGGTTAGTATAGCTGTGAAAAGATTATATGATAGGTTGTGTTAGTCTTGATTTTCTCTTGTGTTTTTGACGTTACATTATACTGTGTAACATCAGCTATCTTATTGATGTTGATGTCCTGTTTGTTATAAATGAAAATTTTCAATAAAAATATATTTTTAAAATCTGTGTCCTCTTGTTCTTGATCGTTTTACGAGTGGGAACAGTTTCTCCCCATCTACTCAGTCCAGCCCTATAGTTTTGAACACCTCTATCAAATCTTCTCTTAGCCCGCCTTCTCTCCCAGGAGAACAGTCGCAACCTCTCCAATCTAGTCTCACCACTGAAGTTTCTCATCCCTGGAACCATTCGAGTAAACCTGGTGTTTCAGGATCAAACTGGATGATTCTGTCTTATGTTTCAATGATAGCCATAATGATGTTCAGAGCAGCTCAATTAAGTTATGAATAAATGATCTGTGGACAATAACTTAACAGAAAAAGTAAAGAAGACCTTATTGAGCAGGTAATTATCTTTTTAAGAGTTCTACAAGTTTCAGTTTTTATTGCAGGAAAGGTGCTGAAGGAACTGATTGAACCATACCAAGAACGTGTGGAGAAGCTGAGGAAGTTCTTACTGGATGTGAACCCTGCTGTACAATACGATCTTGTTCCTTTGAGAGACCCCTATGGACCAGCAATTACTGATGTAAACTTAAACTGCATTGTGGTTAGCGATGAGACCCAAAAGGGTGGAGAAGCAGTGAACAGAAAACGACTAGAAAATGTAACGTATACAAACAAAGATGTCTAGAATCTGGCAATAATAATCTTTATTATTGTCACAAGTAGGTTTACATTAACACTGCAATGAAGTTACTGTGAAAATCCCCTAGTCGCCACATTCCGGCACCTGTTTGGGTGCACAAAGAGAGAATTCAGAATGTCCAATTCACCTCACAGCACATCTTTCAGGACTTGTGGGAGGAAACCCACGTAGACACAGGGAGAATGTGCAGACTCCGCACAGACAGTGACCCAAGCCGGGAATCAAACGTGTTCTGTCCTACCTTTAACAATATAACACTACAGGATACTAGAGTGAATATTTAATCATTGCCTGCGTCATTTCATTAAATATATGCAAACATAAAGAACATATACAGACTTTCAACATCTAAATGTTATTTTGTAAAGAAACGCAGAAAGACTATCGATGCTTTTCCTGTTCCTCCTTCTTCTGTGTGCAATGCCGTTGTACTCTGGGAATGAGTGCAGAAAGTACCACCCTAAACATCTAACTGCTCGCTACATGAAAGATTAAAAGTAAGATATTAATGGGCCTAGGTTACAAATTAGAATCCACTTGGAAATGTTCTACTTGAGAAGAAACGTGTCTGAAATAAAAACAATGGGTAGGATTCTCCATCCCGACAGACCCGTTTTCTGGCCGGCAATGGGATCCTTTCCCAGCAGCTGGCCAATGGCGTTTCCCAGTGTGGCCACCCCTCTGCCGTCGGGAAATCCGCAGGCGTGAGTGTGCTCCTGGCAAAACGGAGGATCCCGCCAATGGAGAATCCCGTCCAATATGTTGGAAATATCTATCTATCAGATCAGTGCATCTTAAAGGAAAATATTGGTAATGTTTTGCATCTGTACCATAGTATCTGACAGCTGTGTTAAGGGTAGTTCATTTAAAAGATGAACTGCTTGCTCCTGGTTGGGACTCGAGACCAAAATGCAAAGCAGATGTTGGAATTTGTTAAAAGGTCAATATTGATCCGGCCACTTTTAAATCATTGATAGAAACATAGAAAATGGAAGCCGGAGGAGGCCATTCGGCCCTTCGAGCCTGCTCTGCATTCAGTATGATCATGGCTGATCATCAAGCACAATACCCTGATCCCACCCTCCACATTTCCCTTGTGATGTGACAGATCTGTGTACATTCTGATCGCCATAGTCCAAAAATAATTTTGCAACTAATTAAAGAATAAAGAGACCAACCAGAATGAATAAGAGGATGGAGGGATTGGATTTTTAACTATTATGTAAAGTAAACAAGAAATAATTGGAAAAGAGATATGGATACAATTTTCTTTAACTTTCTAAAGGTGGCGTGACACAATGATGCAGTGGTTAGCACTACTGCCTCACGGCGCCGAGGACCTGGGTTTGAATCCCGGCCCCGGGTCACTGTCCGTGTGGAGTTTGCACATTCTCCCCGTGTCTGTGTGGGTCTCACCCCCCACAACCCAAAGATGAGCAGGGTAGGTGAATTGGCCGCGCTAAATTGCCCCTTAATTGGAAAAATAATGAACTGGGTACTCTAAATTTATTTTTTAGAAACTTTCTAACGGCACCAGATTATGTTGATCAAGACGACCAAATCGCCATGTGCCCAGCATTATAACCCAAGGCCGCAGCCCTTGCTTGAAGAGGGCTAATTCAAAATTAATCTGTAGAAACATTATTCTAGTGAGTGGCCAATCCATCAAACAAGTTCTTTTTGAAGGAAAAGTCGGTGGAAGCAGTTCGTATTGATTCAATGAAATGCAAATTCGATAAATTGCTTTCAAAAAATGCTTTAATATGACAGCAACTGTAACTATACAGAACCACTTGCCAATATAGTCCTTTGCTAAGAGCCACCCTGCTCAATCCAATATTTCAAACAGTATTAACAACCAGTTGGTGAAGGAGACCAGAAGTCAGTCTTTATTCAGTTTTAGATTTATTCACAAGTGAGACATCATAGATATCATAGAATTTACAGTGCAGAAGGAGGCCATTTGGCCCATCGAGTCTGCATCGGCTCTTGGAAAGAGCACCCTACTTAAGCCCATGCCTCCACCCTATCCCCGTAACCCAGTAACCCCACCCAATTCTTTTGGACACTAAGGGCAATTTAGCATGGCCGATCCACCTAACCTGCACATCTTTGGACTGTGGGAGGAAACCGGAGCAGCCGGAGGAAACTCACGCAGACACGGGGAGGATGTGCAGACTCCGCACAGACAGTGTCCCAAGCCGGAATCGAACCTGGGACTCTGGAGCTCTGCCCACATTACAAATATGTGGCTCCTAACTCTACCCCCCCCCCCCCCCCCCCCCCTGTCAGTATCAATAAGTAATTCTTTATAATGGACAAACAAATTGACTAATAAGCAGTATGTAGCAGTTCTAAAGTGCTAGATTGTATGAAGGCAGAAATTAGGCAAGTGTGCAGCAAAGACAGAATTAATGGGGGATTTAACTTCCACATCGATTGGGAGAGGCAGCCGAACACCTGTCAGTAAAGTGGTGGATTTCTGGAATGTGTCCGGGCTAATTTCCTGCAGCAATATGTTCTGGATGTAACCAGGAGAGAGGCCATATTAGATTTAGTTATTTTTTAAATATGTATATTTATTGAGATTTTTGCAGTTTTTACAGTTTACAGAAATACATCATTGTGCATTTAGAGAGGAAGAACTCCCCCCCCCCCCTCCCTCCTTCCCCTCCTTCCCCCCCTCCCTCCTTCCCCCCCTCCCTCCTTCCTCTCCTTCCCCTCCTTCCCCCCCTCCCTCCTTCCCCTCCTCCCCCTCCTTCCCCTCCTTCCCCCCTCCTTCCCCCCCTCCTTCCCCCCCTCCTTCCCCCCTCCTTCCCCCCTCCTTCCCCCCTCCTTCCCCCCCTCCTTCCCCCCTCCTTCCCCCCCTCCTTCCCCCCTCCTTCCCCCCCTCCTTCCCCCCCTCCTTCCCCCCTCCCCCCCTCCTGCCCCCCTCCTTCCCCCCCTCTCCCCCTCCTTCCCCCCCTCTCCCCCTCCTTCCCCCCTCTCCCCCTCCTTCCCCCCTCTCCCCCTCCTTCCCCCCTCTCCCCCTCCTTCCCCCCTCTCCCCCTCCTTCCCCCCTCTCCCCCTCCTTCCCCCCTCTCCCCCTCCTTCCCCCCTCCTTCCCCCCCCTCCTTCCCCCCCTCCTTCCCCCCCCTCCTTCCCCCCCTCCTTCCCCCCCCTTCCCCCCTCCTTCCCCCCTCCTTCCCCCCTCCTTCCCCCCCTCCTTCCCCCCCTCCTTCCCCCCTCCTTCCCCCCTCCTTCCCCCCTCCTTCCCCCCCTCCTTCCCCCCCTCCTTCCCCCCCTCCTTCCCCCCCTCCTTCCCCCCTCCTTCCCCCCCTCCTTCCCCCCCCTCCTTCCCCCCTCCTTCCCCCCTCCTTCCCCCCCTCCTTCCCCCCCTCACCCCCTCCTTCCCCCCCCTTCCCCCCCTCCTCGCCCCCTCCTTCCCCCCCTCCTCGCCCCCTCCTTCCCCCCCTCCTCGCCCCCTCCTTCCCCCCTCCCCCTCCTCGCCCCCTCCTTTGCTCCCCCTTCCTCCCCCTCCCCCTTCCTCCCCCTCCCCCTTCCTCCCCCTCCCCCTTCCTCCCCCTACCCCTCCCCTTCCTCCCCCCACCCCTCCCCTTCCTCCCCCTCCCCCCCTCCTCCTCCCTCCCCCTGTCAGCTGACCCTGACCTCACTCTCCTTCCCCTTTACTGTTTAGGTCTTCCCGTGGTTTGTCTTGCATTTTTACAGGATTTTGTTTGTTTACTTGTCTCGGCCCCGGCAGAGCCCCATGTCGTGCAACTAGCTCTGTTGTCTGCCGGTTGGAATGGACTTTCCCATTGTGGTGAGGAGGGGGCGGGTACCGGGTTGGTTCGGCCTGAGCAGAGGAGATGTGGAGGAACAGATTGGGAAACAGATTTTGGAAAGGTGCAGAAGTCACAGGGTAGTAGTCATGGGTGACTTTAACTTCCCAAACATTGAGTGGAAACTCTTTAGATCAAATAGTTTGGATAGGGTGGTGTTTGTGCAGTGTGTCCAGGAAGCTTTTCTAACACAGTATGTAGATTGTCCGACCAGAGGAGGGGCAATATTGGATTTGGTACTTGGGAATGAACCAGGGCAAGTGATAGATTTGTTATTGTGACCACAATTCTGTGACTTTCGCTTTAGTAATGGAGAGGGATAGGTGCGTGCAACAGGGCAAGATTTACAATTTGGGGAAGGGTAAATACGATGCTGTCAGACCAGAATTGAAATGCATAAGTAGGAAACATAGGCCGTCAGGGAAGGACACAATTGAAATGTGGAACTTGTTCAAGGAACAGATACTGTGTGTCCTTGATATGTATGTCCCTGTCAGGCAGGGAATAGATGGTCGAGTGAGGGAACCATGGTTGACGAGAGGTTGAATGTCTTGTTGAGAGGAAGAAGGATACATGTAAGGCTGAGGAAACAAGGTTCAGACAGGGTGCTGGAGGGATACCCGATAGCCAGGAGGGAACTGAAGAAAGGGATTAGGAGAGCTAAGAGAGGGCATGAACAATCTTTGGCGGGTAGGATCAAGGAAAACCCCAATGCCTTTTACACATCTGAGAAATTGAGAATGCATCGAGCGAGGGTAGGTCCGATCAAGGACAGTATCGTGAGATTGTGTATTGAGTCTGAAGAGATAGGCGAGGTCTTGAACGAGTACTTTTCTTCAGTATTTACGAATGAGAGGGGCGATATTGTTGGAGAGGACAGTGTGAAACAGACTGGTAAGCTCGAGGAAATACTTGCTAGGAAGGAAGATGTGTTGGACATTTTGATAAACTTGAGGATAGACAAGTCCCCCGGGCCTGACGGGATATATCCAAGGATTCTATGGGAAGCAAGAGATGAAATTGTAGAACCGTGGCAATGATCTTTTTGTCCTCACTGTCAACAGGGGTGGTACCAGGGGATTGGAGAGTGGTGACTGTCGTGCCCTGTTCAAAAAAGGGAATAGGGATAACCCTGGGAATTATAGGCCAGTTAGTCTTTCTTCGGTGGTCGGCAAAGTAATGGAAAGGGTACTGAAGGATAGGATTTCTGAGCATCTGGAAAGACACTGCTTGATTAGGGATAGTGAGCACGGATTTGTGAGGGGTAGGTCTAGCCTCATAAGTCTTACTGAATTCTTTGAGATGGTGACCAAGCACATGGATGAAGGTAAAGCAGTGCATGTAGTGTACATGGATTTTAGTAAGGCTTCCTAAATTTTGATAAGGTTCCCCATGGTAGGCTTATGCAGAAAGTAAGGAGGCATGGGATAGTGGGAAATTTGGCCAGTTGGATAACAAACTGGCTAACCGATAGAAGTCAGAGAGTGGTGGTGGATGGCAAATATTCAGCCTGGATCCCAGTTACCAGTGGCGTACCGCAGGGATCAGTCCTGGGTCCTCTGCTGTTTGTGATTTTCAATAATGACTTGGATGAGGGAGTTGAAGGGTGGGTCAGTAAATTTGCAGACGATACGAAGATTGGTGGAGTTGTGGATAGTGAGGAGGGCTGTTGTCGGCTGCAAAGAGACATAGATAGGATGCAGAGCTGGGCTGAGAAGTGGCAGATGGAGTTTAACCCTGAAAAGTGTGAGGTTGTCCATTTTGGAAGGACAAGTATGAATGTGGAATACAGGGTTAACGGTAGAGTTCTTGGCAATGTGGAGGAGCAGAGAGATCTTGGGGTCTATGTTCATAGATCTTTGAAAGTTGCCACTCAAGTGGATAGAGCTGTGAAGAAGGCCTATGGTGTGCTCGCGTTCATTAACAGAGGGATTGAATTTAGGAGCCGTGAGGTGATGATGCAGCTGTACAAAACCTTGGTACGGCCACATTTGGAGTACTGTGTGCAGTTCTGGTCGCCTCATTTTAGGAAGGATGTGGAAGCTTTGGAAAAGGTGCAAAGGAGATTTACCAGGATGTTGCCTGGAATGGAGAGTAGGTCTTACGAGGGAAGGTTGAGGGTGCTAGGCCTTTTCTCATTAGAACGGAGAAGGATGAGGGGCGACTTGATAGAGGTTTATAAAATGATATGGGGAATAGATAGAGTAGACAGTCAGAGACTTTTTCCCCGGGTGGAACAAACCATTACAAGGGGACATAAATTTAAGGTGAATGGTGGAAGATATAGGGGGATGTCAGAGGTAGGTTCTTTACCCAGAGAGTAGTGGGGGCATGGAATGCACTGCCTGTGGAAGTAGTTGAGTCGGAAACATTAGGGACCTTCAAGCGGCTATTGGATAGGTACATGGATTACGGTAGAATGATGGGGTGTAGATTAATTTGTTCTTAATCTAGGACAAAAGTTCGGCACAACATCGTGGGCCGAAGGGCCTATTCTGTGCTGTAGTTTTCTATGTTCTATGTTCTAAGGGGCAATTTAGCGTGGCCAATCCACCTACCCTGCGCATCTTTGGGTTGTGGGGGCAAAACCCACGCAAACACTGGAAGAACGTGCAAACTCCACACGGACAGTGATTCAGGGCCGGGATTGAACCTGGGTCCTCAGCGCCATGAGGCTGCAGTGCTAACCACTGTGCCACCGTACTGCCCTAGGCAGCACATTCATCTTAATCGTCTGCATCCTCCCCGTTTGGGAGAGTGTCCCATTTCTGTAGTTCCCTTTTACTTCCTTCGCCAGGCCGGTCCGGTTCCACTTGTGGATCTGTGTCCAGTCTTGCACAATTTGCAGCCTCAGATAGTGGAATTTGCATTGGGCTTGTTTAAATAGCAGTCCCTCCAGCTCTGCGCCTCCCCCTTTTGGGTTCACCAGGAAGACTTCATTCTTGCTCAGGTTCAGCTTGTAGCCTGAGAAGGTTCCAAATTCTCTCAGGAACTTCATGATCCCTTCCAAGCTGATTTGCGGGTCTGAAATGTAGACGAGCAGGTCATCCGCACCGAGTGAGACTCGGTGCTCCCTGGATCCCCTTCCAGTTTTTCACTGTTCTGAGAGCAATCGCTTACGGCTTTATTGCCAGGGCGAATAAGAGCGGTGACAGTGGGCTTCCCAGCCTTGTGCCTCTGTGCAGCTGGAAGTATTCAGAGCTGGTGGCGTTGGTCCGTACGCTCGCCATGGGGATGGTGTACAGAAGTTTCACCCAGGAGGTGAACCCTGTCCTCAGCCCAAACCGCGCTAGTACCTCAGTGAGGTACTTCCAATCGACACTGTCGAAGTCCTTTTCTGCGTCCAGGGAGATGATCACCTTTGGTGTTCTCTCCCCGGATGGGTCATTATCAGGTTCAGCCGGGGCCTGATGTTCGCAGTTAGCTGTCTACCCTTGACAAACCACGTCTGGTCTTCTATGACCACCTTTGGTACGCAGTCCTCCAGTCGCTTGGCCAGGATTTTTGCGAGTATGTTTGCATTGAGCAGCAAAATGGATCTGTGGGATCCACATTCGGTTGTATGTTTGTCTTTCTTGGGTATCAGCGATATAGTGGCTTGTGCTAGTGTTGGAGGCAAAGTGCCCCACACTAGTGAGTCTGCGAACATCTCCCGCAGTGCGGGGCCGGTGCTGCCGCAAATTAATTTGTAGAAGTCGCCGGGAATCCATCTGTTCCCGGGGCCTTCCCCGCCTGCATGGTGCTGATGCTCTCTATGACTTATCCCAGTTCCTGCCCCCTCCTCCTTTCTTCCCTCATGACTGGCATGTCCAGTCCATCGAGGAACTGTTCCATCCCTGAATTCCTGTTGGGGGTTCAGAAGTGTAAGCTCTCGGTACATAGCCTCAAATGCTTCATTGACCTTTTTTGGTTCGGCTACCAGTCCGCATTTCCTATCCTTCGCCTGTGTTATTTCTCTTGTGGCTGCCTGCTTTCTCAGCTGGTGTGCCAGCAAGCAGCTGGCTTTTTCTCTCTGTCCGCAAAAGTCCCCTCTGCCTGGCGGAGTTGGTGCACTGCTTTCCTGGTGGATAGCAGGTTAAAATCCATTTGTAGCTTTTTCCTCTCTGCCAGAAGCTCTACACCTGGGGCCTCGGAATACCACCAGTCCACCAAGTATAGAGTTGACCAGTTTTTGCCTAGCCCCTTCTCTTCCCTATCTCTGTGTGCTTTTAGCTGATAGTTTCTGCTCTGATCATGGCCTTCAGCGCCCAGAACTGAGAGGGTGTTAGTTGTTAGTTGTGTACTCGTCTATGGCCGGTGATATTTTTGGTCAGAAGACATTGTCAGCCAGGAGGGCCGTGTTGAAGCTCCATGGGGGGAATTGGGTATGGCCCGTCTCCAACTTCACATCCATGTAGTGGGGAGTGTGGTCAGAGAATACGATTGCAGAGATTTCCCCTCTTACTAGCCCCGGAAGCACCGATTTCCCCACTAAAAAGAAGTCGATACGGGTTTAGACCCTGTGCGTTGGTGAAAAAAATGAGAACTCCTTCTCTCCCAGGTGCATGAACCTCCATAGAGCCACTACCCCCATCTGCTCCATAAATATCCTAGTTCTCTAGTCATGTTTGCTGTTTTCCCCGTTTTGGGATTTGACGTGTCAGTAAGCAGGTCCTGTACACAGTTGAAGTCCGCCCCATGATTAGTCTGTGGCTGGTTATATCAGGGATTTCTGCTAGGGCCGTCTTTACAAATCCGGTCTTTTCCCAGTTGGGTGCGTACACGTTCACCAGGACCACCGGTACCCAGTCCAGGACACCGCTGACCATGGCGTACCGCCCCCCCCCCCTCCCCCCGGGTCAGTAACTGTCCCCGTTGCGGTAAATGTGGTCCTCTTAGTAATCAGTGTGGTTACCCCCTGGCCCGCACCCCGGCGCAGGAACGGTAGGTCTTCCCCACCCAGCCCTTTCATAAGAACATAAGATCTAGGAGCAGGAGTAGGCCATCTGGCCCCTTGAGCCTGCTCCGCCATTCAATTAGATCATGGCTGATCTTTTGTGGACTCAGCTCCACTTTCCCGCCTGAACACCATAACCCTTTATTCCTTTATTCTTCAAAAAACTATCTATCTTTATCTTAAAAACATTTAATGAAGGAGCCTCTACTGCTTCACTGGGCAAGGAATTCTATAGATTCACAACCCTTTGGGTGAAGAAGTTCCTCCTAAACTCAGTCCTAAATCTACTTCCCCTTATTTTGAGGCTTTGCCCCCTAGTTCTGCTTTCACCCGCCAGTGGAAACAACCTGCCCGCATCTATCCTATCTATTCCCTTCATAATTTTATATGTTTCTATAAGATCCCCCTTCATCCTTCTAAATTCCAACGAGTGCAGTCCCAGTTTACTCAACCTCTCCTCGTAATCCAACCCCTTCAGCTCTGGGATTAACCTAGTGAATCTCCTCTGCACACTCTCCAGTGCCAGTACGTCCTTTCTCAAGTAAGGAGACCAAAACTGAACACAATACTCCAGGTGTGGCCTCAATCACACCTTACACAATTGCAGCATAACCTCCCTAGTCTTAAACTCCATCCCTCTAGCAATGAAGGACAAAATTCCATTTGCCTTCTTAATCACCTGTTGCACCTGTAAACCAACTTCTTGCGACTCATGCACTAGGACACCCAGGTCTCTCTGTACAGCCGCATGTTTTAATATTTTATCATTTAAATAATAATCCCTTTTGCTGTTATTCCTACCAAAATGGATAACCTCACATTTGTCAACATTGTATTCCATCTGCCAGACCCTAGCCCATTCACTAAGCATATCCAAATCCCTCTGCAGACTTCCAGTATCCTCTGCACTTTTTGCTTCACCACTCATCTTAGTGTCGTCTGCAAACTTGGCCACATTGCCCTTGGTCCCCAACTCCAAATCATCTATATAAATTGTGAACATTTGTGGGCCCAACACTGATCCCTGAGGGACACCACTAGCTACTGATTGCCAACCAGAGAAACACCCATTAATCTCCACTCTGCTTTCTATTAATTAGCCCATCCTCTATCCATGCTACTACTTTACCCTTAATGCCATGCATCTTTATCTTATGCAGCAACCTTATGTGTGTCACCTTGTCAAAGGCTTTCTGGAAATCCAGATATACCACATCCATTGGCTCCCCATTATCTACCGCTCTGGTAATGTCCTCAAAAAATTCCACTAAATTAGTTAGGCACGACCTGCCCTGTATGAACCCATGCTGCGTCTGCCCAATGGGACAATTTCCATCCAGATGCCTCTTCCTTGATGATAGATTCCAGCATCTTCCCTACTACCGAAGTTAAGCTCACTGGCCTATAATTACCCGCTTTCTGCCTCCTTTTTTAAACAGTGGTGTCACGTTTGCTAATTTCCAATCCGCCGGGACCACCCCAGAGTCTAGTGAATTTTGGTAAATTATCACTAGTGCATTTGCAATTTCCCTAGCCATCTCTTTTAGCACTCTGGGATGCATTCCATCAGGGCCAGGAGACTTGTCTACCTTTAGCCCCATTCGCTTGCCCATCACTACCTCCTTGGTGATAACAATCCTCTCAAGGTCCTCACCTGTCATAGCCTCATTTCTATCTGTCTAATCCACAGTCGGTCCTGCTCCCTCAGGTGTGTCCCTTGGAGGAAGGCTATGTCGGCTTTTATACTTTCCATGTGGGCGAAGACTCTGGATATTTTCACTGGGCAAATAAGTCCTCTGACATTCCAGGTTTCATGTACGGAATGATCTGTTTGAGCTGTACGCAGAACAATACTTTTCACTGTACCTCGGTACACGTGACAATAAACCAATCCAATCCAATCCAATTTAGGAGTAGTCCCTCTGGATTGGAAAATTGCACAAGATACTCCACTTTTTAAGAAGGGTGAAAAGGGGAAACCAGGGAATTACAGACCAGTTAGTCTACCATCTGTGGTGGGGAAATTGCTGGAGTCTATAATCAGGGATGGTGGAACTGAACATCTAGAAAAAAGTTCTGGTCAATCCGGGAGAGCCAGCATGGATTTGTGAAGGGAAGGTCATGCCTGACTAATCTTATTGAACTTTCTGAAGAGGTGACTAAAGTAGTGACAGGGGAATGTCGATGGATATTATTTATATGGACACCCAGAAGGCATTTGATAAAGCCCCACATAAGAGACTGTTAACTAAGTTGGTAACCCATGGAGTTGAGGCAAATTATTGACATGGTTAGGAAATTGGCTGGGTGGCAGGCGACAGAGTGGGGATAATGGGCAATTACTCTAATTGGCTGGAGGTGACTAGTGGTGTACCACAGGGATCTGTGTTGGGGCCACAATTATTCACATTCATTAATGACTTGGATGATGGCATAGAAAGTCATATGTCCAAATTTGAGGATGATACAAAGTTAGGCAGCATTGTTAGACAGTCTAGATGATAGCGTAAAGGATATTGACGGACGAGGTGAATGGTCAAAATCGTGGCAGGTGGAATTTAACAAGTGTGAAGTGATCCATTTTGGACCAAAAAAGGATAGAGCAGAGTACTTTCTAAATGGAAAGAGGTTAGGTACAGTGCATGTCCAAAGAGACTGGTGGGTTCAGGTGCATAGGTCCTTAAAATGCCAGGAACAAATGCAGAAAATAATCAAAAAGGCAAATGGAAAGCTAGCCTTTATATCTAGAGGATTGGAGTACAAATACACAGGGATATGCTGCAGCTTTACAAAACCCTGGTTAGACCCCACTTGGAGTCACTGGGAGCTGTTCTGGGCACCACACCTTGGGGAGGATATTTTGGCCTTGGAGGGAGTGTAATGTAGGTTTACAAAAATGATACATGGATTACAGGGGTTGAGTTGCAAGGAGCAATTACTCAAATTGTACCTGTTTTCGCTAGAATTTAGAAGGTTAAGGGGTGACCTAGAACAAAGAACAAAGAAATGTACAGCACAGGAACGGGCCCTTCGGCCCTCCAAGCCCGTGCCGACAATGCTGCCCGACTAAACTACAATCTTCTACACTTCCTGGGTCCGTATCCCTCTATTCCCATCCTATTCATGTATTTGTCAAGATGCCCCTTAAATGTCACGATCGTCCCTGCTTCCACCACCTCCTCCGGTAGCGAGTTCCAGGCACCTACTACCCTCTGCGTAAAAAAAACTTGCCTCGTACATCTACTCTAAACCTTGCCCCTCTCACCTTAAACCTATGCCCCCTAGTAATTGACCCCTCTACCCTGGGGAAAAGCCTCTGACTATCCACTCTGTCTATGCCCCTCATAATTTTGTAGACGTCTATCAGGTCTCCCCTCAACCTCCTTCGTTCCAGTGAGAACAAACCAAGTTTATTCAACCGCTCCTCATAGCTAATGCCCTCCATACCAGGCAACATTCTGGTAAATCTCTTCTGCACCCTCTCTAAAGCCTCCACATCCTTCTGGTAGTGTGGCGACCAGAATTGAACACTATACTCCAAGTGTGGCCTAACTAAGGTTCTATGCAGCTGCAACATGACTTGCCAATTCTTATACTCAATGCCCCGGCCAATGAAGGCAAGCATGCCGTATGCCTTCTTGACTACCTTCTCCACCTGTGTTGCCCCTTTCAATGACCTGTGGACCTGTACTCCTAGATCTCTTTGACTTTCAATACTCTTGAGGGTTGTACCATTCACTGTATATTCCCTACCTGCATTAGACCTTTCAAAATGCATTACCTCACATTTGTCCGGATTAAACTCCATCTGCCATCTCTCCGCCCAAGTCCCCAAACAATCTAAATCCTGCTGTATCCTCTGACAGTCCTCATCGCTATCCGCAATTCCGCCAACCTTTGTGTCGTCTGCAAACTTACTAATCAGACCAGTTACATTTTCCTCCAAATCATTTATATATACTACAAAGAGCAAAGGTCCCACCACTGATCCCTGTGGAACACCACTGGTCACAGCCCTCCAATTAGAAAAGCATCCTTCCATTGCTACTCTCTGCCTTCTATGACCTAGCCAGTTCTGTATCCACCTTGCCAGCTCACCCCTGATCCCCGTGTGACTTCACCTTTTGTACTAGTCTACCATGAGGGACCTTGTCAAAGGCCTTACTGAAGTCCATATAGACAACATCCACTGCCCTACCTGCATCAATCATCTTAGTGACCTCCTTGAAAAACTCTTATCAAGTTAGTGAGACACGACCTCCCCTTCACAAAACCATGCTGCCTCTCACTAATACGTCCATTTGCTTCCAAATGGGAGTAGATCCTATCGCGAAGAATTCTCTCCAGTAATTTCCCTACCACTGAAGTAAGGCTCACCGGCCTGTAGTTCCCTGGATTATCCTTGCTACCCTTCTTAAACAGAGGAACAACATTGGCTATTCTCCAGTCCTCCGGGACATCCCCTGAAGACAGTGAGGATCCAAAGATTTCTGTCAAGGCCTCAGCAATTTCCTCTCCAGCCTCCTTCAGTATTCTGGGGTAGATCCCATCAGGCCCTGGGGACTTATCTACCTTAATATTTTTTAAGACATCCAACACCTCGTCTTTTTGGATCTCAATGTGACCCAGGCTATCTGCACACCCTCCTCCAGACTCAACATCTACCAATTTCTTCTCTTTGGTGAATACTGATGCAAAGTATTCAGTTAGTACCTCGCCCATTTCCTCTGGCTCCACACATAGATTCCCTTGCCTATCCTTCAGTGGGCCAACCCTTTCCCTGGCTACCCTCTTGCTTTTTATATACGTGTAAAAAGCCTTGGGATTTTCCTTAACCCTATTTGCCAATGCCTTTTCGTGACCCCTTCTAGCCCTCCTGACTCCTTGCTTAAGTTCCTTCCTACTTTCCTTATATTCCACGCAGGCTTCGTCTGTTCCCAGCCTTTTAGCCCTGACAAATGCCTCCTTTTTCTTTTTGACGAGGCCTACAATATCTCTCGTTATCCAAGGTTCCCGAAAATTGCCGTATTTATCCTTCTTCCTCACAGGAACATGCCGGTCCTGAATTCCTTTCAACTGACACTTGAAAGCCTCCCACATGTCAGATGTTGATTTGCCCTCAAACATCCGCCCCCAATCTATGTTCTTCGGTTCCCGCCTAATATTGTTATAATTAGCCTTCCCCCAATTTAGCACATCCATCCTAGGACCACTCTTATCCTTGTCCACCAGTACTTTAAAACTTACTGAATTGTGGTCACTGTTACCGAAATGCTCCCCTACTGAAACATCTACCACCTGGCCGGGCTCATTCCCCAATACCAGGTCCAGTACCGCCCCTTCCCTAGTTGGACTGTCTACATATTGTTTTAAGAAGCCCTCCTGGATGCTCCTTACAAACTCCGCCCCGTATAAGCCCCTGGCACTAAGTGAGTCCCAGTCAATATTGGGGAAGTTGAAGTCTCCCATCACCACAACCCTGTTGTTTTTACTCTTTTCCAAAATCTGTCTACCTATCTGCTCCTCTATCTCCCGCTGGCTGTTGGGAGGCCTGTAGTAAACCCCCAACATTGTGACTGCACCTTTCTTATTCCTGATCTCTACCCATATAGCCTCACTGCCCTCTGAGGTGTCCTCCCGCAGTACAGCTGTGATATTCTCCCGAACCAGTAGCGCAACTCCGCCTCCCCTTTTACATCCCCCCTCTATCCCGCCTGAAACATCTAAATCCTGGAACGTTTAGCTGCCAATCCTGCCCTTCCCTCAACCAGATCTCTGTAATGGCAACAACATCATAGTTCCAACTACTAATCCAAGCTCTAAGTTCATCTGCCTTACCCGTAATACTTCTTGCATTAAAACATATGCACTTCAGGCCACCAGACCCGCTGTGTTCAGCATCTTCTCCATGTCTGCTCTGCCTCAGAGCCCCACTGTCCCTATTCCCTAGTTCTCCCTCAATGCTCTCCCCTTCTGACCTATTGCTCCGGTGCCCACCCCCCTGCCATATTAGTTTAAACCCTCCCGTGTGACACTAGCAAACCTCGCGGCCAGGATATTTATGCCTCTCCGGTTTAGATGCAACCCGTCCTTCTTATACAGGTCACACCTGCCCCGGAAGAGCTCCCAGTGGTCCAGATAATGGAAACCCTCCCTCCTACGCCAGCTGTTTAGCCACGTGTTTAGCTGCTCTATCTTCCTATTTCTAGCCTCACTGGCACGTGGCACAGGGAGTAATCCCGAGATTACAACCCTAGAGGTCTTGTCTTTTAACTTTCTGCCTAGCTCCCTGAACTCCTGCTGCAGGACCTCATGCCCCTTCCTGCCTATGTCGTTAGTACCAATATGTACAATGACCTCTGCCTGTTTGCCCTCCCCCTTCAGGATGCCCTCTACCCGTTTGGAGACATCCTGGACCCTGGCACCAGGGAGGCAACATACCATCCTGGAGTCTCTTTCACGTCCACAGAAGCGCCTATCTGTGCCCCTGACTATAGAGTCCCCTATTACTATTACTCTTCTGCGCTTTGACCCTCACTTCTGAACATCAGAGCCAGCCGTGGTGCCACTGCTCTGGCTGCTGCTGTTTTCCCCTGATAGGCTATCCCCCCCGACAGTATCCAAAGGGGTATATCTGTTCGAGAGGGGGACAACCGCAGGGGATTCCTGCACTGACTGCCTGCCCTTTCTGGTGGTCACCCATTTCTCTGCCTGCACCTTGGGTGTGACCACATTTACATAACTGCGATCTATGACGCTTTCCGCCACCTGCATGCTCCTAAGTGCATCCAATTGCTGCTCCAACCGAACCATGCGGTCTGTGAGGAGCTCCAGTTGGGTGCACTTTCTGCAGATGAAGCCACAGTCAGAGCACTGCACCCCTCTAACTGACATTGCGTCAATTAATTAAAATTAAAATTTTTAAAAAATATATTTAAAAAAAAAAATTCAAAGTTACTGCTAACTATCTGTTTCCTAGCACTAGATTTCTAATAGAAATGCGAAAGCTAAATATAGTACTCTCATTGAGTACCTGATTGAAGTATTCAAGATATTAACAGGGAAAGACAGGGTAGATAAAGATAAACTATTTCCACTGGTTGGAGATTCTAAAAAATTAGGCTTGACTGTTCAGGAGAGATGTTGGGAAGCACTTCTTCACTCCAGAGTGGTAGAGGGTTGGAACTCTCTCCCACAAACAGCAGTTGAAGCTAGCTTAGTTGTTAATTTTAAATCTGAGATAGATATTTTGTTAAGCAGCGATATCAAGGGATATGGGCCAAAGACAGGTCTATGGAGTTAAGTCACAGATCAGCCATGATGTAATTGAATGGTGGAACAGGCTTTAGAGGCAGAATGGCCTACTCCTGTTCCTATGTTCAACTCCTTACAGAGGTACTGAAACTAAATAATAATAATATTAACCTTGTATTGTCATAAGTATGAAGTTACTTAGTCACCAAATTCCGGCGCCTGTTCGGGTAAGTTGGTACGGGAATTGAACCCGCGCTGCTGGCCTTGTTCTGCATCACAAACCAGCTGTGTAGCCCACTGAGCTAAACCACAACCTAAAGAAACATCAATGGAAACTTGTTAAATTAAAATGTCATTGCCAGAAGTGCCGTTGCCAGGAGTGAGGAAGCCTTGTGGTGCTTTCTGGTTGTAGAAGGTCTCCAGCATACCGGCGAACACCATACGCTCCCTCTCCAGGGCACTCAGCAGGGATGGGATGTAACCACAGAAGAGAGGCAGACAGTTGGGTTAAGTGACTCCCTTGACCACCTGCTGCCTGGTTGGAAAGTGGGTTATGGTTTCTATCTTGTTACGAATCGCATTGACGTTCGATGCGAGGGTATCCCAAAACCCAGGAGGGTAACTTGGAGCTCCGATTGTGGTAGTGTTTCTGTTTTTTCTGGTATAATGTGAGGAATGGCATACAACCTAGTGAGGATCAGTCCGGTCATTGTGTCAACAATTAATAAAGAATATTTATTAACTTAAAAGAAGAAGTGCTAGTCAGAGTTGAAATAGCAGGATATATCAGATGAATATGTGGCTGAAGAGATGGCGTGAGGGGAGGGTTTCAGTTTCCTGGGACATTGGGACTGGTTGTGGGACCAGTACAAACTAGACGGGTTACATTTGGGCAGGACCGTGACTGATGTCCTAGAGGGAGTATTTGCTGGAGTGGTTGGGGAGAGTTTAAATTAAAAAGGCAGGGGGATGGGAACCTATCTAAATTAATTGTGCAAATAGATGTAAATGATTGTAATATAGTCAGAATTACTCCAGGGTGACATGGATAGGAATTGAACATTCATGGGTATTCAGTATTTACGAAGGACAGACAAAATGGAAAAGGTAGTGGAGTTGCATTGCTGGTTAAAGAGAAGATTAACCTAGTGGGGAAAAAGATAGCTTCGATAATGTGGAATCTGTATCGGTAGAGCTGAGAAATACCAAGATACAAAGAAATCTTAGTGGGGGTTGTATATAGACCCCCGAACTGTAGTGGTGATGTTGGGAAAGATATTAAATAAGAAATTAGAGGTGCATGCTATAAAGGAACATCTGAATTATGGGTGGCTTTAATCTGCATATTGATTGGGTAAATCAAATTAGTCACACTGCCGTACAGGAGGAATTCCTGGAGTGCATACAGGATCAATACGTTGAGGAATCAACTAGAGAACAGGCCATCCTAGACTGGGTACTGTAATGAGAAAGGAATCATTGGCAGTCTAGTTGTGCGAGACCCTTTGGGGATGAACGACCATAATATGATAGAATTTTTCATCAAGGTGGAGAGTGACATCGTTGATTCTGAGACTAAGGTCCTGAATCCAAGTACAGGAAACTACGATGATATGAGGCACAAGTTTGCTACGATAGATTAGGAAATTAGAGGATAGTATTTGATTCAAGGAAGATGCATACAAAATTGCCAAGATAAACAACAGGTCTGAGGATTGGGAGCAGTTTAGAATTCAGGAGGAAGGACCAAGTGATTGATTAAGAGAGGGAAAATAGAGTACGAGAGTAAGTTTGCGGGAAACACATATAAACTGGCTGTAAAAGTTTCTATCGGTATGTGAAGGCAAATATAGGTCCCTTACAGAAAGAACTGAGCATTTATAATGAGGAACAAAGAAATCACTTACTGACTAAATACATATTTTGGTTCTATCTTTACATAGGAAGACACAAGTAACATACCAGAAATGTTGGGGTTTAGTGAGAGGGAGGAACTGAAAGAGATCAATATTAGTAGAGAAATTATATTGGGGGAAATTGATTGGATTGAAGGCTGATAAATCCCCAGAGCCTGATAATCTACATCCCAGAGTACATAAGGAAATGGCCAGAGAAATAGTGGATGTATTGGTGGCCATCTTCCAGGATTCTATAGACTCAAACAGTTCTTACAGATTGGAAGGTGGCTAATGTAACTCCACTACTTAAAAAGGGAGGTAGAGCGAAAATGTAACTCCATAATTTAAAAAGGGGGGTAGAGAGGAAACAGGGAATTATAGACCAGTAAGCCTGATGTCGGTAGTGGGGAAAATGCTCAAATCCATTATCAGGGATTTTATAGCAGAGCACTTAGAAAACAGTGGCAGGATCGGACAGAGTCAGCATGGATTTATGAAGGGGAAATCATGCTTGATAAATCTACTGGAATTCTTCAAGTAAGTAACTAGTAGAGTTGATGAAGGGGAGCCAGTAGATGTGGTTTATTTGAACTTTCAGAAGTCTTTTGAAAAAGTCCCGCATAATTGGATTGGATTTGTTTATTGTCACGTGTACCGAGGTACAGTGAAAAGTATTTTTCTGCGAGCAGCTCAACAGATCATAAGTACATGAGAAGAAAAGGGAATAAAAGAAAATACATAATAGAGCAACACAACATATACAATGTAGCTACATAAGCTTAAAGTTTAAAATTGAAGTGCATGGGATTAGGGGGGAGGGTATTGAGATGGATGGGAAACAAATTATAATAATAATCTTTATTGTCACAAGTAGGCTTACATTAACACTGCAATGAAGTTACTGTGAAAAGCCCCTAGTCGCCACATTCCGTCGCCTGTTAGGGTACACAGAGGGAGAATTCAGAATGTCCAAATTGTCTAACAGCACATCTTTCCGGACTTGTGGGAGGAAACCGGAGCATCCGGAGGGAACCCACGCAGACATGGGGAGAACGTTCAAACTCCGCACAGACAGTGACCCAAACCGGGAATCGAACTTGGAATCCTGGCTCTGTGAAGCAACAGTGCTAAGCACTGTGCTACCGTGCCAAGTTGGCAGGCAGGAAACAACGAGTAGGAATAAACGGGTCTCTTTCTAAATGGCAGGCAGTGACTAGTGGGGTACCGTAGGGAACGGTACTGGGACCCCAACTATTCACAAAATATATTCATGATTTATATCCGGGAACAAAATGTCATATCGCCAAGTTTGCAGATGACACAAAGCTGGATTGGAGGGTGAGCTGTGAGGAGGATGCAGAGATCCTTCAGTGTGATTTGGACAGGCTGAGTGAGTGGGCAAATGAATGGCAGATGCAATATAATTTGGAGAAATGCGAGGTTATCCACTTTGGTAGCAAAAACGAGAAGGCAGATTATTATCTGAATGGCCATAAATTGAGAGAGGGGAATGTGCAAAGAGACCTGGGTGTCCTCGTACACCAGTCACTGAAGGTAAGCATGCAGATTCAGCAGGCGGTAAAGAAGGCAAATGGTATGTTGGCCTTCATTGAGAGAGGATTCGAGTACAGGAGCAGGGTTGTCTTGCTGCAATTATACAGGAGCTTTGGTGAGGCCACACCTTAAATATTGTGGGCAGTTTTGGTCTCCTTATCTTAGGAAGGATGTTCTTGCTATAGAGGGAGTGCAGCGAAGATTTACCAGACTGATTCCTTTAATGGCAGGACTGCCGTATGAGGAGAGATTGAAGTGGTTAGGATTGTATTCGTTGAAGTTCAGAAGAATGAGAGGGGATCTCATAGAAACCGATAAAATTCTAACATGACTAGACAGAGAGATGCAAGAAGGATATTCCTGTGGATGTGTCCAGAACCAGGTGTAACAGTCTGAGGATACGGGGCACACCATTTAGGACTGAGATAGGATACATTTCTTCACCAGAGAAGGTCCGATCAGGGCACGGGGAGGGGGGTCTGTTGGATGTCTCTAATGAGGGAGTTACTGTGGGTGGTGGTCGGGTCACTTATATGGGTGCGTGCTGTGGGAGTGTGCCTTTTTATTCCCGTTTGGGGGGGGGGGGTTGGAGAGTGCCACTAATTGTCGGGGGAGGGGCAGGGTTTACTTTGTGGGGATGGAGGGAGGGCTAACCATGGGACCTTGCCGCCTGCTCAGCATGGCAGCCCAATACTGGGATTCTGTCCTTAGCTCTCCGGCATGTTTAAATTTGCATGGAAAATAGAGGGAATCACATCTGAGGGTCGCTCCTAGTGCCGCAGAGACCAGTCACGAGTCTCCACTGGCAGGAGCACTTAGTCTCCAGAAGAGAGAATCCAGCCATAACCTCTGAAGTTTAGAAGAATGAAGAGGATCGCATTGAAATATAGAACATTTTGAAGTGGCCGACAAGGTTGACACTCAGAGCGTGTTTTCTCTGGCTGGAGAATCTAGAACACAGGACACAGCTTCAGGATTGAGATGAGAAATTTCTCCAATCAAAGGGTTGTGACTTTGGAATTCTGTGCACCACAGTGGTTTGGTCCTCCATCATTGAGTTTCATCAGGACTAAGATTGATAGATCTTTGATCTCTTGCTATAAGGAATGATAGGAATGAAGAGTTAATACCAATGATCAGCCATGATCTTATTGAATGGTGGAGCAAGATCGAGGGTTGAATGCTCTTTCTCATCTTTTAATATCCTGATGCTTCCACTTGCGTTATTATAACTTATCTCTGAGCAAACCTGTCCTCGTATCTCATTCAGTGTCAGTTTGCAACGGTCCTGTGAAGCGCCATGAGTTGGAAATGTAAGCTGTTGTCTAACCCATAATACAATTGGATTTGTACAGGTTGGGGCTGGACAAACGCTCTGTCCAAACACAACCACTCGCTGTGTTTTGTGCTTTATTCCTATTATCCCCAGAGAGACTGATAACTTTATGAAGAAAGTTTGAATTCCCAGTGACCAACTTAAATCAATTACACAGAATTTCATGTTTTAAGATATTTGCTGTAACAAGCAAACAAAAAGCAACATTGACTAAATTGAATAGGCAACTAACACTCTAAACTGCAGGAAAGATAACCCTGAGTAATGTCTTATTGGTACCTATAAGCCGATGCCACATATACTTTATGGCATACTTTCCACAAAATTGTAGCCTCCTCAGAAAGCAGAATGAAGCCACGCAGACACTGGGAGAACGTGCAGACTCCACACAGACAGTGACACAGCGGGGAATCAACTTGGGACCCTGGCGCTGTGAAGCCACAGTGCTAGCCACTTGTGCTACCATGCTGCCCTTTGATTCCTTCGCCTGGCATCACCAAGGCGAATCTTCCAGTGTCCTTAAATTGTTGTGGCTTCCTTCTCTTTGACCACTTGACAAACTTCCCCGTCATTATCTCTGGCAGCTAACAAAGTAAATAGCCATTTCATGCTCGTCTGTGTCTGTCTGTCTCCCTCTCTCTTCCTTTCACACTCTCTCTTTCTCTTTCTCTTGCTCTCTCTGTCTCAGGAGTTTTGATATCGACCCCAAGTCCTGGGAGAGGCAGAGAGAAAATGCAAAGAAGCAACACGCTCAAGCCTCAATTGTCTGTGGTATCCCAACCTATTTGCATCAGGACCTCCCTGACACAAGTCGCCCTTAGCAGACACCACACACTCACCAAGCCCGACCAAAGATGTGCAGGTTAGGTGGATTGGCCATGCTGAATTGCCACTTGGTGTCTAGAATCATAGAATCTACAGTGCAGAGGTGGCCATTCAACCCATGGAGTCTGCACCGACCCTTGGAAAGAGAACCCCACCTAAGCCCACACCTCCACCCCATCCCAGTAACCTCACCCAACCTTTTTTTTGACACTAAGGGCAATTTATCATGGCCGCTCCACCTAACCTGCACATCTTTGGACTGTGGGAGGAAACCGGACCACCCGGTGGAAACCCACGCAGACACGGGGAGGATGTGCAGACTCCGCACAGACAGTGACCCAAGCCGGGAATCGAACCTGGGACCCTGGAGCTGTGAAGCAACTGTGCTAACCATTGTGCTACTGTGCTGCTCGATTACTGGCTTAGGTGGGGCTACTGGGTTATGGGGATAGGGTGGAAGTGGGCTTAAGTAGGATGCTCTTTCCAAGGGCCGGAGCAGACTCGATGGGCCAAATGGCCTTCTACACTGTAAATTCTATGATATACCCAGATGATGAGCATGGCTATCTTTGCTCGAAGGAGGGCAGCACGGTGGCGCAGTGGTCAGCACTGCAGTCTCACGGCACCGAGGTCCCAGGTTCGATCCCGGCTCTGCATCACTGTCCGTGTGGAGTTTGCACATTCTCCCCGTGTTTGAGTGGGTTTCGCCCCCACAACACAAAGATGTGCAGGTTAGGTGGATTGGCCACGCTAAATTACCCCTTAAACTGGAAAAAATCAATTGGGTACTCTAAATTAAAAAAAAAAAAATCTTTGCTCGAAGGATGAACAATTTCTGAAAGAAAGTTTTCAATAACAAAAACAGCTTCTGTTTTCAGGTGTTTAACCTGTCAATAATATCTGACCTGGTCCCTGGACCCTCCCATGGTAACCGAGGCACACAGCTTTTTGTTGGGCAGGGCTTGTAGCAGATGAGATGACCCTCTTCAACTTCATTTTGTCTTGAATTAAAGAAACGGTTCAAAAAAAACTTAACAGAACCTCACATTCATAATACTTTGACCGCACAACCCAAGATCCCAATTGGTATAATCTTTGCCTTTATTGTTGCATATTTAGTGCTTGCATTTCAACTCAGGTTTGTGATTCTGAAATTTCCACGTCGTCTTATTCAGGCCCTTCCGGAGTTGACAATCCACAAGATCGGTTTAATTAAAGATGAACAACACACAGCCGATGAAGAAGAAAAGATCAGTTCATCCACACTCAGGAAGCGACTGTTGGGATCTTTGCTGCTGCCTCCAAAAGTAAGTGCTGCTGGGGAACATTGACCTAGAGGTAAACTGATTATATTTGTGGTGAGCATACATGGGGAGAAAGTGCAAACTCCACACAGACTGATTTATTGAATGATTTATTGTCACATGTACTGGAGTACAATGAAAAGTATTTTTCAGCGGTCAAGGGAAGGTACACAGTACGTGCACAGTAGACAAAAAGAATAATTGACAAATAGTGATTGGTTACAGTGCGGATAGGGCCAAACAAAGCAAATACATAAGCAAGAGAAGCAATAGTATCTTAAAATGAACAGATCAGTCCAAGGGAGAGTCATTGAGGAGTCTGGTAGCTGTGGGGAAGAAGCTGTTCCTATGTCTGGATGTGCGGGTCTTCAGACTTCTGTATCTTCGGCCTGATGGAAGGGTCTGGAGGAGGGCAAAGCCTGGGTGGGAGGGGTTTCTGACAATGTTGTCTGCCTTCCTGAGGCAGCGGGAGGTGTAGACAAAATCAATGTGAGGGTGGCAAGCTTGTGTGATGGGTTGGGCTGAATTCACTACACTGCAGCTTCTTGCGATCTTGGACCCAGCAGTTTCCACGCCAAGCTGTAATGCAGCCGGATAGGATGCTCTCTATAGCACATTTGTAGACGTTTGTGAGAGTCGATGCAGACATGCTGAATTTCTGTAGCTTCCGTTGGAAGTAGAGACGTTGTTGGGCTTTCTTGACTGTTGTATCAACGTGAGTGGACCAGGACAGACTGTTGGTGATGGTGACCCCCAGGAATTTAAAGCTATCGACCATCTCCACATCGGAGCCATTGATATAGACTGGGGTGGGGGGGGTGCAGTTGATTATAGACCTGGGGGCGGGGGGGGGGGTCGTCGTGCTACACTTCCTGAAGTCGATCAACAGTTCCTTGGTTTTGCCGACATTTAGAGAGAGGTTTTTTTCAGTACACCAGGCAACCAAGTGATCTATCTCCCTTCTGATTCGTCATTTGAGATATGACCCACCACAGTCATATCTTCCACAAGCTTATCGATCGAATTAGAGTTAAATCTTGCCACAGTCATGTATGTATAGGGAGTACAGTAGAGGACTGAGCACACATCCTTGCGGGGCCCCGGTGTTGAGGACTATTGTGGAGGAGATGCTGTTGCCTATCCTGACAGACCGCGGTCTGTTAGTGAGGAAGTGGTTTAAAGTGTGTCTTCAATGCCAGGAGCATCTGGAATAAGGTGGATGAACTTGCGGCATGGGTTGGTACCTGGGACTTCGATGTTGTGGCCATTTCGGAGACATGGATAGAGCAGGGACAGGAATGGTTGTTGCAGGTGCCGGGGTTTAGATATTTCAGTAAGCTCAGGGAAGGTGGTAAAAGAGGGGGAGGGGTGGCATTGTTAGTCAAAGACAGTATTATGGTGGCAGAAAGGACGTTTAATGAGGACTCGTCTACTGAGGTAGTATGGGCTGAGGTTAGAAACAGGAAAGGAGAGGTCACCCTGTTAGGGGTTTTCTTTAGGCCTCCAAAAAGTTCCAGAGATGTAGAGGAAAGTATTGCAAAGATGATTCTGGATAGGAGCGAAAGCAACAGGGTAGTTGTTATGGGGGACTTTAACTTTCCAAATATTGACTGGAAACGCTATAGTTCGAGTATTTTAGATGGGTCCGTTTTTGTCCAATGTGTGCAGGAAGGTTTCCTGACACAGTATGTAGATAGGCCAATGAGAGGCGAGGCCATATTGATTTGGTATTGGCTAATGAACCAGGACAGGTGTTAGAATTGGAGGTAGGTGAGCACTTCGGTGATAGTGACCACAATTTGATTACGTTTACTTTAGTGATGGAAAGGGATAGGTATATACCGCAGGGCAAGAGTTATATCTGGGGGAAAGGCAATTATGATGCGATGAGGCAAGACTTAGGATGCATCGGATGGAGAGGAAAACTGCAGGGGATGTGCACAATGGAAATGTGGAGCTTGTTCAAGGAACAGCTACTGCGTGTCCTTGATAAGTATGTACCTGTCAGGCAGGGAGGAAGTGGCCGAGAGAGGGAACTGTGGTTTACTAAAGCAGTCGAAACACTTGTCCAGAGGAAGAAGGAGGCTTATGTAAAGATGAGACATGAAGGTTCAGTTAGGGTGCTCGAGAGTTACAAGTTAGCTAGGAAGGACCTAAAGAGACAGCTAAGAAGAGCCAGGAGGGGACATGGGAAGACTTTAGCAGCTAGGATGAAGGATAACCCTAAAGCTTTCTATAGATATGTCAGGAATAAAAGAATGACTAGGGTTAGAGTAGGGCCAGTCAAGGACAGTAGTGGGAAGTTGTGCGTGGAGTCCGGGGAGATAGGAGAGGTGCTAAATGAATAGGTTTCATCAGTATTCACACAGGAAAAAGACAATGTTGTCGAGGAGAATACTGAGATTCAGGCTACTAGACTAGAAGGGCTTGAGGTTCATAAGGAGGAGGTATTAGCAATTCTGGAAAGTGTGAAAATAGATAAGTCACCTGGACCGGATGGGATTTATCCTAGGATTCTCTGGGAAGCTAGGGAGGAGGTTGCTGAGCCTTTGGCTTTGATCTTTAAGTCATCTTTGTCTACAGGAATGGTGCCAGAAGACTGGAGGATAGCAAATGTTGTCCCCTTGTTCAAGAAGGGGAGTAGAGACAACCCCGGTAACTATAGACCAGTGAGCCTTACTTCTGTTGTGGGCAAAGTCTTGGAAAGGTTTATAAGAGATAGGATTTATAATCATCTGGAAAGAAATAATTTGATTAGAGATAGTCAACATGGTTTTGTGAAAGGTAGGTCGTGCCTCACAAACCTTATTGAGTTTTTTGAGAAGGTGACCAAACAGGTGGATGAGGGTAAAGCAGTTGATGTGGTGTATATGGATTTCAGTAAAGCGTTTGATAAGGTTCCGCACGGTAGGCTACTGCAGAAAATACGGAAGCATGGGATTCAGGGTGATTTAGCAGTTTGGATCAGAAATTGGCTAGCTGGAAGAAGACAAAGGGTGGTGGTTGATGGGAAATGTTCAGACTGGAGTCCAGTTACTAGTGGTGTACCACAAGGATCTGTTTTGGAGCCACTGTTGTTTGTCATTTTTATAAATGACCTGGAGGAGGGCGTAGAAGGATGGGTGAGTAAATTTGCAGATGACACTAAAGAGATATAGCACTTTGGTTATAATGGCCTCTCAGAGGAAAGCAGCAACATCCAAATTCATTGGCTCTGCTGCACGGATAGGAGTAAGGAGTGAGAATGCAATATTTACAGGGGATTCAGTTGTAAGGGGAGTGGATACACATTTATGTGGCTGCAAACGAGACTCCCGGATGGTATGTTGCCTCTCTGGTGCACAGGCCAAGGATGTCTCAAACCAGCTCCGGTACATTCTGGAGGGAGAGAGTGAACAGACAGTGGTCACGGTATACGTTGGCACAAAGAAGGTACATGCGAAGTGTTGACATCTGCTTAGTTGGGATTATATCTTAAGAAGTTTGGACAAAGTAGGATGAGCTTTAACCTACTTTTCACCTATGTTATTAACATAGCATAGCCTGGGGGGGGGGGGGGGGGGGGGGGGTCACATAATGCGAGCCTGTGAGTTGCTCCTTTTCCACAGGTTCTGGCGCCGTGTGCTTATAATCTGTCATTTATCCTAATCGGCCGACGTTTATCTACTGTATCCTTGAATTACTATTTGCTGTTATGACCCTGGAAGATTTCGGGAACAGTATTAAAATCTGTTGATAAAAAGGGCCAGCCAGATTCAGCGGGGTGGAGCCATCCTTTCAGTATGACAGCCTGATCCTTGGGAGGTCTCGACCCCCACTCTTCGGGGTTCTCGCGGTAGTATTAAAAAGAATAGGAGAGTCTTGTGCTGATATTTGATAACGATGTGGAAGTCAATTTCACACGAGTTGACAAAATAATAAATTCATTTACAAATATGCTTTTGATGCACATTCAAACGCAACCTTAACTTGTAATGGCATGATTTCAGAATAATCCCAAAATTGCGCCAGTTCCTTACGTGATTGGATTGACTGGATGCATAGGCAGTGGGAAGACGTCAGTTGTGCAGTACCTGCAGAAAATGGGAGTTGCTACCATTGATGCTGACCAACTAGGACATGAGTCTTACAGACCAGGAAGAGCTGCTTACCAGAGGATTATTCAGAAATTTGGACAAGGTACGTTTAACTTTAAGAACTTTAAAAAAATTTGAGTACCCAATTTTTTTTTTTCAATTGGGTGGCAATTTAGCGTGGCCAATCCACCTCCCTACACATCTTTTTGGGTTGTGGGGGGGGGAGGGAAGACCCAGGCAGACATGGGAGAATGTGCAAACTCATGGACAGTGACCCGGAGTTGGGATCGAACCCGAGTCCTCGGTGCCGTGAGGCAGCAGTGCTAACCGTACTGCTTAAATTTTCAACTTTTTTAAGCAGATAAATTTCTGCAAAATATCAAGATAAACTACCTGTGCGACTTAATGATTCCACTTTACAACCATTATAAAGAGACAACCTTGCATCATTACGACAGTTACTATTAGACATTGTGGTACTCAGCATTTTATAAGGTTCCTCCTTAAGGTATTCTTGTGTCATGAATCATTTGTTATAAATGTAAATGGGACGCAAGCTACACAGGAAACAAGGACTCCTACATCAGACTCCTATTTATTGACTGCAGCTCAGCCTTCAACACCATAAACCCAGCCAAGCTCATATCAAAGCTCCAAAACTTAGGACTTGGCTCCTCCCTCTGTAACTGGATCCACAAGCTCACTTAGAGATCGGGGCACCCTTTCAAATTGGCGGCCCGATCTCTGAGTTCAGCTCCCCAGTGCTAAAGTGGAAAGCAGCTTATGGTCATCTGGGACTCTGGCGACTTTGCAAGTGTTCCTGGCTCTGCCAACTGAATTTAAAAGTGGATTTTGACCTGAGATGGGTGTTGTTTGAGTGGAGATAAAGATAGCAGTAAGGAGTTATTGTTTTATTGCATTGTTTAATTCGTAATTGTCTTTATGATATTAAAGTTAATTATTAAAGTAATAACGATTGTTGAAGTACAACATATCCCTATTTGTGTGTGGAGACACTCCTGGAGCGAGGTATCCTTTCCTCACAGTCTTACAAATTAAATGTAATGTTGGGGTTTCTGTCCGGTATCCTAGCGACTGTTGGGGTCTGCTCCACGGTCGTAATAACTGCAACCCCCATTTAGATATTCAGGTGTAATACTCTGCTAAATAAGTGGCAATTTGGTGAGGTGCCACTTATTAACTTTCCTTTACTTGCTGAATAAACAGCGACTCTGTAGTTATGTTACAATTACTATTCTCATGGTTTTTATTGTAGATATTTTACTCAAAGATGGAACAATTGATCGAAATGCTTTGGGAAATAGAGTTTTTGGAGATATCGTAAGTACATGATGTGGAATTTTCCAAAGCGTAATTGGTGTTCATTTTCAATTGGTACTGCTTTACCACTTTCTTATTAGAATTTCATAGCATTTACAGTGCAGAAGGAGGCCATTTGGCCCATCGAGTCTGCACCGGCTCTTGGAAAGAGCACCCTACCCAAGATCCACGCCTCCACCCTATCCCCATAACCCAGTAACCTCACCCAACACGAAGGGCAATTTTGGACACTAAGGGCAATTTAGCATGGCCAATCCACTTAACCTGCACATCTTTGGACTGTGGGAGGAAACCGGAGCACCCGGAGGAAACCCACGCACACACGGGGAGAATGTGCAGACTCCGCACAGACAGTGATCCAAGCCGGGAATCGAACCTGGGACCGTGGAGCTGTGAAGCAATTGTGCTAACCACAATGCTATTGTGCTGCCCAAATTATTATTAGATCAGTCTGAAGAATCTTGTGCCGAATAATTCTGCAAGGGTTAGGGTAGCATAACTCCTGCCAGAATGGAGGCAGAGGATTGAATGTTATGTTAACATTGGCTCAAGTGACCATTGTTTTGAGAGTCTGATTTTCATGCAAGAATCTTAATTTCTTTGTACTTTCTATTCTTTGTTGCTATCATATATGCAAATTAGGCACTTTAAACGTCAAGGTGTTTTAGTTTTGTGAAATTTGAAGCATCTTTCCCAACATTAATAATACTGTACGGAATCACTAAATATTTATTTATTTTTAAAAAAAATTAAGAGTACCCAATTATTTTCTTCCAATTAAGGGGCAATTTAGCATGGCCAATTCACCTACCCTGCACATCGTTGTGGGGGTGAGACCCACGCAGACATGGGGAGAATGTGCAAACTCCACACGGACAGTGACCCAGGGCCGGGATCGAACCCAGGCTCTTGGCGCCGTAAGCAGCAGTGCTAACCACTGAGGCACTGTTCCACCCTTGATCACGAAATATTGATGATTACATATTTAGATTTGCAACTTGGTAAATTTTGTGGTGATGAAACACTTTGGAACATAAATGGTCAGTTTCTCATACCACTAACAGTTTTCTCTCTCTTCAGGTACTGACCCCCTTTCCATCACGTCTGCCCTATCCTTAAAAAATAACCCTTGTCCCCCAAAGAACAAAGAAATGTACAGCACAGGAACAGGCCCTTTGGCCCTCCAAGCCCGTGCCGACCATGCTGCCCGACTAAACTACAATCTTCTACACTTCCTGGGTCCGTATCCCGCTATTCCCATCCTATTCATGTATTTGTCCAGATGCCCCTTAAATGTCACTATCGTCCCTGCTTCCACCACCTCCTCCGGCAGCGAGTTCCAGGCACCCACTACCCTCTGTAAAAAAAGTTGCCTCGTACATCTCCTCTAAACCTTGCTCCTCGCACCTTAAACCTATGCCCCCTAATAATTGACCCCTCTACCCTGGGAAAAAGCCTCTGACTATCCACTCTGTCTATGCCCCTCATAATTCTGTAGACCTCTATCAGGTCGCCCCTCAACCTCCGTCGTTCCAGTGAGAACAAACCGAGTTTATTCAACCTCTCCTCATAGCTAATGCCCTCCATACCAGGCAACATCCTGGTAAATCTCTTCTGCACCCTCTGTAAAGCCTCCACATCCTTCTGACAGTGTGGCGACCAGAATTGAACACTATACTCCCAAGTGTGGCCTAACTAAGGTTCAATACAGCTGCAACATGACGTCCCAATTTTTATACTCAATGCCCCGGCCAATGAAGGCAAGCATGCCATATGCCTTCTTGACTACCTTCTCCACCTGTGTTGCCCCTTTCAGTGACCTGTGGATCTGTACACCAAGAACTCTCTGACTGTCAATACTCTTGAGGGTTCTACCATTCACTGTATATTCTCTACCTGTATTAGACCTTCCAAAATGCATTACCTCACATTTGTTCGGATTAATCTCCATCTGCCATCTCTCCGCCCAAGTCTCCAAACGATCTAAATCCTGCTGTATCCTCTGACAGTCCTCATCGCTATCTGCAATTCCACCAACCTTTGTGTTGTCCACAAACTTACGAGTCAGACCAGTTACATTTTCCTCCAGATCATTTATATATATATTACGAACAGCAAAGGTCCCAGCACTGATCCCTGTGGAACACCACTATCACAGCCCTCCAATCATTCCAGTGCTACTCTCTGTCTTCTATGACCTAGCCAGTTCTGTATCCACCTTGCCAGCTCACTTCTGATCCCATGTGACTTCATCTTTTGTACAAGTCTGCCATGAGGGACCTTGTCAGAGGCCTTACTTAAGTCCATATAGACAACATCCACTGCCCTACCTGCATCAATCATTTTTGTGACCTCCTCGAAAAACTAACAAGTTAGCGAGAGACTATCTCTCCTTCACAAAACCATGCCTCTCGCTAATACGACCACTTGCTTCCAAATGGGAGTAGATCATGTTTCGAAGAATTCTCTCCAGTAATTTCTCCAGCACTGACGTAAGGCTCACCGGCCTGTAGTTCGCTGGATTATCCTTGCTACCCTTCTTAAACAAAGGAACAACATTGGCTATTCTCCAGTCCTCCGGGACATCACCTGAAGGCAGTGAGGATCCAAAGATTTCTGTCAAGGCCTCAGCAATTTCCGCTCTTGCCTCCTTCAATATTCTGGGGTAGATCCCATCAGGCCCTGGGGACTTATCCACTGTAATATTTTTCAAGACGCCCAACACCTCGTCTTTTTGGATCTCAATGTGACCCAGGCTATCTACAAACCCTTCTCCAGACTCAACATCCATCAATTCTTTCTCTTTGGATTTTCCTTAACCCTATTTGCCAATGACTTTTCGTGACCCCCTTCTAGCCCTCCTGACTCCTTGCTTAAGTTCCTTCCTACTTTCCTTATATTCCACACAGGCTTTGTCTGTTCCCAGCCTTTTAGCCCTGACAAATGCCTCCTTTTTCTTTTTGACGAGGCCTACAATATCACTCGTTATCCAAGGTTCCCGAAATTTGCCGTATTTATCCTTCTTCCTCACAGGAACATGCCGGTCCTGAATTCCTTTCAACTGACACTTGAAAGTGTTGATGGTGGAGGATTCAGCAATGATAATGTCATTGAATGTCACGGGGAGATGGTCATTAAATGGCACTTGTATTGTGATTGTTACTTGTCACTTATCAGCTGAAGTTTGAATGTTGTTCAGGTCTTGCTGCATAAGAATATGGAGTGCTTCTGTGGAGTCCAAAAAAGTATTAAACACTGTGCAATCATCAGTGATCATCTTCCACTTTTAGCCTTATCATGGAGAGAAGGTCATTTATGAAGGAGCTGGAGATACAACCCTACCTTGTAGAATTGCTGCAGTAATGTCCTGGGCTCAGGTGATTCGGTTCCAATAACCAGAACTATCTCCGTTTGTGGTGTATATAAACTCCAAACAGCTGAAAGTTTCCCCTTATTCCCACTGACCTCAAATTCTGCGAGGGCTCCTTGATGCCACATTCTGCTTTTGACGTCAAGGCACTTTCACCATTTAAGAATGGTGAGCGATTGGTGCTTGGCATCCTGAGAGTCAGCACCTAATGTGCAGCCGCCAACCCTCAAACTCCCATTCAAACTGCCATTCAACGCTGATTTGATTATTGAGTGGCAGTGGGCGGGGCTTCCATCCGCCCTTGGAAGGGAGTTCAGCTTTTGCGAGGTGTTGGCCAATCTGATTGACCAGAAGTGGTACTGCAACCGCTGTGCCTGAGACTAAGTCCTGAGCGGGAGGGCAGGGGGAAGCCTGGTGTGGAGGGGGTGGCCTCAGGCCAAATGGGGAGTGGGTCCCAGAGCTCCAATGTCCAAGGTGGGAGGGCACCCCAACTCTGAGGGGCCTTCAGAGTGAGGCCATCCCCCCCTTTCTGCTCCAAATGGGGAAAGGTGTAACTGTCACTTTCCCACCATATCCACATTCATTCCGGCCAGCCTTCAAATTGAGACTGGGTCATATGAGGGCCGGAAATGGCCACTAAGTGGTCATTTAAAGGTCTTAATAGGTGAATGGGCAGGTTTCCCACCTGAGGCCCTGCCCGCCCAAAGGTGAAATGATGGTAATGATTTAATAGCCGATAAAAGCCAGGAGACCCCGCTCCCGGGACCTACCCAGCTCCCGGGATCTACCCCACTTCCAGGATCTACCCGGTTCCCGGGATCTACCCGGCTCCGAAGGCCTCTAGAGATCAAGCGCGATCTCGCGAGACGTTGCGATGTAAATCCCACCCATTGTGGGCGGGGCCACCTTTTGGCAAATCTGCATATTCGAGCGAGACAGTTAGTCTCACTCTAATGTGCAGATTCCCGGGGTACCCGAGGCGTGGGGTCATCTCTCTCGCCTCAGAGACCTGGGAAGACCGCCGTTCAGTACTGGTCTCCACAAATGGGAACCAGACAGGACGGCACTTGTGGACGTCTGTCATGGGACAGGAGGCCCCCAATGTGCATGCCCTCGGGGAAGGATGGTATCCTGGCACTGCCAAGGTGCCCAGGTGGCACTGCCAAGGTGCCCAGGTGACACTGCCAGTTTGTCAGATTGGCACTGTCAAGGTGCCAAGCTGGCATTTTCGCAGAGTGGCAAACAGGCCAGGGGTGCCTGCCCGGGTGTTGGGGGAGTGCGGGGGGGCTGGTGAGCCCTCCCACAGTGTGCTGGAGCTTGGGAGGGAAGGATCGAGGTTTTCTCCGGAGGCTGCAGAGATCGGAACGCCCTTTAAAAATGTGTCCCGATCTCTCGGTGCTCTGAGAACCTCCGGCCGTGTAGCTCCTCGGTGCACAAAATGGGGCTAAGTGCGGCCCCGGCTGCGCGTTCCCTGCTGAGGCCCCTTATCTAACATTTGCGTTTCTCGGCACTGCAAACTTGATTAATAAGGGACATGGGGTTATGGGGAGAAGGCAGGAAAATGGGGGTGAGAAAAATATCAGCCATGATTGAATGGCGGGGCAGACTCAATGGGCCGAGCGGCCTAATTCTGCTCTTATGTCTTATGGTCTTAAACGCGCTAACTATGGGACTCTGTTCCCATTTTGTTAAATCGTGCCCAATGTCTGGGTTTGGGTGGGCGGATTCTCAGGGGGAATCCCAGCCATTCAATTTTACTGTGCGCCATCCTCCCCATCCCAACCCACGTTGGGGCGACGTAAAATTCTGCCCCTTGAGTTCAACTCTTTTGACCCTGATTGGAGCAAGGCTGTAATGAAGTTTGGGGCCAAGTGACTCTGGCAGAACCCAAACTGAGCATTGGTGAACACGTTATTATTGTGTAAGTGCAACATGGTGTCAACAACACCTTCCACCATCTCTTATGGTATTGCTGTTGATGACTTTTCAACTACTTGAACCACGTGCTTTTTAGCAGAAGTGCCACAATTCCTGGAAAAAGTGTACTTTTATAGTATCTACTTTCTGTTTAAGGAAGAACTCAAAAGTCTAACGGACATTGTCTGGCCGGAGACCGCCATTCTTGTGAAGCGAAAAATCGCTGATGCTGCTGCAGAAGGTCAGTGCCAAGGATCTAACATCACAATGCCATGTTGATATGTAAAATAGCTTGAATTGAATTTGTACTTCTTGCTCTTCAAAATGCCCTTTGTGGTCACAATGTACTTTGTGTAATCAAAGCTTCAGTTCATGTAGAAGAGATGTTGACTTCTGTCTTCTGTTATAATTCATGTATTGAATGTGAACCAAGTTGTGTCCTGCAGGATGTCTGAATAACTGTCCTTACTGCAGATGCTGGAATCTGAAACAAAAACAGAAAATGCTGGACAATCTCAGCAGGTCCGACAGCATTTGTGAAGAGAGAAGGGAGCTAAGGTTTTGAGTCTGAATGACTCTTTGTAACAAACCGTATACAATTACCCCTTAACACAACTGTACAATTTCCCATTCAACAACAAGAAAGAAACATCCAGCTCTTAACCAGCTTACAATCAGCAGGACATAGAGTAATGTCATATGAGGAACGGTTGAGGACTCTGGGTCTGTACTCATTGGAGTTTAGAAGGATGAGGGAGGACCTTATTGAAACTTACAGGATACTGCAAAGCCTGGATAGAGTGGATGTGGAGAGAATGTTTCCACTTGTAGGAAAAAGTAGAACCAGAGGACACAACCTCAGACTAAAGGGGCGATCCTTTAAAACAGAGATGAGGAATTTCTTCAGTCAGAGGGTGGTGAATCTGTTAAATGCCTGAATTTGCCGCAGAAGGCTGTGGAGGCCAAATCACTGAGTGTCTTTAAGACAGAGATAGATAGGTTCTTGATTAATAAGGGGATCAGGGGTAATGGGGAGAGGGCAGGAGAATGGGGATGAGAAAAATATCAGTCATGATTGAATGGTGGAGCAGATTCGATGGGCCGAGTGGCCTAGTTTTGCTCCTTATGGGTAATACTTGCTTTATAAGACAGATTTGGCTCCAGTTGGAATGCCTTCAGACTGAATGTCTTCAATTAGCTGCTTCAGCTTGGTGTTTTCAGCCTCTTCCTTGTTTTCAGACAAGACTGCTCTGCTTTAAAATATTATTACTCTTTTTTTAACGATCCTACTTGGGAAGAATTGTGGACTCGGAGTCAGGCAGATCAGAACTCAGCTCCTCTCTCTCTCAAAGCTTCTCTAAACTCACCGTCTCTCTGAGCGCCACCCAGCAATTACCTCACCTCGCCAAGCATAAAAAGTAAATGATCTCTGCAGGCACATTAACTCCCCGGAGACTTCCCCAGGCAAACCACTATGCTTTAGCCCAAGCTCTGAAACACATTCCTTATCAATTTCACCTGCTGTTTCCTGAAAGCAAACAAAAAATCCTTTTTAAACAAACACATTCTAACCCCCAGGTTTTTAACCCTTAAATTTATATTCCAATCTATAATCCAATTTTTCTAATATCTTCCAATCATCACATTATTGGCAAGGCACTGGAATCAATAATTAAGAGTAAATAGCTAATCATTTAGGAAAGCTGAATATAATCAAACCAGCCAACATGCTTTTATGAAAGGCAAATCATGTTTGACAAGTTTCCCAGAATTCTTTGAGGATGTAACAGGGAAAGTCGACAGAGGAAACCTGCAGATGTAATGTATTTAGATTTCCAAAAGGCATTTAACAAGGTGCTGGATAAGAAGCTGGTGTATAAAGTAAAGCCCATGGAATGGAGGAAGTGTGTTAGCATGGATTGAAAATTTCCCTGGATTCCATGTGATCTAACCTTACAGAGCAGCCTATGATGTGGAACATTATCAAAGGCCTTACTGAAGTCCATATAGACTACGTTGATGCTCGATCAATAACTCCTGAGACGAAATTGGAGACAATTGAAGGCTTTATTGCACTAGATGTTTCCCCCAGCAGCGCAGGTACAGAATGCAGCTGCTGGGAAGACACAGGCTCTTATACTCCGCCTTACTGGGCGGAACCAGCAGGCAGGCTTCAATGAAAATAGCAGTCTCGGGTACCTCCCACACCAGTGGTCTTACAGCATTATTCAGGGTATTGTAATACCCCTAATACCGACTACCACATGCGTCTACCCCCCTGCTCTCATCAATCTTCCTGGTCACGTCATCGAAGAACTCTTAACAAATTTGTCTGGCATGATCTCCCATGCACAAAGCCGTGCTGACTACTTCTAATCAAACCCTGTCTTTCCAAATGCCTGCATATCTTATCCCTCAGAATCCCCTCCAAGTACCTTATCCACCATAGATGTTAGGCTTACTGGTCTATAATTCCCAGGTTTTTCTTTGCAGCCCTTCTTAAATAAGGCACAACATTTGGTACCCTCAAGTCTTCTGGTACCTCACCCGTGGCTAACGATGATGTAAATATCTCAGCCAGGGCTCAGCAATTTCTTCTCTAGCCTCACGCAATGTTCTTGGATATACCTGGTCAGGGCCAGGAGATTTATCCACCTTCATACATTTTAATACGTCCATCACCTCCTCTACTGTAATGCAAACTGTCCCAGATAACCTTCCCAGATTCCCAAGTCTTCATGTCTTTCTCCACGGTAAACACATAGGAGAAATATTCATTGAGAACCTCGCCTGTCTCCTTCGGTTCCACACATGTTTGTCCACTTTGGCCCTTGAGGGGTCCTATTCTCTCTCTATTCATTCTTTTTCCTTTAATATACTTAAAGAATCACTTTGGATTCACCTTAATCCTCAACTAAAGCTACCTCATGCTCCCTTTTTGCCCTCCTAATTTCTTTCTTGTATCCCCTGTAAACCTCTAGGGAATCCCTTGATTACAGCTGCTTGTACCTGAGCTATGCCTCCTTTTTCCTGGCCAAAACCTCAATATGTTTTGCCATCCAGGGTTCCCTACTCCTGCCAGCCTTGCCCTTCACCCTAACAGGAACATATAGACCCTGAACTCCAGCTATTTCAACTTTAAAGGCCTCCCACTTGCTGGAGGTCCCTTTGCCCTCAAACAAGCTACTCCAATCAATCCTTGCAAGCTCCTGTCTAATTCCATCAAAATTCACCTTGTCCCAATTTGGAACTTGTACCTGTGGACCAGTTTTGTCCCTTTCCATAACTATCTTAAAATTAATAGAACTATGGCCACTGGGAGCGGCACGGTGGCACAGTGGTTAGCACTGCTGCCTCACGGCGCCGAGGATCCGGGTTTGATCCCGGTCCTGGGTCACTGTCTGTGTGGTGTTTGTACATTCTCCCCGTGTCTGCGTGGGTCTCATCCCCACAACCTAAAGATGTGCAGGGTAGCTGAATTGGCCACACAAAATTGCCCCTTAATTGGAAAAAATTAATTGGGTACTCTAAATTTATTTTAAAAAAACTATGGTCACTGGTCCCAAAATGGTCCCTCACCGTCACCTCAGTCACTTGCCCTGCCCTATTTCCCAAGAGTAGGTTAAGATTTGCCCTCTCCCGAGTAGGACCCTCCACATACTGCCTGAGGAAACTTTCCTGAACACACTTCACAAATTCTACCCCATCTAAGCCCTTAACACAATGGCAGTCCCAGTCTGTGTTAGGAAAATTAAAATCCCCTATTGTGACAACCCTGTTATTCCTGCACGTCTTCCCAATCTCCATGCATATTTGTTCTTCTAATTCCCGGTGACTATTTGGGGGCCTATAGTACAACCCCAATAAGGTCATCATTCCCTTCTTATTTCTTAGTTCCGCCACAAAGCCTCGCTGGATGATCCCTCGGTTATTTCATCTCTGATTACTGCCGTAATGCTCCCCTTAATCAAAAATACAACTTCCCCTCCTCTCTTTCCTTCACCTCTGTCCCACCTAAAGCACTTGTACCCTGGAACATTAAGCTGCCAGTCCTGTCCTCCCGTAGCCATGTTTGAATTCTGGTTATAATATCCCAGTTCCATGTACCTATCCATGCCCTGAGTTCATCAGCCTTACCTGTCAGCCCTCTCGCATTGAAAGAGATGCAATTTAATCCACCAGGTTTTCCCCGCTCCCTGCCATGCTCCTGCCTATCATAGCTTGATGTTGCCGAGCACTGCATCTCCTTTCAGCCCCTCATTCGCTTCCCTGCTGCTGAGGACCCCCCCCGCCAATCTAGTTCAAACCGTCCCTTGTGGCACGAGATATCTGCCGCCGAGTACCAGCGCCCTAACTAAAAGCCAACAATCAGTGTTAGCATCCAATAGGTTCTGTTTAATGGATGTAAATACACAGTGCTTTAAACTAATAAGATGAAACGTGCTTGATGGTGACCTGTTAATTATATTAAATTGTGCATAAGGATGAGTCAGCCAGCACAGGCTGTCTGCTGTGTTAGAGGGGAGTCCTGCAGTGCGCAATAAACATTCTCGACCTAAGCATCCTGGTATCCGGGTGGGATTCTCTAGCCTCCCAGCCATGTGTTTTTGCCGGTGAGAGGCAGCGCGTATTCGCTGGGAAACCCGCAAGCGGGCAGGTGCAGAGAATCCCGCCACCAGCGAACAGACAGAGAATTCCGGCCTCTCTGACTCCTACACAACCAGACCTGGGAGTTAGCAAACAATCAGGAAGGATGCTACTGGCCAACACAAGTAGGAGCTTTCACATTTATAGTAGAAATCTAGTGCTAGGAATCAGATAGTTAACAGTAACTTTAAAAAAAAAATTTAACTTTTAATTTTAATTTACTAATTAATTGACACAATGTCAGTTAGAGGGGTGCAGTGCTCTGACTGTGAGATGTGGCAGGTCCGGGAGGCTTCCAGCGTCCCGGATGGCTTCTTCTGCAGAAAGTGCACCCAACTGGAGCTCCTCACAGACCGCATGGTTCGGTTGGAGCAGCAGTTGGATGCACTTAGGAGCATGCAGGTGGCGGAAAGCATCATAGATCGCAGTATTATAAATGTGGTCACACCCAAGGTGCAGGCAGAGAAATGGGTGACCACCAGAAAGGGCAGGCAGTCAGTGCAGGTATCCCCTGTGGTTGTCCCCCTCTCGAACAGGCTTACTGTCGGGGGAGATAGCCTATCAGGGGAAAACAGCAGCAGCCAGAGCAGTGGCACCACGGCTGGCTCTGATGTTCAGAAGGGAGGGTCAAAGCGCAGAAGAGCAATAGTAATAGGGGACTCTATAGTCAGGGGCACAGATAGGTGCTTCTGTGGACGTGAAAGAGACTCCAGGATGGTATGTTGCCTCCCTGGTGCCAGGGTCCAGGATGTCTCTGAACGGGTAGAGGGCATCCTGAAGGGAGAGGGCAAACAGGCAGAGGTCGTTGTACATATTGGTATTAACGACATAGGCAGGAAGGGGCATGAGGTCTTGCAGCAGGAGTTCAGGGAGCTAGGCAGAATGTTAAAAGACAGGACCTCTAGGGTTGTAATCTCGGGATTACTCCCTGTGCCACGTGCCAGTGAGGCTTGAAATAGGAAGATAGAGCAGCTAAACACGTGGCTAAACAGCCGGTGTAGGAGGGAGGGTTTCCATTATCTGGACCACTGGGAGCTCTTCCGGGGCAGATGTGACCTATATAAGAAGGACGGGTTGCATCTAAACTGGAGAGGCATAAATATCCTGGCCGCGAGGTTTGCTAGTGTCACACGGGGGGGTTGGCACAGGAGCAATAGGTCAGAAGGTGAGAGCATTGAGGGAGAACTAGGGATTAGGGACAGTGTGGCTCTGAGGCAGAGCAGACAGGGAGAAGTTGCTGAACAAAGCGGGTCTGGTGGCCTGAAGTGCATATGTTTTAATGCAAGAAGTATTACGGGTAAGGCAGATGAACTTAGAGCTTGGATTAGTACTTGGAACTATGATGTTGTTGCCATTACAGAGACCTGGTTGAGGGAAGGGCAGGATTGGCAGCTAAACGTTCCAGGATTTAGATGTTTCAGGCGGGATAGAGGGGGATGTAAAAGGGGAGGCGGAGTTGCGCTACTGGTTCGGGAGAATATCACAGCTGTACTACGGGAGGACACCTCAGAGGGCAGTGAGGCTATATGGGTAGAGATCAGGAATAAGAAGGGTGCAGTCACAATGTTGGGGGTTTACTACAGGCCTCCCAACAGCCAGCGGGAGATAGAGGAGCAGATAGGTAGACAGATTTTGGAAAAGAGTAAAAACAACAGGGTTGTGGTGATGGGAGACTTCAACTTCCCCAATATTGACTGGGACTCACTTAGTGCCAGGGGCTTAGACGGGGCAGAGTTTGTCAGGAGCATGCAGGAGGGCTTCTTAAAACAATATGTAGACAGTCCAACTAGGGAAGGGGCGGTACTGGATCTGGTATTGGGGAATGAGCCCGGCCAGGTGGTAGAAGTTTCAGTAGGGGAGCATTTCGGGAACAGTGACCACAATTCAGTAAGTTTTAAAGTGCTGGTGGACAAGGATAAGAGTAGTCCCAGGATGAATGTGCTAAATTGGGGGAAGGCTAATTATAACAATATTAGGTGGGAACTGAAGAACATAGATTGGGGGCGGATGTTTGAGGGAAATCAACATCTGACATGTGGGAGGCTTTCAAGTGTCAGTTGAAAGGAATTCAGGACCGGCATGTTCCTGTGAGGAAGAAGGATAAATACGGCAATTTTTGGGAACCTTGGATAACGAGAGATATTGTAGGCCTCGTCAAAAAGAAAAAGGAGGCATTTGTCAGGGCTAAAAGGCTGGGAACAGACAAAGCCTGAATGGAATATAAGGAAAGTAGGAAGGAACTTAAGCAAGGAGTCAGGAGGGCTAGAAGGGGTCATGAAAAGTCATTGGCAAATAGGGTTAAGGAAAATCCAAAGAGAAAGAATTGATGGATGTAACTGGTCTGATTAGTAAGTTAGCAGACGACTCAAAGGTTGGTGGAATTGCGGATAGCAATGAGGACTGTCAGAGGATAAAGCAGGATTTAGATCGTTTGGAGACTTGGGCGGAGAGATGGCAGATGGAGTTTAATCCGGACAAATGTGAGGTAATGCATTTTGGAAGGTCTAATGCAGGTCGGGAATATACAGTGAATGGTAGAACCCTCAAGAGTATTGAAAGTCAAAGAGATCTAGGAGTACAGGTCCACAGGTCACTGAAAAGGGCAACACAGGTGGAGAAGGTAGTCAAGAAGGCATACGGCATGCTTGCCTTCATTGGCCGGGGCATTGAGTATAAGAATTGGCAAGTCATGTTGCAGCTGCATAGAACCTTAGTTAGGCCACACTTGGAGTATAGTGTTCAATTCTGGTCGCCACACTACCAGAAGGATGTGGAGGCTTTAGAGAGGGTGCAGAAGAGATTTACCAGAATGTTGCCTGGTATGGAGGGCATTAGCTATGAGGAGCGGTTGAATAAACTCGGTTTGTTCTCACTGGAACGAAGGAGGTTGAGGGGAGACCTGATAGAGGCCTACAAAATTATGAGGGGCATAGACAGTGTGGATAGTCAGAGGCTTTTCCCCAGGGTAGAGGGGTCAATTACTAGGGGGCATAGGTTTAAGGTGCGAGGGGCAAGGTTTAGAGGAGATGTACGAGGCAAGTTTTTTACGCATAGGGTAGTGTGTGCCTGGAACTCACTACCGGAGGAGGTGGTGGAAGCATGGACGATAGTGACATTTAAGGGGCATCTTGACAAATACATGAATAGGATGGGAATAGAGGGATACGGACCCAGGAAGTGTAGAAGATTGTAGTTTAGTCGGGCAGCATGGTCGGCGCAGGCTTGGAGGGCCGAAGGGCCTGTTCCTGTGCTGTACATTTCTTTGTTCTTTTTGTTCTTTGAGCCGCTCTTTTCTGCTCTGCAAATAAATACATCCTGTGATCTTTTGGTGCGACATATTTTAAGACTATAAAATCCCTCCATCATCACCTATTCACCTTTGGATAGTATCGATTTTCTTCCCCAGTGGGTAAAAAGAACTGTCAGCATTGTTAAATCAATCTAACTCTTGTCACAAAATGTAGATTAAAATGATTGCATGTGATGTGTTAAAACATTGGGCAGAATCTTACGGTCCCTCCCACAGGTTGAATTTTCCGTTTCTGTCAAAATCAATGGATTTTTGAATGGTTTATTGCATCTTACACTCCACCGTGACGAGGCTGTAAAATTTCATCTAGTGTCTATTGAAATACTCGGTATCACACCATGGGAACTGTAATAACTTTACTGTGTACACCACCTAAGTCTGAATTTCTTAAAATGCTACTTTGTCTTTCTTGTCAGGTAAGACTGTATGTGTGGTGGATGCAGCAGTCCTGCTGGAAGCTGGCTGGATTGATATGGTTCATGAGGTTTGGGTGGCTATTATGCCAGAAGAGGAGGTGGGTTCTATGTATTTGCATATAGCCATCACTGATTACAAAACCTCTCTCCTAATAACTGACACTCCAATTATTTAACATGGTTTGATGTTCCCAATGTTGTGCACTGGATAATTTCATTAGTCCTTATTAAATGCGCACAGCTTTGATATTGAAGTTCATGGTGATTTTTTAAATATATAAATCCCTGGGATGTGGATGTCGCTGGCTATGCCGGCATTTATTGTGCTGCTATCGATGATCTTTTGAACTGTCCTGTTTTTGCTTTTTTTCCTTTCATGCCAGGTTACGAGACGAGAAGGGCTTGAGCTCATCAGGAGGAGGTGTTAACAATTCTGGAAAGGGTGAAAATAGATAAGTCCCCTGGGCCGGATGGGATTTATCCTAGGATTCTCTGGGAAGCTAGGGAGGAGATTGCTGAGCCTTTGGCTTTGATCTTTAAGTCACCTTTGTCAACAGGAATAGTGCGAGAAGACTGGAGGATAGCAATGTTGTCCCCTTGTCCAAGAAGGGGAGTAGAGACAACCCCGGTAACTATAGACCAGTGAGCCTTACTTCTGTTGTGGGCAAAATCTTGGAAAGGTTTATAAGAGATAGGGTGTATAATCATCTGGAAAGGAATAATTTGATTGGACATAGTCAACACGGTTTTGTGAAGGGTAGGTCGTGCCTCACAACGTTATTGAGTTCTTTGAGAAGGTGACTAAACAGGTGGATGAGGGTAAAGCAGTTGATGTGGTGTATATGGATTTCAGTAAAGCGTTTGATGAGGTTCCCCACGGTAGACTACTGCAGAAAATACGGAGGCATGGGATTCAGGGTGATTTAGCAGTTTGGATCAGAAATTGGCTAGCTGGAAGAAGACAAAGGGTGGTGGTTGATGGGAAGTGTTCAGACTGGAGTCCAATTACTAGTGGTGTACCACGAGGATCTGTTTTGGGGCCACTGCTGTTTGTCATTTTTATAAATGACCTGGAGGAGGGCGTAGAAGGATGGGTGAGTAAATTTGCAGATGACACTAAAGTCGGTGGAGTTGTGGACAGTGCGGAAGGATGTTACAAGTTACAGAGGGACATAGATAAGCTGCAGTGCTTGGCTGAGAGGTGGCAAATGGAGTTTAATGCAGAAAAGTGTGAGGTGATTCATTTTGGAAGGAATAACAGGAAGACAGAGTACTGGGCTAATGGTAAGATTCTTGGCAGTGTGGATGAGCAGAGAGATCTCGGTGTCCATGTACATAGATCCCTGAAAGTTGCCACCCAGGTTGAGAGGGTTGTTAAGAAGGCGTACGGTGTGTTAGCTTTTATTGGTAGAGGGATTGAGTTTCGGAGCCATGAGGTCATGTTGCAGCTGTACAAAACTCTGGTGCGGCCGCATTTGGAGTATTGCGTGCAATTCTGGTTGTGCATTATAGGAAGGATGTGGAAGCATTGGAATGGGTGCAGAGGAGATTTACCAGAATGTTGCCTGGTATGGAGGGAAGATCTTATGAGGAAAGGCTGAGGGACTTGAGGCTGTTTTCGTTAGAGAGAAGAAGGTTAAGAGGTGACTTAATTGGGGCATACACGATGATCAGAGGATTAGATAGGGTGGACAGTGAGAGCCTTTTTCCTCGGATGGTGATGTCTAGCACGAGGGGACATAGCTTTAAATTGAGGGGAGATAGATATAGGACAGATTTTAGAGGTAGGTTCTTTACTTCGAGAGTAGTAAGGGCGTGGAATGCCCTGCCTGCATCAGGAGTGGACTCGCCAACACTAAGGGTATTCAAATGGTCATTGGATAGACATATGGACGATAAGGGAATAGTGTAGATGGGCTTTAGAGTGGTTTCACAGGTCGGCGCAACATCGAGGGCCGAAGGGCCTGTACTGCGCTGTAATGTTCTATGTTCTATGTTGTAGGTCGAGGGTGAAAGTTGAACTCTGAACCACTCTAGATTCGGTCAAAATTACTCAGGAAATGTATTCAATATTCTTTTTTATAGTTTGTACGCTTTGTATTAATATGTGCAAATAATCATGTGATTCATTTACATGAACTTACCTTGCAAATTGATTGCAATTTCAATCCGTCCTAAATGAGCTGATTTTACTGCAGCAGTCACAGGCACACTGCATTCGGTTTATAGATATTGAATTATCGGTCAAAGTCTGAGACCTGGTACAGTGTTGTCAGGTCACCGAGATCGACAGCACAGAAAAGGCCCTTCGGCCCATTGCGTCTGCACCCGTCTAAAATAACTACCTAACTATCCTAATCCCATTTTCCAGCACTTCGCCTTGTAGGCCTTGACATCACAAGTGCACATCTAAATACTTTGTAAATGTTCTGAGGGTCTCTGCCTCCACCCCCCTTTCAGGCAGCGAGTGTAGGGGCGGGGAGTGTGTGTAGGGGGCGGGGAGTGTCTGTGTAGGGGACGGGGAGTGTCTGTGTAGGGGGTGGGGAGTGTGTGTGTAGGGGACGGGGAGTGTGTGTGTAGGGGACGGGGAGTGTGTGTAGGGGACGGGGAGTGTGTGTAGGGGACGGGGAGTGTGTGTAGGGGGCGGGGAGTGTGTGTGGGGGGCGGGGAGTGTGTGTGGGGGGCGGGGAGTGTGTGTAGGGGGCGGGGAGTGTGTGTAGGGGGCGGGGAGAATAGAGGTGTGGACTATTTTCTAAACGGTGACAAAATTCATAATGCTGAAGTGCAAAGGGACTTGGGAGTCCTAGTCCAGGATTCTCTAAAGGTAAACTTGCAGGTTGAGTCCGTAATTAAGAAAGCAAATGCAATGTTGTCATTCATCTCAAGAGGCTTGGAATATAAAAGCAGGGGTGTACTTCTGAAGCTTTATAAAGCATTAGTTAGGCCCCATTTAGAATACTTTGAGCAATTTTGGGCCCCACACCTCAGGAAGGACATACTGGCACTGGAGCGGGTCCAGCGGAGATTCACACGGATGATCCCAGGAATGGTAGGCCTAACATACGATGAACGTCTGAGGATCCTGGGATTATATTCATTGGAGTTTAGGAGGTTGAGGGGAGATCTAATCGAAACTTACAAGATAATGAATGGCTTAGATAGGGTGGACATAGGGAAGTTGTTTCCATTAACAGGGGAGACTAGGACCCGGGGGCACAGCCTTAGAATAAAAGGGAGTCACTTTAGAACAGAGATGAGGTGAAATTTCTTCAGCCAGAGAGTGGTGGGTCTGTGGAATTCATTGCCACAGAGGGCGGTGGAGGCCGGGACGTTGAGTGTCTTTAAGACAGAAGTTGATAAATTCTTGATTTCTCGAGGAATTAAGGGCTATGGAGAGAGAGCGGGTAAATGGCGTTGAAATCAGCCATGATTGAATGGTGGAGTGGACTCGATGGGCCGAATGGCCTTTCTTCCACTCCTATGTCTTATGGTCTTATGGTTTAAATGGTTAAAATTTATGAATGGTTAAAATATGGTTAAAATTTATGAATGGTTAAAATATGGTTAAAATTTAAGACGTGTGGTAGTCGGTATTAGGAGTATTACGGTACCCAGGTTGATGCTTTAAGACCATTGGTGTGGGAGGTACCCGAGACAGCAATATCATTGGTGAAGCCTGCCTGCTGGTTCCGCCCAGTGAGGCGGAGTATAAGAGCCTGTGTCTCCCTAGCAGCTGCATTCTGTACGTGCCCTGCTGGGGGAAACATCTAGTGCAATAAAGCCTTCAATTGTCTCCAATCTCGCTTCTGGAGTTATTGATCGAGCATCAATCTATTGGGCTATATTTTAAAGGATGGAGCTCCGAATCAAGCCGGAGTATCTGCAACTCAGCCCCCACGCGGCAAACTCAGCGGCAACCTTCAAACACTGGCTGGCGTGCTTCAAAGGGTACCTCAGGACGGCCACGACTGAACCTACGGAGGACCAGAAACTGCACGTTCTCCACTCGAGGGTGAGCCCAGAGATCTACACCCTCATCGAGGATGCGGACGATTTCAAGGCCGCAATGACCCTGCTGAAAGGACACTATATTCGCCCATTAAACCAGGTCTACGCCCGATATCTGCTAGCGACGTGGCGACAAATTCCTGGGGAATCGCTGGAGGAATTCTACCGTGCCCTCTGGTGTTAGGCAGGAACTGTGCCTGCCCGCAAGTTTCAGCCAGCGACCACACAGAACTTTTGATCCGTGAGCATTTGTTGCAGGTATGCTGTCCTCCCAAATCTGCCAGCGGCTGCTAGAAAAAGAGACACTAGGCCTCAAGGAAGCACGGGCCCTTGCTAGCTCCCTGGATGTGGCCTCCCGAAACGCCCGCGTTTACGTACCTGACCCCGCGGCCGACTCCGATGCATCCCCCATCTCCCCACAAGCTTGTGCTGCACGACTACCAGGCAACCCCGGGGGGCCCCGTTGCTATTTTTGCGGGCAAGTCAAGCACCCCCGGCAGTGTTGCCCGGCCCGCTCCTCCACCTGCAAAGGGTGCGGCAAAAAGGGCCATTTCGTGGCGGTATGCCAGGTCTGGGCGGTCGCCACGGTCTCCGGGGGCGAACCGGGACCGCCACCCCAACCCTCTCCACGAGCCACATGCGGTCAGCGGGCGTCGCCACCTTCCTGTTCCAGAGCCACGTGCGGGCCCCGGGCGCCGCCATCTTGTTCCCCAGGGACCACGTGCGACGGATGGGCGCTGCCATCTTGCACATCCCCTGCCATGTGCGACCAGTGGGCGCCGCCATCTTGGCTGGAGTCTCAGGACCCCGGTTCGGATGACCAAACACCACCCGAGGAAAACCTCCAACTTCTGCCACGACTTGCCTCGGTGACCCTGGACCAGTCTCGGCCCCTAACGCTCTCGACCGCGACGACGACCGTGCTCATCAATGGGCACAAAACATCCTGCCTGACCGACTCCGGGAGCACAGAGAGCTTCATACACCCCAACACAGTTAGGCCCGGTTCTCTTCCCATCCACCCAGTTAATCAGAAAATCTCCCTGGCCTTCGGGTCTCACTCTGTAGAGATCAAAGGGTTCTGCGTAGCGAACCTCACGGTCCAGGGAAGGGAATTAAAAAATTTCCGTCTCTACGTCCTCCCTCACCTCTGCGCTGCCATGCTCCTAGGGTTAGATTTCCAATGTAACCTCCAGAGTTTAACTTTTAAATTCAGCGGCCCTATACCCCCCCTCACTGTCTGCAGCCTCGCGACCCTCAAGGTCGATCCGCCTTCCCTTTTGCGTACCTCACCCCAGATTGCAAACCCGTCGCCACCAGGAGCAGACGGTACAGTGCCCAGGACAGGACCTTCATTGGGTCGGAAGTCCAGCGGTTACTGAAAGAAGGTATTATTGAGGCTATCAACAGTCCCTGGAGAGCTTAAGTAGTGGTTGTAAAGACCGGGGAGAAGCATAAGATGGTCATCGATTATAGTCAGACCATCAACAGGTTTACGCAGCTCGATGCGTACCCTCTCCCCCGTATATCTGATCTGGTCAATCAGATTGCACAATCCAAGGTCGATTCCATGGTGGATCTAAAATCCGCCTACCACCAGCTCCCCATCCGCCCCAGCGACCGCAAATACACTGCATTCGAAGCAGATGGGCGGCTCTACCACTTCCTAAGGGTTCCCTTCGGTGTCACAAATGAAGTCTCGGTCTTCCAACGGGAGGTTGACCGGTACGGTTTGCGGGCCACGTTTCCGTTCCTCGAAAACGTCACCATCTGCGGCCACGACCAGCAGGACCATGACACCAACCTCCGAAAATTCCTCCAGACCGCAAAAATCATTAATCTAATCTACAACAAGGACAAATGCATCACAAATAACGGTGATGGAGTTATAGGCCCAGATCCTGAACGCATGTGCCCCCTCATGGAGTTTCCCCTCCCCCACTGCTCCAAGGCCCTGAAACGCTGCCTGGTTTTTTTTTCATGTTATGCCCAGTAGATCCCCAACTATGCGGACAAGGCCCGCCCACTAATTTAATCCACTGTTTTTCCCCTGTCGGCAGAGGCTCGCCAGGCCTTCAGCCGCATCAAAGTGGACATCGCAAAGGCCACGATGCGCGCAATCGATGAATCCCTTCCCTTCCAAGTCGCCATTCCTCAGTTGAAAAGGAGGCCCAGGCCATAGTGGAAGCTGTGCGGCACTAGAGGCATTACCTGGCCAGCAGGAGATTCACTCTCCTCACTGACCAACGGTCAGTTGCTTTCATGTTTGATAATGCACAGCGGGGCAAAATAAAGAACGATAAGATCTTACGGTGGAGGATCGAGCTGTCCACCTCCAACTATGAGATCTTGTATTGTCCCGGGAAGCTAAACGAGCCTCCTAATGCCCTATCCCGCGGCACATCTGCCACCGCACAAGTGGACCGACTCCGGGCTCTCCACGAGGACCTCTACCACCGGGGGGGGGGGTCACTCGAGTCTTCCATTTCATTAAGACCCGCAGCCTGCCCTACTCCATCGAGGAGGTCAGGACCGCCACCAGGAACTGCCAAATCTGCACGGAGTGCAAGCCGTACTTCTACAGGCCAGAGAATGCGCACCTGATAAAGGCTTCCTGTCCCTTTGAACGCCTCAGTGTGGACTTCAAAGGGCCCCTCCCCTCCACCGACCGCAACACGTACTTCCTGAACGTGATTGATGAGTACTCCCGGTTCCCATTCACCATCCCCTGCCCCGACATGTCTGCAGCCACCACCATAAAAGCCCTCCAGGGTATCTTTACACTGTTCGGTTTCCCCGCCTGCACAGCGATAGGGTGTCCTCCTTTATGAGCGACGAACTGCGTCAATTCCTGCTCAGCAAGGGCATTGCCTCGAGCAGGACGACAAGTTACAACCCCCCGGGAAACGGACAGGTAGAGAGGGAGAACGGAACGGTCTGGAAGACCGTCCTACTGGCGCTACGGACCAGGAATCTTCCAGTCTCCCGCTGGCAGGAGGTCCTCCCGGATGCTCTCCACTCCATCCGGTCACTGCTGTGTACCACGACCAACCAGACACCTCACGAACATCTCCTTGTCTTCCCTAGGAAGTCCTCCTCTGGGACCTCGCTCCCAACCTGGCTGGCAGCTCCTGGACCCATCCTGCTCCGCAAACACGTGCGGGCGCACAAGTCGGCCCCATTGGTCGCGAGGATCCACCTCCTTCAAGCTAACCCTCAATACGCCGACGTGGCATACCCCGACAGGACATGGTGTCCCTACGGGACCTGGCGCCCGCTGGGTCCCCACACACACTCGCACCACCAACCCCACCCTCCCTCCCACCGGCGCACCCCACAGCCGCCCCCTTCCCAGGTGGATCGGTCCTCCCACCGGTCCCATCTCGGGGTGATGAAGCTGCCGAAGAAGCCAAAGCCACGCTCCCGGAGCCACGGATGCCCGAGCCGGCGCCTGCATCACCGCCGAGACTGCGACGATCGCAGAGGACGACCAGGGCCCCCAACCGACTAATTGCTTCATTTTGAATGTAAATAAATACTGTAAATAGTTGCGACATGTAACGAGGCAAAACACTGTACTAATGTATACCGGGTACCACCATAACCTCAACCTCTACCAGTGTATAACGCGAGACCACCACCCCCGCTGGTCTCTTTTTTTTAATGGGGTGAATGTGGTAGTCAGTATTAGGGGTATTACGGTACCCAGGTTGATGCTGTAAGACCATTGGTGTGGGAGGTACCTGAGACAGTAATATTGGTGAAGCCTGCCTGCTGGTTCCGCCCAGTAAGGCGGAGTATAAGAGCCTGTGTCTCTCTAGCAGCTGCATTCTGTACCTGCGCTGCTGGGCGAAATATCTAGTCCAATAAAGCCTTCAATTGTCTTCCAATCTCGCTTCTGGAGTCATTGATCGAGCATCAAGACGTATATGTTATATTAATGCTATGCAGCATGATAACCAACTTTAGCTACAATGTAATATTGATAACATTATTCCAAATTCCAATTCATAATGAACAGCAGAAATCCTGAAAATATCACCTACCGTGTTGAGGGAAAAATTATACAGCTATTTGACTGCAGAGTTCTTCACCTTCACTCTCTTGAGAGACCAGACAAAGATTATTGGAGTTAGAAACTGGTGTTTATTTACAGGCTCTAGCGAGGGTTATCGACATTCGAATCAGGACACCAAAAAGCCCAGATTCAAGAATGGTGCAGACAGTTATATTTTGGGATTCAATTACAAGAAATCAGCAGATATTTGTTACTAGTTATCTATGTCCAATCATGCCTATCAGTGCCTAGTATATGAGAATACTTAATCAATCACATTAAAGGTCTGCATGCTTTATTAAACTATCCAATCATTGCAAAGGCACGTATGTTGTCTTGCAATTAGTGATATCGGTGGTCCACTATCTGAGTAGCCATTAAATCCTCTCCCTTTTTCTATCAGCAGAATTACTGGGGCCATCACAATGGTACCTTGTTACACATTGTAGAATAGACCTTGAATTGTAACATGTGCAGTTTCTCTGCCTGAAAACTGGCTTCTCAATGACACACTGTGTCCTTGTAATATCTGCTACACACGTGGCAATTCCATCGTCTGAAATGAAGAACTCAACTTCTCCAGTGAAATGGGGGAAACTAGGTTTTAAAATTGTTGCAGGATACTCTCTCCTATCTAAGGATGCCCAAATTGTCCTCTTCATCCTGTTTTTGACTTTTGTTGTCTGAAGCTATGGTTATGATGGCCCTAAAGATGGAATCCTCTTTTCCCATGTGTTAGGCACTCAAGAGGATTCTAATGAGAGACAAAATGAGTGAAGAAGATGCGAAAAAACGACTTGCAAACCAGTGGTCAGATGTCCAACGTGTACAATATGCTAATGTGGTTCTTTGTACACTGTGGGAGCCTCAAGTCACAGAAAAACAGGTTGGACCACTTAATATTTAGCAGCTATTAACTTTATATCATAGCTTTAAGCACTTTGTAAATATTGAGCAGGAAGAGATATGGCATTTGTAGCCCAGAATATATCCAGCGATATCTGTACTCTTCCTGTAAGGGAAGGATAGAACTATGGGAAGTACAATGGTTAATGGGAAGCAAAGCAGTAGTCAGCATGCGGGGAGGTGGTTTCAACTACATTGATAGTTATGAAAAAAGTTAAAGGGAAGAAGAACTCAGGGGATGTTAGTGGAGGTGTTAGGATTCAAAAAGGTATAAAAACTAGCATAAGAGCACTTCCCAGGGTTGAAAGAATCCCAAAGTGTATCATGGAGTTCACCTGACCCACAACTTTTACTAGATTGTGGTCTGGGGAGCACACGGCCCACTCTACAGGTGTGGGACAGCAGAAATGGAAAAGTATTTTTTAAAGCAAAACAATGTTTATTCTATGAACTCAAGTTAACCTTTTTAAAACATGTTTATTCTATGAACTCAAGTTAACCTTTTTAAAACATACAGTGAACATCTTAGCAACCATCAATTCAAATACAACCCCCAAAGACTACAACACTAAGTAATCCTTAATAAATTCCTAAATAACATCCAGAAGACAAAAGACCCTTTTAACACAGAGATCAGGTTTAAATTCTCTAATGAGAACAGTTATCCTTCTGAATTCCCCAAATGATCAAGAGATAGTCTTTACATGGCAGAGAGACCAACATTACACCCCCTGCGGCTGACTGCAGCTCCAACACTGAAACAAAACCAAAATAAATACAGAACCCAAGCTTCTCTCAAAGTGAAACAAAAAAGCAGAACCAGGGCTCAGCTCCATCCACACTCTGACATCACTGCAGTAACATGAGCAGACCAACATTTCTTAAAGTGACATTCTCATGACACCGTAGCATTCAAAACAAGGTACATGAGTTGATGGCACAAATCATCGAAATTGAGTGTGATTTAGTAGCCATTACAGAGACATGGTTGCAGGATGGTCACAACTGGGAGTTAAATATCCAGGGTATCAGACTATTTGGAAGGACAGGCAGGAAGGTAAGGTGTAGCTCCGATATTTATGGATGACATAATAATAATTGCTTATTGTCACAAGTAGGCTTCAGTGAAGTTACTGTGAAAAGCCTCTAGTCGCCGCATTCCGGAGGCTGTTCGGGGAGGCTGGTACGGGAATTGAACCCGCGCTGCTGGCCTTGTTCTTCATTACAAGCCAGCTGTTTAGCCCACTGTGCTAAACCAGCCCCTGGGCAGGACATCACGGCGGTAGTGAGAGATGATATAGGTTCTTTGGAGAAAAAGGTTGAATCCATTTGGGTGGAAATTAGAAATAGTAAGGAGAGAAGGTCACTGATAGGAGTAGTCTATCGGCCACCAAATAGTAACATTACGGTGGGACAGGCAAGAAATAACTAATGCATATAAAAATGGGACGGCGACTTCCGGTAGTGGCTATGAAGGAGGAAGTCGCACATTTGGTGGCTCCCGCTCGGGTCAGACTTTTGGACCTTTTCCCCTGATATTTTACCGGACTGGAGTTGAAACATTGATGACACAGGCAATTGTGAACTAAATTCCCACATCAGTGCATGGAGAGGAGGTCTCGAAGTGCTCGCAAAGGGAGAAACAGAAGGACAGAGAAGGCTTGGGCTGAAGCAGCACCGGGAGGAAGCATGGCAGAGGACCGGACCTCTGGCTTGTCGACCCACCGGTCAACGGAGCAGTTGATGCAAGTTATCCAGGAGGGCTTCGCCAAGCAGAAGCAGGACTGCTTGGACCCGATTGAAGAGGCAATTTCGCAGCTGGAACTTAGATTGAATGCTCAAGATCGGGCGATCCAGAAAGTACAGAAGGCGCTGGCTGACCAGGAGGAACATCAAACAGCAGTGGAGTTGGAGGTGGGGATGCTAATAGACCAGCAGAAAAGGCTCCTGGAGAAAGTGGAGGATCTAGAGAATGGGTCCTGTCGGCAGAGCTTGAGAATCGTTGGGCTCCCAGAGGGGTCCGAAGGAGCGGACGCTGGGGCATACATAGCGGCCATGTTTGAGAAGCTGCTGAGGGATGGGGCATTCCCCCGACCCTTGGAGGTGGACAGGGCTCACAGAGCGCTTGTGAGGAAGCTGTGAATGGGAGACCTCCCGAGGGCAATGGTGGTGAGATTCCACAGATATCTGGATAAGGAGCGGGTCAGGCCAAGCAGATATGGAGCTGCAAATGGGATCTGCGGATCTATCAAGACCTGAGTGCGGAGGTGGCCAGGAGAAGAGTGGGGTTTAACCAGATCAAGTCGACCCTTTTCAAGAAAAAGGTGCAGTTCGTACTGTTGTATCCGGCCCGCCTCTGGGTCGTCACAGGTGGAGCAACATTACTATTTTGAATCGCCTGAGGAAGCGCTGGACTTCGCAAAAGGGAAAGGACTGGTGTCGGACTGAGAACTTTGAATTTTGCTGTAGTGTTTATGGGTTTTTTATTTAAAAAAAAGTTTCTTGTCTCTTGCTTTTTCGGACATTATTTGTTATGCCTGCTGCATGGATCTGGGGCCAGCTGCATGGATCTGGGGCCAGCTGCAGAGCTGCGTGAGGTAAAGTTTGCATTTGCACTTTTGGGGGATGGAGGTGTGTTTGTTCAGATGCTGGATCTTTCGCTTGATCCTTTTGTTTTCAACTTGGTTTTCTTTTTCTCAGTTGGGCAATTGTGTTGGGATTGTTTTTCATTTGAATATGTATGTATGAGCGGGGGTGAGAAGGGAACAATAGGTGGGAGATTGTCTAGTGCCAGGGGCAAGGGCCACTAAGCTAGCTGGGTGGGCTAGCTTACGGAAGCGTTGGTGGGGTGAGCAGATGTTAGGCTTATCAAAGGGGCTGATTTATTTATAGGGGGGGGGGAGGGAGGAAAATGTTCTGCTGACGAGGGAGGGACTTTTGCTGAGGGATAGTGAGGAGGTCGGTGGCGGAGGCTGCCTGGGGGCGGGCCGGTGGAGGCGTGGGGCGCGGGCTGGCGACTGGCCCAAGAGAGGGGATGGCTGATCGGCAAAGGGGGAGGGGGGTGATGAGCCTCCCAACTAGACTGATCACCTGGAATGTAAGAGGGTTCAATGGGTAGGTCAAGAGGGCACGCGTGTTTGTTCATTTGAGAGGACTGAAGGCAGACGTGGTAATGCTGCAGGAGACGCACCTTAGAGTAGCTGACCAGATTAGGTTAAGGAAAGGTTGGGTCGGACAGGTTTTTCACTCGGGACTGGACTCGAAGACCAGGGGCGCGGGGTGGGGGGGGGTCGTTATTCTGATGGGTGCAGAGCTCTGACTGAGATGTGGCAGGTCCGGGAGGCTGCTTCATCTGCAGAAAGTGCACCCAACTGGAGCTCCTCACAGACCGCATGGTTTGGTTGGAGCAGCAGTTGGATGCACTTAGGAGCATGCAGGTGGCGGAAAGCACCATAGATCGCAGTTATATAAATGTGGTCACACCCAAGGTGAAGGCAGAGAAATGGGTGACCACCAGAAAGGGCAGGCAGTCAGTGCAGGAATCCCCTGTGGTTGTCCCCCTCTCGAACAGGTATACCCCTTAGGCTATCCCCCAACAGTATCCAATCAGGGGAAAACAGCAGCAGCCAGAGCAGTGGCACCACGGCTGGCTCTGATGTTCAGCAGGGAGGGTCAAAGCGCAGAAGAGCAATAGTCATACTGGACTCTATAGTCAGGGGCACAGATAGGCGCTTCTGTGGACGTGAAAGAGACTCCAGGATGGTATGTTGCCTCCTTGGTGCCAGGGTCCAGGATGTCTCCGAACGGGTAGCGGGCATCCTGAAGGGGGAGGGCAAACAGGCAGAGGTCGTTGTACATATTGGTACTAACGACATAGGCAGGAAGGGGCATGAGGTCCTGCAGCAGGAGTTCAGGGAGTTAGGCAGAAAGTTAAAAGACAGGACCTCTAGAGTTGTAATCTCAGGATTACTCCCTGTGCCACATGCCAGTGAGGCTAGAAATAGGAAGATAGAGCAGCTAAACACGTGGCTAAACAGCTGGTGTAGGAGGGAGGGTTTCCGTTATCTGGACCACTGGGAGCTCTTCCGGGGCAGGTGTGACCTGTATAAGAAGGACGGGTTGCATCTAAACTGGAGAGTGTTACACGGGAGGGTTTAAACTAGTATGGCGGGGGGGGGGTACCGGAGCAATAAGTCAGAAGGTGAAAGCATTGAGGGAGAACGAGGGAATAGGGCCAGTATGGCTCTGAGGAAGAGCAGACAGGGTGATGTTGCTGGAAACAGCGGGTCTGGTGGCCTGAAGTACATATGTTTTAATGCAAGGAGCATTACGGGTAAGGCAGATGAACTTAGAGCTTGGATTAGTACTTGGAACTATGATGTTGTTGCCATTACAGAGACCTGGTTGAGGGAAGGACAGGATTGGCAGCTAAACGTTCCAGGATTTAGAAGTTTCAGGCAGGATAGAGGGGGGATGTAAAAGGAGTGGCGGAGTTGCGCTACTGGTTAGGGAGAATATCACAGTTGTACTACGGGAGGACACCTCAGAGGGCAGTGAGGCTATATAGAACGTTACAGCGCAGTACAGGCCCTTAGGCCCTCGATGTTGCGCCGACCTGTGAAACCACTCTAAAGCCCATCTACACTATTCCCTTATCGTCCATATGTCTATCCAATTACCATTTGAATGCCCTTAGTGTTGGCGAGTCCACTACTCTTGCAGGCAGGGCATTCCACGCCCTTACTACTCTGAGTAAAGAACCTACCTCTGACATCTGTCCTAAATCTATCTTCCCTCAATTTAAAGCTATGTCCCCTCGTGCTAGACATGAGATCAGGAATAAGAAGGGTGCAGTCACAATGTTGGGGGTTTACTACAGACCTCCCAACAGCCAGCGGGAGATAGAGGAGCAGATAGGTAGACAGATTTTGGAAACAAGTAAAAACAACAGGGTTGTTGTGATGGGAGACTTCAACTTCCCCAATATTGACTGGGACTCACTTAGTGCTAGGGGCCTGGGCGGGGCTGAGTTTGTAAGGAGCATCCAGGAGGGCTTCTTAAAACAGTATGTAGACAGTCGAACTAGGGAAGGGGCTGTACTGGACCTGGTATTGGGGAATGAGATGGCCAGGTGGTAGAAGTTTCAGTAGGGGAGCATTTTGGGAACAGTGACCACAATTCAGTAAGTTTTAAAGTGCTGGTGGACAAGGATAAGAGTGGTCCTAGGGTGAATGTGCTAAATTGGGGGAAGGCTAATTATAACAATATTAGGTGGGAACTGAAGAACATAGATTGGGGGAGGATGTTTGAGGGTAAATCAACATCTGACATGTGGGAGGCTTTCAAATGTCAGTTGAAAGAAATTCAGGACCGGCATGTTCCTGTGCGGAAGAAGGATAAATACGGCAAATTTCGGGAACCTTGGATAACGAGAGATATTGTAGGCCTCGTCAAAAAGAAAAAGGAGGCATTTGTCAGGGCTAGAAGGCTGGGAACAGACAAAGCCTGTGTGGAATATAAGGAAAGTAGGAAGGAACTTAAGCAAGGAGTCAGGAGGGCTAGAAGAGGTCACAAAAAGTAATTGGCAAATAGGGTTAAGGAAAATCCCAAGGCTTTTTACACGTATATAAAAAGCAAGAGGGTAGCCAGGGAAAGGGTTGGCCCACTGAAGGATAGGCAAGGGAATCTATGTGTGGAGCCAGAGGAAATGGGCGAGGTACTAAATGAATACTTTGCATCAGTATTCACCAAAGAGAAGAAATTGGTGGATGTTGAGTTTGGAGAAGGGTTTGTAGATAGCCTGGGTCACATTGAGATCCAAAAAGACGAGGTGTTGGGCGTCTTGAAAAATATTAAGGTAGATAAGTCCCCAGGGCCTGATGGGATCTACCCCAGAATACTGAAGGAGGCTAGAAAGGAAATTGCTGAGGCCTTGACAGAAATCTTTGGATCCTCACTGTCTTCAGGGGATGTCCCGGAGGACTGGAGAATAGCCAATGTTGTTCCTCTGTTTAAGAAGGGTAGCAAGGATAATAGGGGAAAAACATTATTTACTATCCAGGGTAAAATAAATGTCCTGCATCAGCCTTTGTGGCTCATTTCAGTGGAAATGTGCTCTCCCAGGCTCAAAGAGCATCAGCCCACTGGAAGCGAAGTCGTGAGACCGGCAAGTCAAACAGAAAGAAACCCTGCGACCCTCCCATGTCACCAAGTGTCAGAATGAATATGGTTCAATCCTGGATGTGATTAACAGCAGCAAAAACAGCAGAATTTAACCTTTGTAATGACTTGTAAACGCGTTGATGTGTCTGCAGATGCGGTAACTGAGTGAATCCCTTTCCACACTCAGAGCAGGTGAATGGCCTCTCCCCAGTGTGAACACACTGGTGTCTCAGCACGCGTGCAGACCGAGTGAATCCTTTCCCACACTCAGAACAGGAGAACAGCTTCTCCCCAGTGTGAACTCGCCTGTGTTCCTGCAGACTGCATGAATGAATGAAAGCCTTCTCACACTCAGAACAGATGAAACGCCTCTCCCCAGTGTGTACTCGCTGGTGTGTCAGTAGAGTTGACAAAGCACCAAATCCCTTACCACACACGGAGCAGGTGAACGGCCTCTCCCCAGTGTGAACTCGCTTGTGTTTATACAGGTCTGATGAATTACTGAATCCTTTTCCACACTCCAGTCAGGCAAATGGTCTCTCCCCAGTGTGACTTCGGCGATGAGCCTCCAGTTGTGAAACCACGCAGACTTGCCATTGGGATATGTGATCTTGTATACCGAGGGGCTGACTTTGTCCGGAATGGAGTACTGTCCGGAAAATTGTGGGGAAAGGAATGAACTGGGGTTGTATAGGGAAAGCATCACTTGCTGCCCGACTACAAACTCGGTGGCGTGTGCCGTTTTATCGAAACGAGCTTTGCTTTGTTTCCTCCTGGTCCCAAGTCTCACAGCTGCTGCGAGCTGGGCTGCCTTTATGTTCTCAATAAGCTGTTGTACAGCATTTTCACATGTGAGGGCGGTGACTGCGGGGCTGGCCAAATCCAGTCCGAATAAATACTCTGTCCCGGGGCGTCCGGTCATGAGGGTGTGGGGGGTGTATCCTGTGGACGTGGATACCGTGTTTCGTAGGAACATTAAAGCAAATGGGAGAACTGTGTCCCAGGTGCTGTTGTTCTGTTGCACCATTTTCCTGAGAGTGGCTTTTAGAGTTCTGTTCATCCTCGCTACAATGCCGCTTGACTGGGGGTGGTATGCTATGTGAAACTTCTGTCTAATTCCGAAAATTGTGAGGACGTTCTTCATTACTCGTCCTGTAAAATGGGAGCCTTGATCGGACTCTACTGCATGGGAGGCCCCATCTTGTGAAGATGTGCTGTGTTAGGATTTTAGCTGTTGTCTTGGCCGTATTCGTTCTGGGTGGAAAAGCTTCCACCCATTTTGTGAAGGTGTCGATGACCACCAAATACTTAAAACCATTTCTGCAGTGGGGTAGGGGTCCTATATAATCTACCTGCAGATTCGTCCAGGGGCCATTAACGGGGCGGGTGTGACTAAGCTGAGCCTTTCTTGCATATCTGTCCGGATTGTTCTGGGCACAGATCAAGCAATTTTCAATGTAATGGGTTACATCGGCTTTTAAATCAGGCCACCAGCAGAGCGGTCTGAGGTGGGCTAGGGTGGGTTCAGTGCCTTGGTGTCCATGATTGTCATGGAACTGACAAATAATCTGGTTCCTGTCCTGGCTGGGAACTACATAAATGCCGTCTTTCAAAATCACACCGTCATGTGTGGTTATTGTGTTCTTAAACTTATTGTACGGGGCTGGGAAGGTGCCTTTTAAAACTTCCCTGAGCTTCTCATCTTCCTTTTGGGCTTTCGCTAGATCCTGTATGTTGGTCTGTGAGACCGGCACTGCGTGTACTGGGGTGCTCTCGGGGGGTTCCAAAAGTAACCATGTCTGGAACCTGCCTTCGCTAGGGTATATGCTTTAACGTTACCAGGGGGGGAAGAACGGTGATGACTGCGGACCTTAATGATACCATATTTCCTATCTTTAGCTGTCTCTAGGATATGTCTGAGTAATGGGGCTGAGGGTAGGGGCTTTCCGTCTGCGGAAACGAATCCTCTAGTTTCCCACAGGGGTAGGAATTCTGTTAAACTATTGCAGACCTATAAACTGTCCGAATATATGTTTGCTGGGGTCGGAAATGAGTCAGGATGATCAACAATGTAAGCTATGGCTGTCAGTTCTGCTGCCTGCGAGCCCAGATGTCCTGGCAACTTTACTGAAATCTCTTCAAGGGCGCGTCCCTGCACATCCTCTTCATAAATGCCGCAACCGGTGATTCTCTTTCCATTCAAAACTGTGGAGGAACCATCCACATAAATTTTCAGGGGTGCGCACGTGTCTGTGGGCTGGGGTCTCTGGGGTGTATTACCTGCTTTCCTGGGAGCTGAGTTGGGTATAAATGGGCCTGAATTATGGTGTGGGGTACCTGCATATTGCAAATTGTCGGCTTGGACAAAGTGGGTCTTGGTTCTTTTAACTTTAATATCCCGTCCCTGTAAAAGAAGGGTCCAACGGGCCGCGCGGATTTGGCTGACTGTGCCATCTTTAAGTCGACCGTCTAACAATAGCTGTGTCGGGGTGTGTTCAGTGAGAATGGTGATGGGGTTGAGTCCTGTAATGTAGGCGAAGTATTGTACTGCCCAAAAACTGCGAGCAGGTGCCTTTCGCAGGCAGAAAATCCTTGCTCGACAGGATCTAACACGCGTGAGGCGTATGCCACGGGGCCTAATCGGTCATGGCGTTCCTGGAGGAGCACAGGTCGGTGCTTGCTACTTCGATTGCGTACGGGGAAAGTGAATCTGGGACCTGTAATGCGGGGGCTGTGCTGAGTGCTCTCTTTAAAGCATCCACGGCATCCGTGTGCTGTGGAAGCCATTCCCAAGGTGCCTGTTTCTTGAGAAGGTTGGATAGGGGCGCTGCTTTTGTGGCTAAACCGTCGATATGGTTTCGGCAGTAGCCAACCAGTCCTAGAAATGACAGGAGGGCTGAGACATTATGGGGAAGGGGCAATTTGACCATCGAGTCAATTCTCTTTTGTTCGATCTCGGTTTTACCATGAGTGATTACTGTACCCAAGTAAATCACTTATTCCTGCAAAATCTGGGCCTTCTTGGGGTTGACTCTACATCCAATCTGTTTTAGGAGTCCTAGGAGTTTGGTGAGAAGCGAAATGTGCTCTCCCTTTGTGTCTGTCTGTAGTAGCAAGTCATCTACATACCGCACCAGACAATCGGGTTGGGTAAATCTCTCTAGCCTATTTGCCAGCTGTCGGTGGAAAATGAGGGGGAGTTGTGGAAGCCTTGTGGAAGGCACGTCCACGTGTATTGTTGTCCCTGGAACATGAAGGTGAATTTGTATTGGCATGCTTTATCCAATGGAATGGACCAAAAGCAGTTGCTAATGTCCAAAACCGAATGTTTTTTTGACTGGAGTCCCTGTTTGAGCATGGTCTCGGGACTCGTGGCTACGGTGGGGACTGCTACTGGGGTTACTTTGTTCAGTTCCCGGTAATCAATGGTCAGTCGCCATGATCCATCGGGTTTCCCGACGGGCCAAATTGGTGCGTTATTCGTGGAGGCTACTGATCGGAGTATGCCTTGATCAAGCAGACACTCTCTTACTTTGGAAATCTCTTCCTCTGCTTCTTGGGGAAAACCATACTGCTTTTGGGGTCTGGGGTCGGGACCTGTAATGTTCACCCAAGCCAGCGATCTTGCCACAGTCGTGCTTGTGCTGTGCAAATGCTGCTTTGTGTTGCTGCAGGACTTCCCTAACTTCTTTATTCTGACTAATGGCTCGAGGGTCGAACCAGAAGTCTCACAGGTCTCCTACTGCACTGATTCTGTTTGCATACTCTCCAACTGTGAGCGTAGTGGGGGCTCGTGCTGCCTTTGCCATTCTCCACACACATTTATTTACCGGATCAAATGAGAGGTTGTGGGAGCTCATAAAGTCAATTCCTAGGATGTGTTCAGCTGTCTGGGGTAGATCGACCAAAACTACGGGGTGTTTAGTCGTAATGTTCCCTATTTGTATCGCTACAGGGGCTGTGATGTGTCCTTGTTGTAAATGACCTGAAAGCTGCTGAATGTGATGGTGTCTGTTGTGGGCCACGTGTCTCGTTGAAACATCGTGGAGGAATTGAGCGTGGTGCGGGACCCTCCTGTGTCCCAAAGAAATTCTACGGGGTGTCCCCGGACTTTGCCTGCTACTACTGGTCTACCGGACTTGTCCCAAAGGGTGTCACAGACCCAAGTTGGGGAGCCCGAACACCGTCAGTTGGTGCTGTTCATGTCTGCGTTCTCTGAACGGGCGCTAACACTATGGATTGGATTTGCCCTATTCTTATTTCGGGTGCCTGTCTGTTGGTTTCTCTGCTGCTTTTGGGGCACGTTGCACTCTCGTGCATAGTGTCCTAATTGTCCACAATTGTAGCATTCCTGGGATTTAGGCTGCGGTGGGCTGTTCCTGCCCTCATTTACCCATGCGGGGTTCTGGTGCGTCCTAACTGGATGCATGTCTGCCTGCTCTTCCTCGGGTTTTGCAAATGCGGTTTTGCCTTGGACGGATTGTTCCCAAGAGCGGGACAATCTTTTCAAAACCCATTTCTCGTTGTGGGCCTCGTCTGAGGGGTCGTAATTTGCGCAAGCTCTCTGTCCTGCCTCTGTCACAGGAGAGACTAGGATTCGAGTCCATTTGGCCATATTATCCACGGACAAATGGGCGCGGGCTAACTCTCCAAATACTGCTGTGAAATGTATCCACAAGTGTCCAGCAAACGCTGTGGGGTGCTCTGTTTTCTTTTGCCTACACTTGTTTAGGCCTTCTACGGGGTCTCCTCTGTTATAGCCGATCGCATCCAGGATCGCTGTGTGCATTTCTTGGAGTGTGTCTCCTCCTACATTCTGTGGGTCGGGAAGAGCTGCCACGACTCGAGGGTCGAGGCTTAAAACTGTGAGCTTCACTTGCTCCTTTTCGTCCAGGCCGTACATGGTAGCCTGCTGTTTAACTCTAGCAAAAAACTGGTGGGGATGATATGGGAAGGAACGGTGTAATTTTTCCACAGGCGCCCCGTAATTGGGTCACGGTTAACGGGGTTGTACATAAGAAATCTGCGTTTCCTTCTGCTGCGGCCCTGTGGTGTGTGGTTACAGGGTTCATGGGGTGTGTTCTGCCTGCTGTTCAGTCGGGGGTTGGGACGCTTTCCTTTTCTGGTGTTTTTCTTGCGTACATGTCCCATGTACGTATCTGAGGGCAGTTTCATTTAACTCCTGCCAATTGGGGCCCTTTTCCTGGTCTAACTGGGGTCCAAATGTGCTTTGAAACCCATTCTGGACAGAAAGCAGAGATTGCAATTCTGCAATTTGCTTCCGACACTTTGCGTGATCTACCGAGCTCTGTCTTTGTTCCGTCGTGGAAGTGTGGATCGCTCGTGGGGCTACTTTTAAATCAGTGCACTGTTTCTGCAATTGCTGTATCTGTTGCTTGGTCTCTTGTCTTATCGTACTAGGTCTGAAAACTACTCAAATGGGCGAGACAAGACTGGTGTGCCCACTTGGCATCATCCACCTCTCTGTCGCTCGCTGCTAACTGTTCTCTTAACTCCTTATTCTCTTTGTCAAATTCGCTCACATCTCCCTCACTATTCCTGTCTCTCTCCTCAATCTCTCTACGGAGCATCCTAACGATCTCCTCTGTGCCTCGCAATTGTGCCAAGCAGGACACGATTGCCATTGGCTTGCGAGCTTTCCCTAAGCTCTTCTTATGAATCTCTGACAAGTTCTCCCACCAAGTATGCCTTATACTCCCGGGACCTGTTTGGTCATTGGCGCAGAATTCACTCCAAAGGGGCCATCCTTTCCCGTTGAGATATTTTCTGATCTCTTCTTCCCATACGGGACACTGTCCTTCTCTACTGGTCGCTGCGACCTCGAATTCCTGGGGGTTCATAAGGCGTTCCATTGCCTTCATTGCCATTTTCTCTATCTGGGTTCTCTACTGAATTTGGAACAGTGCGTGATAAAGTGGTGATGTAAACATGGGTACAACTTACGCTATTTTCCGGCCTACAAAACTCCCGACAGTTTTACGCGACAAAATCTCTCAGGTTTACCTTATATCCCAGTTAGTACGCATGCATTAACACACTTCCGAATCTCGGAGGTTTGATCAGTATCGTTCTCACACTTGTGGTTTTTCTGTTTCCAATTGGATTCCAATTTAAATTTGGGTTCTCTTGGAGTGACTAGGCCACTTCTCGGTCGAGTCCCGGCAGAGTCGCCAGCAAATGTTGCTCTCTTTGGTTGGCTCTGAATATGGCGGTCAATATGGTCGCCTTCCTTAATTCTAATTACGTTTGCTCTAGAGTAGCCAGGTATCTTTCGATACCGCCACAAGGTTCAAACCCGAATACTGATCAAAGACCCGATTCACCAGTTAGTTAGTTCAAAGTCGATGCTTATTTCTTTATACACACAGTTAAATATACTCATGCACGAAGCTCTACAGACTAAACTATCACTACTGCTAAAGCCTATACTTAGCTTTGGGCGCCCACTCAGTCAGAGGAATAATGGTCGTTGTTCGGTTCTGAGGCTGCTGGGGTCGAACTGGTACAGTCTGTCTGGTAGCGTGCGTTGACCGTGGACTTACTTGCTTCTGGTGCAGCTGGTGGACAGGTCTCTCCTCGGTGAGAGCCGGGTCCAAGAGAACGATTCTCTCTTGGGGGCTCCTTCTTATACCCAAAGGGGCTTCGCTCGCTTTTGGGCGGGCCTTGAACTTGGCCCCAATCAATTGGACCGTTTCTCGATCATTCCTATTGATTTCATCCAATAAAGGGTGGGTGCCCTGATGGCTGGGCGTGTCCGAGGTGGCCATTGGCCTGCTTTGTTCTGGTCTCCTCTGGCGCCGGGGTGTCTGCCTTAGTATCGGTTACTCAAATGTTACTCTTTTGTTCCCGGAGGTGGGCCATCAGTATGCTAATGGGCCGACAGTTTTGGTCTTGTCTGGGAGCTGCGGCTCCAATATACAGACAAGCTCTGAACCTACTTGTTTCCTCAGCATTGTCCATTTTCCCTGCAATCTTTGCAAAGTGTCCATTTTGTAATCGGGAAGTGGCCATCCCAGATGGCTACAGGAGGTCGTGTCTCACTAACTTGATAGAGTTTTTCGAAGAGGTTATAAAGATGATTGATGCAGGTAGGGCAGTGGATGTTGTCTATATGAACTTCAGTAAGGCCTTTGACAAGGTCCCTCATGGTAGACTGGTACAAAAGGTGAAGTCACATGGTATCAGGGGTGAGCTGGCACGGTGGATACAGAACTGGGTAGGTCATAGAAGGCAGAGAGGAGCAAGGGAAGGGTGCTTTTCTAATTGGAGGGCTGTGACTAGTGGTGTTCCGCAGGGATCAGTGCTGGGACCTTTGCTGTTCGTAGTATATATAAATGATTTGGACGAAAATGTAACTGGTCTGATTAATACGTTTGCAGATGACACAAAGGTAGGTGGAATTGCGGATAGCGATGGGGACTGTCAGAGGATACAGCAGGATTTAGATTGTTTGGAGACTTGGGCGGAGAGATGGCAGATGGAGTTTAATCCGGACAAATGTGAGTTAATGCATTTTGGATAGTCTAATGCAGGTAGGGAATATACAGTGAATGGTAGAACCCTCAAGAGTATTGAAAGTCAGAAAGATCTAGTTGTACAGGTCCACAGGTCACTGAAACACAGGTGGAGAAGGTAGTCAAGAAGGCATACGGCATGCTTGCCTTCATTGGCCGGGGCATTGAGTATAAGAATTGGCAAGTCATTAAAGCAAAAAGTGCAGAGGATACTGGAAGTCTGCAGAGGGATTTGGGTAGGTTAAGTGAATGGGCTAGGGTTTGGCAGATGGAATACAATGTTGACAAATGTGAGGTTATCCATTTTGGTAGGAATAACAGCAAAAGGGATTATTATTTAAATGATAAAATATTAAAACATGCTGCTGTGCAGAGAGACCTGGGTGTGCTAGTGCATGAGTCGCAAAAAGTTGGTTTACAGGTGCAACAGGTGATTAAGAAGGCAAATGGAATTTTGTCCTTCATTGCTAGAGGGATGGAGTTTAAGACTAGGGAGGTTATGCTGCAAATGTATAAGGTGTTAGTGAGGCCACACCTGGAGTATTGTGTTCAGTTTTGGTCTCCTTACTTGAGAAAGGACGTATTGGCACTGGAGGGTGTGCAGAGGAGATTCACTAGGTTAATCCCAGAGATGAAGGGGTTGGATTACGAGGAGAGGGTGAGTAGACTGGGACTGTACTCGTTGGAATTTAGAAGGATGAGGGGGGATCTCATGGAAACATATACGATTATGAAGGGAATAGATAGGATAGATACGGGCAGGTTGTTTCCACTGGTGAGTGAAAGCAGAACTAGGGGGCATAGCCTCAAAATAAGGGGAAGTAGATTTAGGACTGAGTTTAGGAGGAACTTCCTCACCCAAAGGGTTGTGAATCTATAGAATTCCTTGCCCAGTGAAGCAGTAGAGGCTCCTTTATTAAATGTTTTTAAGATAAAGATAGATAGTTTTTGAAGAATAAAGGGATTAAGGGTTATGGTGTCCGGGCCAGAAAGAGGAGCTGAGTCCACAAAAGATCAGCCATGATCTCATTGAATGGTGGAGCAGGCTCGAGGGGCCAGATGGCCGACTCCTGCTTCTAGTTCTTATGTTCTTATGTTGAAGCTGTATAGAACCTTAGTTAGGCCACACTTGGAGTATAGTGTTCAATTCTGGTCGCCACACTACCAGAAGGATGTGGAGGCTTTAGAGAGGGTGCAGAAGAGATTTACCAGGATGTTGCCTGGTATGGAGGGCATTAGCTATGAGGAGCGGTTGAATAAACTCGGTTTGTTCTCACTGGAACGACGGAGGTTGAGGGGCGACCTGATAGAGGTATACAAAATTATGAGGGGCATAGACAGAGTGGATAGTGAGAGGCTCTTCCCCAGGGTAGAGGGGTCAATTACAGTCAGTCACAGTGAAGGGAAACCCTTCGTTCAGGAGCAAGAAAATCCTCTAGGATACATTGGTAAGGAAGGGAGCATTGTCAGAACAGATACAACAAATAGAATCCTACCAGGAAGGGGGTGGGAGTAATTGTAACCACGATAGCTGCAGAGGTCGGTGGATTTACAGTAAATATTGGTCAATAGCCTAATCCCAGAAATGTGATAGGGAGGTTAGGAAGGAAGGAATCAGTGATGGAACAGATGGACATTGACGTTACCATTTGTTTTCTGTTTTACATTTTCAGATCCAAAAGGCAATGCAACTCCTTCAAAAGCGTAGACCTCTCTGTTGATGTCATAATGAGTCCAAGGCTCTCTTCCTTTTGTTGATTTAACAGTTCAGAAGAACACTGCACAACATTTTATGGAAAAGTGTAAATTAGACAGAATGCCTTGATTCCAAATATACTAGTGTATACTTGCATCACAGATTTAACAATGGTATTTCGAATTGATATGCTACTAATGATCTCTCGGCACTTTGTAATTCCAAGAAAATGTCTGTTTCCATTCTTGAGTATTTCTGAAAAAAGACATGTTGTAAAAGCTTTCTATTTGCATTCACCACGACAAGATGCAAGAATGTCAAATGTAACGGGGACAACAATTTATATTTCATGAGAAGAAAATGCTGATTGGTTAGCAAGTAGACTCTGATTTGCAGAGGTGTTGCCATGGAGAATGCACCAGTTAACTGATGACTGATACTGCACACATATTATGTCAGTTTCAACTAAACAAAATAGGCAACAGGGGCATTCTCTGGTTCATTCCCCAGGTCAGTGCTTTGACCAGAGCAACCTTCCAGGTTTGAATTTAAACAAAGCTTGACAGTTAACTGTCAGTTTTCAGTTAACTGGTGCATTCTCCATGACAGTGCTTCCACCAGTCAGAGTCCATTTGCCAACAAATCAACACTCTCTTCTCATGAAGTATAAATTGTTATTTATTTTACATTTGGTATTCTTGCAAATTGTCCTGATGGGTGCAAGATGAAAAGCTTTGACATCATATCTTTTTTCAGCAGTACTCCAGTTCTCGATGACCAAACAACTATTTGTTTCCATTAACTTAAACTCCAGTAATGAGGTTTGGGCATAAATACTTTTCCACGACAATTTTTATAACATAAGGAATAGACACAATAGGCAGGCCTGTTCCCCCCCATTCAATAAGATCATGGGTGATTTACCACAATTTTACAACTGTTGATTTCCTGAGCATATCCCCCCCCCCCCCCCCCCCCCCCCCCACACACACACACACACACACACACACACACATACAGAATACAGGTTTGCAAAGATCACAACCTTCTGAATAAACTATTTTAAAATTTTGAATGGCACACCCCCAGTTCTGGACTTCCCAGCTGAATAAAACCGCCTCCTAACAACTACCCTGTCAAATGTATACATTTCAATTAGATCATCTCTCATTTATTAAACTCTGGCAATATAGCTCTAGTCTATTCAAACTTTTCTTGTAGGACAATCTCAGAAATTAGTCCTGTCAACCTTCGTTGCACTCCCTTTAAGGCAAGTCCATCCTTCCTTTGGTATGAAGACCAGAGCTGTACACCGTATTTTTGGCATCATCTCACCAAGCCTGTATACAAAATTATAACTTCTTTACTCTTATACTCAGATCCAAAGTTCACCCTACGCTGTGTGACAAACACCAGTCCTTATTAACGCCACTCACATGGCATCCCTATACCGCTCGTTGTTTCCTTTCCAAACCCTCCTGGTCGTTGTCTCTGCCTCCATGCCATTGCTGTCTACCCTCCCACTTGCCTCTTTCCCCCTGTCATCACCTCTTCCTTGTCACTTCCCTCCTGCTGCGCTTCTGTCTAGAACCCTCTCCCCATAGCAAGTGGGAGGGTCGGGGGGGCAGCAGGTGGGAGGGTTCAGGAGGGACGCGTTGGGTGGAAGAGTTCAGGAGGGACGGAGGGAGTTGGGAGGGTTCAGGAGGGACGGAGGGAGTTGGGAGGGTTCAGGAGGGACGGAGGGAGTTTGGAGGGTTCAGGAGGAAAGCAGAGAGTTGGGAGGGTCAGGAGGGATGAGGAAGTTGGGAGGGTTCAGGAGGGATGGAGGGAGTTGGGAGGGTTCAGGAGGGACTTAGGAGGGTTCAGCAGGAAAGCAGGGAGTCGGGAGGATTCAGGAGGGAAGGAGGGAGTTGGGAGGGTTCAGGAGGGACGGGGGGAGTTGGGAGGGTTCAGGAGGGAAGGAGGGTGTTGGGAGGGTTCAGGAGAGATGGAGGGAGTTGGGAGGGTTCAGAGGGGACGAAGGGAGTTGGGAGGGTTCAGCAGGAAAGCAAGGAGTCGGGAGGGTTCAGGAGGGAGTTGGGAGGGTTCAGGAGGGACGGAGGGAGTTGGGAGGGTTCAGGAAGGATGAGGGAGTTGGGAGGGTTCAGGAGGGAATTGGGTGGGTTCAGGAGGGACAGTGGGTGTTGGGAGCGTTCAGGTGGGAAGGAGGGAGTTGGGAGGGTTCAGGAGGGACGGTGGGAGTTGGGAGCGTTCAGTTGGGACGGAGGGAGTTGGGAGGGTTCAGGAGGGACGGAGGGTTCAGGAGGGATGAGGGAGTTGGGAGGGTTCAGGATGGACGGAGGGAGTTGGGAGGGTTCAGGAGGGGTGCAGGGAGTTGGGAAGGTTCAGGAGGGACGGAGGAAGTTGGGAGGGATCAGGAGGGATGGAGGGAGTTAGGAGGGTTCAGGAGGAAAGCAGGGAGTTGGGAGGGTTTAGGAGGGACGTAGGGAGCTGAGAGGGTTCAGAAGGGACGGAGTTGGGAGGGTTCAGGAGGGACAGCGGGAGTTGGGAGGGTTCAGGAGGGATGGAGAGACTAGGGAGAGTGGTGAGCTGGAGGTGGGAACTGATAAGCAGGAAGTAACTTTGCTAAGTTATTAATACTTTGTAATTTCAAATATAAAGAAAACATTAAAATTATTTCATGCATCAATTCACAATAAAACATTTTGTTTCCTGTGGCAGGATGACTTTGTTTTGTTTCAATACTGAAAATGTAGCAAAATTCATTTTCTTATTTGATTTCATATCAAATTAGTGTATTAAGCAGTACATTTTGTTAACTATCCCTTCTTTTAATATTATTTCTTCCAAGCCTAAGGTAGCTTTTTAAAAATAAATATTAATATATATATAGTTTTTTGTTTCTACACACCCTCACATTCATCACCTTTATATAGGTGCAATTACCAAAATTCATTCCGTAGGAGGATGGAAAATGTTCCTGGGAATGTTGCTCTTATCCCTTTGTGGTGAAGGTGAACATATCATTTGCTTTCCCCATCTCCAGCCAGAAGTGCCGAGTGGATGATCCATCTCGATCTCCTCCAGAGGATCCCAGTGTCACAGATGTCAGTCTTCAGCCAATACGATTCACTCACGTGGTATCAAGAAACAGCTGAAGGTACTGGATGCTGCAAAGGCTGTGGGCCCTGACAATATTCCGGCAATAGTACTGAAGACTTGCGATCCAGAACTTGCCGCACCCCTAGCCAAGCTGTTCCAGTGCAGCTACAATACTGGCATCTATCCGGCAATGTGGAAAATTGCCCAGATATGTTCTGTACACAAAAAGCAAGGATAATCAAACCTGGCCAATTACCACCCTATCAGTCTACTCTCAATTATCAGTAAAGTCATGGAAGGGGTTATCAACAGTGCTATCAAGTGGCATTTACTCAGCAATAACCTGCTCACGGACACTCAGTTTAGGTTCCACCAGGATCACTCAGTCCATGACCCCATTGCAGCCTTGGTTCAAACATGGACAAAAGAGCTGAATTCCATATATGAGGTGAGTGACTGCCATTGACATCAAGGCAGCATTTGACCGACTGTGACATCAACGAGTGCTAGCAAAAATGCAAAAATTAGGTCAATGGGACTTGGAGGAAAACCCTCTGCTGATTGTAGCCATACCTGGTACAAAGGAAGATGGTTGTGGTGGTTGGAGGTCAATCATCTCGGCTCCAGGACATCACTGCAGGAGTTCCTCAGGGTCGTGTCCTCGGCCCAACCATCTTCAGCTGCTTCATCAATGACCGTCCTTCCATCATAAGGTCAGAAGTGGGGATGTTCGCTGATGACTGCACAATGTTCACCATTCACGACAACTCAGAAACTGAGACAGTCATGACCAAATACAGCAAGACATGGCTAGTATCCAGGCTTGGGCTGACAAAGAACAAAGAAAAGTACAGCACAGGAACAGGCCTTTTGGCCCTCCAAGCCTGCGCCGACCATGCTGCCCGACTAAACTACAATCTTCTACATTTCCGGGGTCCGTATCCCTCTATTCCCATCCTATTCATGTATTTGTCAGGATGCCCCTTTTACGTAACTATCGTTCCTGCTTCCACCACCTCCTCCGGCAGCGAGTTCCAGGCACCCACTCCCCTCTGTGTAAGGTTACAGCTCCGGCCAACATCTGCAAATTTAGGCATTTCCGCCCGTTTATTCGGGGGATCATCGTTAGAAAATGTTCTGGATCGGTACAAGATCCCCCCCCCACGCTGACTTCATGCCCAAAAGGAAGGGTAAAGAAACCCGGAGTAGATATTCCTTCGATGGACTCGGTGGGGGGGGCTGTCTGGTGGGTCTCGTAGCTAAGATCGCGATGGCAGAGCTGCAGAGATCGGCTGTCCCGATTACAATGGACCTGCACCCAGACACGCTGGACAAGGAACTTAATATACAGAGAGGATGCAGAAGTTCCTCTCGGAGAGATTGTCAGTTGATTGAGGAAGCGTTGGGCCCGGTCCGGATGGAACTTAATAAAGCCATCGGGACGGTGAGAGGCGCACACGCGGCTCGAGTCGCCAGAGGCCGAGACAGCAGTGGTGGCCGATCAAAGTTGAAGGCGAAAGACGATGGCCTAGAAATTGGCTTTATCTGCCAAGACAATCTCATGTCCCCTTTTTGCCCTCCTGATTTCTCTCATAACTCTACTCTGACAAGCCCCATACTCTTCACGGGATCCACTTGATCCCCGCTGCCTATGCATGTCATATGCCTCCTTCTTTTGACCATAGCCTCAGTATCCTGAGTCATCCAGGGTTCCCTCTACCAGCCTTACCCTTCACTCTAAGAGGAATGTGCTCACCCTGAACCCTAGTTAAGTTAGGGGCAGCACGGTAGCACAAGTGGAATGAATGAAAATCGCTTATTGTCACAAGTAGGCTTCAATGAAGTTACTGTGAAAAGCCCCTAGTCGCCACATTCCGGCACCTGTTTGGGGGGCTGGTACGGGAATTGAACCGTGCTGCTGGCCTGCCTTGGTCTGCTTTCAAAGCCAGCTATTTAGCCCCTTGCTAAACCAGCCCATAGTGGATAGTACTGAGGCTTCACAGCGCCGGGGTCCCAGGTTCGATTCCCGCTAGGTCACTGTGCGGAGTCTGCACGTTCTCCCCGTTGTAGTGATCTGTACATCTGCACATACACCAGGGACTGCAGCACAGATGTGACAGCCACAGCATCACTAGAGGGCATCAGAGACGGGTATAAAGGGTCGGGCCCAAGGCAGGATCCGCCTCTTTTTGAAGCACAGAGCTAGTGAGCAGCAGCACACAGGGACAGCTCAGCATAGGCAGCTTACCTTCGTTTCACTGATGATACCTCTTGACTGTTTTACATCTAGTTGAGCTCTGGAAGCAGAAAAAACCCTTTGAATAAAGTGTTTGTGTTCACTGTAAGTCTACAGCGTTATTCAGAATTAGAGAATAACATACCCGTGTCTGCGTGGGTTTCCTCCGGGTGCTCCGGTTTCCTCCTAAAGTCCAAAGACGTGCAGGTTAGGTGGATTGGCCGCGATCAATTGCCCTTAGTGACCAAAAAGGTGAGGAGGGGTTATTGGGTTGCGGGGATAGGGGGGAAGCGATGGCTTAAGTGGGTCGGTGCAGGCTCGATGGGCTGAAATAATACCCTCGAAATTGGCCTTGCCCCAATTAAAATTTCAACTTTTGGGCCAGAACTATCATTCTCCGTAGCTATCTTAAAACTAATGGAATTATGGTCACTGGTCCCAAAGTGATCCCTCACTAACACATCCACCACCTGCCCTTCCTTATTCCCAAGAAGAGGTCAAGTTTTTCCCCCTCTCTAGTCGAGCCATCCACAAATTGAATGAAGAATTCTTCCTGAATACACGCGACAAATTTCTTTCCATCCAAACCCCTAGTCCTATTGCTGTCCCAGTTAATGTTGGGAAAGTTAAAGTCCCCAACTATTACCACCCTACTTTTCCGGCAGCTGTCTGTAATCTCTTTACATATTTGCTCCTCAATATCCCGCTGACTATTTGGGGGCCTATAGTACAGTCCTATCAAAGTGATCTTGCCTTTCTTATTTTTAGTTCTACCCATATAGACTCAGTGGGCGAACCCACGGATATATCCTCTCTGTACTGCCGTGATGCTGTCCCTAATCAAAAACGCAACTCCCCCTCCTCTCCTAATCCCTAGTCTATCTTTCCTGTGATGTGGAGATGCTGGCGTTGGACTGGGGTGAGCACAGTACGAAGTCTTACAACCCCAGGTTAAAGTCCAACAGGTTTGTTTCGATGTCACTAGCTTTCGGAGCGCTGCTCCTTCCTCAGGTGAATGAAGAGGTATGTTCCAGAATCATATATATATATATATATATATAGACAAATTCAAAGATGCCAAACAATGCTTGGAATGCGACCATTAGCAGGTGATTAAATCTTTACAGATCCTTTACAGATCTTTCCTGTAGCATCTGTACCCCGGAACATTGAGCTGCAGTCCTGCCCCTCCTTTAGCCATAGAACATAGAACAGTACAGCACAGAACAGGCCCTTCGGCCCTCGATGTTGTGCCTAGCTTTGTCCAAAACCAAGATCAAGCTATCTCACTCCCTGTCATTGTGGTGAGCTCCATGTGCCTATCCAATAACCGCTTGAAAGTTTCTAAAGTGTCTGACTCCACTATCACAGCAGGCAGTCCATTCCACACCCTAACCATTCTCGGAGTAAAGTATTAGCTCGAGTGGAGGAAAGACAAAAAAAAAAATTAATGAAACAAGATCCCCACTTCTGATCACTGTCCAATAATCCCTGACTGAAATGTACCCACAGGTGACGTTAGAATCCTTCCTTTTAATTTCCATTTGTTCCTATTTCTTTGGTTTTATTTTATTATTTTTGGTCCGTGGACACACTCAGAATGTGCCTGTAAGCAGTGGACTTAAGCTGAGGCAGCCTGCTAGTCAGGACAGTGTGTTCCAGGATTTGTTTTTGGAAAGGAGAAAACAGAATCATCGGTGCCGAGGGAATCTTAGGAACCAGTTTGGAGAAAGTCTGGGTTGGCCAGGGACAGTGTTCTGGCTAACAATAGTCAGTGACTGATGTTTCAGTAATAGCTATAATTATGAACCCCAACAAGTCCCATGGGCTTTCCTCGCAATTGCCAACATACTGAATGAACGTATCCCACCTCATTGTAGCCTTGAGTCCCACCTCCGCCCTCAGTGCCTACCTTCCTGAGGAGGGGATCTCGGAGGATTCACAGATATCCATTCCTGACCCTACCTGCCGTTCTCTCACTCTCCCGCTTCCCATCCTTTATGAAGTTGTGGGGGCGATGGAACAAAGGTTTAAATTTATGGATCAGCTAAGAATCGTCAGCCATCACCCTCCGACCCCCACCCTCCCGCCATCACCCTCCGTCTCATGTCCACATTGAACTCTAACCAATTTTTACAGATGCGCCATAGAAAGCATCTATCGGGCTGCATCACAGCCTGGTATGGCAACTGCTCGGCCCAAGACCGCAAGAAACATCAGAGAGTTGTGAACACCGCCCAGTCCATCACACGAACCTGCCTCCCATCCAGTGACTCCATCTACACCACCCGCTGCCTGGGGAAAGCGAGGGGCAGCATAATCAAAGATCCCTCCCACCCGGCTTATTCTCTCTTACATCCTCTTCCATCGGGCGGGAGATACAGAAGTCTGGGAACACGCACCAACAGACTCAAAAACAGCTTCTTCCCCACTGGTACCAGACTCCTAAACGACCCTTTTATGGACTGACCTCATTAACACTACACCCTGTATGCTTCATCCGATGCCAGTGCTTACGTAGTTACATTGTGTACCTTGTGTTGCCCTCGTGTATTTATTTCTTCCCATGTACTTAATGATCTGTTGAGCTGCTCGCAGAAAAATACTTTTCACTGGACCTCGGTACCCGTGACAATAAACAAATCCAATCCGGCCATCACCCTCCGACTCCCACCATCACCCTCCCGCCATCACCCTCCGACCCCCACCCTCACCCTCTGACCCCCACCCTCCCGCCACCACCCTGCGACCCCCACCCTCCCGCCACCACCCTGCGACCCCCACCCTTCCGCCACCACCCTGCGACCCCCCCACCCCTCCCGCCATCACCCTCCGACCCCCACCCTCCCGCCATCACCCTCCGACCCCCACCCTCCCGCCATCACCCTCCGACCCCCACCCTCTCGCCATCACCCTCCCGCCATCACCCTCCGACCCCCACCCTCTCGCCATCACCCTCCCGCCATCACCCTCCGACCCCCACCCTCACCCTGCGACCCCCACCCTCCCAGCCACCACCCTGCGACCCCCACCCTCCCGCTACCACCCTGCGACCCCCACCCTCCGACCCCCACCCTCCGACCCCCACCCTCCGACCCCCACCCTCTCGCCATCACCCACCGACCCCCACCCTCCCGCCATCACCTCCGAACCCACCCTCACCCTCCGACCCCCACCCTCACCCTCCGACCCCCACCCTCACCCTCCGACCCCCACCCTCCCGCTACCACCCTGCGACCCCCACCCTCTCGCCATCACCCACCGACCCCCACCCTCCCGCCATCACCCACCGACCCCCACCCTCCCGCCATCACCCTCCCGCCATCACCCTCCGACCCCCACCCTCACCCTCCGACCCCCACCCTCCGCTACCACCCTGCGACCCCCACCCTCTCGCCATCACCACCGACCCCCACCCTCCCGCCATCACCCTCCGAACCCCACCCTCACCCTCCGACACCCTCGACCCCCACCCTCCCGCTACCACCCTGCGACCCCACCCTCTCGCCATCACCCACCGACCCCACCCTCTCGCCATCACCCACCGTCCCCCACCCTCACCCTCCGACCCCCACCCTCACCCTCCGACCCCCACCCTCTCGCCATCACCCACCGACCCCCACCCTCACCCTCCGAACCCCACCCTCACCCTCCGACCCCACCCTCCCGCCATCACCCACCGACCCCCACCCTCCCGCCATCACCCTCCGACCCCACCCTCACCCTCCGACCCCCACCCTCCCGGCTACCACCCTGCGACCCTCACACTGACCCTCCCGCCCCGCCCCCCGGCCCCGGCCCCGGCCCCCAGCGTTCCGGCTGCAGTTTTGTGTCTGTACCGCCGGGTGGCGATCTCGGGGTCGGGGAGCCGCCATGACGGAGCCGGGCGGCGGCGGCGAGGATCCGCGCGGGGGGAAGGTGAGACCCCCCCGGGAAGAGGAAGAGGCCCTATCGTTTGGGGGGGGGAGAGGCCCCTATCGTTTGGGGGGGGGGGGGAAGAGGCCCTATCGTTTGGGGGGGGGGGAAGAGGCCCTATCGTTTGGGGGGGGGGGGGGAGAGGCCCTATCGTTTGGGGGGGGGGGGGAGAGGCCCTATCGTTTGGGGGGGGGGGGGAAGAGGCCCTATCGTTTGGGGGGGGGGGGGAGAGGCCCTATCGTTTGGGGGGGGGGGGGAGAGGCCCTATCGTTTGGGGGGGGGGGGGGAAGAGGCCCTATCGTTTGGGGGGGGGGGGGGGAGGCCCTATCGTTTGGGGGGGGGAGAGAGGCCCTATCGTTTGGGGGGGGGGGGGAGAGGCCCTATCGTTTGGGGGGGGGGGGGAGAGGCCCTATCGTTTGGGGGGGGGGAAGAGGCCCTATCGTTTGGGGGGGGGGGGGGGAGGCCCTATCGTTTGGGGGGGGGGAAGAGGCCCTATCGTTTGGGGGGGGGGGGGGAAGAGGCCCTATCGTTTGGGGGGGGGGGGAGAGAGGCCCTATCGTTTGGGGGGGGGGGGAGAGGCCCTATCGTTTGGGGGGGGGAGAGAGGCCCTATCGTTTGGGGGGGGGGGAAAGAGGCCCTATCGTTTGGGGGGGGGGAAGAGGCCCTACCGTTTGGGGGGGGGGGGAGAGGCCCTATCGTTTGGGGGGGGGGGGAGAGGCCCTATCGTTTGGGGGGGGGGGGGGGAGAGGCCCTATCGTTTGGGGGGGGGGGGAGAGGCCCTATCGTTTGGGGGGGGGGGGGAAGAGGTCCTATCGTTTGGGGGGGGGGGGAAGAGGCCCTATCGTTTGGGGGGGGGGAGAGGCCCTATCGTTTGGGGGGGGGGGGGGAAGAGGCCCTATCGTTTGGGGGGGGGGAGAGAGGCCCTATCGTTTGGGGGGGGGAGAGAGGCCCTATCGTTTGGGGGGGGGGGGGAAGAGGCCCTATCGTTTGGGGGGGGGAGAGGCCTATCGTTTGGGGGGGGGAGAGAGGCCCTATCGTTTGGGGGGGGGGGAGAGAGGCCCTATCGTTTGGGGGGGGGGGGGGAAGAGGCCCTATCGTTTGGGGGGGGGGGGGAAGAGGCCCTACCGTTTGGGGGGGGGGCGGAGAGGCCCTATCGTTTGGGGGGGGGGGGGAGAGGCCCTATCGTTTGGGGGGGGGGGGGAAGAGGCCCTATCGTTTGGGGGGGGGGGGAAGAGGCCCTATCGTTTGGGGGGGGGGGGAGAGCCTATCGTTTGGGGGGGGGGAGAGGCCCCTATCGTTTGGGGGGGGGGGGAAGAGGTCCTATCGTTTGGGGGGGGGGGGGAAGAGGGCCCTATCGTTTGGGGGGGGGGGGAGAGGCCCTATCGTTTGGGGGGGGGGGGGGAAGAGGCCCTATCATTTGGGGGGGGGGGGAAGAGGCCCTATCGTTTGGGGGGGGGGGAGAGAGGCCCTATCGTTTGGGGGGGGGAAGAGGCCCTATCGTTTGGGGGGGGGGGAAGAGGCCCTATCGTTTGGGGGGGGGAGAGCCCTATCGTTTGGGGGGGGGGAGAGAGGCCCTATCGTTTGGGGGGGGGGGGGGGGAAGAGGGCCCTATCGTTTGGGTGGTGGGAGGGGGGGGGTGGAGAGCAACATAGAACATTACAGCGCAGACAGGCCCTTCGGCCCTCGATGTTGCGCCGACCTGTGAAACCACTCTAAAGCCCATCTACACTATTCCCTTATCGTCCGTATGTCTATCCAATGACCATTTGAATGTCCTTAGTGTTGGCGAGTCCACTACTGTTGCAGGCAGGGCATTCCACATCCTTACTACTCTCTGAGTAAAGAACCTACCTCCTGACATCTGTCCGATATCTATCTCCCCTCAATTTAAAGCTATGTCCCCTCGTGCTGGACATCACCATCCGAGGAAAAAGGCTTCTCACTGTCCACCCTATCCAATCCTCTGATCATCTTGTATGCCTCAATTAAGTCACCTCTTAACCTTCTCTCTAACGAAAACAGCCTCAAGTCCCGCAGCCTTTCCTCATAAGATCTTCCCTCCATACCAGGCAACATCCTGGTAAATCTCCTCTGCACCCTTCGAATGCTTCCACATCCTTCCTATAATGCGGCGACCAGAATTGCACTCAATACTCCATATGCGGCTGCACCAGAGTTTTGTACAGCTGCAACATGACCTCATGGCTCTGAAACTCAATCCCTCTACCAATAAAGCTAACACACTGTACGCCTTCTTAACAACCCTCTCAACCTGGGTGGCAACTTTCAGGGATCTATTTACATGGACACTGAGATCTCTCTGCTCATCCACACTGCCAAGAATCTTACCATTAGCCCAGTACTCTGTCTTCCTGTTATTCCTTCCAAAATGAATCACCTCACACTTTTCTGCATGAAACTCATTTGCCACCTCTCAGCCCAGCGCTGCAGCTTATCTATGTCCCTCTGTAACCTGCAACATCCTTCCGCACTGTCCACAACGCCACCGACTTTAGTGTCATCTGCAAATTTACTCACCCATCCTTCTACGCCCTCCTCCAGGTCATTTATAAAAATGACAAACAACAGTGGCCCCAAAACAGATCCTTGTGGTACACCACTAGTAACTGGACTCCAGTCTGAACACTTCCCATCAACCACCACCCTTTGTCTCCTTCCAGCGAGCCAATTTCTGATCCAAACTGCTAATTCTCCCTGAATCCCATGCTTCCGTATTTTCTGCAGTAGCCTACCGTGGGGAACCTTATCAAACGCTTTACTGAAACCCATATACACCACATCAACTGCTTTACCTCTCGTCCACCTGTTTGGTCGAGTAGCCTGAATCTCAGTATTCTCCTCAACAACATTGTCTTTTTCCTGTGTGAATACTGTCCACTACTGTCCTTGACTGGCCCTACTCTTACCCTAGTCATTCTTTATTCCTGACATATCTATAGAAAGCTTTAGGGTTATCCTTGATCCTACCTGCCAAAGACTTCTCATGTCCCTCCCTTGCTCCTTTAGATCCTTCCTAGCTAACTTGTAATTCTCGGGCGCCCTAACTGAACCTTCATGTCTCATCTTCACATAAGCCTCCTTCCTCTTGAGAAGTGTTTCGACTGCTTTAGTAAACACTGTTCCCTCGCTCGACACTTCCTCCCTGCCTGACAGGTACATACTTATCAAGGACATGCAGTAGGCAGTTCCTTGAACAAGCTCCACATTTCCATTGTGCCCATCCCCTGCAGTTTTCCTCTCCATCCGATGCATCCTAAGTCTTGCCTCATCGCATCATAATTGCCTTTCCCCCAGATATAACTCTTGCCCTGCAGTATATACCTATCCCTTTCCATCGCTAAAGTAAACGTATCCGAATTGTGGTCACTATCACCAAAGTGCTCACCTACCTCCAAATCTAACACCTGTCCTGGTTCATTACCCAGTACCAAATCCAATATGGCCTTGCCTCTCGTTGGCCTATCTACATACTGTGTCAGGAAACCCTCCTGCACACATTGGACAAAAACGGACCCATCCAAAGTACTCGAACTATAGAGTTTCCAGTCAATATTTGGAAGTTAAAGTCCCCCATAACAACTCCCTGTTGCTTTCGCTCCTATCCAGAATCATCTTTGCAATCCTTTCCTCTACATCTCTGGAACTTTCAGGAGGCCTATAGAAAGCCCCTAACAGGGTGACCTCTCCTTTCCTGTTCTAACCTCAGCCCATACTACCTCAGTGGACGGGTCCCTCATCAAACGCCCATTCTGTCACCGTAATACTGTCCTTGACTAACAATGCCACCCCTCCCCCTCTTTTACCACGTTCCTGAGCTTACTGAAATATCTAAACCCGGCACCGACAACAACCATTTCTGTCCCTGCTCTATCCATGTCTCCGAAATGGCCACAACATCGAAGTCCCAGGTACCAACCCATGCTGCAAGTTCACCCACCTTATTCCGGATGCTCCTGGCATTGAAGAAGACACACTTTAAACACCTTCCTGCCTGCCGGTACACTCCTGCAACTTTGAAACCTTACTCATGACCTCACTACTCTCAACCTCCTGTACACAGGAGCTACAATTCAGGTTCCCAATCCCCTGCTGAACTAGTTTAAACCCTCCCGAAGAGCATGAGCAAATTTCCCCACTAGGATATTGGTACCCCCCTGGTCCAGGTGTGGACATCCCATTTGTAGAGGTCCCACCGACCCCAGAATGAGCCCCCAATTATCAGAAATCTGACACCCTCCCTCCTGCACCATCCCTGTAGCCATGTGTTCAACTCCTCTCTCTCCCTATTCCTCATCTCGCTATCACTTGGCACGGGTAACAACCCAGAGATAATAACTCTGTCCTAGATCTACGTTCCACCCTAGCTCCCTGAATTCCTGCCTTACATCCCTATCCCTACCTATGTCGTTGGTGCCTATGTGGACCACGACTTGGGGCTGTTCCCCCTCCCCCTTAAGGATCCCGGAAAACACGATCCGAGACATCACGCACCCTGGACCTGGGAGGCAACACATCAACCGCGAGTCTCTTCTCGTTCCACAGAATCTCCTATCTATCCCCCTGACTATGGAGTCTCCAATGACTAAGCCTCTACTCCTCTCCACCCTTTCCTTCTGAGCAACAGGGGACAGACTCTGTGACCTATCCTTGCAGGGGGGAGGGGAGGGAGGGGAGGTGACCCTATCCTTTGGGGGACAGGGAAGGTGACCCTATCCTTTGGGGGGGGCGGGGGTGACCCCTATCCTTGGGGGGTGGGGGGGTGGGAAGGTGACCCTATCCTTTGGGGGGGCGGGTGGAGAGGGACCCTATCCTTTTGGGGGGGGGAGGGGGGAGAAAAAGTGGCACTGTCCTGGGGGAGGGGGAATGTGACCCTATCCTGGGGGGGGGGGGGGAGAGGTGACCCTATCCTTGGAGGATGGGGGGGGGCGAGGTGACCCTATCTTTGGGGGGGGGGGGGGGGTGAGCCTATCCTTGATTGGGGGGAGGGAGGAGAGTTGAAGCTGTTCTTGGTTCTGTAAATGTCTCAATAAAACTCCTTGTGTTTCCCCTGTTCTGACTGTACCCCCGGCCACAGACCGACTCCTCGTTTCAGTGACAATGGCTTTGATTCTGGTGAGTACAGAGACTACTCCACAATGGGTTGCAGAGCGAGAGGGTGCTGCCCCCCCCCCCCCCCCCCCCCCCCCCCCCCTCAGGGTTCGGTCACATTCAACTCCTCTTCTGCGAGAAACAACTCCACCTTTCAATGGACACCACATCTGTGGACGATTCTCTCCCTGTCACCTTGAGCCATATCACCAAGCTGGAAAGTCTACTTCCATTGGCCACTAATTCATTTCTGAGAAATTTCTAACTTCCTTTTAGCCCAGTGCCCTCGTTTTCAAATCGCCCCTTTCGCTATAGGTGCTTAAATATGACACGGAGATTGGCGGCGTTGCTGATAGTGCCGGGGATTGTAGAGGATACAACAGGATATAGATAGACTGGAGACTTGGGCACTGAAATGGCAGATGGCGTTTAATCAGGACAAATGCGAGGTGGTGGATTTTGGAGGATCAAATCTAGGTTTGAATTGTACTGTAAATGGCAGAACCCTCAGGAACATTAACACACAGGGATCTGGGCGTGCAGATCCACCGTGCCCACAAAGTGGCAACACAGGTGGCCAAGGTGATTAAGAAGGCATGTGGCACGCTTGCCTTCATCAGCCGGGCATTGAGTACAGGAGTTGGGAACTCGTGTTGCAGCTATAAAACCTTGGTTAGACTGCATTTTGGAGTATCGCGTGCAGTTCTGGTCACCACATTATCAGAAGGATGTGGAAGCTTTGGAGAGAGTGCAAAGAAGGTTCACCAGGATGTTGCCTGGCTCGAGGGTGTCGGCTATGAGGAGAGGTTGAATAAACTTGGATTGTTTTCACTGGATAGACGGAGGCTGAGGGGAGACCTGATGGAGGTCTATAAAATTATGAGACGCATAGACAGGGTCGATAGAGACTTTTTCCGAGGGTGGAAGTGCCAATTACAAGGGGGCACAGGTTCAAGACTGGGGCTGTTTAGCACAGGGCTAAATCGCTGGCTTTGAAAGCAGACCAAGGCAGGCCAGCAGCACGGTTCAATTCCCGTACCAGCCTCCCCGAACAGGCGCCGGAATGTGGCGACTAGGGGCTTTTCACAGTAACTTCATTGAAGCCTACTTGTGACAATAAGCGATTTTCATTTCATTTCATTTCAAGGTGAGAGGGGGAAAGTTTAAGGGAGATGTGTGGGGTAAGTTTTTCACAGTGTTCGGTGCCTGGAACGCACGGCCAGAGGATGTGGTAGAAGCAGCACACTAGCGACATTTAAGATGCATCGGGATGGGTCCATGAATAGGGAGAAAATAGAGGGATACTGACGCGAGTAAGGGCGGAAGATTTTTTTTTAGTCAGTGCATCGTGATCGGCACAGGCTTGGAGGGCCGAAGGGCCTGTTCCTGTGCTGTACTTTCCTTTGTTCTTTTATTTCTCTGCCTATCATTTATTCTCCTTACTGTTTTTTTTCATTGATGCCCTGCTTTGAATCCTTACATAGGTTCTCATTCCCTTCTATATTAGTCTAAACGCTCCCCAACCACTCTAGCAAGTATCCCCTCCCCCTGCCCCCAGGACATCAGACCCAGTCCTGCCCAGGTGTAACCCATCCAGTTTGTACTGGTCCCACCTCCCCACACTGGCCCCAATGCCCCAGGAATCTGAGCCCCCCCCCCCCCCCCCCCCCCCGCACTCCCTGATATGAAGTTTCTCGGTATTTTTTCTCTGCTGACAGTAATTTCCTGATTTTTAGCCCCTAGGTGACTGTCTATTTCCGGCATGAAACCTGTGACTTCCGCTGTGAAGCCAGACACAAAATCTTTGTTCAATTAATTTGAAGAAGATCTGGGGAGTTTTCCCTAATTTCCCGGCCAATATTTATCCATCAATCAAATCAGCAAAACACATCTGGCCTTCATCACGTTGCTATTTGTGAGAGCTCGTTGTTTGAAAATTGGATGTCACTTTTACTACATTACAACAGTAACCTCAATTCAAAATTGACTTAATTGGCTGAAAAGTTGTTTGTAATGACACGAGGATTGGCCGGGGGGTTAACAGTGAGGCTGAGGATCTCGGGTTACAGGAGGATATCGACGGGATGGTCAAATGGGCGGACAAGTGGCAGATGGAATTTTAATCCTGAAAAGTGTCAGGTGATGCACTTTGGAAGGAGCAATTTGACAAGGAAATATACTATCAAAGGTCTGACACTGGGAAATTCCAAAGAACAAAGATCTTATCTACAGATCTCTGAAGGCAGAAGGGCAGGTTAATAGTTAATAGGGTGGTGAAAAAGGCATGTGGGACACTCGCCCTTATCAAGCATGGCATAGATTACAAAAGCAGGGAGGTCATGTTGGAGTTGTACAGAACATTGGTGAGGTCACAGCTGGAGTACTGTGTGCAATTCTGGTCGCCACATTATCGGAAGGGTGTGATTGCACTGGAGGGGGTGCAGAGGCGATTCACCAGGATGTTGCCTGGGTTATTTTCTCTGGAGCAGAGAAGACTGAGGGGTGACCTGATCGAGGTGGACAAGGTTATGAGGGGCCTGGACAGGGTGGGGAGGGAGCAGCTGGTCCCCTTAGTTGAAGGGTCAGTTCGAGGGGACACAAGTTCAAGGTGAAGGGTGGGAAGTTTAGGGGGGATTTAAGGAAAAATCTTTTTACCCAGAGGGTGGTGATGGTTTGGAACGCACTGCCTGGGAGGGGGGTAGAGGCGGGTTGCCTCACAACCTTTCAAAAGTACCTGGATGGACACTTGGAACATCTTGACATTCCAGGCTGTGGGCCAAGTGCTGGCCAATGGGATTCGGTAGACAGGCCAGGACCTTTCATGTGTCGGTGCAGGCTCGATGGGCCTCTTCTGCACTCTAGTATTCTGTGATTCTGTCCTAAGCTAGTGGAAGGTTCTATGTAAATGTGAGTTTCTACTTTATTAATGTAAATATAAAAGGTAGATTTAACTGCAGAGTTCTCTTGTTTGTGTGATATATTATGGGCTGTTAGCTGGCAGAGCCTACTCGTATTCAATAACTTGATCTGTTTTCCCAGGATTCTTTGCTGACAACACGAGAAAAGGAGGCATCGGATCGAGAGCAAACAGCATAACATCGAACGCAGGCTCCACCAGTGCCTCCTCCGTACCAAACACAGGTAATTAATCCACAATTCAACGCATTCATTGTGTGCAGCTGCTTGCAGTTCAGGAGAGCCAGAGGTTTGCATACCAACCCAGTACAAAAATTAAAGGAGATGCTGGAAATGTTTAATAAGTAAGTTAGCCTCTTTGAATGTTAATCTCCTGTCTCTTTCAGTTTTGACTTCAGCAGAACTGAAAACCCAAAATAAACCAGTCCCGTAGTGTGTGTCAGACAGACCGGAAAAAGCAATAGATGTTCAAATCAAGGAGGGTAAATAACCTGTGCAACCAGTTACTTTAATTGCACCTTTGATTCCTACTCCAATCTCTGCCTTTGACTCCCTACACTGCTCCAATGTGTCAACACCAGCGTGAGGAACATTGACTCTAACTTCAGATCTTTGTTTACAGGACAAAGTATTGGTGATTTTTTTAAAGAAGTATTTTTATTCACATTTTTTACATTTTAACATTTAAAACACAACATTACAAAGTAAATCCAACGCCAAACCCCAAACCTCCCCCCAACACCCTATCCAACCTCCTCGCCTTGCCCCCTCCCCTCCCCCATAGCAGTTGACAGTATGTGCCAGTGTCAGGAGGGGGGATTCTGAAGAACTGGAGACCACCGTCGTGTCCTTGCTGCCAGGTCCTGGGTTGGCCTCCAGCGCTCCCTCCTCGCTGACACCCCCTTCCTGTAGGGCCCTGGGGGTCTCTGTAGGATGTAGGGGCAGCTGCAATGAGCTCCAGAGGCCTCTGCATAATCTGGCTCTGCCAGTCCTGTTGCCTCACTGTTTCCTGCACCATGGTGTTGACGCCCTCAGCAATATTACTTTGTGACTGGGCCTTGCTCTGCCGTGCCTCTGCAATGTCCACCTGCATCTGAGACATGTCCATCATCGACTGGGACATGATGTTGAAGCTTTCAGCCATGGTGGTCACAGACTGAGCCACCTCTTGGACACACCACTCAAGATGCTGAGGTGCTCCAGGTTTTCACACCTAGCACTGTTCGCATTGGTGCCTCGCATTGTCGGAATAATCTCCTGCGCCCGTAGTCTTTGGGACTCCTCCAATCGGCTATGCACTCTCTGGAATTTCGCTGACACCCCCTTCGGAATCTCACAGCTCTGGCCTATCATCTGCTTCACTCTGGGATGACCTTGTCCAGAGGCTCGGCATCTGACTGGGACCCAGCCGAGTCCTGGGATCCAGCAGACCTCGGACTGCTGACTCCCTTGGATCTTCCTGCCTCCGCAGCTACCACAACAACTGTGTGGTGCTCACCAGATTGTGCCCCAGAAGCCTGTCTCCCCCCGAGGTGTGTGTCTCTGCGCTGGTAGAAGATGGGGGTGACAGCTGTGACGTGTCGATGGTGGACCCCTCGAGCTCTTCTCAGAGTTGGCAGGAGGGAGCGACTCTGGATGGCCCGGCCCCTTCAGATGGAGATCCTGCGAGACAATGGACATGGGGTCAGTGAGAGGGAAGGATCATTCTGTCTGTCAATTCTCTTGAGAAGAGGCAGTGGATCTTCACCTCTGCAGCGCACGCCCACCTCGCTGTCGGTGATTGCTCTCTCCTCGGTTAATCCCGTGATTTCCGGAGCCTGTTCCTCATTCGGGGTAAGAATTTGAATCTCTGGTCCCGTCCGTCCCCCGGTCTTGGCCCTTTCCTGCTTATTATGGGCTATCTTCTCCTGCGGGGACAAAGAAAGGGCATTGTGAACGCACGCTTGATGTGTCAGGGGGGTCTGAGGCAGCTAGAACATAGAACATTACAGCGCAGTACAGGCCCTTCGGCCCTCGATGTTGCGCCGACCTGTGAAACCACTCCAAAGCCCATCTACACTATTCCCTTATCGTCCATATGTTTATCCAATGACCATTTAAATGCCCTTAATGTTGGCGAGTCCACTACTGTTGCAGTAGGGCATTCCACGCCCTTACTACTCTCTGAGTAAAGAACCTACCTCTGACATCTGTCTTATATCTATCTCCCCTCAATTTAAAGCTATGTCCCCTCGTGCTAGACATCACCATCCGAGGAAAAAGGCTCTCACTGTCCACCCTATCCAATCCTCTGATCATCTTGTATGCCTCAATTAAGTCACCTCTTAACCTTCTTCTCTCTAACGAAAACAGCCTCAAGTCCTTCAGCCTTCCCTCATAAGATCTTCCCTCCATACCAGGCAACATCCTGGTAAATCTCCTCTGCACCCTTTCCAATGTTTCCACATCCTTCCGATAATGCGGCGACCAGAACTGCACGCAATACTCCAAATGCGGCCGCACCAGAGTTTTGTACAGCTGCAACATGACCTCATGGCTCCGAAACTCAATCCCTCTACCAATAAAAGCTAACACACCATACGCCTTTTTAACAACCCTGTCAACCTGGGTGGCAACTTTCAGGGATCTATGTACATGGACACCGAGATCTCTCTGCTCATCCACACTGCCAAGAATCTTACCATTAGCTCAGTACTCTGTCTTCCTGTTATTCCTTCCAAAATGAATCACCTCACACTTTTCTGCATTGAACCCCATTTGCCACCTCTCAGCCCAGCACTGCAGCTTATCTATGTCCCTCTGTAACTTGTAATATCCTTCCGCACTGTCCACAATGCCACCGACTTTAGTGTCACCTGCAAATTTACTCATCCATCCTTCTAACCCCTCCTCCAGGTCATTTATAAAAATGACAAACAGCAGTGGCCCCAAAACAGATCCTTGTGGTACACCACTAGTAACTGAACTCTGGGCTGAACATTTCCAATCAGCCACCACCCTTTGTCTTCTTCCAGCGAGCCAATTTCTGATCTCAACTGCTAAATCACCCTGAATCCCATGCCTCTGTATTTTCTGCAATAGCCTACCGTGGGGAACCTTATCAAACGCTTTACTGAAATCCATATACACTACATCAACTGCTCTACCCTCGTCCACCTGTTTGGTCACCTTCTCAAAGAACTCAATAAGGTTTGTGAGGCACGACCTACCCTTCACAAAACCGTGTTGACTATCGCGAATCAAATTATTCCTTTCCAGATGATTATAAATCCTATTTCTTATAAACCTTTCCAAGACTTTGACCACAACAGAAGTAAGGCTCACTGGTCTATAGTTACCGGGGTTGTCTCTACTCCCCTTTGTGAACAAGGGGACAACATTTGCTATCCTCCAGTCTTCTGGCACTATTCCTGTTGACAAAGATGACATAAAGATCAAAGCCAAAGGCTCAGCAATCTCCTCCCTAGCTTCCCAGAGAATCCTAGGATAAATCCCATCCGGCCCAGGGGGACCTAACTATCTTCACACTTTCCAGAATTGCTAACACCTCCTCCTTATGAACCTCAAGCCCTTCTAGTCTAGTAGACTGAATCTCAGTATTCTCCTCGACAACATTGTCTTTTTCCTGTATGAATACTGACGAAAAATATTCATTTAGCACCTCTCCTATCTCCTCGGACTCCAAGCACAACTTCCCACTACTGTCCTTGACTGGCCCTACTCTTACCCCAGGCATTCTTTTATTCCTGACATACCTATAGAAAGCTTTAGGGTTATCCTTGATCCTACCTGCCAAAGACTTCTCATGTCCCCTCCTGGCTCTTCTTAGCTCTCTCGTTAGGTCCTTCCTAGCTAACTTGTAACTCTCGAGCGCCCGAACTGAACCTTCACGTCTCATCTTTACATAAGCCTCCTTCTTCCTCTTGATAAGTGATTCAACTACTTTAGTAAACCACGGTTCCCTTGCTCGACCACTTCCTCCCTGCCTGACAGGTACATACTTATCAAAGACGCGCAGTAGCTGTCGCTTGAACAATCTCCACATTTCCATTGTGCCCATCCCCTGCAGTTTTCCTCCCCATTCTATGCATCCTAAGTCTTGCCTCATCGCATCATAATTGCCTTTCCCCCAGCTATAACTCTTGCCCTGCGGTATATACCTATCCCTTTCCATCGCTAAAGTAAACGTAACCGAATTGTGGTCACTATCACCAAAGTGCTCACCTACCTCCAAATCTAACACATGTCCTGGTTCATTACCCAGTACCAAATCCAATGCGGCCTCGCCTCTCGTTGGCCTTTCTACATACTGTGTCAGGAAACCCTCCTGCACACATTGGACCAAAAGGACCCATCTAAAGTACTCGAACTATAGCGTTTCCAGTCAATATTTGGAGTGTTAAAATCCCCCATAACAACTACCCTGTTGCTTTCGCTCCTATCCAGAATCATCTTTGCAATCCTTTCCTCTACATCTCTGGAACTTTTCGGAGGCCTATAGAAAACCCCTAACAGGGGTGACCGCTCCTTTCCTGTTTCTAACCTCAGCCCATACTACCTCAGTAGACGAGTCCTCATCAAACGTCCTTTCTGCCACTGTAATACTGTCCTTGACTAACAATGAAAATGAAAACCGCTTATTGTCACAAGTAGGCTTCAAATGAAGTTACTGTGAAAATCCCCTAGTCGCCACATTCAGGCGCCTGTTCGGGGAGGCTGGTACGGGAATTGAACCGTGCTGCTGGCCTGCCCTGGTCTGCTTTAAAAACCAGCGATTCAGCCCAGTGTGCTAAACCAGCCCCTCCAATGCCACCCCTCCCCCTCTTTTACCACCTTCCCTGAGCTTTCTGAAATATCTAAACCCCGGCACCTGCAGCAACCATTCCTGTCCCTGCTCTATCCATGTCTCCGAAATGGCCACAACATCGAAGTCCCAGGTACCAACACATGCTGCAAGTTCACCCACCTTATTCCGGATGCTCCTGGTGTTGAAGTGGACACACTTTAAACCACCTTCCTGCCGGTCGGTACACTCCTGCAACCTTGAAACCTTACTCATGACCTCACTACTCTCAACCTCCTGTATACTGGAGCTACAATTCAGGTTCCCAACCCCCTGCGGAATTAGTTTAAACCATCCCGAAGAGCATTCGCAAATTTCCCCCCGAGGATATTGATACCCCTCTGGTCCAGGTGTAGACCATCCCGTTTGTAGAGGTCCCACCGACTCCAGAATGAGCCCCAATTATCCAGGTATCTGAAACCCTCCCTCCTGCACCATCCCTGTAGCCACGTGTTCAACTGCTCTCTCTCCCTGTTCCTCGTCTCGTTAGCACATGGCACGGGTAACAACCCAGAGATAACTCGGTTTGTTCTAGCTTTAAGATTCCAACCTAGCTCCCTGAATTCCTGCCTTACATCCCTATCCCTTTTCCTACCTATGTCGTTGGTGCCAATGTGGACCACGACTTGGGACTGCTCCCCCTCCCCCTTAAGGATCCCGAAAACACGATCCGAGACATCGCAGACCCTGGCACCTAGGAGGTAACACACCAACAGCGAGTCTGTCTCGTTCCCACAGAATCTCCTATCTCTCCCCCTAACTATGGAGTCTCCAAGTGGAAGGGTGGGGGACACTACAAGTGTAGTGTCCCGGGTTTAGCAACCGCCCAACTTATATACAGGTACTAACAAGGCCGCTTCTCCTGCAAGGTAAGTTTTTAAATAGGGGAACTTACCTTCCCAACAGACCCCTGGCCACTTCTCCTGCCGAAAATCTGAAGATGGCATGTTTGGGCAGTGCACCTGGACACGAAGGGGTTGTGCTGGTGGTCGCTTATTACAGTTTGATGGTAGTTGTTGTCCTGGTCGAGCTGCCAGCTGCTGCCACTTCTTCCTCAGCGGTATCGGTGACACTGCTCCTGGTCCTCCAACCCCCTCGAGGGAAGAGGATGTCCCGTCTCGCTTCGATGGCGTCAAGAAGTTTGGTCAGGTCGTCATCCCCAAAGCGAGGAGCAGGGCTGCGCGCTGCCATGCGTGTGTGTTGACTGGGAGTGAGGGAGCGTTTAATTCAGCTCCCCCTTGTTAGCGGTGAGGTGCACGGATCTGGTGAATCAGATGGCGAGGCAGCCAGTAATGGCAAGAAGCTCGTGGGGGCTCATTTCTGGCACTAACTGCCGTTAAATGCATGTCACCAGCGTGGGCGTTGAGGAACACCCTGCCCAAAATGATAATTCGAAATGTTTCTGTTAAATTGCATCCATAATCGCCACTGAATAATAATAATCTTTATTAATGTCACAAGTAGGCTCACATTAACATTGCAATGAAGTTACTATGAAAATCCCCTAGTCGCCACATTCCGGCGCCTGTTCGGGTACACAGGGAGAATTCAGAATGTCCAATTCACCTAACAACACGTCTTTCGGGACTTGTGGGAGGAAACCGGAGCACCCGGAGTAAACCCACGCAGACACGGGGAGAACATGCAGACTCCGCACAGACAGTGACCCAGCGGGGATCGAACCTGGGACCCTGGCTTATCCTATTCACTAACACTTTAGCTTTCGTTGAATTTTCCAGAGGGAAAACCAAATCCTCTCCAATAAGAGAGTTTGCAGAGCACCTGTGTCCCTTAAAATAGTGCTGGGTTTTGTGAGTGTGAATGAATCTGAAAGACTCACTTGACATGCGGGTCCGTTCCAATCGTCAGAACAGTTTATTGAAGTTACGCCAGTGACTCGAGGCGATTCAGATACTTCTCCACTGGACATATAAATTCATCAACATTTATACCATTTCAAACAGTTACTCAGCCCATCCAGGCTGGCACAATCCAATCAGAATGATTATAGATTACATATGTTCATCTTTCTGGGCCAATGAAATTGATTACTAGGCATCAGGGGACTGTGTAATTGGCTGATGGGCAGCTGGGGGTTACTCGTGTCTTGTGACATCTTCTAGATCCTCTTAGCTGCCGGCCTTGGGTCTTTGGCACACACAGCTCTCTCTGACCTTGTACAGGCCGATACAATCATTGCCGATAATCCATTAGAACATCCGCCCTAGGGCAAACATTCTGCTGATTGTGTTTTTGTGGGTATATGTGTGAGACAGCCTATATAAGGAATGTTGAAATGAAATGAAATGAAAATCGCTTATTGTCACAAGTAGGCTTCAAATGAAGTTACTGTGAAAAGTCCCTAGTCGCCACATTCCGGCGCCTGTTCGGGGAGGCCGGTACGGGAAGCTGGTTAGCTAATTTCCCATGTTCCCTGATGCCTTACAAACTGTTAGCTACAAATACATATATTTTAGATATGAATACATATGAATTATATCATATTCATCACAGGTGTCTCTGCCCTAGGAACCCACTTCTTCAGGTTTGGCTACATCATTGGATGAAAATGGGGTGATCTTCCCCTTAGACAAAAACCCTTCATGTCTCCCACCTACCTCACTCACCACACCTGCTCCCACAGCAGTGTTTACCTCCGGTCTCCTTGTTCTAGCTACAGTCTACCCAGTAGTATGCTCCACTTTCTTTCCCTTTTCAAAATCTTCCTTATGAACCCCAGAAAGTCCCATGGGTTTTCCTTGTGACTTTCAAAATGCTGAATGAATGTGTCCCACTTTATTGCAAAGTTAACATTTAGGCTTTCGAGTCTCGCCTCCACCCTCAATACCTTCCTTCCTGGTCTGAGGAGATCTCCGAGCATTGCCAGCTATCCATTCCTTACCGTGGCTACCTGCCTTCCTTTTACACTCCCACTTCCCATCCTTTTCAAAATGATGTTTGTAAGACTTCTTACTGTGCTCAGCCCAGTCCAACACCAGCATCTCCACATCAAAATGCTGGGGATGATGGACCAAAGGTTTACATTTATGGATCAGCTCATAATCGTCAGCCACTGTTGCTGCTTGTCTAATGATCATGGCAGTTTGATCTTCAAAATGGGTCTCATCTCACAAGGTACTGAATTCTTAAATTTTTCAAGAAAATCATTTCTCTTCTGGCTCAGATCTCAAACAAGAATGAGTCAGAGTACAGGAGGGAGATAGAGAACCTAGTGGAGTGGTGTAACAACAACAATCTCTCCCGCAATGTCAGCAAAGCTGAAGAGCTGGTCATTGACTTCAGGAATCAAAGAATCATACACACCCCTGTCAGCGTCAACGGGGCAGAGGTGGAGATGGTTGACAGCTTCAAATTCCTAGGTGTGCACATCACCAACAATCTGTCCTTGTCCATCCACATTGACGCTACAACGAAGAAAGCACAACAGCGCCTATATTTCCTCAGGAAACTAAGGAAATTCGGCATGTCCACACTGACTCTTACCAATTTTTACAGATGCACCACAGAAAGCATCCTATCTGGCTGCATCACAGCCTGGTATAGCAACTGCTCGGCCCAAGACAATAAGAAACTTCAGAGAGTTGTGAACACAGCCCAGCCCATCACACGAACCTGCCTCCCATTCATTGAGTCCATCTACGCCTCCCGCTGCCTTGGGAAAGCGGGCAGTATAATCAAAGACCCCTTCCACCCGGCTTATTCTCTCTTACATCCTCTTCCATCGGGCAGGAGATACAAAAGTCTGAGAACACGCACTAATGGGTTCAAAAACTGCTTCTTCCCCACTGTTACCAGACTCCTGAATGATCCTCTTATGGACTGAACTGATCTCCTCAGACATCGTCTCTACTGAGTAGCCCGATGCCTATGGGTTCCCTCCGGGTGCTCTGGTTTCCTCCCACAAGCCCCGAAAGATGTGCTGTTAGGTGAATTGGACATTCTGAATTCTCCCTCGGTGTACCCGAACAGGTGCCGGAATGTGGCGACTAGGGGCTTTTCACAGTAACCTCATTGCAGTGTTAATGTAAGCCTACTTGTGAGACTAATAGAGATTATTATTATTATGTATTTACTTTGTGTATTTATCGTATGTCCTATGTTTTTCATGCATGAAATGATCTGTCTGGACTGTACGCAGAATAACACTACCTCGGTACACATGACAATAAATTGAAATCAAATCATAGGTCATTTCAACTCCTAATGCTCATATGCACCTATTAAAATTGTTGTGCTTAACCCTCTCAAATTAAACATAGGTCTGTCAGAGATGTTTCCTTAAATTCTGAAACTTTTGCCTATATGCATCGGGAACTAATTCACATACACCCAGAATAACTTTTTTCACCTTGTTGCAATCCTTCGAACCACACTCCCTCCCCCTCTGACAGGGAAGCATAAACTCCTCTCCAAAAACAAATCCTGGAACGTACCGTCCTGACTAGCAGGCTGCCTCAGCTTAAGTCCACTGCTAACAGGCGCATTGTGATTATGAGTCCACAGACCAAAAATAATAAAATAAACCAAAAGAAATGAGAATAAAGGGAAATCAAAGGCAAGAACTCTAATGTGTCCTCTGGGTGCGTTTCAATCAGGGACTGTTGGACAGTGATCAGGATTTAGAGTCTTGTTTGATTCCCTTTTTTGGTCTTTCCTCCTGTGTCTTTCCCTCGTGTGCCTTCCCCATTAATTTACTTTGCATGGGTAATGTCCACTTTTCCTTTTGTCGTTCCTTTTGCTATTTTCTCAAATTCCATGAAAAATGCCTCGATGTCCTTGTCCTTGAATTTTGGTTGGGCCTGTATGAATCTAAGCATATCCCCGCTGTGTCAGTTCTAGCGTTAGGCTTCCCTCTAGCTCTTGGCAGCTCTCCTTCAATTTGAATTTCTCCCTCATTTTCCAGCAACGCCATTCTTTTTAATTCTTTCTCATTCTTTCTCATGCTTGAATTGCAACCGTATTCTTTCCAGATCAGTTTCCCCAGTAGAAGGTTTTCTGATGCTATACTTTCTAAACTATATGCTCTTGGGCTCTCCAAGACCTAAGCACTCAACTAATACATCATATATCTCTGCCATCCTAGCTTAGCGGACATCTATACTTTTAATTCACTTGCCAATTCAATAAACATTTTGAGGTCCTTGTAAATAAACCAAAGACAGGTCCTCCACCTGAAGAAAGTCTTGGCAGCTTCCAGAGCTGTGCTGTTACAATCCTGGTGCCTCTTTAATATGTACTGTACTCCAAAATGTCACTTTCTACTGTTCAAAAGATCCCGCACGAGCCTCCATATTATGTCACGACATCCTGGGCTACTACACGGTCAATTCCGGCCCACTTGAGCCATAATCACAACTCAAGTGAAATTAGATGTTATTTTAAAATACCCGAGGACCTTTGCTGAGCCCAATAAATTACAGTCACCAGGTTTGTAAATTTAACACACATAACCTTTTAGTATTAGAACATAGAACATAGAACAATACAGCGCAGTACAGGCCCTTCGGCCCACGATGTTGCACCGAAACAAAAGCCATCTAACCTACACTATACCATTATCATCCATATGTTTATCCAATAAACTTTTAAATGCCCTTAATGTTGGCGAGTTCACTACTGTAGCAGGTAGGGCATTCCACGGCCTCACTACTCTTTGCGTAAAGAACCTACCCCTGACCTCTGTCCTATATCTATTACCCCTCAGTTTAAGGCTATGTCCCCTCGTGCTAGCCATTTCCATCCGCGGGAGAAGGCTCTCACTGTCCACCCTATCTAACCCTCTGATCATTTTGTATGCCTCTATGAAGTCTCCTCTTAACCTTCTTCTCTCTAACGAAAACAACCTCAAGTCCATCAGCCTTTCCTCATAAGATTTTCCCTCCATACCAGGCAACATCCTGGTAAATCTCCTCTGCACCCGTTCCAAAGCCTCCACGACCTTCCTATAATGCGGTGACCAGAACTGTACGCAATACTCCAAATGCGGCCGTACCAGAGTTCTGTACAGCTGCAACATGACCTCCTGACTCCGGAACTCAATCCCTCTACCAATAAAGGCCAACACTCCATAGGCCTTCTTCACCACCCTATCAACCTGGGTGGCAACTTTCAGGGATCTATGTACATGGACACCTAGATCCCTCTGCTCATCCACACTTTCAAGAACTTTTCCATTAGCCATAGATTCCACATTCCTGTTTTTCCTTCCAAAGTGAAACCCCTTCACACTTCTCTAAGTTAAACTCCATTTGCCACCTCTCAGCCCAGCACTGCAGCTTATCTATATCCCTCTGTAACCTGCTACTTCCTTCCACACTATCGACAACACCACCGACTTTAGTATCGTCTGCAAATTTACTCACCCACCCTTCTGCGCCTTCCTCTAGGTCATTGATAAAAATGACAAACAGCAACGGCCCCAGAACAGATCCTTGTGGTACTCCACTTGTGACAGAACTCCATTCTGAACATTTCCCATCAACCACCACCCTCTGTCTTCTTTCAGCTAGCCAATTTCTGATCCACATCTCTAAATCACCCTCAATCCCCAGCCTCCGTATTTTCTGCAATAGCCTACCGTGGGGAACCTTATCAAACGCTTTGCTGAAATCCATATACACCACATCAACTGCTCTACCCTCGTCTACCTGTTCAGTCACCTTCTCAAAGAACTCGATAAGGTTTGTGAGGCATGACCTACCCTTCACAAAGCCATGCTGACTATCCCTGATCATATTATTCCTATCTAGATGATTATAAATCTTGTCTCTTATAATCCCCTCCAAGACTTTACCCACTACAGACGTGAGGCTCACCGGTCTATAGTTGCCGGGGTTGTCTCTGCTCCCCTTTTTGAACAAAGGGACCACATTTGCTATCCTCCAGTCCTCTGGCACTATTCCTGTATCCAATGATGACATAAAAATCAAAGCCAAAGGTCCAGCAATCTCTTCCCTGGCCTCCCAGAGAATCCTAGGATAAATCCCATCAGGTCCCGGGGACTTATCTATTTTCAGCCTGTCCAGAATTGCCAACACCTCTTCCCTACGTACCTCAATGCCATCTATTCTAATAGCCTGGGTCTCAGCATTCTCCTCCACAACATTATCTTTTTCCTGAGTGAATACTGACGAAAAATATTCATTTAGTATCTCGCCTATCTCTTCAGACTCTACACACAACTTCCCATCCCTGTCCTTGACTGGTCCTACTCTTTCCCTAGTCATTCGCTTATTCCTGACATTTAACAGTAATATAATTAAACTGACAAAAAATGTAACTGACTATCTAATACCCCTTACCCAACTCCCCTCTTTGTAACTCACCACACTCTAGAGGGAGGAAAGATGACGTAAAGTAAACAGGATAAAGGATCTCCGATGCAATAGGATGATTTTCAGTTAAAGTCTTTCAGGAGTTCAAGCTTTCGCTTCGCTGCTTCTTCCTTCTAAGTTTGAGGGGATTTTCTCGGGCAAGGCTGTCTACTTTATTTGTAGATTCAAGATAATTTCAACTATTTAGTAAAGATATCCCAGGCACCGTCTGGATTTAGAACAATAAAACAGCCCTTTACATCAGCAGAGAGAGCTCCTAACTCATTCAAGGTCTAAGCACTTCTGCCCAGCTCTCTCAGACTATAGGAACCAATCGCTATCTGTTGTCAGCCAGAACACTGTCCCTGGCCAACCCACAAGTTGCCAGTCAGCCAATCGAACAGACTTTCTCCAAACTGGTTCTTAAGATTCCCTCGGCACCGATGATTCTGTTTTCTCCTTGCCAAAAACAAATCCTGGAACACACTGTCCTGACTAGCAGGCTGCCTCAGCTTAAGTCCACTGCTTACAGGCACATTCTGAGTGTGTCCACGGACCAAAAATAATAAAATAAAACCAAAGAAATAGGAACAAATGGAAATTAAAAGGAAGGATTCTAACGTCACCTGTGGGTACATTTCAGTCAGGGATTATTGGACAGTGATCAGAAGTGGGGATCTTGTTTCATTCAATTTTATTTTTGTCTTTCCTCCACTCGAGCTAATACTTTACTCAGAGAGTGGTTAGTGTGTGGAATGGACTGCCTGCTGTGATAGTGGAGTCGGACACTTTAGAAACTTTCAAGCGGTTATTGGATAGACACATGGAGCACACCAGAATGACAGGGAGTGGGATAGCTTGATCTTGGTTTCGGACAATGCTCGGCACAACATCGAGGGCCGATGGGCCTGTTCTGTGCTGTACTGTTCTATGTTCTAATATTCCAAACACAGGAGCCTTGCCATGTCTTCATTTCCACCAAGCTAGCTCACAAGATTCTTCTGCTATAATGTAGACTGACAGGCTGTTGGCCGTTAATTGGCTCGAGCAATATTTTTGATAATCTTCTGTCACTCCCCAAAATAAAACTGATAGAGGAAAAACCTAAAAACAAATTTCACTGTTAAAGAACTGATTGTGTCGATGTGGGATTCGCAAAGAAGGTGTTTGGGGCCATCCTTGACTTTGACACGCATGAACTGATAGTGGGGGGGACTGGAACTTGGTGCAGGAGCCAAGGTGGGACAGGTCACGGCCGTGCTCGCTGGTCCCATCGGAGGGGGGGGTGAAGGCGTTGGCTGGGCTAATGGTGGAAATGGGAGGGGTGGACCCTTGGAGGTTTCTGCACCTGAGGGAACGGGAGTACTCGTTTTTCTCAGCAGTCCCTAAGGCATACTCGCGGATCGACTTTTTCGTGGTGGGGAAGGCTTTGCTGGCTGGGGTTAAGGGGTCAGAATACTTGGCAATTGCAGTGTCAGATCATCCTCCGCATTGGGTGGATATGGTACTGGTGAAGGGGCTAGCGCAGAGGCCAGGGTGGAAATTAGATGTGGGCCTTTTGGGGGACCAAGTGTTCTGTAACAAAATTGAAAAGATAATTAATGAATATGTAGGTTTCAACTGTACGGGTGAGGTGTCGAAGGCAGTTGTCTGGGAGGCTCTAAAGGCGGTGATGAGGGGAAGGTGATTTTGTTTAAGGCCAGGGTGGACAAAGAGGAGAGGTTAGAGCGGCAGAGGGTAATAGATGAGATGTTGGAGGTTGATAGGAGTTATGCAGAAGATGGAGACCGAGCAAAGCTGGAAAAGAGGAAGGAACTATAGGCGAGCTTTGACCGACTATCTATCAGGAAGGCGGTGCACCAACTGAGACGAGCAAGGGGGACAGTTTACGAACATGGGGATAAGGCAGGTCAGCTCTGGAAGGAAGCAGCGGCAAGGCAAATTGTTCCGGTGAGGGATAGGGCAGGGAGTTGGTGGTAGCTCCGGATCCGATTAACAAGGTTTTTGAGGAATTTTATGAGAGGTTGTACAGGTCAGAGCCACCTGGGGAAGACCGTGAGATGTAGGAATTTCTGGATGGGTTGGAATACCCGAGGTTAGGGGAGGGGGACAGGGCTACATTAGAAGGAGCGATAGTGGAGCAGGAGATAAAGGATGCGATTGGGAGGATGCAGTCGGGGAAGGTGGCAGGGCCGGATGGGTTTCCGGTGGAATATTATAAAAAATTCAAGGATAAGCTGGCACCCCTGATGGTGGGGATGTTTGAAGAGGCGATAGGGAAGGGGGTGTTGCCACAAACCTTGGGGCAGGCATCGATTTCCCTGCAGCTAAAAAAAGATAGGGATCCGACGGAGTGTGGGTCGTATCGGCCCATATCGCTTCTGAATGTGGACGCAAAAGTATTGGCGAAGGTGCTGGCGGGTAGGCTGGAGGAGTGCCTCCCGAAGGTGATAGGTGAAGATCAGACGGGGTTCGTGAGAGGGAGGCAGCTCTTTTCAAACGTTAGAAGGGTATTGAACGCGTTATGGCACCGGCGGAGGGGAAGGAAACAGAGGTGGTTATGGCATTGGACGCTGAGAAGGCGTTTGATCGGGTAGAATGGGGGTACTTGATGGCAGTTCTGGAGCAGTTTGGGATTGGACCAAGATTTGTGAACTGGGTAAAGCTACTATATAAGGATCCCAAGGCGAGTGTCCGCACAAACAACATCAGCTCGAGATACTTTTCTCTCCACCGTGGGACTAGGCAGGAATGTCCTATGTGTCTCCTGCTGTTTGCACTCACAATTGAGCCATTGGTCATCGCATTAAGAAGTTTGGGGGTATGGAAAGGAATAGTGTGGGATGGGATAGAGCGTAGGGTGTCCCTATATGCCGATGACTTGCTGTTATACGTGTCGGAACCGAGTGTGTCGATAGGGGGAATATTGGAGCTGCTTCGAGTGTTTGGGTCTTTCTCGGGGTACAAATTAAATCCAGACAAGAGTGAGTATTTTGTGGTGTCTCGGCCGGGGGTGGGGGCAGGGGTTGGGGGGCTGCCATTCCGTAGGGCAGGGGCTCACTTTAGGTACTTGGAGGTGCAGGTTGCCCAGGAGTGGGGGGCTCCGCAGGTACAACATCTCTAGTTTGGTGGGGAGAGTGAAAGCTGATCTGGCAAGGTGGGATGGTCTCCCTCTGTCACTGGCTGGTCGGGTACAGGCGTTAAAATGAACGTGTTGCCGCGATTCCTGTTTATTTTTCAATGCCTGCCGATTTTCCTGCCAAAGGCTTTTTTCAGAGAGATTGAGGGAAGGATTATGTCGTTCATATGGGGAGGGAAGGTGGCCAGAGTTAGAAAGGTGCTGCTACAGAGGGGAAGGCAGGCAGGGGGTTTGGGTCTCCCGAACCTGATGTATTACTACTGGGCAGCGAATGTGGAGAAGGTGTGGAGCTGGGTAAGAGGGGTTGATTCCCAGTGGGTCAGAATGGAGGAGAGTTTGTGCAGGGGGTCGGGATTGAAAGCACTAGCAACAGCGCCGCTCCCGATAGCCCCGGGGAAATACTCAGGGAGATCGGTAATAATAACTTCATTGAGAATTTGGAGGCAGTTTCGCCAACACTTCGGGTTGGGTTTAGGGTCAAGGGAAATGCCGATTCGGGGGAACCACAGATTTGAGCCAGGGAGGTGGGATGGAAGTTTTCGGAAATGGGAAGAGAAGGGGATTAAGACACTAAAAGATTTGTTTCTTCGGGATTGATTTGTAGGACTGAAGGAGCTGGAAGCGAAGTATGGGCTGGAGCAGGGGGAAATATTTAGATACATGCAGGTTCGAGACTTTGCCAGAAAGGAGATACAGAGCTTCCCGGGGAGCCGGCCTCCACATTGCTAGAGGAGATGCTGACGACAGGGGGACTGGAGAAGGGGGCAGTGTCAGTGGTTTACGGAGCTATTTTGGGAGAGGAGAAGGCACCACTGGAAGGGATCAAAGCAAAGTGGGAGGAAGAGTTGGGAGAGGATATGGAGGAGGGGTTCTGGTGTGAGGTGCTCCCGAGAGTGAATGCCTCCACCTCGTGCGCGAGGTTGGGGCTGATACAGCTGAAGGTGGTATACAGAGCACACCTCACGAGGGCGAGGATGAGCCGACTCTTTGAGGGAGTGGAAGATGTGTGTGAACATTGCGGGGGGGAGGGGGCACTAATCACATTCATATGCTTTGGTCCTGTCCAAAGCTAGAGGATTACTGGAAGGAGGTGTTTAGGGTAATTTCTAAAGTGGTGCACGTGGAACTGGACCCGGGCCCCCAGGTGGCCATATTCGGGGTGTCGGACCAGCCAGGGTTGGAAACGGGTGCGGAGGCAGATGTTGTAGCCTTCGCCTCGTTGATCGCCCAAAGGCGATCAACCCTGTTGGGTTGGAGAGCAACCTCTCCACCCTGTGCCCTGGCGTGGCGGGGGACCTGTTGGAATTCTTGACTCTTGAGAAGGTTAAGTTTGAACTGAGGGGAAGGATGGAGGGGTTCTACAATTCATGGGCATTATCATTATGCACTTTCAAGAACTGGATAACATCGAACATCAGTTGGGGTGGGGGGGGGGGGGGGGGGGAGACGGAGGTGGGAGGGTTGGGGGGAGGGTGTGTTAATGGTGACTATGGGTGATTCCTGATTCCTTTTTGCCATTTGTTTGTGTGAACATGCGGGTTAATGTTTGGGGTTTGGTGGGAGGATGGGATCGTTGTTATTGATATGGGGATTGATATATTTGTTACTGATTATTGTTTATTGTTGGTGGGTGTAAATTTGGGAGAAAATGTGAAAAAGGAGAATAAAAAATATTTATTAAAAAAGTGATTGTGTTATGGGCCAGGGTTTAGAGAACCCCAAAGTGTATCATGGAGTTCACCTGACCCACAACTTTTACTAGATTGTGGTATGGGGAGCACACGGCCCACTCTACAGGTGTGGGACAGCAGAAATGGAAAAGTATTTTTTAAAGCAAAACAATGTTTATTCTTTGAACTCAAGTTAACCTTTTTAAAACATACAGTGAACATCTTAGCAACCATCAATTCAAATACAACCCCCAAAGAATACAATACTAAGTAATTCTTTAAGCTTCCCTTTTAACACCCATAAGACTTAGAAACGAAACCCTTATCAGAAGCACATCAGGTTAAAGTCACTACTGTTATTAGTTTTGAATCACCAGGATCGATTTACAGTCTTTAGATTACAGAGAGATTCATACCCCTTCTGGCTGTGACTGCAGCTATCCAGCTCTGAAAACGAAACTAAAACACCCTGCAGCAAACAGCGTAAAATGAAAGTAAAAAGCTGATAAGACAGCCCAGCTCCACCCACTCTCTGACATCACTGCAGTAATATGAGCAGCCAAACATTTCTTAAAGCGACATTCTCATGACAATTGAAACATTCTCTTTCCTTGTAGCCGAATGCATGACAGACAATGATTGTTCTCCAACTGCAGATGATGAAGATAGTGATTACAGGCAGGAAGTTGCGTATAAAGAGACTTATAAAGATCGACGGAGACAGGCTCACACACAGGCTGAACAAAAGAGACGGGATGCCATTAAGGTGCGAGATTTAAACTTAGACTCAGCTTCAAAGTTACAGTTTCTAAGGTTTGTACAGCAAATTTGTACTTAATCAGCTAACTATCTCTAAACAATTTTTAAATGACTGTCTTACAGAAAGGTTATGATGACTTGCAGTCAATCGTCCCTACGTGCCAACAACAAGATTTCCTGATTGGATCCCAGAAACTGAGTAAAGCCACAGTTCTACAGAAAAGTATGTACAATTCTGCCTTTTAATATTAAGTGAACATTACTGTATTTATAGTCATCAAGGTATTTGGCAGAGAAAAGGCCCATCGAGTCTGTGCCAGTAAAAAACAACCACCGAACGATTCTAACCCATTTCCCAGCACTTGGCCCATCGCCGTGTCTGCCCTGGGATCACAAGCGCACATCTAAATACTTCTTAAATGTTCTGAGGGTCTCTGCCTCCACCCCCCTTTCAGGCAGCGAGTTCCAGACTCCCACCACCCTTTGGGGGGAAAAGGTTTTTCCTCACATCCCCTCTAAACCTGCCCCTCACCTTAAATCTCTGCCCCCTGGTCATTGATCCCTTCACCAAGGGGAAAAGGTTTTTCCTGTCTATCTATGCCCCTCAATTTTATACATCTCAATCATGTCCCCCCTCAGTCTCCTCTGCTCCAAGGAAAACAACCCCAGTCTATCACAGCTAAAACTCTGCAGCCCAGGCAACATCCTGGTAAATCTCCTCTGCACCCTTTCCAGTGCTATTACATTCCTCCTATAATGTGGATTCCAGAATTGCTCACAGTACTCTAGCTGTGGCCCAACCAATGTTTTATACAGTTCCAGCATAACCTCCCTGCTCTTAAAGTCTATGCCTCATCTAATAAGGGCAAGGATGCCATATGCCTTCTTAACTACTGTCTCCACCAGCTCTGCGACCTTAGGGACGGGTGTACATACACACCAAGCTCCCTCTGATCCTCGGTGCTTCCCAGGGTCCTGCCGTTTATTCCCTTGCCTTGTTTGTCTTGCCCAAGTGCATCACCTCACACTTATCCAGATTGAATTCCATTTGCCACTGATCAGCCCATCTGACCAGCCTGTCTCTATCCTCCTGTAATCAAAGGCTATACTCCTCACTATTTACCACTCCACCAATTTTCAGTCAAGTTGGTCAGACATGACCTGCCCTTAACAAAACCATGCTGACTGTTCTTGATTAATTGCTGCCTCACCAAATGCAGATTAATTCTGTCTCTCAGAATTGCTTCCAATAGTTTCCCCAGCACTGAGGTTGGACTGACTGGTCTGTAGTTTCCTGGCTTATCCCTTCCTCCCTTCTTGAATAATGGTACCACATGGGCTATCCTCCAGTCCTCTGGCACCTCTCCTGTGGCTAGAGAGGAATTGAAAATTATTGCCCGTGCCCCTGCTATTTCCTCCCTTGCCTCACTTAACAGCCTGGGATACATTTCATCTGGCCCTGGAGATTTGTCTACTTTTAAGCCCACGGACCACTCAGAACCTCCTCTCTGTCTATGTTAATCTCTTTAATTTTTTCTCAGTCCTTCTCCCTGATGTAAAGTAGGTTCTATCTCTGAACATTACTACAGTTATTATTGGTTACACTGTTCTTGATCAGAAACTTATTTCTATCTCAGTGACCTCTGCTCACTCCTTAGTGGGATGCGGTTATTCAGCAAATTGAAGAAAGTTCCTGAAAATTCTGACACTGAACATTGAATTAAATTAATTGGCACAGAAAAAATCAAAACACATCCTCAAGTTGAGCCATTTCCAAATGGGGAAGGAAATAGTTTGTGCAAATGTTACTGATCACGTTTAATATTGATGTGGAGATGCCGGTGTTGGACTGGGGTGAGCACAGTCAGAAGTCTTACAACACCAGGTGAATGAAGGAGCAGTGCTCCGAAAGCTAGTGATTCCAAACAAACCTGTTGGACTTTAACCTGGTGTTGTAAGATATTTAATATTTTCAAAAGACCCAGCACACAACCTCATTATTAAATCCAGTAAGTTAGCAATAAAACAAGAGGAATGGGTCCTGAAGGTAGAGCTATGAATTTATTTTTATGGATTTTTTTTGAAGTAGCCTTGGTTCAATCCTGTCCAGTAACTCGGGTAGAAATTAACATCTGCAAGTTGGATTTGGGGAACATCAAGAAACCCTTTTCTGTTATACAATAGCTTTCATGGAATAGAGTTCAGTTTAACGTTTTGTTTGAGCAGCAGGCTTCGTTCAAGAGTCAGAAGATGACGAATGTGATATGAAATAGTTACTTTAGAGATATTAGTTACTGTAATGTAGAGATAGGCCAGTCTCATCCTGGTGAGTTCACAGACAAAGGATTTCAGACCGCATGGCAAAGCAAGGAGGAGGTGTGTCCAGCAAAGGAGGAGAAAAGGATGCTGGGTAATAGGGGCCAGAGGAAGGGATTGGAAGTGAGCCAATTAGAATGTATGGCCAGGTCAGGAGGGGTATAGGATGACCTATGGGAATCGTGTATGTGAAACTTGATGCCAGCTGTGTGTGTAGTAGAGATCCCTTTGTCCTACAGACTCACTTGATTCCAGAGGTGTACGAAGCAAGATGTGCTTTGTACTTGCTGTGAATTGAGAAAGGCTTGCAAGTCAAATAAAGTAACTAATGCTGTACCTGCAAATCCATCTCGACTTTTATTGAGGCCAGACTGACGGGTAAAGAAATTTGGAATTTGTCAAAAGTGACTCCAGTAGGGGAGCATTTATTTTGATAGAATCTTGAAAATATTCTTTATTTTTTGCAGCTATTGATTATATCCAGTTTTTGCACAAGGAGAAAAAGAAGCAGGAGGAGGAACTCTCCACTCTGCGCAAGGATGTCATGGCTCTGAAGATTATGAAGGCGTAAGATTAAATAACAATATATTTCTGCCTCCTGGACTAATTCAGTGGACATGAGCCTTTTCGATTACACATCTGCAAATTGAATTTTCTGTGAACATAATTTCTAAATATTCTTGAAAGCAGAAAGGTTGCATTATAAGTTAACTCAACTATCTTGGATGATTTGTGTCCATTGGGCAGTGTTGTGATCCTCGGACAAACTGATAGCTTTTAAAAAGAAATTCAAACTCCCCAGTGAGTGGTTAATGGGATCACATGACAAGACTTATGTGTTAGGACCTTTACGGTGAGATTACAAATACAAGCAGCCTTGACTTTTCTTCCTGGCAGTCCATCAGCATCGAGGATGATTGGGAAGGTGGGTTCGCCGGTGGCTCAGACGTCCAATCCTGGATCTGCAGACTCTGCCACAGGTTTGGCAGGAGGTGCTTGATGAGGTGGGTGGGTGGGACGCTCTGGATTCTGCACTCTCCTTCCGCTGTTTATGCTTGGCCTCCGCGTGCTCCACCCTGTGATGCTCGAGGTGATTGGCACGTTCGCAGATGTTTTTTCTCCAGTTTGTGCGTTCTAAGGCAAGCGATTCCCATGTGTCAATGGGGGTGTTGCATTTATATAGGGAGGATTTCAGAGTGTCCTTGTAGCGTTTCCTCTGCCCTCATAATGATCTCTGTCATTGGGGAGCTTGGAGTAGAGCACTTGATTCGGGAGTCTTGTGTTGGGCATGCGGACCATCGCAGCTGGTCGAGCGTTACCAGTGCCTCGATACTGGGGATATTGGCCTGCGAGAGGAGGCTCACGTTGGTACGCCTATCCTGCCAATGATGTGCAGGATTTTGCAGAGGCAATGTTGGTTATATTTTGCCAGGGATTTGATGTATCTGCTGTATATTGTCCATGTTTCTGATGCGCATTGTTCAAGTGCTCACAGTGGGTCTTGATGGTCGGGGTCAGTTTTGTGTGGCAGGAGCGGGATGATAGAGAATCTTTGTTTTCCGGATGATTAGCCCATTCTCTCATATCCGTCGGTGAATGTGTCAACGATGGTTTGTAGCTCGGCCTCTGAGTGTGCGCGCACACCGGCATCGTCTGCGCACTGCAGCTCGATGACAGAGGTCGGGGTGGTCTTGGTTATGGCCTGGAGGTGTCGGAAGTTGAACAGTTCCCCTCTTGTCCGGTAGGTTAGCTCCACTCCAGCGGGAGCTTCAGGGTGATGGAGTGGAGTGTTGGTGCACTGACTCGGCCTGTTTGATCCCAGTTTGCAAACGTATTAGGTCTGTGGTGGCTCCATTGGTGAAGATCACGGCTTACATGTCATCGGGGAGCAGGTGGAGAATGGTGACCAATTTCTGCGGGCAGCCGAATTTGAGAAGGACGTTCCACAATCCCTCACGGTTGAGAATCGAAGGTCTTTGCGAGATTGAAGAAGGCCATGTACAGAGGTTGATGCTGCTCCTTTGCACTTTACCTGGATTTGTCGCGCATTGAAGATCATGTCCATGATCCCTCTTGACGGGCGGAAGCCGCACTGAGACTCAGGGAGGAGCTCTTCAGCCACTGGGAGGAGTTGAAGAGGATTCTCACGATGACCTTTCCCGTGGGGGAGAGTAGGGAAATCCCTCTGTAATTTATGCAGTTGGTTCTGTCTCCTTTCCTGAAGATGGTCACAATTAAGGCGTCTCTGAGATCACCCAACTATCTTGGATGATTTGTGTACATTGGGTAGTGTTATGAATCTCATAGAGATCGATAGCTTTTAAAAAGAAATTCAAACTGTCACTGAATGGTTTATTGTATCACATGATAAGATTTCAAGTAATAGGATTTTTACTATAATACACAAAACTAAAAGCAACATTGACTAAACACTATATCAGCAGCAACTTATTATTCTAAACTGCAGAAAAGATCGTCATTTTAAACAACCAAAGATTTCTCTCAACATTTATTCTTTGTCCTTTAAAGAAGTTACTTCATTCTCCCAGGAACAATCCAAGGTGAATTTTGGCTCTTTGGTTCAGGTTATTTGGAGATTCCTTACTCGAGACAAAGCTCGATGGATCTTCCAGTTCCATTCAATTCCTCTTGAACTCAATCTCTTCAATTTGAGGGCAAGCTCCCATCTTCATTTCCCTGTGGTAAACCACAGAGACTTGCTCACTCCATTTCTCCTCTCTCAGATTTTGGTGGACTGGCACTGTCTGTGAGGTTCAATTATAAACCAATCCCAAAAGGACTTCCTATGTTCTCTTTCCCCCCCTCAAAGGCCATCTCCCTGCAAATGTGAATCACATAATGCTAATTAGGTATCCTTTTAATTCCCAATTTAGATCTATCTTGAAAGTAAATAGATAGTTTAAAGTACCATGGTTTACAACCCCTGATATATATTTTTTTAAATTTAGAGTATCCAATTAATATTTTCCAATTAAGGGGCAATTTAGCGTGTTCAATCCACCTATCCTGCACATCTTTGGGTTGTGGGGGTGAAACCCACGCAGACACGGGGAGAATGTGCAAACTCCACACGGACAGTGACCCAGAGCCGGGATTGAACCTGGGACCTCGGCGCCGTGAGGCAGAAGTGCTAACCACTGTGCCGCCTAAACCCTGATATTTCTAACACCTTCCTGGGACTTTGGAGACAACAGTCTATTACCATCAGCACAGGTGTGAAAACCTATAAAGTTTCCCAGTAAAACAACTTCTCCCCCACACCCTGTAATCTATAACAGCCAAACCACCGCAGCTTGCTGTCAACCAAATTCAAAACAGGTCAGATGACTCCCTTCATTTCACCGCCCAAAACACGGCAACTTTATAAAAAATCAAATCAAAATACTGCGGTGCTGAAAATCTGGAATAAAAACACAAAATGCTCGTTGACTGAGCAAATCTGGCAGCCTGTGTGGAAAGAGAAACAGAGTCAATGTTTAGACCCTTCTACAGAACTGAAGAGGGGTAGAAATGTGATGAATGATTTAGTTGTGTTTGTGTGTGTGTGTGGGGGGGGGGGGGGGGGGGGGCGAAGGTGGGGCAGGATAGAAGGACAGGGATAGGTCAAAGCAAATAAGAGATTGACAAAGGTGACTCCCACAGCTACCTCGATTATAGCCACTCACACCCCGCTACCTATAAGGACTCCATCCCGAACTCCCAGTTTCAATGATGCTTTGAAAATAGCCTTTTGGACATGTCTCCCCTTCTCCTCAACCAAGGATTCACTGCGCTCTGATTGACAGGGACACTCAACCATGTCTAACCCTCTCCCGCATCCATGTCCTCACCCTTTTCCCTCCCTCCCAGAAGCAGGATAGAGTCCGCCTTGTCCTCCTATTTCACCCCACCAGCCTCCGCATTCAAAGGATCAACCGCTGCTATTTCTGCCAACTCCAGCGTGATACCAGCACTGAACACATCATCCCCCCCCCCCCCCCTCCCCACCAGTCAGCATTCCGCAGGGACCACTTTTCTGTGACACCCTGGTCCACTCTTCCAGTGCCTCCAACCCTTAATGCCCTTCCCATGCAATCGCAGAAGGTGCAGTACCTGCCCCTTTTACCTCCTCCCCCCTCACTGTCCCCACTGCCCAAACACTCCTTTCAGGTGAAGCAACAATTCACTTACACCTCTTCCAATTTGGTCAACTGTATTTGCTGCTCCCAATGTGGTCTGTACATTGGGGAGATTAAATACAGACTGCATGACAGCTTTGTAGAACACCTTTGTTCTATCCGCAAGCATTATGCCAATCTTCCTGCCATTTCGACTCAGCGTCTTGTCTCAGGTCCACTCACAGGTCCATCCTCGGCCTGCTGCAGTGCTGCCCAGACCAAACTGGAAGAACAACACTTCATACTGGACTCAACATTGGGTTCAACAACTTTAGACTGTGAACGTTCCCCTCCATATTGACGCACCCCCTTTTTTATTTTTCGGTTCCCCCCACAACTCCACCCCTCCCCCGCATGGCCACCTGTCCCACTCAGCACTCACCTTTGTTCTCCTATTAACGCATACTGTTATCTTAACATTATTCCACTATTCGCACTCTGCCCTCCTTCAGAACGCCATTAACACCCACTTTGTCCGTGACAGCTTTGTCAATCTCTCTTTAGCTCCGACCCATCCCTGCCCTTTTTTAGAAGAATGAGGGGGGATCTTATAGAAGCGTATCGAATTATGAAGGGAATAGATAGGATAGAAGTGGGCAGGTTGTTTCCACTGGCGGGTGAAAGCAGAACTAGGGGGCATAGCCTCAAAATAAGGGGAAGTAGCTTCAGGACTGAGATGAGGAGGAATTTCTTTGCCCGAAGGGTTATGAATCTGTAGAATTCCCTGCCCAGTGAAGCAGTTGAGGCGACCTCGTTGAATGTTTTTAAGGCAAAGGTAGATAGATTTTTGAACAGTAAAGGAGTACAAGGTTACGGTGAACGGGAGGGTAAGTGGAGCTGAGTCCACAAAAAGATCAGCCATGATCTCATTGAATGGCGGAGCGGGCTCGAGGGGCAAAATGACCAACTCCTGCTCCTAGTTCTTATGTTCTTCTATTCTGCCCCACCTCTCCAACTATATCATTCATCACATTTCTATCTCTGTAAAAGGGTCATATTGCCTCTAATCATCAACTCTGTTTCTCTCTCCATAGACGCTGCCAGACCTGCTGAGTTTATCCAGCATTTTCTGTTTTTATTTAACTTCATAAAAGCTCACATTTCCTCTTGTCAATAAATATGTTGCAATTAATTTTCACTTGCCCACAATGAACACCATCTGACACAGTTTTCCAACCCACTGAAGCTGCTTTATGTCCCTTTCCTAAGTTCCTGTTAGCATCTGCACAGCTCGCTTTGTTATTTTTCAATTCTTTCACACAATGTGTGTCTCTAATGAGGCAAATATTTTTTGCCCGTCCATAATTTGCTTGAGAAGATGGTAGTGAGTAGCTTTCCTGAGCTGGTGCAGTCCATCAGTCCAGTGGGTACACGCAAAGTAACGTTCGGCTGGAGGGAGGTTCAGGATTCTGAGCCCGTGACAGTGAAGGAACAGCAATATAATTCCAAGTCAGGGTGGTGTGTGGCTTGGAGGAAACGTGCAGATGATGGTGTTCCCAGGTATCTGCTGCCCTTGTTTTAGGTGGTAGAGGTCACAGTTTATGAAGGTGCTGTCAAAGGAGCTTTGGTGCGTGCTGTAGTGCATCTCGTAAATGATACACAATGCTGCCACTATGCGTCAGTGGTGGAGGGAATTCATTTTCTCACCTTGAAAGCATGATGCAGAATTAAGTTATCTGCAAGATATAGTGGCCATCTTGATCAGAGCATTGTTCGCTGTGTTCCCGTAACTCACAAATAGGCTAAAGGCTGCCACTTTCTAACCTGAAAAGCATCTGGTCTCCCTTGGAAAGGCAAAGTACTTCAAAAAAATAAACAATAGCTTAAGCAAGCAGTTTAATGATGTTACTAAACATTAGGAACACGTGCTATTTTACACAAATAGAATGCTGCCATCAGCCCAAAATGTTGTTCTGCCTCCACACAATTGAGTAACATTGTGCACTGTGCTGGTGTTGTCACTGGACTAGTAATCCAGACACCTAGGGGAATGTTCTGGGCGCTCGAGTTCAAATCCCATCACAGCAAATGGTGAAATTTGAATTCAATAAAAATCTGGAATTAAAAAGTCTAAAGATGACCATGAAACCATTGTCGATTGTCGTAAAAACCCATCTGGTTCATTAATGTCCTTTAGGGAAAGAAATCTGCTGTCCTTACCTGGTCTGGCCTACATGTGACTCCAGACCCACAGCACTGTGGTTGACTCTTAAAGTACCACTCAGTTTGAGGGCAATTAGGGCAGGCAACAAATGCTGGCCTCGACAGTGACGCACACATTCCATGAAAGGGGTGGGGGCATGGGATCGATACTGGAAGAGGTGTTTTCAAGAGGAAGTGAATGGGGGTGATTCTGGGAGAGGGGTTCGATGGTAACGGATGGGGTGGGTCAGGCCTGAGCAACTGGGCCCGGGGCTATAATGATGGTGGGTAGGAGGGGCAGGGGAGGGAGTGGGGTGAGAGACACGTGGGCCCTGTCAGAACAGTAACGTGGAATGTGAGGAGGTTAGGGGGACCGGGGAGGAGGTCGAGGATTTTTACACATTTAAAGAATCTAAAGGCCGACGTGATGTTTCAGGGGACTCGCCTGAGGGTGAAGGATCAGGGGAGGCTGAGGAAGGGTTGGGTGAGTGAGCCAGGTTTTCCATTCGGGGTTTGATAGCAGGGCTCAGTACAAATTATTCCTGGAATATTGCAGCACAAAAGGAGGCTTCTGGGGTCTGCATTGACTCTTTTGGCGAGAAATCCAGTTAGTCCCACTGTCTTGCTTTTCTCTATATCTCAGCAATTTCTATTTTTTAGTTCTGTCCTGTGGTGGGCGTTGCTGGAGAACCAGGTGCACGACACCCTCAATTGCCTTTAAACTGAACATTTCTGAGGGCCAGTTAAGAGTCACCCACATTGTTGTGGGTCCAGAGTGACATGTCGGCCAGGCTTGGGGTAAGGACGGCAGATTTCCTTCCGAAAGAACCAGATGAGCCTTTACAACAATCGATGATGGTTTCATGGTCTCAATTTCAGCTGCCGTGTTGGAATTTGAATCCACATCCCCAGACCATTAACGTGACATTGTTACTCCTCTACCATCTCCCCCATCCAGTTTCAGGGTGACGATTGAAGCTGTTGTCACCACCCAGTCAGGTGATGCTCTGCACATGGTAACCATGTGTAAAACCAGTTCTCTTCATGTCATTTTTGGTTCTTTTGCCAATCACCTTAAAGCTGAGCTCTTTGGTCTCTGGGATGTACTGTGTGCTGCACCGCCCTCCAGAACCGGCTGCACCGCCCTCCAGAACCGGCTGCACCGCCCTCCAGAACCGGCTGCACCGCCCTCCAGAACCCGCTGCACCGCCCTCCCCGAACCGGCTGCACCGCCCTCCCCGAACCGGCTGCACCGCCGTCCAGAACCCGCTGCACCGCCCTCCAGAACCGGCTGCACCGCCCTCCAGAACCCGCTGCACCGCCCACCCCGAACCCGCTGCACTCCCCTCCCCGAACCCGCTGCTCCGCCCTCCCCGAACCCGCTGCACTCCCCTCCCCGAGCCCGCTGCACCGCCCTCCCCGAACCCGCTGCACCGCCCTCCAGAACCGGCTGCACCGCCCTCCCCGAACCGGCTGCACCGCCCTCCAGAACCCGCTGCACCGCCCTCCAGAACCGGCTGCACCGCCCTCCAGAACCCGCTGCACCGCCCTCCAGAACCGGCTGCACCCCCCTCCCCGAACCGGCTGCACCGCCCTCCAGAACCCGCTGCACCGCCCTCCAGAACCCGCTGCACCGCCCTCCCCGAACCTGCTGCACTCCCCTCCCCGAACCGGCTGCACCGCCCTCCAGAACCCGCTGCACCGCCCTCCCCGAACCCGCTGCTCCGCCCTCCAGAACCGGCTGCACCCCCTCCCCGAACCCGCTGCACCGCCCTCCCCGAACCCGCTGCACTCCCCTCCCCGAACCGGCTGCACCGCCCTCCAGAACCCGCTGCACCCCCCTCCCAGAACCCGCTGCACCGCCCTCCCCGAACCGGCTGCACCGCCCTCCAGAACCCGCTGCACCCCCCTCCCCGAACCGGCTGCACTCCCCTCCCAAAACCGGCTGCACCGCCCTCCCCGAACCGGCTGCACCGCCCTCCCCGAACCCGCTGCACCCCCCTCCCCGAACCGGCTGCACCGCCCTCCCCGAACCCGCTGCACCCCCCTCCCCGAACCGGCTGCACCGCCCTCCCCGAACCGGCTGCACCGCCCTCCCCGAACCCGCTGCAGCCCCCTCCCCGAACCGGCTGCACCGCCCTCCCCGAACCCGCTGCACCGCCCTCCCCGAACCCGCTGCACCGCCCTCCCCGAACCGGCTGCACCGCCCTCCCCGAACCCGCTGCACCGCCCTCCCCGAACCCGCTGCACCCCCCTCCCCGAAACCGCTGCACCGCCCTCCCCGAACCCGCTGCACCGCCCTCCCCGAACCCGCTGCACCGCCCTCCAGAACCCGCTGCACCGCCCTCCCCGAACCCGCTGCACCGCCCTCCCCGAACCGGCTGCACCGCCCTCCCCGAACCCGCTGCACCACCCTCCCCGAACCCGCTGCACCGCCCTCCCCGAACCGGCTGCACCGCCCTCCCCGAACCCGCTGCACCACCCTCCCCGAACCCGCTGCACCGCCCTCCCCGAACCGGCTGCACCGCCCACCCCGAACCCGCTGCGCCCCCTCCCCGAACCCGCTGCACCGCCCTCCCCGAACCGGCTGCACCGCCCACCCCGAACCCGCTGCGCCCCCTCCCCGAACCCGCTGCACCGCCCTCCCCGAACCGGCTGCACCGCCCACCCCGAACCCGCTGCGCCCCCTCCCCGAACCCGCTGCACCGCCCTCCCCAAATCCGCTGCACCGCCCTCCCCGAACCCGCTGCACCGCCCTCCCCGAACCCGCTGCACCCCCCTCCAGAACCCGCTGCACTCCCCTCCCCGAACCCGCTGCACCGCCCTCCCCGAACCCGCTGCACCGCCCTCCAGAACCCGCTGCACTCCCCTCCCCGAACCCGCTGCACCGCCCTCCCCGAACCCGCTGCACCCCCCTCCCCGAACCCGCTGCACCGCCCTCCAGAACCCGCTGCACCGCCCTCCCCGAACCGGCTGCACCGCCCTCCCCGAACCCGCTGCACCGCCCTCCCCGAACCGGCTGCACCGCCCGCCCCGAACCGGCTGCACCGCCCTCCAGAACCGGCTGCACCGCCCTCCAGAACCCGCTGCACCGCCCTCCCCGAACCGGCTGCACCGCCCTCCCCGAACCCGCTGCACCGCCCTCCCCGAACCGGCTGCCCCGCCCTCCCCGAACCCGCTGCACTTCCCTCCCCGAACCGGCTGCACCGCCCTCCAGAACCCGCTGCACCCCCCTCCCCGAACCCGCTGCACCCCCCTCCCCGAACCCGCTGCACCCCCCTCCCCGAACCCGCTGCACCCCCCTCCCCGAACCCGCTGCACCCCCCTCCCCGAACCCGCTGCACCCCCCTCCCCGAACCCGCTGCACCGCCCTCCCAGAACCGGCTGCACCCCCCTCCCCGAACCCGCTGCACCCCCCTCCCCGAACCGGCTGCACCGCCCTCCAGAACCCGCTGCACCCCCCTCCCCGAACCCGCTGCACCCCCCTCCCCGAACCGGCTGCACCGCCCTCCAGAACCCGCTGCACCCCCCTCCCCGAACACGCTGCACCGCCCTCCCCGAACCCGCTGCACCGCCCTCCAGAACCCGCTGCACCCCCCTCCCCGAACCCGCTGCACCCCCCTCCCCGAACCCGCTGCACCCCCCTCCCCGAACCGGCTGCACCGCCCTCCCCGAACCCGCTGCACCGCCCTCCAGAACCCGCTGCACCCCCCTCCCCGAACCCGCTGCACCGCCCTCCCCGAACCTGCTGCTCCGCCCTCCCCGAACCCGCTGCACCGCCCTCCCCGAACCCGCTGCACCGCCCTCCCCGAACCCGCTGCACCGCCCTCCCCGAACCGGCTGCACCACCCTCCCCGAACCCGCTGCACCCCCCTCCCCGAACCGGCTGCACCGCCCTCCAGAACCCGCTGCACCGCCCTCCCCAAGCCCGCTGCACCGCCCTCCCCGAACCCGCTGCACCGCCCTCCAGAACCCGCTGCACGCCCTCCCCGAACCGGCTGCACCGCCCTCCAGAACCCGCTGCACCGCCCTCCCCGAGCCCGCTGCACCGCCCTCCCCGAACCCGCTGCTCCGCCCTCCCCGAACCCGCTGCGTCGCCCTCCCCGAACCCGCTGCACCGCCCTCCCCGAACCCGCTGCACCCCCCTCCCCGAACCGGCTGCACCGCCCTCCCCGAACCGGCTGCACCCCCCTCCCCGAACCCGCTGCACCGCCCTCCCCGAACCGGCTGCACCGCCCTCCAGAACCCGCTGCACCCCCCTCCCCGAACCGGCTGCACTCCCCTCCCCAAACCGGCTGCACCGCCCTCCCCGAACCCGCTGCACCCCCCTCCCCGAACCCGCTGCACCCCCCTCCCCAAACCGGCTGCACCGCCCTCCCCGAACCCGCTGCACCCCCCTCCCCGAACCGGCTGCACCGCCCTCCCCGAACCGGCTGCACCGCCCTCCCCGAACCCGCTGCAGCCCCCTCCCCGAACCGGCTGCACCGCCCTCCCCGAACCGGCTGCACCGCCCTCCCCGAACCCGCTGCACCGCCCTCCCCGAACCCGCTGCACCGCCCTCCCCGAACCGGCTGCACCGCCCTCCCCGAACCGGCTGCACCGCCCTCCCCGAACCGGCTGCACCGCCCTCCCCGAACCGGCTGCACCGCCCTCCCCGAACCGGCTGCACCGCCCTCCCCGAACCGGCTGCACCCCCCTCCCCGAACCGGCTGCACCGCCCTCCCCGAACCCGCTGCACTCCCCTCCCCGAACCCGCTGCACCGCCCTCCCCGAACCCGCTGCACCCCCCTCCCCGAACCCGCTGCACCGCCCTCCCCGAACCCGCTGCACCGCCCTCCCCGAACCGGCTGCACCGCCCTCCCCGAACCCGCTGCACCCCCCTCCCCGAACCCGCTGCACCCCCCTCCCCGAACCCGCTGCACCGCCCTCCCCGAACCCGCTGCACCCCCCTCCCCGAACCGGCTGCACCCCCCTCCCCGAACCCGCTGCACCCCCCTCCCCGAACCCGCTGCACCCCCCTCCCCGAACCCGCTGCACCGCCCTCCCCGAACCGGCTGCACCGCCCTCCAGAACCGGCTGCACCGCCCTCCCCGAACCCGCTGCACCGCCCTCCCCGAACCCGCTGCACCACCCTCCCCGAACCCGCTGCACCGCCCTCCCCGAACCCGCTGCACCCCCCTCCCCGAACCCGCTGCACCGCCCTCCCCGAACCCGCTGCACCGCCCTCCAGAACCCGCTGCACCGCCCTCCCCGAACCCGCTGCACCACCCTCCCCGAACCCGCTGCACCGCCCTCCCCGAACCCGCTGCACCCCCCTCCCCGAACCGGCTGCACCGCCCTCCCCGAACCCGCTGCACTCCCCTCCCCAAACCCGCTGCACCGCCCTCCCCGAACCGGCTGCACCGCCCTCCCCGAACCCGCTGCACCCCCCTCCCCGAACCCGCTGCACCGCCCTCCCCGAACCGGCTGCACCGCCCTCCAGAACCCGCTGCACCGCCCTCCCCGAACCCGCTGCACCCCCCTCCCTGAACCGGCTGCTCCGCCCTCCAGAACCCGCTGCACCGCCCCCTCCCCGAACCCGCTGCACCCCTTCTCCCCGAACCCGCTGCACCGCCCCCTCCCCGAACCCGCTGCACCCCTTCTCCCCGAACCCGCTGCACCGCCCTCCCCGAACCCGCTGCACCCCCCTCCCCGAACCGGCTGCACCGCCCTCCAGAACCCGCTGCACCGCCCTCCCCAAGCCCGCTGCACCGCCCTCCCCGAACCCGCTGCACCGCCCTCCAGAACCCGCTGCACGCCCTCCCCGAACCGGCTGCACCGCCCTCCAGAACCCGCTGCACCGCCCTCCCCGAGCCCGCTGCACCGCCCTCCCCGAACCCGCTGCTCCGCCCTCCCCGAACCCGCTGCGTCGCCCTCCCCGAACCCGCTGCACCGCCCTCCCCGAACCCGCTGCACCCCCCTCCCCGAACCGGCTGCACCGCCCTCCAGAACCCGCTGCACCCCCCTCCCCGAACCCGCTGCACCGCCCTCCCCGAACCGGCTGCACCGCCCTCCAGAACCCGCTGCACCCCCCTCCCCGAACCGGCTGCACTCCCCTCCCCAAACCGGCTGCACCGCCCTCCCCGAACCCGCTGCACCCCCCTCCCCGAACCCGCTGCACCCCCCTCCCCAAACCGGCTGCACCGCCCTCCCCGAACCCGCTGCACCCCCCTCCCCGAACCGGCTGCACCGCCCTCCCCGAACCGGCTGCACCGCCCTCCCCGAACCCGCTGCAGCCCCCTCCCCGAACCGGCTGCACCGCCCTCCCCGAACCGGCTGCACCGCCCTCCCCGAACCCGCTGCACCGCCCTCCCCGAACCGGCTGCACCGCCCTCCCCGAACCGGCTGCACCGCCCTCCCCGAACCGGCTGCACCGCCCTCCCCGAACCGGCTGCACCCCCCTCCCCGAACCGGCTGCACCGCCCTCCCCGAACCCGCTGCACTCCCCTCCCCGAACCCGCTGCACCGCCCTCCCCGAACCCGCTGCACCCCCCTCCCCGAACCCGCTGCACCGCCCTCCCCGAACCCGCTGCACCGCCCTCCCCGAACCGGCTGCACCGCCCTCCCCGAACCGGCTGCACCGCCCTCCCCGAACCGGCTGCACCGCCCTCCCCGAACCGGCTGCACCCCCCTCCCCGAACCGGCTGCACCGCCCTCCCCGAACCCGCTGCACTCCCCTCCCCGAACCCGCTGCACCCCCCTCCCCGAACCCGCTGCACCCCCCTCCCCGAACCCGCTGCACCGCCCTCCCCGAACCCGCTGCACCGCCCTCCCCGAACCGGCTGCACCGCCCTCCCCGAACCCGCTGCACCCCCCTCCCCGAACCCGCTGCACCCCCCTCCCCGAACCCGCTGCACCGCCCTCCCCGAACCCGCTGCACCCCCCTCCCCGAACCGGCTGCACCCCCCTCCCCGAACCCGCTGCACCCCCCTCCCCGAACCCGCTGCACCCCCCTCCCCGAACCCGCTGCACCGCCCTCCCCGAACCGGCTGCACCGCCCTCCAGAACCGGCTGCACCGCCCTCCCCGAACCCGCTGCACCGCCCTCCCCGAACCCGCTGCACCGCCCTCCCCGAACCCGCTGCACCACCCTCCCCGAACCCGCTGCACCGCCCTCCCCGAACCCGCTGCACCCCCCTCCCCGAACCCGCTGCACCGCCCTCCCCGAACCCGCTGCACCGCCCTCCAGAACCCGCTGCACCGCCCTCCCCGAACCCGCTGCACCACCCTCCCCGAACCCGCTGCACCGCCCTCCCCGAACCCGCTGCACCCCCCTCCCCGAACCGGCTGCACCGCCCTCCCCGAACCCGCTGCACTCCCCTCCCCAAACCCGCTGCACCGCCCTCCCCGAACCGGCTGCACCGCCCTCCCCGAACCCGCTGCACCCCCCTCCCCGAACCCGCTGCACCGCCCTCCCCGAACCGGCTGCACCGCCCTCCAGAACCCGCTGCACCGCCCTCCCCGAACCCGCTGCACCCCCCTCCCTGAACCGGCTGCTCCGCCCTCCAGAACCCGCTGCACCGCCCCCTCCCCGAACCCGCTGCACCCCTTCTCCCCGAACCCGCTGCACCGCCCCCTCCCCGAACCCGCTGCACCCCTTCTCCCCGAACCCGCTGCACCGCCCTCCCCGAACCCGCTGCACCCCCCTCCCCGAACCGGCTGCACCGCCCTCCAGAACCCGCTGCACCGCCCTCCCCAAGCCCGCTGCACCGCCCTCCCCGAACCCGCTGCACCGCCCTCCAGAACCCGCTGCACGCCCTCCCCGAACCGGCTGCACCGCCCTCCAGAACCCGCTGCACCGCCCTCCCCGAGCCCGCTGCACCGCCCTCCAGAACCCGCTGCACCGCCCTCCCCGAGCCCGCTGCACCGCCCTCCCCGAGCCCGCTGCACCGCCCTCCCCGAACCCGCTGCGTCGCCCTCCCCGAACCCGCTGCACCGCCCTCCCCGAACCCGCTGCACCCCCCTCCCCGAACCGGCTGCACCGCCCTCCAGAACCCGCTGCACCCCCCTCCCCGAACCCGCTGCACCGCCCTCCCCGAACCGGCTGCACCGCCCTCCAGAACCCGCTGCACCCCCCTCCCCGAACCGGCTGCTCCGCCCTCCCCGAACCCGCTGCACCCCCCTCCCCAAACCGGCTGCACCGCCCTCCCCGAACCCGCTGCACTCCCCTCCCCAAACCGGCTGCACCGCCCTCCCCGAACCCGCTGCACCCCCCTCCCCGAACCCGCTGCACCCCCCTCCCCAAACCGGCTGCACCGCCCTCCCCGAACCCGCTGCACCCCCCTCCCCGAACCGGCTGCACCGCCCTCCCCGAACCGGCTGCACCGCCCTCCCCGAACCCGCTGCAGCCCCCTCCCCGAACCGGCTGCACCGCCCTCCCCGAACCGGCTGCACCGCCCTCCCCGAACCCGCTGCACCGCCCTCCCCGAACCGGCTGCACCGCCCTCCCCGAACCGGCTGCACCGCCCTCCCCGAACCGGCTGCACCGCCCTCCCCGAACCGGCTGCACCGCCCTCCCCGAACCGGCTGCACCGCCCTCCCCGAACCGGCTGCACCCCCCTCCCCGAACCGGCTGCACCGCCCTCCCCGAACCCGCTGCACTCCCCTCCCCGAACCCGCTGCACCGCCCTCCCCGAACCCGCTGCACCCCCCTCCCCGAACCCGCTGCACCGCCCTCCCCGAACCCGCTGCACCGCCCTCCCCGAACCGGCTGCACCGCCCTCCCCGAACCCGCTGCACCCCCCTCCCCGAACCCGCTGCACCCCCCTCCCCGAACCCGCTGCACCGCCCTCCCCGAACCCGCTGCACCCCCCTCCCCGAACCGGCTGCACCCCCCTCCCCGAACCCGCTGCACCCCCCTCCCCGAACCCGCTGCACCCCCCTCCCCGAACCCGCTGCACCGCCCTCCCCGAACCGGCTGCACCGCCCTCCAGAACCGGCTGCACCGCCCTCCCCGAACCCGCTGCACCGCCCTCCCCGAACCCGCTGCACCGCCCTCCCCGAACCCGCTGCACCACCCTCCCCGAACCCGCTGCACCGCCCTCCCCGAACCCGCTGCACCCCCCTCCCCGAACCCGCTGCACCGCCCTCCCCGAACCCGCTGCACCGCCCTCCCCGAACCCGCTGCACCGCCCTCCAGAACCCGCTGCACCCCCCTCCCCGAACCCGCTGCACCACCCTCCCCGAACCCGCTGCACCGCCCCCTCCCCGAACCCGCTGCACCGCCCTCCCCGAACCCGCTGCACCGCCCCCTCCCCGAACCCGCTGCACCCCCCTCCCCGAACCCGCTGCACCGCCCCCTCCCCGAACCCGCTGCACCGCCCTCCCCGAACCCGCTGCACCACCCTCCCCGAACCCGCTGCACCGCCCTCCCCGAACCCGCTGCACCGCCCTCCCCGAACCCGCTGCACCGCCCCCTCCCCGAACCCGCTGCACCGCCCTCCAGAACCCGCTGCTCCGCCCACCCCGAACCCGCTGCACTCCCCTCCCCGAACCCGCTGCACCCCCCTCCCCGAACCCGCTGCACCCCCCTCCCCGAACCCGCTGCACCGCCCTCCCCGAACCCGCTGCACCCCCCTCCCCGAACCCGCTGCACTCCCCTCCCCGAACCCGCTGCACCGCCCACCCCGAACCCGCTGCACCGCCCTCCCCGAACCGGCTGCACCGCCCTCCAGAACCCGCTGCACCGCCCTCCCCGAACCCGCTGCACCCCCCTCCCCGAACCCGCTGCACTCCCCTCCCCGAACCCGCTGCACCGCCCTCCCCGAACCCGCTGCACCCCCCTCCCCGAACCCGCTGCACCCCCCTCCCCGAACCCGCTGCACTCCCCTCCCCGAACCCGCTGCACCGCCCACCCCGAACCCGCTGCACCGCCCACCCCGAACCCGCTGCACCGCCCTCCCCGAACCGGCTGCACCGCCCTCCAGAACCCGCTGCACCGCCCTCCCCGAACCCGCTGCACCCCCCTCCCCGAACCCGCTGCACCCCCCTCCCCGAACCGGCTGCACCGCCCTCCCCGAACCGGCTGCACCCCCCTCCCCGAACCGGCTGCACCGCCCTCCCCGAACCGGCTGCACCCCCCTCCCCGAACCGGCTGCACCCCCCTCCCCGAACCGGCTGCACCCCCCTCCCCGAACCGGCTGCTCCGCCCTCCCCGAACCGGCTGCTCCGCCCTCCCCGAACCCGCTGCTCCGCACACCCCGAACCCGCTGCTCCGCACACCCCGAACCGGCTGCACCGCCCTCCCCGAACCCGCTGCACCGCCCTCCCCGAACCGGCTGCACCGCCCTCCCCGAACCGGCTGCACTCCCCTCCCCGAACCCGCTGCACCGCCCTCCCCGAACCCGCTGCACTCCCCTCCCCGAACCCGCTGCACCCCCCTCCCCGAACCCGCTGCACTCCCCTCCCCGAACCGGCTGCACCGCCCTCCAGAACCCGCTGCACCGCCCTCCCCGAACCGGCTGCACCGCCCTCCCCGAACCCGCTGCACCGCCCTCCCCGAACCCGCTGCACTCCCCTCCCCGAACCCGCTGCACCGCCCTCCCCGAACCCGCTGCACCCCCCTCCCCGAACCCGCTGCACCCCCCTCCCCGAACCCGCTGCACTCCCCTCCCCGAACCCGCTGCACCGCCCTCCCCGAACCCGCTGCACCCCCCTCCCCGAACCGGCTGCACCCCCCTCCCCGAACCGGCTGCACCCCCCTCCCCGAACCGGCTGCACCGCCCTCCCCGAACCCGCTGCACCGCCCTCCCCGAACCGGCTGCACCCCCCTCCAGAACCCGCTGCACCGCCCTCCCCGAACCCGCTGCACAGCCTAAAGTGTCTCCAGTTATCACAAAGCAATTAAACTTTTTGCTGAATTGTGCATCAGGATTTTGTAACTGATCATGGACAAGAAAAGGTAGAACAGGCAAACATCTCCACCAAGAAAACATAAACGCATAGAATTTAATACTTCAAAATAGCGGAAATGTTTAAGAGTCAGAACACTTGCATTTTAGCTTTTGCTTTAGGTCAGTGGTTCTCAAAGATTTTTGCCAATATGGGTGGGTCAAAATACTCTGCAGCCCATCCATTCTCCGACCCCGCTCGCTTTCAAATGTCACCCCAAAGATCTCAGCAGAATTAATAGGAATTTATGGAAGCTATAAATACTTTCCTGCTTTTTCACCACTAAATGTAATAAATTGAAGTGCATTTTTTATTAAATACAAGTAAATTAATTCATGTCAGAAACAAAAGCATAGATATTTTCACATTATAAACAGTAACACTATGAGAAAGTATGTTTATTTGAAACAATCTACCATGTTATAAAATCATCACAATCTTCTGCGAAGCGAGCATTTATCTTGCATCTATATTGATCAAACAAAATCAACAGCAATATAAATCTTGCTTATAAAATTACTGTTGTTGCTTGTACTTATGACAACTTGTACTGTGCATATGGGAGCCAGTCTGGTTGTGTCATGTCATCAGAGTGGTGGAATGAGGTTCTGGCCTTGGCAGTAACATTGGACGTCAGGGACCTGCACCTTGGATCATCCCGCAGGCCATCTGGAGGACTCTCAGAAACTACAATTTGAAACCACGTCTTTAGATATTGTACTTGGGTTCAGCAGCTCACATCATTCCCATAGCTGACTCCCAATAGTTCTCAGGATATCCACACCTGCCCAACATCTAGGTAATTTGTGGGTGCCTAACGATCAAAGAGTTATTGCATTTCACATACTGATCATGTCACATATATTCCTACGAATGTCCTTGATTGTAAAACACCACAGTTTGTATCCTGCCAATTAGGAAACATTCCCTTTACCTTGCACTTTATGTACCTCCCAACCAATTCCTGACTAATGTCACAGGGTTATGTAGAATTCCTTGACCTTGCATTTTTGCTCATCCTTTTTATGGAATTGTCTGTATCTAACCCTGTGCTGTAGCTGTCCTGGGAGTGTTTGATGGGGACAGTGTAGAGGGAGCTTTACTCTGTATCTAACCCTGTGCTGTACCTGTCCTGGGAGTGTTTGATGGGGACAGTGTAGAGGGAGCTTTACTCTGTATCTAACCCCGTGTTGTACCTGTCCTGGGAGTGTTTGATGGGGACAGTGTAGACGGAGCTTTACTCTGTATCTAACCCCGTGCTGTAGCTGTCCTGGGAGTGTTTGATGGGGACAGTGTAGAGGGAGCTTTACTCTGTATCTAACCCTGTGCTGTACCTGTCCTGGGAGTGTTTGATGAGGACAGTGTAGAGGGAGCTTTACTCTGTATCTAACCCCATGCTGTACCTGTCCTGGGAGTGTTTGGTGAGGACAGTGTAGAGGGAGCTTTATTCTGTATCTAACGCCGTGCTGTCCCTGTCCTGGGAGTGTTTGATGTGAATACTGTATAGAGAGCTTCACACTATATTTAACGGTGTGTTGTACCTGCTCCGGGGACTTGTGCAATGAAAAGCATCCATTAAGGGTGGCACAGTGGTTAGCACTGCTGCATCACAGCTCCATGGTCCCAGATTTGGTTCCGGCCTCTGGTGACTGGGGTTTGCACTTGCTGCCGTCTGCGTGGGTTTCCTCCCATTGTCCAAAGATGTGCAGGTTAGGTGGATTGGCCATGATAAATTGCCCTGAGTGACCAAACGTTTAGGTGAGGTTATGGGGATAGAATGGCGGCGTGGGCTTGGGTAGGGTGCTCTTTCCAAGGGCCGAATGACCTCTTGCACTGTAAATTCTATGATTTCCCAATAGTAGCACATACCACCTCAAAGAATACTAAATTTACACAAGACAATGAATTAGGAATTACCCGGATTTTTTTTCACATACTTGTTTTCTCCAGTTCTGCAAAGAAGTCCAGGTATGAAATTATTTTTTAATTATTGTGGTTGCTCTATTCAAGCTGTGGAGAAGGCCCCTGCTGAAAGCAGCCAGCTGGCTACTTTAGATTCAAAGAATATAATTGGTAATGTAATCCACTTTTAAGGCCCATGAAAGTGGAGTCATAAATGTCTGCTACCAGACCATAAGACATAGGAGCAGAATTAGGCCACTCGGCCCATCGTGTCTGCTCCGCCATTCAATCATGGCTGATATTTTTCTCATCCCCATTCTCCTGCCTTCTCCCCATAACCCCTGATCCCCTTATTAATCAAAACCCTATGTATCCCTATCATTTTAAATTTAGGGTACCCAATTCATTTTTTCCAATTAAGGGGCAATTTATCATGGCCAATCCACCTACTCTGCACATCTTTGGGTTGTGGGGGCGAAACCCACGCAAACACGGGGAGAATGTGCAAACTCCACACGGACAGTGAGCCAGAGCCAGGATCGAACTTGGGTCTTCTGTGCCATGAGGTATCAGTGCTAACCACGGTGCCACTGTGCTGCCCTTGTATATCTCGGTCTTACAGACTCTCGTGATTTGGCCTCTCCACGTCCATCTCCACTCTATCCAGGCCTTGCAGTATCCTGTAAGTTTCAATAAGATCCCCCCCTCATCTTTCTGAACTCCAACGAGTCCAGACCCAGAGTCCTCAACCGTTCAACAGCAGCACAATGGCTGATGGATGAATGGGACTTGGTGCAGGACATGAGCAGCAAGTTAACAGAGGGTTTAAAGTGTAAGTCAAGCTGGGAATGTGTTTGAATAGTCAAGTCTCAAGGTCAGAAAGGCACAAATACAAGTTTCAGAAGCAGCCGAGGTGGCAGGGCCAGAGTCGGGCGATGTTATGAAGGTGGAAGTCGGTGGTGATGGTGTCAGAAGCTCATCTTGGGGCAAAATATAACACCAAGATTCTGAACATTATCTAACCGTAGTTCTGAGTGCCCACGAAAACTGACACATTTTGAATGATTCAGGGATGCCGATTGCTGAGAAATGGAAGGGGCCAAGGGTGGGTTTGTGGGGGACACCAGAGGTATTGGTGCAAAAGTGGGAATGGAAGCCACTGTAGGTGATTCTCTGGCTAGTTAGAAAGAAAAAATTGGAATTGGGCGAATGCAAATAATTCCAATTTGAACTACAAATAATTTTGTGTTTTCAGGAATTATGAAGCGATTGTAAAAGCCCATCGGAATAATCCTCACCAAGGCAAGGGCCTGCTGACCGATCAACTCAAGTTTCGTATTTTTCAAAACATCATGGACCCTCTATTTCAGACTTTCAATGCTTGCATCTCTGTAACCAGTTTCCAGGAGTTGTCAGCCTGTGTCTTCAGCTGGATCGAGGAACACTGCAAACCACAGGTCAGATCCTAGCACAATCCAAACGTTCAAGGGACTAATGGTTGTCTTAGTGTGTTAGTGCTGTGTGGGCTCGGAAACCGATAATGGTAGCATTGTCACTTGTCTGCACTCTGTAACCTGGCCAGCAATAATTGGACACATTCAGGTAAAGTGTTTGGCATGTGTTGTTCTTCCATCTCCCGGTGGTGAGAATAAACCTTCCTTTATTTGTTCCAATGGTGCTGTCACTAAATATAGCCGTCAAGTGATGACCTCGCAACATCCCATAATCATCTAATCCTCAGCTGGTAATTGGATGAAATCAAAAAGCGGATTTGGACAGAGTAATTTGGTTCACTTTTGGCCACTTCTGCCCAGGAGCTGAGGGAGTAAATGTATTTTAGAAAAGAAACCTATCTCCTCTTAAGATAATTTATCACATTAGTGACTTACCATCGGGAACATCCTTCCTGCATCTACCCTGTCCAGTCGTGTTAGAATCTTTTGGTTTTCTGTGAGATCCCCCCTCATTCTTCTCGCACAACTAGACTGCCAATGATTCCATCCTCATTACACAGTACCCAGACTAGACTGATGCAGAAAACCACCCCGTAAACACTCCAGGAATTCCTCCTCTATGGTATTGTGGCTAATTTGATTTGCCAAATCAACATGCAGATTAAAATCACCCATAATTACAATCTCATTGACTCAGGGCAGAGCAAAACTCTGGTTTCATCCCTGATCTTTAGTACATTAGGCAGGAAATCTATAAATGGCCTGATTGCCCAGAAGGGGAGACTATAATATCACTTTGCAGCTCTTGTTTGCTATTCGATCACTGTTGTATATATATTTGTTGTGAGTCTATGGGGTGCGAACATGATGTTCTGTTTGCTCACGATTAAAAACTGCAACCTCAATAACTTGATGTGAGGCACAGTCGGGGGATTCAGAAGAGTGACATAACTAACGCACTTTGGTTTTGGTCTTGTGATCAATCCACAAAGTGAGACTCCACCTGAATCCAGATGTGTCTTTTCTGTGTCACCTGCTGCAATTAAAAACTAGTTTCAGACTTTCTGCAGTTAAATGTATTTTTTGGAAAGGTGGGGGTTACTAACTGGATTCAATAATGTGGGAACTAAATTATCTTGAGTTATCTTTAATAGTGATGTGAAATGTGTAATATTGATTGTCTCTGCTGTTTCAGACTCTGCGGGAGATTGTGGTTGGGATACTCCGGCAGTTAACCAACGAGCTGAGCTGAGTTGACAGGATGAGTTCGCATTGCTTCACCACGAGAATCTGCTGGAAATTCCCAGAAGTGTTATAAATGAAATGTTATCAGCAGAAATATTAATACTGAAGAAAATTTGTAGCACTTTTTGGTTCTAATTAAATATGTGGATTGTTTATAATGTTGGTACTTGAAAAAGTTCTTAAGAATAGAAGAAGCAAGGTCCGTAATAGGCCTGATTCTCCATTCCACTTTCTCCTCAGATCACCCTTGGATACACTCAACATAGAGCATCCAGAATCCTCTGGGATTGAGAATTCCAAAGATTCACAACCCTTTGAATGAGGAAATTTCTCATCTCATTCTAAAATAACTCACCTTATCCTGAAACGATGCCCTTGTCTTTTCAGCCAGGGAACAATTTCTCAGCATTTGCTCAATCTAGCCGTGTCAGAACCTAGTGTTTCAGTCAACAATTACCTATAGAGACCAATAATCCCCAATAAAAAAAGACAATTTTTCACTTACCAAAACTTTACCAAACCAACTAAAATGAACATAATTCAAACATTAATTAACAGGTGAAAGATATTTCAAATTAAATGTGTATTTCACTTTAAAAGGCAATTACAACAAAGAGATACCCCACGTAGTTACAAGCACTCACATTAGTTCCTACACATGTGCAATCTCTGTCTTTGCAACTCAGCTTCCGTTTTGTAGGAATGGATCCACATTTCCGATTCAATTGTTTCAGCCCTGACCCACATTCACCAGCCATAGACTGTGGACATGGTTACCACCAAGTAGGCACAACATCTCTCACTTTTAGCTGCTTTATCCTTTTTGGATGTCTGCACACTGAAAGTCCATGTTTAAGGGTCATAATCTCCGGATTACTGCCCGAGCCACGTGCAAATTGGCATAGGGAGGCAAGAATAAGGGACGTTAACACGTGGCTGAAAGAGTGGTGTGGGAAAGAGGGGTTCCTTTTCATGGGACACTGGCATCAGTTTTGGGACAGGGGGGGCCTATACCGTTGGGATGGTCTCCACCTGAACTGAGCTGGGACCAGTGTTCTGGCGAAAAGAGTAAATAGGGTGGTCAATAGGACTTTAAACTAGAGATTGGGGGGGGGGGGAAGGGAAAGTCAGGGAACCAAGAGGTGAAGTAATCAGTGGGAAGCGTAGCTGCTTAGGAATACAAAAAAGCAGGAAAAGACAGAACTCAGGAGAGGTTACGATAGTCCCCATCTCACAAAATATGATAGTGTATGGAAAGGCTCAGTAAACCAAGGTCCATCACACTAAGAAAACAAAAAGGGACGGTCAATAGAGAATTAAAGGTGCTATATTTAAATGCGCGCAGTGTACGGAACAAGGTCGATGAGCTTGTGGCCCAGATTGTGACTGGCAGGTATGATGTGGTAGGCATCACAGAGACGTGGTTGCAGGGGATTCAGGACTGGCATTTAAACATCCAGGGATTCACAACCTATCGAAAAGACAGAGAGGTGGGCAGAGGGGGCGGGGTTGCCTTGTTAATTAGGAATGAAATTAAATCAATAACACTAAACGACATAGGGTCAGATGATGTGGAGTCTGTGTGGGTAGAGTTGCGGAACCACAAAGGCAAAAAAACCAGAATGGGAGTTATGTACAGGCCTCCTAACAGTGGTCAGGACCAGGGGCACAAAATGCACCACGAAATAGAAAGTGCATGTCAGAAAGGCAAGGTCACAGTGATCATGGGGGACTTCAATATGCAGGTGGACTGGGTAAATAATGTTGCCAGTGGACCCAAAGAAAGGGAATTCATTGAATGTTTACAGGAGGGCTTTTTGGAACAGCTTGTGATGGAGCCCACGAGGGAACAGGCCATTCTGGACTTAGTGTTATGTAATGAGCCAGACTTGATAAAAGATCTTAAAGTAAGGAGGCAGTGATCATAATATGGTAGAATTCAGTCTGCAATTTGAAAGAAAGAAGGTAGAATCAGATGTAAAGGTGTTACAGTTAAATAAAGGTAACTACAGGGGCATGAGGGAGGAACTGACGAAAATCGACTGGGAGCAGAGCCTAGTGGGAAAGACAGTAGAACAGCAATGGTAGGAGTTTCTGGGAGTAATTGAGGACACGCTACAGACGTTCATCCCAAAGAAAAGAAAGGTTATCAGAGGGGGGGATTAGGCAGCCATGGCTGACAAAGGAAGTCAGGGAATGCATCAAAGCAAAAGAGAAAGCCTATAATGTGGCAAAGAGTAGTGGGAAGTCAGAAGATTGGGAAGACTACAAAAACAAACAGAGGATAAAGAGAGAAATAAGGAAAGAGGATCAAATATGAAGGTAGGCTAGCCAGTAACATTAGGAATGATAGTAAAAGTTTCTTTAAATACATTAAAAACAAACGGGAGGCAAAAGTTGACATTGGGCCGCTCCAAAATGACACTGGTAATCTAGTGATGGGAGACAAGGAAATAGCTGAGGAACTAAATAAGTACTTTGCGTCAGTCTTCACAGCAGAAAACATGAGTAATATCCCAACAATTCAGGAGAGTCGGGGCAGAGTTGAATATGGTAGCCATCACAAAGGAGAAAGTGCTAGAGCAACTAAGAGGTCTAAAAATTGATAAATCTCCAGGCCCAGATGGGCTACATCCTAGAGTTCTAAAGGAGATAGCTGAAGAAATAGTGGAGGCGTTAGCTATGATCTTTCAAAAGTCATTGGAGTCAGGGAAAGTCCCAGACGATTGGAAAATCGCTGTTGTAACCCCCCTGTTCAAGAAGGGAACAAGTAAAAAGATGGAAAATTATAGGCCAATTAGCCTAACCTCGGTTGTTGGCAAGATTCTAGAATCCATCGTTAAGGATGAGATTTCTAAATTCTTGGAAGTGCAGGGTGGGATTAGGACAAGTCAGCATGGATTTAGTAAGGGGAGGTCGTGCCTGACAAACCTGTTAGAGTTCGTTGAAGAGATAACAAATAGGTCCCATAACAGCCTCCCGAACAGGTGCCGGAATGTGGCGACTAGGGGCTTTTCACAGTAACCTCATTGAAGCCTGCTTGTGACAATAAGCGATTTTCATTTTCATTTCATTTCATAGGTTAGACCAAGGAGAGCCAATGGATGTTATCCATCTTGACTTCCAAAAGGCCTTTGATAAAGCATTAGTTAGGCCCCATTTAGAATACTGTGAGCAATTCTGGGCCCCACACCTCAGGAAGGACATACTGGCACTTGAGCGGGTCCAGCGGAGATTCACATGGATGATCCCAGGAATGGTAGGCCTAACATACGATGAACATCTGAGGATCCTGGGATTATATTCATTGGAGTTTAGGAGGTTGAGGGGAGATCTAATAGAAACTTACAAGATAATGAATGGCTTAGATAGGGTGGACGTAGGGAAGTTGTTTCCATTAGCAGGGGAGACTAGGACCCCGGGGGAACAGCCTTAGAATAAAAGGGAGTCACTTTAGAACAGAGATGAGAAATTTCTTCAGCCAGAGTGGTGGGTCTGTGGAATTCATTGCCACAGAGGGCGGTGGAGGCTGGGACGTTGTAGCCACCTAAAATGGCTGATTCCCGATTAAATTGTCCAAAACCCCGATCCAAAATGGCGAACGGCAGAGGCTGATGGGAAAATCAGCCAACAGGACTCAAACGGAAGGCTGCAGGTAAAACAGTGTATTCGCCTCTGGGGGAAGCCACTGATCAAATCATGCAGCCATTAACATCACAACAATCTAGCCATCTGCATAGCGAACAGCCATCCCCGGGAACAATTGCTATACATTAACATTTGTAAAGCTACTCCAGACCTCTCGGCGCCAGGAGAGGCTGACACAAAGAAAGGTGGGCGACCAACCCCCGATCAAGGAATGCCCCATTATTGGAGCATATCGAACCGAGTGATTGGGACCAAGTCCAATCACTTGGAACCAGGGTCAAGGTCCGCCCCGAGAGGCGGGAAGCTCCTGGGGACTATAAAAATAGGGGCCAAGTTCAGATCGACCCTTCTCTTCCTGCTCGCAACCTTCGCAAGAACCTTCGACAAAGAAACAAGTACGCTTGACTCCAGCGATCGCTACCCGATAGACACTCCTAACCATCAACCCGTATCAGCCTTTGAATCCCGCAGGCCAGACCCAATTCGATAAACTATTTGTTTCCCTGACCTGGTGGGCCATTCCTAAAGTTAAGTATTGGCCAGTAGTGGTAGGTTTTGATATAGACAGTAGGATTATTGTGTAAGTATTTATTGCTGTATATATATAATAAATGATCGTTGTTTTAACTCTTACTAAGCGGTGTGCTGTATTATTAATCATAACTTGAGCTTGAACCACGTGGCGGTATCATAAAGATACCTGGCGACTCGTGAGCAAAGGTGACATAATTAGAGCTAATAAAACTAAGGCTAATAAGAGAAACAACGTTGAGTGTCTTTGAGACAGAAGTTGATAAATTCTTGATTTCTCGAGGAATTTAGGGCTATGGCGAGAGAGCGGGTAAATGGAGTTGAAATCAGCCATGATTGAATGGTGGAGTGGACTCAATGGGCCGAATGGCCTTACTTCCACTCCTATGTCTTATGGTCTTATTTTAAGTGTCCCATTTCTTTACTTTATTATTTTTGGTCTGCATAGATAATTGTGATATATCTTTTAAGTCAAGCGGAGGAGGTAAAGTGCTCTAAGTTTCAAACTGCATGCTTGCTAGAACACTGTTTTCTCGGATTTTGTTTTGGGAAAGTTACTCATCAGCATCCAGCAAACTAGAGTTCAGTTGTGAATTGGCACCAATAGGTGGCCAGGGACAGTGTTCTACCTGACAACAGTCTGTGGTTGGGGTGAAGTCAGGTGTTTTTTCAGGATAAAAGAAAATGTTGTGTATTCATGTTTGTTCCAGGTTGGGACAAGGTCACTTTAAGAGTCCGATCATGTGACATATTGATTGTGCCAGAAGCCTCTTAAACCCTCAAAGGAAGAGGAGCTTTGCTGCCTGTGGTCTGAGTCTGCAGTTTACAGGCTGAAGGAAAATAAAACTGAAAACTTAACCTTGAGAAAGGACTAACTGGAAAACATCCATCTGAATCAAAGATCCTTCATCATATTTCTATGAATATTTTTCATCTCGACCACCCTTTTCCCTCCATCTTGAGTGTGAATGTAGAGTGGGGAATGGGGGTGGGGAGTGGTTGGGAATCAGAGTAGAAAGCCAGTTGTATATTTTGTCCACTTATAATAATAATCTATTATTGTCACAAGCAGGCTTATATTAACACCGCAATGAAGTTACTGTGAAAATCCCCCAGTCGCCACATTCCGGCGCCTGTTCGGGTACACAGAGGGAGAATTCAGAATGTCCAATTCACCTAACAGCACGTCTTTCACCCGGAGGAAACCCATAGACATCGGTTGAAGCATACGGAGCGTGGTGTGACTCAGTAGAGAAGATGTGCGGAGATATCAGTTCAATCCAGAAGAGGACCATTCAGGAGTCTGGTAACATTTGATTTGATTGCGGGGAAGTTGTTGTTTTTGAACCTGTTAGTGCGTGTTCTCGGACTTCTGTATCTCCTGCCCGATGGAAGAGGATGTAAGAGAGAATAAGCCGGGTGGGAGGGATCTTTGATTATACTGCTCGCTTTCCCCAGGCAGCGGGAGGTGTAGATGGAGTCAATGGATGGGAGGCAGGCTTGTGTGATGGACTGGGCTGTGTTCACGACTCTCTGAAGTTTCTTACAGGCTTGGGCCGAGCAGTTGCCATACCAGGCTGTGATGCAGCCCGATAGGATGCTTTCTGTGGTGCATCTGTAAAAATTGGTTAGTCAATGTGGACATGCCGAATTTCCTTAGTTTCCTGAGGAAGTATAGGTGCTGTTGTGCTTTCTTGGTTGTAGGTCAGAGGTTTCACCGTAGAGCGGAAAGGTCGGAGGTTTAACTAGAGAGCGGAAAGTCGGAGGTTTCACCGGAGAGCAGGAAGGTCGGAGGTTTCACCAGAGAGCGGGAAGGTCGGAGGTTTCACTGTAGAGCAGGAAGGTCGGAGGTTTCACCAGAGAGCGGGAAGGTCGGAGGTTTCACCAGAGAGCGGGAAGGTCGGAGATTTCACCGGAGCGGGAAGGTCGGAGGTTTCACGGTAGAGCGGGAAGGTCGGAGGTTTCACCAGAGAGCGGGAAGGTCGGAGATTTCACCGGAGCGGGAAGGTCGGAGGTTTCACCGGAGAGCAGGAAGGTCGGAGGTTTCACCAGAGAGCGGGAAGGTCGGAGGTTTCACTGTAGAGCAGGAAGGTCGGAGGTTTCACCAGAGAGCGGGAAGGTCGGAGGTTTCACCAGAGAGCGGGAAGGTCGGAGATTTCACCGGAGCGGGAAGGTCGGAGGTTTCACGGTAGAGCGGGAAGGTCGGAGGTTTCACCAGAGAGCGGGAAGGTCGGAGATTTCACCGGAGCGGGAAGGTCGGAGGTTTCACCGGAGAACGGGAAGGTTGGAGATTTCACCGGAGAGCGGGAAGGTCGGAGGTTTCACCGGAGAGCGGGAAGGTTGGAGGATCTCTCGTTATTTCGCACTGAACGCTGCTCCGGCATCAAATTCAGCGACTGTGGAGGGGCTCGCACTGGTGCCGCGTGGAACACAATCGATTCCAATGAGAAACAGCCACACACACTCACCCCAGCAACAAGATGACATTGGCTGTGCGGGTCCATGGCGCTCTGAAGCAGCAGTGCTAACCATCATTTTATAAAAGCACAAGTGAAACAGGTCTTGGAACAGGCTGGTGAATCAATAAGGGGGGCAGGAGTTGGGGAGACACCGACCAGGATACAGGGTAAGCAGGGCAGAGGAGCCAGAGGGTACAAAGGGAAAGGGAGCACATTCTGTAGGTATCTCTTTATTATTTTGATGTTCCTTGCAATATTATAAACGCAAAACCAGTAGAAATAACTAAAAAAGGTCTCTTTTAAATTTAGAGTGCCTAATTCATTTTTTCCAATTAAAGGGCAATTTAGCGTGGCCAATTCACCTACCCGGCACATCTTCGGGTTGTGGGGGTGAAACCCACGCAAACACGGGGAGAATGTGCAAACTCCACAGACAGTGACCCAGAGCCGGAATTGAACCTTGGACCTCGGTGCCATGAGGCAGCAGTGCTAACCACTGCGCCGCCCTAAATCTCAGCAGGTCTGGCAGCATCTGTAGGGAGAGAAAAGAGATGATGTTTTGAGTCCAGATGACTAACATCAAAGCTTTTACAAAGGATCATCTGGACTCGAAACGTTCGCTCTTTTCTCTCCCTACAGATGCTGCCAGACATGCTGAGATTTTCCAGCATTTTCTCTTTGAGTTCTGTTCTCTCTTGTTGGAGATGGTTTTTTCCATTTCCAACGTCACCCAAATACATCCTCAGCTCATCTGTTGCTTACACCCACTCCCCTACTTACCCCGACCGTCGTTATTTCCAGATTTGTGTAATTCCAGTGTTGTCTAGCTACCTTCCCACATCCTTCAACTAACTGCTGCTTATATCCCAGTTCACACTAAGTCCTTTTCACCCATTGTCTCAACTTTTGCTGACCTACATTGGTTCGCAGTTAGGCAATGTTCCTTCAATAGCACCTTCCAAATCCATCATCTTTGCCACTTCAAAGGTCATGGGCAGAACAAAGAAAATTACAGCACAGGAACAGGCCCTTCGGCCCTCCCAGCCTGCGCCGATCCAGACTAAACCTGTCACCTATTTTCAAAGAATCTACTTCCCTCTGTTCCCCGCCCGTTCATATATCTGTCTAGATGCATCTTATATGATGCTATCGTGCCCACCTCCGCTGGCAAAGCATTCCAGGCATCCACCACCCTCTGCGTAAAAAACTTTCCACGTGCATCTCCCTTAAACTTTCCCCCTCACCTTGAAATCGTGACCCCTTGTAATTGACACCCCCACTCTTCGAAAAAGCTTTTTGCTATCCACCCTGTCCATACCTCTCATAATTTTGTAGACCTCAATCAGGTCCCCCCTCAACCTCAGTCTTTCCAACGAAAACAATCCTAATCTACTCAACCTTTCTTCATTGCGAGCACCCTCCATACCAGGCAACATCCTGGTGAACCTCCTCTGCACCCTCTCTAAAGCATCCACATCCTTCTGGTAATGTGGAAACCAGAACTGCACGCAGTATTCCAAATGTGGCCTAACCAAAGTCCTATACAACTGTAACATGACCTGCCGACTCTTGTACTCAATACCCCGTCCAATGAAGGCAAGCATGTTGTATGCCTTCTTGACCACTCTATCGACCTGCGTTACCACCTTCGGAGTACAATGGACCTGAACTCCCAGATCTCTCTGTACATCAATTTTCCCCAGGACTCTTCCATTGACCGTATAGTCGCTCTTGAATAAGATCTTCCAAAATGCATCACCTCGCATTTGCCTGGATTGAACTCCATCTGCCACTTCTCTGCCCAACTCTCCAATCTATCTATATTTTGCTGTATTCTCTGACAGTCCTCCACCAATCTTAGTATCATCTGCAAACTTGCTAATCAGACCACCTATACCTTTGTCCAGATCATTTATGTATATCACAAACAACAGTGGTCCGAGCACGGATCTCTGTGGAACACCACTAGTCACCTTTCTCCATTTTGAGACACTCCCTTCCACCACTACTCTCTGTCTCCTGTTGCCCAGCCAGTTCTTTATCCATCTAGCTAGTACACCCTGAACCCCATACGACTTCACTTTTTCCATCAACCTGCCATGGGAAACTTTATCAAACGCCTTACTGAAGTCCATGTATATGACATCTACAGCCCTTCCCTCATCAATTAACTTTGTCACTTCCTCAAAGAATTGAAGATGCATGGAAACACAACCACCTGCAAGTTTTCCTCAAGATGACACACCATCTAGAACTATTTCACCGTTCCTTCAGCCATTGAGTCAAAATGCTGGAACTCCCTTCGCTAACAGCTCAATGGCTCACTGACCCCATGTGTATGACTGTGTTCAAGAAGGTGGCTCATCACCGCCTTTTCAAGGGTAAATAGGGATGGACAATAAATCCTTGCCTAGCTCACAATGCCATCCAGTGAAAGGTTTTCTTTAAAAGCCTCAATTTTTAAATTCTCATCCTAGTTTTCAAATTTCATCATAGCACCCAGAATCCCAACAATGCAGAAAGAGGCCATTCGGCCCATTGAGTCTGCACCGGCTCTCTGAAAGGGCACCATACCTAAGCCCACTCCTCTGCACTATCCCCATAACCCACCTAACCTACACATCCCTGGACACTAAGGGGTAATTTATTATGGCCTATCCTGCACATCTGGGACTGTGGGGGGAAACTGGAGCTCCCGGAGGCAATCCAGGCAAACTTCATATAGTCATCCAAGGCCAGAATTGAACCTGGGTCCCTGGCGCTGTGAAGCAGCAGTGTTAACCACTGTGACACCGTACCATGTATTAACTTTCCCCCTATTTGCAATTCCCTCCAGTCCCACAACCCTCCAAGATCTTGTACCAGGACTCCGGGTTTTCTTTATGAAATGAGGGAACCCTTATTACAGCTTTGGGAACATCAGGATATGCCGGGTTTTTAGAGATGTCTATTTACAATTTTTAATGAAAGAACAACAGCATCACATTGCAATATTTTAATCTGAAAAATAACACATTTACAATACTGTAGTTTCAGTTCATCCACCACTGAAGTCCATACCAGCTCATGAAAAAACAAATCTTTGAGCCAAAAACATAGCTTAACCATAAGAGTCGATGAAAGATAATATTGACACATTGGGTCTGTACTCGATGTATTGATTATTCATTGATAGCTGAGCTGCAGGGAGAGATGAGCAAGGTCAGTTCAGCATCCAAGCTAGGAAATTCCTGAGTTTAGATTCAGAGTAATCCTCCATGGATTTCAGACAGCAATAGATCTGATGCACTGGAGAGCTCCACAAACTGGATGCCATTGCAATGCATCAGGGCCTCGCAGAGTCAACCAAAACAGAAGTCTGCAGCACTGCAGAGAGGAACCGCAAAAGCACAATTAAAATAATTGAAGGGTGATGTTGGAATTTTGAACAGGGAAGGGCAGCATCTAGCTAACTTTTTGTTGAAATCACAAATATAATCATATCAGCTCAATGTGAAGTAATGCTTCTTAAGTGATCAGATGCAGAAGATGAGAACACAGTAACCTTGAGAATTAAACAAATTTCACAGTGACATTTGCATCAAGCTGCAGGATCTGGTAACATCCAGCAACCAGAGGATCCACAAATTCCTAGATACAGCATGTCAACAAGTCTTAAAACATTTTCTGTTGGGTAAAAGCACCTGGAGATAGCTATTAATATTTACATAAAATCTCTTAGGACCTTCATTCCCAATCTTCAGAAGTCTGGTACAGTGACCATGTGATCTTCATCTGTTTCTATACCAATCTCCTCCTGAATTAATAAACCAATGGAGATATTATTGAAATAGGCTCCAAAAGAGATTGTTAGAGCATGTTGTACACCATCAACACATTGTACCAGGTTGCCTACCAAACACTGGAAGCCATCACCAAGCTATTGAGAAATCCTCACCGGTAGTGTCCTGCTTGTCTAATGTGGAAAGTATTTATCATCCATTTGCCTTAGTGGAGAGCAGAGGCACTGGTCTCACACCTGCCCTCCGATAACACCGCCTGGTAGTTGTGCTAGGCTTCAATTTTATTAGTTATTTAAAAGTTATTTATTTGCCTTCAGTTCAGTGGAGGATCTGGCAGGACAACCTCTGATGTACATCCCAGACTAACTCACCGCCAACTGCTTGATCCAGGACTTTGTTTGAGTGGCTTTACCAGAATTACATAATGGCAGCTATCTTTGGACTAGAAGCAGGAAAGGCCATTCAGATCCTCGATCAGTTGGATCATGACTGATTTGAACCTTCACTCCAAATGCCTTACCCAAAAAATAAAATGATCGATTTTAGTCTTCATGCCTCCAATTAACCCCCAGCATCTACTGCCTTTTAGGGGAGAGTTTTCCAGATATCCACAACCTTTTGTGTGAAAATGTATTTCCTGATTCTCCTTCTAAGCGGCCTCATTCTAGTTCAGCCTGATTGATGGAAACGGTCCTCAATTTTAACCATCCAAGGGAATAATTTGACTTTGATGATCATTAGTTGCAGAAATCCAGGATGGATGGCCAAAGGCTAGACTGGGATTTGACAATCTGCTGCTGCAGGTGTTGCTCGTGTACGGTAGCAGTGGTTAGCACTGTTGCTTCACAACGCCAAAGACCCGGGTTCAATTCCGGCTTAGACCACTGTCTGTATGGAGTCTGCACGTTCTCCCTGTGTCTGCGTGGGTTTTTTCCGGATACTCCGGTTTCCTCCCACAAGTCCTGAAAGACGTGCTGTTGGGTAATTTGGACATTCTGAAGTCTCCTTCTGTGTACCCGAACAGGCGCCGGAATGTGGCGACTAGGGGATTTTCACAGTAACTTCATTGCAGTGTTAATGTAAGCCTACTTGTGGCACTAACAAAGATTATTAATATGTAAGAAAATAACTTGTTCAAGTAAATGCATGTTCATCTAGAATATCCAGTGACATAGTCAAAATAAGCATGGCTCCCTGTTGTTCACTAATAGTCCCACTGCCAAACACTCGTTGCAGAGTCCTAACTTCTATTAAACACAGCCAAACTTGATCCAGTTGAAAGTGACTAGAATTGTTTTTTAAACTTACAAAAAACTGCTTCCTGCTCTTGGGGTACCCTTCCAGAACTGCATCAGTCAAATCAACAGCCTGCACAGAATATGACAAAATGTTAAAATTCTACAAATGGTTGAAATTCTACAAATTACACAATGTGTAGAAATATCAGATTTCTTTGAGACTTGGTTCTGAAACCAAATTAAATGTTGTCAAGTTCTTCATATTTGATCATTAAAATCATGGACTTCTTTTAGTGGCGACTGGATGTCCACCACCGAAAGCAGTAGATACTCAAACTGGTCTCATAGCTGCAGTAAGATCAATAGTACACTTGAGCGACCGGAGCCAAGCTCAATAATCCCCATTCCAAATCACACCTCTAATAATTCCCGTCCAATAACAGCCCCTTACTCCCACATAATCCGCCCCCCTCCCCTGCTCGCCAATTGACTCAAATGCCCAGTTTTCTAATTTGTATTCAGTATGAGTTACTGACCCACCTCAGCCTCAGCAACCCAAGATTATACTAGATTTTAAAACACTCACCATTCTCTTTCTTTTCCGCCATTCTTTCACAAGTAGCTTCCGTTCATTATAAACCTAGTTAGTTCAAAGTGAAAAAAGAAAATTAAAGGATTGTGTCTCTACTGAGCATCTGATATCTCAAAAGATTTCTGTTCACTTAAAATCTACAATTTCTTCACCATCTCCCTTCCAGCCACGGGGCACTGACTATCTGTTCAAGTTCTCCAATCTGTTTAGAACGATACTAAAAGCAACAGATAAACTTGATCAAACTTGTCCAATGAAAATGTGTGAATGGCTTACTCCTCCTCCACAGCATACACCTATTCCAACCGACCCAAACACAGTCTCCATCTCTTCCAGTGACCAGGAAATCCTGTGCTCGAGGAATCCATCTTAGGGACCTGATATTTCATCATCTATTTATATCACTTGGTGATATCATAAAAACCCAGGTCTTCTCCACCAACACCATCATCGACTTGAAGCTTACTGTTGGATTATCTAACTACTTGCTTGACGTCAAGCTCTGGATGAATCAAGTTTTACTCGTCCTTTGACTCGTACCATTCTTGCATGTATCTGCCATTGCATATTCGGCTATACCTGGCACTGTGTAGCCACTATGCTATCGGTTCATATCTGATCGGTTATTACCAGCTCCCACTCCTACCTTTTAAATTCAAATCCTCATCAGCACTTTTATTACCCCAAGAATCCATTTCATGTGCTCTTTCCCAGCTTCAAATGGAGACGATGGTGTAGTGTTAATGTAAATGGACGAGTAATTCAGATGCCTAAACTGTACTCTGGGGATACAGGTTCAAATCCTGCCACAGCACAATTTGATTAATAAAATTGAATTCTAGTTTCAGTAACGTTGACCATGATACGATCAATCATAAACGGCCATCATTTTATGAATACACATTAGGGAAGGAAACCTGCCAACCATTCCTCGTCTGAATTGCAAGTGACTTCAGACCCACAGCAATGTGATAAACTCTTAACTGTCCTCTGAAATAGCCAAGCGAGACGCTCAGTTCAAGAGAAATTAGGGATGGCCTTTCCAGCGATACCCACATCTCATGAAAGAATAAATAAAATAGTCCAAATCCTCCACCATGCACCATCAGCTCTATTTTCATACATTATACAGGTTCCTTCTTACCAATTTCAAGCATTTTGATGTCCTTTTACAGACCAGTTTGGTTCCCACACAGTAGGTGAGATCGGCTTTGGAGAGGGTATGCTGATTAAGGTCACGTTGAAAAAGTCTTTCGTTATTATGGGTTTAGAGAGTTGAGTCTTTTTACTCTAGCAAAGCATAGACTTGGAGAAATTTCATTGGAGGATTTAAAATATTCAAGGATTATACTGTGCCCATGTGGTTGGCTATTTAAGTTAGACAGGGTAAGATTAATTAGGAGACACTTGTATGAAGTTACACAAGTTTTAACCATTGAGATTCTTTTTACTGCAATAGTAGTCCAGCTTGTGCAGCTTGGTGTGAATGCTGAACATGAATTAGGATGAGCTGATGCCACATGTCTAAAAGGCAGGTGAGTCGATGGCAGCCCCAGAACCAGTTACATTAAAAAATGAAAAGCTTCCACGATGGTGCTTTCTAAACACATTGTGCTTAATGTGCATAAAGCGAGGTTTAATAGCTTCAATCTGTAATTATCAAATATACAAAAATACAGCACAGGTTCTGTGCTTTCTGCTGGCCCCAATCACTTACACTGTTTTACAATCTGGTGTATGTACCAGGAAGTTTTGGTGCATGTTGCTGATGGCAAGACTGGCATAAATTATCAATTATCTTGTTTGATGAAATTCTGGGCCAAACATTTAGCAAGATACATAGATTAATTAAATGAACTGGAGCTGTAGCAATCCTGCTGAATAATGGATTCACCTTCTCTTTATCCTCTGGGGCAACATGGTTGGTTGCAGACTTGATTTTCTTCAGTCTCTCTTGGTGTGATGCACATTCCTGGTTTAACGTGGCGATTTCCAAAGACATTTCTTCAGTTGTCATTGAATTATTCAGCTCTTTAAGTTCTAATTCAGATACAACTGGAGTTAGTATCTGTTCTGGTATCACAAGCACAGCACAGGTTAGATGCAGATACCATGTCCACCAGCCCTACTTTACAAAACAATTAACAACCCAGCTTCCTCATCAGCAAGGGGTCCATAAAAATGTCTTGCTAAATTGGCTGCTACGTTCCCAAAATTGACTACAATTCAGAAGTGCTTAGACGACTGTGAACACGCTTCCTCCACCCTTTCAGACAGTGCATTCCAGATCCTAACTACTCCTTCAACTCCTCCTGCAGGTACCATGCCCAAAGAGGGCACTGGTGACCATGGCTTCGATTGGATTGGCCCATGGTAATTCTGGGAAAAGTACTGCAGTGGTTTGCCTTCTCCAGGAAACTCTCCTGCTCTTTACCACCTGCTGTCAGGCAAATTGGAAGGATGTACAGGCTGATAATCAATCTGTTTTGCCATTTTATGCACAGACGTTCCGTAGCGATCAAGTTTTGGAGTGGAACTTTAACCCGGGATTTATGGCCCAGAGATAGGACACTACACACTGCACCACAAGTCTTCTTTCCCGATCACTCTTGTATAAAAAAAGGATTTTCCTCATGTCGTCTTCGGTACTTTTGTCGAAGACCTTAAAATTATGTCTTTGGTTTTTGATCTTTCCTGCACGGGGAACAGTTTCACAGAATTGTTACAGCGCAGGAGGCAACTCAGCCCAACGTGGCTGCACTAGCTCTCAAAAAGAACAGTGAGAGCAGAGGGACTGCAAACAGCACATGGATGGAAGGTGAGAACTCAGTCAGAGAGGTGAGGAACAGCGAGAACAGAGGGGCTACAAAGAATGCAAAGAGGGAACGGAGAGCTCAATCTGAGCAACAAGAAACACAGAGCAGTGGGGTTACAAAGGGCACAGAGAGATGGTGAAAACTCAGTACAAGTAGAGGGGGCAGTTTCTGGTCAGAGCGGATTCAGAAAGAAAAAGTGGAAGGAAATTAGCCAGCAGAACGTCAAAAATAGTGAACTACAAATTACTCCCAGTGCCACGTATGGGTTCAGCAATAGGAGGATAAAGCAGATGAATGCATGGATAGCAGGCTTGTGCAGGAAGGAGGGCATTAGATTCTTGGGACAATGTGGCCAGCTCTGGGGAGATGGGGCCTACATGGGCCCAATGGATTGTACCTAAACAGCTGGGATTGAGTTCATTGTGCGGGGTTTGCTATTGGGGAGGGTTCAAATTAACATAGCTGGGGAACGTGAACCAGGAGAAGGTGTTAAATGAAACTGGTGAGTTACAGGTGCAGAATGCCACACAGAAATATGACGCTGTGTTTAAAACAGAAACATGGCTCACAGAAGGGCAGGATTGGGTGTTAAATAGTCATGGATACAAAGTGTCCAGGAAAGAAAGAAAAATGGGAGAGGTGGTGGTATTAATTAAGGAGACCTTTGCTGTGCTGGAGAAAGAGGACAATCGAGGAGAGTCAAGGTCAGAACCTCTCTGGCTAGAGCCAAGGAACAAAAAAAATAAACACGGGGAGAACGTGAATACTCCACACAATCAGTCACCCAAGGCTGGAATTGAACCCGGGTTCCTGGCATGTGAGGCAGCAGTGCTAACCACTGTGCCGCCCTACAGGCCAGTCAGCCTAACTTCATTGGTGGGGAAACTATCGGAAGTAAATCTGAGAGACAGAATTAATCTGCATTTGGAGAGGCAGCGATTAATCAAGAACAGTCAGCATGGTTTTGTTAATGGGAGGTCATGTCTGACCAACTTGATTTAAAGAGGTAGATGAGGGAAATACATTTGACATAGTCTACTTGGACTTTATCAAGGCTTTTGATAAGGTCCCAAATGGAAGACTGATTGTGAAGCTAAGAGCTCATAAGATCCAAGGAAATTTGGATCCAGAATTGGCTGAGTGGCAGGAAGCAGGGGGTGATGGTCGAGGGGTGTTTTTCTGACTGGAAGCCTGTGCACAGTGGGGTCCCACAGGGGCCGTGTTAGGACCCTTGCTGTTTGTGGTTTATATAAATTATTTTATGGATGCAACTAGTAGAGTTGACGAGGAAAGCCAGTGGATGTGATACATTTGGACTTTCAGAAGGCTTCTGACAAAGTCCCGCAGAAGGGATTAAAGTATAAAATTAAAGTGCATGGGATTGTGGCAGTGCATTGAGATGGATAGAAAACTGGTTGACAGACAGGAAACAACGAATAGGAATTAACAGGTCTTTTTCAAATTGCAGTGACCGGTGGGGTAGCGCAGGCATCGGTGCTGGGACCCCAGCTATTCACAATATACTGTCTGTCTGTTAGTTACAGCAGAGGACGCCATTCGGCCCATCGTGTCAGCACCTCTCCCAAAAGAGCAACCAAGCTAATCCCATTCCCCATCCCCATCTCCAGAGTCCTCTAAATTCATCGCTTTCAAATATATGTCGAGCTCTCTTTGGAAACCTCCAATGTAATCCACCTCCATCATTCTCCCAAGCAGCGCATTCCAAACCCCAACAACTCTGAGTAAAGAAGTTTCTCCTCATCTCACTCCGAGCTCTCTTGCTGGCCATCTTGAAATTGTGACCCCTAGTCACTGACATACCAAGTAGTGGAAACAGAATATCCTTCTTTACCCTGTCAAAATTGTCTAGAATTTTGAACACCTCAATACGGTCACCACAATCTGTAATGATTTAAATGAGGGAACAAAATGTAATATCTCCAAATTTGCTGATGGCACTAAGTTGGGTGTGAGTGTGAGCTGTGAGGAGGATACAGAGATCCTTCAGTGTGATTTGGACAAGTTGAGTGAGTGGGCAAATGAATGGCAGATGCTGTATAATTTGGATAATTAAAGGTTATCCACTTTGGTAGAATCGGGAATGCAGATTATTATCTGAATGACCATAAATTAGGAGGGGAATGTGCAACGAGACCTGGGTGTCCTTGTGCACCAGTCGCTGAAGGTAAGCATGCAGGTGCAGCCGGCGGTAAAGAAGGCAAATGGTATGTTGGCCTTCATTGCGAGAGGATTCGAGTACAGGTGAAGGGATGTCTTACTGCAATTATACAGGGCCTCACCTGGAATATTGCCTGCAGTTTTGATCTCTTTATCTGAGGAAGGATGTTCTTGCTCTAGAGGGAATGAAGAGAAGGTTTACCAGACTGATTCCTGGGATGGTGGGGCTGACGTGTGAGGAGAGATTGAATCGGTTAGGATTGTATTCGCTGGAGTTTAGAAGATTGAGGGGGGATCTCATAGAAACCTATAAAATTCGAACAGGACTAGACAGGGTAGATGCAGGAAGGATGTTCCCGATGGTGGGTGTGTCTAGAACCAGGGGTCACAGTCTGAGAATATGGGGTAGACCATTTAGGACAGAGATGAGGAGAAATTTCTTCACCCAGAAGAGAGTGGTCGGCCTGTGGGATTTGTTACAACAGGAACAGTAAGAATTCTCCCAACACCTGACTCACCTGAGGAAGGAGCTGCACTCCGAAAGCTAGTGGTTTCAAATAAACCTGTTGGGACATTAACCTGACGTCTTACTGTGCCCACTCCAGTCCAACGTTGGCATCTCCACATTATTACAACAGGAAGTAATTGAGGCAAAAATATTGTATGTTTACAAGAAGCAGTTAGATATAGCACTTGAGGCGAAGGGAATCAAAGGATCTGGTGGGAAACAGGATTAGGCTATTGAGTTGGATGGTCAGCCATGATCATAACAAATGGTGGAGCAGCTCGAAGGGCCGAATGACTTCTTCCTGCTCCTATTTTCTATGTTTTGATTTAGGTATGAATGGAATCAGTAAGTTTGCAGATGATACAAAAATTGGTGAGATGGTAAATAGTGAGCCATGGATTTTAGGAGGATATAGACGGGATGGTCAGATGGGCTAGTCAGCGGCAAATGGAATTCAATCCGAATAAGTGTGAGGTGATGCACTTGGGCAGGGCAAACAAGGCGAGGGAATACACGATAAACAGCAGGACCCTGGGAAGCACTGAGGATCAGAGGGACCTTGGTGTGCATGTACACCCGTCCCTTAAGGTAGCAGAGCAGGTAGATACAGTAGTTAAGGTGGCAAATGATATATTTATTGTTGTTATTTACAGCACATGTAGCCATCTGGGATGGCCACTTCCAGAATACAAAATGGACATTTGCAAAGATTACAGGGAAAAATGGACAATGTTAAGAAAGCAAGCATAAGACCATAAGACATAGGAGCGGAAGTAAGGCCATTCGGCCCATTGAGTCCACTCCACCATTCAATCATGGCTGATTTCAACTCCATTTACCCGCTCTCTCTCCATAGCCCTTAATTCCTCGAGAAATCAAGAATTTATCAACTTCTTTCTTAAAGACACTCAACGTCCCGGCCTCCACCGCCCTCTGTGGCAGTGCACAGAGCACAAGCAGGCACAGAGCCTGTCTGCATATTGGAGCCATAGCTCCCAGACAAGACTGAAACTGTAGGTCTATTAGCCTATGGATGGCCCACCTCCGGGAACAAAGGGAGATACTTCAGTAACCGATCTGGCTCCAGACCTCGTGGCGCCAGTTCCCCAAACCGAAAGCAGAAAACAAAGCCAGGCCAACGGCCACCTAGGACACGCCCAGCCATCAGGGCACCCGCCCCTTTATTGGTCAGGATCAATACGTGATCAAGAAACGGCCCAATTGATTGGGGCCAAGTTCAAGGCCCGCCCAAAAGCGCGCGAAGCCCCCTTCAGGTATAAGAAGAAGCCCCAAGACAGAATCGCTCTCTTGGACCCGGCTCTCACAGCAGAGAGACCCGTCCACCAGTTGTACCAGAAGCAAGTAAGTCCAAGGTCAACACTCGCTACCAGACGGACGTCCTTCGCTGTTTTCCCTTCACCACTTCGAACCCAACAGCCTCAGAACCGAACAACGGCCATTGTTCCTCTGACTGAGTGGGGGCCCGAAGCAAAGTAGAGGCTTTAGCAGTAGTGATAGTTTAGTCTGTAGTATTTTGTGCATGAGTAGATATTACTGTGTGTGTAAATAAATAGTATTGACTTTGAACTAACTAACTGGTGTATTGGCTCTTTGATCAGTATTCGGTTTTGAACCTTGTGGCGGTATCGATTAAGGAAGGCGACCATATTGACCGCCATATTCAGAACCAACCAAACAGAGCAACACACAGGAAGCCATTTGGCCCATCGTGTCGGCACCGGTTCCCAAAAGAGGAACCTAACTGGAAAAGATATAGTTCGAGTACATTAGATGGGTCGTTTTTTGTACAATGTGTGCAGGAGGGTTTCCTGGCACAATATGTTGACAGGCCAACAAGAGGAGAGGCCACATTGGATTTGGTTTTTGGGTAATGAACCAGGCCAGGTGTTGGATTTGGAGGTAGGAGAGCACTTTGGGGACAGTTACCACAATTCGGTGACGTTTACGTTAGTGATGGAAAGGGATAAGTATACCCCGCAGGGCAAGAGTTATAGCTGGGGGAAGGGCAATTATGATGCCATTAGACATGACTTGGGGGGGATAGGTTGGAGAAGTAGGCTGCAAGTGTTGGGCACATTGGATATGTGGAGCTTGTTTATGGAACAGCTACTACGTGTTCTTGATAAGTACGTACCGGTCAGGCAGGGAGGAAGGCGTCGAGCGAGGGAACCGTGGTTTACCAAAGAAGTGGAATCTCTTGTTAAGAGGAAGAAGGAGGCCTCTGTGAAGAGTAGGAGTGAAGTTTCAGTTGGGGCGCTTGATAGTTACAAGGTAGCGAGGAAGGATCTAAAGAGAGAGCCAAGACGAGCAAGGAGGGGACATGAGAAGTATTTGGCAGGTAGGATCAAGGAAAACCCAAAAGCTTTCTATAGGTAGGTCAGGAATAAAAGAATGACTAGGGTAAGAGTAGAACCAGTCAAGGACAGGGATGGGAAGTTGTGTGTGGAGTCTGAAGAGACAGGCGAGATACTAAATGAATATTTTTCGTCAGTATTCACTCAGGAAAAAGATAATGTTGTGGAGGAGAATGCTGAGACCCAGGCTATTAGAATAGATGGCATTGAGGTACGTAGGGAAGAGGTGTTGGCAAATATGGACAGGCTGAAAATAGATAAGTCCCCGGGGCTTGATGGGATTTATCCTAGGATTCTCTGGGAAGCCAGGGAAGAGATTGCTGGGCCTTTGGCTTTGATTTTTGTCATCATTGGCTACAGGAATAGTGCCAGAGGACTGGAGGATAGCAAATGTGGTCCCTTTGTTCAAGAAGGGGAGTAGAGACAACCCCGGCAACTATAGACCGGTGAGCCTCACGTCTGTTGTGGGTAAAGTCTTGGAGGGGATTATAAGAGACGAGATTTATAATCATCTAGATAGGAATAATATGATTAGGGATAGTCAGCATGGCTTTGTGAAGGGTAGGTCATGCCTCACAAACCTTATCGAGTTCTTTGAGAAGGTGACTGAACAGGTAGACGAGGGTAGAGCAGTTGATGTGGTGTATATGGATTTCAGTAAAGCGTTTGATAAGGTTCCCCACGGTAGGCTATTGCAGAAAATACGGAGGCTGGGGATTGAGGGTGATTTAGAGATGTGGATCAGAAATTGGCTAGCTGAAAGAAGACAGAGGGTGGTGGTTGATGGGAAATGTTCAGAATGGAGTTCAGTTACAAGTGGCGTACCACAAGGATCTGTTCTGGGGCCGTTGCTGTTTGTCATTTTTATCAATGACCTAGAGGAGGGCGCAGAAGGGTGGGTGAGTAAATTTGCAGATGACACTAAAGTCGGTGGTGTTGTCGATAGTGCGGAAGGATGTAGCAGGTTACAGAGGGACATAGATAAGCTGCAGAGCTGGGCTGAGAGGTGGCAAATGGAGTTTAATGTAGAGAAGTGTGAGCCTTGCCTTTACAGGAGCAGCCCTTTGGATTTCAGCGGCAGCGGTGCGCAGGGGCCCTCTGGGAGGTGAGTAGCGACTTTAAAACCACTTACCTTTACAGGAGCAGCCCTTTGGATTTCGGCGGCAGCGGTGCGCAGGGGCCTTCTGGGAGGTGAGTACTTACTTTAAAAAGCCTTACCTGGTCCCGTGTCTGTTCTTCTTTTCTGTTTTATTTGTTTTTATATAAGGTGGGAACCGGAAGTTCGACCCGCGGACCTCTGGGAAGTCCCCCCCCCCCGCCCAACCAATAAATTCTGGTGGAGAGGAAACCCGAGACACTACACGTGTAGTGTCTCCCACCCGCCCTCCTCCTCTAACCTAATAATAAGACCCATTGGTGTAAGGCAAGTGCCATATTATATTATTATTATATTATTAGCATTGTGCAGGTCAAGGTTCGGAGGTGGAGGAGCAGTCTCTGTCAGCGAGAGAACCTGAGAACATCTAAGACACTCAGAAGGTAAGTAAGTGATTTTTACTTATTTTTACTTTTATACCTTTTTTCAAATTGTGTGTGTCGGGGGGAAACTGAAGTGACATCACAGAAAAGCTGTGGCCAGAGTGGCTGGTTGGGATTCTACCCTAAATTTAAAAAAAATTTGAGTATTTGGTAACTAATTAAACATAATAACTTAATTATAATTTAGAGGGATATCTAAGCCAGAGATCGGAGAGTATTATAGTTAGCTATCGCATTTCTATTAGAAATCTAGTGCTAGGAAACAGATAGTTGACAGTAACTTTGAAATTTTTATGAAAATAGTTTTTAAAAAAAGACAAATTTTAATTTTAATTAATTGACGCAACGTCAGTTAGAGGGGTGCTGTGCTCGGACTGTGAGATGTGGCAGGTCCGGGAGGCTTCCAGCGTCCCGGATGGCTTCATCTGCAGAAAGTGCACCCAACTGGAGCTCCTCACAGACCGCATGGTTCGGTTGGAGCAGCAATTGGATGCACTTAGGAGCATGCAGGTGGCGGAAAGCGTCATAGATCGCAGTTATGTAAATGTGGTCACACCCAAGGTGCAGGCAGAGAAATGGGTGACCACCAGAAAGGGCAGGCAGTCAGTGCAGGAATCCCCTGTGGTTGTCCCCCTCTCGAAAGTATCCCTTTGGATACTGTCGGGGGGGGATAGCCTATCAGGGGAAAACAGCAGCAGCCAGAGCAGTGGCACCACGGCTGGCTCTGATGTTCAGAAGGGAGGGTCAAAGCGCAGAAGAGCAATAGTAATAGGGGACTCTATAGTCAGGGGCACAGATAGGCGCTTCTGTGGACGTGGAAGAGACTCCAGGATGGTATGTTGCCTCCCTGGTGCCAGGGTCCAGGATGTCTCTGAACGGGTAGAGGGAATCCTGAAGGGGGAGGGCAAACAGGCAGAGGTCGTTGTACATATTGGTACTAACGACATAGGCAGGAAGGGGCATGAGGTCCTGCAGCAGGAGTTCAGGGAGCTAGGCAGAAAGTTAAAAGACAGGACCTCGAGGGTTGTAATCTCGGGATTACTCCCTGTGCCACGTGCCAGTGAGGCTAGAAATAGGAAGATAGAGCAGATAAACACGTGGCTAAACAGCTGGTGTAGGAGGGAGGGTTTCCATTATCTGGACCACTGGGAGCTCTTCCGGGGCAGGTGTGACCTGTATAAGAAGGACGGGTTGCATCTAAACCGGAGAGGCATAAATATCCTGGCCGCGAGGTTTGCTAGTGTCACACGGGAGGGTTTAAACTAGTATGGCAGGGGGGTGGGCACGGGAGCAATAGGTCAGAAGGTGAGAGCATTGAGGGAGGACTAGGGACAGTGTGGCTCTGAGGCAGAGCAGACGGGGAGAAGTTGCTGAACACAGCGGGTCTGGTGGCCTGAAGTGCATATGTTTTAATGCAAGGAGCATTACGGGTAAGGCAGATGAACTTAGAGCTTGGATTAGTACTTGGAACTATGATGTTGTTGCCATTACAGAGACCTGGTTGAGGGAAGGGCAGGATTGGCAGCTAAACGTTCCAGGATTTAGATGTTTCAGGCGGGATAGAGGGGAATGTAAAAGGGGAGGCGGAGTTGCGCTACTTGTTCGGGAGAATATCACAGCTGTACTGCGAGAGGACACCTCAGAGGGCAGTGAGGCTATATGGGTAGAGATCAGGAATAAGAAGGGTGCAGTCACAATGTTGGGGGTATACTACAGGCCTCCCAACAGCCAGCGGGAGATAGAGGAGCAGATAGGTAGACAGATTTTGGAAAAGAGTAAAAACAACAGGGTTGTGGTGATGGGAGACTTCAACTTCCCCAATATTGACTGGGACTCACTTAGTGCCAGGGGCTTAGACGGGGCGGAGTTTGTAAGGAGCATCCAGGAGGGCTTCTTAAAACAATATGTAGACAGTCCAACTAGGGAAGGGGCGGTACTGGACCTGGTATTGGGGAATGAGCCCGGCCAGATGGTAGATGTTTCAGTAGGGGAGCATTTCGGTAACAGTGACCACAATTCAGTAAGTTTTAAAGTACTGGTGGACAAGGATAAGAGTGGTCCGAGGATGAATGTGCTAAATTGGGGGAAGGCTAATTATAACAATATTAGGCGGGAACTGAAGAACATAGATTGGGGGCGGATGTTTGAGGGCAAATCAACATCTGACATGTGGGAGGCTTTCAAGTGGCAGTTGAAAGGAATACAGGACCGGCATGTTCCTGTGAGGAAGAAAGATAAATACGGCAATTTTCGGGAACCTTGGATGACGAGTGATATTGTAGGCCTCGTCAAAAAGAAAAAGGAGGCATTTGTCAGGGCTAAAAGGCTGGGAACAGACGAAGCCTGCGTGGAATATAAGGAAAGTAGGAAGGAACTTAAGCAAGGAGTCAGGAGGGCTAGAAGGGGTCACGAAAAGTCATTGGCAAATAGGGTTAAGGAAAATCCCAAGGCTTTTTACACGGACATAAAAAGCAAGAGGGTAGCCAGGGAAAGGGTTGGCCCACTGAAGGATAGGCAAGGGAATCTATGTGTGGAGCCAGAGGAAATGGGCGAGGTACGACATGAATACTTTGCATCAGTATTCACCAAAGAGAAGGAATTGGTAGATGTTGAGTCTGGAGAAGGGGGTGTAGATAGCCTGGGTCACATTGTGAGCCAAAAAGACGAAGTGTTGGGTGTCTTAAAAAATATTAAGGTAGATAAGTCCCCAGGGCCTGATGGGATCTACCCCAGAATACTGAAGGAGGCTGGAGAGGAAATTGCTGAGGCCTTGACAGAAATCTTTGGATCCTCGCTGTCTTCAGGGGATATCCCGGAGGACTGGAGAATAGCCAATGTTGTTCCTCTGTTTAAGAAGGGTAGCAAGGATAATCCTGGGAACTACAGGCCGGTGAGCCTTACTTCAGTGGTAGGGAAATTACTGGAGAGAATTCTTCGAGACAGGATCTACTCCCATTTGGAAGCAAATGGACGTATTAGTGAGAGGCAGCATGGTTTTGTGAAGGGGAGGTCGTGTCTCACTAACTTGATAGAGTTTTTCGAGGAGGTCACCAAGATGATTGATGCAGGTAGGGCAGTAGATGTTGTCTATATGGACTTCAGTAAGACCTTTGACAAGGTCCCTCATGGTAGACTAGTACAAAAGGTGAAGTCACACAGGATCAGGGGTGAGCTGGCAAGGTGGATACAGAACTGGCTAGGCCATAGAAGGCAGAGAGTAGCAATGGAGGGATGATTTTCTAATTGGAGGGCTGTGACCAGTGGTGTTCCACAGGGGTCAGTGCTGGGACCTTTGCTCTTTGTAGTATATATAAATGATTTGGAGGAAAATGTAACTGGTCTGATTAGTAAGTTTGCAGACGACACAAAGGTTGGTGGAATTGCGGATAGCGATGAGGACTGTCGGAGGATACAGCAGGATTTAGATTGTCTGGAGACTTGGGCGGAGAGATGGCAGATGGAGTTTAATCCGGACAAATGTGAGGTAATGCATTTTGGAAGGTCTAATGCAGGTAGGGAATATACAGTGAATGGTAGAACCCTCAAGAGTATTGAAAGTCAAAGAGATCTAGGAGTACAGGTCCACAGGTCATTGAAAGGGGCAACACAGGTGGAGAAGGTAGTCAAGAAGGCATACGGCATGCTTGCCTTCATTGGCCGGGGCATTGAGTATAAGAATTGGCAAGTCATGTTGCAGCTGTATAGAACCTTAGTTAGGCCACACTTGGAGTATAGTGTTCAATTCTGGTCGCCACACTACCAGAAGGATGTGGAGGCTTTAGAGAGGGTGCAGAAGAGATTTACCAGAATGTTGCCTGGTATGGAGGGCATTAGCTATGAGGAGCGGTTGAATAAACTCGGTTTGCTCTCACTGGAACGAAGGTGGTTGAGGGGAGACCTGATAGAGGTATACAAAATTATGAGGGGCATAGACAGAGTGGATAGTCAGAGGCTTTTCCCCAGGGTAGAGGGGTCAATTACTAGGGGGCATAGGTTTAAGGTGAGAGGGGCAAGGTTTAGAGTAGATGTACGAGGCAAGTTTTTTTACACAGAGGGTAGTGGGTGCCTGGAACTCGCTACCGGAGGAGGTAGTGGAAGCAGGGACGATAGGGACATTTAAGGGGCATCTTGACAAATACATGAATAGGATGGGAATAGAAGGATACGGACCCAGGAAGTGTAGAAGATTGTAGTTTAGTCGGGCAGCATGGTCGGCACGGGCTTGGAGGGCCGAAGGGCCTGTTCCTGTGCTGTACATTTCTTTGTTCTTTGTTTGTTCTTTGTGATTCACTTCGGAAGGAATAACAGGAATGCGGAATATTTGGCTAATGGTAAAGTTCTTGGAAGTGTGGATGAGCAGAGGGATCTAGATGTCCATGTACATAGATCCCTGAAAGTTGCCACCCAGGTTGATAGGGTTGTGAAGAAGGCCTATGGAGTGTTGGCCTTTATTGGTAGAGGGATTGAGTTCCGGAGTCATGAGGTCATGTTGCAGCTGTACAAAACTCTGGTACGGCCGCATTTGGAGTATTGCGTACAGTTCTGGTCACCGCATTATTGGAAGGACGTGGAAGCTTTGGAGCGGGTGCAGAGGAGATTTACCAGGATGTTGCCTGGTATGGAAGGAAAATCTTATGAGGAAAGGCTGATGGACTTGAGGTTGTTTTCATTAGAGAGAAGAAGGTTAAGAGGAGACTTAATAGAGGTATACAAAATGATCAGGGGGTTAGATAGGGTGGACAGTGAGAGCCTTCTCCCGCGGATGGAAATGGCTTGCTCGAGGGGACAGAGCCTTAAACTGAGGGGCAATAGATATAGGACAGAGGTCAGAGGTAGGTTCTTTACGCAAAGAGTGGTGAGGTCGTGGAATGCCCTACCTGCAACAGTAGTGAACTCGCCAACATTGAGGGCATTTAAAAGTTTATTGGATAAGCATATGGATGATAATGGCATAGTGTAGGTTAGATGGCTTTTGTTTTTTGACTTCCCATGTCGGTGCAACATCGTGGGCCGAAGGGCCTGTACTGCGCTGTATTGTTCTATGTTCTAGCTCTGTAGCACTCTAAATTCATCACTTTCAAATATATATGCAGCTCTCTTTTGAAACCTCCAATGGAATCCACCTCCACCACTCCCCCAGGAAGCGTATTCCAAACCCCCAAAACTCTCTTGAGTACAGAAGTTACTCCTCATCTCACTCCGCCCCTAGGGCAGCATGGTGGTGCAGTGGTTAGCACTGCTGCCTCAGGGCGCCGCGGTCCCAGGTTCGATCCTGCTCTGGGTCACTGTCAGTGTGGAGTTTGCACATTCTCCCCATGTTTGCGTATGTTTCGCCCCACAACCCAAAAATGTGTAGGGTAGGTGGATTGGCCACGCTAAATTGCCCCTTAATTCGAATTTTTTTTTTTTTTTTTTTTAAATCTCACTCCGAGCTTTCTTGCTGACCATCTTGAACATACTCACCTTTATTAGCCGAGGCATAGAGTTTAAGAGCAGGGAGGTTATGCTGGAACTGTATAAAACGTTGGTTAGGCCACAGCTAGAGTATTGTGAGCAATTCTGGAATCCACATTGTAGGAGGGATGTGATAGCCACTGGAAAGGGTGCAGAAGAGATTTACCAGGATGTTGTCCGGGCTGGAGAGTTTCCGTTATGAAGAGAGATTGGATTGACTGGAATTGTTTTCCTTGGAGCAGAGGAGACTGAGGGGGGGCACGATTGAGATGTATAAAATTATATGGGGCACAGATAGAGTAGACAGGAAGCAACTTTTCTCCTTGGTGGAGGGATAAATGACCAGGGGGCAGAGATTTAAGGCGAGGGGCAGGAGGTTTAGCGGGTTTAGAAACTTTTCACCCAGAGGGGGGGGTGGGAGTCTGGAACTCGCTGCCTGAAAGGTTGGTGGAGGCAGAGACCCTCATATTTAAGAAGTATTTAGATGGGTACAAGGCTATGGGCCAAGTGCTGGAAAATGGGATTAGAATAGTTCGGTGGTTGTTTTGTCCAGTGCAGATGTGATGGGCCGAAGGGCCTTTTCTGTGCTATATACCAGGTGATTCTGTGGATATTTGTAGATAGCCAATTCTGGTGTTTACACACAAACTGCAAACGTATATTTGTCCCTCCTATAGGTCATAGTCTTTTTTTTTAGATTTAGAGAACCCAATTAATTTTTTCCAATTAAGGGGCAATTTAGCGTGGCCAATCCACCTAGCCTGCACATCTTTGGGTTGTGGGGGTGAGACCCATGCAAACACGGGGAGAATGTGCAAACTCCACATGGACAGTAACCCAGGGCCGGGATTCGAACCTGGGACCTCGGCGCCGTGAGGCAGCAATGCTAACCACTGCACCACCGTGCTGCCCTTTATAGGTCATAGTCTTAGGATAAAAAGTAGAAAAATTATACCAGATTTGAGGAGAAACTACTTCTCCCAAAGGATTGAAATATATTTTATTTAAATTTTTCGTTCACAATTTTTTCCCCTTACACATCAAACAAAGAAAATTTAACAGTACATGTAACATGATAACCACAATCTAATAAAGAGTAACTAACCAACTTGGTAAACTAATCAATTAACATAAAATTAAACTTTCCCCTCCCCTCTCCCTCCCTCCTCCCCCCCCCCCCCCCCCCCGGGTTGCTGCTGCTGGTCATCTATCTTCCCTCTAACGTTCCGCTAGGTAGTCGAGGAACGGTTGCCACCTTCTGGTGAACCCTTGAGCCGATCCTCTCAGTGCAAACTTCATCTGCTCCAGTTTTATGAACCCCGCCATATCCTTTATCCAGGCCTCCAGTCCGGGGGGGTTTCGCTTCCTTCCACATGAGTAAAATCCTACGCTGGGCTACTAGGGATGCAAAGGCCACAACATCGGCCTCTTTCGCCTCCTGCACTCCCGGCTCATCCGCTACTCCAAATAAAGCTAGCCCCCAGCCTGGTTTGACCCGGACCTTCACCACCTTCGAAATCACTCCCGTCACTCCCTTCCAATACCCCTCCAGTGCCGGGCACAACCAAAACGTATGTGTGTGGTTCGCTGGGCTTCCGTCGCACCTCCCACACTTGTCCTCCACTCCAAAGAACCTGCTCAACCTTGCTCCCGTTATGTGTGCTCTATGTAGCACCTTAAATTGAATCAGGCTAAGCCTGGCACACGAGGAAGAGGAATTTACCCTGCTTAGGGCATCAGCCCACAGACCCTCCTCTATCTCCTCCCCAAGCTCTTCTCCCCACTTTCCTTTCAGTTCGCCCACCAGCTCCTCCCCCTCTTCTCTCATCTCTCGGTATATCTCTGACACCTTGCCCTCCCCGACCCACACCCCCGAGAGCATTCTATCCTGGATCCCGTGTCGGGAGCAATGGAAATTCCCTCACCTGTTGTCTTGTGAACGCCTTCACCTGCATATACCTAAAGAAATTTCCCCGGGGCAGCTTATACTTTTCCTCCAACGCTCCCAAGCTCGCAAACGCCCCGTCTATAAATAAATCTCCCACCCTCCTAATTCCCAACTGGTGCCAGCTCTGGAGTCCTCCACCCATCCTCCCTGGGGCAAACCTATAGTTGTTCCTAATTGGGGACCCCACCAGAGCTCCCAGCACACCTCTCTGTCACCTCCATTGTCCCCAGATATTTAATGTTGCCGCCACCACTGGGTTTGTGGTAAATTTTTTTGGTGAGAATGGTAGTGGCGCCGTCACCAGCGCCTCTAGACTCGTCCCTTTACAGGACTTTCTCTCTAGTCTTTTCCACGCCGCTCCCTCTATCATCCATTTACAGATCATCGCCACATTGGCGGCCCAATAGTAGTCGCCCAAATTCGACAGCGCCAGTCCCCCTCTATCTCTGCTACGTTGTAAGAACCCCCTCCTTACCCTCGGAACTTTCCCTGCCCACACGAAGCTCGTGATGCTCCTATTTTTTTAAAGAAGGCCTTAGTGATCAGTATAGGGAGACATTGGAATACAAATAGGAACCTCGGGAGGACCATCATCTTAATTGCCTGCACTCTGCCCGCCAGTGACAGTGGCTGCATGTCCCACCTCTTGAAGTCCTCTCCCATTTGTTCCACCAGTCACGTCAGATTAAGTCTGTGCAAGGTTCCCCAGCTCCTGGCTATCTGAATCCCCAGGTATCGAAAATTTCTTTCCACTTTCCTTAAAGGCAGGCCATCTATCCCTCTACTCTGGTCCCCAGGGTGTATCACGAAAAGTTCACTCTTCCCCATGTTAAGCCTATATCCCGAGAAATCTCCGAACTCCCTTAATATCTGCATGACCTCTGTCATCCCCCCCACTGGGTCCGTCACATACAACAGTAGGTCATCCGCGTAGAGTGACACTCGGTGTTCCTCTCCCCCTCTAATCACCCCTCTCCATTTTCTGGAGTCTCTCAGCGCCATGGCCAGTGGTTCAATTGCCAGCGCGAACAGTAATGGAGATAGCGGGCATCCCTGTCTTGTTCCCCTGTATAGTCGGAAATACTCAGATCTTTGCTGACCCGTGACCACACTTGCCGTTGGGGCCCCATAGAGGAGTTTGACCCAACTAACAAACCCGTCCCCGAACCCGAACCTCCTCAGCACCTCCCATAGGTACTCCCACTCCACCCTGTCAAATGCCTTCTCTGCATCCATTGCCGCCACTATCTCTGCCTCCCCCTCTACTGGGGGCATCATTATCACCCCTAATAGCCGTCGCACGTTGACATTTGTCTCCCCTTTACGAATCCTGTCTGGTCTTCGTGCACCACCCCCGGGACACAGTCCTCTATCCTCGTTGCCAGCACCTTTGCTAGCAATTTGGCGTCCACATTTAGTAGTGAAATAGGCCTATAGGACCCGCACTGCAGCGGATCTTTATCCCGCTTCAAAATTAGCGATATGTCGCCTCCAACATTGTCGGGGGTAGAGTCCCTCCTTTCCTGGCCTCGTTAAAAGTCCTCACCAACAGCGGGGCCAGCAGGTCCACATATTTTCTATAAAATTCCACCGGGAACCCATCTGGTCCCGGAGCCTTCCCTGCCTGCATGTTCCCCAGCCCCTTGGTAACCTCGTCCACCCCAATTGGTGCCCCCAGGCCTTCCACCTCCTGCTCCTCCACCCTCGGGAACCTTAATTGGACCAGAAACAGCCGCATCTCCTCTTTTCCCTCCGGGGGTTGGGACCTATAAAGTCTTTCGTAAAAGGTCTTAAACAGCCCGTTTATCTTCCCTGCTCTCCGCACCGTAGCTCCCTTTTCGTCTCTAATTCCCCCCCCCATCCCCCCACCCCCATCTCCCTCGCCGCTGTCCTCTTTCGCAGCTGATGGGCCAACAGGCGACATATTCATACCTCATCCCCTGTGCCTTCCTCCACAGCACCTCCACCCTCCTGGTGGTCAGAAGGTCGAACTCGCCTGGAGTCGTCGTCTCTCCCTGTACAGTCCCTCCTCCGGGGTCTCCGCAAATTCTCTGTCCACCCTTAAGATCTCCCCCATTAATCTTGCCCTTTCCTTGGCCTCTGTTTTCCCTTTGTGGGCCCTGATGGAGATCAGCTCTCCTCTGACCACCGCCTTTAGTGCTTCCCATATCACTCCCACTCGGACCTCCCCGTCGTCATTGGCCTCCAGGTATCTCTCGATACATCCCCGCACTCTTCCGCAGACTCCCTCATCCGCCAACAATCCCACATCTAATCGCCAGAGTGCACGCTGCTCCCTCTCCTCTCCTAGTTCCAGGTCCACCCAATGTGCGGCATGATCCGAAATGGCTATGGCTGAATACTCAGTTTCTTCCACCCTCGAGATCAACGACCTTCCCAAAACAAAAAAATCTATCCGGGAGTACACCTTATGAACATACTAGATCCCCCTCCAGCGCGATTGCTCCCCCCATATTACTTCCGCAAGTCACCTGACATCAACTGACCCCGGCTTCTCCTGCTCACTCCTTGACCCCCCCCCCCCCCCGTGTGGGGAACTCCCATCTACCTTGCGCCTATCTTCCCGCCATCATCTTTTTGGTGCGGGAATATCTCTGTAGCTGACCCGCCCCTTGTGGCGCAGCTCCCTCTCCCACCCCACTCCCATTCCTCATCCTCCGCCTATGTCTCTTCTTTCCCCCCCCACCGGCGCCCACATTTCTTAGTGTCCCCCCCCTTCCCAATTTACATCTCTATATACATCGACAGTGACATTTCCCTCTAATATCAGTCCCTCAGTTCCGATCCAATTTCTCATCTTTAATAAAGGTCCATGCTTCTTCCGCCGTTTCGAAGTAGTGATGTCTCTCCTGGTACGTGACCCATAGTCGCGCCGGCTGCAGCATCCCGAACTTCACCTTCTTCTTGTGTAACACCTCCTTGGCTCGATTAAAACTCGCCCTCCTTCTCGCCACCTCCGCATTCCAATCCTGGAACACCCGTACCACCGCATTCCCCCATCTACTACTCCGTACCTTTTTGGCCCATCTCAGAACCACTTCTCGATCATTAAAGCGGTGAAATCGCACGATTGTCGCCCTAGGTGGTTCTCCCGCCTTTGGTCTCCTCGCAGGGACCTGATGAGCCCCCTCCACTTCTAAGGGGCCCGAAGGGGCCTCAGCTCCCATCAGCGAGCTTAGCATCGTACTCACGTAAGCCCCGCAGTCCGCTCCTTCCACTCCCTCAGGGAGACCCAGGATCCGAAGGTTCTTCCTTCGTGCTCTGTTTTCTAGGGCCTCAATCCTTTCAATGCACTTTTTGTGGAGCGCCTCGTGCGTCTGTGTTTTGACGGCCAGGCCCAGGATCTCGTCCTCATTATCCGTCACCTTCTGCTCCACCACGCGGAGCTCTGTCTCCTGGGTCCTTTGTGCCTCCTTAAGCCCCTCAATTGCCTGTAGCATCGGGGTCAGCACCTCCTTCATAAGTAGCTCCACACACCGTCTTAAGAATTCGTCTTGATCGGGCCCCCATGTCGCCTGGGCTTTCTCCGCCGCCATCTTGCTTCTTTTTCCTTCTGTCCCTATTGTCGAGGATGTAGCCGCCGCCGCCGATATTTTTCTCTTTCGTTGGGGGGGGGACACTCCCTATTAACTATTAACTCACCCCACACCGGGTTTCGTCGTGAAAAAATTTCCTGTTGGGGCTCTTAAAAGAGCCCGAAGGTCCGTTTGAGCTGCAGCCGCTGGAACGTGCGGCTTAGCTGGGCATCGCCGCAACCGGAAGTCTACTTCTCCCAAAGGTTTGTGAACCTCTGGAATTCGCTACCCCAGAGTGTGGTGCATGCTGGGACAGTGAGTCAATTTAAGGAGGAGTTAGACAGATTTTGGTAATGGGTTGAAGGGTTATGGAGAATGGGCAGAACGGGGGAGTTAAGGCCAGGATGAGATCAATATTGAACGGAGGAGCGGACTCGAGATGCTAAATTGCCGACTCCTGCCCCTAGTTCATGGGTGTTCTAAGACCTACTCTGGCTGATTTCAGCATCCAGCTCTTGATCTGTAGCACTGTACGTAACAGCAGCCCAAGCACAAATATGGTGTTCATGATCAATAAGGGGATTTCTTGATGAATATGAAGATCAGGAATTACAGGGAGAAGGCAGGACAATGGGGATGAGGAACATATCAGCCATGGTCAAATGGCACAGCAGATTTGATGGGCCAAATAACCTACTTCTGCTCCGATATTTTATGAACTTATATTATCTCAGTCTGATCCCATCTAAAGCTGTACTATTTCATACTCAAGTGCTGTCTGTCTCAATCCTTTGCAAACCGTTATCCTTTTTGATGCTACTTTCTGGTGCGCACTCCCTGCCAAATTAATTTCAATCCTGCCCCACTTTACCCGCAAACCACTTTGCATGGACATCAGTCCAGGCCCCATTGAGGCGCTCATCCATCTGGCCTCTACAATCCCACCTCGCCCAAGACAGGTTCCAATACAGCAGGAATCTAATGCCTTCCATTCTGCACTCTCTTTCTCTCTCCATCCATGCATTCATCTGCTCTGCTATATATTCTGCACATATGTACATGTTTAACAAAATGCATTTGCTTTTCAATTCTCTCTGTGGAAATGAACCCCATTGTTTTGTTCGCATTTTAAAAAATCCTACAATGCTACTTTTAGCGATTTGTGAATGCGACCCCCCCCTCTTTAAATCCTATGCGCCTCTGCCCCATTTAGTCTCTTAATATCTAAGCAGTTTGTAGCTTCTTTATTTTGCTACATGCTCAATAATCAAGAATATTCACGACCGAGATGGAAAAACCTTTGGACGCTGAAGGATATGGGAAAAGTGAAGTTGAAGTAGATCAGTCATGCTGTCCTTTTCAGAAGACTGTAACTGATTGCATTGCTGTTTCAGAGTTGACAAAGACACAATGGACTAAACAATCTTGGACCATTATTTCCGATGGAGTAGCAATTGTTGAAGTATAAACATATGCATTTTATTAGTTCAAGATATCCCTGTACCTTAGTGCGAACTTCCAAAACACTCCACCCCCACCTCCCCAACACACCTGTTTCCATTTGCCGGCAGCTCTGCTGAACATTCTGGAACCTCTCACCCAGGCCACCGAGCTGAATGTCCAGGACCTTCAGATCAGCTTCACCAACAGCTGCAAACTCACTCTAGACAGGAAATCAGATAAGAGTAACAAAAATCGGAAGAAATTTGTTTTGGGAATGTACCGACATTACAGAACCATGTTTAACACCCATCTGGAGTAATTCTGAGCTGGTGGTGGGCCTTCCTTATGAATTGCTGCAGACCATGTAGCACACAATAGATCTTGACCCAGTGATAACAAAGGATACTTAAGGGCAGCATGGTAGCATTGTGGATAGCACAATTGCTTCACAGCTCCAGGGTCCCAGGTTCGATTCCGGCTTGGGTCACTGTCTGTGCGGAGTCTGCACGTTCTCCCCGTGTGTGTGTGTGTTTTCTCCGGGTGCTCCGGTTTCCTCTCACAGTCCAAAGATGTGCAGGTTAGGTGGATTGGCCATGATAAATTGCCCTCAGTGTCCAAAATTGCCCTTAGTGTTGGGTGGGGTTACTGGGTTATGGGGATAGGGTGGAGGTGTTGACCTTGGGTAGGGTGCTCTTTCCAAGAGCCGGTGCAGACTCGATGGGCCGAATGGCCTCCTTCTGCGCTGTAAATTCTATGATACTTGCACAAGTCCTGATGGTGTGAGATTTGGTGTGGAACTTGAGGGTGATGATTGTCCCACAACGTTGCTGTGCTTCACCTCTCAGTGGCAGAGGTCACAGAAATTGAAAGCTGTTGAAGTGACCCTGGTAAATTGTTACTGCACATCCTGTAGATCACAGGACTGGGTGTTAAACGTTCCCGGGTACCAGGTGCTGAGAAAATGCAGGGAAGGAGGAGGTGTGGCAGTATTGGTCAAGGGCAGCATTGCCGTGCTGGAGAAAAAGGATGTCCCAAAGGATTCAAGGACAGAATCAATTGGGCAGCACAGTGGATAGCACTGTTGCTTCACTGCTCCAGGGTCCCAGGTTCGATTCCCGGCTTGGGTCACTGTCTGTGTGGAGTCTGCATGTACTCTGCGTGGGTTTCCTCCGGGTGCTCCGGTTTCCTCCCACAGTCCAAAGATGTGCAGGTTAGGTGAAGTGGCCATGCTAAATTGCCCTTAGTGTCCAAAAAGATAGCTGGGGTTACAGGGATAGGGTGGAGGCGTGGGCTTAGGTAGGGTGTTCGTTCCAAGGGCTGGTGCAGACTCGATGGGCTGAATGGCCTCCTTCTGTACTGTACATTCTATGATTCTATGAATATGGCTAGTGCCAAGGAACAATAATGCTGCAAGACCATTGCTCGGTGTAGTCTATAGACGGCAAACTAGTGAGAAGGATGTAGAATAACAAATCTGCAGAAAATTATAGAGAGGTGCAAACATTATATAGTTAAATTGGGGGACTTTACAGTACCACTGTCCCACTTTACAATTGTGATCAGGTTAATGTTCTACAGCAGTATGTGTCTAGTCCAGTCCAACAAGAAAGGATGTAAATAAAACAGAAAATGCTGGAAGAGAAACAGAGCTAAGGTTTCAAATCCATACGACCCCCACTACAGAACCAAAGACAACATCAACTCATCCTCTCTCAAATCTGTCTTTATCCCCAGTTCCATTTCAATCTTTGTCTCATCTGACATCTAAACAAAATGGTCTTTCACTTCCTTTCGGGTCGGAAGGAATGCAAATTCCAGCAACCTACGGATGCTAATGCCCATCTGGGGCCCTCCATAGCTGACCCCATTCCTTCTTCCAATCCCAGCCCTTGGCATGTATTCACTATACCTTCTGACCTTCCCCTCGACTATGCTGAATGTTCTGTACTCCGAAAAGGACTGTTTCACCCTTTATGTCCTTACTCTTCCCACCTACATTGGTGATTCCTCTGACGTCACATTAACAGTTTCCAGCTTATAGACCCTAACCGCCTCCTCTTAAGTATGGACGTCCAATCCCTCTACACCTCCACCCCCTTCGGGGGGAGGGATCAGGGCTCTCCGCTTCTTCCTCAAGCAAGGCCTGAACAATCCCCAGCTATCATTACTCTCCTCCGCCTAGCTTAACTTGTTCTCTCACTCAAAAATTAATAACTTCTCCTTAAAGTTGTCTCACTTCCTGCAAATATACAATGCGGCTTTGGGTACCCACATGGGCCCCACCTATGCCTGTCTTTTTGTGGGTTTGTGGAACATTCCTTATTCCAATCTTACTCAGGTCCACTCCCACAATGCCCTTTCCCCTCCCTCCCCCACCCTTCCCAGCTGACCCCACCCCCCTCCCGCTTGTCAGCTGGACCCCCCCTCCTTGTCTGCTGACCCCGCCATCCCTCCCCCCCCTTGTCTGATCCCGCACTCCCTCCCCCCTCATCAGCTGACCTCCCCTCCCCCCACCCTTTGTCCGCTGACCCCACCCTCTCTCCTTTGTCAGCTGACCCGCCCTCCCCCTGCCCCTTGTCTGCTGACCCCGCCCTCCCTCCCCCCTTGTCTGCTGACCCCATCCTCCCTCCCCTTGTCTGCTGACCCCACCCTCCCCCTCTTGTCTGCTGACCCCCGCCCTCCCCCCCTTGTCTGCTGACCCCGCCCTCCCCCCCCTTGTCTGCTGACCCCACCCTCCCTCCCCTCTTGTCTGCTGACCCCACCCTCCCTCCCCATCAGCTGACCCCGCCCTCCCCCCCTTGTCTGCTGACCCCGTCCTCCCTCCCCCCTTGTCTGCTGACCCCACCCTCCCTCCCCATCAGCTGACCCCGCCCTCCCCCACCCCTTGTCTGCTGACCCCACCCTCCCTCCCCTCTTGTCTGCTGACCCCACCCTCCCTCCCCATCAGCTGACCCCGCCCTCCCCCCGCCCCTTGTCTGCTGACCCCGCCTCTTGTCTGCTGACCTCGCCCTCCCTCTCCTCGTCTGCCGGTTGGAATGGACTTTTCCATTGTGTGTGTGTGTTTTTGGGGGGGGGGGGGGGGGGGGGGGGGGGGGGGGAAGGAAGAGGTGACGTACCGGGTTGGTTCGTCCTGAGCCGGCTCCCATTCTGACCTGGGACCCTTTGTCCCTGCCTTAGGGCCCTATCTCTGTGGCCTTTTTCTCGGCCCCCCGTTGTCTATCCCGCGTCTAGTAGTTCCTCTAACATTGAATGTCTCGGAGTCCGATAGTAGGTCCTCATCTCCTTGCGGAGGAAGTTGTCCTCTGTATCGAAGTCCCTCACAATCAGCGTCCCCCCATCCTGTCTCCACCTCTTAAAGGTGGCGTCCATCATGGCTGGCGCAAACTTGCGGTTGTCGCAGATGGGGGCGATAGTGGACATTTTGGTCAGGTCAAAGTACTGTTCCAGGTTTGGAGTGTGACTTATACCACTGGGCTTGTTGAGTGCTTGGCTGGCAGGATAGGAGTGTTGTTGTGGCGAGGGCTGGCGGGCTGTACAGAAGCTCTCCTCTATTAGGGACAGCACGGTAGCATTGTGCACCGGCTCTTGGAAAGAGCACCCTACCCAAGGTCAACACCTCCACCCTATCCCCATAACCCAGTAACCCCACCCAACACTAAGGGCAATTTTGGACACTAAGGGCAATTTATCATGACCAATCCACCTAACCTGCACATCTTTGGACTGTGGGAGGAAACCGGCGCACCCGGAGGAAACCCACGCAGACACGGGGAGAACGTGCAGACTCCGCACAGACAGTGACCCAAGCCGGAATAGAACCTGGGACCCTGGAGCTGTGACGCAATTGTGCTACCCACAAGGCTACCGTGCTGCCCCTTACCTTGCAGGAGAAGCAGCCTTCAGATATTAGGTGTGGGCAGTGGCCAGAGGTCTGTCGGTAAGGTAAGTTTACCTCTTTAAAAACTTACCTTGAAGAGTGACATCACAGCAAAGCAGTGACCTGATTGGCTGGTAAGGAAAGTGCTCCAATTAGCAGTAGCTGGGAGAAATTAACTCTTTGTGTGTTGGTAAGTATTGTGATTGGTAAGTAAAATCTTTATTCCTTTCACTTATTCATTATTTGATATATTTGTAATCATTTAAGGTAAAGTGTAAAAATGGCAGAAGATCCCAGACCCGTGTTATGCTCCTCGTGCTCAATGTGGGAGTTCAGGGACGGGGCCGATGCCCCTGACTCCTTTGTGTGCGGGAAGTGTGTCCAGCTGCAGCTCCTGTTAGACCGCATGACGGCTCTGGAGCTGCGGATGGACTCACTTTGGAGCATCCGCGATGCTGAGGAAGTCGTGGATAGCACGTTCAGTGAGTTGCTCACACCACAGATTAGGATTGGTGAGGGAGACAGGGAATGGGTGACCAAAAGGCAGAGAAAGAACAGGAAGGCAGTGCAGGTGTCCCCTGCGGTCATCTCCCTCCAAAACAGGTATACCGTTTTGGATACTGTTGGGGGAGATGACTCATCAGGGGAAGGCAGTAGTAGCCAGGCTCATGGCACAGTGGCTGGCTCTGCTGCACGGAAGGGCGGGAAAAAGACTGGCAGGGCTATAGTCATAGGAGATTCAATTGTAAGGGGAGTAGACAGGCGTTTCTGTGGTCGAAAACGAGACTCCCGAATGGTACGTTGCCTCCCGGGTGCACGGGTAAGGGATGTCTCAGATTGGCTGCAGGACATACTGAAGGGGGAGGGTGACCAGCAGTTGTCGTGGTGCATATAGGCACGAACGATATAGGTAAAAAACGGGATGAGGTCCTACAATCAGAATTTAGGGAGTTAGGAGATAAGTTAAAAAGTAGGACTTCAAAGGTAGTAATCTCAGGATTGCTACCAGTGCCACAAAACTGTCAGAGTAGAAATTCAAGAATAGTCAGAATGAATATGTGGCTTGAGAGATGGTGCAGGAGGGAGGGGTTCAGATTTTTGGGACATTGGAACCAGTTCTGGGGGCGGTGGGACCATTACAAATCGGATGGTCTACACCTGGGCAGGACTGGAACCAATGTCCTAGGGGGTGCTTTTGCTAACACTGTTGGGGAGGTTTTAAACTAATGTGGCAGAGGGATGGGAAACAGATTAGGAAGTTAGAGGTCAGTAAAGAGGCAGCAACTAAAGCCAGTAAGGTACTAGATATTAAACTCAATGTGACTAAGGGGAAGAGTAGACAGGGAAGAGATGATGAACGCAAAGGGACAGGTAGTCTGAGGTGCATTTGTTTCAATGCGAGAAGTGCAGCAGGTAAGGCAAATGAACTTAGGACTTGGATTAGTACCTGGGAATATGATGTGATATTACGGAGTCTTGGTTGAGGGAAGGGCAAGGCTGGCAACTAAATATCCCAGGGTATAAATGCTTCAGGAGGGATAGAGAGGGAGGTAAAAGGGGTGGAGGAGTTGCATTACTGGTCAGAGATGATATCACAGCTGTGATTAAGGAGGGCACGATGGAGGATTCAAGCACTGAGGCAATATGGGAAGAGCTAAGAAATAGGAAGGGTTGTTGGGACTTTACTACAGGCCTCCCAAAAGCGAGCGTGAATTAGAGGTACAAATATGTAGACAGATTATAGAAAAATGTAGGAGCAATAGGGTGGTCGTGATGGGAGATTTTAACTTCCCCAACATTGAATGGGACTCACGTAGTGTTGGAGGCGTAGATGGAGCAGAATTTGTAAGGAGCATCCAGGAGAGTTTTTTAGAGCAGTATGTAAATAGTCCAACTCGGGAAGGGGCCATACTGGACCTGGTATTGGGGAATGATCCCGGCCAGGTGGATGAAGTTTCAGTCGGCGATTACTTTGGGAATAGCGATCACAATTCCATAAATTTTAGAATACTCATGGACAAAGACGGGAGTGGTCCTAAAGAAACAGTGCTAAATTGGGGATAGGTCAAGTATAACAAAATTCGGCTGTACAGCAGCTTATTGAGAACATAAAGGCAGCCCAGCTCGCAGCAGCTGTGAGACTTGGGACCAGGAGGAAACAAAGTAAAGCTCGTTTCGATAAAAAGGTACACGCCGCCGAGTTTGGAGTAGGGCAGCAAGTGATGCTTTCCCTATACAACCCCAGTTCATTCCTTTCCCCCAAATTTTCCAGACCATACTCCATTTCGGACAAAGTAAACCCCTCGCTATCCAAGATCACATATCCCAATGGCAAGTCTGCATGGTTACATAAACCAGCTTAAGGCTTATGGCTCGAAGAACAACCATTCACACCACATCTTGCTCGCAGCAACAGACGAGCACGCCCCGCCCACAGATGACGCATTCCTACCCTCCCCCAGCCAGTCCAGCCCGTCCTCAGACATTTCAACTCCACCCCAGAGGCACAACTCCGCCTCTCCCTTCCTTCAACCAGCAGCGACAGTGATAGCAACAGCCACAGCACACCCGTTATTATACCCCTGCACCAGGCTCCATTCCCAGCGAATCCAAGCATGATTCCAGTGACCCCTTCGAAATCACGTACATCAAAGCCCCTGACCCAGGCCCACCGCCCGACGATTACGGATTACAGCCTCGCAGCTCCAACCTCGACACACGATTCTGGCACCGAGACAATTCGTTCAGGCTCATCCGGAATGGTGAGATGGACCCCAATTCAGCCCAAGCAGCTTTAGCCAAACTACTCCAGTCAAGAGTATGGCAGCCGGGAGAAGATGATGGCATAGAGTCTGACTCCCACAACCGAATCCCTTTGCACTCCTGTTCGCTACTGAGCAATGAGGTGTCCAGATGATGGAAAAAAAAAAGGAACCGATGGACAGATACGGTGTCCTTTCTGATGGAACCTGCACCATGTTTGTTGTATGTTTGTTTGTTTAATGTACATGTTTGTTGTGTGTAAATTTGGAAGTTTTTCATAGCCCCACGCCACCACACTTTTGACGCCCAATGCCTGTTAGAGGAACAAGTTTGTCCCCAGACAACCGTTCAGAGGAACTAGTTTGTCGACAGACAATCCTTCGGAGGAACTAGTTTGTCGGCAGACACCACTCATAGCTACTCTCCTGATTTGATCACGAGAGGCAGCCCCCACGACGCCCACATTCTTACCCGTTCTTGCCGGTCGCTCAGGCAGTGGAGAAATGACACTGGTCCCCGCCCTGCCTGAGGACCCCCCTCTGGTCAGCGACGCTCGGGTAGAGCGCAAACGGCACTGGTCACCGTCCTACCCGGGGATTCCACCCATTTCTAACCCGCTGCGGTCCATACGCACCCCATTTTGGCACTTTCAGTTCAAAATTCTTTGTTTGTTTTTGGCGACCCTTAGATTGCTTCCGTATACTATTTACATCCTCAAACACTAGGATGGTAGATCGCACAGGCTGCGAGACGGCTCGCACTGTGTCAGTATTTTTCTCGGATGTCTTGTCCAAATATTTGTGGGTTTTTTTAATGAGGGAGTCACAGATGGTGATCAATTATAAAGGGAAATTGGCAACAAAGGACTGACAGACAGACATACGAGATCTTAAGCAATATAATAGGGGCTGTTTAGCACAGGGCTAAATCGCTGGCTTTGAAAGCAGACCAAGGCAGGCCAGCAGCACGGTTCGATTCCCGTAAGAGCCTCCCCGAACAGGCGCCGGAATGTGGCGACTAGGGGCTCACAGTAACTTCATTTGAAGCCTACTTGTGACAATAAGCGATTTTCATTTCATTTCATAACAGATATTATGCTTGTGTCCATAGAACTCCGGAACCTCAAGAACCCCAGAGGAAGAAAAAGAAGACAGAAAGACGGAAAGATGAAGACAACCTTCATGTTCACCTGGATCTTAGCGGGATCCCTTCAGTTGCGCATGGACGCTGCCCCCCTGACCCCTACCACACAGGCTGTGAATGATTCCCACCCCCATACACAAAACCCCGAGATAGTTAGTCCTAAGACAGTTAACGATACCCCGACCTGGTGTGATAAGTTTATCACCTGGTATTCACTAAAAGGGGTGGAGGAGTTGGATTACTGCTCAGAGATGATATCACAGTTGTGATTGAGGGCACGATGGAGGATTCGAGCACTGAGGCAATATGGGTAGAGCTAAGAAATAGGAAGGGTGCAGTAACATTGTTGGGACTTTACTACAGGCCTCCCAAAAGCGAGCGTGAAGTAGAGGTACAAATATGTAGACAGATTATAGAAAAATGTAGGAGCAATAGGGTGGTCGTGATGGGAGATTTTAACTTCCCCAACATTGAATGGGACTCACGTAGTGTTGGAGGCGTAGATGGAGCAGAATTTGTAAGGAGCATCCAGGAGAGTTTTTTAGAGCAGTATGTAAATAGTTCAACTATTTAAGGGGCCATACTGGACCTAGTATTGGGGAATGATCCCGGCCAGGTGGTTGACGTTTCAGTCGGTGATTACTTTGGGAATAGCGATCACAATTCCGTAAATTTTAGAATACTCATGGACAAAGACGAGTGTGGTCCTAAAGGAAGAGTGCTAAATTGGGGAAAGGCCAAGTATAACAAAATTCGGCAGGAGCTAGGGAATGTGGATTGGGAGAAGCTGTTTAAGGGCAAATCCACATTCTAAATGTGGGAGTCTTTTAAGGAAAGGTTGGTTAGAGTGCAGGCCAGACATGTCCCTGTGAAAATGAGGGATAGAAATGGCAAAGATTAGGGAACCATGGATGATGTGTGGAATTGTGAGACTAGCTAAGATGAAAAAGGAAGCATACATAAGATCTAGGCGACTTAAAACTGACGAAGCTTTGGAGGAATATCAGGAAAGTAGGACAAATCTCAAATGCGCAATAAAGAGGGCTAAAAGGGGTCATGAAATATCTTTGGCTAACAGGGTTAAGGAAAATCCCAAAGCCTTTTATTCGTATACAAGGAGTAAGAGGGTAACTAGAGGAAGGATTGGCCCACTCAAAGACAAAAGAGGGAAATTATGCGTGGAGTCAGAGGAAATGGGTGAGATTCTTAATAAGTACTTTGCATCGGTATTCACCAAGGAGAGGGACATGACGGATGTTGAGGCTAGGGGTGGATGTTTAAGTACTCTAGGTCAAGTCGGCATAAGGAAGGGGGAAGTTTTGGGTATTCCAAAAGGCATTAAGGTGGACAAGTCCCCAGGTCCAGATGGGATCTATCCCAGGTTACTGAGGGAAGCGAAAGACGAAATAGCTGGGGCCTTAACAGATATCTTTGCAGCATCCTTGAGCACGGGTGAGGTCCCGGAGGACTGGAGAATTGCTAATGTTGTCCCTTTGTTTAAGAAGGGTAGCAGGGACTTCCGGGTGCGGCGATGACCAGCTAAGTCGCACGTTTCGGCAGCTCCCGGTGGAACGGACTTTTGGGCTCTTGACAGGAGCCCCAACGGCAATTTTAATGGCAAAAAACATCGTGCGGTAAACCAGAAGGGAATTCCCCCTGGACACGGATGGAAAAAGGAGAGGAAAGTGGCCGGATTGCAGCGGATCCTTTGGAACAGCGGCAAGGAAGGCAAGCTAAAACCAAGATGGCGTCGGAAGGTGGCAGTTTCATATGGGGCCCTGAACAACAAGAGTTCTTGAAATGCTGCGTGGAGGAGATAAAAAAGGAAATGAAGAAAGAACTGTTGGCCCCGATACTACAGGCGATCGAAGGGCTAAAGGAGGAACAAAAGACCCAGGAGCAGGAGCTTCGGGTCGTGAAGGCGAAGGCAGCCGAGAATGAGGACGATATACAGGGCCTGGTGGTGAAGACGGAGATACAGGAGGCACATCAGAAACGATGTGTGGAGAGGTTGGAGGCACTGGAAAACAACGCAAGGAGGAACAACCTGAGGATTCTTGGTCTTCCTGAAGGTGTGGAGGGGGCGGACGTCGGGGCATATGTGAGCACGATGCTGCACTCGTTAATGGGAGCGGAGGCCCCGACGGGTCCGTTGGAGGTGGAGGGAGCGTACCGAGTTATGGCGCGAGGATCGAGAGCAGGAGAAACTCCCAGAGCCATAGTGGTGAGATTCCTCCGTTTCAAGGATAGAGAAATGGTCCTTAGATGGGCGAAGAAAACTCGGTGCAGTAAATGGGAGAACGCGGTGATCCGCGTTTATCAAGACTGGAGTGCGGAGGTGGCGAGAAGGAGGGCGAGCTTTAATCGGGCCAAGGCGGTGCTTCATAAAAGGAAGATAAAATTTGGAATGCTGCAACCGGCAAGACTGTGGGTCACATATCAAGGGAGGCACCACTACTTTGAGACGGCGGATGAAGTGTGGACTTTTATTGTAGAAGAAAAACTGGAATGAGTGGATTATTAAAAAGAACGTTTGGACAAAGTGGTGGGGCGAATGTGGGGGGCGAAGAGGGGTTTTATGTTCTAATCCTGCGGTATGGTAACTTTTCTCTCTCCCACAGGTGGTGATGGGGGGAGGTGGGGAGGGAGAGGAGATGGGGCGTTGGCCATGGGGGGCGGGGCCAAGGGAGAAGCGCGGGCTTGGTTCCCGCGCTATGATAATTATGGCGGGAATAGAGAAGCAGGAAGGAGGGGGCGTCGCACGGTGCGAGCCGTGGTCACGGGGGGAAGCCGAGGTCAGCCAGAGTTTGCTGACTTCTGGGAGCAACATGGGGGGAGTAATTACGCTAGCGGGGGGTCTAGCGGGGGGGGTGGGAGGGGGGAATAACTGGGTTGCTGCTGCTGGGGAAAGGGGGGAGTGGGTACGGGAGAGGATGGGCGGGGGGGGCACCGCCTGGGGGAGATACAGCTGCGTGGGAACTGGGTGAGAAGCTGTAAAAAGACGATGGCTAATCGGCAAGGGGGGGGGGGGGGGGGGGGGGGGTGGGAAGCCCCCCCAACTCGGCTGATCACGTGGAACGTGAGAGGGCTCAACGGGCCGATAAAGAGGGCACGGGTACTCGCACACCTTAAGAAACTTAAAGCAGATGTGGTTATGTTACAGGAAACGCACCTGAAACTGATAGACCAGGTTAGGCTGCGCAAAGGATGGGTGGGGCAGGTGTTCCATTCGGGGCTGGATGCGAAAAACAGAGGGGTGGCTATATTAGTGGGGAAGCGGGTAATGTTCGAGGCAAAGACTATAGTGGCGGATAACGGGGGCAGATACGTGATGGTGAGTGGCAAACTACAGGGAGAGATGGTGGTTTTGGTAAACGTGTATGCCCCGAACTGGGATGATGCCAATTTTATGAGGCGAATGCTCGGACGCATTCCGGACCTAGAGACGGGAAAGCTGATAATGGGGGGAGACTTTAACACGGTGTTGGAACCAGGGCTGGATAGGTCGAAGACCAGGACTGGTAGGAGGCCGGCAGCAGCCAAGGTGCTTAGAGATTTTATGGAGCAGATGGGAGGGGTGGACCCGTGGAGATTCAGTAGACCTAGGAGTAAGGAGTTCTCGTTTTTCTCCTATGTCCATAAAGTCTATTCGCGCATAGACTTTTTTGTGCTGGGTAGGGCATTGATCCCGAAGGTGAGGGGAACGGAATATACGGCTATAGTCATTTCGGATCATGCCCCACACTGGGTGGACTTGGAGATAGGGGAGGAAGCAGGAGGGCGCCCACCCTGGAGAATGGACATGGGACTAATGGCGGATGAGGGGGTGTGTCTAAGGGTGAGGGGATGTATTGAAAAGTATTTGGAACTCAATGACAATGGGGAGGTCCAGGTGGGAGTGGTCTGGGAGGCGTTGAAGGCGGTGGTTAGGGGGGAGCTGATATCAATAAGGGCACATAAAGGGAAGCAGGAGAGTAAGGAACGGGAGCGGTTGCTGCAAGAACTTTTGAGGGTGGACAGACAATATGCGGAAGCACCGGAGGAGGGATTGTACAGGGAAAGGCAAAGGCTGCATGTGGAATTTGACTTGCTGACTACAGGCACTGCAGAGGCACAATGGAGGAAGGCACAGGGTGTACAGTATGAATATGGGGAGAAGGCGAGCAGATTGCTGGCACACCAATTGAGGAAAAGGGGAGCAGCGAGGGAAATAGGGGGAGTGAGGGACGAGGAAGGAGAGATGGAGCGGGGAGCGGAGAGAGTGAATGAAGTGTTCAAGACATTTTATAAAAAATTATATGAAGCTCAACCCCCGGATGGGAGGGAGAGAATGATGGACTTTTTGGATTGGCTGGAAATTCCCAAGGTGAAAGAGCAGGAAAGGGTGGGACTGGGAGCACAGATCGAGGTAGAAGAAGTGGTGAAAGGAATCAGGAATATGCAGACGGGAAAGGCCCCGGGACCGGACGGATTCCCAGTTGAATTCTACAGAAAATATTTGGACTTGCTCGCCCCGGTACTGACGAGGACCTTTAACGAGGCAAAGGAAAGGGGACAACTGCCCCCGACTAAGTCTGAAGCAACGATATCGCTTCTCTTAAAGAAGGAAAAGGACCCGCTACAATGCGGGTCCTACAGACCAATTTCCCTCCTAAATGTGGATGCCAAGGTCCTGGCCAAGGTAATGGCAATGAGAATAGAGGAATGTGTCCCGGGGGTGGTTCACGAGGACCAAACTGGGTTTGTGAAGGGGAGACAGCTGAACACGAATATACGGAGGCTGTTAGGGTTAATGATGATGGCCCCACCAGAGGGTGAAACGGAGATAGTAGTGGCGATGGATGCCGAGAAAGCATTCGATAGAGTGGAATGGGATTATTTGTGGGAGGTGTTGAGGAGATTTGGTTTTGGAGAGGGGTATGTTAGATGGGTGCAGCTATTGTATAGGGCCCTAGTGGCGAGTGTGGTCACGAATGGACGGGGATCGGCATATTTTCGGCTCCATAGAGGGACAAGGCAGGGATGTCCTCTGTCCCCATTACTGTTTGCACTGGCGATTGAGCCCCTGGCGATAGCGCTGAGGGGTTCCAAGAAATGGAGGGGAGTACTTAGGGGAGGAGAGGAACACCGGGTATCTTTGTATGCGGATGATTTGCTACTATATGTGGCGGATCCGGCGGAGGGGATGCCAGAAATAATGCGGATACTTGGGGAGTTTGGGGATTTCTCAGGGTATAAATTGAACATGGGGAAGAGTGAGCTGTTTGTGGTGCATCCAGGGGAGCAGAGTAGAGAAATAGAGGACCTACCGTTGAGGAAGGTAACAAGAGACTTTCGTTACCTGGGGATCCAGATAGCTAAGAATTGGGGCACATTGCACAGGCTAAATTTAACGCGGTTGGTGGAACAGATGGAGGATGATTTCAAGAGATGGGATATGGTAGCCCTGTCAATGGCAGGGAGGGTGCAGGCGGTTAAGATGGTGGTCCTCCCGAGATTCCTCTTTGTGTTTCAGTGCCTCCCGGTGGTGATCACGAAGGCTTTTTTTAAAAGGATAGAAAAGAGCATCATGGGTTTTGTTTGGGCCGGGAAGACTCCGAGAGTGAGGAAGGGATTCTTACAGCGCAGTAGGGATAGGGGGGGGCTGGCACTACCGAGCCTAAGTGAGTACTATTGGGCCGCTAATATTTCAATGGTGAGTAAGTGGATGGGAGAGGAGGAGGGAGCGGCGTGGAAGAGATTAGAGAGGGCGTCCTGTAGGGGGACTAGCCTGCAGGCTATGGTGACAGCCCCATTGCCGTTCTCACCGAGGAACTACACCACAAGCCCGGTGGTGGTAGCTACACTGAAGATTTGGGGACAGTGGAGACGACATAGGGGAAAGACTGGAGCATTGGGGGGGTCCCCGATAAGAAACAACCATAGGTTTGCACCGGGGGGAATGGATGGGGGATATGGAATGTGGCAAAGAGCAGGAATAACGCAACTGAAAGATCTATTTGTGGATGGGAAGTTCGCGAGTCTGGGAGCGCTGACCGAGAAATACGGGTTGCCCCAAGGGAATGCATTCAGGTATATGCAATTGAGGGCTTTTGCGAGGCAACAGGTGAGGGAATTTCCGCAGCTCCCGACACAAGAGGTGCAGGACAGAGTGATCTCAAAGAAATGGGTGGGGGATGGTAAGGTGTCAGATATATATAGGGAAATGAGGGACGAAGGGGAGACTATGGTGGATGAACTAAAAGGGAAATGGGAAGAAGAGCTAGGGGGGGAGATCGAGGAGGGGCTGTGGGCAGATGCCCTAAGCAGGGTAAACTCGTCGTCCTCGTGTGCCAGGCTAAGCCTAATTCAGTTTAAGGTATTACACAGGGCACATATGACTGGAACACGGATCAGTAAATTTTTTGGGGTGGAGGATAGGTGTGCGAGGTGCTCGAGAAGCCCAGCGAATCATACCCATATGTTTTGGTCATGCCCGGCACTACAGGGGTTTTGGATGGGGTGACAAAGGCGCTTTCAAAAGTAGTAGGAGTCCGGGTCGAACCAAGCTGGGGGTTGGCTATATTTGGGGTTGCACAAGAGCCGGGAGTGCGGGAGGCGAGAGAGGCCGATGTTTTGGCCTTTGCGTCCCTAGTAGCCCGGCGCAGGATATTGTTAATGTGGAAAGAAGCCAAGCCCCCGGGGGTGGAGACCTGGATAAATGACATGGCGGGGTTCATAAAGCTAGAGCGGATTAAGTTCGTCCTAAGGGGGTCGGCTCAAGGGTTCACCAGGCGGTGGCAACCGTTCGTCGAATATCTTGCGGATAGATAGATGGGGGGAAAAAAGAAGGCAGCAGCAGCGGCCCAGGATTTGGGGGGGGGGGGGGGGTGGCGGGGGGGTGTAGCTTGTGACAAGGCAGTTGCCAATTAGGGCTAGTTTTCATTTTTGTTATTTAATATTTATTTATTTTTTGTTTTTTGTTTATATAAAATAGGTCATTGTTATCTGTGTTGTTATAATGTTGTGTAAAGGATGCACAATGTACTGTGTTGGTTGACCAAAAATTTTCAATAAAATATTTATTAAAAAAAAAAAGAAGGGTAGCAGGGATAATCCAGGGAATTATAGACCTGTGAGCTTGACGTCAGTGGTAGGCAAACTGTTGGAGAAGATACTGAGGGATAGGATCTATTCACATTTGGAAGAAAATAGACTTATCAGTGATAGGCAGCATGGTTTTGTGCAGGGAAGGTCACGTCTTACAAACCTAATAGAATTATTTGAGGAAGTGACAACGTTAATTGACGAGGGAAGGGCTGTAGTTGTCATATACATGGACTTCAGTAAGGCGTTTGATAAAGTTTCCCATGGCAGGTTGATGGAAAAAGTGAAGTTATATGGGGTTCAGGGTGTACTAGCTAGATGGATAAAGAACTGGCTGGGTAACAGGAGACAGAGAGTAGTGGTGGAAGGGAGTGTCTCAAAATGGAGAAAGGTGACTAGTGGTGTTCCTCAGGGATCCGTGCTCGGACCACTGTTGTTTGTGATATACATAAATGATCTGGACGAAGGTATGGGTGGTCTGATTAGCAAATTTGCAGATGATACTAAGATTGGTGGAGTTGCAGATAGCGAGGAGGACTGTCAGAGAATACAGCAAAATAGAGGTAGATTGGAGAGTTGGGCAGAGAAATGGCAGATGAAGTTCAATCCAGGCAAATGCGAGGTGATGCATTTTGGAAGGTCTAATTCAAGAGCGGACTATACGGTCAATGGAAGAGTCCTGGGGAAAATTGATGTACAGAGAGATCTGGGAGTTCAGGTCCATTGTACCCTGAAGGTGGCAACGCAGGTCAATAGAGTGGTCAAGAAGGCATACAGCATGCTTGCCTTCATTGGACGGGGTATTGAGTACAAGAGTCGGCAGGTCATGTTACAGTTGTATAGGACTTTGGTTAGGCCACATTTGGAATACTGCGTGCAGTTCTGGTCGCCACATTACCAGAAGGATGTGGATGCTTTAGAGAGGGTGCAGAGGAGGTTCACCCGGATGTTGCCTGGTATGAAGGGTGCTAGATATGAAGAAAGGTTGAGTAGAGTAGGATTGTTTTCGTTGGAAAGACGGAGGTTGAGGGAGGGACCTGATTGAGGTCTACAAAATTCTGAGAGGTATGGACAGGGTGGACAGCAACAAGCTTTTTTCAAGAGTGGGGCTGTCAATTACAAGGGGTCACGATTTCAAGGTGAGAGGGGGAAAGTTTAAGGGAGATGTGCGTGAAAAGTTTTTTACGCAGAGGATGGTGGGTGCCTGGAATGCTTTGCCAGCGGAGGTGGTAGAGGCGGGCACGATAGCATCATTTAAGATGCATCTAGACAGATATATGAACGGGCGGGAAACAGAGGGAAGTAGATCCTTGGAAAACAGAAGCCAGGTTTAGATAAAGGATCTGGATCGGCGCAGACTGCGAGGGCCGAAGGGCCTGTTCCTGTGCTGTAATTGTCTTTGTTCTTGTTCATATAGCTTTGTAGATTTCTTCATTTAGATTTAGGGCCCGAATCTACTCTTTTTAAATAAATTTAGAGTACCCAATTCAATTTGTTTCCAATTGAGGGGCAATGTAGCATGGCCAATCACCTACCCTGCACATCTTTTGAGTTGTGGGGGTGAGACCCACACAGACACGGGGAGAATGTGCAAACTCCACACGCACAGTGGCCCAGGGCCGGGATTGAACCCAGGTCCTCGCCACCATGAGGCAGCAGTGCTAACCACTGTGCATTGTGCCACCCTGCCCTAGTTTACTTTGAAAACTAATTTATTTGGTTCTGGTTTTCATCCAATATCTTGTCCCTGTTTTGTACTTCGGAAGTGGTTAGGACCAACCTATCAAAATCTGTTGAAAGAGGCACTGAAACACGAACAATCATAGACAAGCAATTAAATATCCCACCAGCAAAACTTAGCAGCTGAAGTAAAAAAAGTTGTTTCTCACCTGATCAGCAAAGTAGATTTTCTGCTTCCCGTACACCTTTTCTTTTATTTTACCATCTTGAGTAAGTTGCTCAAGAGCTTTTACTGCAGCCTGCAACAAAAATTATGTGATGAAAAAAACAGCTGCAGCAAAGACTTAACAAGAACGGTTTCAATCCGGCACTGTGGCACGTACTGCTGCCTCACAGCGCCAGGGACCCGGGTTCAATTCTGGCCTTGGGTGGCTGTCTGCGTGGAGGTTGCACGTTCTCCCCGTGTCTGCGTGGGTTTCCTTCTCGTGCTCCGGTTTCCTCCCACTGTCCAAAGATATGCAGGTTAGGTGGATTGGCCATGATAAATTGTCCCTTAGTGTCCAGGGATGTGGCTAGCTTACAAGTTATGGGGGTAGGGTGGGGTGGACATGGGTAGAGTGCTTATTTAAAGGGTTGGTGCAGACTTGATGGGCTGAATGGCCTCCTTCTGCACTGTCGGGATTCTATGCTGATGTCAATGCCTCAGGCAAAGAGCAAATGGTTCTATCACTGATGGACAAAACTCAAATCACAAAGTAGGTATCAGAACATGCCACCAGTACTAAGGGCTGCAAGATCCCAGGAGGCTGCTGATACTAACTGAAAACCAAACCAATATTTTTTAAAAGCAGCAGCTTTTTAAAAAATTTGTTGACAGGATGTGGGAATCGCTGGCTCGGCCAGAATTAATTGCCCATCTCTAATTACCCTTAAGAAGGTGATGGGGAGCCGCCTGCTAGAGCTCTGCAGGTTATATGGTGTAAGTACACCCTCAGTGCTGTTAGGAAGGGTGTTCCAAGATTTTAACCCAACAACAGTGGAGAATGACGATATATTTCCAAGTCGGATGTTGCGTGACTTGGAGGGAATGTGCATCTGGTAGAGTTCCCATGCATCTGTTGCTCTGATCATTCTAGATGGTAGTGAATGTGGGTCTGGAAGGTGCTGTCAAAGTATCCTTGGTGAGTTCCCGCAGCGCATCTTGTAGCTGGTACTCATGGCTGCCTCTGGGTTTCTGGTGGAGAGAGTGAATGTTTAAGGTAGTGGATGGGTGTCAATCAATCTGGTCACTTTGACCTGGATGAAATGAAATGAAATGAAAATCGCTTATTGTCACGAGTAGGCTTCAATGAAGTTACAGTGAAAAGCCCCTAGTCGCCACATTCCGGCGCCTGTTCGGGGAGGCTGGTACAGGAATTGAACCCGCGCTGCTGGCCTGCCTTGGTCTGCTTTAAAAGCCAGCAATTTAGCCCAGTGAGCTAAACCAGCTGGAGTTCTGTTGGATCTGCACTCATCCAGACAAACATCTATTCACTTCTAATCCCCTCACTTCATATGTTACAAAAATCAATGCACAGCTCCTTCTTTATTACCACATCAAGTACCTGAGTGAGGGACTTCCGGTGGCGGCATATAGAGGGGAAGCCGCATGCTGGGTGGCTCCTGCTCGAGGCGTGTTTTTAGGAGTATTAAAGTCCATTCCTGGGGGCAATTTGCAAATGATTGAATGTAGGAAGATACAAGGAAGGTAAAAGATGTCAAAAGGATTAAGAAAAACAGCCGTGAAGAAGGGAAGGAGTGAGTGTTCACCGTCGAGTGAGGGGGCCAGCCAGGGAGCTAGCAAGATGGCGGAGGCTGGGCTGCCAGGTGCTGCTCACAGCAGAGAGGATGACTGAGGTGATGTCTTTGGAGCTGGAGAAGCAGTTTGCGAAGCACATGGAGGCGTTGAGGAAGGAGATGGCGGTGGCTTTGAAGACGTTGGCAAAAGCGGCAATTGCCCCGGTGAGAGTAGCTGTGGCGAAGAGGTGAGGGAACAGGGCGAGAGGATGAAGGGAGTGGAGGGGGCAATGTCGCAGCACAGCGATCAGCTCACCTCGATGCGGGATGACCTTTGGAGGGTGGTCGACGCCAATCAGGGGCTTCGAGCAAAGTTGGGGGGCCTGGAGAACCGCTCGAGGTGGCAAAATTTGAGGATTGTGGGCTTGCCTGAGGGGGTGGAGGGCTCAAGACCGATGAAGTACTTCGCCAAGATGTTGGCGGAACTGATGGGGGAGGGCGAGGAGCCTCCCGGTATGAACTGGACCGAGCCCATTGGTCGCGGAGGCCGAAGCCAAAGTGGTGCAGTGGGCTGGTGCTAGAGTTCACATATATCAGGATGTGACGGTGGAGCTTGTAAAGAGGCGAGCGGCTTTCGGCCGAGTGAAGACTGCATTATACAACAGCGGGCTGCAATTTGGTGTGGTGTATCCAGCAAAGCTGAAGGTGCCTTACAACGCCAGAGATTTCTACTTGGAGACGGTGGAGGCAGAAGGTTTGGGACAGAAGTGAAGACTGGAACTGAAGAGGGGCTGTGGACTGTGAATGGGAAGTTGGGAGAGTGTATAAATGTTATGTTTTTTTTTAAATTTAGAATACACAATTATTTTTTTTTCCAATTAAGGGACAATTTAGTGTGGCCAATCCACCTACCCTGCACATCTTTGGGTTGTGGGGGCGAAACCCACGCAGACACAGGGAGAATGTGCAAACTGCACACGGACAGTGACCTAAATGTTATGTTTTTTGACCTACATTGATATTTATTTACTTCACACTGTTATAGAGGTTAAGTGTTCATTCTTTGTTGCGACGGTTTTATGTTACTTTATTGAGATGTTTGGGTTTGATTGTTTTCCTGGGACTGGGCGGGAGGGACTCACTTGAGAGTGAAGAACGAGGTGAAGCGTAGGAAGGGCTGGGTCGGGCAGCACGGTGGCGCAATGAGTAGCACTGCAGTCTCACGCCGCTGAGGTCCCAGGTTCGATCCCAGCTCTGGGTCACTGTCTGTGTGGCGTTTGCACGTTCTCCCCGTGTTTGTATGGGTTTCGTCCCCACAACCCAGAAAAATAAGATGTACAGGGTAGGTAGATTGGCCACTCTAATTTTCCCCTTAATTGGAAAACTGAATTGGATATGCTAAATTTATAAAGGAAAAGGAAGGGCTGGGTCAGCCAGGTGTTTCATTTGGGATTTGACGGAAGGGCTCGAGGGATAGCGGTATTGGTTAGCAAAAGAGTACGATTCCAGATGGAGAAAGTGGTTGCAGACCAGGGAGGCAAGTATGTGATAGTGACAGGGGCATTGGAGGAGAGGCTGGTGGCGCTGGTAAGCGTGTATGATCCCAGCTGTGAAGAAGGTATGTGGTGCCATCCCCGACTTGGATTCACACGAATTGATAGCGGGTGGAGACTGGAACTTGGTGCAGGAGCTGAGACTTGATAGGTCACGGCCACGCTCGCTTGACCCTTCAGGGTGGGGGGGGGCGAAGATGTTGGCTGAACTAATGGCGGAAATGGGAGGGGCTGACCCTTGGAGGTTTCTGCACCCGGGGGAGCGGGAGTGCTCTTTTTTTCTCCTCAGTCCATAAGGTTTATTCACGGATTGACATTTTTGTGGTGGGGAAGGCGCTGTTGGCTTGGGTTAAGGGTTCGGAATATTCGGCAATTGCGATATAGGATTATGCGCCGCATTGGGTGGATATAGTGTTGGAGAGGGGGGCAGTGCAGAGGCCGGGGTGGAGATTAGATGTGGGGCTGTTGGAGGACCAAGGGTTCTGTGATATGTTTGGGAAAGTAATCACGGAATAAGTGGGGTTCAATTGTACGGGGGAGGTTTCGCAGGCGGTGGTTTGGGAAGCTCTAAAGGCAGTGGTGAGGGGGGAGGTGATCTCGATTAAGGCAAAGGTGAATAAGGAGGAGAGGGTGGAGCGTCAAAGGGTAATAGATGAGATGTTGGAGGTAGAGAGGAGTTATGAAGAAGACGGGGATCCAGCGAAGTTGGAAAAGAGGATGGAGTTAAAGGCAAGTTTTGACCGGCTATGTAAAATTATCACCAAACAATAAACATATTGAAACCATAACAAAGATATATCGCTTTGAGTGATCTTTCAGAGTCAGTTCTCACTTCAGATTTGACAGCATTGGGCCACATACTATACCCTACCAGCCAGTGATTGCAAAACTCAAACCACAGTGTCCAGTATTAAATGTGATTCAGCAGCAGAGCAACATTTGCTAAATAATCCTCCATGTGCGAAGAACTATGCTGACAATCAATTTTAAGATTTCCAGGGTGTACACAGTGTAACACATTTGCATGTACTGGAAGCTACATACATTAATACACAGGTCCCGCTATTCGCAAATAGAAAGAACATATAACCTATTGTCCCTGTTTCAGCTAAACAAAACAAGGACAGCCATTTCCTGGTTCATTCCTTGGATAAATCATCATTCCTCATTCCCAGTCAAGCTGCCTGGTTTAAATTTAAAACAATACTTGGACATTAACTGTCAGTCACCAGTAAATGGTGCTTTCTCCATGGCAACGCCTCCACCAATCAGAGTCCACTTGCCAACCAATTGGACTCTCTTCTCAAACAGTACAGGTTTGTTGATTCCCTTGCATTGTATTCTTACAAATGTTGAGTGCAAGGAGCTTAGGGAAAAAAAATCTTTTTTTTAGTAATATTCATTAAATGACTAATATATAATATACACACACATAAAATGCCTTTAAATTCCTATAGTTTCAATTAAAACACATCATCCAGAATACAAACCTTTTTACTTGTAAATTTAATCGAACATTCAAAAGGGTTTCAGAATGTATCTGGAACGGAAGAATGTGCAGTTACAGGAAGAAAAGTGGGGAAGAATTCTAGGTAAGTTGCTCATTCGGAGAGCCGGTGCAGACACAACAGGCCAAACGTTCTGGGTAGTAACAATTTTGAGATGTGTGCTGAATTGATTGCATTGTTTTTAAAAAGTCAGCAAGATATCGATTTAGTACATATTGCCTACCTAGACTTTCAAGCAGCTTTTTAAAGAGTACAGAAACTGAAAACATTTTAAACAATGTTCAATAGATTGTAGAAAAGTATCTTTCACTAAAAAGAACAAACTTTTGGTTTAACATCAGAAGAAAAAGAAAGGAATCCCCACTAAAGGAGGGAAAAGAAGAATGTCTATAAAATAAAAACATCATAATGAATAGACAAGATACATTTCAAAAGGAAGAATTTTGTCTGATCAAACTTACATTTTTTGAGGTGGTAACAGAACAGACAAAATACAGTAAATGCAATTTATCTGGATTATCAAAAGGCCATCAATAATGTGCTCTTAATAGGTTAATGAATACGGTTAGAGTGTACGGAATCAGGGAACAAGTGGCAGAATGAATTGTTCGTGTATATGCTCGAAAGCAGAGAGTGGGAGCAAAATGTTGTAATTCAGAAATAGTAGAAGGTGAGAAGCAGTGTTCCACAGGTAGCTGTGCTAGAACCACTGTTGTCACAATGACTTGGATTTTGGAATCAAAAATATAACTTTTAAATTTGCAGTGACATTAAATCGGTTGGCAGGGACATAGTCAATACTGAGGAGGACTGCAACAAATGAATAAACGTGCAGCATGGGCAAATGAAGTTCCACATAAATGTGAAGTAGTACATTTTGATAGAAAGAATAGGGAAGTCACTTGTTACTTAGGTGAGAGTCTAAGTGGGGTATAGAAACAAAGGAATCTGCAACAAAAAACACAATCACTAAAGGTTAAGTCACAGGTTAGCAAAGCCACAAAAAGTGCATACTAAGAACTGGGCTTTATTTCTGTAGGAGTAGAATTGTAAAGTAGGGAGGTTATGCTCAACCTGTATCGAACATTGGTTATGTTAAATCCTCAGTTTCTTTACCCGTCAGTCTGGCCTCAATAAAAGTCGAGATGGATTTGCAGGTACAACATTAGTTATTTTATTCAGCTTGCAAGCTTTCTCAGTTCACAGCAGTACAGAATGCGTCTCACTCTCTGTACTTCCAGAATCAAGTGCCTTTATCAAGCAAAGAGCTCTGTACTGATACATTCAAATGGCATCAAGTTTCACATACTCGACGCCCATAGGTCATCCTATGTCCCTCCTGACCCGTTTGATCTATTCTGATTGGCTCACTTCCAATCCCTTCCTCTGGCCCTTATTATTCAGCATCACTCTCGTAGACACACCTCTTCCTGCTTTTCCATGCGGTCTGAAATCCTTTGTCTGTGAACTAACCAGAATCAAAGTGGCCTATTTCTACATTACATTAGCTAATATTTCTAAAGTAACTATTTTATATCACATTCGTCAGTTAGACCACACTTAGAAAGAGTACTGCATGTAGTTCTGAGTGCTATATTATAAAATGGATAAGAGGCACTGGAAAGGGTGCATAAAAGATTGACAATATGTCATGATAGGGAGATATTAGGAACTTTGGTCCAGAAATGCGGTCCATGATGTAGCAGGCAATTTAAGAGTTAAACAGACTGAGGGAAAAGACTGCTAGCAGCAGTCAGAGGGATACGCCCACAGCCTGAGTCACCTTGTCCCATTCAGATGGAACCTCATTAACGGGAATACACAGGCTGCCCTGGTTCAGCCAGGATGATCCACTCAAGATCCATTGCCATTCAGGACAACCTTGTTTGACCAGCATTGGCCTGTCACAGAGTGTGATGACCTATTTGTCCTATTTGGAAGGTGAGTTGCATATAAATGGCACAGCTCTGTTCTTTTGGAAAAACAAAAGTGGGTAATCAGCCACGGTAACGATAATGGATTCAAGTCTGGCTGATGGGGTGGGCGGAGGAGAGCGCAAGAGAGAGATAGAGAGAGAGAGAGAAAAAAAGAGAGAGAGGGACACAGAGAGAGAGAATGAATTTTGGTGTGTCCAGTTTTGGTCTTCTTACATTGTGGGTGGAATGGAAAAGGTGCAAAAGAGGGCCACAAGATTATCTTCTAGTCTAAAGCACCTTAATAACCAAGATGGGCTTGAAGTACTTGGATTCCACACTTGGCAAAATGTAGACATTGGAGTGATTGTAATTTATAAAATGGTAAAGGGGTTGTGTTTGCAGGAACAGTTTGTTTCAACAAAATAAAATAGATAAAATCAGAATGTCCAATTCACCTAACAGCACGTCTTTCGGGATTTGTGGGAGGAAACCGGAGCACCCGGAGGAAACCCACGCAAACACGGGGAGAACGTGCAGACTCCGCACAGACAGTGACCCAAGCCAGGAATCGAACCTGGGACCCTGGCGCTTGAAGCACCGTGCCGCCCATTTCTGGCTGTGGCAGAGATCAGCTAAACCAAAAGAAAATAACTCGGTAAATAGATTCCATAACATTAATCATGGCCACGGTATTCCACTGAACTAGTTTCATTCTCCTTAATGTGTTGAATAGAAATGTTCCTATTTTTCCCAAATTGGGCTAGCTTTTTAGCTTCGCCCAGATTACATGGCTTTGGGTGGGGAATGTATGCATCGTAATACAAAAGGTACAGGCTTTATAGGGCAGACTGGATAGACCAGTGGGCCCTGCTCAGCTCATATGCTCATTTCAAAAGAACGGACATGCCAAAGGGACACAAGTCTTTGGCTTGAGCAGTCCCCGGGGTAATTATATTCCTCAGAAATTCTCGAGTCTCATATAGACACATTATTTTAAATTAACAGAGACTGAAACAGCAACTCAAAACAATCTTACTGTCTTTCCAAAACCATATTCGCGCTGGAGATTTCCAAAAACATCTTGTGCACTGTACGGTCGATTCTGGTCATTCAAATACTTCAAAATAACAGAAGCAGCTAAAAAATAAATTTTTTAAAAATTCAATTTAAATGCTATAATTTCCTGATGTTCAAAAATTCCCTATTCCCTATCACAAAACTCACTCGATCCATATTTTTTTTAACCTTCATAGGATCAGAAGTGAGACGCTCACTTTGGATTCATTATAAATCACATGAATATTCCCCAATATCAATTTGCAATTATTTTTTGCTCGACATTTGATACAATCTATATTTAGTACAAGTTTGCAACCACCTGCACCCAGAGTTAGAGTGGGTGATGCATCTTAGCCACTTCCTAATGTCCCATCATTACAGATGCCAGGCTTCAGCCGATTTGATTCACTTCAGATGAAAAAGAAACGGCATACAACATCTCTGCAGTACTTGCGCCAGAACTAACCACACTTCTAACCGAGTAGTTCCAGTACAGCCACAGCACTGATGTCTACTCAACAATGTTGAAAACTGCCTGCCCTGTCCACTAAATGCAGGACAAATACAATCCAACTAATTACCACCCTGAAGTGTTGGGTACTCTGCTACACAGACGAACCAACACATGGTACAATGGTACAATGGCGAATGGTACAACTCGGTTTGATTTCAAACAACTATTTACGGTTGTATACTGTTTACTGAGGTTCGATCATAACCTTTGAATCTGTGGACCTACTCCTAATTCTATCTTGTAGGGGCACTCAGCACATGGTGGATGTCTGAGTGGCTTGCTATGAGCTCTGTGCCCTGAGCTGTCTCGTCCTCGAGTGCCCAGGATGTATCGTGTTCCCTGTTCTGTACTGTGTATGCTCTTGCCTGTAATTGGCTGTCGTGTTGTTTGTGTGTTGATTGGTCCGTTGATCTGTCCATCAGTATGTATGTATGTATGTGCTATGATGTTTACCTGGATATCATGACACACCCCACTTTGAGGAAGTGACAAAGTTAATTGATGAGGGAAGGGCTGTAGATGTCATATACATGGACTTCAGTAAGGCGTTTGATAAAGTTTCCCATGGCAGGTTGATGGAAAAAGTGAAGTCGTATGGGGTTCAGGGTGTACTAGCTAGATGGATAAAGAACTGGCTGGGCAACAGGAGACAGAGAGTAGTGGTGGAAGGGAGTGTCTCAAAATGGAGAAAGGTGACTAGTGATGTTCCACAGGGATCCGTGCTCGGACCACTGTTGTTTTTGATATACATAAATGATCTGGAGGAAGGTATAGGTGGTCTGATTAGCAAGTTTGCAGATGATACTAAGATTGGTGGAGTTGCAGATAGCGAGGAGGACAGTCAGAGAATACAGCAAAATATAAATAGATTGGAGAGTTGGGCAGAGAAATGGCAGATGGAGTTCAATCCAGGCAAATGCGAGGTGATGCATTTTGGAAGATCTAATTCAAGAGCGGACTATACGGTCAATGGAAGAGTCCTGGGGAAAACTGATGTACAGAGAGATCTGGGAGTTCAGGTCCATTGTACTCCGAAGGTGGTAACGCAGGTCGATAGAGTGGTCAAGAAGGCATACAACATGCTTGCCTTCATTGGACGGGGTATTGAGTACAAGAGTCGGCAGGTCATGTTACAGTTGTATAGGACTTTGGTTAGGCCATATTTGGAATACTGCGTGCAGTTCTGGTCGCCACATTACCAGAAGGATGTGGATGCTTTAGAGAGGGTGCAGAGGAGGTTCACCAGGATGTTGCCTGGTATGGAGGGTGCTAGCTATGAAGAAAGGTTGAGTAGAGTAGGATTGTTTTCGTTGGAAAGACGGAGGTTGAGGGGGGACCTGATTGAGGTCTACAAAATTATGAGAGGTATGGACAGGGTGGATAGCAACAAGCTTTTTCCAAGAGTGGGGCTGTCAATTACAAGGGGTCACGATTTCAAGGTGAGAGGGGGAAAGTTTAAGGGAGATGTGCGTGGAAAGTTTTTTACGCAGAGGGTGGTGGGTGCCTGGAACGCTTTGCCAGCGGAGGTGGTAGAGGCGGGCACAATAGCATCATTTAAGATGCATCTAGACAATATATGAATGGGCGGGGAACAGAGTGAAGTAGATCCTTGGAAAATAGGCGACAGGTTTAGATAAAGGATCTGGATCGGCGCAGGCTGGGAGGGCCGAAGGGCCTGTTCCTGTGCTGTAATTTTCTTTGTTCACTTTCTGAGCCACTGTTGGCCTGTCCAAGAACAGACCCTGACTTTGTTAAGTATACACTTCAAACTCCTCCCTGCTGCACTTTCCATTTCACACTCATGGCACTAACATCACTGGTTGGATCAAACATTGTCCGGAAGGCTCTAGAAAATGCCATGAAACAATCCTAAATGTCTGTCTTTATCCGCTTCACCAATGTCATGTCTTAGGTGGAAAGAACACCTAAAATCATAGATTTAGCTGCAGGGATCATGTCATTTAATCTGCCAAATTGGTCCGTTCTGACCGCGTGCTATCTGACCTTGCTGGACCTGCACCATATGGAGCAGGTCCCACCAGCCCAGCATCTGCAGGTATTCAATCCATTATTATTATGGAAGGGATCACCACTAAACATTGGCTTTGTCGACCAAACAACCCATGAACACATTTTTAAAAGTTTATCTTTCCGACATCACAAGTGACTCGTACACATTTAAATATTCTCAACTTTAAAACTACAGTATTTGAACAAAACACAAAAAATTAAGTCTTAATATTGTTATACAAACTGCCAGAATCTGTTTGAATGTTTGATATACTTCCAAAACGACCTTACACAGTTGACTGAGATAGAGGCAGATATGAAATGAAATGAAAATCGCCGATTGTCACAAGTAGGCTTCAATGAAGTTACTGTGAAAAGCCCCTAGTCGCCACATTCCGGTGCCTGTTCGGGGAGGCTGGCACGGGAATTGAACCCGCGCTGCTGGCCTACCTTGGTCTGCTTTAAAAGCCAGCTATTTAGCCCTTTGCTAAACCAGCCCCTCCAGATAGTGGACATTGAGACAGATAGTGGACATTGTCGAGTTTGTGGTTCCTGTCTGTGGACATTGTACATAGATACATAGAAGATAGGAGCAGGAGGAGGCCTTTTGGCCCTTCGAGCCTGCTCCGCCATTCATCACCATCATGGCTGATCATCCAACTCAATAGCCTAATCCTGCTTTCTCCCCATAGCCTTTGATACCATTCTCCTCAAGTGCTATATCCAGCCACCTCTTGAATATATTCATTGTTTTTGCATCAACTACTTCCCGTGGTAATGAATTCCACAGGTTCACCACTCTTTGGTGAAGAAATGTCTCCTTCATCCCTGTCCAAGGTGGTTTACCCTGAATCCTCAGACTGTGACACCTGGTTCTGGACACACCCACCATCGGGAACATCTTCCCTGCATCTACCATGTCTAGTCCTGTTAGAATTTTATAAGTCTCTATGAGATCCCCCCTCATTCTTCTGAACTCCAGCGAGAACAATCCTAACCTAGTTAATCTCATATGACAGTCCCGCGATCCCTAGAATCAGTCTGGTAAATCTTTAGCTGCACTCCCTCGAGAGCAAGAAGATCCTTCCTCAGAAAAGGAGACCAAAACTACACACAATATTTTAGGTGTGGCCTCACCAAGGCCCTGTATAATTGCAGCAACACATCCCTGCTCCTGTACTCGAAACCTCTTGCAATGAAGGCCGATATACCATTAGCCTTCTTTACCACCTGCTGCATCTGCATGATTACCTTCAGCAACCAGTGCACAAGAACACCCAGGTCTTGCTGCACACTCCTTTTCCAATTTACAACCGTTCAGGTAACCTGCCTTCCTGTTTTTGCTTCCAAAGTGAATAACCTCACACTTATCCAAATTATACTGCATCTGCCATTGGTTTGCCCACTTGCCCAACCTGTCCAAATCATGCTGTAGGATCCCTGCATCCTCGTCAGTTCGCACGCCCACACAACTTGGTATCATCTGCAAACTTTGTGATGTTATATTTTGTTCCCTTATCCAAATCATTAATATATATTATGAATAGATTATCATAGAATTTACAGGGCAGAAGGAGGCCATTCAGCCCATCGAGTCTGCACCGGCTCTTGGAAAGAGCACCCTACCCAAGCCCACACCTCCACCCTATCCCCATAACCCAGTAACCCCACCCAACACTAAGGGCAATTTTGGACACTAAGGGGAATTTATCATGGCCAATCCACCTAACCTGCACATCTTTGGACTGTGGGAGGAAACCGGAGCACCCGGAGGAAACCCACGCACACACGGGGAGGACGTGCAGACTCCGCACAGTCAGTGACCCAAGCCGGAATCGAACCTGGGACCCTGGAGCTGTGAAGCAATTGTGCTACCACAATGCTACCGTGCTGCCCCAGCACCAATCCCTGTGGTACACCACTGGTCACTGCCTGCCAATTTGAAAAGGACCCATTGTAGAGTTTGTGGCTCCTGTCTGTGGACTGAATTAGTTATTGGGCGAGGGCCGGGTGCGGTTCCCTGTGCCAGGGTCCGGGATTCTGAGCCTGGCCGGGATTTGCCAAACGGACTTGGTTAAAGTTTATGAACCTGCAACAGTTTTAAAAGTGATTTTATTTATATAACAAAATGTTCAAAAAAATTCTCTGGTCAGGAATTCGCGATTGGGGAAGGAACGCGGCAAAAACATCAGACCCCCCCCAACCCGGGCCGACCCCCCCCCCAACACCCGGACCGACCCCCCCCCCCCCCAACCCCCAAACCGACCCCCCCCCCCCCCAACACCCGGACCGACCCCCCCCCCCCCCAACACCCGGACCGACCCCCCCCCCCCCCCAACACCCGGACCGACCCCCCCCCCCCCCCCCAACACCCGGACCGACCCCCCCCCCAACACCCGGACCGACCCCACCCCCCAGACCGACCCCCCCCCCCAAACACCTGGACTCCCCCCCCCCAAACACCCGGACCGACCCCCCCCCAAACACCCGGACCGACCCCCCCCCCAAACACCCGGACCGACCCCCCCCCCCCCCCCAACCCCCAAACCGACCCCCCCCCCCCCAACCCCCAAACCGACCCCCCCCCCCCCCCAACCCCCAAACCGACCCCCCCCCCCCCAACACCCGGACCGACCCCCCCCCCCAACACCCGGACCGACCCCCCCCCCCCCCCCCAACACCCGGACCGACCCCCCCCCCCCCCAACACCCGGACCGACCCCACCCCCCAGACCGACCCCCCCCCCCAAACACCCGGACCGACCCCCCCCCAAACACCCGGACCGACCCCCCCCCCCAAACACCCGGACCGACCCCCCCCCCCAAACACCCGGACCGACCCCCCCCAACCCGGACCGACCCCCCCCCCCCCAAACACCCGGACCGACCCCCCCCCCCCCCAAACACCCGGACCGACCCCCCCCAACCCGGACCGACCCCCCCCCCCCAAACACCCGGACCGACCCCCCCCCCCCCAAACACCCGGACCGAACCCCCCCCCCAACCCGGACCGAACCCCCCCCCCAACCCGGACCGACCCCCCCCCCCCCAACACCCGGACCGACCCCACCCCCCCAGACCGACCCCCCCCCCCCAAACACCCGGACCGACCCCCCCCCCAAACACCCGGACCGACCCCCCCCCCCAAACACCCGGACCGACCCCCCCCCCCCCAAACACCCGGACCGACCCCCCCCAACCCGGACCGACCCCCCCCCCCCCAAACACCCGGACCGACCCCCCCCCCAAACACCCGGACCGACCCCCCCCAACCCGGACCGACCCCCCCCCCCCCCAAACACCCGGACCGACCCCCCCCCCCCAAACACCCGGACCGAACCCCCCCCCCAACCCGGACCGAACCCCCCCCCCAAACACCCGGACCGACCCCCCCCCCAAACACCCGGACCGACCCCCCCCCCCAAACACCCGGACCGACCCCCCCCCCCCCCAAACACCCGGACCGACCCCCCCCCCCCCAAACACCCGGACCGACCCCCCCCCCCCCCAAACACCCGGACCGACCCCCCCCCCCCCCCAAACACCCGGACCGACCCCCCCCCCCCCCAAACACCCGGACCGACCCCCCCCCCCCCCAAACACCCGGACCGACCCCCCCCCCCCCCAAACACCCGGACCGACCCCCCCCCCCCCAAACACCCGGACCGACCCCCCCCAACCCGGACCGACCCCCCCCCCCCCAAACACCCGGACCGACCCCCCCCCCCCCCAAACACCCGGACCGACCCCCCCCAACCCGGACCGACCCCCCCCCCCCAAACACCCGGACCGACCCCCCCCCCCCCAAACACCCGGACCGACCCCCCCCCCCCCAAACACCCGGACCGAACCCCCCCCCCAACCCGGACCGAACCCCCCCCCCCAAACACCCGGACCGACCCCCCCCCCAAACACCCGGACCGACCCCCCCCCCAAACACCCGGACCGACCCCCCCCCCCCCAAACACCCGGACCGACCCCCCCCCCCCCCAAACACCCGGACCGACCCCCCCCCCCCCCAAACACCCGGACCGACCCCCCCCCCCCCCCAAACACCCGGACCGACCCCCCCCCCCCCCCAAACACCCGGACCGACCCCCCCCCCCCCCAAACACCCGGACCGACCCCCCCCCCCCCCAAACACCCGGACCGACCCCCCCCCCCCCCCAAACACCCGGACCGACCCCCCCCCCCCCCAAACACCCGGACCGACCCCCCCCCCCCCAAACACCCGGACCGACCCCCCCCCCCCCCAAACACCCGGACCGACCCCCCCTCCCCCAAACACCCGGACCGACCCCCCCTCCCCCAAACACCCGGACCGACCCCCCCCCCCCCCCAAACACCCGGACCGACCCCCCCCCCCCCCAAACACCCGGACCGACCCCCCCCCCCCCCCCAAACACCCGGACCGACCCCCCCCCCCCCCAAACACCCGGACCGACCCCCCCCCCCCCCCAAACACCCGGACCGACCCCCCCCCCCCCCCAAACACCCGGACCGACCCCCCCCCCCCCCAAACACCCGGACCGACCCCCCCCCCCCCAAACACCCGGACCGACCCCCCCCCCCCCCAAACACCCGGACCGACCCCCCCCCCCCCCAAACACCCGGACCGACCCCCCCCCCCCCCAAACACCCGGACCGACCCCCCCCCCCCCCAAACACCCGGACCGACCCCCCCCCCCCCCAAACACCCGGACCGACCCCCCCCCCCCCCAAACACCCGGACCGACCCCCCCCCCCCCAAACACCCGGACCGACCCCCCCCCCCCCCCAAACACCCGGACCGACCCCCCCCCCCCCCAAACACCCGGACCGACCCCCCCCCCCCCCCAAACACCCGGACCGACCCCCCCCCCCCCCCAAACACCCGGACCGACCCCCCCCCCCCCCCAAACACCCGGACCGACCCCCCCCCCCCCCAAACACCCGGACCGACCCCCCCCCCCCCCCAAACACCCGGACCGACCCCCCCCCCCCCCAAACACCCGGACCGACCCCCCCCCCCCCCCCCAAAACACCCGGACCGACCCGACCCTAAACCGGACAAACTAACCCGCACCGTCCGTGATTTTATTTATATAACAAAATGTTCAAAAAAATTCTCTGGTCAGGAATTCGCGATTGGGGAAGGAACGCGGCAAAAACATCAGACCCCCCCCAACCCGGGCCGACCCCCCCCCCCAACACCCGGACCGACCCCCCCCCCCCCCCAACCCCCAAACCGACCCCCCCCCCCCAACACCCGGACCGACCCCCCCCCCCCCCCCCCCAACACCCGGACCGACCCCCCCCCCCCAACACCCGGACCGACCCCCCCCCCCAACACCCGGACCGACCCCACCCCCCAGACCGACCCCCCCCCCCAAACACCTGGACTCCCCCCCCCCCAAACACCCGGACCGACCCCCCCCCCAAACACCCGGACCGACCCCCCCCCCCCCCCCAACCCCCAAACCGACCCCCCCCCCTCCAACCCCCAAACCGACCCCCCCCCCCCCAACCCCCAAACCGACCCCCCCCCCCCCCAACACCCGGACCGACCCCCCCCCCAACACCCGGACCGACCCCCCCCCCCCCCAACACCCGGACCGACCCCACCCCCCAGACCGACCCCCCCCCCCCAAACACCCGGACCGACCCCCCCCCAAACACCCGGACCGACCCCCCCCCCCAAACACCCGGACCGACCCCCCCCCCCCCAAACACCCGGACCGACCCCCCCCCAACCCGGACCGACCCCCCCCCCCCCCAAACACCCGGACCGACCCCCCCCCCCCCCAAACACCCGGACCGACCCCCCCCCCCCCAAACACCCGGACCGACCCCCCCCCCCCAAACACCCGGACCGACCCCCCCCAACCCGGACCGACCCCCCCCCCCCCAAACACCCGGACCGACCCCCCCCCCCCCAAACACCCGGACCGACCCCCCCCCCCCCAACACCCGGACCGACCCCACCCCCCAGACCGACCCCCCCCCCCCAAACACCCGGACCGACCCCCCCCCAAACACCCGGACCGACCCCCCCCCCCAAACACCCGGACCGACCCCCCCCCCCCAAACACCCGGACCGACCCCACCCCCCAGACCGACCCCCCCCCCCCCAAACACCCGGACCGACCCCCCCCCAAACACCCGGACCGACCCCCCCCCCCAAACACCCGGACCGACCCCCCCCCCCCCAAACACCCGGACCGACCCCCCCCCAACCCGGACCGACCCCCCCCCCCCCCAAACACCCGGACCGACCCCCCCCCCCCCCAAACACCCGGACCGACCCCCCCCCCCCCAAACACCCGGACCGACCCCCCCCCAACCCGGACCGACCCCCCCCCCCCCCAAACACCCGGACCGACCCCCCCCCCCCCCCAAACACCCGGACCGACCCCCCCCCCCCCCCCAAACACCCGGACCGACCCCCCCCCCCCCCCCAAACACCCGGACCGACCCCCCCCCCCAAACACCCGGACCGACCCCCCCCCCCAAACACCCGGACCGACCCCACCCCCCAGACCGACCCCCCCCCCCCAAACACCCGGACCGACCCCCCCCCAAACACCCGGACCGACCCCCCCCCCCAAACACCCGGACCGACCCCCCCCCCCCCAAACACCCGGACCGACCCCCCCCAACCCGGACCGACCCCCCCCCCCCCCAAACACCCGGACCGACCCCCCCCCCCCCCAAACACCCGGACCGACCCCCCCCCCCCAAACACCCGGACCGACCCCCCCCAACCCGGACCGACCCCCCCCCCCCCAAACACCCGGACCGACCCCCCCCCCCCCCCCCCAAACACCCGGACCGACCCCCCCCCCCCCCCCAAACACCCGGACCGACCCCCCCCCCCCCCCAAACACCCGGACCGACCCCCCCCCCCCCCAAACACCCGGACCGACCCCCCCCCCCCCCCAAACACCCGGACCGACCCCCCCCCCCCCCCCAAACACCCGGACCGACCCCCCCCCCCCCCCCAAACACCCGGACCGACCCCCCCCCCCCCCCCCCCCAAACACCCGGACCGACCCCCCCCCCCCCCCCAAACACCCGGACCGACCCCCCCCCCCCCCCCCCCCCAAACACCCGGACCGACCCCCCCCCCCCCCCCCCCCCCAAACACCCGGACCGACCCCCCCCCCCCCCCCCCCCCAAACACCCGGACCGACCCCCCCCCCCCCCCCCCCCAAACACCCGGACCGACCCCCCCCCCCCCCCCCCCCCCAAACACCCGGACCGACCCCCCCCCCCCCCCCCCCCCCAAACACCCGGACCGACCCCCCCCCCCCCCCCCCCCCCCAAACACCCGGACCGACCCCCCCCCCCCCCCCCCCCCAAACACCCGGACCGACCCCCCCCCCCCCCCCCCCCCAAACACCCGGACCGACCCCCCCCCCCCCCCCCCCCCCAAACACCCGGACCGACCCCCCCCCCCCCCCCCCCCCCAAACACCCGGACCGACCCCCCCCCCCCCCCCCCCCAAACACCCGGACCGACCCCCCCCCCCCCCCCCCCCAAACACCCGGACCGACCCCCCCCCCCCCCCCCCCCAAACACCCGGACCGACCCCCCCCCCCCCCCCCCAAACACCCGGACCGACCCCCCCCCCCCCCCCCCCCCAAACACCCGGACCGACCCCCCCCCCCCCCCCCCCCAAACACCCGGACCGACCCCCCCCCCCCCCCCCCCCAAACACCCGGACCGACCCCCCCCCCCCCCCCCCAAACACCCGGACCGACCCCCCCCCCCCCCCCCCCAAACACCCGGACCGACCCCCCCCCCCCCCCCCCCCAAACACCCGGACCGACCCCCCCCCCCAAACACCCGGACCGACCCCCCCCCCCCCCCCCCCCAACACCCGGACCGACCCCCCCCCCCCCCCCCCAAAACACCCGGACCGACCCGACCCTAAACCGGACAAACTAACCCGCACCGTCCCGGCGCCCGCTCATGGCAGCTGCTGGGGGGGGGGCGGTTTTTCGGTGGAGCCAAATTTCGCGCCGTTTTACAGCGCATGCGCATGAAGACGAGACCAGCTTCTGGAGGCGAGGTCAGGTCTGAAGGGGGAGGGATCGGGTTCCAGGGGGCGGGGTCAGGTTTCAGGGGGCGGGGCCAGGTTCCAGGGGGCGGGGCCAGGTTTCAAGGGCCGGGTCAGGTTCCAGGGGGCGGGGTCAGGTTCCAGGGGGCGGGGTCAGGTTCCAAGGGGCGGGGTCAGGTTCCAAGGGGCGGTGTCAGGTCTGAAGGGGGAGGAATCAGGATCCAGGGGGCGGGATCAGGTTCCAGGGGGCAGGGTCAGGGTCTAGGGGGCGGGGTCAGGGTCTAGGGGGCGGGGTCAGGTTCCAGGGGGCAGGGGCAGGTTCCAGGGGGCGGGGTCAGGTTCCAGGGGGCGGGGTCAGGTTCCAGGGGGCGGGGTCAGGTTCCAGGGGGCGGGGTCAGGTTCCAGGGGGCGGGGTCAGGTTCCAGGGGGGCGGGGTCAGGTTCCGGGGGCAGGGCCAGGTTCCAAGGGGCAGGGTCAGGTTTGAAGGGGAGGGATCAGGTTCCAGGGGGCGGGGTCAGGTTTCAGGGATGGGGTCAGGTTCCAGGGGGCAGGGTCATGTTTGAAGGGGAGGGGTCAGGTTTGAAGGGGAGGGGTCAGGTTCCAGGTGGCGAGGTCAGGTTTCAGGGGTGGGGTCAGGTTTGAAGGGGAGGGGTCATGTTTGAAGGGGGAAGGGTCAGGTTCCAGGGGGTGGGGTCAGGTTTCTGGGGCAGGGTCAGGTTTCAGGGACGGGGTCAGGTTCCAGGGGGCGGGGTCATGTTTGAAGGGGAGGGGTCAGGTTTGAAGGGGGAAGGGTCAGGTTCCAGGGGGCGGGGTCAGGTTTCTGGGGCAGGGTCAGGTTTCAGGGGTGGGGTCAGGTTCCGGGAGATGGGGCGAACGGCCCGAGTCTGGGTCACCCTGACCGACACCCCGGGGACTGCAGTGGTCAAGGCGGCAGTTCATCACCTGCTGAAGGGCAACTAGGGATGGGCAATAATTGCTGACCTGGCCAAAGATGCCCACATCCCGGGAATGCCCCCTGGAAAGGACCCGTGAAACCCCACATGAAGCGGGACCATTGTCGACCCAGTCATTCCCATGGATGAAGTGGAGCTGCCGAGGGGCAGCCCCTGGTGCTCCTGGCACCAGGTGCAGTTTTCCAACTTCTTGATCTCCATGGCTGGGCCACCACACGTAGTACCGGGCCAACATTTTCATTTTGGAGACACCTGGGTGTCCGCTGTGAAGGTCCTGCAATATCGCTCCCTGGCCATATTTGAGGATGTCCACCCAGGAATCCCACAGGATATTGTCCACCACACGGAGTTCCACTACTTTTGTGGTAAAAACCCTCAGGTCCTCTTGGAGGGCTAGGTGCTGGGTCCTGTCCGCACGATGTGGTGGAGCCTGCCACCAGCGAGTCCCCCTGTGTCGAAGCCTTTGAGCCACTGTTACCGCTCATAAGTCCAAGGTTGCAGGGCAGCACGGTGGCACAGTGAGTAGCACTGCTGCCTCACGGCACCGAGGTCCCAGGTTCGATCCCAGCTCTGGGTCACTGTCCATGTGGAGTTTGTACATTCTCCTCATGCTTGCATGGGTTTCGCCCCCACAACACAGAGATGTGCAGGCTAGGAAATTGGCCACGCTAAATTGCCCCTCAATTGGCAAAAAATTAGATACTTTAAATTTAAAAAAAAGAAAAAAAAGAAGTCCAAGGTTGCAACTACCTCGTCAGATTCCTCTGGCGTTGCGCAGTGGGAGGCGGCTGAGAGCGTCCGCGTGGGGAATCTTCGTCCCAGCGCAATGTTCCAAAATATACTCATACGCCACCAGGAGAGCCCCAACGCTGAACGTGGGCAGAAACCACCAGAATTGTCCTGTCTTCGAATAAACCCACAAGCGGTTTATGGTCAGTATAAGCCGTGAACGCATGGCCGTCGAATGCCGAACTTTTCTATTTGGGCGAAATTTTGCTTTGCCGCGTACAAGGTGCGTGAAGCGAACGTAATGGGTCACGCAGATGATTCCCAACTTCTCCAAGCGGTCCAGTTCGGTGTCTACCATCGGCTTCAAAGTGTAAGGAATGGGTCGGGCCCAGAAATAACGTAGTTGAGCCTCCGGGTCCACTGATATCCTAGTGGAGGCCCCCCCGGATGGTACCGTGGCCCTCCTGGGACACCTCTGGGAAAAGTGCCAACACCACATCTGGTCCATTCGGCATACTCGCTGCCAGTCCAAACGGAGGCGTTTTTACAAGTCACGCTCCAGCAAATTAGGACCGGAACCTTTCACCAACACCACTGGCAGATTCACCGACTGGGATTCGCATTCCACGGGAACTTCCGATGTGCCTGCGATCTCTGTATATATTGAAGTGCTGGGTGTCGGTATCTTTCAACGCTAAGGCGTTTATCCTGGAGCAAGTTTTGTCGTATGTGCAGCGGCTGATCAGAGATTTACGGGATGTGGGTGTTGCTGGTTAGGCCAGCATTTATTTCCCATCCCGAGTTGCCCTTCAGAAGGTAGTGGTGAGCTGCCTTCTTGAACAGTCCATGTGGTGTAGGTACACCCACTATGCTATTAGGGAGGGAGTTCCAGGATGTTGCCCCAGCGACAGTGAAGGAACGACGATATATTTCCAAGTCAGGGTGGTGAGTGAGTTGGAGGGGAACCTCCAGGTGGTGGGGTTCCCAGATATTTGCTACTCTTGTCCTACTAGATGGTAGTGGTTGTGGGTTTGGAAGGTGCAGTATACGGAACCTTGGTGAGTTACTGCAGTGCATCTTGTAGATGGTACACACGGCTGCCACTGTCGTCAGTGGTGGAGGGTTTGAATGTTTGTGGAAGGGGAAGCAATCAAGCGGCCCAGTTTCTATCAAAGCTAGTCCGACTTGCCTGCATTTGGCCTATATCCCTCTGTACCCACCATGTAACTGTCAAACTGCTTTTTAAAAAATTTAGAGTACACAATTATTTTTTTCCAATTAAGGGGCAATTTTAGCATGACCAATCCACCTAACCTGCACATCTGTGGGTTGTGGAGGTGAAACACTTGCAGACATGGGGAGAATGTGCAAAACTCTCCATGGACAGTGACCCAGGGCCGGGATTCAAACCCGGGTCCTCAGCACCGCAGTCCCAGTGCTAACCACTGTGCCACCTGCCACCCTTACATTTCTCCAAATTAAACTCCATCTGCCATTCATTGGCCCACTGGCCCAATTGGTCAAGATCCTTGTAATCTTGCATAACATTCTTCACTATCCACTATGCCACCAATCTTGGGGTCATCCGGAAACTTACTAACCATGCCTCCTACATTCTCATCCAAATCATTATATGTAACAAATAACAGTGGACCCAGCACTGAGCCCTGTGGCACTCCGCTGGTCACAGGCCTCCAGTTTGAAAAGCAACCCTCCACAACTACCTTTTGGCTTCGGTCGCCAAGCCAATTTTGTATCCAATTGGCTACCTTGCCCTGGATTCCGTGAGATTTAACCTTTTGCAACAACCTACCATACGGTATCTTATCAAAGGCCTGGCTAAAGTCCATGTAGACAACGTCGACTGCGCTGCCCTCATCTACCTTCTTGGTTACCCCTTTAAAAAAATCAATCAAATTGGTGAGACATGACTTTCCCCTTACAAAGCTATGCTGACTTTCCCTAATTAGCCCATGCCTGTGGATCCTGTCCCTCAGAATGCCTTCTAACAATTTACCCACTACCGAAGTAAGGCTAACCGGTCTGTGGTTCCCAGGCTTATCCCGACAGCCCTTTTTGAACAAGGGCACAACATTTGCTACCCTCCAAACTTCAGGCACTTCTCTTATGGCTGTCGATGATTCAAATATCTCAGCTTGGGGGCCGGCAATTTCCGCCCATCGTAGAGCTCGCAACTCTAGCTGCCGATATGGACCCCAGCACTTCCGGGTCAGAAGCCGCGTATGCGCATGGCAGTGGCCATGCCGTGCCCCATAGCGGACTCAGCCCACAGACCTGGACCGGCAAAGTAGTGCCCCACATCGGCCGTTCGCACCCACATTGTTCCCAGCCCCGAATGAAGCCCCCCTCCCCCCCAATCGGCCCTCCCCCGACTGTGGCGGCCCCGGACTGAGTCTGCAGCCGCCTCGCGAGGTTCCCGTACACCTGGGATCATGTTAGAACCACGCCGCCATTTGACGGGTCAGGGACGGAGTACCGTGGGGCGGGCCTCAGCCTTGAGGCGGTGGATATTCGGCACGGCGTACTCGTTGAATTTGGTACCATCTTTAACTTCTTTAGTTAGTCATGGACGGTGTGTCTTTCCCGGAGACTCTCTCACTGGAATGTTTCTTGTGTGGAGTATTCTGAAATATATATTAAAATTTCTGACCTATCCCTTAATTTAATCTCCCAGTTCACTTTAACCAGATGTCTTTTTGCAAATATTTTTGAGGCATTTTCAATTGTTACAAAAACACAGTACTAATAACCGTCACTCCCAAACCAAACTCCAAATACAAAAAGGAACCCCTATATTCCAGCCCACATCATGTCCCTTTTTCTAACCCTCCTTCACTCAAACCCACCTCCTGTAACTCCCCCCCCCCCCCCCCCCCCGCTCACTCTTACCATTCCTGAAAAAAGTTGGATGAAGAATCTCTACCGAGAGAACACCTCCTCCTCTGAACCCCGATAGCAAACTTATCTTCTCCAAGTGCTGAAATTCCACCAGATCATTCACCCAGCCCACCACTAGGCGGCTCCAAATCCCGCCACCCTAACAATATCCACCTCCAGGCTGTCAGGGAGGTCTGATTTTCTCCTGATTTCTGCTGATCTGGTGTTAAAAACTGGAGCAGATATAACTGAAGGTGTTTCGTGTCGGTGGGCATAAGTAAATTATAAAATCTACCAGTAACTGTCCCGGTCAAATATTTTCATCTGGCGAATGTGAATGCTGTTCTGATTTTGCTGATTTATGGATCAATAATGCTTTCATTCTAATCATAACCCAAAAAATTTGTACATCTGATAATAAATGTTCTTTAATATTCATTTATGGGGATTGTGCACATTCCTGGCTAGGCCAGTTATTAATTATTAACTTATTGCCTGTCCCTAATTGCCTTTGAGAAGGTGGTGTTAATTATATTCTTCAACCACTGTGGTTTCTGTGGTACAGGTGTACTCACAGTGCTGTTAGGGAGGATTTTCACCCAGCAATAGTGAAGTCACAACAATATATTTCCAAGTCAAGCCTTCTTCAAAAGGTGGAGGCAGGACTGGGGTGGGGGGGGGGGGGACGCTGACAGTCAGGGATCTGTACACTGAACGAGCTGAGAGAGATTCCAACTAACAGGTGGCAAAAAATTTGGGTACCTGCAGCATAAAAACTTTCTGCAAAAAGAAACAAGGATGCACCCACGACAGTCACTATGAGAGGAATTGCTGGAGTCAGACATTTTAGGCAAAGGGAACTTGTTATAACCTGCCTAATTACTACTGGCTGGGGACAAATGGAAATCCCACAATCCTTAGTGAGTATGAGCTTCTCCAATGAGGGGGATGGAGAAATCATTAGCAGTCATCTGCATAAATAGAGCTGGCCAGCGTGGAACCAGCTAGAGAGGAGTGAGCAGTGGTGGAGTACTGCTGCTGTTGTACATATGTAATTGTAAATAAAGTTATTTATTTCGATTCTACAAACTCGTGCTGGATTCGTCGTGGCCCTCACAAAAGAACTGTAGCGACATGTACAGAGGACTGATAGGGACGGCCGACACCCAACTGGACATAGAAAATACAGCACAGAACAGGCCCTTCGGCCCACGATGTTGTGCCGAACCTTTGTCCTAGATTAATCATAGATTATCATTGAATTTACAGTGCAGAAGGAGGCCATTCGGCCCTTTGAGTCTGCACCGGCTCTTGGAAAGAGCACCCTACCCAAACTCAACACCTCCACCCAACACCAAGGGCAATTTGGACATTAAGGGCAATTTATCATTGGCCAATTCACCTAACCCGCACATCTTTGGATTGTGGGAGGAAACCCACGCACACACGGGGAGGACGTGCAGACTCCGCACAGACAGTGACCCAAGCCGGAATCGAACCTGGGACCCTGGAGCTGTGAAGCAATTGTGCTATCCACAATGCTACCGTGCTGCCCTTGAGAACAAATAAATCTACACTATATCATTTAACCGTAATCCATGTACCTATCCAATAGCTGCTTGAAGGTCCCTAATGTTTCCGACTCAACTACTTCCACAGGCAGTGCATTCCATGCCCCCACTACTCTCTGGGTAAAGAACCTACCTCTGATATGCCTCCTATATCTTCCACCTATCACCTTAAATTTATGTCCCCTTGTAATGGTTTGTTCCACCCGGGGAAAAAGTCTCTGACTGTCTACTCTATCTATTCCCTGATCATCTTATAAACCTCTATCAAGTCGCCCCTCATCCTTCTCCGTTCTAATGAGAAAGGGCCTAGCACCCTTAACCTTTCCTCGTAAGACCTACTCTCCATTTCAGGCAACATCCTGGTAAATCTTCTTTGCACCTTTTCCAAAGCTTCCACATCCTTCCTAAAATGAGGCGACCAGAACTGTACACAGTACTCCAAATGTGGCCTTACCAAAGTTTTGTACAGCTGCATCATCACCTCACGGCTCTTAAATTCAATCCCTCTGTTAATGAACGCGAGCACACCATAGGCCTTCTTCACAGCTCTATCCACTTGAGTGGCAACTTTCAAAGATGTATGAACATAGACCCCAAGATCTCTGCTCTTGACGAGATAAGGGGGAAGTGGAAGGAGGACCTGGGGTTCTAAATAGGATGGGGATTTTGAGGCAAAACACTGCACAGGGTCAACTCCACCTCCACATGCATAAGGCTTAGCCTGACGCAGGCTAAAAGTGGTACACAGAGCCCACTTGACCAGAACCTGAATGAGCAGGCTCTTCCCAGAGGGGGAGGACAGGTGAGAATGGTGCCAAGGACGCCCGGCCAACCACGTCCACATGTTCTGGTCTTGCCACAGACTGGCTGGGTCCTGGACAGCCTTCTTCGAGGCAATGGCCAAAGTGGTGGGGATGAGGATGGAGCTATGTCCAAAAGTGGCAGTGTTTGGGGTATCAGAACAGCCAGACCTCTTCATTGGGAGGAGGGCCGATGCCCTTGCCTTCCTGATCGCCCGCAGAAGAATCCTGCTCGGCTGGTGGTCAGCAGTGTGCCTAAATCTGCAGACTAGCTGTCCGACCTGTCGGAATTTCTTCAAATGGAGAAAATCAAATTCGCCATCCGTGGGTCGGAAGGCTTCCTCAGAACGTGGGAGCCATTCACCCGACTGTTCCGGGACCTGTTTGTGGCCAACAGCTAAGTAGCCAAGAACAAAGGGAGAGTTGACATGACACAGAAGGGAAGAAAGTGTGTGTGTGTGTGGGGGTCCGGGGAAGTTCAACCAAACCCAACAAGAGAACCAGGGGGGTGGTGGCGAGGGCAAAAGCAACAATGGGAATCGGGGGAGAAAAGAGAGGGGAAAACAGGCGAGGGATACACAGGCGACCACAGCAAACGCTGCAAGGAAAAGACAAAAGAACGGAAAGAGACTGTGAAAAATCCATGTAAATAGTTAAAACGGAGCTTGATGTAAATAACTTTGAGGGTACAGCCAAGGTGCTCCCTTGCAAAATTCTCATGGTTCTAATTGTCTCTATATTTGTTATGTATACCAAAAAACCTAATAAAAACATTTTAAAAATGTATATATATATTTCCAAGTCAGGATGGTGAGTGGCTTGGAGGGAATCTTCCAGTTGGTGACGTCTCCATGTATCTTTTGCTCTTGTAGTTCTAGATATTGCAGTCGCAAGTTTTGAAGATGCTGTCTGAGGAGCCTTGGTGAGTTCCTGCAGTGTGTGTTGTGGATAGTGCACACGGCTGCCTCTGTACCTCGATGTTGGGGACTCCCAGGGCAATGCTCTTCTGACCATATACCAGTTTTCTTAAAAACATTATTAAAATAATAAAAATAAATAGAATAAAATAAGTTTAAATGCCATTATTTAAAAAAAAATGTATTTTATAAAAACATGTATCAAAACAAGTTACAGTAAATAAACACTCCAGCAATCAACTGTAGTCTGTAGATTTTCCCCCTTTTTCACCCCCTCCCCTCCCACCCCCAGCGACAAACAGCTCCTCAAACAGGGTCACAAACATCCCCACATTTTCTCAAACCCCCCTGCAGAGCGCCTTAACTCATACATTTATCTTCTCTAACTGCAGGATGTCGTACAGGTCACCCAACCAAGCCGCTACCCCCGGTGGCGATGCCGACCGCCACTCCAGTAAAGTTTGCCGCCGTGCAATCAGAGAGGCGAAGGCCACAACATCGGCCTTCCTCCTCTCCATGAGCTCCGGCTTCTTTGAAACCCCAAATATCTCCACCAAAGGGTCCGGGTCCACCTCCACTATCCTGACTGAGACCGCGAGCACTCCTGCCCAGAATCTCAAGACAAAGGAGCAGAAATAGGCCGCTCAGTCATCATCTTAGAATAAGAGGTCGCAAATTTAAAACAGATTTGAGGAGAAACTACTTCTGCCAAAGGGTTGTGAATCTGTGGAATTTACTACCCCAGTGTGTGGTGGATTCAGGGACAATGAGTAAATTTGAGGGGTTAGACAGATTTTTAATTGGTAATGGGTTGAAGGGTTATAGAGAACGGGCAGGTCAGTGGAGTTGAGGCCAGGATGGGATCATCCATGATCACACTGAGGGGGTTAGGCTCGGGAGGCTGAATTGCCGACTCCCGCTCCTGGGTCATGTGTTCTAGGGGGGAAATGCTCTGGCTGATTTCACAATCCAGCTCTTGGTCTGTAGCGTCGTTGGTACCAGATGAGGAACATTTCAGCCATGATAGAATGGTGGAGCAGACTTGATGGGCCGAATGGCCTAATTCTGCTCCTACATATTATGAATATATATAGGGATGACAGTTGATAGGCAATGGTAAATATTCAGGAGCGCAAGGGGGAACTGCAACAATTGTTTATTTCTGTCTGACACAAAAGTAAAACTGGAAAGGTGGCCAATCCATGGCTCACAAGAAAAATTAGAGATAGTATTCGACCCAAGGAAGAAGCATACAAAATTATCCAAGAAAAATAATAGTTCTGAGGATTGGGAGCAGTTTAGAATTCAGCAAAGAAGGACCAAGGGATTGATTAAGAAGGGGAAAATAGAGTTTGAAAGTAAGCTTGCAGGGAACATAAAAACTGACTGTAAAAGTTTTTATAGGTACATGAAGAGAAAAAGATTGGTGAAGACAAATGTAGGTCTCTTACAGACAGAAACAGGGGAATGTATAATGGGACAAAGAAATGGCTGAGCAACTAAACACATATCTTGGTTCTGTCTTCACAAATGAGAGGACAAATCAGACAACAGAAATATTGGGAGATGCTGGGATTAGCGCGAGGGAGGAAGTGAAGGAGATTAATATTAGTAGAGAAATGGCATTGGGGAAATTGATGGGATCGAAGGCTGATAAATTCCCAGGGCCTGATAATCTACATCCCAGAGTACTTAAGGAAGTGTCTCTAGAAAAACTGGATGCATTGTTGGTCATCTTCCAGGATTCTATAGACTGGAACAGTTCCTGCAGATTGGAGGGTGGCTAATGTAACTCCACTATTTATAAAGGGAGGTGGAGAGAAAAGAAGGAATTATAGACCAGTAAGCCTGACGTTGGTAGTGAGGAAAATTCTAGAATCCATTATCAAAGTTTTATACCAGGGCACTTAGAAAACAGTGGCAGGATCGGACAGAGTCAGCATGGATTTATGAAGGGGAAATCATGTTGATAAATCTACTGGAATTCTTCGAGGATGTAACTTGTAGGGTTGATGAGGGGGACACAGTAGATGTGGTATATTTGGACTTTCAGAAGGCTTTCTACAAAGTCCTACATCAGAGAATAGCGTTTAAAATTAAAGCGCATGGGATTGGGGTGGGGGGGGGGTGGGTAGTGCATTGAGACAGATAGAAAACTGGTTGGTAGACAGGAAACAAAGGGTAGGAATTAATAATAATCTTTATTGTCACAAGTAGGCTTACATTAACAATGCCATGAAGTTACTGTGAAAAGCCCCTAGTCGCCACACTCCGGCACCTGTTCGTGTACACAGGGGCAGAATTCAGAATGTCCAAATTACCTAACAGCACGTCTTTCGGGCCTGGTGGGGGGAAACCAGAGCACCCGGAGGAAACCCACGCAGACACGGGGCGAACATGCAGACTCCGCACGGACAGTGATCCAAGTCGGAAATTGAATCTGGGACCCTGGTGCTGTGAAGCAATAGTGCTAACCATTGTGCTACCGTGCCGCCAATTAATGGGTATTTGTTAAATTGGCAGGCAGTGACTATTGGGGTACCTAGGGGATCGGTGCTAGGAGCCCAGCTATTCACAATATAGATTATGATATGAGGAAACAAAATGGAATATCTCCAAATTTGCAGATGACACTAAGTTGGGTGGGAGGGTGAGCTGTGAGGATGCAGAGATCCTTCAGTGTGATTTGGACAAGTTGAGCGAGTGGGACAATGAATGGCAAATGAAGCATAATTTGGATAAATGAGAGGTTATCACTTTGGAATGAAGACCGTGCTAGCACCATTCTAAAGATTAACCAACAAGGTCATTTCTGGACTAAACAATTGTGCCGTGTACATTGACGATTTGGTGGTGTTCAGTCAAACATGGAAGGAGCATTTGGAAAATTTGAAGGAATTGTTCGATTGACTGCAGGAGGCAGGGCTGGTGGTAAATTTGGCTAAAAGTGAATTTGCAAAAGCTCAAGTCACATTCTTTGGCCATGCAATTAGACATGGTTAGATGGCCCCACAGTATGTGTAAATAAAAGCTATTGGGGAGTTCCCAATACCATCAACGAGGACAGAGGTTCTGGGATTCTGGGTATGTGGGGTTCCTACCGGAAATACGTGTCAAATTTCAGCAGCGTGGTCGCTCCACTAACTGAACTTCTGAAAAAGCACAGGACATTTCAGTGGACGTAGGAATGTCAAGGGACATGATAGTCTGAAAACTTAGCCACTGCACCAGTGTTGATGACACCTAATTATGTCAAGCAATTTAAGGTGACAATTGATGCGAGTGATGTGGGTGTTGGTGCTGTACTGTTACAGCAAGACGATGAAAGATTCAAATGCCTGCTTATTTTTATTATTAAAAAGGAATATTCGACCATCGAGAAGACATTGAGCTAGGTATTGGCGCTATAACATTTTGACATTTATGTTAACAATTGATCGGAGACAATTGTATATACAGACCATAATCCATTAAAGTTATTTGAAAGCTTTCAGGATCGAAATGTAAGACTGTTCAGGTGGAGCTTGTTGTTACAACGATGTAACTTAAAAATGATACATGTAGCAGGAGCAGAGAGAGAAAATGTGATTGCCAATGCTTTATCACGACTTTGAAATGTGAGAGGACTGGAATTTTCAAAGGTGGAAAAGGAAGACGGAAATGGACTGTACTCGTGTTTACGTTTGCATGCTTAAAATGTAATACATGTATCTTATAGAATATTAGTTGTATTTAATAACAAGAAATGTTAGAGTTAAAAAGCTTTGGAAAAATGAAGCCATCTTTTTATATTGTTTCGGGGTGGGTGTGATGAATGTAGACATTTCAGATATATAAGTATTTGGTGAAGGGTTAAAAGCCTGTGTTAGAGTGCGTTTGACTGCTGCAGTCTTGCTTTTACAAGAATCTTGGTTTGAAAGTCAACAAAGCTTTTAGTAGTCTGAGGTGCAATTAGCGATCGTAAAAGCTCCAGCTGATGCAATTTTGTTTTGATTAAGAGGATTTCCTGGGGAGTTAATTAGTTTTCAGCTTGGTGAGGTCATTGCTGGGTGCAGCTAAGGTATCAGGCTTTTTGAGAAGCATTTTTCAGTTGAGTTCTGATCTGACTGAAGCTGAGACCAAGTAAGGCAGTTTATTCTCATTGCAAGTTAGTTAAAAAGATGAACTATTTAAAGCACTGAGAACAAGGGGGAGCTGAAACAAGCCAGTTGAAAACAGCTTTTGAAGACATTCAGCCAGAGTTTCTGCAGGAGTTCAGACCGGTGTCACTTGTATTCTGTGAAGTAGTATAAAGGGATCTCTTCCTCAAAGAATATCTCTGTAAAACAAGTATTCTTCTGTGCTATCGGTATTTAAGGCGGATTGAGAGCTGAGATGGTATATTTTCCTGTAGTTTAAGTGGGAATAAAGATAGCAAGTAAGGGTATTGTACTCACTGCATTGAGTAGTATTGTTTAAGGAGTAATTGTAGGCTATTTTCAGGTGAAATGTTAAAGATTTTAATACTGTGTTAGTAACAAAGTTTTCTTTTAAAATACCATATCCCTATTTCTTTGAATCACTCCTGGAGCGAAGTATCCTTTCCTCACAGTTTTACAAAATTAAAATTAAAGTATTGGGGTTTCTGTCCAGTATCCCAGCCACTGTTAGGGTCTGGTCTGGGTTCGTAATAAGGGTTACGATGTTAGATTTGGATGAGGTAGGTGGGTGAAGGCTCAAATGAAACATGAGCAGCACATGAATCATTGGGCCTCTTTGTGTGCCCTTTATCCTGTGCATGCACTATTTACTCAGACATTACTAAAGTCTATATCAAGTTCTGCCAAGTTATTAAGTGGGATTTATTATGACAAACAGACTAAATACTATGACACCAACTACAATGAATTGTATCCTATAGTTTCCATATGGTGTCTCCATCAGGGTTTGATTTTATCCAATGTTGCAGGAAAACAACAGTCACAAGCACTTGCCTATTGTCTTTGTTGGATAATTATTTAGATAAAATAGAGTAAAAAGACAAATACAAAATCAAATGTTATAGAGATAATGAAGATCTGACAATTTAGGCAACATATGCCTGAAATGTCCTTCGAGATAATTCAGCCTGGTCAGCAGGCACACATAGATGATAGGAGCAGAAGAAGGCCTTTTGGCCCTTCGAGCCTGCTCCGCCATTTATCATGATCATGGCTGATCATCCAATCCTACTATTTGTTTCCTCTCTGCCAACCAGTGCTCTATCCACCTCAGTACACTTCCCCCAATCACATGCGCTTTAATCCTGCACAATAATCTCTTATGCGGGACTTTGTAAAATGCCTTCTGAAAGTCCAAATATGCCACATCTACTGGCTCCCCCTTGTCAACTATACTAATTACATCTTCCAAGAATTCCAACAGATTTGTCAAGCATGATTTCCCCTTCATAAATCCATGCTGACTCTGACTGATCCTGTCACTGCTTTCTAAATATTCCGCCATAAAATCCTTGATAATGGATTCAAGAATTTTCCCCACTACCAATGTTAGGTTTACTGATCTATAATTCTCTTAGCTACCCTCCAAACTGCAGCAACTTTTCCAGAGTCTATAGAATCCTGGAAGATCACCACCAATGCATCCACTATTTCCAGCACTCTGGAATGCAGATTATCAGGCGCTGGGGATTTATCCGCCTTCAAACCCATCAATTTTCCCAGCACCATTTTTCTACTAATAAAGATCTCCCTCAGTTCTTCCCTCTCACTAAACCTATCATTCTCCAACATTTCTGGTATCTGATTTTCTTTTGTGAAGACAGAACCAAAGTGTGCAGTGTAATTGGGCTTTCTGCCACACATCTGATAAAAGCTGGCCTAGGGAACATATTTTTTAACAAAGACTATTAATGCTCAAATGTCCCAAAGTTTAAAATGGCTAAAACATGGACAGTTAAATCCAGATCATTAAAAACTTTCACGAGGGAAAAAAGTCTCATTTCTTATAGTTGAAAATACTAGCATATAGCTGATAACGTTTTTAAACCTTAAAGAAGTATATCCTTAACTTCATAAGAATAACCAGTACATAACCTGTATAAACTGCTCTTTAAAGCTAAACCAAACTAAATATCAGTGCATATCAATATCAAATTCACCATTTTTCATTGCCTGGGGATAATATTTCAGGAACAATTTTTTTGCAATCGCAAAGGTATTTCCCATTGGCTTGTCTGGATATTTTACTTTGTTTACAATAAAACTTTGTTCCAATTGAAAGACAATTTGGTTGAAGTGGGCTTGATTGAAGGGAATTCTCTTCTGAAGACACTTAATAAGTGTTGACACAAAGAGATCCCAACGTAGTGCATAATAGTCATTAACCAAACCACCCCATTGCTTGTTGGCATAGTCTAAAAGATTCCCATCTGGCCCCCAAAGAGTAATTTGACTACGGGCGTTGAATTCATAGAGGTCTGCTTCTTTTTCACTCGTTGCCAAGGACCGAGCTGTTTGTAACCAGTGGCCCAATAAAAAGTGCTTGTCACTGGACAAGAGTTTGTCAAGTTCAGGTAGCAAGTCATGCACTAAGACATTTCCTGAAGTCTGCAGCCCCACAATGGAATATTTCAAGAATGCATTTTTGAGGTCTTTATAAAATTCTGATACTAGGAGCTGAACAGATTGTCTTGTCACATCGACAAGATCGTACCTGAAAGTCTCACTAGTGAACAGATCAGAAATAGCTGCTTGCATCCGTCTCCATGCTTCATAGACATCACTTTTATTATACCATAAAGAAGTATCCAATTTTAAAGATGGCTTGTGAACTAAGGGACTTCGGTTGTGGTCCTTTCGATAGACAGTATTATTGTAGACACTTTGGAATAATAGCAGCCACGCAGCGACAGCATCATCATTTGTCTTTCCATACCTTCTCTGTGCGTATGACATAACCCATTCTGTGAGGTTTAAAGGCTCCTTGCACCAGCCAATTTCATTCATTAGCTCATACACAACATCATTCTGTTCAATTCCTTCTGGTGCTATTCCTGTACCCACCATGGTAGAATTTGGAAAAAACCTTGCTTCAAAAGGCCCTTTATTTATAGTTTCTATCGTTCCATACATCCCTGTGTTACCACCAAAATTATGCAACATGCACCATATAAAAGGTTGTCCATAGAAAGACTCAGTGAAGGAATATGCTGGTCGACTGTCAGCAAATAAATCCAGAATAATCATCCTTCCCAGCGGCACTCCATGAAGCAAAGCTTTGATTTGGGTTGGCTGCCAAAACGAAGGTCTACTGACAAATAGCCATCCTTGCATAAGCCAAACTGCCAAAGGGTCCACTGTGAGAAACAAACAATGAAGTTTAAGAATGGTTACTGCAAAGGACCATTGCTCTTACATGTGAGATATATATATATTTCTCAGGTCTCCTCTGGTTCTTTTGCCATTATCTTACATAGAACATACGGTGCTGAAGGAGGCCATTCGGCCCATCAGGTCTGCACGACTCACTTAAGCCCTCACTTCCACCCTATCCCCGTAACCCTTCCTAACTTTTTTGGTCACTTAAGGGCAATTTGTCATGGCCAATCCACCTAACCTGCACATCTTTGGACTGTGGGAGGAAACCGGAGCACCCGGAGGAAACCCACGCAGACACTGGGAGGATGTGCAGACTCCGCACAGACAGTGACCCAGCCGGGAATCGAACCTGGGGCCCTGGCGTTATGAAGCCACAGTGCTAATCACTTGTGCTACCGTGCTGCTTACAACAATGTTCGGGAGCCTACAGAACACTCCCAGCAATGCAATTGCTCCTTTTTGGTTTTTAGGTTCTACCCATATGGCTTCAATTGAAGAGCCTCCTAAAATGCGTCCCTCCATGCTGCTATAATTGATTCCCTCTTTTACCTTCTTCCCTATCTTGCCTGAAGATTCTATATCCTGGAATATTGACAGCAATGTCATCATACCCCCATGTTTTAATTTGTCCTCAACTCATCTGCCTTGTTTGTCAGACTCCTTGCATTAAAATAAATACTATCCAATTTTGCCAAATTCCCTTGTGAATTAACTGGTCTTGACATTCTATGCCTTCCAGACTCACTTGGTGTCTCTTCAAATTTTGGCTGTGCATCTATGCCTGCTGTTCTCCTGTTCCTATGAAGAGAGGAGAGAATAGAAGAACAGGAGTGTCTCTGAATGGGCCCAGGGCAGTCTGAAGGGTGAGGGTGATAAGGCAGAAGATATGGTAAACGTTGGTACCAATGACATAGATAGAAAGTGGGATGAGGTCTTTCATCAAGAATTTAGGGAGTTAGGTAGCAGACTAAAAACCAGGACCTCTCGGGTTGTAAACTCTGGATTACTCCGAGTGCTAAATGTTAGCGAGTACAGAAATAGGAGAATAGCACAGATGAATGTGTGGCTTAAAAGTTGGTGCAGGAGGGAAGGTTTTAGATTCCTGGACCATTTCTGGGGAAGGTGGGATATAAACAGGACAGTCTACATCTGAACCAGAGAGCGACTTAGATCCTTGCTGGCGGGTTTGCTAATGATGTTGGGAGGAATTGAAACAAATTCAGCAGCGGGAGGGGACCCAGACTGTGAGCAGAAAAGGGACACAGCTTAACACAGAAAAGCAATCAAGTCAGAGGGAATACAGCAGTAGTACGTTTCAAGGGAGTAAGACAAGGCTGGATGGCCTAGACCTTAAAGCCAGGAGTATCACAGGTAAAATGGATGAGTTAAGGGTAAGATTGACAAGTGGAATTGTGATATAGTAGCCATCATGGAGATGTGGTTGAGGGAGGGGCAGGATTGGCAGCTCAACATCCCCGGATATAGACTCTTCAGGTGAGACAGAGGAGTGGGTAAAAGAGGAGGAGGCATTGCATTATTAGTTAAGGAGTCAGTTATTGCAGTAAGGAGAGATGAAATCTTGGCGGGGACATCAAACGAAGTTTTGTGGGTAGAGCTTAGGAACAAAAAAGGGACATCCACATTGCTAGGTGTTTATTATGGACCCCCAGATAGTCAGCGAGAAATTGAGGAGCAAATATGAGCGCAATTCGCAGAGGGGTGTAAAAATAATAGGGTATTCATATTAGGCAATTTCAACTTTCCTAACATTAATTGGGATAGTCACAGTGTTGAGGGCTAAGATGGCATTCTTAACATGTATACAGGAGAACTTTTTAGCTTAATATGTAGAGGGTCCAACAAGGGACGGTACAGTGGTCATTTCCGGTCCTATATAAACATCAAATGAAGCAGTAACCTGTACAAGAAATAAATACAAATGCTCAGGGACTAGTTGATAAAAAATTAAAATGTAAATGCAGAAAAGAAATCTTGACTATTTATCAAAGGGAAAGCTAGATGAATGGTAGCTTCCACTTGTATGAAAAAGATTGAAGATATTATTTCGAGAACCATTACCTTGTGTCATTGACTTGAAGACTGCATTGCTGGTAGTGGATAAATATTTGGGGTCTGAAGAGCTTGGGGTCATTTCATTGAATGTATCTGCACTGTATATATGGTTAGTGCCAAATTCTTTAACTAGCTCCAACAGAAACATCTTGCCTATTTTCTGGAAGAGGGAGGACTTAGAATCTAGCAAAAAGGAACATGAATAAGAACAGTTCAAATGTCCCCAGCTCCCCAGCCTGGTGATGTTTTCTTCAGGAAATAATCTGAAAAATTAAACAAAGAGCTTTAATTAAAAAATAAGCTTTTACTGTAGCTTAAAGACATTTGCTGTTAAGTGTTTATCTTCCCCATCTGGGCAGTAAGCTTGCATCGCAGATTGCCCCCTTTTGTAGATCCTGCACAATTTTCAATCAATCAATGACGCAAAGATAGATAGGAAAGTAAATTTCCTCCCACATGTCTCGTAAGACGTGCTGTTAGGTGAATTGGATATTCTGAATTCTCCCTCAGTGTACCGGAACAGGCACCACAATGTGGCGATTAGGGGATTTTCACAGCATCTTCATTGCAGTGTTAATGTAAGTCTACTTGTGACAATAAAATTATTTTAAAAAATTAAGTACCTGTTAAGTGCTGCTGCTCCCAAAATGATCAAGCTTCTGAACAATTAAATTCGCTTCTCATGTTTATTAAAGATACTGCACATTATTTTGCTGACTTGTTTTGCAATTAACAATCTCTTTGTTGCTGTTCTGTTGGCTACTGTTAAAAAAGCTATTGGTGAACATTGTGACCACTAAAGAAAGTCATGCTCAACTTTCAATATTAATTTGCCTCTGTTATCAATTGCTGAGAATTTGAAGAGGCAGTTCAGATATCCTCCTGGACATCCTCAAGAGACTGGGTCATGGTGGCCCGGCCCCAAGCAGCACCATCAGGCTTGAGGAGCATGCCCGGTTAACAGGCAATTTCAAGGGTAATGGTGATGTACCAGGGAGGAATGTGACCATTGGAGAAGCCAGCAGGTTCCTATTGCATGATTTATGTTGACTAGACTTGAAGGTTGGCTTAAAGAGCTCAAGCAAACCACTGAGAAGTCTATTGCATGCCTCTGAGACTATGTACACACTAAATAAATAACTGCATGATTCCCACGCCATCATGTCAAGGTGTCTATTTAGCCAACTCAGTGATCTGCTGGAGGACAAATTTTCGGATAGTTGACACAAAGCCCCTTTCTACTAAGGAACCCAGAACCTCCATGGCCTCTGCTAAGCACTTTCACTGCAGCACCTTGTTCCAAGGAAAGTTGCTGTGATTTCAGTGGACGGTGTGATCCCAGTCTTCAGATGCTGCATGATGTTGGGCTTCGCAGTTCACTGGCTGGAATTGACCAGGAGCGGATGCTTAGTTTCAGGCTCCATGTGAAGACATGGACAAGGCAAAAGTGGACTCCACCATAGCCCTAACCAGAACCAGTAAGCTTTCAGGCAGGTATATGGTCTGTCAAACCCATCAGCCTCCTCCTGAATAAAAGCAAATTACTGCGGATGCTGAAATCTGAAACCAAAATAGTCTGTCCTTGGCCTGCTGCAATGTTCCAGTGAAGCTCAACGCAAACTGAAGGAACAGCATCTCATCTTCCGGATAGGCACGCTACAGCCTTCCGGTCTCAACATCGAATTCAACAACTTCAGATGATTAGCTCTCCCCCACCTCGACCCCTTTGTTTTCATTGTAACTGTCTTTTACCTTTTATTTCTTTCTTCTTTTAAAAAAAAATAATTTGTATTAAAATGAGAAAGAAAAAAGAACCCAACAGGGTTAAGTACAAAACACAGTCTAAAAAAGCAACCCCCCAAACCCCTCCCCCCGTACCTAAATAATAAACACCCCCTCAGACCCTCCAGTGTAAATAACATAAACAAAAATAAAGTAAACCCCCCCCCCCCCCCCCCCCCGAGCTGCTGCTGCCATTGACCAATGTCTGTCGTTCTGCCAGGAAGTCTAAGAACGGTTGCAACCGCCTAAAGAACCCTTGTACCGACCCTCTCAAGGCGAATTTCACCCTCTCCAATTTAATGAACCCTGCCATATCGCTGATCCAGGATTCCACGCTTGGGGGCCTCGTATCTTTCCACTGAAGGAGAATCCTTCGCCGGGCTACCAGGGACGCAAAGGCCAGAATTCCAGCCTCTTTTGCCTCCTGCACTCCCGGCTCCTCTGCCACCCCAAATATTGCGAGCCCCCAGCCCGGTTTGACCCTGGATCCTACCACCCTCGACACCGTCCTCACTACGCCCTTCCAAAATTCCTCCAGCGCTGGGCATGCCCAGAACATATGGGTGTGATTTGCTGGGCTCCCTGAGCACCTAACACACCTGTCCTCACCCCCAAAGAACCTGCTCATCCTTGTCCCGGTCATGTGTGCCCTGTGCAGCACCTTAAACTGTATGAGGCTGAGCCTCGCGCACGAAGAGGGATAGTTCACCCTCCCTAGGGCATCTGCCCACGTCCCCTCTTCAATCTCCTCACCCAACTCCTCCTCCCACTTACCTTTCAACTCCACCACCGAGGCCTCCTCCTCCTCCTGCATCACCTGGTAAGTTTCCGAGATCTCCGCCCCCCCTGTACTGTGTGTGGCAGTAGCCGTGGGAATTCCACCACCTGCCGTCTGGCAAACGCCCTTACCTGTAAGTAACTGAAGGTGTTCCCCAGGGGGAGCCCATACTTCTCCTCCAGCTCACCCAAGCTCGCGAACTTCCCATCCACAATCAGGTCCCCCAACTTTCATATCCCTGCTCTGTGCCACCCCGAAAACCCTCCACCTGTTCTTCCTGGGGCGAACCGGTGGTTCCCCCGTAATGGGGTCCACACCGAGGCCCTAACTTCTCCCCTATGCCGCCTCCACTGCCCCCAAATTTTGAGGGCCGCCACCACCACCGGGCTCGTGGTATACCTCCTTGGAGGGAGCGGCAGTGGCGCCGTTGCCAGCGCCCCCAGACTCGTACCCACACAGGGCGCCGTCTCCAGCCTCTTCCATGCAGCCCCCTCCCCTCCATCACCCACTTGCGCACCATTGTCGCATTGGCGGCCCAGTAGTACCCACAGAGGTTGGGCTGCGCCAACCCCCCCTACCTTTTATTTCTTTGTCTTTTTTTAGATATATTTTTCCTCCCACTCTTTCCCACTATCTTATCCCCCCTTTCCTTACCTTTTTCTCCCCCCTCCCTTTCTCATTTTACCTCTCTTCCCTCCCATGTCTCCCTCCTCCACATCGACATCTGTCACAGCTTACCCTCTGATTTTAGTTTCTCTGCCATTTGGCCTTTCACACCTTTTATTCTCTCTTGGGACTGCCATTAGCACTCTTTCCCCTTGCTTTCTGTCGCTGTGACTCATCTTTCATTCCCTCATCCAGCAGTATAAATATCTACCACTTTCTCTGCCTTTTAGCTTTGACAAAGGGTCATCTGGACTCAAAACATGAGCGTTTTTCTCCCCCTACAGATGCTGCCAGACCTGCTGAGATTGTCCAGCATTTTCTCTTTTGGTTTCAGCCTCCTTCTGAAGTTTGGCCCTGTGAGGTCTTCATCTTACTGTCTACATCAGAACTAGTTATGCAACCTTGGAAAGCAGTGTCCCCCATTAATGTCTAGTGAGTCGCCGAGTAAAGACCTGAATTCTACCTTAGCCTCTAAGTTACATCTGATGCCAGTCGCCTCCAAGCTATTGCCTGTGACAGTCATAGTGGGTGATGCAGTGCCTTTTCGCTCCTTCGCTTGTGGGGAGGGAAGGGGGTCTTCTCTGCCTTCCAGTACAAAGTAACTTTTCATCCTCCTCATGGCAGGGTGAAGGTGGGGGAATACTCTTAGCGGTTAGGCAAGCTTGAGGAGGAAGTATTGAAACCTTTTGCCAATTACTTAGTGAAAGTTAATCCTAAGGGAGTAAAATTTATAAACCAAACACTAGAGACAACAATTTACACTTAAATATAGCACAACACGGCAATGAAGAAGAAAAGAGGGGCATGGATCCAACTTTACAGCACTGCACCTCAAATACATCAGCAAAGTATGAGGAACAAATTGAGTGAATCACAGGCATAAATTCCAGCTGGAGGCTTGACATTGTAGCCGTCACGGAGATCTGACTAGAAACTAAATATAAAGTCTACAGGAAAGATAGGGAAATTGGTAGAGGGAAGGATTAGCTTTTATGATTAAGGAAGAAATTACTCCAATGATAATAAGAGAAGATATAACAATGGGTAAAAGGGCAGTCGCTTCCCTCTGCAGTCACCTTAACGTGGGAGGTCGAGTGCCTTAATGATCCTGAGAGCAATGCTGAAAGGGACTTTGGTAGGCAGCAATGGAAAATATTGAGAGAGCATGAAAATCCATTTTACATTGATGGGAAAACAGGGTTTTATTGTCCGCTCCAGAATTCAATGGTGGCGCTTGTTTCCCAACATGCATTGTCGGGAAGGCTGTTTTAATACATTTAAATCTTATGAATACTCACTATAAAACCTGTTTGCAATTACCATCCCCACACATGGGATCAACGAGTCACATTGGTGTCTAACTAGGTCGATTTGTTTCACAACTGTATATAAGCAACATGGACTTGGCTTGATCCAACTTGGCTTGATCCAAGTTATCAATTATCTGATTGGTTACAAAATGAAAGGTACATATAAGCTGTTAGGAGTCTTAGAAAAGGGAGATCTTATAATGTAATGCTTTGCACGGAATGTGGAGAATTTGAAATTGATTGGTTTTAAAATATTGGTTGCACATGTTAACTTTATTTTTAATTTAAAAATATGAGTTTGCTAATTATATATTAATTGTGATAGCATGCTTTCAGGTAATGGGCATTTACTGGGAATTCAACTGAGCCTGTGCAAATAGACAAGATTAAATGTGGGTTTGGAAGAATATGCTTGCAACGTACAACACTAAATAAATATAAAAGTGTATAAAGATAGTCTCCAGTCTATCCTGGATTGTTATCACTAAGGAGGTAGTGATGGGCAAGCTAATGGGGCTAAAGGTAGACACGTCTCCTGGCCCTGATGGAATGCATCCCAGAGTGCTAAAAGAGATGGCTAGGGAAATTGCAAATGCACTAGTGATAATTCACCAAAATTCACTAGACTCTGGGGTGGTCCCAGCGGATTGGAAATTAGCAAACGTGACACCACTGTTTAAAAAAGGAGGTAGGCAGAAAGCGGGTAATTATAGGCCAGTGAGCTTAACTTCGGGAGTAGGGAAGATGCTGGAATCTATCATCAAGGAAGAAATAACGAGGCATCTGGATGGAAATTGTCCCATTGGGCAGACGCAGTATGGGTTCATAAAGGGCAGGTCGTGCCTAACTAATTTAGTGGAATTTTCTGAGGACATTGCCAGTGCGGTAGATAACGGAGCGGGAGACAATGGATGTGGTATATCGGGATTTCCAGAAAGCCTTTGACAAGGTGCCACACAAAAGGTTGCTGCATAAGATAAAGATGCATGGCATTAAGGGTAAAGTAGTAGCATGGATAGAGGATTGGTTAATTAATAGAAAGCAAAGAGTGGGGATTAATGGGTGTTTCTCTGGTTGACAATCAGTAGCTAGTGGTGTCCCTCAGGGATCAATGTTGGGACCACAATTGTTCACAATTTACATAGATGATTTAGAGTTGGGGACCAAGGGCAATGTGTCCAAGTTTGCAGACGACACTAAGATGAGTGGTAAAGCAAAAAGTGCAGAGGATACTGGAAGTCTGCAGAGGGATTTAGATAGGCTAAGTGAATGGGCTAGGGTCTGGCAGATGGAATACAATGTTGACAAATGTGAGGTTATCCATTTTGGTAGGAATAACAGCAAAAGTGATTATTATTTAAATGATAAAACATTAAAATATGCTGCTGAGCAGAGACCTGGGTGTGCTAGTGCATGAGTCGCAAAAAGTTGGTTTACAGGTGCAACAGGTGATTAAGAAGGCGAATGGAATTTTGTCCTTCATTGCTGGTGGATGGAGTTTAAGACTAGGGAGGTTATGCTGCAATTGTGTAAGGTGTTAGTGAGGCCACACCTGGAGTTGTGTTCAGTTTTGGTCTCCTTACCTGAGAAAGGACATACTGGCACTGGAGGGTGTGCAGAGGAGATTCACTAGGTTAATCCCAGAGCTGAAGGGGTTGGATTACGAGGAGAGGTTGAGTAGACTGGAACTGTACTCATTGGAATTTAGAAGGATGAGTGGGGGATCTTATAGAAACATATAAAATTAAGAAGGGAATAGGTAGGATAGATGCTGGCCGGTTTTTTCCACTGGCGGGTGAAAGCAGAACTAGGGGGCATAGCTTCATAATAAGGTAGATTTAGGACTGAGTTTAGGAGGAACTTCTTCACCCAAAGGGTTGTGAATCTATGGAATTCCCTGCCCAGTGAAGCAGTAGAGGCTCCTTCATGAAATGTTTTTAAGATAAAGATAAATCATTTTTTGAAGAATAAAGGGATTAAGGGTTATGGTGTTCGGGCCGGAAAGTGGAGCTGAGTCCACAAAAGATCAGCCATGATCTCATTGAATGGCGGAGCAGGCTCGAGGGGCCAGCTGGCCTACTCCTGCTCCTAGTTTTTATGTTATGTTCTTTGCCAACTGGCCTGGAATAGAGGAAACAAGAACTCCAAAACATTTAGCATTGCAATAAGCATATTTACAATGATTTTCTTCGTATATTCCAGGTACAGATGTTTATTCAAAATCATAGGAAATCATTTCAATGCAATAAGCATAATCTATTTTAAGAATAGGAATTGTAGTGAGTACCTTCTGATGGCACCAGGTACAAATCCGGCAAAGGCAGGAAGGATTGGCAACATACCCAAAGATCTCATCCGCTGAAGAATCTGATGCTACATGTTGGAATAAACAAACACTCAATTAACAAGAGAACAGAATTCTGCTCCAACAGCAATTATTTGTTCAAACTTAACAAAGAGACTTCATTAGGTCATTAACAATCCATTTGTTTTGTAACCAGTGTGATTTACATGGAGGATACATGTAACCTTAAAGTTAATCCACCAATCAAAGCAGGCATTTTGCGTTTATTGCAGGCACAGCATGGACGACTTCTCTTGTATGATCCCAACGCTTGGGGTAAATTCTTTTGTAATTTCTCATTGGAAAAATTGTAAGACTTTGTTTTTGTTGCCTTCAGGCTTACTCAGTCGGTTAAACTGTCTAAATATTCACTATAAAATAATAGAATTACATGAGGGTTATTGAAAAATACACAGGGCATTTTAATACTTGTGTTCATGGGAGCATCTTTGTGGGTATGAGTGTAAAAGATACCATGGCCATGTTATGATGCCAGTTGATGTTATAACTGGGTGGGACAATCCAAAAATGGAACCCTGGCTCAAATGTTCATAAGTTTTACTTTTGTTTTAGAAAACATGGAGGAACAGAGTCACCGGACTGTCATTCAACTTTCAACAACAAAAAAACATTTATTACATAGAACAAAGAACATAGAAAATATAGCACAGAACAGGCCCTTCGGCCCACGATGTTGTGCCGAACCTTTGTCCTAGATTAATCATAGATTATCATTGAATTTACAGTGCAGAAGGAGGCCATTCGGCCCTTTGAGTCTGCACCAGCTCTTGGAAAGAGCACCCTACCCAAACTCAACACCTCCACCCAACACCAAGGGCAATTTGGACATTAAGGGCAATTTATCATTGGCCAATTCACCTAACCCGCACATCTTTGGACTGTGGGAGGAAACCGGAGCACCCGGAGGAAACCCACGCAGACACGGGGAGGACGTGCAGACTCCGCACAGACAATGACCCAAGCCGGAATCGAACCTGGGACCATGGATCTGTGAAGCAATTGTGCTATCCACAATGCTACCGTGCTGCCCTTAAGAACAAATAAATCTACACTATATCATTTTCCCGTAATCCATGTACCTATCCAACAGCTGCTTGAAGGTCCCTAATGTTTCCGACTCAACTACTTCCACAGGCAGTGCATTCCATGCCCTCACTACTCTCTGGGTAAAGAACCTACCTCTGATATCCCTCCTATATCTTCCACCTTTCACCTTAAATTTATGTCCCCTTGTAATGGTGTGTTCCACCTGGGGAAAAAGTCTCTGACTGTCTACTCTATCTATTCCCCTGATCATCTTATAAACCTCTATCAAGTCGCCCCTCATCCTTCTCCGCTCTAATGAGAAAAGGCCTAGCACCCTCAACCTTTCCTCATAAGACCTTCTCTCCATTCCAGGCAACATCCTGGTAAATCTTCTTTGCACCTTTTCCAGAGCTTCCACATCCTTCCTAAAATGAGGCGACCAGAACTGTACACAGTACTCCAAATGTGGCCTTACCAAAGTTTTGTACAGCTGCATCATCACCTCACGGCTCTTAAATTCAATCCCTCTGTTAATGAACGCGAGCACACCATAGGCCTTCTTCACAGCTCTATCCACTTGAGTGGCAACTTTCAAAGATGTATGAACATAGACCCCAAGGTCTCTCTGCTCCTCCACAATGCCAAGAACTCTACCGTTAACCCTGTATTCCGCATTCATATTTGTCCTTCCAAAATGGACAACCTCACACTTTTCAGGGTTAAACTCCATCTGCCACTTCTCAGCCCAGCTCTGCATCCTATCTATGTCTCTTTGCAGCCGACAACAGCCCTCCTTACTATCCACAACTCCACCAATCTTCGTATCGTCTGCAAATTTACTGACCCACCCTTCAACTCCCTCATCCAAGTCATTAATGAAAATCACAAACAGCAGAGGACCCAGAACTGATCCCTGCGGTACACCACTGGTAACGGGGATCCAGGCTGAATATTTGCCATCCACCACCACTCTCTGACTTCTATTGGTTAGCCAGTTCGTTATCCAACTGGCCAAATTTCCCACTATCCCATGCCTCCTTACTTTGTGCAGAAGCCTACCATGGGGAACTTTATCAAATGCCTTACTAAAATCCATGTACACTACATCCACTGCTTTACCTTCATCCACATGCTTGGTCACCTCCTCAAAGAATTCAATAAGATTTGTAAGGCAAGACCTACCCCTCACAAATCCGTGCTGACTATCCCGAATCAAGCAGTGTCTTTCCAGATGCTCAGAAATCCTATCCTTCAGTACCCTTTCCATTACTTTGCCTACCACCGAAGTAAGACTAACTGGCCTGTAATTCCCAGGGTTATCCCTAGTTCCTTTTTTGAACAGGGGCACGACATTCGCCACTCTCCAATCCCCTGGTACCACCCCTGTTGACAGTGAGGACGAAAAGATAATTGCCAACGGCTCTGCAATTTCATCTCTTCCTTCCCATACAATCCTTGGATATATCCCGTCAGGCCCAGGGGACTTGTCTATCCTCAAGTTTTTCAAAATGCCCAACACATCTTCCTTCCTAACAAGTATTTCCTCGAGCTTACCAATCTGTTTCACACTGTCCTCTCCAACAATATCGCCCCTCTCATTTGTAAATACAGAAGAAAAGTACTCATTCAAGACCTCTCCTATCTCTTCAGACTCAATACACAATCTCCCGCTACTATCCTTGATCGGACCTACCCTCGCTCTAGTCATTCTCATATTTCTCACATATGCGTAAAAGGCCTTGGGGTTTTCCTTGATCCTACCCACCAAAGATTGTTCATGCCCTCTCTTAGCTCTCCTAATCCCTTTCTTCAGTTCCCTCCTGGCTATCTTGTATCCCTCCAATGCCCTGTCTGAACCTTGTTTCTTCAGCCTTACATAAGTCACCTTTTTTCTCTTAACAAGACATTCAACCTCTCTTGTCAACCATGGTTCCCTCACTCGACCATCTCTTCCCTGCCTGACAGGGACATACATATCAAGGACACGTAGCACCTGTTCCTTGAACAAGTTCCACATTTCACTTGTGTCCTTCCCTGCCAGCCTATGTTCCCAACTTATGCACTTCAATTCTTGTCTGACAACATCGTATTTACCCTTCCCCCAATTGTAAACCTTGCCCTGTTGCACGTACCTATCCCTCTCCATTACTAAAGTGAAAGTCACAGAATTGTGGTCACTATCTCCAAAATGCTCCCCCACTAACAAATCTATCACTTGCCCTGGCTCATTACCCAGTACTAAATCCAATATTGCCCCTCCTCTGGTCGGACAATCTACATACTGTGTTAGAAAAGCTTCCTGGACACACTGCACAAACACCACCCCATCCAAACTATTTGATCTAAAGAGTTTCCACTCAATATTTGGGAAGTTAAAGTCGCCCATGACTACTACCCTATGACTTCTGCACCTTTCCAAAATCTGTTTCCCAATCTGTTCCTCCACATCTCTGCTACTATTGGGGGGCCTATAGAAAACTCCTAATAAGGTGACTGCTCCTTTCCTATTTCTGACTTCAACCCATACTACCTCAATAGGGTGATACTCCTCGAACTGCCTTTCTGCAGCTGTTATACTATCTCTAATTAATAATGCCACCCCCCCACCTCTTTTACCACCCTCCCTAATCTTATTGAAACATCTATAACCAGGGACCTCCAACAACCATTTCTGCCCCTCTTCTATCCAAGTTTCCGTGATGGCCACCACATCGTAGTCCCAAGTACCGATCCATGCCTTAAGTTCACCCACCTTATTCCTGATGCTTCTTGCGTTGAAGTATACACACTTCAACCCATCTCCGTGCCTGCAAATACTCTCCTTTGTCAGTGTTCCCTTCCCCACTGCCTCATTACATGCTTTGGCGTCCTGAATATCGGCTACCTTAGTTGCTGGACTACAAATCCGGTTCCCATTCCCCTGCCAAATTAGTTTAAACCCTCCCGAAGAGTACTAGCAAACCTCCCTCCCAGGATATTGGTGCCCCTCTGGTTCAGATGCAACCCGTCCTGCTTGTATAGGTCCCACCTTCCCCAGAATGCGCTCCAATTATCCAAATACCTGAAGCCCTCCCTCCTACACCATTCCTGCAGCCACGTGTTCAACTGCACTCTCTCCCTATTCCTAGCCTCGCTATCACGTGGCACCGGCAACAAACCAGAGATGACAACTCTGTCTGTCCTGGCTTTCAACTTCCAGCCTAACTCCCTAAACTTGTTTATTACCTCCACACCCCTTTTCCTACCTATGTCGTTGGTACCAATGTGCATTAAACATGAAAGGTTTGATTATAATGCAATATTTCTTCACTCCACTTACCTTCCTAAATGTCCGCAGGTTTTGTAGTGGCACGGTGGCACAATGGTTAGCACTGCTGCCTCACAGCTCCAGGAACCATTCAATACCGGTCTTGGGTGACTGTCTGTGTGGAGTTTGCATGTTCTCCCAGTGTCTGCATGAGTTTCCTCAGTGTGCTCTGGTTTCCTCCCACAGTCCAAAGATGTGCAGGTTATGTGGATTGGCCATGATCACTGTGCGGAGTTACGGGAATGGGGAAGGGGAGTGGGCCAAGGTAGAGTACTCTTTTGGAGAGTTGGTGCAATCTTGATGGGCTGAATGTCCTCCATCTGCACAATGGATTCGAAGGATTTCAAGGATCACACCCTACTCAAGCCCAATGGCAGATGCCACTCAATGTATCTCCAGTGAATGTATCCTTCAATTCCCCCCAGATGACTATAACACGAGTGCTTCCAAACTCCATTCTTAAAAATCTTCTTTGAAACAATGCTTTCCTGCTGTTGTTTTCATCAAGAATCCACCTGCAGCAAGGGGGCAGGAAAGGAGACTGAGGGAGATGCTGTTCAAGGTGGTGGGAGGGCGTTTTAGGTACCTAGTTAGATCACACTTGGAATATTGTGTCCAGTTCTGGTCGCCTCATTATAGGAAGGATGTGGATGCTCTGGAGAGGGTACAGAGGAAATTTACCAGGATGCTGCCTGGACTGGAGGGCATGTCTTATGAAGAAAGGTTGAGGGAGCTAGGGCTTTTCTCATTAGAGCGAAGAAGGAAGAGAGGTGACTTGATAGAGGTGTACAAGGTGATGAGATTCATAGATAGAGTGGATAGCCACAAACATTTCCCCAGGGCGGAAATGGCTGTCACGAGGGAACATAATTTTAAGGTAATTGGAGGAAGGTATGGGGGAGATGTCAGAGGTTCCTTACACAGAGAGTGGTGGGTGTGTGGAATGCACTGCCAGCGGAGGTGGTGGAGTTAGAGTCATTAAGGACATTTAAGCGACTCTTGGACAGGCACATGGACAGCAGTAAATTGAAGGGGTATATGTTAGGTTGATCTTAGATTAGGATAAATGGTCAGCACAACATCGTGGACCGAAGGGTCTGTACTGGGCTGTACTGTTCTATCTTCTATGTACCTGGGTATTCTAGTGGCACGGGACTGGGGTCAGCTTCCTAAATTCAATTTGGGCAGGTTGATAGAGCAGATGAAAGGGGACTTCCGAAGGTGGGACGTGCTCCCGCTGTCACTGGCGGGGAGGGTACAGGCTGTGAAAATGACAATCCTCCCGAGATTGGTGTTCCTTTTTTCAGTGTCTCCCAATCTTCATCCCCATGGCAGTTTTTTAGGAAGATGAATGCGGTGAACTTGGGTTTTATATGGGCCGGGTAAGCCCCACGGGTGAAGGAGGTCCTGCTTGAGCGGGAGGCCTGGGCCCTTCCGAACGTTATTCATTATTACTGGGCGGCTAATATATCGATGGTTGGGCAGTGGGTCGTGGGGAGGGGTCGGTGTGGGAGCGGGTAGAGGAGGCATCTTGCAAGGGCACGGGTCTGAAGGCTTTGTTAATGGCACCTCTGCCGTTCTCACCAGCTCGGCACTCCACACGCCCAATGGTAGTGGCAGCCCTGTAGGTGTGGGGGCAATGGAGGCAGCACATGGGACTGGAGGGTGCGTCGGTGTGTTCACCGATCTGTGATAACCACCAGTTCACAGCAACTTGTAACTCACTCCCAGCGAGTTCTCCCAGTGAGCCAGAGAAGACACAGCCAGAGTGAGACACAGCTAAGAGTGAGTTTGGGAATTCAAAGCTGGGTTGGGAGGAGGTGCTTTTTATCCTTGGTAAATGACTGGTAAGTAGTTTTTCTTGTTCCTCTTTCTTTTCATTGGTATATTTATTTATTTTTTCTTGGTTTTGTTTTTTGGAATTGTAGTTGTACAAGTTAACCGAAGGTTTAAGACATGGCAGGAGATCTCAGACCCGTATCATGCTCCTCGTGTGCGATGTGGGAGCTCAGGGACACGTCCACTGTCCCTGGCTCCTCCACGTGCAAGAAGTGTGTCCAGTTGCAGCTCCAGTTAGACCGCTTGACGGCTCTGGAGCTGAGGATGGACTCACTTTGGAGCATCCGCGATGCTGAGGACATCGTGGATAGCACGTTTAGCGAGTTGGTCACACCGCAGGTGAAAGGTACTGAGGGAGATAGAAAATGGGTGACCAAAAGACAGAGCAAGAGTAGGAAGGCATTGCAGGTGTCCTCTGCGGTCATCTCCCTGCAAAACAGATATACCGCTTTGGATACTGTTGAGGGAGATGGCTCACCAGGGGAAGGCAGCAGCAGCCAGGTTCATGGCACCGTGGCTGGCTCTGCTGCACAGCAGGGCAGGAAGAATGGCAGGACTATAGTGATAGGGGACTCAATTGTAAGGGGAATAGACAGGTGGTTCTGTGGATGCAATAGAGACTCCAGGATGGAATGTTGCCTCCCTGGTGCAAGGGCCAAGGATGTCTCGGAGCGGCTGCAGGACATTCATGGGGGGGGTGGGTGAACAGCCAGCTGTCGTGGTGCACATAGGCACCAACGATATAGGTAAAATACGGGACGAGGTCCAAGCTGAATTCAGGGAGTTAGGAGTTAAACTAAAAAATACAACCTCAAAGGCAGTAATCTCAGGATTGCTACCTGTGCTATGACCTAGTCAGAGTAGGAATGTCAGGATTGATAGGATGAATGCGTGGCTGGAGAGATGATGCAAGTGGGAGGGATTCAAATTCCTGGGGCATTGGAACCAGTTCTGGGGGAGGTAGGAGCAGTACAAACCGGACGGTCTGCACCTGGGCAGGACTGGAACTGTTTAAACTAATGTGACAGGGGGATGGGAACCAATGCAGGAAGTCGGAAGGTAGTAAAACAGGGACAGATACGAAAGGCAGTAAGGGGGAAAGTGTAAGGCAGAGAAGTCAAAAATGGCAACAGTACAAGGTACAGTAACTGAGGGGAGCTCCGTGAATAGGCCCAGTAATACTAAAAGGAATAAAACGGGAAGTAAAAACATAAATGGTAAGCGACACGGCAGGTTGTTACATGAAGATATGGGTTCAACGAAAAGGAAAATTAGGAGAAAAGTTAAGAGGAAATATACCTTAGGAGAGGTTACTGATCGAGGTGTTAAGATTCAAAACAGAGGTATAAAAGCCAACATAAGTGTACTTTACCTGAATGCTCGTAGTATTCGGAATAAGGTAAATGAGTTGATGGCGCAAATCATCGTGAATGACTATGATTTAGTGGCCATTACTGAAACATGGTTAAAGGATGGTCATGACTGGGAGTTAAATATCCGAGGGTATCAAACTATTTGGAAGGACAGAGTGGATGGTAAGGGAGGTGGTGTAGCTCTGTTATTTAAGGATGACATCCGGGCAATAGTAAGGGGTGACATCGGTGCTGTGGAGGATAAGGTTGAATCCATTTGGGCGGAAATCAGGAATAGTAAGGCGAAAAAGTAATTGATAGGAGTAGTCTATACGCCACCAAATAGTAAAATTATGGTGGGGCAGGCAATAAACAAAGAAATAACTGATGCATGTAGAAATGGTACAGCAGTTATCATGGGGGATTTTAATCCACATGTCGATTGGTTTAACCAGGTCGGTCAAGGCAGCCTCGAGGAGGAGTTTATAGAATGTATCCGGAAGTTTCCTAGAGCAGCATGTAATAGAACCTACGAGGGAACAAGTGGTCCTAGATCTGGCCCTGTGTAATGAGACAGGATTGATTAATGATCTCATAGTTAGGGATCCTCTCGGAAGGAGCGATCACAATATGGTGGAATTTAAAATACAGATGGAGGGTGAGAAGGTAAAATCAAACACTAGTGTTTTGTGCTTAAACAAAGGAGGTTACAATGGAATGAGAGAGGAACTAGCTAAGGTAGACTGGGAGCAAAGACTTTATGGTGAAACAGTTGAGGAACAGTGGAGAACCTTCCAAGCGATTTTTCACAGTGCTCAGCAAAGGATTATACCAACAAAAAGGAAGGACGGTAGAAAGAGGGAAAATCGACCGTGGATACCTAAGGAAATAAGGGACAGTATCAAATTGAAGGAAAAAGCATACAAAGTGGCAAAGATTAGTGGGAGACTAGAGGACTGATAGACTACTCCTATCAGTGACTTTTTCGCCTTACTATTCTGGGAGTACTATTCTGAGAGGACTGGGAAATCTTTAGGGGGCAACAGAAAGCTACTAAAAAAGCTATAAAGAGTAAGATAGATTATGAGAGTAAACTTGCTCAGAATATAAAAACAGATAGTAAAAGTTTCTACAAATATATAAAACAAAAAAGAGTGACTAAGGTAAATATTGGTCCTTTAGAGGATGATAAGGGAGATTTAATAATGGGAGATGAGGAAATGGCTGAGGAACTGAACAGGTTTTTTGGGTCGTTCTTCACAGTGGAAGACATAAATAACATGCCAGTGACTGACAGAAAAGAGGCTGTGACAGGTGAGGACCTAGAGATGACTGTTATCACGAAGGAGGTTGTGATGGGGAAGCTAATGGGGCTAAAGGTAGACAAGTCTCCTGGCCCTGATGGAATGCATCCCAGAGTGCTAAAAGAGATGGCTAGGGAAATTGCAAATGCACTAGTGATAATTTACCCAAACTCACTAGACTCTGGGGTGGTCCTGGCGGATTGGAAATTAGCAAACGTGACACCACTGTTTAAAAAAGGAGGTAGGCAGAAAGTGGGTAATTATAGGCCAGTGAACTTAACTTCGGTAGTAGGGAAGATGCTGGAATCTATCATCAAGGAAGAGATAGCGAGGCATCTGGATGGAAATTGTCCCATTGGGCAGACGCAGCATGGGTTCATAAAGGGCAGGTCGTGCCTAACTAATATAGTGGAATTTTTTGAGGACATTACCAGAGCGGTAGATAACGGGGAGCCAATGGATGTGGTATATCTGGAATTCCAGAAAGCCTATGACAAGGTGCCACACAAAAGGTTGCTGCATAAGATAAAGATGCATGGCATTAAGGGTAAAGTGGCAGCATGGATAGAGGATTGGTTAATTAATAGAAAGCAAAGAGTGGGGATTAATGGGTGTTTCTCTGGTTGGCAATCAGTAGCTAGTGGTGTCCCTCAGGGATCAGTGTTGGGTCCACAATTTACATAGATGATTTGGAGTTGGGGACCAAGAGCAATGTGTCCACGTTTGCAGACGACACTAGGATGAGTGGTAAAGCAAAAAGTGCAGAGGATACTGGAAGTCTGCAGAGGGATTTGGATAGGTTAAATGAATGGGCTAGGGTCTGGCAGATGGAATACAATGTTGACAAATGTGAGGTTATTCATTTTGGTAGGAATAAGACCAAAAGGGATTATTATTTAAAAGATAAAATATTAAAACATGCTGCTGTGCAGAGAGACCTGGGTGTGCTAGTGCACGAGTCCCAAAAAGTTGGTTGCAGGTGCAACAGGTGATTAAGGCGGCGAATGGAATTTTGTCTTTCATTGCTAGAGGGATGGACTTTAAGACTAGGGAGGTTATGCTGCAATTGTATAAGGTGTTAGTGACGCCACACCTGGAGTAGTGTGTTCAGTTTTGGTCTCCTTACCTGAGAAAGAATGTACTGGCACTGGAGGGTGTGCAGAGGAGATTCACTAGGTTAATCCCAGATCTGAAGGGGTTGGATTACGAGGAGAGGTTGAGTAGACTGGGACTGTATTCGTTGGAATTTAGAAGGATGAGGGGGGATCTTATAGAAACATATAAGATTATGAAGGGAATAGATAGGATAGATGCGGGCAGGTTGTTTCCACTGGCAGGTGAAAGCAGAACTAGGGGGCATAGCCTCAAAATAAGGGGAAGTAGATTTAGGACTGAGTTTAGGAGGAACTTCTTCATGCAAAGGGTTGTGAATCTATGGAATTCCTTGCCCAGTGAAGCAGTTGAGGCTCCTTCATTAAATGTTTTTAAGATAAAGATAGATAGTTTTTTGAAGAATAAAGGGATTAAGGGTTATGGTGTTTGGGCCGGAAAATGGAGCTGAGTCCACAAAAGATCAGCCATGATCTCATTGAATGGCGAAGCAGGCTCGAGGGGCCAGATGGCCGACTCCTGCTTCTAGTTCTTATGTTCTTCTTATGGTTCACTCTGGGGAGGTTGGACAAGGCTTTAGGAGGTGGCAGCGGGCAGGGATCGAGAGATTTTGAGATCTTTTCATTGAGGGGAGTTTCCCGAGTTTGGAGAAGCTAGAGGAGAAGTTGAAGTTCCGGTACTTACAAGTGTGGGATTTTGTCCGGAGGCAGGTCCTGGGCTTCCCTCGTCTCCCAGCTACAGGATAAGGTGATGTCAAAAACAGAGGTCGGGGAGGGGAGGGTCTCGGAAATATATAAGGAACTGATGGGAGTGGGAAGGGGTTCCAACAGAGGTGGTGACGAGGAAGTGGAAGGAAGAGTTGGGAGAGGAGTTGGAAGTCGGGTTGTGGGAGGAGGCTCTAAGAGGAGTCAATACATCCTCATCATGTGGCAGGCTTAGGCTGATCCAATTCAAGGTGATCCACAGGGCTCATATGACTGTGGCCCGGATGAGCAGGTTTTTTGAGGAGGTGGAGGACAGATGTGGGCGGTGTGGAGAAAGTCCTGTGAACCATGTGCATATGTTTTGGGCTTGTCCGAGGCTGAGGGGATTTTGACAGGGATTCTCAGATGTCATGTCAGAGGTCCTGGAAGGGAGGGTGACTCAGAGTCCAGAGCTGGCAATATTTGGAGTGTCGGAAGATCCGGGAGCCCGGAGAGGGGAAGGGGAAGAGAGGCTGATGTTTTGGCCTTTGCCTCCCAGGTGGCCCGGAGGTGGATTCTGTTGGGATGGGAGGACTTGGATCCTCCAAAGTTAGGTGTTTGGGTCAGTGACATGGCAGGGTTTCTTAGGGTAGAGAAAATTAAGTTCTCCTTAAGGGGTTCACTAGAGGGGTTCGCTCGGAAGTGGCAACCGTTCATCGACTTCCATAAGGAAAATTGACCGTCAGCATGGTTTTTAAGATAAACCACTGGGGGGGGGGGCATGTGACGAATAAGGGTAAGAAATCTAATGAAGGGAGAACCGTGGGATGGAGTAGGTACATGGACCAAGATAGGGGTTTTGCTTGGGAGGTGATGGGTATGTTATTATGGGACTTTTTGTGTGTTGGATCTCTTTGTTTAAAATGTGAAAATTATAAATGCCTTAATAAAATATTTTCTTTAAAAAATGAATCCATCTCCAGGTTCATCACAAAAATATTAAATTAAACCCACTTAAATCCATACCTTATTTCTAATATTTAACAATACAAATATAGATCACTTAAAACTACCACTGTTTTCCTGAGTCTGAATTTTATGTGGCATGGGTGGGTGCACGCGTGACCCAGAAGCACGTAAAATCACACAAGACTACTTCAGGCATGTGTCCTGATGCCATTGCGCCCTCGTGCTATATTTCAGCCAGCAGGCAAGTCAGAAAAGTATCCAACAACAATCAAGAAGTCAATTTCAATGAATTAAACGGCAATTGGCTGAGATTTTACGTTGCCCGTCTGCTTTTATGGTCAGTGGGCAGGCCAACTGACAGGCGGCCTTTACGTTTAAGTAGCAACCTCGACCCATGAAAGTCAGAGCCCAAATAAAATTAACAAATGGGCCGGGGTCTGCATATGCTTACACCACCTAGACAATGACATAGATTTTTCGCTGATTTATTTTTAAAAAAACAGGTCTGCAGCTTTCTGAGACAACTCCACAACAGCTGTCCCCCAGGGAACACAATGGGTGCCAGCCCACACGCTCCCTTTCCTTGGCGCCTGCCCTCCTCCTGCACTCCCTAGCAGTGCTCAGCCTTTCACAGAGTGCGTTTCATGCACTAATATCGGGTTGACAATGTAACCTCAAGCATGAGTGAGCTTCATATCCTCTCCTGAATTAGGGCATGCCCCAAATTCAAGCCCATTGGTATGACACGATTGTAACAAAAGTATATCGCATGTCATTAGGTAACATGGAGTCTAAAAGGAATCAGGTTACAAAAGCTGTAATCAAAAGAAACGACAAATTGGTCAGAAGTCACCTGAACTCGCCTGGCTGATTGAAGCCAGTGAATCATTCCCAGGTTATTTCCATTCTTTTAAAAAAAATAACCTTTCATGGTTTTCTTTAGTTGCTTGCTCTGTGTGCTACTGTTGGTTGTCCAACTTCTCCCATCGGGCAGGAGATACAGAAGTCTGAGAACACGCACGAACAGACTCAAAAACAGCTTCTTCCCCGCTGTTACCAGACTCCTAAATGACCCTCTTATGGACTGACTTCATTAACACTACACCCTGTATGCTTCATCCGATGCCGGTGCTTATGTAGTTACATTGTGTACCTTGTCTTGCCCTCGTGTATTTTCTTTTATTCCCTTTTCTACCCATGTACTTAATGATCTGTTGAGCTGCTCGCAGAAAAAATACTTTTCACTCTACCTCGGTACACGTGACAATAAACAAATCCAATTAAGCCAATAATTTGTAATAGCCGTTTGTTAGGATTTAACATATACGAGACAGCAAATATGGCTATTTTGGAGCATATACCATAGTACTTTAATCCATAATATCTTTGGAAGTAATTAGCAGCTCAAAGATAAACGTACATTCTAAAAACATCACTAGATTAGCAATGCGGATTGTTACCTGCAGATTCAATTGATTTTTTTTCCAGGAATTTGGCAATGGTCCTGCCCAGCTATGCATATTCCCCATACGGCCCCATGCAAGAAATGCAGGACCAACAACAAAGTTGTCGATTTCAGTTTGATTGAAGCCAAGTGAAATATATACCTAAAATGAAGTGAAAATCATTCATCCTTGTTTTGAATAAACAGCAAATCGAAGCAATTACAAAGTGACCAGCTCTAGCCCAATGAACAAGCAGCTGGTTGACTATGAACACTGGGACACAAATTTGGGCAATAACTTATAAAATGCAAGTGCACCTGGCATTTGATAAAGGTTTGGTTCAATAGGAAATGTTGCAACAAGGTTAGGAAGTTGGCTGAGGGACTGGAAGTGGTGAATCTTGAGAGGTCTGGGTCGATTTTTGTTCTCCAAACATGAAAATTCATTTGAACTTGGGTCCAGTGCACAAATCAAAATGTGTCAATGACACAAATATGGGAATTTCACAGGACTATATGCAACTTCAGGAAGACACAAGCAGGTTAGAAATTAGACAGTTGCTGCTGGTCACACTATTATACCAATTGCAAACATAAACTCCTGGACAGAAATATAAAAGCAGACAGTAAACACTTCTACAAGTACTGATGTTGGAGCGGTTTCAAGATCTGTGTACTGAGTCAGCTTCCACGTGGGGTTATTCCCTGTGGCTCAGCTCAGTACAGAGAGGAACAAAACACCACAACCTGGATAAGATGGCTATTTAATCAAGCTTGTTGCGTGTACACAGACAGCAGACAGGATATCGGCCAAGACCTGTTCTGCCGAACAAAGACCCGAACACAATAATTACACAACGTTCAAAAATCAATAGCCCACCCCAGTTGGATGGGATCCAATCCCTGAAGTTGCTACTTTTAAACTTATCCAATAGAATTGCAAGCAGTGTTTAAACTTCACCCAATAGAATCGCAAGCAGCGCATGATTGATCCTCATCCTGACAGCTGTGTACAATCCCAGCAGCCCGTGCTGACTGTTTGTGAGAAACAGAACAACAGAACCAGCACCCTGAATTGTTTCACAAAGACAAGATGTCAGAAGTAATGTCCTTTTGGTCAAGTGAGCTATCCTAAATCCCATTTGATTATTTATTACTGCTATGTCCTAAAAATACAAGTTTAATGGTTAATAATGATTACACAGTCCTATAATTCATCTCAATCCTTAATAAAACAAATTATGTAAAACTACTCTAGTGGCATGCTGACGATTCAGTTTTAAGAGGTGAACTCCCTCTTCAAGTACTTAAAAAGGAGAGTAACTGGAGCAAGTATTGGTCCTCTAGGGAGATGAAGAGAAACAAATTGGTGAACACAAATGTAGGTCCCCTTTAGTCAGAAATGGGATCGAACATCTAGATTGCAATGATTGCATTCTCATTACACAGTACCCAGTCTAGGATGGTCTGTTCTCTAATTGGTTCCTCAACTTATTGGTCCAGAAAACTGTATACAACACTCCAGGAATTCCTCCCCTATGGTATTGTGGCTACTTTGATCAGTAAAGATGGCAGGGTCACTGGGAAAGCTTGTGATGTGTGTGACATGCATGATGTTGGAGGTTTTGGATCCACAAGACATCCGGGCAGTCATATCTGTAAGAAGTGCCGGAGGATAGCAGTTCTTGAACAACATGTGGCTGATTTGGATCAGCGACTCTCTACACTGCGCATCGTAGAAGAGGGGGAGGGGTTTCTGGAACATTTGTACCAGAGGGTGGTCACTCCACATCGTGATAGGCAGGCAAGGCGGAGTGTAGGATGGCAGGAGAGTGGGTGACCATTCATTGAAAGGAAAAGAGACAGTAGGTCAAGGAAACTGGAAATCCTTGGAGCTGTCTAACAGTATGAAATTTTAGATGCCTATGAAGTTAGCAACACGGCTGAATCAGGCAGAGATGACTCGAGGGAAAACCACAGTACCATGGTGCTTTAAGCTATTCTGAGAAAAGTGAGAGGCTGATAGACAGATTAGAAAGGTGGCAGTAGCGAGTAGTTCAAGGAATAGTCAGTCTGGTCTGCAGCCAAGATCATGAGTCCCGTATGGTCTGTTGCCTCCCGGGTGCAAGGGCTCGGGACTTAACAGAGTGGCTGGACAACCTTCTGGAAAGGGAGGGTGAACAACCAGAGATTGTCATTCATGTGGGAACCAACAACAAAGGAAAGGACAGTTTTGAGGTCTTGCAGGGCCAGTTTCAGTTCGGGAGTAGGTTGAAAGGTAGGACCTCCAGGGTAGAACTCTCAGAAATACTACGTGTGCCACCAGGTTTATCTTTTAGGCAAAGGCAGGTCAGGGAGGTAAAGCATGGCTTGAGGGATGGTGTCGAAGGAAGAGGTTTAGATTTCTGTGTCATTGCGATCAGTTTTGGGAAAGGAGAAAGTGGTTTAGACAAGATGGGCTTCATCTGAGCTGAAATGGAACCAATCACCTGGCGGAGAGAGTAAATCGTGATGTGGGGGTTGATTTAAACTTGTATGGCAGGGGAGTGGATGGACTAGTTTTATAGGTACCGGTGAGGGCAAAAGAGAGATGGGGAATAGGGAAGAGGAAGTGAGAGGAGGCTCGAATGTTGAGAGTGAACAAAGAAATGGTCGTCTCCCAAAGGGCAAGAAAGAGGTAAGGGCAGGGTTAAGTTGCATGTATGTAAATGCACGGAGTATAGTGAACAACACTGGGGAACTGGAAGCAGAAGTTGCTCTGGGGGATATGATACAGTCACATTGACAGAAACGTGGCACAAGCCAGAACAGGACTGGATACTTGACATCCGGGTTATAAGGTTTATAGCGGTAACAGAATGGGTAAAAAGGGAGGTGGAGTAGCAGCTTTGATCAAAGATAGTATCAGAGCTCTTGAACGAGATGCAGTTCCTGAATTAGAATCTCTATGGTTGGAGGTGAGAAACAGGAAGGGAGCGGTGAGCTTGTTTGGTATTTACTATAGACCTACAAATAGTGGGGAGGAAGTGGAAGAGAGCATTTGTCAGCAGGTTATGGAATCCTGCAGGGCAAGTAGATTTGAGATAGTTGGGGGTTCAATTACCCACAGTAGATTGGGAAATGGGTAGAGTGTGGGGGACGGAAGGAGAGTAATTATTGCAGTGTATGCAGGAGAACTTTCTGGAACAGTACATTTAATCTTTATTAATGTCACAAGTAGGTTTACATTAACACTGCAACGAAGTTACTGTGAAAAGCCCCTAGTCGCCACACTCTGGCGCTTGTTCGGGTACACTGAGGGAGAATTCAGAATGTCCAATTCAACTTACAGGACTTTCGGGACTTGTGGGAGGAAACCGGAGCACCCGGAGGAAACCCAAGCAGACACAGGGAGAAAGTGCAGACTCCGTACAGACAGTGACCCAAGCCGGGAATCGAACCTGGGATCCGGGCGCGGTGAGGCAACAGTGCTAACCACTGTGCTACCGTGCCGCCCTTTTCCAATCCTACCAGGGAGCAAGCTGTGCTGGATCTAGTCCTAGGAAATGAAGCTGGCCAGGTGGAGAACGTCAGAATGGGGGAGCTGTTGGGAAGTAGCGATCATAATATAATACGATTCAATATTAAATTGGAAAAGGATAAAAATCAGTCATGGACTAAGATCCCAAGTTGAATTGGAGCAGGTTGATTGCAAACACATTTTGATGGATGAAAAATGTGAGACTTTCAAAGGAGAGATGAATAGGGTGCAAGCTAGGTACGTACCACGACAAATAAATACAGGGTATCCAAAGCGAGAGTAGTTTGGATGACTAAAGTTACTGATGATAAAATAAGAAAAAAAAGCATGTGCTGCATACCAAAATAATAATAGCAATAGAAATCAGGTAGAGTATTACACCTTTCACCTCAGACCCCATTCCAAGTTTTGAATGACTTCCAGTGGATTAGGTGTGACGGGCCACATTCTGCAGCTCTTTAAAAAAAAATCTCTGGATGCGAGTTGTCAAAACCGGGTGCTTCGACTTCCTCCCACAGTCCAAAGTGTGCCGGTTAGGTTGACTGACCATGATAAAATTGCCCCTTCATGTCTAGGAATGTACCGGTTAGGTGGGGTTATGGGGATAGGGTGGGGGGAGTGGGCCTGGGTTGGGTGCTCTTTCAGAGTGCCAATGCAGACCCGATGGGCTGAATGGCCTGCTTCTGTGCTGCAGGAATTCCATAATTCTACAACTATCTCAAATGCAGACGAGAGGCTAAGGCTGGAATAAGGAAGGCTAAGAGGAAGCATGATGAAAGATTGTAGGCTGTGCTAAAACAAATAGCAAAATGTTCTTCAAGCATATTAATTGTAAAAGATTAGTGAAGGATGAAGTGCGGCCCATAAGGGAAAAGCAGGGTAAACTGCTCACTGAAGCGGAGGGTATGGCAGTGATACTAAATGAGTACTTTGCATCTGTCTTTATTAAATTAGAAGATGGTGACAATAGCCCAGTTGAAAATGTGGGTGTTGAGTAACTGAACAGTAATGTGATAAAGAAAAGGTGCTAACAAGGCTTGCAGAACTCCAGGTAGAGAAGTCGCCAGGCCCGGATGGGACGCATCCTAGATTGCCGAGAGGGGTAAGGGAGCATATTGCGGAGCCGTTGACAGAAATTTTCCATGCCTCTCTGAACACAGCATTAGTCCTGGGGGACTGGAGGATTGCAAATGTGACGACGTTGTTTAAGAAAGGGGCAAAGGATAACCCAGGAAACTACCGACCTGTCAGCTTGAAATAGTGGGGAAAACTGATGGAGGCCAGAATACGGGATGAGATAAATATACACTTAGACAAAAATAAGTTAATACCAGACAGTCAACATGGCTTTGTTAAGGGTCGGCCATGTCTGACAAATTTAATTGAGTTCTTTGACGAGGTGACATAGGAAGTGGATGAAGCTCGTGCTGTTCTATATTTGGACTTTCAGAAAGCCACATGGCACGTTAGTTAGCAAATTAAAAATGTTTGGGATTGAAGGGTCCTTGGTAGTATTGATTAGAAGTTGGCTAAGAGATGGAAACAGAGGGAAGGTATAGATGGATATTTCTGACTGGAGACGAGTTGAAAGTGGTGTTCCCCAGGGCTCAGTATTGGAACCCTTGCCTTTTCCGATTTATGTAAACGATTTAGAAGTGGGTGTTCAGGGCAAAATTTCTAAATTTGCAGATGATACGAAGCGAGGGAGAATAGTGAATTGTGAAGATGACGCTGAGCGACTTCAGAAGGACATTGACAAGTTGGCCAAATGGGCAGACACCTGGCAGATGAACTTCAACGCAGCGAAATGGGAGGTAATGCATTTTGGTAGAAGAAACATGGGAAGGCAATACAGGCTCAATGGAACAACTTTGAGGGGAGTACAGGAGCAGAGGGTCCTTGGGGTTCAAGTGCATAATTCTCTGAAGGTGGCCAGGCAAGTTGAAACAGTTGTTAAGACTTATATAGCATCCTTGGGTTTATAAAAGCAAGGAAGTGATGCTACACCTCTACAAATCATTGGTCAGACCACATTTTGAGTATTGTGCTCAGTCCTGGGCACCTTATTTAAGGAAGGATGTTAAAGACCTGGAGAGAGTGCAGAGAGATTTACTAGAATTATACCAGGAATTTTAGGTCCAAGAAAGATTGGAGAAATTGGGCTCGTTCTCCTTGGAGCAGAGAAGATTAAGAGGCAACCTCATTGAGGTGTTCAAAATTCTGAACAATTTTGACAGGGTAAAGAAGGATCTTCTGTTCCACTGGTTAGTATGTCAGTGACAAGGGGTCACAATTTCAAGATGGTCAGCAAGAGAGCTCGGAGTGAGATGAGGAGAAACCTCTTTACTCAGAGTTGTTGAGATTTAGAATGCGCTGCCTGAGAGAGTGAGGGAGATGGATTCCATTGGCGGTTTCAAAAGAGAGCTGGATATATGATTTCAAATTCCGCTTTCAAAAGTCACAATTTCAAATCATCTTCTAAATTATGCTTTCCCTCTGCTGCTTCCATCTAGGTTTCGCTTTCAGGTTTTACGCCTCTCCTTTCAGAGCTTTCACACAAACTCCGAGGTCCAGCCACTGACTTCCACAATTATTTCAAATAATGTCTCCCAAACTGTAGTACTTTCTCTCAAACATTAGCACCGCTGAAGATCTCATTCTGGTCTCTGATGATCCAATGCCTTTTCAACTCTTTTACTGAACAGCAATCTGTTCTGGCCCCCAGTTTCTCTGTTCCATTAACTCCCAGACTTTTGAGAAACTTCTCCTCTCCTCTCTAGTTTCCTTAACTAGCTGGATTTCCAGCATTTGTTTTCATAACCATTCCTCCATAGTATGGCATTTTTTCTAAAAGGCTGAGAGAGATGTTCCCTCTTCAGCCTTCTAAAATCAACTGCTTCTACCCTAACTGTGAGAACTGCCTTCTTTCTCACTACCTATCTTAACTGCAAGCAAATTAACTAAACTAAAACTTAAAAGCTCCTCTATCTTACAAGACCCCAGTTGCAAAGCAACCACTGCTGGTGTGTTTACTCTTCACCCCATAGCCCTCTCGAAGCACAATAGAGACAGTCAGAACTGAACCAACCCTCACACAAACAAACACCTTTGTCCAGCCTGAATCTAACTATAGGAAGGATGTGCTGGCCCAACTATAAGGAAGGATGTGCTGGCCTTGGAAAGGGTCCAGAGGAGGTTCACAAGAATGACTCCTAGAATGAAGAGCTTGTCGTACGAGGAACGGTTGAGGACTCTAGGTCTGTACTCGGAGTTCAGAAAGATGAGGGGGGGGATCTTATTGAAACTTACAGGATACTGCAAGGCCTGGATAGAGTGGATGTGGAGAGGATGTTTCCACTTGGAGGAAAAACTAGAACCAGAGGGCACAATCTCAGACTAAAGGGACGATCCTTTAAAACAGAGATGAGGAATTTCTTCAGCCAGAGGGTGGTGAATCTGTGGAACTCTTTGCCGCAGAAGGCTGTGGAGGCCAAATCACTGAGTGTCTTTAAGACAGAGATAGATAGATTCTTGATGAATATGGGGAGCAGGGGTTATGGGGAGAAGGCAGGAGAATGGGGATGAGAAAATATCAGCCATGATTGAATGGCGGAGCAGACTCGATGGGCCGAGTGGCCTAATTCTGCTCCTATGTCTTGTGGTCTTATGGACTTTATAGAGTGGATGCTGGGAGAAAACATAGAAACATACATAGAAAACAGAAGCAGGAGGCCATTCGACCCTTCGAACCTGCTCCGCTATTCATTATGATCATGGCTAATCATCAAGTTCAATACCCTGACCCAACCTTGCCTTCTTATCCATTTAGCCCCAAGAGCTATATCTAATTCCTTACTGAAATTACACAACATTTTGGCTTCAATTACTTTGTGGTAGCGAATTCCACAGATTCACCACTCTCTGGGTGAAGAAATTTCTCCTTACCTCAGTCCTAAAAGGTTTACCCCTTATCCTCAAACTATGACCTCTAGTTCTGGATTCCTCATCATTGGGAACATTCTTTTTGAATCTACCCTGTCTAATCCGGTTAGAATTTTACAAGTTTCTACGAGATCCCTTCTCGCTCTTCTAAACTCCAACGAATATAATCCTAACCGATTTAATCTCTCCTCATATGACAGTCCCGCCATCCCAGGAATCAGCCTGGTAAACCTTCGCTGCACTCCCTCCATTGGAAGAACATCTTTCCTCAGATAAGGACACCAAAACTGCACACAATACTCCAGATGTGGCCTCATCAATACCCTATCCAATTGCAGTAAAACATCCCTATTCCTACACTTAAATCCTCTCGCTATGAGGGCCAACATACCATTTGCCTTCTTCACTGCTTGCTGTACCTGCGCGCTTATTTTCAATTGCTATTGGTTTAGCACAGTGGGCTGAACAACTGGCCTGGAATGCAGAACAAGGCCAGCAGCGCGGGTTCAATTCCCGTACTGGCCTCCCCGAACAGGCTCCGGAACATGGCGACTAGGGGCTTTTCACAGTAACTTCATTGAAGCCTACTTGTCACAATAAGTGATTATTATTATTGCACAAGGACACAAAGGTCTCACTGAGTACCATCCTCTCATAATTTGCACCCATTCAAATAATCTGCCTTCCTATTTTTGCTACACTTCACATTTATCCAGATTTTACTGCATCTGCCATGCATGTGTCCACTAACTCAGCCTGTCCAAATCCCGTGTTCTCTTCTTGAGGAGACTTAGAAATACATAAATACATAGATGATAGGAGCAGGAGGAGGCCTTTTTGCCCTTCGAGCCTGCTCCGCCATTCATCACCATCATGGCTGATCATCCAACTCAATAGCCTAATCCTGCTTTCTCCCCATAGCCTTTGATACCATTCTCCCCAAGTGCTATATCCAGCCGCCTCTTGAATATATTCAAAGTTTTAGCATCAACTACTTCCTGTGGTAATGAATTCCACAGGCTTACCACTCTTTGGTGAAGACGTGTCTCCTTATCTCTGTCCGAAATGGTTTACCCTGAATCCTCAGGCTGTGACCCCTGGTTCTGGACACACCTATCATTGGTAACATCTTCCCTGCATCTACCCTGTCTAGTCCTGTTAGAATTTTATACGTCTCTATGAGATCCCCCCTCATTCTTCTGAACTCGAGTGAGAACATCCCCAACCTAGTCAATTTCTCCTCATATGACAGGACCGCCATCTTTGGAATCAGTCTGGTAAACCTTCGCTGCACTCCCTCGAGAGCAAGAACATCTTTCCTCAAAGGAGACCAAAGCTGCACACAATACTCCAAGTGTGGCCTCATCAAGGCCCTGTACAATTGCAGCAACACATCCCTGCTCCTGTACTCGAAACCTCTTGCAATGAAGGCCAACATACCATTAGCCTTCTTTACCACCTGCTGCACCTGCATGCTTACCTTCAGCGAATGGTGCACAAGGACACCTTTTGCACACCTGCACACTCCCCTCTCCCAATTTACAACCATTCAGGTAGTAACCTGCCTTCCTGTTTTTGCTTCCGAAATGAATAACCTCCACTTATCCAAATTATACTGCATCTGCCATTGGTTTGCCCACTCGCCCAACCTGTCCAGATCTTGCTGTAGGATCCCTGCATCCTCGTCACAGTTCACCCTCCCACCTAATTTGGTATCATCTGCAAACTTTGAGATGTTACGTTTTGTTCCCTCATCCAAATCATTTATATTGTGAATAGCTGGGGTCCCTGCACCGATCTCTGTGGTACCCCACTGGTTACTGCCTGCCAATTTGAAAAATGAAATGAAAATCACTTATTGTCACAAGTAGGCTTCAAATGAAGTTACCGTGAAAAGCCCCTAGTCGCCACATTCAGGCGCCTGTTCTGGGGGGGGGGGGACTGGTACGGGAATTGAACCATGCTGCTGGCCTGCCTTGGTCTGCTTTCAAAGCCAGCGATTTAGCCCTGTGCTAAACCACCCCAGAAAAGGACCCATTAATCTCTACTCTTTGTTTCCTATCTGCAAAAACAGTTTTCTATCCACCTCAATACATTTCTCCCAATCCCATGCGCTTTAATTTTGCACAATAATCTCTTATGCAGGACATTGTCAAACGCCTTCTGAAAGTCCAAATACACCATATCGACTGGCTCCCCCTTGTCGACTGTACTGGTTACCTCTTCAAAAGAATTCCAACATGTACATGGCCACAGGAGATTCCTGCACTACCTGCCTCGCTCTCTTGCTCGGTCTGGTGGTCACCCAGTCCCTTCCTGCCTGCGGAGTCTGAGCCTGAGGTGTGACCACCTCTCTATATATGCTATCCACGATGCTCTCCGACCCGCGGATGCCCCACAATGTCCCCATCCGCCGCTCCAGCTCTGAAACCCAAGCTTCCAGGAGCTGTAACTGGAGACACTACATGCACACATGCTGACCCTGGCGACTAGAACTGTTCCCAGCCTGCCACATGGAGCAAGAGGAGCAGACCACGTCTTGATTTATTCCTTTAAATTAAACCTTTGAAATTAAACTTTCGAAAGATGTTTATGTGTCAGATTAAATCCAATCCCCGTATACTATTCAATTAGACTGACTATATATCCCTCTTGATCTGACAACAAATTCAAAAGTTATTTAATTGAAATTTAAAAAGTTATTTAAATCAACTTAAAAATAGTAATTTAAATTAACCCAAAATAGTTATTTAAGTCATATTTTAAAAAATACTAATTCAAATCAACTTAAATATAGTAATCTAAGTCAAATCAAAACTGGTATTTAAATCAGTAACTCCACACATATTCAAATTTAGCCCAGTCTGCCTTTCAGCCAATCAGACTAAAGTTTCATGTGCGTCACTTTACCGGGTTTTTTTCAATTTTGAAACAAACAGCTGCCTTACCCGATAGCGGTGTCCCTAACCCTAACCCCGTCCCGTCTCTCCGCGCTCTTTACTGAAGTCTCGTCCTCTCTCTCTCTCTGCTCTCTTTACTGAAGTCTCGCCCTCTCTCTGCGCTCTTTATTGAAGTCTCGCCCTCTCTCTCTCCGCGCTCTTTACTGAAGTCTCGTCCTCTCTCGCTCTGCTCTCTTTACTGAAGTCTCGCCCTCTCTCTCTCTGCGCTCTTTATTGAAGTCTCGCCCTCTCTCTCTCTGCGCTCTTTATTGAAGTCTCGCCCTCTCCCTATCTCTCCGCTCTCTTTACTGAAGTCTCGTCCTCTCTCTCTTCGCACTCTTTACTGAAGTCTCACCCTCTCTCTCTCCGCACTCTTTACTGAAGTCTCTCCCTCTCTCTCTCGGCGCTCTTTATTGAAGTCTCGCCCTCTCTCTCTCTGCGATCTTTATTGAAGTCTCGCCCTCTCTCTCTGCTCTCTTTATTGAAATCTCGCCCTCTCTCTCTCTGCGCTCTTTATTGAAGTCTCGCCCTCTCTCTCTCTGCTCCCTTTATTGAAGTCTCGCCCTCTCTCTCTTTGCGCTCTTTATTGAAGTCTCGCCCTCTCTCTCTCTGCGCTCTTTATTGAAGTCTCGCCTCTCTCTCTCCGCGCTTTTTACTGAAGTCTCGCCCCCTCTCTCCGTGCTCTTTACTGAACTCTCGCCCTCTCTCTCTCTCCCCGTGCTCTTTACTGAAGTACTGCTTTCTCTCTCCGCGCTCTTTAGTGAATATACAGTGAATGGTAGAACCCTCAAGAGTATTGAAAGTCAAAGAGATCTAGGAGTACAGGTCCACAGGTCATTGAAAGGGGCAACACAGGTGGAGAAGGTAGTCAAGAAGGCATACGGCATGCTTGCCTTCATTGGCCGGGGCATTGAGTATAAGATTTGGCAAGTCATGTTGCAGCTGTATAGAACCTTAGTTAGGCCACACTTGGAGCATAGTGTTCAATTCTGGTCGCCACACTACCAGAAGGATGTGGAGGCTTTAGAGAGGGTGCAGAAGAGATTTACCAGAATGTTGCCTGGTATGGAGGGCATTAGCTATGAGGAGCGGTTGAATCAACTCGGTTTGTTCTCACTGGAACGAAGGAGGTTGAGGGGAGACCTGATAGAGGTCTACAAAATTATGAGGGGCATAGACAGAGTGGATAGTCAGAGGCTTTTCCCCAGGGTAGAGGGGTCAATTACTAGGGGGCATAGGTTTAAGGTGAGAGGGGCAAGGTTTAGAGTAGATGTACGAGGCAAGTTTTTTACGCAGAGGGTAGTGGGTGCCTGGAACTCGCTACCGGAGGAGGTGGTGGAAGCAGGGACGATATTGACATTTAAGGGGCATCTTGACAAATACATGAATAGGATGGGAATAGAGGGATACGGACCCAGGAAGTGTAGAAGATTGTAGTTTAGTCGGGCAGCATGGTCGGCACGGGCTTGGAGGGCCGAAGGGCCTGTTCCTGTGCTGTGCATTTCTTTGTTCTTTTGCTCGACTGAAGTCACGCCCTCTCTCTCTACATGCTCTTTATTGAAGTCTCGCACTCCGCGCTTTACTGAAGTCTCGCACTCTCTCTCCGCGCGCTCTTTACTGAAGTCTTACCTTCTCTCTCCGCGCTCTTGACTCAAGTCACGCCCTCTCTCTCGTCACACTTTATTGAAGTCTCGCCCTCTCCGCGCTCTTTACTGAGGTCCCATCCTCTCTCCGCACTCTTTACTGAAGTCTCGCCCTCTCTCTCTCCGCGCTCTTTACTGGAGTCTCGCCCTCTCCGCGCTCTTTACTGATGTCTCGCCCTCTCTCTCTCTGCACTCTTTACTGAAGTCTCGCCCTCTCTCACTCCGCTCTCTTTATTGAAGTCTCGCCCTCTCCCTATCTCTCCGCTCTCTTTACTGAAGTCTCGCCCTCTCTCTCTTCGCACTCTTTACTGAAGTCTCACCCTCTCTCTCTTCGCACTCTTTACTGAAGTCTCACCCTCTCTCTCTCCGCACTCTTTACTGAAGTCTCTCCCTCTCGGCGCTCTTGATTGAAGTCTCGCCCTCTCTCTCTCTGCGATCTTTATTGAAGTCTCGCCCTCTCTCTCTGCTCTCTTTATTGAAATCTCGCCCTCTCTCTCTCTGCGCTCTTTATTGAAGTCTCGCCCTCTCTCTCTCTGCGCTCTTTATTGAAGTCTCGCACTCTCTCTCTCTCTGCGCTCTTTATTGAAGTCTCGCCCTATCTCTCTCTGCGCTCTTTACTGAAGTCTCGCCCTCTCTCTCTCCGCGCTCTTTACTGAAGTCTCGCCCCCTCTCTCTCTGCGCTCTTTATTGAAGTCTCGCCCTCTCTCTCTCTGTGCTCTTTACTGAAGTCACGCCCTCTTTCTCTCTCTGCGCTCTTCATTGAAGTCTCGCCCTCTCTCTCTCTGCGCTCTTTATTGAAGTCTCGCACTCTCTCTCTGCGCTCTTTATTGAAGTCTCTCCCTCTCTCTCTCTGCGCTCTTTATTGAAGTCTCGCCCTCTCTCTCTCTCTCTGCGCTCTTTATTGAAGTCTCGCACTCTCTCTCTCTCTGCGCTCTTTATTGAAGTCTCGCCCTATCTCTCTCTGCGCTCTTTACTGAAGTCTCGCCCTCTCTCTCTCCGCGCTCTTTACTGAAGTCTCGCCCCCTCTCTCTCTGCGCTCTTTATTGAAGTCTCGCCCTCTCTCTCTCTGTGCTCTTTACTGAAGTCACGCCCTCTTTCTCTCTCTGCGCTCTTCATTGAAGTCTCGCCCTCTCTCTCTCTGCGCTCTTTATTGAAGTCTCGCACTCTCTCTCTGCGCTCTTTATTGAAGTCTCTCCCTCTCTCTCTCTGCGCTCTTTACTGAAGTCTCGCCCTCTTTCTCTCTCTGCGCTCTTTATTGAAGTCTCGGCCTCTCTCTCTCTGCGCTCTTGATTGAAGTCTTGCCCTCTCTCTCTGCGCTCTTTATTGAAGTCTTGCCCTCTCTCTCTGCGCTCTTTATTGAAGTCTCACCCTCTCTCTCTCTGCGCTCTTTACTGAAGTCTCGCCCTCTTTCTCTGCGCTCTTTATTGAAGTCTCACCCCCTCTCTCTCTCCGCGCTCTTTATTGAAGTCTCGTCCTCTCTCTCTCCGCGCTCTTCATTGAAGTCTCGCCCTGTCTCTCTCTGCGCTCTTTATTGAAGTCTTGCCCTCTCTCTCTCTGCGCTCTTTATTGAAGTCTCGCCCGGTCTCTCTCTGCGCTCTTTATTGAAGTCTCGCCATCTCTCTCTCTGCGCTCTTTACTGAAGTCTCGCCCTCTCTCTCTCTGCGCTCTTTATTGAAGTCTCGCCCTCTCTCTCTCTCTGCGCTCTTTATTGAAGTCTCGCCATCTCTCTCTCTGCACTCTTTATTGAAGTCTCGCCCTCTCTCTCTCTGCGCTCTTTATTGAAGTCTCGCCCTCTCTCTCTCTCTGCGCTCTTTATTGAAGTCTCGCCCACGCTCTCTCCGCGCTCTTTATTGATGTCTCGCCCTCTCTCTCTCTGCGCTGTTTATTGAAGTCTCGCCCTCTCTCTCTCCGCGCTTTTTACTGAAGTCTCGCACCCTCTCTCCGTGCTCTTTACTGAACTCTCGCCCTCTCTCTCTCTCCCCGTGCTCTTTACTTAAGTACTGCTTTCTCTCTCCGCGCTCTTTAGTGAATATACAGTGAATGGTAGAACCCTCAAGAGTATTGAAAGTCAAAGAGATCTAGGAGTACAGGTCCACAGGTCATTGAAAGGGGCAACACAGGTGGAGAAGGTAGTCAAGAAGGCATACGGCATGCTTGCCTTCATTGGCCGGGGCATTGAGTATAAGAATTGGCAAGTCATGTTGCAGCTGTATAGAACCTTAGTTAGGCCACACTTGGAGCATAGTGTTCAATTCTGGTCGCCACACTACCAGAAGGATGTGGAGGCTTTAGAGAGGGTGCAGAAGAGATTTACCAGAATGTTGCCTGGTTTGGAGGGCATTAGCTATGAGGAGCGGTTGAATAAACTCGGTTTGTTCTCACTGGAACGAAGGAGGTTGAGGGGAGACCTGATAGAGGTCTACACAATTATGAGGGGCATAGACAGAGTGGATAGTCAGAGGCTTTTCCCCAGGGTAGAGGGGTCAATTACTAGGGGGCATAGGTTTAAGGTGAGAGGGGCAAGGTTTAGAGTAGATGTACGAGGCAAGTTTTTTACACAGAGGGTAGTGGGTGCCTGGAACTCGCTACCGGAGGAGGTGGTGGAAGCAGGGACGATAGTGACATTTAAGGGGCATCTTGACAAATACATGAATAGGATGGGAATAGAGGGATACGGACCCAGGAAGTGTAGAAGATTGTAGTTTAGTCGGGCAGCATGGCCGGAACGGGCTTGGAGGGCCGAAGGGCCTGTTCCTGTGCTGTGCATTTCTTTGTTCTTTGTTCTTTTGCTCGACTGAAGTCACGCCCTCTCTCTCTCCATGCTCTTTATTGAAGTCTCGCACTCCGCGCTTTACTGAAGTCTCGCACTCTCTCTCCGCGCGCTCTTTACTGAAGTCTTACCTTCTCTCTCCGCGCTCTTGACTCAAGTCACGCCCTCTCTCTCGCCACACTTTATTGAAGTCTCGCCCTCTCCGCGCTCTTTACTGAAGTCCCATCCTCTCTCCGCACTCTTTATTGAAGTCTCGCCCTCTCTCTCTCCGCGCTCTTTACTGGAGTCTCGCCCTCTCCGCGCTCTTTACTGATGTCTCGCCCTCTCTCTCTCTCTGCACTCTTTACTGAAGTCTCGCCCTCTCTCACTCCGCTCTCTTTATTGAAGTCTCGCCCTCTCCCTATCTCTCCGCTCTCTTTACTGAAGTCTCGCCCTCTCTCTCTTCGCACTCTTTACTGAAGTCTCACCCTCTCTCTCTCTGCGCTCTTTATTGAAGTCTCGCCCTCTCTCTCTCTCTGCGCTCTTTATTGAAGTCACGCCCTCTCTCTCTCTGCGATCTTTATTGAAGTCTCGCCCTCTCTCTCTCTGCGCTCTTTATTGAAGTCTCGCACTCTCTCTCTCTGCGCTCTTTATTGAAGTCTCGCCCTCTCTCTCTCTCTGCGCTCTTTATTGAAGTCACGCCCTCTCTCTCTCTCTGCGCTCTTTATTGAAGTCTCGCCCTGTCTCTCTCTGCGCTCTTTACTGAAGTCTCACCCTCTCTCACTCGCTGCACTCTTCATTGAAGTCTCGCACTCTCTCTCTGCGCTCTTTATTGAAGTCTCGCACTCTCTCTCTGCGCTCTTTACTGAAGTCTCGCCCTCTTTCTCTCTCTGCGCTCTTTATTGAAGTCTCGGCCTCTCTCTCTCTGCGCTCTTGCCCTCTCTCTCTGCGCTCTTTATTCAAGTATTGCCCTCTCTCTCTGCGCTCTTTATTGAAGTCTCACCCTCTCTTTCTCTGCGCTCTTTATTGAAGTCTCACCCTCTCTCTCTGCGCTCTTTACTGAAGTCTCGCCCTCTTTCTCTCTCTGCGCTCTTTACTGAAGTCTTGCCCTCTCTCTCTCTGTGCTCTTTATTGAAGTCTCGCCCTCTCTCTCTTTGCACTCTTTACTGAAGTCTCACCCTCTCTCTCTCCGCGCTTTATTTTTAGTCTTGCCCTCTCTCTCTCTCTCTGCGCTCTTTATTGAAGTCTCGCCCTCTCTCCCTCTGCGCTCTTTATTGAAGTCTCGCCCTCTCTCTCTCTGCGCTCTTTATTGAAGTCTCGCCCTCTCTCTCTGCGCTCTTTATTGAAGTCTCGCCCTCGCCCTCTCTGCGCTCTTTATTGAAGTCTCGCCCTCGCTCTCTCCACGCTCTTTATTGAAGTCTCGCCCTCGCTCACTCCGCGCTTTATTGAAGTCTCGCCCTCTGTCTCGCTGCGCTCTTTATTGAAGTCTCGCCCTCTCTCTCTCTGAGCTCTTTATTGAAGTCTCGCCCTCTCTCTCTCTCTGCGCTCTTTATTGAAGTCTCGCCCTCTCTCTCTCTCTGCGCTCTTTATTGAAGTCTCGCCCTCTCTCTCTCTGCGCTCTTTATTGAAGTTTCGCCCTCTCTCTCTCTCTGCGCTCTTTATTGACGTCTCGCCCTCGTTCTCTCCGCGCTCTTTATTGAAGTCTCGCCCTCTCTCTCTCTGCGCTGTTTATTGAAGTCTCGCCCTCTCACTCTCTGCGCTCTTTATTGAAGTCTCGCCCTCTCTCTCTCTGCGCTCTTTATTGAAGTCTCGCCCTCTCTCTCTCTCTCTGCGCTCTTTATTGAAGTCTCGCCCTCGCTCTCTCCGCGCTCTTTATTGAAGTCTCGCCCTCTCTCTCTCTGCGCTCTTTATTGAAGTCTCGCCCTCTCTCTCTCTCTGCGCTCTTTATTGAAGTCTCGCCCTCGCTCTCTCCGCGCTCTTTATTGAAGTCTCGCCCTCTCTCTCTCTGCGCTGTTTATTGAAGTCTCGCCCTCTCTCTCTCCGCGTTCTTTATTGAAGTCTCGCCCTCTCTCTCTCTGCGCTCTTTATTGAAGCCTCGCCCTCTCTCTCTCTGCGCTCTTTATTGAAGTCTCGCCCTCTCTCTCTCCGCGCTCTTTACTGAAGTCTCGCCCTCTCTCTCTCTGCTCTCTTTTTTGAAGTCTCGCCCTCTCTCTCTCTGCGCTCTTTATTGAAGTCTCGCCCTCTCTCTCTCACTGCGCTTTATTGAAGTCACGCCCTCTCTCTCTCCACGCTCTTTTCAAAAAATATATATATTTATTAAAATTTTAAACAATTTTTCATCCTTACAAACAACCCCCCCCTCATACAAATAGAAAGAAAATGCATATAGCAAGACATAAGCATGGTAAAACAATATGTTACAGAACTTTGTACATTGGATTCCTCCCGTACATGCCAGTTTTCCAGATCTTTCATGAATTATCTTGCTCAAATACCCCCAAACATACCTCCCTTCCCCCTCCCTCCCTCCCCCTTCGCAAGACCCCCCCCCCCCCCCCTACCCCCTCCCCCCTTGGGTTGTTGCTGCTGCTGACCGACCTTCACCTGACGCTCCGCGAGATGGTCTAGGAACGGTTGCCACCGCCTGTAGAACCCCTGCGCAGACCCTCTCAAGGCAAACTTTATCTTCTCTAGCTTGATAAACCCTGCCATATAATTTGTCCAGGCCTCCACGCTGGGGGGCTTCGCCTCCTTCCACATTAGCAAGATCCTTCGCCGGGCTACTAGGGACGCAAAGGCCAGAATGCCGGTCTCTTTCGCCTCCTGCACTCCCGGCTCGTCCACTGCTACAAATATTGCTAGCCCCAGCTTGGCTTGACCCGGACTTTCACCACCTGAGATATTGCTCCCGCCACTCCTCTCCAGAACCCCTCCAGTGCCGGGCATGACCAAAACATGTGGACATGGTTCGCCGGGCTTCCTGAGCACCTCCCACATCTGTCCTCCACCCCAAAGAACCTACTCAACCTCGCCCCCGTCATGTGCGCTCTGTGAACCACCTTAATTTGTATTGGGCTAAGCCTGGCACACGAGGAAGAGGAATTAAGCCTACCTAGGGAATCAGCCCATAGCCCCTCCTCAATCTCCTCCCCCAGCTCCTCCTCCCAATTACCCTTCAGCTCCTCTACCAACGCCTCCCCCTCTTCTTTCACCTCCTGGTATATCGCCAAAACCTTGCCCTCTCCGACCCACACACCCGAGATCACCCCGTCTTGACTCTCCTGTGCCGGGAGCAACGGGAATTCCCTCAACTGCCGCCTCACAAACGCCCTCACCTGCATGCATCTGAAAGCAATTCCCGGGGGTAGCCCAAACGTCTCCTCTTGTGCCCCTAGGCTCGCAAACGTCCCATCAATGAACAGGTCCCCCATTCTTCTAATCCCCGCCCGATGCCAGCTCTGAAACCCCCCCGTCCATCCTCCCCGGGACAAGCCGATGGTTACCCCTGATCGGGGACCACACCGAGGCTCCCATTGCACCCCTGTGCCGTCTCCACTGGCCCCAGATCTTTAGCGTTGCCGCCACCACCGGACTCGTGGTGTACCTTGTCGGCGAGAGCGGCAGCGGTGCCGTCGTCAGTGCCTCAGGCTCGTTCCTTTGCAGGACGCCATCTCCAACCTCTTCCATGCCGCCCCCTCTCCCTCCATCACCCACTTACGGATCATCACCACATTTGCTGCCCAGTAGTAGCCCCCCAGATTCGGCAGCGCCAACCCTCCTCGGTCCCTACTGCACTCCAGAAACCTTCTCCTTACCCTCGGGGTCTTATTCGCCCACACAAACCCCATAATGCTCCTGCCTACCCTCTTAAAAAAGGCCTTGGTGATCACGATGGGAAGGCACTGAAACACAAAAAGAAACCTCGGGAGAACGACCATTTTGACCGACTGCACTCTACCCGCCAGCGAGAGCGGCAACATGTCCCATCTTTTGAAGTCCTCCTCCATCTGCTCCACCAGCCTCGTCAGATTCAGTTCATGTAGGGCCCCCCCAACTCCTAGCTATTTGGATCCCCAGTTACCGAAAGCTCCTTTCCGCCCTCCTCAGCGGTAGATCGTCCATCCCCCTTTCCTGGTCTCCTGCCTGTACTACAAAGAGCTCACTCTTCCCTACATTAAGCTTATAGCCTGAAAAATCCCCAAACTCCCTTAGAGTCTGCATGATCTCCACCATCCCCTCCACTGGATCCGCCACATACAGCAACAGGTCATCTGCATAAAGCGACACTCGATGTTCCTCTCCCCCTCGGACCACCCCCCTCCATTTCCTCGACTCCCTTCATGACATGGCCTAGGGTTCAATTGCTAACGCAAACAACAGGGGGGTTCTCTCTCCACGCTCGTGACTGAGGCCTCGCCCTCTCTTGCTCCACGCTCTTTATTGAAGTCTCGCCCTCTCTCTTCGCGCTCTTTACTGAAGACTCGCCCCTATCTCTCCGCGCTCTTTATTGAAGTCTCGCCCAATCTCTCTTCGCACTCTTTACTGAAGTCTCGCCCTCTCTCGCTCCACGCTCTTTATTGAAGTCTCGCCCTCGCTCTCTCCACGCTTTATTGAAGTCTCGCCCTCGCTCTCTCCGCGCTCTTGACTGAAGTCTCGCCCTCTCTCTCTCCGCGCTCTTTATTGAAGTCTCGCCCTCTCTCTCTCCACGCTCTTTACTGAAGTCTCGCCCTCTCTCTCTCTCTGCACTCTTTATTGAGGTCTCGCCCTCTCTCTCTCCACGCTCTTTATTGAAGTCTCGCCCTCTCTCTCCGCGCTCTTTACTGACGTCTCGCCCTCTCTCTCCGCGCTCTTTACTGACGTCTCGCCCTCTCTCTCTCTCTGCACTCTTTACTGAAGTCTCGCCCTCTCTCTCTCTCTGCACTCTTTACTGAAGTCTCGCCCTCTCTCTCTCCGCGCTCTTTATTGAAGTCTCGCCCTCTCTCTCTCCACGCTCTTTACTGAAGTCTCGCCCTCTCTCTCTCTCTCTGCACTCTTTATTGAGGTCTCGCCCTCTCTCTCTCCACCCTCTTTATTGAAGTCTCGCCCTCTCTCCGTGCTCTTTACTGACGTCACGCCCTCTCTACCCTCTTTATTGAAGTCTCGCCCTCTCTCCGTGCTCTTTACTGAAGTCTCTCTCTCCGCGCTCTTTATTGAAGTGGGGATATAGGGACACAGTTAAAAATAAGAGGTCTCCCATTTAAGACAGCGATGGGAAGGATTTTTTTCTTTCAGCGGGTTGTTAATATGAGGAATTTCCTTCCTAGAAAGCAGCGAAGCCTGGATGCTTGAATCTATTCAAGGCAAAGTTAGAATGATAGTTGATGGTGAAGTGTTATGGGGGATGTGGGCCGATAGGCAAGGGGAGTTGAGGCCACAATTAGACCAGCCATCATCCTATAGAATGGCAGAGAAGCATGAAGTGCCGAATGGGCTACTCTTACATCCTCTGTTCCTATGATATTATGCCATTAACTTCTTTATAAAAAGAGTTGCATCTGGAATGGAGAAGTTATAGCGAAAGGCTCGTAATCAGATAATCAAAGTTCATGGCATTCTATCATATCTGGCCTCTGGAGAAAGCAGAAATGAAAAGTCATAGGGCAGGGTTAAAAGAGACATGGATAAACTTTTAGATTTCAGCTAGACAAATCTTTGGGTATTAGGGAAAATTAACAAAGATGAAAAAAGTTCAGTGGAGCTGACCTGGTCCATGGAACAGGATAGAGGCTTCAGCTTCTTAGAAGATCAGAGATTGTGCGGAGACCATCAAATACTTTTGAAAACATCAACAAAGCACTGAAATCTACCAACTTAACTTAATTACAAATTATATAAGATACAATTTTATTAGCAAGCTAAAAGATATGAAAGTTTCAATTACATTTGTAAGATTATTTTGCTTTGCAACAAATAATGCAAAGTCCTCAATTAGGTTACAAATTAGGTTAGAAATTGTGCTTACTTTTCCATTATCCTAAATATATTTAAAATTTGCAGGAATTCCTTACCTTTTGCCATATGGCTTCTTGACCAGTAAATGCCAACGGCAGATTAATGCCACTCAATGCCATCCAGTCAATTTCTCTCGCCCAACGTTCCCAGTCCCACCAGACAAAAGAGTAGCTGTATGCACACACATTCTGATAGTAACGGAACCTAAATATAACCATGAAGAAAACATTACTAAAGATTTTGGGGCAGCACGGTAGCATTGTGGGTAGCACAATTGCTTCACAGCTCCAGGGTCCCAGGTTCGATTCCGGCTTGGGTCACTGTCTGTGCGGAGTCTGCACATCCACCCCGTGTGTGCGTGGGTTTCCTCCGGGTGCTCCGGTTTCCTCCCACAGTCCAAAGATGTGAAGGTGAGGTGGCTTGGCCATGCTAAACTGCCCTTAGTGTCCAAAACAGCCCTTAGTGTTGGGTGGGGTTACTGGGTTATAGGGATAGAGTGGAGGTGTTGACCTTGGGTAGGGTGCTCTTTCCAAGAGCCGGTGCAGACTCGATGGGCCGAATGGCCTCCTTCTGCACTGTAAATTCTATGATGAATTGAACAGTTTTCAGATATGTACTCTACTATTCTAGGAGGGTATGTATTAAAAGATAGATCAAAATTACATACAAGCTAATCCTATTTCCCCTCCTCACACCATGCTCACAAGAGCATTTCTCACTCCTTAAGCCCGTTTTGAGCATAGGTGTTTAAATTACTACTTCCCATTATAGGAAAGAGCTTGTAGTGTCCTTCTTGTTAACTCTGCTTTGATATTCAGTGTTCTAGTTCTCCCATATACCATTTAGGTGTATATTTTGAGTGAATTCCCACTGAGTCGTCACTAGGTGGCGTGTGCAGGAAACCCGATCAGGTGTTACTCACAACCAGGGGTGATAGAATCCCTGCAGTACAGGAGGAGGCCAGTCTGCCCATCGAGTCTGCACTGACCCTCCGAAAGAGCACCCTACCTCGGCACATTCCCCCGTCCTATCCCAGTAACCCCACCTAACCTGCATATCTTTGGACTGTGGGAGGAAACTGGAGCAATCGCACACAGGCACAGGGAGAATGTGCAAATTCCACAGTCACCCAAGGACAGAATCGAACCCAGGTCCCCAGCGGTGTGAGGAAGCGGTGCTAACCACTAACACCGTTACAGTGGAAGAATCAATCCACTCTTGTCTTTTAGGTACAAGCTTGGTTTATTCAGGCACGCTTCTATACAGCTACTAACCCACAATAAACTCACACCAAATCATTCCAGCTGTCTGTATTTATAGGATAATCAATTTCACAACTTCAACTAGCAATTCCCGGAACACGATAATTGACATACACATTGATCAATACATTGACACCAGAAGCAAAAATTTAAAATTCAACTTTGGGTAGGGTGCTCTTTCCAAGAGCCGGTGCAGACTCAATGGGCCGAATGGCCTCCTTCTGCACTGTAAAGTCAATGATAATCTATGATTAATTTAGGACAAAGGTTCGGCACAACATCGTGGGCCGAAGGGCCTGTTCTGTGCTGTATTTTTCTATGTTCTATTAATGGTTCATGGACTTGAATGGGGATTAATGATTATTTAACTAATTATATTATATCCTTTCAAACTAACGTCTGATATTTGTGTTTTAACATATAAGACCCAAGACATAGGAGTGGAAGTAAGGCCATTCGGCCCATCGAGTCCACTCCACCATTCAATCATGGCTGATTTCAACTCCATTTACCCGCTCTCTCTCCATAGCCCTTAATTCCTTGAGAAATCAAGAATTTATCAACTTCTGTCTTAAAGACACTCAATGTCCCGGCCTCCACCGCCCTCTGTGGCAATGAATTCCACAGACCCACCACTCTCTGGCTGAAGAAATTTCTCCTCATCTCTGTTCTAAAGTGACTCCCTTTTATTCTAAGGCTGTGCCCCCGGGTCCTAGTCTCCCCTGCTAATGGAAACAACTTCCCTACATCCACCCTATCTAAGCCTTCATTATCTTGTAAGTTTCTATTAGATCTCCCCTCAACCTCCTAAACTCCAATGAATATAATCCCAGGATCCTCAGACGTTCATCGTATGTTAGGCCTACCATTCCTGGGATCATCTGTGTGAATCTCCGCTGGACCCGCTCCAGTCCCAGTATGTCCTTCCTGAGGTGTGGGGCCCAAAATTGCTCACAGTATTCTAAATGGGGCCTAACTAATGCTTTATAAAGCTTCAGAAGTACATCCCTGCTTTTATATTCCAAGCCTCTTGAGATGAATGACAACATTGCATTTGCTTTCTTAATTACGGACTCAACCTGCAAGTTTACCTTTAGAGAATCCTGGACTAGGACTCCCAAGTCCCTTTGCACTTCAGCATTATGAATTTTGTCACCGTTTAGAAAATAGTCCATGCCTCTATTCTTTTTTCCAAAGTGCAAGACCTCGCACTTGCCCACGTTGAATTTCATCAGCCATTTCTTGGACCACTCTCCTAAACTGTCTAAATCTTTCTGCAGCCTCCCCACCTCCTCCATACTACCTGCCCCGCCACCTATCTTTGTATCATCGGCAAACTTAGCCAGAATGCCCCCAGTCCCGTCATCTAGATCGTTAATATATAAAGAGAACAGCTGTGGTCCCAACACTGAACCCTGCGGGACACCACTCGTCACCGGTTGCCATTCCGAAAAAGAACCTTTTATCCCAACTCTCTGCCTTCTGCCTGACAGCCAATCGTCAATCCATGTTAGTACCTTGCCTCGAATACCATGGGCCCTTATTTTACTCAGCAGTCTCCCGTGAGGCACCTTATCAAAGGCCTTTTGGAAGTCAAGATAGATAACATACATTGGCTCTCCTTGGTCTAACCTATTTGTTATCTCTTCAAAGAACTCTAACAGGTTTGTCAGGCACGACCTCCCCTTACTAAATCCATGCTGACTTGTCCTAATCCGACCCTGCACTTCCAAGAATTTAGAAATCTCATCCTTAACAATGGATTCTAGAATGTTGCCAATAACCGAGGTTAGGCTAATTGGCCTATAATTTTCCATCTTTTTCCTTGTTCCCTTCTTGAACAGGGGGGTCACAACAGCAATTTTCCAATCCTCTGGGACTTTCCCTGACTCCAGTGACTTTTGAAAGATCATAACTAACGCCTCCACTGTTTCTTCAGCTATCTCTTTTAGAACTCTAGGATGTAGCCCATCTGGGCCCGGGGATTTATCAATTTTTAGACCTCTTGAGTTTCTCTAGCACTTTCTCCTTTGAGATGGCTACCATATTCAACTCTGCCCCCTGACTCTCCGGAATTGTTGGGATATTACTCATGTCTTCTACTGTGAAGACTGCCGCAAAGTACTTATTCAGTTCCTCAGCTATTTCCTTGTCTCCCATCACAAAATTACCAGCGTCATTTTGGAGCGGCCCAATGTCAACTTTTGCCTCCCGTTTGTTTTTAATGTATTTAAAGAAACTTTTACTATCATTCCTAATGTTACTGGCTAGCCTACCTTCAAATTTGATCCTCTTTCCTTATTTCTCTCTTTGTTATCCTCTGTTTGTTTTTGTAGTCTTCCCAATCTTCTGACTTCCCACTACTCTTTGCCACATTATAGGCTTTCTCTTTTGCTTTGATGCATTCCATAACTTCCTTTGTCAGCCATGGCTGCCTAATCCCCCCTCTGATAACCTTGCTTTTCTTTGGGATGAACCTCTGTACTGTGTCCTCAATTACTCCCAGAAACACCTGCCATTACTGTTCTACTGTCTTTCCCACTTGGCTCTGCTCCCAGTTGATTTTCGTCAGTTCCTCCCTCATGCCCCTGTAGTTACCTTTATTTAACTGTAACACCTTTACATCTGATTCTACCTTCTTTCTTTCAAATTGGAGATTGAATTCGACCATATTATGATCACTGCTCCCTTACTTTAAGATCTTTTATCAAGTCTGCAATGTATGCATATTTAGCATAGTTTTTGTGTTCTAATAACTAATCGTGTTCCAATAACTAATTCCTGTCTATTTAAACAAGCAAGAGCTTCAAAATCAATAACAAGAACAATTTAGTAGAAAAAAATATTAAGAGCAACATCCAAAACAGGGACAATTTTGTATTAGTCCAGAATTCCTGCGGGGTTCTCTCAAACATCTGCCAGAAAACCCTGGTGAAAATTCCAGATAATTACAATTGAATGAGCGAGGACAAAAAGGCTGTTTACACTCCCCCCTCGGCAGGTTCTGGGGCGAAAGGGTGGTTGGAGAACAGCATGGACGGATTCCTTCGGAGATCCCACCTGCCCTGGCATGGGCACGGTTTTGCAGTGGGATGGTCAGGGCTTCAGATGGGAAGCTCACCCATGCCCCAAACAACGGCCTTAAGTGGCCACTTAACCTTTTCCCACCCAGCCTCAAATTTTAGGCTGGTGGGGGAAAAATCAGGCAAGTAGTTTATAGTAATGTAGCCACCTGGGTTGGCCACTTCCCGACTTAAAATGGAGAACCGCAAAGACTACAGGGAAATTCAGCCAACACAGGCAAAATTGAGCAAGTGCAGAAAGCATGTGTATTGAAACTTGCAAAAACTAGACAGCATTGAAACCAGCAGCCATCTGCATAGTAATGAGCAATTCCAAGGCACAATTACAACACTCGAGGTGAATAAAGCCAAGCCAGACTCCTCAGTGCCAGCAGGAGCCAAGACAAAGGAAGGCCAACGGACATTTAGGGACCGCCCAGCGATCAGGGAACAACTCCAGTATTGGAGAAATCGATCCAAATGATCGGAACGCAGTCCAATCATTTGGAACCCGGTACGGGGTCCACCCCGAAGGGCGGAAAGCCCCTGGGGACTATAAAGTAAAGCCCCTAAGTTCAAATCGTCCTTCTTTGGCAGGGTGACTCAGCAACTTGAATCAACCCGTGAGAGTGACCTGTCTAAGCTGCCGCATCAACCAAGTAAGTCTCCAGTCAACACACACTACGAGATAGGCGCTCCTAGCTACCAGTCCATACCAGCTTTTGAATCCTACAGACTCAGGACCTGAACGAAAGGCCATTTGTTCCCCTGACCTGGTGGGCCAATTCCAAAGCTAAGTAGAGGCCTTTTAGTGATAGGAATAGTCTAGAAAGTAGAGTTTATGCATGAGTAGTGATTTACTGTGCATAATAAATGTGTTTTGATATGAATCTTACTAATTGGTGTGTTGAGTTATTGATCATTACTTGAACTTGAACCTCGTGGCGGTATCATAAAGATACCTGGCGACTCTAGAGCAAAGGTTATAAAACAGAGCAAATTACGAATTAAGAGCCAACCAAAAGTTAGCAACAGTAAAAAGGATACGTTTGGGTTGCAGAATGATATCAATGTCTGGTTGAGTGGGTGAAAACGTAGCTAATAGAATTCAATCCAGAGATGTGCGGGTTTCTGCATTTTGGGAGGGCAAACAAAGCAAAGGAGTACTGAATAAACTGGAAGATAGCGAGGGACGTTGGAATGCATTGCCCACAGGTCCCTGAAGGTGGCAGGAGAGGTAGATAATGTGGTAAAGACATACCAAACGCTTTCCTTTATTATAGAAGGTATAGAATACAAAAGAGGAATGTACTGCTGGAACTGCATAAAATGTTCATTAGGCCGTGTGGAGTTTAGCAATCAGTTCTGCTCACATTACAGAAAGGATATATGTGCTCTGGAGACCGAAAAGAAGAGATTTACAGCAATGATGTCGGCGCTGGAAAATTGCAGCTTTGAGGAAAGATCTAGTAGGTTAGGGCTGTTTTCCTGAGCACAAAAGAGGCTGATGGGCGACTTGATTGAGCTGTACTAATTTATGAGGGGCCCAGATGGAGTAGACGGGGAAGATTTGTTTCCCCTAGCAGAGAGGTCAATCACCAGCAGGCACAGATTCAAGGTGATTGGCAGAAGGGTTAGGGATATTAGAAAAAAACCTTTTCACCCAGAGAATGGTCGGTGTCTGGAAGTCGCTGCCCAGATTGGTGGGTGAGGCAGAAACTCTCAGCTGATTTAAAAGGTTCCTGAAGGGTTCAGGGGATGTGAGGAAAAACATTTTACCCAGAGTGGTGGGAGTTTGGAATTCACAGTCTCAAAGGGTGGTGGAGGCAGAGACCCTCATAACATTTAAGAAGTATTTAGATATGGGACAGCACGGTGGCGCAGTGGTTAGCGCTGCTACCGCACGGCGCTGAGGACCCAGGTTCAATCCCGGCCCCGGGTCATTAACCGTGTGGAGTTTGCACATTCTCCCCATATCTGCGTGGGTCTCTCACCCACAACCTAAAGATGTGCAGGTTAGGTGGATTTGCAACGCTAAATTGCCGCTTCATTAGAAAAAAATAAATGAGTACTGTAAAATTTATTTTTAAAAACCTCAACCCGACATTTCTCCCTAATGCTATTCACCCCCTTGTTAATGAAGTTTATCTACCTCAGTCATAAAAATATTCACAGATCCTGCTTCCACTGCCTTTTGAGGGAGAGGTTCATGACCCTCAAAGAATTTCTCCTCATTTCAGTCTTAAATGAGTGACCCCTTATTTTTAAACAATGTCCCCTGGATCTAGATCCTCCACATCCACCCGGTCAATACTCCTCAGGTTCTTAAAGCTTTTTATCAAGTCACCTCTTACTCTTCTAAACTCTTGTGGTAAAAACCTAATCTCACCAATCTTTCCTAATAAGAGAACCTGCCCATTCCTAACATTAGTTAATAAACCTTCTCTGAAATGCTTCGAATGCATTTACATATTTCCTTAAATAAGGAGACAATACTGACCCCAGATGTGGTCTCAGTAATGCCCTGCACAACTGAAGCATACCCTCCTTACTTTTGTGGGCGGCACGGTAGCACAGTGATTAGCACTGTTGCTTCACAGTGCCAGGGTCCCAGGTTCAATTCCCAGCTTGGGTCACTGTCTGTGCAGAGTCTACACGTTCTCCCCGTGCATTTGTGGGTTTCCTCCGGGTGCTCCGGTTTCCTCCCACAAGTCCCAAAAGACGTGCTTGGGAAATTGATGGTATTGAAGCCTGATAAATCGCCAGGGCCTGATAATCACCTGATAGGTGTAGCACAGTGGTTAATTTTTTTGCTTCACAACGCCAGGAACCCAGATTCGATTCCCGGCTTGGGTCACTGTCTGTTTGGAATCTGCACGTTCTCCCCGTGTCTGCGTGGGTTTCCTCCGGGTGCTCTGGTTTCCTCCCACAAGTCCCGAAATACTTGCTGTTAGGTGAATTGGACATTCAGAATTCTCCCTCTGTGGACCCGAACAGGTGCCGGAATGTGGCGACTAGGGAATTTTCACAGTAACCTCATTGCAGTGTTAATGTAAACCTACTTGTGACAATAATAAAGATTATTAATCAATACCCCTCACAATAAAAGCTAACATTCTATTAGGTTTCCCGGATTACTTGCTGTACCTGTATACCAGCCTTTTGTGATTCGTGCACTAGGACACCCAGATCCTTCTGCACCTCAAAAGTTCTGCAATCTCTCACCATTGAGAAAATATCTTTCTTTTTTATTCTTCCTGCCAAAATGGACAAATTTACATTGTTACAAACCATTGTTTGCAGCAAACTACCCAGCCTTCAGAACAGCGACCATGACACCACACAACCCTGCCATGGCAATCTCTCTGCAAGACGTGCCAGATCATTGACATGGGTACCACCATTACACGTGAGACCACCACCCACCAGGTACATGGTACATACTCGTGCGACTCGGCCAACGTTGTCTACCTCATACGCTGCAGGAAAGGATGTCCCGAAGCGTGGTACATTGGCGAGACCACGCAGACGCTGCGACAACGAATGAACGGACATCGTGCGACAATCACCAGGCAGGAATGTTCCCTTCCAGTGGGGGAACACTTCAGCAGTCAAGGGCATTCAGCCTCTGATCTCCGGGTAAGCGTTCTCCAAGGCGGCCTTCAGGACGCGCGACAACGCAGAATCGCCGAGCAGAAACTTATAGCCAAGTTCCACACACGAGTGCGGCCTCAACTGGGACCTGGGATTCAGGTCGCATTACATTCATCCCCCACCATCTGGCCTGGGCTTGCAAAATCCTACCAACTCTCCTGGCTTGAGACAATTCACACCTCTTTAACCTGGGGTTACCCCTATCTCTGGATCTGTAAACACTTAACTAACTGCAAATGCTAACTCGCATTCTAAGCATTGTCTTGCATCTTTGAATTTGTCTATATATGTTTCTGGAATCTACCTCTTCATTCACCTGAGGAAGGAGCAGCGCTCCGAAAGCTAGTGTTTGAAACAAACCTGTTGGACTTTAACCTGGTTTTGTAAGACTTCTTACTGTGCGCACCCCAGTCCAACGCCGGCATCTCCACATCATCACATACCTTAAGGCGGAGGAAGTCAGGAACTCAAAAGTTACACAATAGTTCACTGTGCTATTGGAGATTTAGCTTTGGAACAGCAGATCGTGACTTTCCGGCCCCTGAGAAGTCAAAAGGATTCAGTTCAATTGGTTGGTTGGTGGCCAGTGAGTTGGCCAACGGCCACATTCTGTCAGTGACAGGCAGGGATTGGGTCCTACCCACGTGGGATGGATTTCAGAGAACTCAGGATCGGACAGTTGGGTCCTGGATGCAGAGAGAAGCTGTGAGCTGCTGTGTGTCTCTCTCTTTCTCCAGAAATGCTACCTACCTGCTGTTTTCTGAACCTGCAGAGATGTCTTTGAGACCTTGATGAACCTACGTTAAAGCCATTACAGACTGAAAGCAAAAACCTCGAACTGAAGGCCTAAACTGAAGCAAGGTGTACTAGACGACCTCCATCTGAAACTGACTTTTATTCTTAATGACAATTGATGTCCCTACCCAGACTAAATTTTGTGTCTTTACCACACTCAGTGTTTCCTCCAAGTCAAGTTCAACATGGAGGAGTACTGTGGCAATAAAGAGGTTTCCATTCTGATGTTTGACCTGATGCCATAAGACAAATGGGGTCCAGAGTTGAGGCTCTTTCGACAGTATATCTTAGGTGGGTCTGTCCTGTCGGTATAGAACATAGAACAATACAGCGCAGTACAGGCCCTTCGGCCCACGATGTTGCACCGAAACAAAAGCCATCTACCTACACTATGCCATTATCATCCATATGTTTATCCAATAAACTTTTAAATGCCCTCAATGTTGGCGAGAAATGAATAATGGAGTTAACATTTGCTATCTTCCATTCTAATGGGACTTTCCCCGAAATGCGGGGAGTTTTGGAAAATTAAAACCAATAAAATGAGATATGGGAGCACAATTAGGCCGGCTGACCTCATCCTGGCCTTAACTGCACCATCCTGTCCGTTCTCCATAACTTTTAAACCCATTACCAATTAAAAATCTGTCTAACCACTCCTGAAATTTACTCAGTCCCAGCATCCACTGCACTCTGGGGTAGCAAATTCCACAGATACACAACCCTTTGGGTGAAGTAGTTCCTCCTCAGCTCGGTCTTAAATTTGCTACCCCTTATCCAATGACTGCAAGACCATAAGACATAGGAGCAGAATTAGGTCACTCAGCCATCAAATCGGCTCCGCCATTCAAACATACGTTTCTCATCCCCATTTTCCTGCCTTCTCCCCAGATCCCCCTATTAAGAACCTATCTATCTCTGTCTTAGACACTCAGTGATTTGGCCTCCACAACCTTCTGGAGCAAAGAGTTCCACAGATTCACCATCCTGGCTAAAGAAATTCCTCATCTCAGTTTTAAAGGATCATCCCTTCAGTTTGAGGCTGTGTCCTCGGGTTCTAGTTTATCATACTAGTGGAAACATCCTTTCCACATCTACTCTATCTAGGCCTCTCCGTGTCCTGTAAATTTCAATAAGATCCCTCCACTCATCCTTCTAAATTCTAACAAGTACAGATTCAGAGTCCTCAACCCACTCCTCATATGACAAGCTCTTCATTTCAGGAATAATTCCTGTGAACCATCTCTGGACCCTTTCCAAGGCCAGCACATCCTTCCTTAGATGTGGGCCCGAAACTGCTCACAATACTCCAAATGAGGGTCTGACGAGAGCCTTATACAGCCTCAGAAGTACATCATCTTGTATTACTCAATTTGACCTCCACTCATTCTTCTAAGCTCGACAGAGTATGGGCCTAAACTGTTCAATCTCTCTTCATATGAAAACCCATCTCTGGAATCAACCTAGAGAACCTCCTCTGAACTGCCTCCAATGCATCTTTCCTCAAATAAAGGGGCCAAAACTGTGCACAACACTCCAGATGTGGTCTCGCCAATGCCTTGTATAGTTGCAACAACACTTCCTTACCTTTATACTTTATTCCTTTAGCTATAAATGGCAACATTTCATTTGTTTTCTTTATTATCTGCTGTGCCTGCATACCAGTTTTCTGCGACTCATGAACGAGGACTCCCAGATCCCTCTGCAACGGAGCACCCGAAAGTCTCTCCCCATTTAGATAATAAATTGCCGTCCCATTTTTATGACCAAAATGCATGACCTCACACTTATCCACGTTAAATTTGGCTATCGAACCTTCTATCCAAGAATCAACTATCTCACTAGCTACTTCTTTTAAGATCCTAGGATGGAGTCCATCAAGACCCAGGCACTTGTCAGACTGCAGCTCCAACAATTTACTCTGTCGCATTTCCCTGGTGATTGTAAGTTTCCAGAACTTCTTCCTCCCTATCATAGCTGCTTCTGGGATGTTACTTGTATCCTCCATAATGAGGACTGATGCAAAATACCTGTTCAACTCATGTGTCATTCCTTTGTTTTCCATTATCAATTCTTCAGGCTCACTTTCTATAGGGCCAACACTCAATTTGTTAACTAGTTCCTTTTTAAAATATTTATAGAATCTCTTACTATCTGTTTTTACATTTCTGCCGAACATTTCTCTCATATTCTACTTTTTCACTCCTTACATAGAACATAACAGCGCAATACAGGCCCTTCGGCCCTCGATGTTGCACCGACCTGTGAAACCATTCTAAAGCCCGTCTACACTATTCCCTTATCGTCCATATGTCTATCCAATGACCATTTGAATGCGCTCAGTGTTGGCGAGTCCACTACTGTTGCAGGCAGGGCAATCCACACCCTTACTACTCTCGGAGGAAAGAACCTACCTCAGACATGTGTCTTATATCTATCTCCCCTCAATTTAAAGCTATGTCCCCTCGTGCTAGACATCACCATCCGAGGAAAAAGGCTCTCTGTCCACCCGATCTAATCCTCTGATCATCTTGTATGCCTCAATTAAGTCACCTCTTAACCTTCTTCTCTCTAACGAAAGCAGCCTCAAGTCCCTCAGCCTTCCCTCATAAGATCTTCCCTCCATACCAGGCAACATTCTGGTAAATCTCCTCTGCACCCTTTCCAATGCTTCCACATCCTTCCTATAATGCGGCGACCAGAATCGCACGCAATACTCCAAATGTGGCCGCACCAGAGTTTTGTACAGCTGCAACATGACCTCATGGCTCTGAAACTCAATCCCTCTACCAATAAAAGCTAACACACCGTACGCCTTCTTAACAACCCTCTCAACCTGGGTGGCAACTTTCAGGGATCTATGTACATGGACACCGAGATCTCTCTGCTCATCCACACTACCAAGAATCTTACCATTAGCCCAGTACTCTGTCTTCCTGATATTCCTTCCAAAATGAATCACTTCACACTTTTCTGCAATAAACTCCATTTGTCACCTCTCAGCTCAGCGCTGCAGCTTATCTATGTCCCTCTGTAACCTGCAACATCCTTCTGCACTGTCCACAACACCAACGACTTAAGTGTCATCTGCAAATTTATTCACCCATCCTTCTACGCCCTCCTCCAGGTCATTTATAACTTATTGATCTTTTAGACATCCTTTGCTGTTCCTTATACTCTGTCCAATATTCTGACCTCCCAACTATCTTTGCACAATTATATGCACTTTCTTTAAATTTGGTCCTGTATTTAACCTTTCTAGTTAACCATAGGCAGTGTGTCCAAGCCTTGGACTTTTCCCGCTCATTGGAATGTATGTATTCTGAAATATCCCCGAAAATGCTTTCCACTAGTACAGCACGGTGGTGCAGTGGTTAGCACTGCTGCATCACAGCGCTGAGGACCCAGGTTCAATCCCGGCCCCAGGGTCACTGTCCGTGTGGAGTTTGCACATTCTCCCTGTGTTTGCGTGGGTTTTACCCCCACAACCCAAAGATGTGCAGGGTAGGCAGATTGGCCACGCTAAATTGCCCCTTAATTGGGGAAAAAGGAATTGGGTACTCTAAATTAAAAAAAATGTTTTCCACTGTATCTTTATTGACCTATCCTTTAACCTGATTTGCCAAATCAACTTAGCCAGCTCTGCTTTCATGCCCTCATATTTGCCCTTGTTTAAGTTCAAAAACAGTCATAGAATCATCAAATTTACAGTGCAGAAAGAGGCCACTTGGCCATTCGAGTCTGCACCGGCCCTTGGAAAGAGCACCCTACTCAAGTCCACGCTTCCACCCTATCCCTGTAACCAAGTAACCCCACTTAACCTTACTGAACACTAAGGGCAATTTATCATGGCCAATCCACCTAACCTGCACATCCTTGGAAGGCGGGAGGAAACCGGAGCACCCGGAGGAATCCCACGTACACAGGGAGAACGTGCAGACTCCGCACAGACAGCGACCCAAGCCGGGAATCGAACCCGGGACCCAGGAGCCATGAAGCAACTGTGCTACCCACTGTGCCACCTTGGTGGTGAGTTGCCTTCTTCATCCACTGCAGTCCATGTGGTGTGGGTACACCCGCTGTGCTACCAGGCAGGGAGTTCCAGGATTCTGACCCAGCGACAATGAACGAACGGCTATATATTTCCAAGTCAGGATGGTGAGTGACTTGGAGGGGAACTTCTAAGTGGCGGGGTTCCCATGTATCTGCTGTCCCATGTCCTTCTAGATGGTCATGGGTTCAGAAGGTGCTGTCGAAGGAGCCTTGCTGAGTTTGTACAGTGCATCTTGTAGATGGTACACACGGCTGCCACTGTGCCTCGGCGGTGAAGGGTTTGAATGTTTGTGGAAGGGCTGCCAATCAAACAGGCTGCTTTGTCCTGGATGGTGTTGAGCTTCCTGAGTGTTGTTGCAGCTGCACTCATCCAGGCAAGTGGAGAGTATTCCATCACACTCCTGACTTGTGCCTTGAGATGATGGACAGGCTTTGGGGAGTCAGGAGGTGAGTTACTCACCGCATAATTCCAAGCCTCTGATCTGCTCTTGTAGCCAAAGTATTAATAATGGCTAGTCTAGTTCAGTTTCTGGTCAATGATAACCCCCAGGTTACATGATAACTTATTTCAGTCAAAGGACGATCAGCCTGTGTTTATGCTCTATGTGAGCCCCCTCTCATTCTACTTTCTTCAGATCACCCACATCTCATTTTGTCAATATACCCTTCTATTCTTTCTCCGCATAGTGGGAGCGATCTTCCGGCCACACACCGCCAGAAACGCATCTTGGTGGCATAGCGTGGCTGGTGAAAGCCAGGAGACCCCACTCCCGGGATCCACCCGGCACGCAACGCCTGGTGAGATTCAACGCAGTCTCGCGAGACGCTGCAAGGAGAATCCTGCCCACAATGGGCAGGATCAGTTTTTGGAAAATCTGCATATTAGAGGGCGGCAGAAAGCCTTACTCTAATGTGCAGATTTCCAAGATACCAGGGGTTTTGGGATTCAATCCCTTCGCCTCGGGGACCTCAGACGGGCACCGTTCGGTACTAGTCCCCACAAATGGGGACCAGACTCAACGGCATCCGTGGGACTCTCCAGGATGATCGGAGGTCGTCTCGGACTCCGGCCTCTCTCCCTCAGACTGAATGCTAAATCCAATCATATCATGCTCACTTCTACCAATGCGTGCATCCACTGTGAGAGCATTAATTAATCTCATCTCATAGCACCAGGCCGAGGATAGCCCATTTTCTTTGGGGGTGGGGGGGATGGAGGAGGTTATAGCCAGCCTAGAGCCCTTCCCCTCCCTTGTCCCTTTGTTTCACCTGTGGTTCAGTTTCTCTCCCCTTCTGCTATCTCCTTCTCTACTGTTGTCTCCCCTCGGTTTCCCCCACTCATCTGCCCCCTGGGCAGATAACTCTGGGCAGCACGGTGGCAAAGTGGTTAGCATTGCTGCCTCACGGCGCTTAGGTCCCAGGTTCGATCCTGGCTCTGGGTCACTGTCCGTGTGGAGTTTGCACATTCTCCCCATGTTTGCGTGGGATTCGCTTCCAAAAACCAAAGATGTGCAGGGCTTAAAAAAAATAATGGGACTTTAAAATCTTACCAATGACCGAAGTCAGGCTAACCGGCCTAGAATTTCCCATCTTCTGCTTCCCTCCCTTTTTAAGCAGTGGTGTTGCATTAGCCACTTCCCAGTCCTCTGGGACCTTTCCTGCCTCAAGTGATTCCTGAAAAATCACCACCACTTTCTCCACAATCTCCTCAGCCATCTCTTTTATCCCGATCTTGGTACTGGTGTAGCATGGCGAAGATCACTCAGCTGCTCCCCAGCCTTGGATTTTGGCTGGAGCGACCTGCGGGCTCCTTCGATCTCCGGTGGGTTAGGGAAGCTGTCACTCCCCACCAGGTTTCCCAGCACCTGGGCCACGTAGTCGGTTGGATTCCTACCCTCGGTTCCTTCTGGCACGCTCACTATTCTAATGTTTTGGTGCCTCGCCCTGTTCTCCTGGTCCTCCACCTTCCCTGGGTCACCACCAACCTCTTTAGTTCGGCCTCCAGGGCGATGATTCGGTCACTCTGAACCCTCGAGGCTTTGATTTCAACTTTGATTTCTTCCTTTAGTTCCTTCAGTTATTTCGCGAGGAACGTCTTCCAACCACCCATCCCCCGGGAGGGGGGTCTCCCTCTCTTGGGTGTGGTCAGAGCCCCCCCGCCTCGTGGCTCCACTGACCCACTTGCTCGCTTCACCTGTCCTTTACCACCGCTTTTTGTTTCTTTGCAGCCTCTGGAGCTATCGCTTCCCGCCATTTCTTCTACTCTTTGTTTTGATGAGGGCGAGGGGATGTTTTAGTCCAGTTTTTGCGGGCTAACTTTGGTTGAAAGTATTTTTCTTTTGTCTTTCAAAAGAGCCACCTTGTGTGCGACTGCTCAGCACATCCCTAACACCGGAAGTCCCCTGTATCGGAGGTTTGGAGGGTTATGATCAGTTCCTCTGCAATTTCTACCCTCGCTTCCATCAGTTACTTGGGATACATCCCATCCGGTCCTGGCGAATTAATAATTTGAAGTGCGGCTAAGGGTGGCACGGTGGTGCAGTGGTTAGCACTGTTGCCTCAAGGCGCTGAGGACCCAGGTTCGATCCCAGCCCCAGATAACTGTCCATGGGGCGTTTGCACATTCTCCCCGTGTCTGCGTGGGTCTCGCCCCCACAGCCCAAAAGTACCGGCTAGGTGGATCGGCCACACTAAATTGCCTTTTAATTGGAAAGTTAAAAATTATAATTTAATGTATAGTCAGCATTTCTAGTTCATTCTCTTCAATTTTTAGCCCATCCAGTCTGCCAAATTGGGGTTAATCAACTAAATAGAAAAACAGAAGTTAACTGAGGGATAAATGAAAAAGGGCTGCTCCTAAAATACAAATGGAGCACAGCCCAAAAAGAACAAAGAGGAGCAGAAACTTTAAAACCTCTGGCAGCATCTTCTTCTTTGTTAAACATAGATGCAAAGCACTCATTTAGCCATGCTCTCTGCCTCCATTAGATCCCTTTTTGGTCCTTCTTGCTACTCTTACATGCCTATAGAATTATATTCCCTTTCATATTAGCAGTCAATCTCTTCTCATATTCTCTCTTTGTCATTTCTATTTCATTTCCCCTCTGAGCTTTCTATATTCAGCTTGGTGGCAAGACAGGTTAAAAATCAATAAAAACAGAAAACGTTAGCAGGTCTGGCAGCATCTGTGGGGAGAGAAAAGGAGTTATCGTTTTGAGTCCGTGTGATTCTGCGTCAGAACTAAAAGGCTGGGCTGGACTTCATAAATAGATAGGGAGTATAAAATGCAAGGAAGTTAGAATGAATATTTAGAAAACACGGGCGGTACAGTGACAGCACGGTAGCACAAGTGATTAGCATTGTGGCTTCACAGCGCCAGGATCCCAGGTTCGATTTCCCGCTGGGTCACTGTCTGCACATCCTCCCAGTGTGTGCGTGGGTTTCCTCCGGGTGCTCCGGTTTCCTCCCACAGTCCAAAGATGTGCAGGTTAGGTGAATTGGCCATGATAAATTGCCCTTAGTGTCCAAAATTGCCCTTAGTGTTGGGTGGGGTTACTGGGTTATGGGGATAGGGTGGAGGTGTTGACCTTGGGTAGGGTGCTCTTTCCAAGAGCCGGTGCAGACTCGATGGGCCAAATGGCCTCCGTCTGCACTGTAAATTCTATGAAAATTAGCACCGATTCCAGGTTTTGGGGAGGGATGCTGGGCGAGGTGAGAAAGATCATTTCTGTAACTCACTGAACAAAAACAATGAATAATTTAGAATGGAGACAGAAGGGAGGTTTCCAGGCTATGGGCACTGGCTGGGGGCTGGACAGGGGGCAGGGGACTGAGCAGGAGACTGGGCTGGGCAGGGGTCTAGGCTGGGCAAGGGACTGGGCTGGACGCTAGGCAGGGGGCTGGACACAAGACTGGGCAGGGGACTGGGCCGGGCAGCGGACTGGGCACTTGTCTGGGCAGGGCACTGGCTTGTGGACGGGGCTGGGCACTGGACTGGGCAGAACAGGGGACAGGGCCGGGCAGGGGACTGGGCCGGGCAGGGGGCAGGGGGCCGGTCCGGGCAGGGGGCCGGTCCGGGCAGGGGGCCGGGCCGGGCAGGGGGCCGGGCCGGGCAGGGGGCCGGGGACTGGGCCGGGGGCCGGGCACTGGGCAGGGGGCCGGGCACTGGGCAGGGGGCCGGGCAGGGGACCGGGCCGGGGACCGGGCCGGGCAGGGGACCGGGCCGGGCAGGGGGCCGGTCCGGGCAGGGGGCCGGGCCGGGCAGGGGGCAGGGCAGGGGGCTGGGCAGGGGGCTGGGCAGGGGGCAGGGCAGGGGGCCGGGCAGGGGGCTGGGCCAGGCAGGGGGCCGGGCAGGGGGCAGGGCAGGGGGCTGGGCAGGGGGCAGGGCAGGGGGCCGGGCAGGGGGCTGGGCAGGGGGCTGGGCAGGGGGCAGGGCAGGGGGCCGGGCAGGGGGCTGGGCCGGGCAGGGGGCCGGGCAGGGGGCTGGGCCGGGCAGGGGGCCGGGCAGGGGGCTGGGCCGGGCAGGGGGCCGGGCAGGGGGCTGGGCAGGGGGCAGGGCAGGGGGCCGGGCAGGGGGCTGGGCAGGGGGCAGGGCAGGGGGCCGGGCAGGGGGCTGGGCCCGGCAGGGGGCCGGGCAGGGGGCTGGGCCGGGCAGGGGGCCGGGCAGGGGGCTGGGCCGGGCAGGGGGCCGGGCAGGGGGCTGGGCCCGGCAGGGGGCTGGGCAGGGGGCAGGGCAGGGGGCCGGGCAGGGGGCTGGGCCCGGCAGGGGGCCGGGCAGGGGGCTGGGCCGGGCAGGGGGCCGGGCAGGGGGCTGGGCCCGGCAGGGGGCCGGGCAGGGGGCTGGGCCGGGCAGGGGGCCGGGCAGGGGGCTGGGCCGGGCAGGGGGCTGGGCAGGGGGCAGGGCAGGGGGCCGGGCAGGGGGCTGGGCAGGGGGCAGGGCAGGGGGCCGGGCAGGGGGCTGGGCCCGGCAGGGGGCCGGGCAGGGGGCTGGGCCGGGCAGGGGGCCGGGCAGGGGGCCGGGCAGGGCAGGGGGCCGGGCAGGGCAGGGGGCCGGGCAGGGGGCCGGGCCGGGCAGGGGGCCGGGCCGGGCCGGGCAGGGGGCTGGGCCGGGCAGGGGGCCGGGCAGGGGGCTGGGCCGGGCAGGGGGCCGGGCAGGGGGCTGGGCCGGGCAGGGGGCCGGGCAGGGGGCTGGGCCCGGCAGGGGGCCGGGCAGGGGGCTGGGCCGGGCAGGGGGCCGGGCAGGGGGCCGGGCAGGGCAGGGGGCCGGGCCGGGCAGGGGGCCGGGCCGGGCAGGGGGCCGGGCCGGGCCGGGGGCAGGGCACTTGGCTGGGTTCTCCCAGAGGGCTACCGCGGGCTGGAAGATCTGCTCTTACCTGTTGGGTGAGGTGACCCGCCGGGGCTGGGGGACGGCGGGCAGCGGCGAGGGAAGTGAGAGCTGGTCCCCGGACCAGGAGATGTGGCAGCGGCAGAAGGTGGTGAGGTAGCGGTAAAGGCCGGTGGCTGCGGCCACGCCCGAGCTTCCCAGGACAGAGAGGCGGCCGCCCGGCAGGGTCCGCAGCTCAAAGCGATCCCGCTCCTCGGGGCCGGGCATCGATCGGTTGACGGTCAGCAGGAAATCCGGGGCTCGGGGCCCGAGCAGCCGGGACAGCAGCTCCCGCACCGCCTTGGTTTGCTCCTCGTCGCTTACCAGCGGCCGCAGGTGCACTAAAGTCTGGAACTGAGACTCAGCACAAACCGCTGCCACAAACACCACCAAGGCCGCAAACCTGAGCGCCGCCATAGCAACCCGAGCGCGCCTGCGCGACCGCCGCCATAGCAACCCGAGCGCGCCTGCGCGACTCCCGCCATAGCAACCCGAGCGCGCCTGCGCGACACCCGCCATAGCAACCGAGCGCGCCTGCGCGACTCCCGCCATAGCAACCTGAGCGCGCCTGCGCGACTCCCGCCATAGCAACCCGAGCGCGCCTACGCGACACTCGCCATAGCAACCCGAGCGCGCCTGCGCGACTCCCGCCATAGCAACCTGAGCGCGCCTGCGCGACTCCCGCCATAGCAACCCGAGCGCGCCTGCGCGACTCCCGCCATAGCAACCTGAGCGCGCCTGCGCGACTCCCGCCATAGCAACCCGAGCGCGCCTACGCGACACTCGCCATAGCAACCCGAGCGCGCCTGCGCGACTCCCGCCATAGCAACCTGAGCGCGCCTGCGCGACACTCGCCATAGCAACCCGAGCGCGCCTGCGCGACTCCCGCCATAGCAACCTGAGCGCGCCTGCGCGACTCCCGCCATAGCAACCCGAGCGCGCCTGCGCGACTCCCGCCATAGCAACCTGAGCGCGCCTGCGCGACTCCCGCCATAGCAACCCGAGCGCGCCTACGCGACACTCGCCATAGCAACCCGAGCGCGCCTGCGCGACTCCCGCCATAGCAACCTGAGCGCGCCTGCGCGACTCCCGCCATAGCAACCTGAGCGCGCCTGCGCGACTCCCGCCTATCAGAACCGTGCTCACCTGGTCAGAGACTGCTGACCTGTCGTAAAAGTTTACAGCATGAAAACAGGCCCTTCGGCCCAACCTGTCCATTCCACCCAGTTTTTTACCAATAAGCTAGTCTCAATTGTCCGCATTTGGCCCATAACCTTCCATACCCAGAGTATGGTCGCACTTAGAGCAGCTCCAGGAGAATTCACTGAATTAATTTAGTAGCCATTGGCTGTATTATAGTTTGTTAGTTGTCTTTCCAAGTATTTGTTAATAAATCATCTTTCTGGTTAAAGAACTAAATGTTCTGTGCACATCATTACCATGGCCATAACAGAGAATAACATGGTACCAGGCATAGTAAGAATTTGTATCAATTACAAACATGAAAAACACACAACAGTTACAGTAATCTATGTATATAACTCTTAATGAATCCCCCTTAGTAGCTGTTCCAATTCAATACAAAATCCAAAAAAACCAAAACCCCTTTCAATGACATGGCCCAGCACACTTGAATGGGACTGGTCAAAAGATAAAGCAGATGGGATGGAACTGGCTGAAGGAAGAAAAAGAGAAAATTCTCCCGCCTCTGGTGAACTACGGGCAACGGGAACTCAAAGTACGGAAAGTCTGTGAAGTTCGAGATGGAAGGTTTGAAGGCACCTGTCACGTGAGTGTCCCTTTAAGAAAGGTTTTGTCTTACGCATGCCTTGCAGCACGGCTTCAGTGATGTCATTTGTGGGTGGAGCTGGGCTGTGGCTGTCAGGTGAGAGGGGGTTTAGTGTTTTGGTTTCAGTTTTGGTTTGTTGGTTTGGACTGCAGAAGAGAGGCAGTGTTTCCCTGTTTTCTCTGTTTTTATTTTAAAGCTGTTCCAATGAACTAAAAGCACATTGGGTGTGGCAAACTGCCGTGGTAACTTTAAACCGAAAGTCGTCAATCAAATGAGACTGCTGAAAGACTACAGTGGGAATGAGATTGAGTTGTTGGGCGCATGTGAACTTGAAGCATGGGTACACAACATGATGGACGATCAATTACACAAAGACAAGAGTTGGATGCAATTGAGGCTTTATTACACTAAGGTGTGTGGCCTCCCACAGCAGCTGGCAAAATGGCTGCTGTACGAGGAGCACACATATTTATACTCCGCCTACTGGGCAGAGCCAGCAGACCGGGAACTACCCCCGTACCTGTAGTATAGGGCCTTACCACAAAGCACCTAATATATACATCAGTGGTGACTACCACATTTACCCCCTGTTAAAATTGAGTCCGGCGGGGGTGGTGGAGAACTATATACAAGTAGATGTTTTAAAGTACAGAAAGAAAATTGAGTCCAGCGAGGATGGAGGAGAGTTATACAGAAGGATGATGTTTTTTTTTTTAAGAGCCCCGATCAAGTTACAGATTCAGTCGGTCCGGACGTTGATCTGCCGTTGGGAGCGTCGCAGTGATGGCGGCGATTCCGGAGTCGGCCTGGTCTTCGGTGACTCCGGGAGCATGCCTAAATCCTCTTCATCCTCGGGCGTGGGCAGGGGGAGGACGGATTGTCCTGGGGCGGGGGTTGTGGCTGGGTACGCCGGGCCGGAGGGGTGTGTTTGTGTGGAACCAGCTGGTGCCAGGTCCCTGAGGGAGACGGTATCTTGGCGGCCGTCGGGGTACGCTACGTAGACGTACTGTGGGTTGGCGTGGATTAGCTGTACCCTCTCAACCAACGGGTCCGCCTTGTGAAGTCGTACGTGCTTACGGAGGACTACGGGTCCTGGAGCTGCGAGCCAAGTCGGGAGCGACACCCCGGAGGTGGACTTTCTGGGGAAGGCAAAGAAACATTTATGGGGTGTGTCATTAGTCGCCGTGCATAAGAGCGACCGAATGGAGTGCAGTGCGTCAGGGAGGACCTCCTGCCAGCGGGAGGCCGGGAGATCTCTGGACCGTAAGGCCAGCTGTACGGCCCTCCAGACCATCCCATTCTCTCTCTCCACCTGCCCGTTTCCCTGGGGGTTATAGCTGGTTGTCCTGCTGGAGGCGATACCCTCATTGAGCAAGAACTGATCGCTCATGAATGAGGATCCCCTGTCGCTGTGGACGTAGACGGGGAAGCCGAACAGAGCGAAGATGGTGTTGAGGGCTTTGATGACGGTGGCAGACGGTGGATTGCCCGGGGGGCATAGGTCATGGTACGATGGCGGTGCCCACGGGCCGCACGTGTCGTGGGGGAAACAAGATGGCGGCGCCTGATGATCCTGGGGAGGACAAGATGGCGGCGCCCATGGACCGCTTGTGGTGGAGGTCGAACAAGATGGCGGTACCTACGGGCCGCACGTGGTCCGGGAGGGGAAGATGGCGGCGCCCACTGGCCGTACGTGGGGGGTGGGGGGATCGGAACAATAGCGGCGACTGCGCGGGCCTGGCACACCGCAGCGAAGTGTCCCTTCTTGCCACAGGCCTTGCAAAGGGTGCTCCGGGCCGGGGCAGCGTTGTCGGGGGTGTTTTGGCTGCCCACAGAAGTAACATTTGGGGCCCCCGGGGTTGATTGGCGTGGGGTTGGCTGAGTGGGGTCCCCGATGGGGCGGCCGTCTGCAGAGTCCACGATGCGTAGGAGGGGTGGGCCGCGCAGCCGGGGGTGTAGGCCTGGATGTTGTGCGAAGCGACCGTCAGCGAGAGCACTAGCTTTTTGGTTGCCACGAGGTCGAGTGTGGCCTTCTAAGAGGCGCTGGCGGATGTAATCCAACCCTATCCCCGTAACAAAAGCGTCTCTCATGAGCAAGTTCGAGTGTTCCGTGGCCGTGACGGCCTGACAGTCACAGTCTCTGACTAGGGGAATTAGAGCACGCCAGAAATCTTCCACTGACTCACCAGGGAGCTGACGCCGCGTGGAGAGGAGGTGCCTGGCGTAGAGCATGATAGTCCGCTGAGCGTAGTTTTCCTTCAGTAGCGCCATGGCGTCTTCGTAGGTCGGCGCGTCCTGTTAAGTGGAAAGACGTTGGAGCTCAGCCGCGTGTAGAGGATCTGAATCTTCTGAGCTTCCGGAATTGGGTCTGGTGCAGACCTGATGTAAGCTTCGAAACAGGCTAGCCAACGTTCAAAGTCTTTTTGGCATTGCCTGAATGCGGATCCAGCTGCAGGCGGAGGTCCATCTTCTGAAAAACTTTAGTGTAATAAATTGATGCACGATCAATTACACAAAGCCGAGAGTTGGATGCAATCGAGACTTTATTACACTAAGATGTGTGGCCACCCACAGCAGCTGGCGAAATGGCTGCTGTACGAGGAGCACACATATTTATACTCCGCCTACTGGGCGGAGCCAGCAGGCAGGGAACTACCCCCGTACCTGTAGTACAGGGCCTTACTACAAAGCACCTAATATATACATCAGTGGTGACTACCACACAACAGAAGACACATTGTACCTTTTTCCATTGTGGACACAGAACGCAAGCCCATCATAGGGGTGGACGCATGTGAGGCCCTGAACCCGAGTTGAGTGTACATTCCAGACAGCACTGCGATAGTGGATCGTTGAGACTGGCAACAAGATATAATGGCGCCGTCATCTGAGGAGATATAAATGATCGTTAAAGTGGAGGACGATAAACCAGATGAAGGGATGGAGGAGCCAAAGAGAATTCCAGAATTCTGGTTAACAGTCTTCAAAAATGTGAATTTGCTCAGTGACATGATGCAGGAGCATGATGAGCCTATCTTAAAGCATCTACAAGATACAAAAGTAAACTGTTCAGAGCCTGGACAGCCAATGAGCTTTACTCTGGAATTTAAATTTGAGCCAAATGAGTATTTCACAAATGAGGCAGTCACAAAGTACACCAGGTGGAGTCGCAGCCTGATGAGTTAGACTTTTATTCTTTGACGAACAAGAAAATCACGGGATGCACAGTGTTGCTCTTTTTAACCTTAGTCTATTTGCTCTGTTTACGTCACCTTTGCTCATGAGTCGCCAGGTATCTTTATGATACCGCCACGTGGTTCAAGTTCAGGTTATGATTAATAATACAGCACACCGCTTAGTAAGGATTAAAACAACGGTCATTTATTATATACAACAAGCAATATTAATACCCTAATACTACTATTTATATAATAAACCTATCACTACTGGCCAATACTTAACTTAGGAAGAGCCCACCAGGTCAGGGAAACGAATGGCTTGTCCAATCAAATCTGGCCCGCGGGATTCAAAAGGCTGCTACAGGTCGGTGGCTAGGTGTCTTTACCGGATAGCGATCGCTGGATTCAAACTTACAGTTGCCGGTGGCTGGTCTTGCGAAGGTCTCGAGCAGGTGAAGATGAGAGAGAGCGAGATCTGAACTTGGACCTTCACTTTTATAGGGCCCAGGGGCTTCCCGCCTCCCTTGGCGACCCTTGACCCTGAGTCCCAAGTGATTGGATTCTGTCCCCAATCTCTGGGGTCGATGTGTCCAATGGTGAGGCGATTCCTCGATCGGGGGGTGGTCGCTCACCTGTCTTTGTTTCGGCCACTGCAGGCGCCGACAGGTCTGGCTAATATGTTGCAATTGTTCCCGGGGATAGCCGATTTAACTGTGGATGTCTGAATAGATTGGCTGCAAACAGTCCTGAATGCAACTGCGAATACCTGGCTGTTGATAGCCCTGAGTATCGATCTGGGCTACCTTCCCAGAGCCGAATATGCAAAGCTGTCTGCAGCTGCCTGCTTGTGTCTTCTTGGCTGCTTTTCCCAGCAGTCTTTCGGGTTAGCCGTTTTAAACTGGGCTTTGGCCAGATTAATCGGAACGCAGCCATCTTTCATGGCTACAACAGGGTGCCAGGTCGACTGGAAGAAAGGCACAAACATCACACTGAAAACCATTAAAATGAAGCAGAAGCATAAGGGTCAGGGCACTGGTCAAACAGTCGCGAAAATTGTACCAAATTACTCTTCTATTTCTTGTTCTGAAGTTCCAGAGCATGGAGTGTTGGATTTTTTTCCTTTTATTTGTTCATGGGACGTGGGCGACACCAGCATTTATTGCCCAACCCTAATTGCCCTTGAGGGGGACGTTAAGAGTCAACCACATTGCTTTGGGTCTGGAGTCACATGTAGGCCAGACCGGGTAAGGATGACAGATTTCCTTCCCTGAAGGACATTAAGGAACCAGGTGGGTTTTGATGACAATCGATAATGGTTCTATGGTCATTGTCAGACTTTTAATTCCAGATTTTTATTGAATTCAAATTTCACCATTTGCAGTCGTGGGATTTGAACCTGGGTCCCCAGAGCATTACTCTGGGTCTCTGGTTTATAGTGACAATACCACTACGCCACCAGCTCCCCTATGAAGGTTCTGCAGCAAGACTCGCTGCTGACTTTGAAATTGGTCACTCCCTGCGTGAACACATAATCACCTGCAATGTCATACTTTACAGGAGAAGCCATTGCAGATGATGATGACTCTGATGATGATTACGACAACCATGATTACGATGAGGAAAGTGGAGACTCAGATGATGAACCAGAAGAGGATGAAACACTATTCTGGTGATTTGGTGGCTGTCATGTTAAGCACACTGAGATAACACGGGCTGCAACTGGATGCAGCTATGACTGAAATAGACTCCAGACCTTGAAGTTAGTTCAATTTGATTTATTGAACCTGTCACACAGTTAGCTCAGTTCTCTGTGAGTTCGACGCTCTGCTAACCTAAGTGTGCTCTCTCTATCTGACTGAACCAGACTAGCTCTTAGCCACGTGCTGTATGCGTTACGTGATATATACACCGGACTCACTCTGTAGATGTCCGTAGTGGAAAGAGGCGGAGTGTGAGTCCCTCATGCCTTTTATAGTGGGAAACCACCCCCAAGTGTTCTGCCTGCTGATTGGTTATGTCCTGTTCTCTGAGCTCATTAGCTGCCTGTCTCTATCTCATTATGTGCATGTCTGCATATCATGACAGTGGCAGTGACGAGATGGTCACAAGGAACACCCAATCAGCACAGGACAATGCTAAGTGTGAAAGCTCTAAGATGGAGTGTGCAGAGGCTAAAAGTGAGATTGCAGCAGCAGATACATCAGCTGAGAGCAAATCAACAGCAAACAGCCAACTGATAACTGAAGAAATAATCCCTTTTTGGAGAAATTGGCTCCAGGGCAGTACGGTGAATTGGCTCCAGAGGCAGTACGGTGAATTGGCTCCAGGGCAGTACGGTGAATTGGCTCCAGGGCAGTACGGTGAATTGGCTCCAGGGCAGTACGGTGAATTGGCTCCAGGGCAGTACGGTGAATTGGCTCCAGGGCAGTACGGTGAATTGGCTCCAGGGCAGTACGGTGAATTGGCTCCAGGGCAGTACGGTGAATTGGCTCCAGGGCAGTACGGTGAATTGGCTCCAGGGCAGTACGGTGAATTGGCTCCAGGGCAGTACGGTGAATTGGCTCCAGGGCAGTACGGTGAATTGGCTCCAGGGCAGTACGGTGAATTGGCTCCAGGGCAGTACGGTGAATTGGCTCCAGGGCAGTACGGTGAATTGGCTCCAGGGCAGTACGGTGTGCCCACGGAATGGTTCCTGCAGCGGATCCCCAACACTTGAGGCCACTCCACCAGAACAGAGAACATAGAACATTACAGCGCAGTACAGGCCCTTCGGCCCTCGATGTTGCGCCGACCTGTGAAACCACTCTAAAGCCCATCTACACTATTCCCTTATCGTCCATATGTCTATCCAATGACCATTTGAATGCCCTTAGTGTTGGCGAGTCCACTACTGTTGCAGGCAAAGATGTGCAAGAAGAGCAGAAGGATACATCTGCATGTCATGCATGTATCGTCATATCAGATGAAGATGAGCCACTATTAGCTCTCCAACAAAAGACGAACCCTACATCGTCATATCAAGTGAGGATAAGCCACCAATTGAGGCTAAAACACAAGTTGAAGGTGCAACGCCTAACATTGAGGGCATTGATCCAGCTAAAATACCGGATTTTAGATCGCCCTGAAGTTTCAAACTTAACTGCAAATGCACAATCAGCCAAAAGTAAGCTGACACTGAATGCTTCACCAGGTGAGGGGCATGCAGTTCAGCATTCGAGCGCAAGCACCATGGATCAACCAAAACTACTCAATCCAGCTAAGGCTCCGAAATCAGCCATGGTTGCAGAAGAGCCAGAGTCAAATTGCACAACAGACGATCCAAAAGCAATTACTACGGCAAAAGCACCACTAGCAACTAATTCCATGGCAGAGTCCAGCAGCAAGAAGGATGCCACTAAAGTAAAACAGAAAAGAAGACACAGTCAGAGGATCCCTCCCATGAGAAGGAAGGAGAAGAGAAGAAGAGTTCATGGTACAGTTGGTCAACTGGGTAGCACCCGCAACACTGAAGAGGAAGGCATCGGCAATGTGGCCTATAAGCAAGAAAGCACACAAAGACAGAGTAGGAAGTATTGTGTTAGAAAATTGAAAAAGTTGGTGACCCAAAAAAGACCAGCCAGAAAACCGGTCTTCTGAAAGCTGATGCGACATCGAGTGGCCGATCAAAATTCAGATGACCAATGCGACGACATTGTTGTGAAGTCCAATAAGCTGTGCACAAGGGACACGTTCAAAATTATTAGGCATATCATGTTGTGTAAAGCACAGTTGTATTTGTACATATGGCATGTTTAAAATTATGATGCATATCATGTTTTGGAAGACACAGTTACATTTGTATTTAAATGTTTAACAGTTCCAGAGGAAGGGGGATGTGGTGAGAGACCTGTGCACAGTCCATATATAGTTAGCGATGCAACCTCCAACCAGCTGGTGGTGATAGAGATCCATCATATGACTCGAGATACCCATCAGTTGGCAGTAAGACGTACAAGAGGATAGTCGCACTTAGAGTAGTTCTGGGAGAATTCACTGAATTAATTTATTTATTTTTAAAAATCTTTATTAGTGACACAAGTAGGCTTACATACATTGTCTGTATTATAGTTTGGTCGTTATCTTTCCACGTGTTTGTTAATAAATCATTGTTCTAGCTAAAGAACTAGATGTTCTGTGACATCTTTACCACGGCCATAACACAGAACACAAGTCTCACATGTGGGACCTTGTCAAAGGCTTTGCGGAAATCCATGTAAATTACGTGAACTGCATTACGCTCATTTACACACCTTGTCACATGCTTAAAAAATTAAATCAAATTTGTTCAACGTGACCTCCCTCTGACAAAAGCCATGCTGACTATTCCTGATCAAACATTGCCTCTCCAAGTGGAGGTCGATTCTCTCCTTCAGAATTTTCTCCAATAGTTTCCCTACCACTGATGTAGTCTGTAGTTCCCTGGCTTATCTCTACAACCTTCTTTAAATTGTGGGACCACAGTCCTCCGGCACCTTCCCCGGGGCCAGGGAGGAATTCCCTCAGCAGCCTTGGACACAATTTATCTTGACCTGGAGATTTGTCCACTTTTAAGCCTGCCAACACCTTGTCATTCCCCATGACAATTTTCTCAAGAACCCCACAGTCGGTGGTGCAGTGGTTAGCACTGCTGCCTCATGGCACCGAGGTCCCAGGTTCAATCCGGGGATCTGGGTCACTGTCCATGTGGAGTTTGCACATTCTCCCCGTGTTTGCATGGGTTTCACCCCCACAACCCAAAGATGTGCAGGGTAGGTGGATTGTCCATGCTAAATTGCTCCTTAATTGGAAAAAATTAATTGGGTACTCAAAATTTTAAAAAAAAGAACCTCACAGTTTCTCTCCCTAAGTTATATAACTACCTCCTCATTCTCAAGGGTGGAGACAGATATGAAGTATTCACTCAACACCCTACCACAGTGGGTGCACCAACACCTCAAGGACTGCAGTGGTTAAAAAGGCAACTCTCCACCACCTTCTGAAGGGCAACTAGGGATGGGCAATAAATGCTGGCCTACTCAGCGATGCTCACAACCCGTAAATGAATTTTTAAAAAACAATGTCCTCTGGCTCCACCCACAGATTTCCCTGTTGGTACCTAATGGGCCCTACTCTTTCCCTTGTTACCCTCTTCCCATTGATGCACTTACAGAATATCTTGGGATCTTCCTCACTTTTACCAGCCAGAACATTCTCATATCCCCTCTTTGCTCTCCTGATTGCTTTCTTAAGCTCCATCCTGCACTTTCTTATACTACTAATGCCTCCGTTGATTTGCCCCCCTTGTACTTGCTCAAAGCCTCTCTTTTCCTTCTCATCATATCCTGAATGTCTCTGGTCACCCATAGTTCTCTGGGATTGTTCCTCCTTCCTATTACCGTGGAGGGAACATGTTGGGCATGTACCCTCCCCATTTCCTTTTTGAATGCCCCCCACTGTTCTTCTGGAGATTGCCCCACAAGTAACTCTTCCTAGTCTACCTTGGCCAGATGCTGCCTTATTTTACTAAAATCCGCTCTCCCCAAATCCAAAACCTTTTTTTGCAACTTGGCCATTTCTTTGTCCATAACAAACTTAAGTTGTACCATGTTGTGGTCACAATCACCAAAATGCTCCCCCACCAACACATCAACCACCTGTCCAGCTTCATTCCCCAGAATTAGGTCCAGCTCTGCACCGTCTCTTGTTGCTCCTTTACATATTGAGCTAAAACGTTCTCCTGTATACATTTTAAGAACTCCATTCCGTCTAAGCCCTTAACACAGTGACTATCCCAATTAATGTTGGGAAAGTTGAAATCACCTAATATGATTACCCTATTATTTTTACACCCCTCTGCGAATTGCGCACATATTTGCTCCTCAATTTCTCGCTGATTATCTGGGGGTCTATAGTACACACCTAGCAATGTGGATGTCTCTTTTTTGTTCCTAAGCTCTATCCACAATGCTTCATTTGATGCCCCCTCCAAGATTTCATCTCTCCTTACCTCTGTAACTGATTCCTTAACTAATAATGCAATGCCTCCCGCTGGCTTGTGGCGTGGAACTTGTTCATGCCACCAGCGAAGGGTTGGAGCATGGGTTCGGGTCGTTGCCCAGCACCAATCCCAATTTTACCCTGACACCTGATTTGCCGTCCCATCGGGGAACGCATTCTGAGTGTCCTGGGGACGGAGAGTCCTGCCCTTAGTGTCTGGGGCCGCTGGGTATGTAAGGCTCCATATCACTCCAAATGTATACACGCCACAGTTAGCAAGGTGACGACCTGGCAGTCGTTCTCTGCAATATTGTTGGCCCGGATAAAGTAATGCATCCTCTGTGCTTACTGATTCCAATCTTCCAGCCCAGCATCGATCATGTCCAAACGCCCCAAAAAAGGCAAAACAAAAGCAAATTTCCAACCTGCATCCAAGAGGTATGGGGAAATGGTTCAGCAGCATCGATAGCTATCCAGATTTTAACCTCATCGCCAGTTTTGTAAGGGCAACTAATAGTCCACACCGAGTAGGTCAAAACAAAAACTTACTTTATTTTACAGTAACTATTATATACAGCTCCCTAATGGGTCTTCTCTAGTCGCTGCCTTACTGGCCGACTCTACTTACAGAAAGCAAAGTATTGTTAAGGGTCCTCCGCCCCTTATCAGGGAACTCGTATTCTGCAAGATCCACGGGGTAGTTAACCATCCCTACCCCATAAGACCCATGTGGGTTATAACAGTCCCTTTAAGGCGCAATCTTCCGAAGGGTCATGTAACCCATTTGTCCAATCGGTAGTTCGTGCGCAGAATCGCCGAGCTGAACGTGGACTTTTTGCCATTTCGATCTAGGAGGCAGATTGCAGCATCGTGGCTGTACTACTTTGTACATACCATGTTGTTTCAATAAATATTAATTGTTTAAACCTAACCAGTGCAACCAAGCTATTACAACAACCCTCTCCCTATTGAAGCATTTATGGATCCATCTGTCTGCCTCTCCCACAGGGATATTTCAAACCCTCTGTGCTGCTCCTTCCTGCCTGTATCATCCTTCCCCCATTGATGTATTTGAGCCTATCTCTACATCCCATTCCCCTAAAGGGATATTAAGAGCTCTGAATTTCCACTCCTCTATGGTCTATTTAATGTTCCTTTGATGATTCCTTTCATATGGGGTAATTTACCTAAGAAGATAAGACATTCAATAAGTTATGTTTGATCTTTTACCTCAACTCCACCTCCCTGCACTCTCCCCATATCCCGTCCTGCCTAGAATCCCATCATCCTCTGTCCTGAATATACTCAATGATGGAGAATCCACATCTCTCTGGGTAGGGAATTATTCTGACGATGCCCCTGATTAAGTAAAAACTTTGGGTGAGATTCTCTAGGCAACCGGCTGCATGTTTCGCAGCTGGTAGCTGCCATTGGCCGGTGGCAGGATCTTTTAGTCCCACTGTTGTCAGCAGAGTTTCCCTTGAGAGCATCCCTCCCCACCATGAAACCAATGGTGAGGGTGCATCATTGGTGGGATGGGAGGATTCTGCCAGTGTGAACTGCTGGGAGTTCCGGCTGTTAATTCTGTTTCTCTCCCCACGGATGCTGCCAGAGTATTTCCAGTATTTTCTATTCTTTATTTCCAATCTACGAGCTGCACTGCTTTAAGAATTTGCCTGTTCAACGCCTGAACAAAGTAAGGCCTGGATAAAAGGGTGGAGCTTAATATTCATTCCCAATCCAGGAACATTATCAGGGAATGCATAGCAAAAGATATTTCACTGGCACTGAACGCTGTTCCGATGATTCTGGGCTAACTGTTGTTTTCGGGCAAATGGATCTTTCACTGCTCTTATCTGTCTTGTTATTGATGATGTGGCTCAGACACTGTGAAGGTAAATTATACATTTTCTCCAGATTGATACATTAAAGTAACTCTGGGATCTTTAGTTCAATGATAATTGTGTGGCAGATAATCACCTTAAAAGAACTAAGACAATGCAGCCTAACTTGTTTAATTCTAGATTCAAACTATCCCCTTCCCATTTATGGGTATTACAGCTATGTTCTAATATTCCCTCTAATGAATATGACATTTCAACTGATTTGGTTGGAAAGTGTATCATTTAACCTTGGAAAAAGGAAGATTGAGAGGAGACTTGATAGAGGTATTTAAGTTTCTGAGGCTATGGACAAGGTAAATAGTGACAACTGTTCCCTCTCATAATGGGCGACAGGAGTAGAAGTGATGTGAGGAATGTGTTTTTTTACCCAGAGGATGATTGGAATCTGGAACAAATTCCCTGAAAGGGTGGTGGAGGCAGGATCAATTGACATATTCAAAAGGGTACAGGATTACTATCTGAAAAGAAATACTGTACAACGTTATGAGGATAAGACCGACTAGTTGTAATAGTGGAGTTTCAGCGAGCCAGTACAGACTTGATGGACCGAATGGCCTCCTTCTGCACTGTAAAGATATTATGATACTGTGATAATTCTCATTATTCATAGTAAATGTTAATAAAATGTGAGATTTGTATATATACACATATATATAGTGCTTAAAAGATTATGTGCAGCTCCTGTTGTATTTATATAAAGTTCTGCATGGTATTACCCCTCTCTATCTCTGTAACCTTCTCCAGTCAACAATCCTCTGCTATCTTTGTAACAGAATTGGTGTCATAGTGGTATATTATTATTATTATTATTATTATTATTAATGTGCAAACTCCACACAGACAGTGACCCAGGGGCACGATTTGAACCCGGTTCGTCAGCGGCGTAGGTAGCAATGCTAACCACTGTGCCACGTGCCACCCTCTCTCACTCCACTTTTAAGACACTCATAAGAACATGCCTCTCACTGAGCCTTTGGTCACTTCTTTTGTACATGTTGGGACATTTCATTACCTCAAAAGTGCTATATAAATACGCTGCTTAATTTGGAGTATATAAAGTATTTATAAAGTTCTATGTTTAATATAATATATATTTTAAATGGACACCCTTTGCTATGTTCGATAGTTTGAAATTTAAAAAAAAAAATCCATTATAAAATATATAAAACGTGATTAGCATTGGAGATGGGCTGTGAACAGTTCCATTGTAAAGTTAATATAAGCATTCTTTGTGCTTGATATTAATGCTCAGTGATGTACAACTATGAGCAACTCTTTGGCAAATAATATCCATACCTTCAGAAAATATACATTTGTTGTAACTCACATGAGGCCCACAGGGACGACCTGATAGATTTCCCTTGGGGCTTGTGGAATGTCAGCTCCCTCGCTGAGGGGCGCAGTCACAACAGCGGGGCTAGTTAATTCTCCGAGGTAAAAACCGCCCCAGAAGGGAACCAGCATCTCTGGATTCCTGGCTGGGATGTGGGGTGTTGTTAGCTGCTGTATTTCCTCACTGTGAATAGGAAATAAATTACTTTTGACTCACCCTTTTGGGACTCCTCATTAACTAAAATAACATTCAAGGTCTAATTTCCACAGGTCTCTATAAAATTTCTGAAACTAGTGGAACGGAAATTGGAGCTTTGAAGCAGATGGAGTTACCCAGTTATTGCCTGATATTAGACATCAAATAGGTCTAGAATTTTCTCTTTTTACTTAAGAGGAGAGATTTGGGTTTAAATGAAAATGTTGCGGAGATTCCAGAAATGTGTTTGTGTGGATGTGACTGAAAGGCCAACAAATTTCTTCCCTTTTCCTTCATAACGTCCTTCAGAAACAAATAATATTTTTACTGTCAGAAGCGGAGGAAAGAAATGACCTTGGATTTTAAGACATATCAAAGTACCTGTGGGAGGGTGGATTGAAAGCCCTGTCAGTGTTTGAGAAACTGAAGAGTTTTGGTTGGGAGGGCTTTGGGGGTATGCAAGTTAGACAGCTACATGTGAACATGTTGTAATTGATTTCTTGAGCTGAATCTCTGGAGGAACTAAGGATCCCAATGTTACACTTTGATCACCGAAACTGCGAGAGGAAAAACATTTTCAAATACTTCCATCAGTCCCTATTAATTACAACGGCAACATCAACTGCTGCATAATACTTACCTTTAAACTGTGTGTTATTTATCCAATCAGGGAGCAGGCAATGTGTAATTGTTATTCAGTCATTTATTTAGGTTTGCCACATCTACAGCCTATACATAGCATTGAAAATGCTTTCTCCAAAGATGAGATTGAAGCTATATCAATATTTGCAATTAAATAAGGTTCCCCCAGCTCTTTTTCTCTTTCAGAAACTCCTCAGAACTTAACTGTGGAATCCTAGCTGCCGAGTCACCGGGTTTTTGTCGAGATTACAAAAGATAGTCAAATTCTGTGAACATGGCACGTCCCTGTTGAAAATGCCGGGGCCGCAAGAGAGCGATTCTCTCTTGGGAGATTCTTCTTATACCCAAAACGGCTTCGCGCGCTTTTGGGCGGGCCTTGAACTTGGCCCCAATTAATTGGGCCGTTTCCCAATCGTCCCTATCGATTTCCTTCAATAGAGGGGTGGGTGCCCTGATTGCTGGCTTGTCCTAGGTGGCCGTTGGCCTGCTTTGTTCTGGTACCAGGGTGTCTGTCTTGGTATTGTTTACTTAAATGTTACCTTTTTGTTCCCGGGGATGACTCATTAGGAGGGAAATGGTTTGCAGTATTGGTCTTGTCTGGGAGCTACGGCTCCAATCAACAGACAAACCTTGCACCTGTTTGCTTTCTCAGTACTGTCCATTTTCCCTGCAATCTTTGCAGAGTGTCCATTTTGTAATCAGGAAGTGGCCACACCAGATGGCTACACTCCCTCCTTGTGATCCTCAACGTGAAGCGTGAAGGATCACATTACTGCGTCGTCTTCGTTCTCTGACCAAGTGGGACACCCGTAAGCAGTTCATGGGCTCTACACTGCCCTATCCTATGAAACGCAATTCTTTCCCTAAAATCATTTCACTTACATACATCAGTATAAAACTCTACGGGGCGCTATGACATTCAGGCATGCATTATAAAATAAAAAAGACTGGAGCCTCTAACTATCCTCAATAAACTATCCTCACTCAAACAATCAAAAATAATCTACAACACTTTAAATGTACAAATAGCAGCAACACAAGTTTCTCTGGCCTGGCAGTCAGGCACAGAGATTTACATTTCTTTATTGAATAAACCACACATGAAGAGAAGCGGATGCACTTTAATTCATGTCAAGGGGTTCGGGGGTTTGGTGAAGTCCAAAAATAGGGGACCTAAACGTGTATACTGGGGTGCGAGAGCGGTAGGCTCTCCTTCGCCATTTTCTGATTCTAAGTGTCTGCATGACACTGCAAAGTATCGCCAGTCCTAAGAGGGCTTCTACTATGTAGGATAAAGAACAAAGAACAAAGAAAATTACAGCACAGGAACAGGCCCTTCGGCCCTCCCAGCCTGCGCCGATCCAGATCCTTTATCTAAACCTGTCTTCTGTTTTCCAAGGATCTACTTCCCTCTGTTCCCCCCCCCCCCGTTCATATATCTGTCTAGATGCATCTTGAATGATGCTATCGTGCCCGCCTCTACCACCTCCGCTGGCAAAGCGTTCCAGGCACCCACCACCCTCTGCGTAAAAAACTTTCCACGCACATCTTCCTTAAACTTTCCCCCTCTCACCTTGAAATCGTGACCCCTTGTAATTGACACCCCCACTCTTGGAAAAAGCTTGTTGCTATCCACCCTGTCCATAACTCTCATAATTTTGTAGACCTCAATCAGGTCCCCCCTCAACCTCCGTCTTTCCAACGAAAACAATCCTAATCTACTCAACCTTTCTTCATAGCTAGCACCCTCCATACCAGGCAACATCCTGGTGAACCTCCTCTGCACCCTCTCTAAAGCATCCACATCCTTCTGGTAATGTGGAAACCAGAACTGCACGCAGTATTCCAAATGTGGCCTAACCAAAGTCCTATACAACTGTAACATGACCTGCTGACTCTTGTACTCAATACCCTGTCCGATGAAGGCAAGCATGCTGTATGCCTTCTTGACCACTCTATCGACCTGCGTTACCACCTTCGGAGTACAATGGACCTGAACTCCCAGATCTCCCTGTACATCAATTTTCCCCAGGACTCTTCCATTGACCGTATAGTCCGCTCTTGAATAACATCTTCCAAAATGCATCACCTCGCATTTGCCTGGATTGAACTCCATCTGCCATTTCTCTGCCCAACTCTCCAATCTATTTATATTTTGCTGTATTCTTTGACAGTCCTCCTCGCTATCTGCGACTCCACCAACCTTAGTATCATCTACAAACTTGCTAATCAGACCACCTATACCTTCGTCCAGATCTTTTATGTATATCAAAAACAACAGTGGTCCGAGCACGGATCCCTGTGGAACATCACTAGTCACCTTTCTCCATTTTGAGACACTCCCTTCCACCACTACTCTCTGTCTCCTGTTGCCCAGCCAGTTCTTTATCCATCTAGCAGCACGGTAGCATTGAGGATAGCACAATTGCTTCACAGCTCCAGGGTCCCAGGTTCGATTCCGGCTTGGGTCACTGTCAGTGCGGAGTCTGCACATCCTCCCCGTGTGTGCGTGGGTTTCCTCTAGATGCTCCGGTTTCCTCCCATAGTCCAAAGATGTGCAGGTTAGGTGGATTGGCCATGATAAATTGCCCTTAGTGTCCAAAATTGCCCTTAGTATTGGGTGGGGTTACTGGATTATGGGGATAGGGTGGAGGTGTTAACCTTGGGTAGGGTGCTCTTTCCAAGAGCCGGTGCAGACTCGATGGGCCGAATGGCCTCCTTCTGCACTGTAAATTCTATGAATTATATGATAGCTGTAAACCCTGAACCCCATACGACTTCACTTTTTCCATCCACCTGCCATGGGAAACTTTATCAAACGCCTTACTGAAGTCCATGTATATGACATCTACAGCCCTTCCCTCATCAATTAACTTTGTCACTTCCTCAAATAATTCTATTAGGTTTGTAAGACATGACCTTCCCTGCACAAAACCATGCTGCCTATCACTGATAAGTCTATTTTCTTCCAAATGTGAATAGATCCTATCCCTCAGTATCTTCTCCAACAGTTTGCCTACCACTGACGTCAAGCTCACAGGTCTATAATTCCCTGGATTATTCCTACTACCCTTCTTAAACAAAGGGACAACATTAGCAATTCTCCAGTCCTCCTGGACCTCACTCGTGCTCAAGGATGCTGCAAAGATACCTGTTAAGGCCCCAGCTATTTCGTCCCTCGCTTCCCTCAGTAACCTGGGATAGATCCCATCCGGACCTGGGGACGTGTCCACCTTAATGCCTTTTAGAATACCCAAAACTTCCCCCTTCCTTATGCCGACTTGACCTAGAGTATTTAAACATTCATCCCTCGCCTCAACATCCGCCATGACCCTCTCCTTGGTGAATACCGATGCAAAGTACTCATTAAGAATCTCACCCATTTCCTCTGACTCCACGCATAAATTCCTTCTTTTGTCTTTGAGTGGGCCAATCCTTTCTCTAGTTACCCTCTTGCTCCTTATATACGAATAAAAGGCTTTGGGATTTTCCTTAACCCTGTTAGCCAAAGATATTTCATGACCCCTTTTAGCCCTCTTTATTGTGCGTTTGAGATTTGTCTTACTTTCCCGATATTCCTCCAAAGCTTCATCAGTTTTAAGTCGCCTAGATCTTATGTATGCTTCCTTTTTCATCTTAGTTAGTCTCACAATTCCACCCGTCATCCAATCTTGCCATTTCTATCCCTCATTTTCACAGGGACATGTCTGTCCTGCACTCTAATCAATCTTTCCTTAAAAGACTCCCACATTTCAAATGTGGATTTACCCTTAAACAGCTGCTCCCAATCCACATTCCCTAGCTCCTGCCGAATTTTGTTATACTTGGCCTTTCCCTAATTTAGCACTGTTTCTTTAGGACACTCTCGTCTTTGTCCATGAGTATTCTAAAATTTATGGAATTGTGATCGCTATTCCCAAAGTAATCGCCGACTGAAACTTCATCCACCTGGCCGGGATCATTCCCCAATACCAGGTCCAGTATGGCCCCTTCCCGAGTTGGACTATTTACATACTGCTCTAAAAAACTCTCCTGGATGCTCCTTACAAATTCTGCTCCATCTACGCCTCCAACACTACGTGAGTCCCATTCAATGTTGGGGAAGTTAAAATCTCCCATCACGACCACCCTATTGCTCCTACATTTTTCTATAATCTGTCTACATATTTGTACCTCTACTTCACGCTCACTTTTGGGAGGCCTGTAGTAAAGTCCCAACAATGTTACTGCACCCTTCCTATTTCTTAGCTCTACCCATATTGCCTCAGTGCTCGAATCCTCCATCATGCCCTCCTTAATCACAACTGTGATATCATCTTTGAGCAGTAATCCAACTCCTCCACCCCTTTTAGTGAATACCAGGTGATAAACTTATCACACCAGGTCGGGGTATCGTTAACTGTCTTAGGACTAACTATCTCGGGGTTTTGTGTATGGCAGGGGTGGGAATCATTCACAGCCTGTGTGGTAGGGGTCAGGGGGGCAGCGTCCATGCGCAACTGAAGGGATCCCGCTAAGATCCAGGTGAACATGAAGGTTGTCTTCATCTTTCCGTCTTTCTGTCTTCTTTTTCTTCCTCTGGGGTTCTTGAGGTTCCGGAGTTCTATGGACACAAGCATAATATCTGTTATGAAATGAAATGAAAATCGCTTATTGTCACAAGTAGGCTTCAAATGAAGTTACTGTGAGCCCCTAGTCGCCACATTCCGGCGCCTGTTCGGGGAGGCTCTTACGGGAATCGAACCGTGCTGCTGGCCTGCCTTGGTCTGCTTTCAAAGCCAGCGATTTAGCCCTGTGCTAAACAGCCCCTATTATATTGCTTAAGATCTCGTATGTCTGTCTGTCAGTCCTTTGTTACCAATTTCCCTTTATAATTGATCACCATCTGTGACTCCCTCATTAAAAAAAACCACAAATATTTGGACAAGACATCCGAGAAAAATACTGACACAGTGCGAGCCGTCTCGCAGCCTGTGCGATCTACCATCCTAGTGTTTGAGGATGTAAATAGTATACGGAAGCAATCTAAGGGTCGCCAAAAACAAACAAAAGAATTTTGAACTGAAAGTGCCAAAATGGGTGCGTATGGGCCGCAGCGGGTAAGAAATGGGTGGAATTCCCGGGTAGGACGGTGATCAGTGCCGTTTGCGCTCTACCCGAGCGTCGCTGACCAGAGGGGGGTCCTCAGGCAGGGCGGGGACCAGTGTCGTTTCTCCACTGCCTGAGCGACCGGCAAGAACGGGTAAGAATGTGGGCGTCGTGGGGGCTGCCTCTCGTGATCAAATCAGGAGAGTAGCTATGAGTGGTGTCTGCCGACAAACTAGTTCCTCCGAAGGATTGTCTGTCGACAAACTAGTTCCTCTGAACGGTTGTCTGGGGACAAACTTGTTCCTCTAACAGGCATTGGGCGTCAAAAGTGTGGTGGCGTGGGGCTATGAAAAACTTCCAAATTTACACACAACAAACATGTACATTAAACAAACAAACATACAACAAACATGGTGCAGGTTCCATCAGAAAGGACACCGTATCTGTTCATCGGTTCCTTTTTTTTCCATCATCTGGACACCTCATTGCTCAGTAGCGAACAGGAGTGCAAAGGGATTCGGTTGTGGGAGTCAGACTCTATGCCATCATCTTCTCCCGGCTGCCATACTCTTGACTGGAGTAGTTTGGCTAAAGCTGCTTGGGGTGAATTGGGGTCCATCTCACCATTCCGGATGAGCCTGAACGAATTGTCTCGGTGCCAGAATCGTGTGTCGAGGTTGGAGCTGCGAGGCTGTAATCCGTAATCGTCGGGCGGTGGGCCTGGGTCAGGGGCTTTGATGTACGTGATTTCGAAGGGGTCACTGGAATCATGCTTGGATTCGCTGGGAATGGAGCCTGGTGCAGGGGTATAATAACGGGTGTGCTGTGGCTGTTGCTATCACTGTCGCTGCTGGTTGAAGGAAGGGAGAGGCGGAGTTGTGCCTCTGGGGTGGAGTTGAAATGTCTGAGGACGGGCTGGACTGGCTGGGGGAGGGTAGGAATACGTCATCTGTGGGCGGGGCGTGCTCGTCTGTTGCTGCGAGCAAGATGTGGTGTGAATGGTTGTTATGGTCGAGCCATAAGCCTTAAGCTGGTTTATGTAACCATGCAGACTTGCCATTGGGATATGTGATCTTGGATAGCGAGGGGTTTACTTTGTCCGAAATGGAGTATGGTCTGGAAAATTTTGGGGAAAGGAATGAACTGGGGTTGTATAGGGAAAGCATCACTTGCTGCCCTACTCCAAACTCGGCGGCGTGTGCCGTTTTATCGAAACGAGCTTTGCTTTGTTTCCTCCTGGTCCCAAGTCTCACAGCTGCTGCGAGCTGGGCTGCCTCTATATTCTCAATAAGCTGCTGTACAGCATTTTCACATGTGAGGGCGGTGACTGCGGGGCTGGCCAAATCCAGTCCGAATAAATACTCTGTCCCGGGGCGTCCGGTCATGAGGGTGTGGGGGGTGTATCCTGTGGACGTGGATACCGTGTTTCGTAGGAACATTAAAGCAAATGGGAGAACTGTGTCCCAGGTGCTGTTGTTCTGTTGCACCATTTTCCTGAGAGTGGCTTTTAGAGTTCTGTTCATCCTCGCTACAATGCCGCTTGACTGGGGGTGGTATGCTATGTGAAACTTCTGTCTAATTCCGAAAATTGTGAGGACGTTCTTCATTACTCGTCCTGTAAAATGGGAGCCTTGATCGGACTCTACTGCATGGGAGGCCCCATCTTGTGAAGATGTGCTGTGTTAGTATTTTAGCTGTTGTCTTGGCCGTATTCGTTCTCAATGGAAAAGCTTCCACCCATTTTGTGAAGTTGTCGATGACCACCAACACATACTTATAACCATTTCTGCAGGGGGGTAGGGGTCCTATGTAGTCTATCTGCAAATTCGTCCAGGGGCCATTAGTGGGGCGAGTGTGACTAAGCTGAGCCTTTCTTGCATGCCTGTTCTGGGCACAGATCAAGCAATTTTCGATGCAGTGAGTAACATCGGCTTTTAAATCAGGCCACCAGCAGAGCGGTCTGAGGTGGGCTAGGGTGGGTTCAATGCCTTGGTGTCCATGATTGTCATGGAACTGACAAATAATCTGGTTACTGTCCTGGCTGGGAACTACATAAATGCCTTCTTTTAAAATCACACCGTTGTGTGTGGTGATTCCATTTTTAAACTTGTTCCTTTTAGGTTCCTTTTAAAACTTCCCTGTGTTTTTCATCTTCCTTCTGTGCCTTTGCTAGATCCTGAATGTTGGTCTGTGAGACCTGAACCTCGTGTACTGGGATGCTCTCGGGGGGGGGGGCGTGTCCAAATGTAACCATGCCTGGAACCTGCCTTCGCCAGGGCATCTGCTTTAACGTTACAGGGCGGGGGGGGGGGGGGGGGGGGGGGGGGACGGTGATGACTGCGGACCTTAATTATGCCATATTTCCTATCTTTAGCTGTCTCTAGGATATGTCTGAGTAATGGGGTTGAGGGTAGGGGCCTTCCGTCTGCGGAAACGAATCCTCTAGTTTCCCATAGGGGTAGGAATTCCGTCAAATTATTACAGACATACAAGCTGTCCGAATAGATGTTTGCTGGGGTCGGGAATGAGTCGGGGTGGTCTACAATATAAGCGATTGCTGCCAGTTCTGCTGCCTGCGAGCCTAAGTGTCCTGGCAACTTGAATTAAATCTTATCTAGAATTATTAAATTCTCTTTCCGTTCAAAACTGTGGAGGAGCCATCCACATAAATTTTCAGGGGTGCGAATGTAATGTAGGCGAAGTACTGTACTGCCCAAGAAATGCGAGCAGGTGCCTTTCGCAGGCAGAAAATCCTTGCTCGACAGGATCTAACACGCGTGAGACATATGTCATGGTGTTCCTGGAGGAGTACGGCCGAAAGGGTTCGGTCGGTGCTTGCTACTTCGATAGCGTACGGGAAAGTGGATCTGGGACCTGTAATGCGGGGGCTGTGCTGAGTGCTCTTTTTAAAGCATCCACGGCATCTGTATGCTGTGGAAGCCATTCCCAACGTGCCCTTTTCTTGAGAAGGTCGGATAGGGGCGCTGCTTTTGTGGCGAAACCATCGATATAGTTTCTGCAGTAGCCAATCAGTCCTAAAAATGACCGGAGGCTGAGACATTGTGGGGAGGGGGCAATTTGATGATTGGGTCAATTCCTTTTGCTCGATCTCGCGTTTCCCATGTGTGATTACTGTACCCACGTAAATCACTTTTTCCTGCAAAATCTGGGCCGCCTTGGGGTTGACTTTACAACCAATTTCTTTTAGGAGTGCTAGGAGTTCGGCGAGAAGTGAAATGTGCTCTCCCTTTGTGTCTGTCTGTAGTAGCAAGTCATCTACATACTGGACCAGACAATCGGGGTGGGAACATTTTGCTAGTCCATTTGCCAGCTGTCGGTGGAAAATGGAAGGGGAGTTGTGGAAGCCTTGTGGAAGGCACGTCCACGTGTATTGTTGTCCCTGGAATGTAAAGGCGAATTTGTACTGGCACGCTTTATCCAATGGAATGGACCAAAAGCCGTTACTAATGTCCAAAACCCCCAAAAACCTTTACTGGAGTCCCTGTTTGAGCATGGTCTCGGGACTCGTGGCTACAGTGGGGGCTGCTGCTGGGGTTACTTTGTTCAGTTCCCGGTAATCAATGGTCAGTTGCCATGATCCATCGGGTTTCCTGACGGGCCAAATTGGTGCGTTGTTTGTGGAGGCTATTGATCTGAGTACGTCTTGATCCAGCAAACTCTCTATTACCTTTGAGATTTCTCCCTCTGCCTCTTGGGGAAAACCATACTGCTTTTGGGATTTGGGGTCGGGGCCTGTAATGTTTACCAAGCCAGCTATTTTGCCACAGTCGTGCTTGTGCTGTGCAAGTGCTGCTTTGTGTTGCTGCAGGGCTTCCCTAACCTGTTTGTCCTGACTAATGGCTCGAGGGTCGAACCAGAAGTCTCCTACTGAGCTTATCCTGTTTTCATAGTCTCCAACTGTGAGCGTGGCGGGGCCTGGTGCTAATTTGCCATTCTCCATACACATCAAAAGAGAGGTTGTGGGAGCTCATAAAATCGATTCCTAGGATGTGTTCAGCTGTCGGGTAGATCAACCAAAACTACGGGGTGTTTAGTCGTAATGGTCCCTATTTGTATCGCTACAGGGGCTGTAAAGCTGCTGAGTGTGATGGTGTCTGTTGTGGGCCACGTGTCTCGCTGAAACATCGTGGAGGAATTGAGTGTGGTGCAGGACCCTCCTGTGTCCCAAAGAAATTCTATGGGGTGTCCCCGGACTTTGCCTGCTACGACCGGTCTACCGGACTTGTCCCAAAGGGTGTCGCAGACCCAAGTTGGGGAGCCCGAACACCGTCAGTCGGTGCCGTTCCTGTCTGCGTTCTCTGAACGGGCGCTAACGCTATGGATCGACTTTGCCCTATTCCTGTTTAGGGTGTCTGTCTGTTGGTTTCTCTGCTGCTTTTGGGGCACTTTGCACTCCCGTGCAAAGTGTCCTAATTGTCCACAGTTGTAACATTCCTGGGGTTTTGGCTGTGGTGGACTGTTCCTGCCCTCATTTACCCATGCGGGGTTCTTTAACTGGATTCATGTCTGCCTGCTCTTCATCTTGTTTTATAAATGCGGTTTTGCCTTGGACTGATTACTCCCAAGCGTGGGACAATCTCTTCAAAACCCATTTCTCGTTGAGGGGTCGTAATTTGCACAAGCTCTCTGTCCTGCGTCTGTCACGTGAGAGACTAGGATTCAAGTCCATTTGGCCATGTTATCTGGGGACAAATGGGCGCGGGCTAACTCTCCGAAAACTGCTATGAAATGTATCCACAAGCGTCCAGCAAACGCTGTGGGGTGCTCTATCTTCTTTTGCCTACACTTGTTTAGGCCTTCTACCGGGTCTCCTCTGTTCTAGCCGATCGCATCCAGGATCGCTGTGTGCATCTCTTGGAGTGTGCCTCCTCCTGCATTCTGTGGGTCGGGAAGGGCTGCCACGACTGAGTGGGTCGAGGCTTAAAACTGTGAGCTTCACTTGCTCCTTTTCGTCCAGGCCGTATATGGTAGCCTGCTGTTTAACTCTAGCGAAAAACTGGTGGGGGTCTGATGTGGGAAGGAACGGTGTAATCTTTCCATACGCGTCCTGTAATTGGGTCATGGTTAACGGGGTTGTATATAGGAAATCTACGTTTCCTTCTGCTGTGGTCCTTCGGTGTGTGGTTACAGGGTTCATGGGGGTGTGTTCTGCCTGTTCAGTCGGGGGTTGGGGTGCTTTTCTCTTCTGGGGTTTTTCTTGCTTACATGTCCCATGTACGTATTTGTGGGCAGTCTCATTTAACTCCTGCCAATCGGGGCCGTTTTCCTGGTCTAATTGGGGTCCAAACGTATTTTGAAACCCATTCTGAACGGAATGCGGAGATTGCAATTCTGCAATTTGCTTCCGGCACTTCGCGTGATCTACTGAGCTCTGCCTTTGTACCGTCGTGGAAGTGTGGAGTGCTCGTAGGGCTGCTTTCAAATCATTGCACTGTTTCTGCAATTTCTCTACTTGTTGCTCGGTTTCTTGTCTTACCAAGACCGCACGTTGCGTGTCCTGGTAGGCCTTATCATACTGGGTCTGAAAACTATTCAAATGGGCAAGACAAGACTGGTGTGCCCACTTGGCATCATCCACCTCTCTGTCCCTCGCTGCTAACTGTTCTCTCAAATCTTTATTCTCTTTGTCAAACTCGCTCACATCTCCCTCACAATTTCTGTCTCTCTCCTCTATCTCTCTACGGAGCATTCTAACAACCTCCTCTGTGCCTCGCAATTGTGCCAAGCAGGCCACGATTGCCATTGGCTTGCAAGCTTTCCCTAAACTCTTCTTGTGGACCTCTGACAGGTTCTCCCACCAAGTATGTCCTATACTCCCGGGACCTGTTTCATCATTCGCGCAGAATTCACTCCAAAGGGGCCATCCTTTCCCTTTGAGGTACTTCCTGATTTCCTCTTCTCATACGGGACACTGTCCTATTCTACTGGTCGCTGTGACTTCAAATTCCTGGGGGTTCATAAGGCATTCCATTGCCTTCATTGCCATTTTCTCTATCTGGGTTCTCTACTGAATTTGGAATAAGGGATGATAAAGTGGTGATGTAAACACGGGTACGGCTTACGCTATTTTCCGGCCTACAAAACTCCCGACAGTTTTACGCAACAAAATCTCTCCGGTTTACCTTATATCCCTGTTAGTACGCATGTATTAACACACTTCTGAATCTAGGAGGTTTGATCAGTATTGTTCTTACACTTGTGGTTTTTCTGTTTCTAATTGGATTCCAATCAAATTTGGGTTCTCTCGGAGTGGTTAGGCCACTTCTAAGTCGAGTCCCATCAGATGTCGCCAGTAAATGTTGCGAATTGTGTTTCTCTTAATTTGGCTCTGAAGATGGCGGCCAATATGGTCGCCTTCCTTAATTCTAATTACGTTTTGCTGTAGAGTCGCCAGGTATCTCGATACCGCCACAAGGTTCAAAACCGAATACTGATCAAAGACTCGGTACACCAGTTAGTAAGTTCAAACTCAATGCTCATTTATTTACACACAGTCAAATATACTCATGCATAAAACTCTATAAACTAAACTATCACTACTGCTAAAGCCTATACTTAGCTTTGGGCGCCCGCTCAGTCAGAGGAACAATGGCTGTTGTTCGGTTCTGAGGCTGCTGGGGTCGAGTTGGTACGGAATAACAGCTAGGAGCGTCTGGCTGGTAGCGTGCGTTGACCTTGGACTTACTTGTTGTGATGTTGCTGTTGGGCAGGTCTCTCCTTGGTGAGAGCCGGGGCCAAGAGAGCGATTCTCTCTTGGGAGATTCTTCTTATACCCAAAACGGCTTTGCGCGCTATTGGGCGGGCCTTGAACTTGGTCCCAATTAATTGGGCCGTTTCCCAATCGTTTTGGATTTCCTCCAATAGAGGGATGGGTGCCCTGATTGCTGGGCGTGTCCTAGGTGGCCGTTGGCCTGCTTTGTTCTGGTCTCCTCTGGCGCCGGGGTGTCTGTCTTGGTATTGTTTACTTAAATGTTACCTTTTTGTTCCCGGAGATGGCTCATTAGTATGGAAATAGTTTGCAGTATTGGTCTTGTCTGGGAGCTACGGCTCCAATCAACAGACAAACCTTGCACCTGTTTGCTTTCTCAGTACTGTCCATTTTCCCTGCAATCTTTGCAGAGTGTCCATTTTGTAATCGGGAAGTGGCCATCCCAGATGTCTACAGTACACAATGATGAGGGGAAGAAATAGGGTGGACAGAATAAAACTATGTACCTTGGTGGAGAATTCTAGAACCAGGGGACATAGATTCAAGATAAGTGGCAGAAGGTGTATAGGGGACATGAGGAAAAACCTATTCACGCAGAGGGTAGTGGGTGTCTGAAATTCACTGGCCAATTGGTGGTGGAGGCAGAGACTCTGTTAAAAGGTACCTGGACCTGCACCTTAAGTGCTGTAAGATACAGGGCTATGGACCGGGTGCAGGATGGTAGGATTAGATTACCTGGGTGACATTGGGCTGGCATGGGCAAGATGGGCTAAATAGCCTCCTTCCGTGCTGTAACTTTACTATAATTTTATGATTGACAATATATCTTCCAAATAGAATCGGGGGCCTGAGTCAGGTACTGGGAAAATACCACAAAGTCTTTCAGCCTGGATTGGGGAAAATTCAGGGTGTTGTGGCCAAAATCCATGTCAACGCAGCTGCACAGCTGAGATGTTTCAGGGCCGCCCAGTCTCTTATGCATTACTGGCAAAAAGTGGAGACCGAGCTGAGCCGGCTTGCAGAATTAGGGATCTTCTGGCCCGTGCACTTTGCAGATTGGGCAGCGCCGGCGGTTTCAGTATTGAAGCCGGACAAGGTTGTCCAGTTATGCAGGGATTACAAACTGACGGTGCATATGGCTTTGTGTTTGGACCGCTACCCGCATTGAAGACAGCTGGACCTACATTTACTAAACTTGATATGAGTCATGCATATTTGCAACTCAAATTGGACTCGGCCTCCCGCCATTACGTCACGATTAACATGCACCATAGCCTGTACGGGTACACCAGGTTGTCCATGATCTTATTGAATGATGGAACAGGCTCAAGGGGCCAGATGGCCTACTCCTGCTCCTAGTTCTTATGTTCCTTCAGCGTGCAATCAGCCTGTGCCATATTCCAGTGGGTAATGGAGAACATTCTGCGTGGGTTACCACGTGTAGCGGTATATTTGGTGACATGCTGGTCACCAGAGCAACCGAGCAGGAATATCTGGACAACCTGCCGGAAATTTTCTGCCATTTTCCGGAGTCTGACGTCCACCCACGAAGGGCCAAGTTTTCATGCCAAAGAAGTAGGTTGTGATTCTCAGTCCCCGGTGCGCCCCCGCCAGCAGCAGGGTTCTCCGTCCCGGCAGCCGGCCATTAGAGTTTCCCATTGTGGGCAACCCCACGCTCTGGGTGTAGTGCGCTGCTGGCAAAGAGGAATATCCTGCCGATGGAGAATCCAGCCCCTGGTGTATTTGGCCTATTGGGTGGGCCGTGAGGGTTTACACCCATTGCTGAGAAGGTGTGCGCCATTCAGCAGGCCCCTGTCCCTACACGGAGCAGTGGTTGTTTTTAGGGTTAGTGAACTATTATGACAAATTTATCCCGAATCATGTGAAGATGCTGGCCCCCCTGCATCGTGTGAAGATGCTGGCCCCCCTGCATCGTGTGAAGATGCTGGCCCCCCTGCATCGTGTGAAGATGCTGGCCCCCCTGCATCATGTGAAGATGCTGGCCCCCCTGCATCGTGCTTTGAAGAAAGATCAAGAGTGGGCGCAGGCCGCAGGAAACGGCTTTCAGACGAGTGAAGTAACAGCTTTCATCTTCCAGGCTGCTATGATCCCGCCAACCCCCTCATCGGCACGTGTGACATGTCGCCGTACGGCATTGGGGCCGTTCTCTCTCACAGGATGGTAGACAGCAGGGATCGGCAGATTGCTTTCACCTCCCGGGTGCTGGCTGTGGCTGAACGCAAATATGCATGGAGAGAGAAGGAGGGCCTGGTGATGGTTTCCGCAGTCAAGAAATTCCATCAATGCTTGTAGGGCCACCATTTTACCCTCTACACCGACCACAAACCATTGCTCGGTTTATTCAAGGAGGACAGGGCCATCCCGCCTGTCGCTTTCGCGAGAATCCAGCGGTGGGCCCTTTTATCGGCCCCCTTCGAACATAGGTCGGGCACTCAAATTGCGCACGCAGATGTGTTGAACCGGCTGCCCTTGCTGAGTAGCCCCCCATCTCCTCTCAAGGCGGGTGAAATTGTCGCCATCCTGAACTTCATGGACTCATTGTCGGCTATTGCATCGAGGATCCGTGAGCGGACCAAATGGACCCGGTTCTTTCCATAGCTTGACATCTCATGATATATGGTTGACAGCATTGACAGCTCCCAGATGAATTACAGACTTACTCATCCATTAGACTAAGACCATAAGACATAGGAGCAGAATTAGGCCACTCGGCCCATCGTGTCTGCTCCGCCATTCAATCATGGCTAATATTTTTCTCATCCCCATTCTCCTGCTTTCTCCCCATAACCCCTGACCCCCTTATTAATCAAGATAACTTCCAAGATGTCTGAATTTAGTGTCGGGAATGGTGTCCTGCTTTGAGGTACACATGTCATCGCCCCAGAGAAGGGCCACAGTTTGATAATGCAAGACCTCCATAACGGGCACCCGGGGGTATCACAAATGATAATGTTAGCCCTGGTGGCCGGGCCTGGAATCTGACAACGATTGACTCAACAATGTCAGGAGCACCAGAAGCTCACCTTGGCTGCGCTCCTCCACCCTTGGGAATGGCCAGGATGGCCATGGGCACGGTCGCATGCCGATTTTGTTGGGCTGTTTCAGAGGTTAATGCTCCTCCTCCTAATTTATGCCCATTCTAAATGGCTGCAGGTCCACAAGATGGGGGCGACTACCTCCAGGGCTATGATATAAAAGCTGCGTTTGTCTTTTTGTTCAAATGGCATACCGAGGTGTTAGTCACGGACAATGGCACAAAGAGTTCTCGGGGTTTCTGAAGGCGCATGGGGTATAACACATTTGGACTGCCCGTACCACCCAGCTTCGAATGGGCTTGCAGAGAGGGTGGTCCAGACATTCAAACACAGATTACAAAAACGGGGATCAATGGATATTAGGCTGGCCTGGTTCATGTTTTGTTACAGGACCACCCTGCACGCCGTGACTGCGGTAGCCCCGGCTGAAATGCCGACTGGACGAAGACTTAGGACCAGCTTCAGCATGGTCTTCCCTGATATTGGCGGGAAGGTACACCACAACCAAGATCTACAAGGGCGATGCCCCATTTGACATAGACCGCCCATGCTCTTTGTACCAGGTGACGCAGTGAATGTCTAAAATTTTGCAGACAACGCCCAGTGGATCACCTGGACCATAATCCGCCAGACAGGGCCGGTTTCCTACCAAATATAAGTTCAGGATCGAGAAGTGCGTAAGCAAGTGGATCACGTAAGCAAGTAGCTCCAGGCGACCAATTTTTCATAAAATTTCTCGTGGATGAAAGGTTCTTGTCTGGCCAAACCTGACTCCTGAACGGGCCAGATCAGGGGTCAACATGCCAACACAAGAGAGGTGGTCAACACAGATTCAGAGATGGAGACCCAATCGTCGGTGGTCTCCGATGCAAAGTCCGATTTGGCGTTCCAGTCGGAAGCGGCCTTCGCCTTCCTGGTACACCCCGCCTGATCCTGTGCCACGGGTGTACGATGCACAGCCAGAGACAAAGCAAATCTAGCACCCTCCATCACCACAGTCATTGGAGGATTCTTCGGGCTTCTGGAGGAAGGATGACATAACCCCACTGGACTTAAGAAATGGCAATGATTAAACTCCCCGGGAGCCTCACTGAATACGAACCCCCCTGTTAAAGGTGACGTGGAACTCTAAACCATGTATAGATAAACTTCTGTATAAGGTCAGCCAGTTTGGGTACCGACAGAGAGGAGAGACCCGGCTGGGATCCTTCATGCCGTGTAAATAATAGTTATTGGAATAAAACTTTATTTTTTTCGACAGCTCTGTCAGAACTCCCTTCGTGGTCTACTAAAGTAAGACTGAGATTCATATAATGCAGCTCCCTGGATCAGCAGGTACAGTACGGGGTTATATACAGAGTAAAGCTCCCTCTACACTGCCCTCATCAAACATTCCCAAGACAGGTACAGCACGGGGTTATATACAGAGGAAATCTCCCTCTACAATGTCCTCATCAAACATTCCCAGGATAGGTACAGCACGGGGTTAGATACAGAGTAAAGCTCCCTCTACACTGTCCCCATCAAACACTCCCAGGACAGGCACAGCATGGGGTTAGATACAGAGTAAAGCTCCTGCTACACTGTCCCCATCAAACACTCCCAGGACAGGCACAGCATGGGGTTAGATACAGAGTAAAGCTCCTGCTACACTGTCCCCATCAAACACTCCCAGGACAGGTACAGCACAGGGTTAGATACAGAGTAAAGCTCCCTCTACACTGTCCCCATCAAACACTCCCAGGACAGGTACAGCACGGGGTTAGATACAGAGTAAAGCTCCTGCTACACTGTCCCCATCAAACACTCCCAGGACAGGTACAGCCCGGGGTTAGATGCAGAGTAAAGCTCCCTCTACAATGTCCCCATCAAACACTCCCAGGACAGGTACAGCACGGGGTTAGATACAGAGTAAAGCTCCCTCTACACTGTCCCCATCAAACACTCCCAGGACAGGTACAGCACGGGGTCAGATACAGAGTAAAGTTCCCTCTACACTGTCCCCATCAAACACTCCAAGGACAGGTACAGCACGGGGTTAGATACAGAGTAAAGCTCCTTCTACACTGTCCCCATCAAACACTCCCAGGACAGGGACAGCACGGGGTTAGATGCAGAGTAAAGCTCCCTCTACACTGTCCCCATCAAACACTCCAAGGACAGGTACAGCACGGGGTTAGATACAGAGTAAAGCTCCTGCTACACTGTCCCCATCAAACACTCCCAGGACAGGTACAGCCCGGGGTTAGATGCAGAGTAAAGCTCCCTCTACACTGTCCCCATCAAACACGCCAAGGACAGGTACAGCACGGGGTTAGATACAGAGTAAAGCTCCTGCTACACTGTCCCCATCAAACACTCCCAGGACAGGTACAGCCCGGGGTTAGATGCAGAGTAAAGCTCCCTCTACACTGTCCCCATCAAACACGCCAAGGACAGGTACAGCACGGGGTTAGATACAGAGTAAAGCTCCTGCTACACTGTCCCCATCAAACACTCCCAGGACAGGGACAGCACGGGGTTAGATGCAGAGTAAAGCTCCCTCTACAATGTCCCCATCAAACACTCCCAGGACAGGTACAGCACGGGGTTAGATACAGAGTAAAGCTCCTGCTACACTGTCCCCATCAAACACTCCAAGGACAGGTACAGCACGGGGTTGGATACAGAGTAAAGCTCCTTCTACACTGTCCCCATCAAACACTCCCAGGACAGGGACAGCATGGGGTTAGATACAGAGTAAAGCTCCCTCTACACTGTCCCCATCAAACACTCCCAGGACAGGTACAGCACGGGGTTAGATACAGAGTAAACTCCTGCTACACTGTCCCCATCAAACACTCCAAGGACAGGTACAGCATGGGGTTGGATACAGAGTAAAGCTCCTTCTACACTGTCCCCATCAAACACTCCCAGGACAGGTACAGCACGGGGTTAGATACAGAGTAAAGCGCTCTCTACACTGTCCCCATCAAACACTCCCAGGACAGGTACAGCACGGGGTTAGATAGAGTAATGCTCCCTCTCCACTGTCCCTGTTCATTATGGACTTGTCCTTCAGTCTAAGGAGTGACCATTTACCTCATTGTATTCCAGATGGAAATGTGGAAGGAAGAATCTGTCAATATTTCCAAAAGTTTGAAAATCAAAGTCATGACCCCAGGAATGAGACTGTGATGTGTAAAAACAACGACTATTGCTACGGGATTTGGGTACAAACAAGTGATGGAGCCTTTCATCCTGATAAACAAGGTGATTAATTATTTTCACATGCAACATGCCTCATTGCAGCAGGCACCATATTGCAAAGAACATTCAGCACACAATACTGACAAAGCTTGTTGATAAATCATATTTGTGGGTTTGGTGTTTAAACATATATGAGTGGGAGGGAGGTTTTTTCATATATTATGTTCCCAGAGCTAGGAGAGGAGAGAGAACTGAAGGAGCGAGAGATGGAGAGACAGATGGATGGCGAACAGAGAGAGAGAGAAGGATATGGGTAGAGAATAGAGAGATGAATAAAGAACACAGAGTGAAAGAAAGGTGAACAGAGAAAGTAGCATTTTACTGCACAAAAAGAGGCCCTTTGGCCTAACATGTCCGTGCTGACAATCAAGCAGCCATGTATTCTACTCCCAGTTTCCAGCACTTGGTCCATAGCCTTGTCTGCTATAGTGTTTCAAGTGCTCACCTAAATGCTTCTTAAATGTTGTGAGGGTTCCTGCCTCTACCACCCTTTCAGGCAGCGAGTCCCAGATTCCCACCACAAAACACTTTTCCTCAAATCCCCTCTAAATCTATGCCCTTCTACTGAGGGGAAAAGTTTCTTCTTATCTACCCTATCTATGTCCCTCAAAATTTCATACACCTCGATCAGGTATCCCCTCAGCCTTCACTGCTCTAAGGAGAACAACTCCAACCTAACCAGCCTTTCTTCATAGCTAAAACACTCCAGTCCAGGCAACATTTTGGTGAATCTCCTCTGCACCCTCTCCAGTGAAATCACGTCCTTCCTATAGTGTGGCGATCAGAACAGCGCACAGTACTCCAGCTGTACTGTGTAATGAGCATTTTGTATAACTCCATCATAACCTCTCTGTTCTTATATTCTATGCTCGGCTAATAAAGGCATAGAGATGGGTGGAAAACAAAGAGATGGAAGAGAACAGGAAGAGAAAGAGACAGAGATAGATGGGGTTGTCATGGGGAGAGAGGAGCATAGAAAGAGGAACAGCAGAATCATTATCAGTTCCCGCAGTCGGAATAAATGGGAGCAATGGTTGTAACTCCAACCAGATTCAACCACACCAATTTCCATGCATGTGGAGCTAGGAATTTCAGTCAAGGTGTGAAACTTCCTGCGACCTTGCTCCACCAAGTGGAAAACCAAATTCTGTTTCTTTTACTGAGTCTTTTCATCTTTTTCCTTCCAAAACAGGGTGCTGGCCGTCCAGTAATGTGCTCTCCTGCAATTCGACATGTGCTGATAACACCAGCAAATCCCACTCTTTCTACTCCTGCTGCTGTAACACTGACATGTGCAATTCTCACCCTCCCAGGGTCGCCCCCAAGGTGCACCAGGCCCCGATACACGGTAAGTCTTCTGTTTCACTCCCACCTGCGCTTTTACCCACATCATGGTTCAAGGACACCCAACTGTACATGGGCTTTCTGACTCACTGCTTGCGCTAAAGTTTTACTGAAATCTAGAAGCAGTCTAAGGAAATTGCCATCAAAAGTAAAAGATTTTGTTCATATCTATCTTGACAATATGGAATTGAAGACTCCATATTCACAGGGCGGGATTCTCCATTGGCCGACTCCGAAATCGGGAAAGGTGATTGGGAAGAGAATAGGTTCCAACGCCAAAATCTCCATCACCTCGGCAGCGGCATTACTGCGTTCTGAAATGCATGTACAGTAAACACCATTTGCATATTATTAGGAGACCCGACCTGATATTCTCCGGGGCCTCCCCGATTTTCTGCCTGCGATGGGCCGAGTTCCCGATGGCACGGTTCATTTGTACTTTTAAAAATAGTGAAACCGGCGTCTTGGCTGCTGAGGGAGAGAGAAGGGGTACCGAAAGTGTCCAACATAGTTTGCAGACAGTTGTACCGCTGGCCGGGGGAGCTTCTGCCAGGGCCGGAGGGTGACAAGTGGGGTGGCTAAGTGGTGGGCTGTGGGGTGAGAGTGGAGGGGCACAGAACACCATTCCGCAGCCGAAAGGCAGCCATGCAGCTGCGCACATCGCTAACAGCCCGCTGTGATCTTAGTGCCATGGGTCATATAGGTTTCCCCTGCAGGGCAGCCTCCTAGGTGCCCTCTGGCCCCAGCCGACCCATCAGCTGCATGGGCACGCTCCAGCACAACCAGTGCCACCTTGTTGTCTGGGATGGTGTGTGTGGGGAGTGTAATGTGTATGTACGGCTGCAGCTTGTCAGCCTCCCGAGTGTCAATCACGGACCCGGCGAATCCTGCACTATTTTTCATTGGAATCGATTGTGTTCCACGCTGTGCACCGCCAGCCCCTCCTCGGTCGCTGAATTGACAGTTTTGCTGTCGTGAAAATCCACGAGTTGCGCGTTGGCTTCAACACTTAGTCTCAGAAACTGAGAATCCTGTCCACAGTCTATAACTATAGACGGCAAATCCAGATGGACAATAATCACTATAGACTACACATATGGACAATAAATAACTTTAGACAAATATATTTGGACAATATATTTTTTTCTTTATTCTTTCATGGAATGTGGGTGTCACCGGCAAGGTCAGCATTTATTGCCCATCCCTAATTGCCCTCCAACTCCATTTAACAATGGTTTCATGGTCGTCATTGGACTTTTATTCCAGATTTTTTATTGAATTTAAATATATAACTGATTAAATCTTCCAGCACAAAAGAAGGGCCATCATGCCTTTGATGACTTTTGTGTAAAGATATCTAATTAATTAGGTACTCAGTCCGGTTGATAGAGATGTCCAAAACACACTTTAATACTAAATATTCACTTAAATACACATGCATAAGAACTGAATCAGAACTAAGATCAACGAACACATAAACTGGTCAGCACATAACGAAAAGCGTTAAACATAAAAGCATAAAGAAATCACACAAACAGATAGATGATTCACGAACTCAGGAAGGCAAGAATTCAAGAATGAAACCTCACTCACAAGGTCTTACTTTTAATGGAAACCATGGCCAGGATTCTCCAAAAATGGTGCTATGTCCCCACGGCTGCTGGAAAACGGCCGCGAATCATTCCAGACTTTTTTCAAAAAATTCAGAGTGATTCTCTGGTTTTAAGAGGGATAGCAGGGCCCCAGCGTGCGCCGCGCAGCTCCTGCTGCCGATATGGGCACTGCACTTCCGGCCGCAGGTCCGCGCATGTGCGCAGCAGCCGTATTCACGCTGGCCCTCGCGCAACATGGCGGAGCCACACAGCGGGCGGGCGTGGAAGAAGATAGGCCACCCCGGATCGCGCGCGCCTGTCGATCGGTCGCCTCCAATCGCAGGCCTGTCCATCGTGGCGGGCCCCCCCCGGAGTCTGACCCCCCCCAACCAGGACGGCCAGTGCGGCCGCTAGTCCGAGCTTCCGCCGGGTGGAACCAGGTTGGAACCACGCCGGCGGGAACATGGACAGTCGATCGTGGAGACTTGCTGCGGGGGCCTCTTTCAACGGCCCCCAACCGGCGCCGCATCATTTCGCGCACGCGGTCTGCGGAGAATCCCGTCCCGGCGCCCTTGGCCTGAGACCCCATTCTCTACCCCCGCGCGAGCGCGATTTCGGTGTGGAGGCTCGGACAATCCCGGCCCACATCTATGGTCTGACCCTTATTTACTCTCAGCTGAGGCTTACTGATTTATTCAATCAACTGTCTGTCACTTAGAACATGATTTGTTATCCAAGCACTGGTCATTACTTAAAATTCACTAAGGTCCATCAAATTAATTAAATGTCCACGTGCATCTGCCACGTGTGCCATTCCTACAGAGATAAAGGCCTACTTTACTACACAGCGGGCCCCTGTAGGACTCCGTCATATTGCCAGGGGGCCGGCGTGGAGAAGGAACCCCCCGCGCATGCACGGAAATATGCCGGCCGTTCTGCGCATGTGTGAACTCTCGCCGGCCGTTCGGCGCTGGTTGGAGCTGCGGGGGCACTCCGGCGCCAACCTAGCCCCCTAAGAAGGGGAGAATTCCTCACTTTTGTGGACTGTTGACGCCGGAGTGGTTGGCGACGGTTTTCACGTCCGGCGTGGGGACATAGCCCCATTATTAGAGAATCCCACCCAAGGTGCTTGCATTAATTTTGCTTTTGATACATTTCAAGCATTACAATGAGCTTTTATGCAACTTTTCATGAAACAATGTTTTGAATTTATGCACACATGGCACCAAAGTTTGATAGTTTATTCATTATCTAAAACAGTGACTGTATTCTCACAGTCAAGACATTTTTAATAATTTGATTCTTTAGCTATGCATTCAATTAGCACCTAAAACCATGAATAAATTAATAAGTCAATGATCTATCAGATACCTAATTAATTCCAATCCCCTGCTACTTCCCCACATAGCCCTGCAAATATTTCCTCAAGTCTTGTGAAGTTGTACAAGACATTAGTAGGGCCACACTTGGAATACTGTGTACAGTTCTGGTCACCCTATTATATAAACCCTATTAAACTAGAAAGAGTGCAGAAAATATTTACTAGGATGCGACCTGGACATGATGGTTTGAATTATGAGAAGAGGCTGGATAGACTGGGACTTTTTTCCATGCAGTGTAAGAGGCTTAGGGGTGACCTTATAGAGGTTTATAAAATAATGAGGGGCATAGATAAAGTAGCTAGTCAACATTTATTCCCAAAGGTAGGGGAGTCTAGAACTAGAGGGCGTAGGTTTAAGGTGAGAGGCGAGAGATACAAAAGGGTCCAGAGGGGCAATTTTCTTTTAGACAGAGGGTGGTGAGTGTCTGGAACGAACTGCCAGAGGCAGTAGTAGAGGTGGGTGCAATTTTGTTTTTTAAGAAGCACTTAGACAGTTGTATGGAAAAGCTGGGTATAGAGGATATGGACCAAATGCAGGTAATTGGGACTAGCTTAGTGGTAAAAACTGAGCGACAATGACAAGCTGGGCTGAAGGGACGTTTTCCATGCTGTAAACCTTTATGACTCTATGACTCTATTTCCTTTTGAAAGTCACGATTGAATCTCCTTCAGCACATTCCAGATCATGACAAGTCGTTATGTAAAAAATTGTCACCATTTGTTTTATTGTCAATCAATCTAAATGTGTCTATGGGGTCACCAATCTTCCTGCCACTTGTAACAGTTTCTCCCTCTCTATTCTATCAAAACCCGTCATGGTTTTTTTTTGAACACCTCTATTAAAACTCCTCCCTAACCTTCTCTGCTCTATGGACAACAATCCCAGTTTCTCCAATCTCTCCACATTAATTGAACTCCTTCATCCCTGGAAACCATTGAAAATCTCCCTCTGGGCTGATAAACAGCTGTTCATCTTTTATTCTATACTTTTCCAAATATCAATTAATTTTGTCTGAAATTTTTGTCTCCAAATGTTTCTCCATGTCTGATATTCAGCTGACTGGCCTATAATTTGTGAGATTATAGAAACCTAGAATCTCTACAGTGCAGAAAGAGGCCATTCAGCCCATCGAGTCTGCACCACCCCTCTGCAATCCCATAACCCCACCTAACCTTTGCACACTAAGGAACAATTTAGCATAGTCAATCAGCCAAACCTGCACACTCTCTCCCTTTTTTTTAGAAACCTTTTTATTGGCATTTTCAAAATCATATGCATTGCCGTTTGTTTTAATTTATTGTGAAGTACAAAAAGGCTTCTTCTTAGGTTTCTCTCTTTACAGTCTGTTGCCATCTGGCTCAGCGTACAATCCTCCCTCCTCCCCTTCCAGCTCCCCTCTCCCTGACGCCCCCTCCCCTGACGCCCTCCATTTTTTAAATAATTGTTTTAAAATACGGTTTTGTCCAAGTTATGGATACAGGTATATACCTTGCAAAACAATAACACATCGGCTCTAGGAAATATACCCGGGCGGGAGGGGCCTCTCTTCTATTCATTCCTATTTACCGATTATCTAACTGGGCCATTGCTGGTTTCCCCTTCTGTTTTCTTTGCGTCCACCCGCCGTGTTGTGGTTGCTGCCACTGTTGTTTTCCCCTGTGCTCCCCCCCCACCCCCACGTTTTATTTTCTTATCTATTCCCACTTCTGGCTCCCCATTTTTGTTCTCTCCCCTTCCCCCTCTCCCCCCCCCCCCCACTTCCTCACTGCTGCCCCGTGTCCTCCCTCGCTTTCCTCTTTCTGTCTTGTCCTGGCTATTTCTCCCTGGCTACTGGCTACTTATTTATTTAAGTGTTGGCCACAAACAGGTCTCGGAACAGTCAGGTGAATGCCCTCTCCTTTTTTTAAACAGAGGGATACCATTTGTATTCCTCATTCCTCTGGCACTAATGCCATCTCTAAGGATGATTGGAGGATTAAAAAAGATGTATTATTTCTCCATGGGATGTGGATGCCACTGACTAGGTCAGCATTTAGACTGAGGAACATTTCTGCTTTTTACTGTCAATCTTTAAGTAACCTCCAACTTATCTTTTTTCACTCTATCCAATATCACAACTGCCTCAGTTCTTCACTGCTACTTTGACAGTGTTCTCTTTAGCAGAGACTCATGCAAAATACAGACTCAGTCACTCAACAAAAGCCAATATGCCTACATGAACCACCCACACCTTCCCTTTGACTACACTAGTGGATATAGTCGGACTGCGAACAGTCAGAGTGTGTATCAGACTGCGAACAGTCAGAGTGTGTATCAGACTGTGTACAGTCAGAGTGCATATCAGACTGTGTACAGTCAGAGTGTGTATCAGACTGTGTACAGTCAGAGTGTGTATCAGACTGGGTACAGTCAGAGTGTGTATCAGACTGCGAACAGTCAGAGTGTGTATCAGACTGCGAACAGTCAGAGTGTGTATCAGACTGCGAACAGTCAGAGTGTGTATCAGACTGTGTACAGTCAGAGTGTGTATCAGACTGGGTACAGTCAGAGTATGCATCAGATTGCGAACAGTCAGAGTGTGTATCAGACTGTGTACAGTCAGAGTGCGTATCAGACTGTGTACAGTCAGAGTATGCATCAGATTGCGAACAGTCAGAGTGTGTATCAGACTGTGTACAGTCAGAGTGCGTATCAGACTGTGTACAGTCAGAGTGTGTATCAGACTGCGAACAGTCAGAGTGTGTATTAGACTGTGTACAGTCAGAGTGTGTACCAGACTGCGAACAGTCAGAGTGTGTATCAGACTGGGTACAGTCAGAGTATGCGTCAGATTGCGAACAGTCAGAGTGTGTATCAGACTGTGTACAGTCAGAGTGTGTATCAGACTGCGAACAGTCAGAGTGTGTATCAGACTGCGAACAGTCAGAGTGTGTATCAGACTGTGTACAGTCAGAGTGTGTACCAGACTGCGAACAGTCAGAGTGTGTATCAGACTGGGTACAGTCAGAGTATGCGTCAGATTGCGAACAGTCAGAGTGTGTATCAGACTGTGTACAGTCAGAGTGTGTATCAGACTGCGAACAGTCAGAGTGTGTATCAGACTGCGAACAGTCAGAGTGTGTATCAGACTGTGTACAGTCAGAGTGTGTACCAGATTGCGAACAGTCAGAGTGTGTATCAGACTGGGTACAGTCAGAGTGTGTATCAGACTGCGAACAGTCAGAGTGTGTATTAGACTGTGTACAGTCAGAGTGTGTATCAGACTGCGAACAGTCAGAGTGTGTATCAGACTGGGTACAGTCAGAGCATGTATCAGACTGCGAACAGTCAGAGCGCGTATCAGACTGCGAACAGTCAGAGTGTGTATTAGACTGTGTACAGTCAGAGTACGTATCAGACTGCAAAGTCAGAGTATGCATCAGATTGCGAACAGTCAGAGTATATATCAGATTGCGAACAGTCAGAACATGTATCAGACTGTGACCAGTCAGAGCATGTATCAGACTGCGAACAGTCAGAGTGTGTATCAGACTGTACAGTCAGAACATGTATAAACCTGACCAGTCAGAGCATGTATCAGGTATCAGACTGCGACTAGTCAGAACATGTATCAGATTGTGTACAGTCAGAACATGTATCAGACTGTGACCAGTCAGAGCATGTATCAGACTGTGACCAGACAGAGCAAGTATCAGACTGTGACCAGTCAGAGCAAGTATCAGACTGTGACCAGTCAGAACATGTATCTGACTGTGACCAGTCAGAACACGTATCTGACTGTGACCAGTCAGAACATGTATCAGACTGTGACCAGTCAGAACATGTATCAGACTGTGACCAGTCAGAACATGTATCTGACTGTGACCAGTGAGAACATGTATCAGACTGTGACCAGTCAGAACATGTATCTGACTGTGACAAGTCAGAACATGTATCAGACTATGACCATTCAGAACATGTATCAGACTGTGACCAGTCAGAACATGTATGTGACTGTGACCAGTCAGAACATGTATCAAACTGTGACCAGTCAAAACGTGTATCAGATTGTGACCAGTCAGAACATGTATCGGACTGTGACCAGTCAGAACATGTATCAGACTGTGAACAGTCAGAACATGTATCAGACTGTAACCAGTCAGAACATGTATCAGACTGTAACCAGTCAGAACATGTATCAGACTGTAACCAGTCAGAACATGTATCAGATTGCGAAAAGTAAGAGCATGTATCAGATTGTGACCAGTCAAAACATGTATCAGACTGTGAACAGTCAGAACATGTATCAGACTGTAACCAGTCAGAACATGAATCAGACTGTAACCAGTCAGAACATCTATCAGACTGTAACCAGTCAGAACATGTATCAGACTGTAACCAGTCAGAACATGTATCAGACTGTGACCAGTCAGAACATGTATCAGATTGCGAAAAGTAAGAGCATGTATCAGATTGTGACCAGTCAGAACATGTATCAGTCTGTGACCAGTCAAAACGTGTATCAGACTGTGAACAGTCAGAACATGTATCAGACTGTAACCAGTCAGAACATGTATCCGACTGTAACCAGTCAGAACATGTATCAGACTGTAACCAGTCAGAACATGTATCAGACTGTAACCAGTCAGAACATCTATCAGACTGTAACCAGTCAGAACATGTATCAGACTGTAACCAGTCAGAACATGTATCAGACTGTAACCAGTCAGAACATGTATCAGACTGTGACCAGTCAAAATGTGTATCAGACTGTGAACAGTCAGAACATGTATCAGACTGTAACCAGTCAGAACATGTATCAGACTGTGACCAGTCAGAACATGTATCAGACTGTGAACAGTCAGAACATGTATCAGACTGTAACCAGTCAGAACATCTATCAGACTGTAACCAGTCAGAACATGTATCAGACTGTGACCAGTCAGAACATGTATCAGACTGTGAACAGTCAGAACATGTATCAGACTGTAACCAGTCAGAACATGTATCAGACTGTAACCAGTCAGAACATGTATCAGACTGTAACCAGTCAGAACATGTATCAGACTGTGACCAGTCAGAACATGTATCAGACTGTAACCAGTCAGAACATGTATCAGACTGTAACCAGTCAGAACATCTATCAGACTGTAACCAGTCAGAACATGTATCAGACTGTAACCAGTCAGAACATGTATCAGACTGTAACCAGTCAGAACATGTATCAGACTGTAACCAGTCAGAACATCTATCAGACTGTGACCAGTCAGAACATGTATCAGACTGTAACCAGTCAGAACATGTATCGACTGTAACCAGTCAGAACATGTATCAGATTGCGAAAAGTAAGAGCATGTATCAGTCTGTGACCAGTCAGAATTTGTATCAGACTGTGACCAGTCAGAACATGTATCAGACTGTAACCAGTCAGAATATGTACAGACTGTAACCAGTCAGAACATGTATCAGATTGCGAAAAGTAAGAGCATGTATCAGATTGTGACCAGTCAAAACGTGTATCAGAATGTGAACAGTCAGAACATGTATCTGACTGTGAAAAGTAAGAGCATGTATCAGTCTGTGACCAGTCAGAATTTGTATCTGACTGTGAGCAGTCAGAACATGTATCAGACTGTAACCAGTCAGAATATGTATCAGACTGTAACCAGTCAGAACATGTATCAGATTGCGAAAAGTAAGAGCATGTATCAGATTGTGACCAGTCAAAACGTGTATCAGAATGTGAACAGTCAGAACGTGTATCTGACTGTGAACAATCTGACAATGTCCAATTCACCTAACAGCACGTATTCGGGACTTGTGGGAGGAAACCGGAGCACCGGAGGAAACCCACGCAGACATGGGGAGAACGTGCAGACTCCGCACAGACAGTGACCCAAGCCGGGAATCGAACCTGGGACCCTGGAGCTGTGAAGCCACAGTGCTTACCACTGTGCTGTGGTGCTGCCCAGACTGTGAACAGTCAGAATATGTATCAGACTATGACCAGTCAGAACATGTATCAGACTGTGACCAGTCAGAACATGTATCAGACTGTGAACAGTCAGAACATCTATCAGACTGTGAACAGTCAGAACATGTATCAGACTATGACCAGTCAGAACATGTATCAGACTGTGAACAGTCAGAACATCTATCAGACTGTGAACAGTCAGAACATGTATCAGACTATGACCAGTCAGAACATGTATCAGACTGTGACCAGTCAGAACATGTATCAGACTGTGAACAGTCAGAACATGTATCAGACTGTGACAAGTCAGAACATGTATCAGACGGTGACCAGTCAGAACATGTATGTGACTGTGACCAGTCAGAACATGTATCAGACTGTAACCAGTCAGAACATCTATCAGACTGTGACCAGTCAGAACATGTATCAGACTGTAACCAGTCAGAACATCTATCAGACTGTGACCAGTCAGAACATGTATCTGACTGTGACCAGTCAGAACATGTATCAGACTGTGTACAGTCAGAACATATATATTAATTATATTTATTGTCACAAGTAGGCTTACATTAACATTGCAATGAAGTTACTGTGAAAAGCCCCTCATCACCACATTCCGGTGTCTGTTCGGGTACATGAAGGGAGAATTCAGAATGTCCAATTCACCCAACAGCACGTATTCGGGACTTGTGGGAGGAAACCGGAGCACCGGAGGAAACCCACGTAGACACGGGGAGAACGTGCAGACTCCGCACAGACAGTGACCCAAGCCGGGAATTGAACCTGGGACACTGGAGCTGTGAAGCCACAGTGCTTACCACTGTGCTGTGGTGCTGCCCAGACTGTGTACAGTCAGAGCATGTATAAGACTGTGACCAGTCAGAACATGTATCAGACTGTGACCAGTCAGAACATGTATCAGACTGTGACCAGTCAGAACATGTATCAGACTGTGACCAGTCAGAACATGTATGAGGACGAAGATAGCAATTAAAAGGTAAAAGAGAATGGCAACACTAAATGTGAAGTAAAGCAACTCTTTAAATAGCAGAACCATCATTATTTATAAGAATGAATGCTTCACATTCATTTGTTAACAGTACAAATTGACTTTAAATTGATGTTTACTTTGAAGTGAAAGAACTTGTCTTTTTTGGGGTTTTGACAAACGTCAAATTCATAAGTAGGATAGTGATTAATGAGTTTAATTTTTGAATATTACATGTGAAAATGTTAGCGCGAAAGTAATTGTACATATGCAGCTTATGGCATCTACTATCTTCAGAAAACATTGTGGAGCTGAAGGAGCTAATTGTTTGACTTTATCTGCCTTTTGCTGCAATAGGTATTGGAATCTTTATACCACAGATGGCAGATTCCCAAATGCTCACACTTGCTTCCTCTTCCAAGTTCTGCTTTGATCAATGGTGGTATTCCAGATGTTTATGTGGGAGCAATTTCTGAGACCTTGAAACCCTTCCCTCTAATGCTCACACCTGCAAACCAGTCTGCAGCAAATACAACTTTATCTTAACCCTTTCACTTCCAGAAGGAGAAAAACCAGTAAAACGGGGAAACAGTTTTTTCCTTCTGGGCTGTCAGAATTCGTTGAGTACATTGTAAAAACAGATCATGCCTCTCAACTAGGTGTTGCAGCTCATCAGCTTTTACATTCCATGAGTCGTGCATTTTTTTTTAAAGCACATCGGAGTTTAGGTTTCGCATTGTTAAAGGCCTAATGCTTGGTTGTTGCCTGTGGAACTTCGAGAAAACTTTGTCAGTCAGACCAATAACAGCATATAATAAGTCCAAAAAAAGGGGGCAAAGTTCTATATTTAGTCTTTGGAAATGAAGCTGGGCAAATGGATGAAGTAGCCGTGAGGGACCATTTTGGAGATAGTGGCATAATATAGGTAGATTTAACATCATTATGGAAAAGAACAAAGGTTAGGTTTGAAGTGTTGTGCCACTCGGGTTATCAATTGCTCAAAAGTTTTCGTGTCCAGAGCTGCAGGATATGTAAGACTATTTATCACTTCATAAGTATGAGCCCCACAGGCAGCCAGCAATAGTACTGTCTGTCGATCATCATCTGTGATAGTGGTCGCCTGGAAAAAGTAACGCATGTTTCTGCGTACTGTGTCCAACCCTCTAAACCTGAGTCGAACACGTGCAATCTTCCGAACAAAGGCATATTTTAAAAATAAAATTCTCAAAACTTAGTCCAGCAGAGGAACGGAAGTGGTTCATTCAACGGTATCGCAGCGTAATCCAGATGTATCCTCGTTGCCAGTTTAGTAGGCCACAATGAGTCCGAACCAAGTTGGTAAAAAGAAAACTTGATTTATTGTAAAGTAATTATATTTACAATATGCATTAGATCCCGGCTGGGTCTGCCGTGTTGGTTCCATACCTGGCCGTCTTTATACACCTCTCAATCATGAATGATCTTGGCCTCCCCACCCTTTTATCGGGGGAGCTTGTATTTGGCGAGACTCACGGGGACACTGATTGCTCCAACCCCGTAGGTCTCGTGCTGTTTATAACAGAAAAGTTTAAGGATTGAAATGCAAGACTGTTCAGGTGGAGTTTATTGTTACAACCGTTTAACTTAAAATTTATACATGTAACAGGAAGAAAAAATGTAATTGCCGATACTTTGTCACAACTTTGGAATGTGAGAAGATTAGAACATTCAAAGTTGCAAAGGAAAGACTGAAAAAGACTATACTCATGTTTAAGTTTGCATGTTTAAAATGTAATGCGCGGTAGCTGTTAAGTAATGGGTTAAGAGACATTGCAATTAGTTGTCTCATTTATGTTAAGTATCCATTAATTGACACTGATATGTAAAGGGGCTTCAGGTGGCCTCTATCAGGTGATGTGTAGTTAGAGTTTTGTGAAAAGTCTGTTGGAATGAAATAAATGTGTGTTGGTGAAAAAGGAACAGAACTTTAGACTCTTCATATCACAGCAACTAAAACGTCTAACACCCATGCCATACAACGGTAACTAAAATGTCTAACAATTGGTAGCAGAGGATGGTTGCTGTGTAAATGTGAAGGGTTGAAAGATACAACTTTTCCAGATCAAACCAAGGAGTGAGTGAGAAAAGAAAAAAAGGGATATATGGCTGAACCGAGGATAAAGATGGCCGGATATGACTATCCTCCCTTATTTTCTGAAAGGGAATTGTACGACCAATGGAGAAGTGCAGTAGCTATGTGGACTAAGGTAACTGCTTTGGGAAAGAGAAAACAAGGTATGGCATTGGCTCTTTCTCTACCATATGGCAGTAAAATCCGAAACAAAGTGCTTTCTGAGCTGGAATTGGAAGAGTTAGACTCAGAAGAAGGTCTGGAGACTTTATTACATTATATGGATAAGATTTATAAGAAAGATGACTTGTTAAGTGCGAATGAAGCATGGTAGGATTTTGATAAGTTCCGGAAAATGGAGGATACCTCCATTTTAAAAATAAAGACTATATAATGGAATTTAGCAGACTATATGAAAGGCTGCAGAAACACAACCTGGAATTTCCACAGTCTGTGTTGGCCTTTAAATTACTTGACTGTGCCAGAGTGAGCAACATGGATAGGCTCCTGGTTTTGACAGGAGTTCAGTTTACTGATAAGGATACCTTATTCGAACAGATGACAAAAGCTTTACAAAAGTTTCTGGGGAAACATTCGATTCCGATGGCTCTGATGACCCAAATAGGTCAGCCTGCAATAAGGCAGAATATGGAAGATACACTACTAACAGGATGGCAAAATCGTATGGCTACGAACAGGGCTCAAGATTATAGAAGGAGACCGAGACAAGGAAATTATGAAGACAGAAACCCAGTTAGAACCTACAATAGGAAGATGAACCCCAGAAATGCACGGGGCATGATAAATCGATGTTTTTGATGTGACTCTCAATACCATATGCTTTCAACTGTCCAACTCGTTATGATAGAGTGTTTGAAGCGACACATGACACGGAAGAGTCAGAAGAGGAAAAAGATAGTGACCAGAAAGAAGGCATTGTCCTACTGACAAACAGTTTTACGCCGGTAATGAGGGTGTTGGTTGCAGAATCCTTCAATCGTGCTGTATTGGACAGTGGCTGCACATCTACTGTGTGTGGAATTGACTGGTTAAAATGTTATCTGGACTCCTTGAATGCTGAAAATCGTAACAAGGTTAAGGAATTTGAAAGTTCCACAAGTTTCAGGTTTGGGGATGATAATACTCTGAAGTCGCTGAAAAGAGTGGTGATCCCTTGCAATATTGCCGGAGTGAATCATTTCATTAGCACGGATGTTGTATCAAATGAGATACCTTTGCTTCTGAGCAGACCGTCGATGAAGAAAGCACACATGAAACTGGATATGGAACAGGATAAGGCAACAGTTTTTGGAAAGATGGTGGACTTACAATTTACACAGTCGGGACACTATTGTATTCCATTACTGACAAATAATATTTCAAGCAGAGTGGTTAAGGATGTGTTAATGGCAGTTGAAAATGGGACTTTAGCTGATAAAAAGCTTGTGGTATTAAAACTGCATAGGCAATTTGCACATCCGTCTCCTCGGAGGCTGAAAAATTTATTAAAGGATGCAGGGGTAAGGGATGACGACTATACTAAACTGATAGAACAGGTTAGTGATATCTGTGAAGTTTGTAGGAAGTACATAAGGACACCAGCACGACCGATAGTAACCCTACCTTTGGCCAAGGATTTTAACAACATTGTGGCCATGGACCTTAAGATCGGGGATAAAGCAAATAATAAATTTATTTTGCATTTTTTAGATTTAGCAACCAGATTTAGTCAATCAATGATTGTACGAAGTAAAGAAAAGAGAGTAATTCTGGATCAAATCGTGGAAAAATGGATAGGGACAGGAATGGGTCCACCGGCAAAATTCCTTACGGACAATTGGGGAGAATTTGCTAATGATGAGTTTAGGTATCTGTGTGAAAACGTGAATATCAGAGTTATGAATAAGGCTGCAGAAAGCCCATTTAGTAATGGTGTCTGTGAAGGTCTCTTCACAGGTCTGTGGGTGTCCCTGTTGCTCAGAAGGGAAGGGAGGAGAGGAGTAGAGCATTAGTTATTGGAGACTCCATAGTTAGGGGGATAGATAGGAGATTCTGTGGGAACAAGAGAGACTCACGGTTGGTGTGTTGCCTCCCAGGTGCCAGGGTGCGTGATGTCTCAGATCGTGTTTTCGGGATCCTTAAGGGGGAGGGGGAGCAGCCCCAAGTCGTGGTCCACATAGGTACCAACGACATAGGTAGGAAAAGGGATAGGGATGTAAGGCAGGAATTCAGGGAGCAAGGGTGGGAACTTAGATCGAGGACAAACAGAGTTATTATCTCTGGGTTGTTACCCGTGCCACGTGAGAGCGAGACGAGGAATAGGGAGAGAGAGGAGTTGAACATGTGGCTACTGGGATGGTGCAGGAGGGAGGTTTTCAGATTTTTGGATAATTGGGGCTCATTCTGGGGTCGGTGGGACCTCTACAAACGGGATGGTCTACACCTGGACCAGAGGGGTACCAATATCCTGCTGGGGAAATTTGCTAATTCTCTTCGGGAGGGTTTAAACTAGCTCAGCAGGGGCTTGAGAACCTGAATTGTAGCTCCAGTATACAGGAGGTTGAGAGTAGTGAGGTCATGAGTAAGGTTTCAAAATTACAGGAGTGTACTGGCAGGCAGGAAGGTGGTTTAAAGTGTGTCTTCTTCAATGCCAGGAGCATCCGGAATAAGGTGGGTGAACTTGCGGCATCGGTTGGTACCTGGGACTTCGATGTTGTGGCCATTTTGGAGACATGGATAGAGCATGGACAGAAATGGTTGTTGCAGGTGCCGGGGTTTAGATATTTCAGTAAGCCCAGGGAAGGTGGTAAAAGAGGGGGAGGGGTGGCATTGTTAGTCAAGGACATTATTACGGTGGCAGAAAGGATGTTTGATGAGGACTCGTCTACTGAGGTAGTATGGGCTGAGGTTAGAAACAGGAAAGGAGAGGTCACCTTGTTAGGGGTTTTTTATAGGCCTCCGAAAAGTTCCAGAGATGTAGAGGAAAGGATTGCAAAGATGATTCTGGACAGGAGCGAAAGCAACAGGGTAGTTGTTATGGGGGATTTTAACTTTCCAAATATTGACTGGAAACACTATAGTTCGAGTACTTTAGATGGGTCCGTTTTTGTCCAATGTGTGCAGGAGGGCTTTCTGACACAGTATCTAGATAGGCCAACGAGAGGCGAGGCCATATTGGATTTGGTACTGGGTATGAACCAGGACAGGTGTTAGATTTGGAGGTAGGTGAGCACTTTGGTGATAGTGACCATAATTCGATTACGTTTACTTTAGTGATGGAAAGGGATAGGTATATACCGCAGGGCAAGAGTTATATCTGGGGAAAGGCAATTATGATGCGATGAGGCAAGACTTAGGATGCATCGGATGGAGAGGAAAACTGCAGGGGATGGGCACAATGGAAATGTGGAGCTTGTTCAAGGAACAGCTACTGCGTGTCCTTGATAACTATGTAGCTGTCAGGCAGGGAGGAAGTGGTCGAGCGAGGGAACCGTGGTTTACTAAAGCAGTCGAAACACTTGTCAAGAGGAAGAAGGAGGCTTATGTAAAGATCATAGAATCATAGAATTTACAGTGCAGAAGGAGGCCATTCGGCCCATCAGTCTGCACCGGCTCTTGGAAAGAGCACCCTACCCAAAGTCAACACCTCCACCCTATCCCCACAACCCAGTAACCCCACCCAACACTAAGGGCAATTTTGGACACTAAGGGCAATTTATCATGGCCAACTCACCTAACCTGCACATCTTTGGACTGTGGGAGGAAACCGGAGCACCCGGAGGAAACCCACGCGCACGCGGGGAGGACGTGCAGACTCCGCACAGACAGTGACCCAAGCCGGAATCGAACCTGGGACCCTGGAGCTGTGAAGCAATTGTGCTATCCACAAGCCTACCGTGCTGCCCTAAAGATGAGACATGAAGGTTCAGATAGGGCGCTCGAGAGCTACAAGTTAGCTAGGAAGGATTTAAAGAGAGAGCTAAGAAGAGCCAGGAGGGGACATGAGAAGTCTTTGGCAGGTAGGATTAAGGATAACCCTAAAGCTTTCTATAGATATGTCAGGAACAAATGAATGACTAGGGTAAGAGTAGGGCCAGTCAATGACAGTAGTTGGAAGTTGTGCTTGGAGTCCGAGGAGATAGGAGAGGTGCTAAATGAAAATTTTTCGTCAGTATTCACACAGAAAAAAGACAATGTTGTCGAGGAGGATACTGAGATTCAGGCTACTAGACTAGAAGGGCTTGAGGTTCACAAGGAGGAGGTGTTAGCAATTCTGGAAAGTGTGAAAATAGATAAGTCCCCTGGGCCGGATGGGATTTATCCTAGGATTCTCTGGGAAGCTAGGGAGGAAATTGCTGAGCCTTTGGCTTTGATCTTTAAGTCATCTTTGTCTACAGGAATAGTGCCAGAAGACTGGAGGATAGCAAATGTTGTCCCCTTGTTTAAGAAGGGGAGTAGAGACAACCCCGGTAACTATAGACCAGTGAGCCTTACTTCTGTTGTGGGCAAAATCTTGGAAAGGTTTATAAGAAATAGGATGTATAATCCTCTGGAAAGGAATAATTTGATTAGAGATAGTCAACACGGTTTTGTGAAGAGTAGGTCGTGCCTCACAAACCTTATTGAGTTCTTTGAGAAGGTGACCAAACAGGTGGATGAGGGTAAAGCAGTTGATGTGGTGTATATGGATTTCAGTAAAGCGTTTGATAAGGTTCCCCACGGTAGGCTACTGTAGAAAATACGGAGGCATGGGATTCAGGGTGATTTAGCAGTTTGGATCAGAAATTGGCTAGCTGGAAGAAGACAAAGGGTGGTGGTTGATGGGAAATGTTCAGACTGGAGTCCAGTTACTAGTGGTGTACCACAAGGATCTGTTTTGGGGCCACTGCTGTTTGTCATTTTCATAAATAACCTGGAGGAGGGCATAGACGAATGGGTGAGTAAATTTGCAGATGACACTAAAGTCGGTGGAGTTGTGGACAGTGCGGAAGGATGTTACAAGTTACAGAGGGACATAGATAAGCTGCAGCGCTGGGCTGAGAGGTGGCAAATGGAGTTTAATGCAGAAAAGTGTGAGGTGATTCATTTTGGAAGGAATAACAGGAAGTCAGAGTACTGGGCTAATGGTAAGATTCTTGGCAGTGTGGATGAGCAGAGAGATCTCGATGTCCATGTAAATAGATCCCTGAAAGTTGCCACCCAGGTTGAGAGGGTTGTTAAGAAGGCGTACGGTGTGTTAGCTTTTATTGGTAGAGGGATTGAGTTTCGGAGCTATGAGGTCATGTTGCAGCTGTACAAAATTCTGGTGCGGCCGCATTTGGAGTATTGCGTGCAATTCTGGTCACCGCATTATAGGAAGGACGTGGAGGCTTTGGAGCGATGGAAGGATGTGGAACCATTGGAAAGGATGCAGAGGAGATTTACCAGAATGTTGCCTGGTATGGAGGGAAGATCTTATGAGGAAAGGCTGAGGGACTTGAGGCTGTTTTCGTTAGAGAGAAGAAGGTTAAGTGGTGACTTAATTGAGGCATACAAGATGATCAGAGGATTGGATAGGGTGGACAGTGAGAGCCTTTTTCCTTGGATGGTGATGTCTAGCACGAGGGGACATAGCTTTAAATTGAGGGGAGATAGATACAAGACAGATGTCAGAGGTAGGTTCTTTACTCAGAGAGTAGTAAGGGCGTGGAATGCCCTGCCTGCAACAATAGTGGACTCGCCAACATTAAGGGCATTTAAATGGTCATTGTATAGACATATGGACGATAAGGGAATAGTGTAGATGGGCTTTAGAGTGGTTTCACAGGGCGGCGCAACATCGAGGGCCGAAGGGCCTGTACTGCGCTGTAATGTTCTATGTTCTTTCATGCTGTCATCGATGACATGTTTCGGAAAATTTTTGCAGATCGACCAAATTTCAGGCTAAATTCAGCTTTAGCATGGGTGGTACATGCAAAGAATTCATTGCAGATGGTTGGGGGCAATAGTCCTTATCAATTAGTGTTTGGTAGAAATCCTAAAATTCCGTCCATTTTGAAGATGAAAATCGCTTATTGTCACAAGTAGGCTTCAAATGAAGTTACTGTGAAAAGCTCCTAGTCGCCACATTACGGCGCCTGTTCGGGGAGGCTGGTATGGGAATTGAACCGTGCTGCTGGCCTGCCTTGGTCTGCTTTCAAAGCCAGCGATTTAGCCCTGTGCTAACACAGCCCTTGGATGACCAGCCTCCAGCTTGGGAGGGGACTACAATTAGCTCAGGTTTTGCTGAACATTTAAATGCATTACATAGCAGTAGAAAAGCTTGTTTGGCAGCAGAAGTCTCTGAAAGAATTCGCAGAGCTTTAAGACATAATGTACGGCCATCAGATGGCGTTTTTCAGCAAGGAGGCATGGTATACTATAATGAGAGACAACTCTAATGAATGGAAAGGCCCAGGGAAGATCATAGGCATAGATGGCAAAACAATTATTTTGCAACATGGTAATCAAACTGTTCGGGTACATTCATCAAGGATAATGGGTACAGATTACAAATTTTCAAATTTAGACAGAGTAGACAGACATGACGAGGAACCTGAGTCATCTGGTACGCATGTGTTACAGAACTATGGGGACCAGTTAACTGATATAGACAGGGTTTCTGTAGAGGAACACAACACTTCTGATGAATTAGAACAGGCCATTTTTCCGAAAGGGCAACTGCCAAAAGTTGGTACAGAAGTGACATACTTGCCTGAAGGGTCTAGTCAATGGAAGAATGCAACTGTTATTAGTAAAGCGGGAAAGGCCACTGGAAAGTATAAACATTGGTTGAATGTACAGCATTCAGGGGAAGGGGTCAAGACAATGGATTGGGAAAACGAAGTTCAAAAATGGAGCGCACAGAAACGCAGTGCCAGCTCAGATAGTACATCGGTTAGTGACCAGGTCCACAGGAAAAGGTCGAGAACTATTGAAAGGACATCCCACAGCAGAAGGGAAAGATCAAGCAGTACAGAACAAGATACCAGGCGGGAGAGGGGACGTAGTTTATCGGAACATGAGTAAGACTATAAATACTAATAGGAGTAGAAGCCCACATGCACGTGAGATTTTGGTGGCTTCCAATAAATTCGATGAAAAAGATCCTAAACAGCAAGAATTGCATAGTTGGAGTGAATTTGGGGTATACACGGAAGTACCGGATAGGGGACAAAGAGCTCTATCCCACAGATGGAAAAGGTTCATACGGTTGGAACTTATAAGGCAAAGGCCAGGCTTGTGGCAAGGGGATTTGAAGAAAACTTAGATGATCAGGATTTAAGGGTAGATTCACCTATGGCAGGAAAGGTTATTTTAAAGATCCTCTTGGCTCTATTAGCCACAAAGGCATGGGAACGCAAATCTATAGATATAAAAGCTGCCTTTTTACAGGGGCATCAGCTCCAGAGAGACATTTTTCTCCGTCCTAAAGAAGCAGCTAACACAGAAGGGGTACTCTGGAAGATGAACATATGTGTATATGGATTAAATGATGCATCTAGAGTCTGGTACTTTTCGGTAAGGTCAGTTTTGTTAAAGTTAGGCTGTTGCCAGTTGAAAGCAGATCCTGCAATGTTTTTCTGGCACTATAAAGGAAATCTTTCTGGCATCTTTATGATGCATGTCGATGATTTATTGTGGGGTGGGACTAGTGATTTTGAAGCTATTGTAATCTCTGGTTTGAGGAAAGAATTCAGGGTTGGAAGTCAGGCTTCCGGTGCATTTAAGTCAGATATTGACAGAAATTTTGGGATTAGGTATTTGGGTAATATACCTATTGACTGTCACATTGACAATAAATCCCTGTGGGAAAATGTGCACTCTACAAAAAGTGTCAATGAAAAGAGGTTACGGATAGACATCGCAAGTTTGAAGCAGATGTTGGACAGAGGGGAAATAACAAAAATTAAATGGGTCAACAGTAGCTATCAACTGTCAGACTGTTTTACGAAAAGAGGGGCGAGCTTACAGAAACTTTTGGATATTGTTAATGAAGGGCATTTGTTTCTGTGACTTTTTCTTTCTTTCTCGTCCAAACAAAAAAAAAACTGGGGAAAAAAAGCGGGGGGGGGGGGAAATCATGTGTATGTTTGAGTTTCTTGAAATTTTGTTTTCACCTAATTATTTTTTTTTCTCCAAGGAAGGGGAGACTATCATATCACAGCAACTAAAACGTCTGACAGTAGCACAGTGATTAGCACTGTTGCTTCACAGTGCCAGGGTCCCAGGTTCGATTCCTGGCTTGGGTCACTGTCTGTGCAGAGTCTGCACGTTCTCCCCATGCCTGCGTGGGTTTCCTCCGGGCACTCCGGTTTCCTCCCACAGTCCAAAGCTGTGCAGGTTAGGTGAATTGGCCATGATAAAATGCCCTTAATGTCCAAAAAGGTTAGGTGGGGTGACTGGGTTACGAGGATAGGGTGGAGGTGTGGGGTTAAGTAAGGTGCTCTTTCCAAGGGCCGTGCAGACTCAATGGGCTGAATGGCCTCCTTCTGCACTGTAAATTCTATAATATGATAAGTATCTTATGGAGTATTAGTTGTGTTTAATGATGAGAAGTGTTTGAAGTTAAAAGGCTTTGTAAAAATGAAGCCATCTTTTTATATTGCTGGTTCATTTTTTAAAGGGGGAGGTGTGATGAATGTAGGAATTGTCGATGTGTATTATAGATATTTGGTGCAGTAAGAATTAAACATTATAGTGTGTTTGACTGCTGCAGTCATGCTTGAAAAGAAATCCTAGTTTGAAAGTCAAGTATATTTTGGGAGCCAGGAGTGCAATTAAAGTATCATAAAAAGCTTGGGCTAATGGAATTTTGTTTTGATTAAGGGAATTCCTTGTGGAGTTAATTCGATTTCAGCTTGGCGAGGTGATGTAGTTACTGGATGAAGCTAAGGTATCAGGCATTTTGTCAGAAAAGCAGGTTTGTTCAGTTCAGGATGAAACTGTGACCACAAGTCAGGTTTGCTCCCTGCATGACGAAGTCCCAGGTTCGATCCCAGCCCCAGCTCACTGTCCGTATGGAGTTTGCACATTCTCCCCCTGTCTGCATGGGTATCACACCCACAACCCAAAATATGTGCAGGGTAGGTGGATTGGCCACACTAAATTTCCCCTTAATTGGACAAAAAATAATTGGATACTCGAAATTTATTTTAAAAAGGTTTGCTCTCTGCAGATCAGTTCAAAAGAGAATAACAGTCTTTAAAGCAGTGAAGACCTGTCTGAGAACAAGGGAGGACTGACACAAGCTGAGAAACAGCTTCTGAAGTCATATCGCTAGAGTTTCTGCATGGATCTGACAGGAGTCAGATCTTGCCCTTAAAGAAGTGCCAAATGATCTCTCTTTCTCAAAGAAAATCTCTGCAAAGCAAGTATTCTTATGTGCCATTGATAGTTAACAGTGGATTAAGAACTGAGATGGTTTTTGTTGTTGTTTAAGTAGGAATAAATATCGCGATTAAGGATATTGGGCATTGTACGGTTTAGCTCTGTTGGCTGGAGAGCTGGTTCGTGATGCAGAGAGAGGCCAACAGTGTGGGTTCAATTCCATTACCAGTTGAGGTTATTCATGAAGGCTCAGCCTTCTCAACCTTGCCCCTCACCTGAGGTGTGGTGACCCTCGGGTTAAATCACCACCAGTTAGCTCTCCCCCTCAAAGGGGAAAGCAGCCTATGGTGATTTGAGACTATGGCAATTCCACTTTTACTTTAATTCACTGTATTGAGCAGTATAATATAAATTATTTTCTGGTGTGATGTTGAAGACCTTTTAATACTGTGTTAGTAATAAAGTTTGTTTTAATTTACCATATCCCTATTTTGTGTGAAACCATTCTGGGGGCGAGGTATCCTTTCCTCACAGTCTTACAAAATTTAAATAAAATATTGGGGATTCTATTCAAATATCCTAGCCACTGTTGGGGTCTGGTCTGGGATCGTAAACCAGCTCTTAATTAACCAACGCAGGCACAATGGGCTGAATATCTGCTGTTTGTGTCAGAAATGTTCCTAGATTTCTTTGTGCTATTGACGCAATGTGATTTAATAATTCCAGAAAGAAATACCAGCTGTACCCTCGTCCCAATGTTGGAAGGTTGTTAGTTCTCACTTCATTACCACCTCTCACAGCCCCTCACTGTCTCTGAGGTATCATTGCTGCTTGTTTGACATTGAGTAAAATAAGCAGCAATGATATCTCAGAGACAGTGGATAAGGCGGAGGCGTGGGCTTAAGCAGGGTGCTCTTTCCAAGGGCCGGTACAGACTCAATGGGCCGAATGGCCTCCTTCCGCACTGTAAATTCCATGATTCTATGAGTCCTGCGTGAACAGACCATCTATCAGGGATAATATTGACCATCCAATTCTTATTCTTGTTGAATTGTAGGGTTTCTGGCCGGAATCCTCTGCCTCATTCTGATCCTACTCATTTCAACATTCCTGGGACTGTTCTTCATGTATGCTGGAGGTATGTCATCATATCCTAGTCTTACAATATCATGGGTGAATTTCCATAGGGGGCCAGATGCAGAAAGATCCACAAAGGCAATGTACAAATAAAGCACAATGGCTCCTTCTCTGCTCCAGATGTCACCATCCACTAACATTCAGCCTGAAACCTTTGTTTGGAAGTCTCCTATATGGAATTTTATTAAAAGTTTCTGAAGTTCACAAGAGTTCTATCTTAGAGAATCAAACTTCCTGTTTTGTTGTAACATGCCCAAAGAGGTTTAATACGTCTTTGACAGCGCTATACTCCTTCAGTACTAACCATCAGACAGTGTGGCACTCTCTCAGTGCTGAACCTAAAATGGTATGGTGCTTCCTCAGCACTGACCTGCTGACAGTGTGACACATCTCTCAGTTGTTATGACACCTTGGGTGAGTGCACAGTCAATTCCAGCCCCACAGACCCTGGAGTCCCAATATAAGAGAATTAACCAATAATTTGTATATTTTCTTGAGGTCATTGATCCTCAACTGCTCCAATGACTTATAGGCACCAGATTTGTAACTAAAACACAAAATAACTGTTTATTTACAACAAACGAAGAGTTAAACATGCAATGGTGATAATACAACAACGATCTGCTAATCTAATTACTCCCCTAACACCGTCCCACCCTCTAGCCACATACACACAAGACAGATACACAGTGGGGGAGGATCAAAATAATGGGGATTAAACAGGAAGATGAAAATCTTTGCTGCTGAGGTAGCAGTCTTTGTAGACAGTGATCTTCGCAGAATGAGAGGTGTTGAAAACTATTGGTTAGTTTGATCTTGTATAATCTGCCTTCAATTAGACCTCGCGTGTTGCAGGAATTCCTCTGGAGAGTCATCTTCACTTATAAAGGCTTCCACCAGATTAACTCTCAGTCTGACTGAGATAGTATTAGAATTCTCTACCTGAGAGTTTACAGAAGGTTCACCATCCACTCTTCCTTTCAGCTGCTTGTCAGGTCTTTGTGCAGGGTTTCCGGCTGTGGTTTAGAGAGAGGCAAAAGGGCCCGGCTTTCAGGATCGTTTAGGATTCTGAGGAGAGATATCAGACTGAGCTTTTCCCACCCATTCAAACAGAGAATTAAACTTTTACAGGCCTGCCTACTGCTTGCAGTCTTTCAATCAGAGGTTTCCTTCACAGGTCTGACTGGAGAGTCTAGAAGGACAAGGGCAGCAGATACATTGGAACATCACCAACTGGAAGTTCCCCTCTAAGTCATTTACCATCCTGATTTGGAAATATATCGCCGTTCCTTCACTGTCATTGTGTCAAAATCCTGGTGCTCTCTCCTTAAGAGCACAGTGGGTGTACCTACACCACATGGACTGCAGTGGTTCAAGAAGGAGGTTCACCACCACCATCTCAAGGGTAATTAGGGATGGCAACAAATGCTGGCCTGGCCAGTGAAGCCCATATCCCGTAAAAATACATTTTTAAAGAAGTCCAGTGTCCTTCAGCACTGACCCTCTGACCTAATGGCACTTCCTGATTACTGACACTCCAAAAATGTGGCGCTTCCTTGGCACCAATCGTCTGACAGTGCACCACTCCCTCAGCACTTACTGTTACGTTATGGGTTCATTTGGTGTCTCATTGATGAAAGCTTGAGACTTGTATGTTTAAATACAAACACTTTTTTAAAATATAAATTTAGAGTATCCAATTATTTTTTTCCCCCAATTAACGGACCCCGGAAGTGTAGAAGATTGTAGTTTAGTCGGGCAGCATGGTCGGCCAGGCTTGGAGGGCCGAAGGGCCTGTTCCTGTGCTGTACTTTTCTTTGTTCTTTGTTCTTGTAAGGAGCAATTTAGCGCGGCCAATCCTCCTAACCAGCACATCTTTGGGTTGTGGGGGTGAAACCCACGCCAGACACGGGGAGAATGTGCAAAATCCACACGAACAGTGGCCCAGGGCCGGGGTTCGAACCCGGGTCCTCAGCACCGCAGTCCCAGTGCTAACCACTGCGCCACGTGCCGCCCACTAAATATGAACACTTGATTAATCGTCTTGAACTATGTACAGTTGGCAGTTACTGCCATGCTGTTATGATCCACATGAGACCTACATGGTTAGAGCAATCAGTCTCCGAGTGAGTCTCACTGAATATGAGCGGGAGGTGGCGAGCCCGAGATCGTTCATTTTTAAAATAATATTTTTATTGAATTTTCCATTTGTACACTATGCAGAAGATCATTGCAACGGTTATTATTTACAATTTGCATGTTTTTCTTTCTTAGGCACTCCCCCCACCTGTACCCCGCACACCCCCCGTTCTGTTGTTCGGGCTCCATTTTAGGCCCCTTCTTCCGCCATAGATGTTATAATCTATCTGTCATCCTGTTTTTGTTCCTATGGCTTTGTGGAGGGACCCTCTGGCCCCCTCTTCGATCTTTCCCTGGGTACCCTCCTGGTATTTACCTGGCTTCCTCCCATGTTACACGCCCCCCCCCCCCTTCCTGTCTGGTTTGTATGGTCCTGTTGGTTCCTATTGGTCTCCCCCCCGCCCCCCCCACCCCCACCCACCCCCACCCCCCTGTCCGTATTGGCTTTGAACAGGTCCTGGAACAGGCTGACGAATGGCTCCCACGCTTTGTGGAAGCCCTCGTCCAACCCTCAGAAGGTGAACTTGATCTTCTCCAGGTGGAGAAATTCCGACAGGTTTTCCAGCCAGTCTGCAGCTGTGGGTGGTGTTGCTGATCGCCAGCCGAGCAGGATTGTCCGGCAGGTGATTAGGGAAGCGAAAGCAAGGGCATCAGCCCTCTTCCCCATATGAAGTTCTGGCTGGTCCGATACCCCGAAGACTTGCCACTTTCGGGTAAGGCTCCACCCTCACCCCAACAGACGTGGACATTGCCTCGGAGAAGGCTGACAGAACCTGACAAGTCTGGGTGTGGTTGGCCGGCTGTCCCTGTCACCGTTCACACTTGTCCTCCACCTGTGGGGAGAACCTACTCATTTGGGTTCTGGTTAGGTGCGCTCTGTGCATTACTTTAAACTGTATGAGACTTAGCCTAGTATAGAGTATAGAGAGTATTGAAAGTCAAAGAGATCTAGGAGTACAGGTCCACAGGTCATTGAAAGGGGCAACACAGGTGGAGAAGGTAGTCAAGGCATACGGCATGCTTGCCTTCATTGGCCGGGGCATTGAGTATAAGAATTGGCAAGTCATGTTGCAGCTGTATAGAACCTTAGTTAGGCCACACTTGGAGTATAGTGTTCAATTCTGGTTGCCACACTACCAGAAGGATGTGGAGGCTTTAGAGAGGGTGCAGAAGAGATTTACCAGAATGTTGCCTGGTATGGAGGGCATTAGCTATGAGGAGCGGTTGAATAAACTCGGTTTGTTCTCACTGGAACGAAGGAGGTTGAGGGGAGACCTGATAGAGGTATACAAAATTATGAGGGGCATAGACAGAGTGGATAGTCAGAAGCTTTTCCCCAGGGTAGAGGGGTCAATTACTAGGGGGCATAGGTTTAAGGTGAGAGGGGCAAGGTTTAGAGTAGATGTACGAGGCAAGTTTTTTACGCAGAGGGTAGTGGGTGCCTGGAACTCGCTACCGGAGGAGGTGGTGGAAGCAGGGACGATAGTGACATTTAAGGGGCATCTTGACAAATACATGAATAGGATGGGAATAGAGGGATACGGACCCAGGAAGTGTAGAAGATTGTAGTTTAGTCGGGCAGCATGGTCGGCACGGGCTTGGAGGGCCGAAGGGCCTGTTCCTGTGCTGTACTTTTCTTTGTTCTTTGTAGCATAGGAGGAGGTGGAGCTGACCCTACTTAGTGCTGCGCTCCAGAGTCCCCACCCTACTTCCGTCCCGAGTTTGTCTTCCCATTTCTGTCTTGCTCTGTCTAGTGGTGTTTACACCCTTTTTAAAAGTCATCTCTATATGGCCCCACAATTTCCTTTCTCCGTACTGTAGTTCCTCCAGCATTGTCTCTCGGGGCCCTAGGGTACTTCGTCACCTTCTTGCAGAGGAAGTTTTTGATTTGTAAATGTCGCAGCTCCGTTTGGTAGTTCCAGTCTCTCCATCAGTAGTGGTCAAGAATGTTGGCGTACCCTGGTGGGACAGGAGATGTGTTGGTGGAATTTTGGCAGTACACTCTTGAGGTTGTCCTGGTTGAAGTCGCCGGTCACGATGAACAAGGCCTCCGGGTGTTCTGTTTCACTGTTATTTGTTGCAGTGTATAGTTCATCAAGCGCCTTCTTCACTCCCGCCTGGGGTGGAATGTAGACCGCTGATATTGGCAGAAGTGAACTCTCGTGGAAGGTAGTATGGGCGGCACTTCACAGTCGGGTATTCCAGTTTTGGGGAGCAGCAGGTCGCCAGGATCGCCTCATCCAAGCACCAGGAGGAGTTGATGAGGAGGCAAACCCCTCCACCCTTCGCTCTGCCCGATGACGCCCTGCGGTCCATCCAGTGTATTGAAAAGCCGTCAGGTTGTATGGCACAGTCCGGTGAGGCAGGGGTGAGCCATGTCTCTGTGAAACAGAGCACACAGCAGTCTCTTACTTCCCTGTGAGAGGTAAGTCTAGTGTTAAGTTCGTCCAGCCTGTTTACGATCGCATGGACGTTTGCCAGGAGTTTGCTGGGGAGAGGAGACTTGAAACTGCGTTGTTTTAGTCTCGCTTCCTCGGTCAGCGGCTGCTTCTAAATGGTCCTGAAAACTGATGGGAGACGTCTGATCTTGCAGAAGGTAAGTGGTTGCATCTGACGAGGTCAGGGACGCTGGTTTTCATTTCAGTGTTGCGTCTGGCAGGGTCCCAGGCGCTGGTTTTGATTTTGGGGTTGCCAGAGGGGCATGTTTACAATCCGGTCGGGCCCTGGGGGTTCCGTGAGTACATGCCTACCTTTTGGCACATTCGGATCCTCATGTGGGGCCTCGGCCATTTTGGGGATCTTTAGTCCGGTTTTGGGTCGCAGGCAGGGTCTTCCTGGGTCAGGTTGGGCCGGGTCCCGTGTTCGGTTCCAGCATTGGTGGTCTGATAGGGAGCTTGGAGTAGGCCTGGTCGGGCCTCCACATGGGTTCTCCTCCTTTCCTCCATCTGCCGGTAAGTCAAGGCACTGGGGTGGGCCTCTCCGGGTTGGGGGCCGGATCAGGCATTCTGGCGGCCCGGGATCTGGCGTCGCTTCCCAGGCCAGTTCGGGTGCTCCAAGAGCTGGGTGGGGTCGTATCGGGATTGGACTTCCAGGTTGGACCTCATCCACTTCCAGGTCGAGGCCAGGGTCGGAATCTTGGAGGAGTCCTGCTGGGCCGGGTCAGGTCATCTGGGCCGACCCATGGACGTCGGAGGAACATAAAAGAGAAAGGTTAGAGATAGTATTTCTGTTAAAATTAAATTTTAAATGTTAATACGGTTATAAGAGATATAGGAAGAGGATCTGTGTGAGAGAGCTCGCAGAGAGTCGTCAAGCTCCAGTGTCATCTGACGTTTTAGTGACCATGGCGACCAATGCCTCCGTCACTGTCACCTTGACCGCCACCTGAAGCTCCACTTTTATCGCCTCTCTCATCGCCATCAATTCCTTCGTCAAGAATGTCTTTCATCCCTCTCCAGGCGGGGGGGGCATGATATCACACCAGCTGGGTGGGAAGATACGTTGAAGATGGACGGAGCGGTGTTAGGCCCGCTAATTATATTTTAATGTTTGCAAATCAGGCTCGTGAACCTGATTGCATCATCAGAGGAAGATCCCGCTGGCTAGAGCGATTGCTAAATCGTGGCCATTAACTCTATTCCCTCTCCACAGATGCTGCCAGACCTACTGAGATTTTCCGGAAGTTTCTGTTTTTATTGTTGAAATCAATCACAGTATCCATGCTCCCTCTCTCTGTATTCCAGTCCGAAAGCAGCTAAAGGGATCTTTCTCCTCTCACTCAACTGCCCCACTCACTGAAAAGGGAAATCTGTTGACAATTGAGCTCACTGAGGTAAGAATAACATTTATCTGCTGCACGCTTTAGACGGGGGTTCATTCTAGTGGAGTCTATGTCCATCTGGGTTTAATGAGCCTGAATACTTGGCGTTACAAGCCTGTACCAGACACCCAAATTTTTGTTTAAAGTGAACAAAGTTTGAGACCCAAGCTACTTACTAAGCCACAAAAAAGATTGAAAGAATAACCCCAGCAATTAATATCAGTGGTGGACACACTACAAGAAAGAATTATTCGGGGTAGAATTAGCCATCAAATGGAAAGACGTGGGTTGATTAGGAAGGGACAGCATAGATTTCTAAAGGGGACATAGTGGGCGCGATTCTCCCCCCAAATTTCTAAGTTAATTTGTGTCGGCCGGTGAGTTCCCCGCTGGTTCTGCCGGCGAGTTCCCCGCTGGTTCTACCGGCGTGTTTCCCGCTGGCTCTGCCGGCGAGTTTCCCACTGGCTCTGCCGGCGAGTTCCCCGCTGGTTCTGCCGGCGAGTTCCCGCTGGTTCTGCCGGCGAGTTCCCGCTGGTTCTGCCGGCGAGTTCCCCGCTGGTTCTGCCGGCGAGTTCCCCGCTGGTTCTGCCGGCGAGTTCCCGCTGGTTCTGCCGGCGTGTTTCCCGCTGGTTCTGCCGGCGAGTTCCCCGCTGGTTCTGCCGGCGAGTTCCCCGCTGGTTCTGCCGGCGAGTTCCCCGCTGGTTCTGCCGGCGAGTTCCCCGCTGGTTCTGCCGGCGAGTTCCCGCTGGTTCTGCCGGCGAGTTCCCGCTGGTTCTGCCGGCGTGTTTCCCGCTGGTTCTGCCGGCGTGTTTCCCGCTGGTTCTGCCGGTGAGTTCCCGCTGGTTCTGCCGGCGTGTTTCCCGCTGGCTCTGCCGGCGAGTTCCTGCTGGTTCTGCCGGCGTGTTTCCCGCTGGCTCTGCCGGCGAGTTCCTGCTGGTTCTGCCGGCGAGTTCCCCGCTGGTTCTGCCGGTGACTTTCCCGCTGGCTCTGCCGGCGAGTTCCCGCTGGTTCTGCCGGTGAGTTCCCGCTGGCTCTGCCGGCGAGTTCCCGCTGGTTCTGCCGGCGAGTTCTCCGCTGGCTCTGCCGGCGAGTTCCCCGCTGGTTCTGCCGGCGGGTTCCCCGCTGGTTCTGCCGGTGAGTTCCCCGCTGGTTCTGCCGGTGAGTTCCCCGCTGGTTCTGCCGGTGAGTTCACCGCTGGTTCTGCCGGTGAGTTCACCGCTGGTTCTGCCGGTGAGTTCCCCGCTGGTTCTGCCGGCGAGTTCCCCGCTGGTTCTGCCGGTGAGTTCCCCGCTGGTTCTGCCGGCGAGTTCCCCGCTGGTTCTGCCGGTGAGTTCACCGCTGGTTCTGCCGGTGAGTTCCCCGCTGGTTCTGCCGGTGAGTTCCCCGCTGGTTCTGCCGGGGAGTTCCCCGCTGGTTCTGCCGGTGAGTTCACCGCTGGTTCTGCCGGCGAGTTCCCCGCTGGTTCTGCCGGCGAGTTCACCGCTGGTTCTGCCGGCGAGTTCCCGCTGGTTCTGCCGGTGAGTTCCCGCTGGTTCTGCCGGTGAGTTCACCGCTGGTTCTGCCGGCGAGTTCCCGCTGGTTCTGCCGGCGAGTTCACCGCTGGTTCTGCCGGTGAGTTCACCGCTGGTTCTGCCGGTGAGTTCCCCGCTGGTTCTGCCGGCGAGTTCTCCGCTGGTTCTGCCGGTGAGTTCCCCGCTGGTTCTGCCGGCGACTTTCCCGCTGGTTCTGCCGGTGAGTTCCCCGCTGGCTCTGCCGGTGAGTTCCCCGCTGGCTCTGCCGGTGAGTTCCCCGCTGGCTCTGCCGGCGAGTTCCCCGCTGGCTCTGCCGGTGAGTTCCCCGCTGGTTCTGCCGGTGAGTTCCCCGCTGGTTCTGCCGGGGAGTTCCCCGCTGGTTCTGCCGGTGAGTTCCCCGCTGGTTCTGCCGGCGAGTTCCCGCTGGTTCTGCCGGTGAGTTCCCCGCTGGCTCTGCCGGCGAGTTCCCCGCTGGCTCTGCCGGCGAGTTCCCGCTGGTTCTGCCGGTGAGTTCTCCGCTGGCTCTGCCGGTGAGTTCCCCGCTGGTTCTGCCGGTGAGTTCCCCGCTGGTTCTGCTGGCGACTTTCCCGCTGGTTCTGCCGGCGAGTTCCCCGCTGGTTCTGCCGGCGACTTTCCCGCTGGTTCTGCCGGTGAGTTCCCCGCTATTCAATGACACTTAGGGCATGATCTTCCCAAAAGGGAACAAAGTCCCTGAGCGAAATGTTTTGAGATTGAGTGAGTGAGATCAGAGTGAGTGAGATCAGAGTGAGTGAGAGATGAGCGAATGATATCGGAGTGAGTGATATCAGAGTGAGTGATATCAGAGTGAGTGCGATCAGAGTGAGTGCAATCAGAGTGAGTGAGATCAGAGTGAGTGAGATCAGAGTGAGTGAGATCAGAGTGAGTGAGATCAGAGTGAGTGAGTGATGAGTGAGTGAGATCAGAGTGAGTGAGATCAGAGTGAGTGAGTGATGAGTGAGTGAGATCAGAGTGAGTGAGATCAGAGTGAGTGAGATCAGAGTGAGTGAGATCAGAGTGATTGAGTGATGAGTGAGTGAGATCAGAGTGAGTGAGATCAGAGTGAGTGAGATCAGAGTGAGTGAGATCAGAGTGAGTGAGATCAGAGTGAGTGAGTGGTGAGTGATGAGTGAGTGGGTGTTTAGCTGTGCGATTACCGTCACTCGCAATGCCGAGAAACACATGGCTATTCAGCATGACTCATATTGAATAAGGGGCCTAAACAAGGAACGTGCAGCCGAGGTCGCACACAGCCCCGTTTTTTTTACAATGGGGAGCTCCGCACAACGGAACTTTGCATTGTAGCGGGAGTTCTGGATGCCATTTTTAAACTGTGTCCCAATCTCTGAGGCCCCCAAAAGAATCCCCGACCTTCCCCCACCCCCCGTCAGCCCGCACACAATATGGAAGAGTCCCTTGCCCCCCCCCCAACACACATGCCAGGCAACCCCGGCCCGATCGCGCAGGCGCGCATAACATTCCAGCTTGGCACCGCCAACCTAGCACCCTGGCAGTGCCACCTGGGCAGAACGTGCAGACTCCGCACAGACAGTGACCCAAGCCGAGAATCGAACCAGGGACCCTGGAGCTGTGAAGCAACAGTGCTAACCACTGTGCTACCGTGCCGCATTACATCGGCGCCTGCCGCGATTTCACGTCGGAACAGATTCTCCCCCCATTCGCCTTTCCCAATTTTGCCATCGGCTAACGGAGAATTCCGCCCGTTGGGTCTATTCTCCTTTGAAAGAAGACTAACAGGAGATTTAATAGAGGCGTTCAAAGTCATGAGGGGGCTGGACAGGATAAATTGGGAGAGACTATTCCCACTAGTAAAATCATCAAGAACGAGGTGGAACAGATTTTAATGTGATTTGCAAAAGAAGTGTATGTGATGTGAGAAAAGCTTCACACAGTGACTGATTTGGGTCTAGGATGTACTGCCTTCATCAAGAGTTCCCGGTTCCGCAGGAGCCTCCCAGGGGTCTCTGGCAGGCCAGGCTGATCAATACAATGAGTTTTGTCATATTTCCAGCTCGTCCAATCAGATAGTAGAAACAGCATAAAACTGAAATTGTGTCAATCAGTGTGAACACAGACAATGGAGCAAAGATGAGGGGGTTGGGAAGAACATGACCTGTAAGAGTGCGGGGGTAGGGAGGCATGGCCTGCAAAGGGGAGTGAGGGCTGGGATCATGAGGAGGTGCAAGAGCCGGACCTGTGAGGGAGAACGGGGAAGAACAGAGCAGTAGGGCTTTGAAGAGAGGTGAGCATGTATGAGAGATGAGAGCGAGTGAGTGAGTGCAACTCTGAGGTATCAGAGTCAGGTAGTGAGTGATAGTGAGTGAATGAGAAATGAAAGTGAAAGATGAGAGATGAGTGAGTGAGTGAAAGATGAGAGATGAGTGAGAGAGAGGAGAGTGAGTGATCAGTGAGTGAGATCAGAGTTAGTGAGAGATGTGAGTGAGTGAGGTCAGAGTGAGTGATGAGTGAGTGAGAGATGAGTGAGTGAGATCAGAGTGAGAGAGATGAGAGAGTGAGATCAGAGTGAGTGATGGGTGAGTGAGATCAGGGTGAATGAGAGATGAGTGAGTGAGATCAGAGTGAGTGCGAGATCAGAGTGAGTGAGTGAGATCAGAGTGAGTGAGAGATGAGTGAGTGAGATCAGAGTGAGTGAGAGATCAGAGTGAGTGAGTGAGATCAGAGTGAGTGAGAGATGAGTGAGTGAGATCAGAGTGAGTGAGAGATGAGACTGAGTGAACGAGACAGAATTGAGAGTGAATGAGAGATCAGAATAAATGAGGTTTGTGATGAGAGTGAGTGAATGAGAGAGAAAGAGGAGAATTACATAGAATTACATAGAACATACAGTGCAGAAGGAGGCCATTCGGCCCATCGAGTCTGCACCGACCCACATTAATCCCTCACTTCCACCTTATCCCCGCAACCCAATAACCCCTCCCAACCCTTATGGACACTACGGGTAATTTATCATGGCCAATCCACCTAACCTGCACGTCTTTGGACTGTGGGAGGAAACCGGAGCACCCGGAGGAAACCCACGCGGACACGGGGAGAACGTGCAAACTCCGCACAGACAGTGACCCAGCGGGGAATCGAACCTGGGACCCTGGCGCTGTGAAGCCACAGTGCTAATCACTTGTGCTACCGTGCTGCCCTGCATGAGTGAGTCATGAGAGTGAGTGCAAGATGAGAGCAAGTGAGTGTGTGTGTATGTGAGATGTTGGTGCGTGTGTGTGTATGTGAGATGTTGGTGTGTGTGTGTATGTGCGAGATGTTGGTGTGTGAGTGTGTGAGATGAGATAAGATGAGGTGAATGTGTGTGTGAGATGAAAGCGAGAGACAGAGAGAGAGTGAGTGTGTGTATGTGTGTGACATGACAGTGTGTAGAGAGATTTATAAGATGACAAGGGGGATAGAGTGGACGTTCTGAGACTATTTCCTCGGGTGGATGTAGCTGTTACAAGGAGGCATAACTATAAGGTTCAGGATGGAAGATATATGAGGGATGTCCGAGGTAGGTTCTTTACTCAGAGAGTGGTTAGAGTGTGGAATGGACTGCCTGCTGTGATAGTGGAGTCGGACACTTTAGGAACTTTCAAGCGGTTATTGGATAGGCACATGGAGCACACCAGAATGACAGGGAGTGGGATAGCTTGATCTTGGTTTCGGACAATGCTCGGCACAACATCGAGGGCCGAAGGGCCTGTTCTGTGCTGTACTGTTCTATGTTCTATGTGTGTATGAGATGAGACTGTGAAATGAGTGTATGAGTGTGTGAGATGAGAGTGTGCGTGCATGAGATGAGAGAGAATGTGTATGAGAGATGAGTATGTCTGTGTTAGAAGAGTGTGTGTGACAGATGAGAGTATGTGTGTGAGATGAGAGTGCGTGTGTGTGTCAGATAAGTGTGTGAGAGATGAGAGAGTATGTGAGAGAGGATATATGTGTGTGTGCTTGAGATGAGAATGTGAGATGAGTGTGTGTGTGAGATAAATGAGTGTGTGTGTGAGATGAGCGAGTGCACGTGAGTGAGATGAGAGTTACCTTTCTGAAAGTGTAGGTGGATTGGCCATGCTAAATTGGCCCTTGATTGGAAAAATGAAAAATAAAAATAAAAGTGAATTCTTTACAGAATTACAGAATTGCTATGGTGCAGAAGGAGGCCATTCGGCCCATCCTTCAGGCACCAGCCCTCCAAAGGAGCATCATGATCTAATTCCATTGTCTTACCTTTTCCCCGTCCTCCTGATCATTGGACGCGTCACGTAAATAGCCAGCGTCACGCCAGACCCGGTGACACGACAAGACCATTAAATCTCGCGAGAGTCCTCGCACGAGATTTGCAATGCTTGAAACGCCTCGCAAGATTTAAACATTGCAATCTGGATCTCGCCCTCCCTGTGACCCGGGAACTAACACCTGCACCTGAGAGACCTAGCCAAACGTGGACCAGGCATAACGGCACCTGGGGAAAGGAGGGGGGGTCTCCGAGGTCATCGGAACCCCCCAGGTGGTCGAGCTGTGGGCAGAGTGGTACCCTGGCATTCCAGGGTAATGGGCGTGTGTCGGCACTATCAGCCAGTCAATACACAAAGCTGGAGTGTGATGGTCACTCGCTGTGAGCTAAGCTTTGCTGCTCCTAAATTTCTGCCAAAGTCTGACTCCCGTCTTTCTGCGAATAGGGGTTTGAGATCCTGGACCACTGTGCGTAGGGGGTTTCTTGGGAGGGGGGAAAGTGGGTGGGGGTGTGGGCATACTGGTGCCAGGGTTCCCGCTGGCGAGGGGCGTTGTCAACGGGGAATCCCATTGGCAATGATGGGACCGGTAGTTCCCGCTGGTGGGCCGCTTGCCCGCCGAGAAACAGGTGGCTGCGGGGTGGTGGGTAAAGGCCGCCTTATGTTCAAGTCCATGTGACTCTTCATCAAGACTGAGGAAAGGTGGAAATGTGATGGGTTTTATGTTGTTGAAAAGGGGGAGGGTTGCGTATAAGAAGAGAGGGTTGCGTATAAGAAGGGAGGGTTGCGTATAAGAAGGGAGGGTTGCGTATAAGAAGGGAGGGTTGCGTATAAGAAGGGAGGGTTGCGTATAAGAAGGGAGGGTTGCGTATAAGAAGGGAGGGTTGCGTATAAGAAGGGAGGGTTGCGTATAAGAAGGGAGGATTGCGTATAAGAAGGGAGGGTTGCATATAAGAAGGGAGGGTTGCGTATAAGAAGGAGGTGTTATTTTATCCTGATTTATTTTAATGGTCAGTGTTTCTCTACTTCCTGCACTGTAGCCCATGTATAGCTGCTGTCAATTGATTTCTGATGGAGCTGCAGTAACATTAATGCATTCTCTCTTTTTGAGATGAACAGGTCATTGGCCATGGAAGGTATGGGACAGTTTGGAAAGGGTTACAGGCACAAAGAGAGGTGGCTGTTAAATTGTTTTCTGTCATCAACCATCAGCACTTTGCAAATGAAAGGAGTTTTCACTCTCTCCCTCTGATGGAACACGAAAACATTGTGAAGTTTATCAATGCTGGGGAGAGGAAAAGCAGTAACACTGTGGACTACTTTCTCGTAACAGAATACCATGCTCAGGTAATCACATTAACAGCAACACAGGGAGTCCACAGAGAAGCTGAGGGGGTAGAAACCATTGAGGCCATAAAAATAATCAAATAAAGCTCTGGGGTTTTAAAAAGCAATGAAGTTAAGTTAAACTTGTGTAGAATCTTGATTAAGCCACACTTGTAGCACTGTGCACATTTCTGGTCTTCAAACACCTTGGTTGGAATGCTGTTCATAGTTCTGGTCTCCATATAAATAAAAGCAAATTACTGCGGATGCTGGAATCTGAAACCAAAAGAGAAAATGCTGGAAAATCTCAGCAGATCTGGCAGCATCTGTAAGGAGAGAAAAGAGCTCTTCTGGTCTCCATATCCCTTGGTTAGACCACATTTGGAACCGTGTGCACAGTTCTGGGCACTGTATGCCTTGGTTAGACCACACTTGCAGCATCTTACTCAGTTCTGGTCTCCAAATACCTTGGTGAAAACATATCTGCAGTACTCTGCGCAGTTCCAGTTTCCATTTCCTTGGTTAGATCACACTTGGAACACTTTGCTCAAAAAGGATATGGACACACTGCACAAGGTGCAAAAATAATTTACAAGGACGATATCACAATTGAGAAGTTATAATTATCGGTAGGGCAGCACGGTGGCGCAGTGGTAGCACTGCAGTCTCACGGCGCCGAGGTCCTGGGTTCGATCCCGGCTCTGGGTCACTGTTCGTGTGGAGTTTGCACCTTCTCCCCATGTTTCGCCCCCACAACCCAAAGATGTGCAGGGTAGGTGGATTGGCCTTGCTAAAATTGCCCCTTAATTGGAAAAAATGAATTGGGTACTCTAAATTTTTTTTAAAAATAATACTTGTCAGTAAAGACTGCTGGGTTGTTTTTTCTGGGAAAGAGAAGGCTGAGGAATGATCTAATTGAGATCTCTAACATTAAGGATTTCGATAGGACAGCCAGAGAGAAGATATTTCCACTTTTGGGTAGAGAGAACAGAACTAGGGGCCATCGATACAAGAAAATCATTAATAAATCCAACAGAGAATTCAGGACAAACCTCTTTACCCAGAAAGTGGTGAGGATGTGGAACTCAATACCATAAGGTGTGTGGAGGTGAATAGTATGGGCTGGATTCTCCCGCCCGCCGCAAGAACGCCACGAGCGAGCCCTGTACAACGGGCCGGATTCTCCGGTTATCAGGCAACGCGGCCGGAGAATCCCGCCTTTTATGTTCATTTAAGGGGGAAATTGGATTAAACACAGGAGGGAGAAAAGAATAGAAGGATATGATGATGGCGGTGAGATCAGTTAGAGGTGGAGGAGGTTTATGTGGTGTAGGAACACTGAGATGGAGAATCTGAGCCAAAAGGCCTGTTTTTGTTCTGTGAGATTCAATGTAACTTCTTCCCGCTTGTCTCCGTGGGGGCAAGATGAGACAAATCAAGTCGCTGAACAATAAAGTGGCTACGTTCTTTCAGAATTTTATAAAAGTGAGTTTAATTCCAACAGGGATCTCTGTACAGCTACTTAACAAAACATAGCAGCAACTGGAGAAACACATTGAAATTAGCACAAACTCTCACCTCCGGCCTGAGTTTCCTTCACACTGAGAACTGGTGCAGAGGTGAGTTCATAATTTCTACAACTGTTAAAGTCACATAAACAAAACCAAATCTAAGAAACTATTATTAACACAGGTAAGCAGGAGACAAGGACAAGAGGAGCCCCTCAAACCTGTTTCGCAGGAACAGGCGAGGTCATTTAGCCTCTCCCTGAGTCTGTACACAAGAAGAGGAAGAGGCTATTCAGTCCCTTGGACCGATTACACAGCAATAGGTAGAGGCCATTCAATCTCCAGGAACAAGAGGAGACCATTCACCCGTGGCCTCCTCAAGTCTGTAGGAGCATGAAGGGGGGCCACACAGCACCCTGAACCTGTTACACAGGAACAGGAGGATGTCATTCGGTTCTTTGAGCTTGTATACAGGAGCAGAATGAGGCGATTCAGCCCCTCAGGCATGCTGTGATCACAGCTGATCTGTATCTTTGCTCCATTACCAGGGGAATGTAATAAATCTCCTTATCTCAAATACAACCTGTAACAAGCTGCTCTCTGTCCTAATATAGCACGGGCAGCACGGTAGCACAAGTGGTCCCAAGTGGTCACAGCGCCAGGGTCCCAGGTTCGATTCCCCGCTGGGTCACTGTCTGTGCGGAGTCTGCACGTTCTCCCCGTGTGTGCGTGGGTTTCCTCCGGGTGCTCTGGTTTCCTCCCACAGTCCAAAAACGTGCAGGTTAGGTGGATTGGCCAAGCTAAATTGCCCTTAGTGACCAAAAAGGTTAGGAGGGGTTATTGGGTTACGGGGATAGGGTGGAAGTTAGTGGGTCGGTGAAGACTCGAATGGCCTCCTTCCGCACTGTATGTTCTATAAAAGCAAAATACTGCAGATGCTGAAAATCTACAATAAATCAGAAAATACTGGAAAAACCCAGCAGGTGTGGCAGCATCTGTAGAGAGAGAAACAGAATAAATGTTTCGAGTCTGTATGACTCTTCTTTAGAGCTCTCTATCCTTCCCAACTAATGTGATGGTAACAAAAAGATGATTCTCTTCTCCAGGTTTTTACAAACCAGTCATTGTCCACCGAGATCTAACCAGTCACAACGTCCTGGTAAAGGAAGGTGGAAGTTGTGTCATCAGTGACTTTGGTGTTGCAGCTGCAATGAACAGCCATGGTGCGGAGACCTGCAAAACCACCCGGATATACACGGTAAATGAATAGACGTATCTGCTTCCTGCAGTACAAAAATGTAACTAGAACTACAAACACACATTACTGTGGTAACCAATTGTTACAGAGAGTAGCGGAAGGTCTCAGGGAAGAAAGGAAAGCTGGCTCTGACGAAGGGGCGAGAGGGATGGAGGCAGGACTTTTTTTCCCCAGAAATATAGGGCGCAATCCTCCAGCCACGCTGCGCCAGAGAAGCAGCTTGGCGCGGCACAGCGTGGCCGTTGAAAACCGTGAGACCCCGCTCCCAGGATCTACCCAGCTCACAACGCATCGCGAGATTTACTGCAATCTTACGAGATCTCACTTTGTGGGAAATCTGCATATCAGAGCGAGTAAGTTAGCCTCACTCTAATGTCCACATTCCTGATGTACCTGAGGCTTTCGCTCAGTGATCCCGGGCGAGCACCATTTGATGCTGGGACCAAATGGAAGGGCACTCGTGGGAGTCTCCAAGAGGATCAGAAGCCCCCAGCTGCATGCCCTTTGGGCAGGGTGGTGCACTGGCACTGCCGGTGCCATTTGGGTACCCTGACAGTGCCACCTGCATGCCAGCCTGATACTGCCAAGGTGGCACTGCTGGCAGGGGCACTGCCAGGTTGGGAGTGCCAAGCTGACATTTTTTGCACGTGTGCGATCGGGCAGGGGTTGCCCGGCTTTGTTGTTGGGGGGGGGGGGACTGGGGGATCCTCCCATATTCTCTTTGGGGTGGTGGGAGGTTGGGGATTCTTTTGGGAGCCTTGGAAGTTGGGAGGCCATTTAAAAATGACGTCCCGATCTCTCGCTGCAATGGGGAGTTCAGGCATGCGGAGCTCCCCGTTATAAAAAACGGGACTTTTGTGAGGGCCACGAAGAATCCAGCACGAGTTTTAAGGATACAAAGTAATAACATTTATTTACAATAACATATATATATAACAACAGCAGCAACTTCCCTTGCTGCACACTCCGTCCTGCTGTTTCCAAACTGGCCAGCTTTATTTATACTTGGAGTTTACTAATGGTTTCTCCGCCCCTCATTGGGGAAGCTCATACTCCCACAGGATTGTGGGATTGTCATTAGTCCCCAGCCAATGGTAAGCAGGCAGGTTATAACATCCCTCCCCCCCCAAAGTCCAAGGAGACCCTGGGGAAGGAGGGCGTCGGACTCGTTTTGCCGCAGGCCGGACGCCATTTGCACGCGGCGCTGGATCAGGCGGCGTGTAACGAGACGGAGACCGGCGCTTCCGTGATGAACGGCGTAACGGTTGTACATCTACGGCCCTTGGACCCGAGTATTCCCCTCTGATGCATCCTGTGTCTCCATCTCGGAGTCAGAGTCTGCTGCTTCCGTCATGTCAGCGTCTCTATCTCCATTCGGTTCTGTAACGACCTGCGCAGGCTTCGAGTGAGGCACCAGTGGAAGATTGTGAGGACTCCCTTCCCTTGTCTCTGGTCTCTGCGGCTGTAGAAATGAGCTCCGGGGGCGGGGAATCTTTTGAGGGGATAGTCTTCTGGACCGAACGTGGTCTACATGTTTGCGCTGGAGACGACCCTGGGCTTGCACCTGGTAAGATATAGGGCCCGTTTGGCGAAAGATTACGCCAGGAACCCACCAGCAAAATTCCGAACGAACACTGGGTCACCGGGCGCAAACTGCCGAATCGGCCGTTTACGAGAAAATCGCTGTCCCTGCCGTTCTTGTGTGCGGCGTACTTTTGCGCCAATGTCCGGGAAAACCATGCTAAGGCGGGTGCGAAGTCTCCGGCCCATTGGGTGTTCTGCGGGAGCTACCCCAGTCACCGCATGGGGGGGTGGTCCGATACGTAAACAAAAAGCAAGCCAGTCTCGTGTCCATTGATCCGGAAGACTGCTTCTTTAGGCCTCTTTTGAATGTCTGCACTGCGCGCTCTGCCAACCCATTTGAAGCCGGGTGGTAAGGGGCAGTGCGGATATGGCGGATGCCGTTCATCTTCGTGAACCTCGCAAACTTCTCACTCGTGAATGGAGTGCCGTTATCCGTGACCAGCACCTCGGGGAGGCCATGCGTACTAAACGACAAACGCATCTTTTCAATTGTTGCGCAGGACGTTGTCCCCTGCATCTTATTCACCTTTAGCCATTTAGACTGGGCGTCAATTAGTAGAAGGAACATGGATCCTTGAAAAGGGCCTGCGAAATCTGCATGCAAGCGTGCCCAAGGCCGCCCTGGCCATTCCCAGTGATGTAGGGGCGCGGCCGGCGGAAGCTTCTGATGCTCCTGGCCCTTTGCAGTAAATTGGAGCAGTTTTGGGCCACCTTCTCAATACGGTGTCGAGGCCTGGCCACCAGACATAACTCCGGGCCAACATTATCATTTTGGTCACACCTGGCTGCCCATTGTGCAAGTCTGTTAGTAGCAGCTCCTGGCCTTTTTCCGGGACAATCACAGGCGTCCCCCACAAGAGGATGCCGTCTTCTACGCTGAATTCTGACAGCTTGGAGGAAAATGCCCGCAACTCGCCTGGGAGCTGTCTATGCTGCCCACCATACAGGACTATGTGCCGAACCTTTGACAGGACTGGCTCCGTCTGGGTCCACTCACAGATCTGTGATGCCGTGACAGGCAAGGTGTCCATAAAATTTAGGGTTGCAACCACCTCACCGGTTGTGGGGGTCGACATGGGGCCGGTCGATAAAGGCAATTGGTTCAGTGCGTCGGCGTTTGCTATCTGCGTTCCTGGTTTGTGCTCCAGAGAATGCTCGTATGCAGCAAGCAACAAAGCCCAGCGCTGGATCCGTGCGGAAGCAATGGGCGGTATTGGCTTATCCTCTCTGAAAAGTCCCAGCAGAGGCTTATGATCAGTCACGATAGTGAAATGGCGGCCGTACACGTACTGGTGGAAGCGTTTCACCGCAAAAACCACTGCCAGGCCCTCCTTCTCGATCTGCGCACACTTTTTCTCCGCTGCAGTCAATGTGCGGGAGGCGAAAGCTATCGGTCGCTCGGCCCTGTTCTCCACCTTGTGGGACAGGACGGCCCCAATAACATACGGGGATGCATCACATGTGACGAGCAAAGGCTTTCCAGGATCATAGTGGGTTAGTAACCCAGACAACGACAATTGTTGCTTTACCCACCGGAAAGCAGTTTCTTGCGGCTGACTCCAAACCCAGGTGTGATTTTTCTTTAGCAGAAGGTGCAAGGGGCCAGCGTAGTTGCCAGATTGGGGAGGAACTTCCCGTAATAGTTTACGAGACAGAGAAAAGAGCAAAGATGCGAAGTGTCAGTCGGGTGGGGGCCTGTTGAATTGCACACACCTTCTCTGCGACGGGGTGCAGACCTTCGCGGTCCACCCGATAACCTAGGTAGACTACTTCCTTTGCCTGAAATACGCACTTTGTGCGACGTAAAGGTTTTTGCACTGAGTGCTGAATTTGGTGCATTTGAGTGCGATAGTGAGAGTTTGGTGACCGAGGGAGTATAAGGCTTCATTTTTATCTAAAGTTTAGTCTTTCTTTTATTTAGTTAATTAACTTAAAAGTTGCTGTTTGGTTTAGAAGAAGGTGAATTTTCAATAAGCTTTAAACTGGCTTCTACTTGTAGGCACTTGCAGCTGGAGCTTGTTAATTAGTTAATTGGATTAGGCCAGTTTTACAGAGGCTAGATTCACAGTATAAAAGTGATCCCCTACAGTGCAGACTTTGTTTGCACTGAGTGCTGAATTTGGTGCTTTTTGAGTGCGATAGTGAGAGTTTGGTGACCGAGGGAGTGCTGAATTTGGTGCATTTGAGTGCGATAGTGAGAGTTTGGTGACCGAGGGAGTGCTGAATTTGGTGCATTTGAGTGCGATAGTGAGAGTTTGGTGACCGAGGGAGTTAGGTGAGGAGGGAGTAAGGCGCTCCTTTCATTTTGTTTCCGACATTTCCGCAAAGAGTGCGAAGAGAGCCAGGAGTTTACAGAAAGTGTAGCTGACTGGGAGCAGGGTCGGTGGGCGGAGATCTAGTTAGTCCACAGGGCAGCTATATTCTGTCAGGTAAGAGGGGATGGAGGCTAGGCCAGTTACATGCTCCTCCTGTAGGATGTGGGTGGTGAGGGATACCACCGGTGTCCCCACTGACTATACCTGCGGGAAGTGCACCCAACTTCAGCTCCTCAAAGACCGTGTTAGGGAACTGGAGCTGAAGCTGGATGAACTTCGGATCATCCGGGAGGCAGAGGGGGTGATTGAGAAGAGTTACAAGGAGGTAACCACACCCAAGGTACAGGACAAGAATAGCTGGGTTACAGTCAGGGGGAAAAAAACAAACAGGCAGAAAGTGCAGGGATCCCTCGTGGCCGTTCCCCTTCAAAACAAGTATACCATTTTGGATGCTGTTGGGGGGGGATGACCTACCGGGGGAAGGCCCTAGCGGCCAGGTCTCTGGCACTGAGTCTGGCTCTGGGGCTCAGAAGGGAAGGGGGGAGAATAGTAAAGCAATAGTTGTAGGAGATTCAATGGTTAGGGGAATAGATAGGAGATTCTGTGGTCGCGAGCGAGACTCCCGGAAGGTATGTTGCCTCCCGGGTGCCAGGGCCAGGGATGTCTCGGATCGTGTCTTCAGGATCCTTAAGGGGGAGGGTGAGCAGCCAGAAGTCGTGGTGCACATTGGTACCAACGACATAGGTAGGAAAAGGGGTGTGGAGGTAATAAACAAGTTTAGGGAGTTAGGCTGGAAGTTAAAAGCCAGGACAGACAGAGTTGTCATCTCTGGTTTGTTGCCGGTGCCACGTGATAGCGAGGCTAGGAATAGGGAGAGAGTGCAGTTGAACACGTGGCTGCAGGAATGGTGTAGGAGGGAGGGCTTCAGGTATTTGGATAATTGGAGCGCATTCTGGGGAAGGTGGGACCTGTACAAGCAGGACGGGTTGCATCTGAACCAGAGGGGCACCAATATCCTGGGAGGGAGGTTTTCTAGTACTCTTCGGGAGGGTTTAAACTAATTTGGCAGGGGAATGGGAACCGGATTTGTAGTCCAGCAACTAAGGTAGCCGATATTCAGGACGCCAAAGCGTGTAATGAGGCAGTGGGGAAGGGAACACTGACAAAGGAGAGTACTTGCAGGCACGGAGAGGGGTTGAAGTGTGTATACTTCAACGCAAGAAGCATCAGGAATAAGGTGGGTGAACTTAAGGCATGGATCGGTACTTGGGACTACGATGTGGTGGCCATCACGGAAACTTGGATAGAAGAGGGGCAGAAATGGTTGTTGGAGGTCCCTGGTTATAGATGTTTCAATAAGATTAGGGAGGGTGGTAAAAGAGGTGGGGGGGTGGCATTATTAATTAGAGATAGTATAACAGCTGCAGAAAGGCAGCTCGAGGAGTATCAGCCTACTGAGGTAGTATGGGTTGAAGTCAGAAATAGGAAAGGAGCAGTCACCTTGTTAGGAGTTTTCTATAGGCCCCCCAATAGTAGCAGAGATGTGGAGGAACAGATTGGGAAACAGATTTTGGAAAGGTGCAGAAGTCATAGGGTAGTAGTCATGGGCGACTTTAACTTCCCAAATATTGAGTGGAAACTCTTTAGATCAAATAGTTTGGATGGGGTGGTGTTTGTGCAGTGTGTCCAGGAAGCTTTTCTAACACAGTATGTAGATTGTCCGACCAGAGGAGGGGCAATATTGGATTTAGTACTGGGTAATGAGCCAGGGCAAGTGATAGATTTGTTAGTGGGGGAGCATTTTGGAGATAGTGACCACAATTCTGTGACTTTCACTTTAGTAATGGAGAGGGATAGGTACGTGCAACAGGGCAAGGTTTACAATTGGGGGAAGGGTAAATACGATGTTGTCAGACAAGAATTGAAGTGCATAAGTTGGGAACATAGGCTGGCAGGGAAGGACACAAATGAAATGTGGAACTTGTTCAAGGAACAGGTGCTACGTGTCCTTGATATGTATGTCCCTGTCAGGCAGGGAAGAGATGGTCGAGTGAGGGAACCATGGTTGACAAGAGAGGTTGAATGTCTTGTTAAGAGGAAAAAGGTGACTTATGTAAGGCTGAGGAAACAAGGTTCAGACAGGGCATTGGAGGGATACAGGATAGCCAGGAGGGAACTGAAGAAAGGGATTAGGAGAGCTAAGAGAGGGCATGAACAATCTTTGGCGGGTAGGATCAAGGAAAACCCCAAGGCCTTTTACACATATGTGAGAAATATGAGAATGACTAGAGCGAGGGTAGGTCCGATCAAGGACAGTAGCGGGAGATTGTGTATTGAGTCTGAAGAGATAGGAGAGGTCTTGAACGAGTACTTTTCTTCTGTATTTACAAATGAGAGGGGCGATATTGTTGGAGAGGACAGTGTGAAACAGATCGGTAAGCTCGAGGAAATACTTGTTAGGAAGGAAGATGTATTGGGCATTTTGAAAAACTTGAGGATAGACAAGTCCACCGGGCCTGACGGGATATATCCAAGGATTCTATGGGAAGCAAGAGATGAAATTGCAGAGCCGTTGGCAATGATCTTTTCGTCCTCACTGTCAACAGGGGTGGTTCCAGGGGATTGGAGAGTGGCGAATGTCGTGCCCCTGTTCAAAAAAGGGACTAGGGATAACCCTGGGAATTACAGGCCAGTTAGTCTTACTTCGGTGGTAGGCAAAGTAATGGAAAGGGTACTGAAGGATAGGATTTCTGAGCATCTGGAAAGACACTGCTTGATTAGGGATAGTCAGCACGGATTTGTGAGGGGTAGGTCTTGCCTTACAAATCTTATTGAATTCTTTGAGGAGGTGACCAAGCATGTGGATGAAGGTAAAGCAGTGGATGTAGTGTACATGGATTTTAGTAAGGCATTTGATAAAGTTCCCCATGGTAGGCTTATGCAGAAAGTAAGGAGGCATGGGATAGTGGGAAATTTGGCCAGTTGGATAACGAACTGGCTAACCGATAGAAGTCAGAGAGTGGTGGTGGATGGCAAATATTCAGCCTGGATCCCAGTTACCAGTGGCGTACCGCAGGGATCAGTTCTGGGTCCTCTGCTGTTTGTGATTTTCATTAATGACTTGGATGAGGGAGTTGAAGGGTGGGTCAGTAAATTTGCAGATGATACGAAGATTGGTGGAGTTGTGGATAGTAAGGAGGGCTGTTGTCGGCTGCAAAGAGACATAGATAGGATGCAGAGCTGGGCTGAGAAGTGGCAGATGGAGTTTAACCCTGAAAAGTGTGAGGTTGTCCATTTTGGAAGGACAAATATGAATGCGGAATACAGGGTTAACGGTAGAGTTCTTGGCAATGTGGAGGAGCAGAGAGATCTTGGGGTCTATGTTCATACATCTTTGAAAGTTGCCACTCAAGTGGATAGAGCTGTGAAGAAGGCCTATGGTGTGCTCGCGTTCATTAACAGAGGGATTGAATTTAAGAGCCGTGAGGTGATGATGCAGCTGTACAAAACTTTGGTAAGGCCACATTTGGAGTACTGTGTACAGTTCTGGTCGCCTCATTTTAGGAAGGATGTGGAAGCTTTGGAAAAGGTGCAAAGAAGATTTACCAGGATGTTGCCTGGAATGGAGAGTAGGTCTTACGAGGAAAGGTTGAGGGTGCTAGGCCTTTTCTCATTAGAACGGAGAAGGATGAGGGGCGACTTGATAGAGGTTTATAAGATGATCAGGGGAATAGATAGAGTAGACAGTCAGAGACTTTTTCCCCGGGTGGAACAAACCATTACAAGGGGACATAAATTTAAGGTGAAAGGTGGAAGATATAGGAGGGATATCAGAGGTAGGTTCTTTACCCAGAGAGTAGTGGGGGCATGGAATGCACTGCCTGTGGAAGTAGTTGAGTCGGAAACATTAGGGACCTTCAAGCAGCTATTGGATAGGTACATGGATTACGGTTAAATGATATAGTGTAGATTTATTTGTTCTCAAGGGCAGCACGGTAGCATTGTGGATAGCACAATTGCTTCACAGCTCCAGGGTCCCAGGTTCGATTCCGGCTTGGGTCACTGACTGTGCGGAGTCTGCACGTCCTCCCCGTGTCTGCGTGGGTTTCCTCCGGGTGCTCCGGTTTCCTCCCACAATCCAAAGATGTGCAGGTTAGGTGAATTGGCCAATGATAAATTGCCCTTAATGTCCAAATTGCCCTTGGTGTTGGGTGAAGGTGTTGAGTTTGGGTAGGGTGCTCTTTCCAAGAGCCGGTGCAGACTCAAAGGGCCGAATGGCCTCCTTCTGTACTGTAAATTCAATGATAATCTATGATTAATCTAGGACAAAGGTTCGGCACAACATCGTGGGCCGAAGGGCCTGTTCTGTGCTGTATTTTCTATGTTCTATGTTCTATGTTAAACGGACTCCAGCCTCCGAAAAGCGTCTAAGGACAGCCTCCAGATTTTCCAAATGTTCCTGCTCCGACGTCCCTATAATCAAAACGTCATCTAAGTAGACAGCAACATGTGGTAAACCTCTCAAAACGCCCTCCATAACACTTTGAAAAATTGCGCAGGCAGAGGATACTCCAAAGGGCAACCGTGCATATTCATACAGGCCCCGGTGTGTATTAATCGTTACATATGGTCGGGAGGCAGGGTCCAGCTCCAACTGCAGGTAGGCGTGACTCATATCTAATTTTGTGAACGAGAGTCCACCTGCAAGCTTCGTTTAGAGATCCTCTATGCGAGGCATTGGATATCGGTCGAGTCGGGAAGCCGTATTCACTAAGTTTATAGTCGCCACACAAGCAAACTGTGGCATCTGGCTTCATTACAGGTACAATTGGTGCTGCCCAGTCAGCAAAACGGATGGGCCTGATAATACCCAAACTCTCCAAACGAGTGAGCTCCCCTTCTACCTTCTCGAGCAAGGCGTAAGGCACCGGGCAGGCCCGGAAATAGCGCGGCGTGGCTCCTGGTTCGACTTGGATACGGGCTACGGCCCCTTTTATTTTCCCCAAACCAACTGGTCCTAGCACCTCAGTCAACCCTTCAGAAACTGTTTGGAGGATGTGCTGCCATTGCAACCGCAAATGGCGCAACCAGTCCCGACCCAACAGGCTGGGCCCATGGCCGCGCACCACGATAAGTGGGAAACGCCCCTCCTGGCATCCATAAACAACAGGGGTCATTGTAGTCCCTGCAATGTCCAGTGGTTCCCCCGTGTAGGTCACCAACCTGGCCTGTGAGTCGGTTAATGTAAGGGTCTGTATACCCTGCTTGATGCGCCAAATGTCCTCTGGGTGATCACAGAGACCGCTGCGCCAGTGTCCAACTCCATCTCAAGCGGGTGGCCATTGACCCATACTGTCACCTTAATGGGGGCCACACGGGGAGCTGCCACACAATGCAGCTGCAGGCAGTCGTCCTCCATCTTCACATCCTCAGGAGTAGTCGCCACAGGTTCATCCACATGGAAGGTACGGCCCCTGGGCTGGTCCCAGTTACGGCCCCTGGGCTGGTCCCAGTTTCGGTCGGAACGACGACGCCTCTGGTGCCCCCAGGACCGGCGTCCGTGACGGGGTCGGCGCCTACAAGTCTGACACGGACATGGCTCCTCATCCATTGGTTCTGGAGAAGGCTCCCTTTGGGGAGGAATGTCCGACGGCCACTGGCGTCGGTCCGGACGTCGCCTCGCCCAAGGTACCGCAGGAGTACGGGGAGACGTTTTCAGACGGAAGGGGTTGCGCCCCAAGGCATGCACTTCCATTCCCTATTGCTCCTGCACTCCTCGTTCTGCGCTCTCTTGGGACAATACTATTTGAATGGCCTATGGAAAAGTCAATGTTGGCTCAGCTAACAACTTTCTCTGGGTGGCCGCATTGTTAATACCGCAAACCAAACGGTCGCGTAACATTTATGACAAGGTCTCACCATAGTCACAGTACTCCGCAATCCTGCGTAGCCTGGATAGAAAATCGGCAAGGGATTCCCCAGGGGTCCTCTCAGCGGTATTAAACCGGTAACGTTGGACTATCGTGGACGGGGTTGGGTTAAAATGTTGCCCCACTATATTCACAAGTTCATCAAACGTTTTGGTGTCTGGCGCAGCTGGGTACGTAAGGCTCCTAATCACCCCAAACGTATGCGGGCCGCAGGCGGTGAGCAATATGACCACCTGGCGCTCGTTTTCGGTGATATTGTTTGCCCGGAAATAGTAACGCATCCGTTGTGTGTACTGGTTCCAGCTTTCCAGCGCAGCATCGAAAACATCCAAACGTCCGTACAGAGGCATGGTATAACAGAAAACAACTTCCAACCTGTATCCAACAAAAATCCAGGGAGGTGGCTTCAGCAGTGTAGACAGCTATTCACTTTAACCCTCATCGCCAGTTTTGTGAGGGCCACGAAAAATCCAGCACGAGTTTTAAGGATACAAAGTAATAACATTTATTTACAATCATATATATATATATATATATATATAACAGCAGCAGCAACTTCCCTTGCTGCACACTCCTTCCTGCTGGTTCCAAACTGGCCAGCTTTATTTATACTTGGAGTTTACTAATGGTTTCTCCGCCCCCCTCATTGGGGAAGCTCATACTCCCACAGGATTGTGGGATTGTCATTAGTCCCCAGCCAATAGTAAGCAGGCAGGTTATAACAGGGACTATGTGCTTTCCCTGTTTAGGCCCCTTAATCAAAGCGAGTACGTTAAATAGCCTTGTGTTTCTCAGCACAGCGAGTGTCGGGAATCACGCAGCTAAATGCATTCGCTCGGGGACTTTGTTCCCTTTGGGAAGATCGAGCTCATACTTTATTCATGAGATTTGTAAAGCTATGGAATCACAGAACAACAGATTTGTCACAGAGCAGAAGGCTCATCGTATCTGCACCAGCTTCCCGAATGAGCATTTCACCTATTGCCACACCCCTGCCTTCTCCCCATGATCCGAGACATTCTTCTTTTTCAGATAACAGTCCAATATCTTTTGAATGTCTTGACTGTACCTGCCTTCACCACATTCTTAGGCATTGCATTCCAGATCTTAACCACTTACTGCATGAAAATCTTTTCCCTCATGTTGCGTTTGCTTTGATTGCTCATTATTTAATTTTGTGCTCTCTCCCATCTTGATCCTTTTCATCTGATACATGACAAAACATTTCAAATATATTAGCTAGCAGGGTGGGGATAAAGTGTCAGTGTGTTAGGCTTCAGACAATGAAGTAAATAGGAATGTAAGTGTTGCACTGTCACAGGATATTAGTTCTCTCTCCACTCCAAGAATTGGTGTTCCGGGTACCTTGGACTAAATGGGATGAAGGCTGGGGTTGTAAATTTACTCATGAATCTGACAGCAGCAGATCAGCAAAGGGGCTGTAACTCTTTGTATCCGGACACCCCGAGAGCAAGAAAGGTTCAGCCGTTGTACAGACGACACAAGCAATGGGTAAATGTTTATTGATTCAGACAGAAACATCACTCTTGTGTTTGGCTTCCATCTTTCTGCAGGTGGGGACACACCGTTATATGGCCCCTGAAATACTGGATGGTTCCATTAACCTGCGGGACTGCGCGTCCACTCTGAAACAGGCAGACGTCTATTCACTGGCACTCATTCTCTGGGAAATCTTCATGAAATGTACTGACCTGTTCTCTGGTGAGCAACTGACAAGACAAGAGAGACAAGGGTTCAGGGGGCAGTCTTGAAGGGCTAAATGGCCTACCCCACTCCTGTTTCTTATGTTCTTATGTACAATGAAGAAAGGGTTAGGCTTTGACTAAAAGCGTACCTCAATTCCAACATGCAATCGGAGAAATCTAGTTCTTCCCCCCCCTTACAATTTACAGCTTGTAAACATTTTTCATTATTGCATTTAGTACTGAGGGAGTGCTGCACTGTCACAGAGTCAGTACTGAGGGAGTGCCGCACTGTCACAGAGTCAGTACTGAGGGAGTGCCGCACTGTCAGAGGGTCAGTACTGAGGGAGTGCTGCACTGTCAGAGGGTCAGTACTGAGGAAGGACCGCACTTTCAGAGGGTCAGGACTGAGGGAGTGCTGCACTGTCAGATGGTCAGTACTGAGGGAGTGCTGCACTGTCAGAGGGTCAGTACTGAGGGAGTGCTGCACTGTCAGAGGGTCAGTACTGAGGAAGGACCGCACTTTCAGAGGGTCAGGACTGAGGGGGTGCTGCACTGTCAGATGGTCAGTACTGAGGGAGTGCTGCACTGTCAGAGGGTCAGTACTGAGGGAGTGCTGCACTGTCAGATGGTCAGTACTGAGGGAGTGCTGCACTGTCAGAGGGTCAGTACTGAGGGAGTGCCGCACTGTCACAGAGTCAGTACTGAGGGAGTGCCGCACTGTCAGAGGGTCAGTACTGAGGGAGTGCTGCACTGTCAGAGGGTCAGTACTGAGGAAGGACCGCACTATCAGAGGGTCAGGACTGCGGGAGTGCTGCACTGTCAGATGGTCAGTACTGAGGGAGTGCTGCACTGTCAGAGGGTCAGTACTGAGGGAGTGCTGCACTGTCAGAGGGTCAGTACCGAAGGAGTGCTGCACTGTCAGAGGGTCAGTACTGAGGAAGGACCGCACTTTCAGAGGGTCAGGACTGAGGGAGCGCTGCACTGTCAGAGGGTCAGTACTGTGGGAGTGCTGCACTGTCAGAGGGTCAGTACTGAGGGTGCGCTGCACTGTCAGAGGGTCAGTACCGAGGGAGCGCTGCAATGTCAGAGGGTCAGTAGTGAGGGAGCACTGCATTGTCAGATGGTTAGTACCGAGGGTGCGCTGCACTGTCAGAGGGTCAGTACTGAGGGAGTGCTGCACTGTCAGAGGGTCAGTCATGAGGGACCGCTGCACTGTCAGATGGTTAGTACCGAAGGAGTGCTGCACTGTCAGAGGGTCAGTACTGAGGGAGTGCTGCACTGTTAGAGGGTCAGTACCAAGGGAGTGCTGCACTGTCAGAAGGTCAGTACTGAGTGAGTGCTGCACTGTCAGAGGTACAGTACTGAGGGCGTGCTGCACTGAAAGAGATTCAGCACTGAGGGAGTGCTGCACTGTCAGAGGGTCAGGAATGAGGGAGTGCTGCACTGTCAGAGGGTCAGTTCTGAGGGAGTGCTGCACTGTCAGAGGGTCAGTACTGAGCAGCGCTGCACTGTCAGAGGGTCAGTACCGAGGGAGTGCTGCACTGTCAGAGGGTTAGTACTGAGGGAGCGCTGCACAGTCAGAGGGTTAGTACTGAGGGAGTGCCGCACTGTCAGATGGTCAGTACTGAGGGAGTGCTGCACTGTCAGAGGGTCAGTCCTGAGGGAGCGCTGCACTGTCAGAGGGTAAGTACTGAAGGAGTGCTGCACTGTCACAGAGTCAGTACTGAGGGAGCGCTGCACTGTCAGAGGGTCAGTACTGAGTGAGTGCTGCACTGTCAGAGGGTCAGTACTGAGGGAGTGCTGGACTGTCAGAGAGTCAGGACTGAGGGAGCGCTGCACTGTCAGAGGGTCAGTACTGATGGAGCGCTGCACTGTCTGAGGGTCAGTACTGAGGTCGTGCCGCACTGTCAGAGGGTCAGTACTATGGGAGCTCTGCACTGGTAGAGGGTCAGTACTGAGGGAGTGCTGCACTGTCAGAGGATCAGTACTGAGGGAGTACTGCACTGTCGGAGAGTCAGTACTGAGGGAGCGCTGCACTGTCAGAGGGTCAGTACTGAGGGAGCGCTGCACTACCAGAGGGTCAGTACTGAGGGAGTGCTGCACTGTCAGAGGGTCAGTACTGAGGGAGTGCTGCACTGTCAGAGGGTCAGTACTGAGGAAGGACCACACTTTCAGAGGGTCAGGACTGAGGGAGTGCTGCACTGTCAGATGGTTAGTACCGAAGGAGTGCTGCACTGTCAGAGGGTCAGTACTGAGGAAGGACCGCACTTTCAGAGGGTCAGGACTGAGTGAGCGCTGCACTGTCAGAGGGTCAGTACTGTGGGAGTGCTGCACTGTCAGAGGGTCAGTACTGAGGGAGTGCCGCACTGTTAGAGGGTCAATACCAAGGGAGTGCTGCACTGTCAGAGGGTCAGTTGTGAGGGAGTGCTGCACTGTCAGAGGGTCAGTACCGAGGCAGTGCTGCACTGTCAGAGGGTCAGTACTGAGGGAGTGCTGCACTGTTAGAGGGTCAGTACCGAGGGAGTGCTGCACTGTCAGAAGGTCAGTACTGAGTGAGTGCTGCACTGTCAGAGGTACAGTACTGAGGGCGTGCTGCACTGAAAGAGATTCAGCACTGAGGGAGTGCTGCAATGTCAGAGGGTCAGTTCTGAGGGAGTGCTGCACTGTCAGAGGGTCAGTACTGAGCAGCGCTGCACTGTCAGAGGGTCAGTACTGAGCAGCGCTGCACTGTCAGAGGGTCAGTACCGAGGGAGCGCTGCAATGTCAGAGGGTCAGTTGTGAGGGACCGCTGCACTGTCAGATGGTTAGTACCGAAGGAGTGCTGCACTGTCAGAGGGTCAGTACTGAGGGAGTGCCGCACTGTTAGAGGGTCAATACCAAGGGAGTGCTGCACTGTCAGAGGGTCAGTACTGAGGGAGTGCTGCACTGTCAGAGGGTCAGTACCGAGGCAGTGCTGCACTGTCAGAGGGTCAGTACTGAGGGAGTGCTGCACTGTTAGAGGGTCAGTACCGAGGGAGTGCTGCACTGTCAGAAGGTCAGTACTGAGTGAGTGCTGCACTGTCAGAGGTACAGTACTGAGGGCGTGCTGCACTGAAAGAGATTCAGCACTGAGGGAGTGCTGCAATGTCAGAGGGTCAGGAATGAGGGAGTGCTGCACTGTCAGAGGGTCAGTTCTGAGGGAGTGCTGTACTGTCAGAGGGTCAGTACTGAGCAGCGCTGCACTGTCAGAGGGTCAGTACCGAGGGAGTGCTGCACTGTCAGAGGGTTAGTACTGAGGGAGTGCCGCACTGTCAGATGGTCAGTACTGAGGGAGTGCTGCACTGTCAGAGCGTCAGTCCTGGGGGAGCGCTGCACTGTCAGAGGGTAAGTACTGAGGGAGTGCCGCACTGTCAGATGGTCAGTACTGAGGGAGTGCTGCACTGTCAGAGGGTCAGTCCTGAGGGAGCGCTGCACTGTCAGAGGGTAAGTACTGAGGGAGTGACGCACTGTCAGAGGGTCAGTACTGAGGGAGCGCTGCACAGTCAGAGGGTTAGTACTGAGGGAGTGCCGCACTGTCAGATGGTCAGTACTGAGGGAGTGCTGCACTGTCAAAGGGTCAGTCCTGAGGGAGCGCTGCACTGTCAGAGGGTAAGTACTGAGGGAGTGCTGTACTGTCGGAGAGTCGGTACTGAGGGAGTGCTGCACTGTCAGAGGGTCAGTACTGAGTGAGTGCTGCACTGTCAGAGGGTCAGTACTGAGGGAGTGCTGCACTGTCAGAGGGTCAGTACTGAGTGAGTGCTGCACTGTCAGAGGGTCAGTCCTGAGGGAGTGCTGCACTGTCAGAGGGTCAGTACTGTGAGAACGCTGCACTGTCAGAGGGTCAGTACTGTGGGCGCTCTGCACTGTCAGAGGGTCAGTACTGAGGGAGTGCTGCACTGTCAGAGGGTCAGTACTGTGGGTGCTCTGCACTGTCAGAGGGTCAGTACTGAGGGAGTGCTGCTCTGTCAGAGGGTCAGTACTGAGAGAGTGCTGCACTGTCAGAGGGTCAGTCCTGAGGGAGTGCTGCACTGTCAGAGGGTCAGTACTGAGGGAGCGCTGCCCTGTCAGAGGGTCAGTACTGAGCAGCGCTGCACTGTCAGAGGGTCAGTACCGAGGGAGTGCTGCACTGTCAGAGGGTTAGTACTGAGGGAGCGCTGCACTGTTAGAGGGTCAGTACTGAGGGAGCGCTGCACTGTCAGATGGTCAGTACTGAGGGAGTGCTGCACTGTCAGAGGGTAAGTACTGAAGGAGTGCTGCACTGTCACAGAGTCAGTACTGAGGGAGCGCTGCACTGCCAGAGGGTCAGTACTGAGGGAGTGCTGCACTGTCAGAGAGTCAGTACTGAGGGAGCGCTGCACTGTCAGAGGGTCAGTACTGAGTGAGTGCTGCACTGTCAGAAGGTCAGTACTGAGGGAGTGCTGCACTGTCAGAGAGTCAGGACTGAGGGAGCGCTGCACTGTCAGAGGGTCAGTACTGAGGGAGCGCTGCACTGTCAGAGGGTCAGTACTGAGGGAGCGCTGCACTGTCAAAGGGTCAGTACCGAGGGAGTGCTGCACTGTCAGATGGTTAGTACCGAGGGAGTGCTGCACTGTCAGACGGTCAGTACTGAGGGAGTGCTGCACTCTCAGAGGGTCAGTACTGAAGGAACACTGCACTGTCAGCTGATCAGTACCGATGGTGGGCTGCACTGTCAGATGGTTAGCACTGAGGGAGTGCTGCACTGTTAGATGGTCAGTACTGAGGGAGCTCCGCACTGTCAGAGGGTCAGTACTGAGGGAGCTCCGCACTGTCAGAGGGTCAGTACTGAGGGAGCGCTGCACTGTCAGGGGGTCAGTACTGAGGGAGTGCTGCATTGTCAGAGAGTCAGTACTGAGGGAGCGCTGCACTGTCAGAGGGTCAGTACTGAGGGAGTGCCGCACTGTCAGAGGGTCAGTACTATGGGAGCTCTGCACTGTCAGAGGGTCAGTACTGAGGGAGTGCTGCACTGTCAGAGGGTCAGTACTGAGGGAGCACTGCACTGTCGGAGAGTCAGTACTGAGGGAGCGCTGCACTACCAGAGGGTCTGTACTGAGGGAGTGCTGCACTGTCACAGAGTCAGTACTGTGGGAGCGCTGCACTACCAGAGGGTCAGTACTGAGGGAGTGCTGCACTGTCAGAGGGTCAGTACTGAGGGAGTACTGTACTGTCGGAGAGTCAGTACTGAGGGAGCGCTGCACTGTCAGAGGGTCAGTACTGAGTGAGTGCTGCACTGTCAGAGGGTCAGTCCTGAGGGAGTGCTGCACTGTCAGAGGGTCAGTACTGTGGGAACGCTGCACTGTCAGAGGGTCAGTACTGAGGGAGTGCTGCACTGTCAGAGGGTCAGTACTGTGGGTGCTCTGCACTGTCAGAGGGTCAGTACTGAGGGAGTGCTGCTCTGTCAGAGGGTCAGTACTGAGAGAGTGCTGCACTGTCAGAGGGTCAGTCCTGAGGGAGTGCTGCACTGTCAGAGGGTCAGTACTGAGGGAGCGCTGCCCTGTCAGAGGGTCAGTACTGAGCAGCGCTGCACTGTCAGAGGGTCAGTACCGAGGGAGTGCTGCACTGTCAGAGGGTTAGTACTGAGGGAGCGCTGCACTGTTAGAGGGTCAGTACTGAGGGAGCGCTGCACTGTCAGATGGTCAGTACTGAGGGAGTGCTGCACTGTCAGAGGGTAAGTACTGAAGGAGTGCTGCACTGTCACAGAGTCAGTACTGAGGGAGCGCTGCACTGCCAGAGGGTCAGTACTGAGGGAGTGCTGCACTGTCAGAGAGTCAGTACTGAGGGAGCGCTGCACTGTCAGAGGGTCAGTACTGAGTGAGTGCTGCACTGTCAGAAGGTCAGTACTGAGGGAGTGCTGCACTGTCAGAGAGTCAGGACTGAGGGAGCGCTGCACTGTCAGAGGGTCAGTACTGAGGGAGCGCTGCACTGTCAGAGGGTCAGTACTGAGGGAGCGCTGCACTGTCAAAGGGTCAGTACCGAGGGAGTGCTGCACTGTCAGATGGTTAGTACCGAGGGAGTGCTGCAGTGTCAGACGGTCAGTACTGAGGGAGTGCTGCACTCTCAGAGGGTCAGTACTGAAGGAACACTGCACTGTCAGCTGATCAGTACCGATGGTGGGCTGCACTGTCAGATGGTTAGCACTGAGGGAGTGCTGCACTGTTAGATGGTCAGTACTGAGGGAGCTCCGCACTGTCAGAGGGTCAGTACTGAGGGAGCTCCGCACTGTCAGAGGGTCAGTACTGAGGGAGCGCTGCACTGTCAGGGGGTCAGTACTGAGGGAGTGCTGCATTGTCAGAGAGTCAGTACTGAGGGAGCGCTGCACTGTCAGAGGGTCAGTAGTGAGGGAGTGCCGCACTGTCAGAGGGTCAGTACTATGGGAGCTCTGCACTGTCAGAGGGTCAGTACTGAGGGAGTGCTGCACTGTCAGAGGGTCAGTACTGAGGGAGCACTGCACTGTCGGAGAGTCAGTACTGAGGGAGCGCTGCACTACCAGAGGGTCTGTACTGAGGGAGTGCTGCACTGTCACAGAGTCAGTACTGTGGGAGCGCTGCACTACCAGAGGGTCAGTACTGAGGGAGTGCTGCACTGTCAGAGGGTCAGTACTGAGGGAGTACTGTACTGTCGGAGAGTCAGTACTGAGGGAGCGCTGCACTGTCAGAGGGTCAGTACTGAGTGAGTGCTGCACTGTCAGAGGGTCAGCCCTGAGGGAGTGCTGCACTGTCAGAGGGTCAGTACTGTGGGAACGCTGCACTGTCAGAGGGTCAGTACTGAGGGAGTGTTGCACTGTCAGAGGGTCAGTACTGTGGGTGCTCTGCACTGTCAGAGGGTCAGTACTGAGGGAGTGCTGCAATGTCAGAGGGTCAGTACTGAGGGAGTGCTGCACTGTCAAGAGGGTCAGTACTGAGGTAGTGCCGCACTGTCAGAGGGTCAGTCCTGAGGGAGCGCTGCACTGTCAGAGGGTCAGTATATAGAACATAGAACATAGAAAATACAGCACAGAACAGGCCCTTCGGCCCACGATGTTGTGCCGAACCTTTGTCCTAGATTAATCATAGATTATCATTGAATTTACAGTGCAGAAGGAGGCCATTCGGCCCTTTGAGTCTGCACCGGCTCTTGGAAAGAGCACCCTACCCAAACTCAACACCTCCACCCAACACCAAGGGCAATTTGGACATTAAGGGCAATTTATCATTGGCCAATTCACCTAACCCGCACATATTTGGACTGTGGGAGGAAACCGGAGCACCCGGAGGAAACCCACGCAGACACGGGGAGGACGTGCAGACTCCGCACAGATAGTGACCCAAGCCGGAATCGAACCTGGGGACCCTGGAGCTGTGAAGCAATTGTGCTATCCACAATGCTACCGTGCTGCCCTTGAGAACAAATAAATCTACACTATATCATTTTACCGTAATCCATGTACCTATCCAATAGCTGCTTGAAGGTCCCTAATGTTTCCGACTCAACTACTTCCACAGGCAGTGCATTCCATGCCCCCACTACTCTCTGGGTAAAGAACCTACCTCTGATATCCCCCCTATACCTTAAATTTATGTCCCCTTGTAATGGTTTGTTCCACCCGGGGAAAAAGTCTCTGACTGTCTACTCTATCTATTCCCCTGATCATCTTATAAACCTCTATCAAGTCGCCCCTCATCCTTCTCCGTTCTAATGAGAAAAGGCCTAGCACCCTCAACCTTTCCTCGTAAGACCTACTCTCCATTCCAGGCAACATCCTGGTAAATCTTCTTTGCACCTTTTCCAAAGCTTCCACATCCTTCCTAAAATGAGGCGACCAGAACTGTACACAGTACTCCAAATGTGGCCTTACCAAAGTTTTGTACAGCTGCATCATCACCTCACGGCTCTTAAATTCAATCCCTCTGTTAATGAACGCGAGCACACCATAGGCCTTCTTCACAGCTCTATCCACTTGAGTGGCAACTTTCAAAGATGTATGAACATAGACCCCAAGATCTCTCTGCTCCTCCACATTGCCAAGAACTCTACCGTTAACCCTGTATTCCGCATTCATATTTGTCCTTCCAAAATGGACAACCTCACACTTTTCAGGGTTAAACTCCATCTGCCACTTCTCAGCCCAGCTCTGCATCCTATCTATGTCTCTTTGCAGCCGACAACAGCCCTCCTTACTATCCACAACTCCACCAATCTTCGTATCATCTGCAAATTTACTGACCCACCCTTCAACTCCCTCATCCAAGTCATTAATGAAAATCACAAACAGCAGAGGACCCAGAACTGATCCCTGCGGTACGCCACTGGTAACTGGGATCCAGGCTGAATATTTGCCATCCACCACCACTCTCTGACTTCTATCGGTTAGCCAGTTCGTTATCCAACTGGCCAAATTTCCCACTATCCCATGCCTCCTTACTTTCTGCATAAGCCTACCATGGGGAACTTTATCAAATGCCTTACTAAAATCCATGTACACTACATCCACTGCTTTACCTTCATCCACATGCTTGGTCACCTCCTCAAAGAATTCAATAAGATTTGTAAGGCAAGACCTACCCCTCACAAATCCGTGCTGACTATCCCTAATCAAGCAGTGTCTTTCCAGATGCTCAGAAATCCTATCCTTCAGTACCCTTTCCATTACTTTGCCTACCACCGAAGTAAGACTAACTGGCCTGTAATTCCCAGGGTTATCTCTAGTCCCTTTTTTGAACAGGGGCACGACATTCGCCACTCTCCAATCCCCTGGTACCACCCCTGTTGGCAGTGAGGACGAAAAGATCATTGCCAACGGCTCTGCAATTTCATCTCTTGCTTCCCATAGAATCCTTGGATATATCCCGTCAGGCCCGGGGGACTTGTCTATCCTCAAGTTTTTCAAAATGCCCAACACATCTTCCTTCCTAACAAGTATTTCCTCGAGCTTACCAGTCTGTTTCACACTGTCCTCTCCAACAATATGGCCCCTCTCATTTGTAAATACAGAAGAAAAGTACTCGTTCAAGACCTCTCCTATCTCTTCAGACTCAATACACAATCTCCCGCGACTGTCCTTGATCGGACCTACCCTCGCTCTAGTCATTCTCATATTTCTCACATATGTGTAAAAGGCCTTGGGGTTTTCCTTGATCCTACCTGCCAAAGATTGTTCATGCCCTCTCTTAGCTCTCCTAATTCCTTTCTTCAGTTCCCTCCTGGCTATCTTGTATCCCTCCAGTGCCCTGTCTGAACCTTGTTTCCTCAGCCTTACATAAGTCTCCTTTTTCCTCTTAACAAGACATTCAACCTCTCTTGTCAACCATGGTTCCTTCACTCGACCATCACTTCCCTGCCTGACAGGGACATACATATCAAGGACACATAGTACCTGTTCCTTGAACAAGTTCCACATTTCACTTGTGTCCTTCCCTGACAGCCTATGTTCCCAACTTATGCACTTCAATTCTTGTCTGACAACATCGTATTTACCCTTCCCCCAATTGTAAACCTTGCCCTGTTGCACTCACCTATCCCTCTCCATTACTAAAGTGAAAGTCACAGAATTGTGGTCACTATCTCCAAAATGCTCCCCCACTAACAAATCTATCACTTGCCCTGGTTCATTACCAAGTACTAAATCCAATATTGCCCTCCTCTGGTCGGACAATCTACATACTGTGTTAGAAAAGCTTCCTGGACACACTGCACAAACACCACCCCATCCAAACTATTTGATCTAAAGATTTTCCACTCAATATTTGGGAAGTTAAAGTCACCCATGACTACTACCCTGTGACTTCTGCACCTTTCCAAAATCTGTTTCCCAATCTGTTCCTCCACATCTCTGCTACTATTGGGGGGCCTATAGAAAACTCCTAACAAGGTGACTGCTCCTTTCCTATTTCTGACTTCAACCCATACTACCTCATTAGAGTGATACTCCTCGAACTGCCTTTCTGCAGCTGTTATACTATCTCTAATTAACAATGCCAACCCCCCCCCCCCCCCAACCTCTTATACCCCCCTCCCTAATCTTATTGAAACATCTATAACCAGGGACCTCCAACAACCATTTCTGCCCCTCTTCTATCCAAGTTTCCGTGATGGCCACCGCATCGTAGTCCCAAGTACCGATCCATGCCTTAAGTTCACCCACCTTATTCCTCATGCTTCTTGCGTTGAAGTATACACACTTCAACCCATCTCCGTGCCTGCAAGTCCTCTCCTTTGTCAGTGTTCCCTTCCCCACTGCCTCACTACACGCTTTGGCATCCTGAATATCGGCTACCTTAGTTGCTGGACTACAAATCCGGTTCCCATTCCCCTGCCAAATTAGTTTAAACCCTCCCGAAGAGTACTAGAAAACCTCCCTCCCAGGATATTGGTGCCCCTCTGGTTCAGATGCAACCCGTCCTGCTTGTACAGGTCCCACCTTCCCCAGAATGCTCTCCAAATATCCAAATACCTGAAGCCCTCCCTCCTACACCATTCCTGCAGCCACGTGTTCAACTGCACTCTCCCTATTCCTAGCCTCGCTATCACGTGGCACCGGCAACAAACCAGAGATGACAACTCTGTCTGTCCTGGCTTTTAACTTCCAGCCTAACTCCCTAAACTTGTTTATTACCTCCACACCCCTTTTCCTACCTATGTCGTTGGTACCAATGTGCACCACGACTTCTGGCTGCTCGCCATCCCCCTTAAGGATCCTGAAGACACGATCCGAGACATCCCTGACCCTGGCACCCGGGAGGCAACATACCTTCCGGGAGTCTCGCTCGCGACCACAGAATCTCCTATCTATTCCCCTAACCATTGAATCTCCTACAACTATTGCTTTTCTATTCTCCCCCCTTCCCTTCTGAGCCCCAGAGCCAGACTCAGTGCCAGAGACCTGGCCGCTGGGGCCTTCCCCCGGTAGGTCATCCCCCCCAACAGCATCCAAAACGGTATACTTGTTTTGAAAGGGAATGGCCACGAGGGATCCCTGCACTGTCTGCCTGTTTGTTTTTTTCCCCCTGACGGTAACCCAGCTATTCTTGTCCTGTACCTTGGGTGTGGTTACCTCCCTGTAACTCTTCTCAATCACCCCCTCTGCCTCCCGGATGATCCGAAGTTCATCCATCTTCAGCTCCAGTTCCCTAACACGGTCTTTGAGGAGCTGAAGTTGGGTGCACTTCCCGCAGGTACAGTCAGCGGGGACACCGGTGGTATCCCTCACCACCCACATCCTACAGGAGGAGCATGTAACTGGGCTAGCCTCCATCCCCTCTTACCTGACAGAACATAGCTGCCCTGTGGACTAACTAGATCTCCGACCACCGACTCTGCTCCCAGTCAGCTACACTTTCTGTAAACTCCTGGCTCTCTTTTCAATCTTTGCGGAAATGTCGGAAACAAAATGAAAGGAGCACCCTACTCCCTCCTCACCTAACTCCCTCGGTCACCAAACTCTTACTGTAGCACTCAAAATGCACCAAATTCAGCACTCAGTGCAAACAAAGTCTGCACTGTGGGGGATCACTTTTATACTGTGAATCTAGCCTCTGAAAACTGGCCTAATCCAGTACTGAGGGAGTGCTGCACTGTTAGATGGTCAGTACTGAGGGAGTGCCGCACTGTCAGAGGGTCAGTACTGAGGGAGTGCTGCACTGTCAGAGGGGTCAGTACTGAGGGAGTGCTGCACTGTCAGAGGGTCAGTACTGAGGGAATGCTGCACTGTCAGAGGGTCAGTACTGAGGGAGTGCCGCACTGTCAGAGGGTCAGTACTGAGGGAGCGCTGCACTGTCAGAGGGTCAGTACTGAGGGAGTGCTGCACTGTCAGAGGGTCAGTACTGAGGGAGTGCTGCAGTGTCAGAGGGTCAGCACTGAGGGAGTGCTGCACTGTCAGAGGGTCAGTATTGAGGGAGTGCTGCACTGTCAGAGGGTCAGTACTGAGAGAGTGCTGCACTGTCAGAGGGTCAGTACTGAGGGAGCGCTGCACTGTCAGAGAGTCAGTACTGAGGGAGTGCCGCACTCTCAGAGGGTCAGTACTGAGGGAGTGCGGCACTGTCAGAGGGTCAGTACTGAGGGAGTGCTGCACTGTCAGAGGGTCAGTACTGAGGGAGTGCTGCACTGTCAGAGGCTCAGTACTGAGGGAGCGCTGCACTGTCAGAGAGAGGGACAGTACTGAGGGAGCGCTGCACTGTCAGAGGGTCAGTACTGAGGGAGTGCCGCACTGTCAGAGGGTCAGTACCGAGGGTGGGCTGCACTGTCAGAGGGTCAGTACTGAGGTAGCGATTCACTGTCAGATGGTTAGTACTGAGGGAGTGCTGCACTGTTAGATGGTCAGTACTGAGGGAGTGCTGCACTGTCAGAGGGTCAGTACTGAGGGAGTGCTGCACTGTCAGAGGGTGAGTACTGAAGGAGTGCTGCACTATCAGAGGGCCAGTACTGAGGGAGTGCTGCACTGTCAGAGGGTCAGTACTGAGGGAGTGCTGCCCTGTCAGAGGGTCAGTAAAGAAGGGAGCATGGCACTCTCAGAGGGTCAGTACTGAGGGAGTGCCGCACTGTCAGCTGATCAGTACTGAGGGAGTGCTGCACTGTCAGAGGGTCAATACTGAGGGAGCGCTTCACTGTCAGAGGGTCAGTACTGTGGGAGCGCTTCACTGTCAGATGGTTAGTACTGAGGCAGTGCTGCACTGTCAGAGGGTCAGTCATGAGGGAGCGCTGCACTGTCAGATGGTTAGTACTGAGGGAGTGCTGCACTGTAAGAGGGTCAGTACTGAGAGAGTGCTGCACTGTCAGAGGGTCAGTACTGAGGGAGTGTTGCACTTTTCGACGGTCAGTACTGAGGGCGTGCTGCACTGTCAGCGGGTCAGTACTGAGGGAGTGCTGCATTGTCAGAGGGTCAGCACTGAGGGAGTGCCGCACTGTCAGAGGGTCAGTACTGAGGGACTGCCGCACTGTCAGAGGGTCAGGACTGAGGGAGGGCCGCACTGTCAGAGGGTCAGGACTGAGGGAGTGCTGCTCTGTCAGAGGGCCAGTACTGAGGGAGTGCTGCACTGTCAGAGGGTCAGTCCTGAGGGAGTGCTGCTCTGTCAGAGGGCCAGTACTGAGGGAGTGCTGCCCTGTCAGAGGATCAGTACTGAGGGTGTGCTGCCCTGTCAGAGGATCAGTACTGAGGGAGTGCTGCACTGTCAGTGGGTTAGGACTGAGCGAGTGTTGCACTTTTAGAGGGTCAGTACTGAAGGAGTGCTGCACTGTCAGAGGGTCAGTACTGAGGGAGTGCTGCCCTGTCAGAGGATCAGTACTGAGGGTGTGCTGCCCTGTCAGAGGATCAGTACTGAGGGAGTGCTGCACTGTCAGTGGGTTAGGACTGAGCGAGTGTTGCACTTTTAGAGGGTCAGTACTGAAGGAGTGCTGCACTGTCAGAGGGTCAGTCCTGAGGGAGTGCTGCACTGTCAGAGGGTCAGTACTGAGGGAGTGCTGCTCTGTCAGAGGATCAGTACTGAGGGAGTGCTGCACTGTCAGTGGGTTAGGACTGAGCGAGTGTTGCACTTTTAGAGGGTCAGTACTGAAGGAGTGCCGCACTGTCAGAGGGTCAGTACTGAGGGAGTGCTGCACTGTCAGTGGGTTAGGACTGAGCGAGTGTTGCACTTTTAGAGGGTCAGTACTGAAGGAGTGCAGGGCTGCGGGAGCGCCAATACTGATGATGTGTTGCACTGGTGGAGGGCCAGTATTAATAATAATAATCTTTAGTGTCACAAGTAGGCTTACATTAACACTGCAATGAAGTTCCTGTAAAAATCCCCTAGTCGCCACACTCCGGCGCCTGTTCAGGTACATTGTGGGAGAATTCAATATGTTCAAATTACCTAACAGCATGTCTTTCGGGACTGTGGGAGAAACCGGAGCACTCGGAGGAAACCCACGCAGACACGGGGAGAATGTGCAGCCTCCGCACAGACAGTGACCCAAGCCCGGAATCGAACCTGGGACACTGGCTCCTGTGAAACGACAGTGCTAACCACTGTGCTACCGTGCAGCGACTGTTGTACTGCAAATTCATTCTTGCCCCTGCTCTACTCCTAATCTCTCTTCTTCCCACTCTTAGATGCCTCTTTGATTCCACAGTGTGTTTGGTTTTCTACAGGTGGATCTGTGCCTGACTTCCAAGCTGCATTTGAAGCCGAGACAGGGAAAAATCCGACATTTGAACAGATGGTGACAATTGTGTCGATAATGAGACAGAGACCTAACTTCCCAGCGAACTGGAATAAATGCTACATGGTTTGTAAATACGGCATGGAGTTGATGGGCTGAATGGCCTTCACTTGCCAGAACGTTTCTATGACAATTTCTCTCTGTTTGAAATCTCTCAGCCTTTATCATATTGAAAAATATATAAATCAATCTCACAAGTAACAACTTAGAACATTCATCCATGTTGTTTAAAATATCAACAATTTGAGCTACAAGGTATTTACAGAGCAAGACATTGCAAACCGGATGAGAAACCCAACAATTTGCAACTTGTAAAACTGTGAGGAAAGGATACTTCAGCCCAGGAGTGAGGACTCTGACCAATAGGTAACTTTAATGTGAACACAAACTTTAATTTAAACACAGAATCAATCACATTAGCAACAAAGAAACAGCTTTCCAGTTGACAGTTCAAACATTTCTTAAATAAAAGGAAAAACTCCCTACACCTGCAATTATATCTCTGTGTATAGTTCAAAAACCACTTACAAATACAGGTAACAAGAATTACTTACTTCTATGTGAGTACTTTTGGAGAAAGACCTTTTCAGGAACAACCTGAAAATTCTTCCATCTTGTCAAATACGTCTGTTCAAATGAAAATCCGATGGCAAAAACGACAGACAAACCTGGCTTTTCCCATTAATTACATCATCTGTATCCCAAGCATAAGGCATTCTTCGGTCTCCTCCCACTAAGATGGCGCATGACCTGATTAACTAGGACTAAACGCAATCCCTTCTATCTACACACCGGGCAACCTCCTAAACATAAACAATATATCATTTGTAAACAAGTAAATGGTTAAATTCAATTATTATCTCACTGTTACGACTAATTAATCATAGCTTTAGAAGACATGCTGCCTGTGAGTATTTTAACCGGGGTTTTTAACAACATTACTGCAACAAAATATAACACATAATATACAAAAGTTTCTTACATTCAGCACAATTTACACTAATTTGATTTGCCTAATCTCTGTGCAAATTCAAATCATCCCCTCATTACAGATGCCCTTTATCTCATGTGTCTCTAATTTCTTGTTTAACACCATTCCCAACATCAACACTACAGCTTGGGGCCTATATACAACCCCCACTAATGTTTTTTGCCTCTTGGTGTTTCTCAGCTTTATGCATACAGACTCCACATTTTCAGAGCTAATATCCTTTCTCACTATTGCGTTAATTTTCTCTTTAATCAGCAATATAACTCTGTCTGCCTTTCTTAAATACTGAATACCCCTCCATGGTCAGTTGCCATCCCTCGCCATCCACAGTCATGTCTCTGTAATCCCATGGGCGGCGCTGAGGGCCGAGTTCAATCCCAGCCCCAGGTCACTGTCGGTGTTGGGTTTGGACATTCTCCACGTGTCTGGGTGGGTCTCACCCCCACCACCCAAAGATGTACAGGGTATGTGGATTGGCCACACTAAATTGCCCTTAATTGGAAAAAAAGTGAAATGAGTGGTTAAAACATTTTTTAAAAATGTCTCTGTAATCACGACTATATCATACCTGTTTACATCTATTTGCACGTTGAATTCACCCATTTTATTGTGAATGTTCTGTAGATTAAAGTACAAAGCCTTAAGGCTTTTCTTTCCTTGTCATTCCTTGTCTTGTTCCCATTATTTTTCACTGTGGTCCATTTGATCCTGGCCCTTGATTTCTCTGCCTATTACTTTTCTTATTCCCCTTTCTGCCTTTTATTCTTGTCCAGGATTCCCCCTCCTATGACTCCTTGCATAGGTTCGCATCCCCCTGCCATTTTAGTTTAAACCTTCCCCAACCACTCTAGCAAATATTCCCCCAAGGACACCACACCCCGTCGAGCTCAGTTTGCACTGTTCCCATCTCCCCAGAACCTGTTCCAATGTCCCAGGAATCTGAAACCCTTCCCCTCGCACCCTCCCTTCAGCTTTGTATTCATCTGATATATCCTGCTATTTCTGCTCTGACTAGCATGTGGCACCAATAGTAATCTTGAAGTCACTACCTTTGTGGTCCTACTTTCCAACTTGCTTCCTAGCTCCTTATATTCTGCCTTTACGACCTCATCCCATTATTTTAACTTATGTCATTTGCATCAGTGTATCCCATGACCACTGGCTGTTCACGCTCCCCTTCAGAATGTTCTCTTGTTCTGCCTGGTGGTCACCCATTCCCTTCCTGCCTGTGGAGTCTTAACCTGCAGTGTGATCACCTCTCTCTACTTGCTATCCACGATATTCTACACAATGTAGGTGCTCCAAAGTGTCCCCAACCTCCGCTCCAGGCTTCTAGGAGCTGTAGCTGGAGACACTTCCTACACCCATGCTGGTCCCGGGCACTGGATGTGTTCCTGGATTCTCATGGAGAAAAGGAAGAACACACCACAGCTTTGAGCCCCCCTACCATGACTCATCCATTTAAAATAAGTCTTTTAGAAGATGCCTAAAATAAAATAAGACCAATTAGCCTTGGTTCCTTCTTCCCTGCTCATTATTGCAAAATATAGCCCTTACAAACCAGAAATGACAAAATAAAGAACAAAGAAAAATTACAGCACAGGAACAGGCCCTTCGGCCCTCCAAGCCTGCGCCGATCCAGATCCACTATCTAAAACTATCGCATATTTTCTAAAGATCTGATCCCTCTGCTCCCTGCCCATTCATGTATCTGTCTAGATACATCTTAAATGACGCTATCGTGCCCACCTCTTCCACCTCCGCCGGCAATGTGTTCCAGGCACCCACCACCCTCTGCGTAAATAACGTTCGACGCATATCTCCCTTAAACTTTTCCTCTCTCATCTTGAACTCGTGACCCCTAGTAATTGAGTCCCCACTCTGGGAAAAAGCTTCTTGCTATCCACCCTGTCTATACCTCTTATGATTTTGTGGACCTCAATGAGGTCCCCCCTCAATCTCTGTCTAATGAAAATAATCCCAATCTACTCAACCTCTCTTCATAGCTAGCAACCTCCATACCAGGCAACATCCTGGTGAACCTCCTCTGCACCTTCTCCAAAGCATCCACCTCCTTTTGACAAATCAAAATTTCTTTACCCGTCAGTCTGGCCTCAATAAAAGTCGAGATGGATTTGCAGGTACAGCATTAATTATTTTATTTGACTTGCAAGCCTGATTCATTTCACAGAGGCACAGGACACAGGACTAGTCTCCTAGACCCTTGAACAACGAATGAAGAAGGAGACAAAGGGATTTCTGCAAATACATTCAAATGGCATCAAGTTTCACATACACAATTCCCATAGGTCATCCTATACCCCTCCTGACCTGGCCATACATCCTGATTGGCTCACTTCCAATCCCTTCCTCTGGCCCCCTATTACCCAGCATCCTTTTCTCCTCCTATGGTGGACACACCTCCTCCTTGCTTTGCCATGCGGTCTGAAATCCTTTGTCTGTGAACTCACCAGAATGAGACTGGCCTATCTCTATATTACAGTAACTAATATCTCTAAAGTAACTATTTTATATCACATTCGTCATTCCCTCCTTTTATCATTCCATGATAACCGAACTATCCAATCCATAGCTGCGGTCCCTCATCTAAAAAGATCCGTCGCTGCATTTCCAATTCCTGGCGTAGCCCCCCTTCATCTGCTGCACCCTCATGGATTTTGACAGCCAAGATTTTAGGGGCGTTGATCTGTTCCAGTGCACCCCGCATTCTACCCATCACACATTTAAGGATAGCTGGGCCCACAAAGATGCAGCCAATAGCCACTGCTAAATACATGGCCATATTTATCAACCAGTCCTTCCAACCTCCAAATCCCCAGTTACCCCAAGAGCCAGGATCCTGCATTCCGTCCAGGTGATCCTGTATGCGATCCATAAATTTAGTGATGTTAGCGGTTAAGTCTTGAACTCCCATGATACACTTGCCCTGCACTATGGCGCATGCCCCACCTTCACGGGCCAGAAGATAGTCAAGAGCATACCGGCATTGCAAACAACCGCAGCTGAGACAATTCCTTGGTTATTGCCCCGAGGGCTCCCAAGGTTTCATTTCCCAAGATGGTAAGGCCACAAATAAAATAATTCCTGTCGCTGACAGCCAAGGAACCCCCCCCACCTCCCAGTGTCAATACGCTCAGAATTCCCCACCCGGCTGAGTGGCCCCGGTTGGGTGCGAGAACCTGAGGTTTTTTCCAGTTCTCGCAGAATTCAGCAGACTGCCCGGCGTGCTAACTGATGATGCAGCAGCCACGCCGAGGGCCAGGGGACTGTGGTAGGGACTAGAGTCCCAATAGCAATTTGGCGGGGAAATGGGGGTGACAAAACATTAGTTGCTGTACCATTTTTTAAAAAGTAGTATCCTTGCTCCGTGTACAGGTGAGCATCACAATCAGTATATCGGTTGCGTAGGGATCCCCCAGTAGCCCAGTTTATCCAGCTTTGGAACGCCCATTCGGGCCGCCTAGCAATGCGGAAAGCCCTAGTCCCAACAGTGATATGAGAGACATTCGCCCAGCCACAAAGGAGCTGGAGGCCGGTGTTCAATGGAACGCAGGTGGTGTTATAACAAACGCATTGGCCAGACGCCTGGGTGATATGACACCTCCTGTCCGTACAGGTGGGAACAGACATGTTATATTCGTTTCTACCTCTACCAGCAAACAGCCGTACCCTTCACTGCTGAAACAATTCTCGTACGACCGGGAATCCCTATTGGGATTGAAGTGGCTAGGTATGTACGCCCTCCACCGTTGCAACCTATCATACTGTGAATGGGAATTATCCCGAGGAAGGGGAAGGCAAATAGCCGGTGGTGCTGAACCCGGATCGCAAGGAAGAGTGACTTGCTCGGGCGGTGGCTCGGAACGCTGACAATGAACCACCGTTTGGGGAGTGCCCCAAAGCGGTGAAACAGAAAATAACCTAGACACCGCTGCGGGGTCCGGGTAGCAGACAACCCGTCCCTGGCCATACAAGCGGTGGTAAATCTGGTAGAAGCGATTCATACTACTCGGGTTTTCCTCAGTTTGGCCTCTAAATGAATTAAGTGTATCTCCTGATAACCTACGTTCTAGTTGTACTCCCCTTCTCACACCCTCCGCCCTCTCTCTAGTCCGCCTCTCTCTCCCACAACCTCTTCCTACTCTCTCCTGATGGTCTGATTTTACCTTTATCGCACCAATCTTAACACATCCAAAATCAAATTTACATGTACTCCAAAAACAAGGCAATGTCCATATAATGTTTCCTTCCCATCGCCGGGACCGGTGCAATTGCTTCATGAGTCCTGCATTGTCCGTGTACTTGATGACCTTCCATGAGTCGATACCATGTCCTCGTATATGGGGGCAGCGAAGAACATCACCTTTGCACAAATGAAATGTCCTTGTAGTTTGGTTGGGGTTACAAATGTAGATAATATTTCCCTTTTCCATGTCCGTCGCCAATAACACTCCAAGCGAGGTGAGGCCGAATATCACACAGACGGTGCGTAGCCACCCCATCATGCTCCACACCTGTAAACTAGCACTGGGGAAGGGAGGCAGGTTAATCTGTCCAAGAAAATGAGGCCCGTTATCAGAACTCAACTGAGCTGGTATACCGTATCGGGGAATGATTTCCCTGTTTCAGAACTTTAACCACAGTAGCAGCTTTATTATCGATAGTCGGATACACCTCAACCCATCTGCTGAACACATCCACAATGACCAAAACATATTTATAACATTGACAGCTTTCCAACTCAATGTAATCCATTTGTAGCGTCTCAAAGGGACCACTGGGCAACGGGGTTTGCCCCTTCCCACAAGGGATACCTTTTCCGGTGTTATATTGCTGACAAATCAAACACCAAGTGCTGATACTCTGGGCCAACCCCTGCATTTTAGGGTGCCACCAAGTGTCCAGCAACAAATCACTAGTCCCCCGAGCCCCACAATGAGTTGCAAAGTGTACACATTCGGTGACCCATAAAGCCAGTACATCAGACATACAAGTCTGATGTGCAGGCGTGGTCCATAAAGAGGAAACAGAATCATATGTACAACCTAACCGTTTCCACATTTGTTTATCACTCTCAGGAGCATCCTCCTGTAACCTTATGACATCTTGGATGGTTGGTATTGGCTTGTCAGAGGCAGACCTATTTATTGCAGAACTTTTAGTCTGACTTAACATTTTAGGCACCATCACTTGCTGAATTTGCGCGGCTGTCCGCGCTGCACAATCTGCTTGTTCATTACCAATGTCGACTGGGGTCTTACCGTTTGTGTGGGCAGCGCATTTAATGATGGAAATCTGCACGGGCATAAGGAGGGCCTGTAGTAGGTCATTAACTAAACCCCGGTGGGATATTTGACCACACATAATCATGTCAGGTTGTTCTGACGAAATATCACTCAAATCGTCCCTTATTGTGGTAGTTTCCTGAATCAAGGCTAAACAGTCGTGGCCAGGTGCGTCTTCATGGACAGGGGGACCACTAAGAAAACAGGCTGGATTGATAGTGGTACAGTGTTTAAATGTCAGACGTAGATTGTTCAAAAGGTATATCTCATACCTATTCTGATGAGCTGCGGTAAGATGCTGAGTCTGCAGTTGCCTCAGTAGTGCGATGACCGAGTGGGAACTATACACCGTAATATCCTGTTGGAGAGTGAAAGCATGTAACGGCTGTGCGATGGCATTGATTGAACGTAAATCTTGTACTAATCAGTACTGGTCTAGCTTGGCTGGTTTAGGCACAGCAAGTATGGGGGTGTTACATTCTGATTGGCAAGGGACCAAAATACCCTGTTGCAACAGCTCTCGGATTCATTTGTCCATAGACGGGGCTGCAGTCGAGTGTTAATCGTTTCAGGGACCTTAAAATGTTTTATGGCAGTGCTGTCTGGCATAACTTGAAGTGCGTACTCTGTTGGATCTGAATGATCCACTGCCCTCCTTACCATAGGTCCCAGATCCCTGGCATGGTACTGGTCGTGGACCTGACGTGTAATATGAGGGCTTACCGAAGCTGACTGTGGCCATAAATGTGGTGGTATTGTAACAAAATCGGCTGTACCTTCTTTTCCCGTGACTGTGGCTGTAACTTTGACTGGCCATTCGGTCCCAATTAATGGCCGGTATTTGTCCTCCAACTCCCTGTTTTGTCCGGTTCTGTCATAGGCCAGGGTAACGTGATGCAGTGAATGTTCAATGTCTAACGTCCACCACTGGGGGGTGATAGAAATATAGCACTGTTGTCTCATCCTCCATAATTGAACCGTTACCCCTTCGTCTCCGCACTCTAGCTGTAGCTGGAAGATACACAGTAAATCTCGGGCCAACAAGTTACAGTCCAATCCAGTAGTCACTACAAACTGATGATCTGCAGACTTATTCTCGTAAGTGACTGTCACAGGTTCAGAAATAGGATACTCACACACCTGTCCTTGGAACCCCGACAAATGCTGCGTGTGGTCAGATAGTGGTAGTCGAAGTTCTGATTGCACCGAAACATTGGCTGCTCCAGTGTCAATTACAAATGGGTGATGTTGATCTCCTGTCTGCAGAGAGATACTAGGTTCCCTGTCCGATTAGAGAGTCCTTATGACTAAATTAGCTAGTCAATCCTGTGTTGGGAAAGGGTTTGCCTGGGAGAAGTCCATGTATCTCGTCTGTCCTCCCCTTGGTGGGTACCCCCTCCTTTGGGTCGAGTAGTCTCCTTCTGCTGCCTGTCTTTTAAAGGGGCATTCCTGATGCCAGTGATCTGCACGGCGGCAATTAAAACATGCATTGCTCCCTCTATATCTGCCCCGTCCTCTTCTCCCAGTAAACCAATGGCCCCTCAGAGGGGGCGGCGCTTGTAAAGCTGTTGGTGCATACGGTGGGCCATAAAAAGGAGCTGAGGGTCCCTTTGGGTGGGTTTGATATCCTCCCCCTCGCTGATCCACCCACCCAAAGTCACAATATTGGGGCTCCAGCTGGTAAGCCACCATTTCTGCCGCTTGTTGGGGTCTCAGATCATCCTTTTTCATTACATACTCAGTCTTAACCTTTGTAACTGAGCCTCCTTCCTGGCCTCCACCCTCCTTCCAATAAAATTTGACTGCCCTTGCCATCTGGGAAGGGTCGTTCTCTGTCCAATTCATGTTATTACATTTCACAGCAGTAGCCACGGAAGGTGGGAGGCAATGCATTAACATAGCACAATATTGAGGGGAATTCTGACCATTTCGATGTGGCAAGTCGCCTGACTGCCCACGGTAGATTTCATTAAAACGTTCCAGAAATTCCTCTGGCTCTTCAATCTTTTTAGGTTTGAGGTCTAAGATAGCAGAAATATTTATGGGCTTTTGAAATGTGCTATTCAATGCATTCAGGATTTGTGTCCGTCTATTGTCGTCCAACGCATGGGCTTGCTGAAGTGCGGCGTGGCTAGCATAATTCAAGTGATTAAGATGATTGCGGTACTCTGCTGGGGTTAAAACCTGCTGGACTAGGGCCCAGAGGTCCCTAGAATCAGCTTGATAAATTGAGATGGTAGTTCTCAGGGAATCCACAAAAGCAGCAGGAGATTTTTAGTCTATCTGTGATTGTAGCCATAATAGCCATCATCTCACTGGGTATCCATGGGAAATAAACGTCTATTGTGGGCTGGGCCCCGGCAGTCACTGCGTCAAGGTTTGGTATCTTCCTAATCGGCAACTGTCTCCGAGTCTCACCAGGGGGCACTCTAGCTATTTCCTCTGGTTCTTCCAAAACTTCGACGTCCCTCCCTGTCACTAGAGGGAGTTCTTTCTCTTCAGAATCATCCCTGGCATCTCCCTTTGTTCTCGAAGTTTGCGGTTTCCCCTTGGTCTGAAGGGATTTAGGTGGTATGCTTAATTGTTTCTGGTTAGGATCAGGCCCTTCTCTCGCTGTCGGAGATCGGGTCCTAGAGCTAACTGGGCTTGCGGAACAGAGCTCCTCTTCCCTCTTAGATCGTGAAGATGGTAAATCGGGACCCACGCTATCAACCAAAAGGGCTGGAGTGACTGGCATGATTGGAATCTGGGGAGCAGTGACTGGATATAAATTATTATACTCTGGTGGTTCTGGAATTAGTGCAGACAATGCTACAGGTGCAGTCGAAATCCTAGCCGGCCTGGTCAAATTATCTTAATTTTCATCTTCTGCCTCTGTCAATGCAAGGCCAGCCATTGAACTACGTAGCCCATTGTTTGTTTGTTTTTTCTTCACGAATTGGAATCTCCATTTTAAGGGCATTTTCTTGTCAACTTAATAACATGATCTTATCCCTCTCATGTTGACGATATTGTCTCCATAATCTAATTAACTCTTTAGCTTTCATACTTTGGCTCTTTCTTTTTTTAATTTAAAAAAAAATTATATATATTTTTTTTATTTGCTTATTCATAACCAATGGCAATTTTTTTTTTGCTCCTTGGCAAAATTATTAAAAAGGTTCTAACAGTGTTCTTTTAAAACTTAAAATGTTTGAAAATTCAAATTGAATTACTGCAACTTGCAAGCTTAGCTCTGATCTCAACTCAGAACTAAATTTACGATTTGCTTAACACAAACTTGTATAACATTTACAACTTAATTAATTCTTTATCTTAACAATTTTTCTTTTAACAAGTTTTTTTTACATTCTCAAAAATGTTGGCTGCTATCAATGAGGGAGCAGTTAGCTGCGGTGATTTATACCGGAGCAAAGTCAACTGTCATCTCCAGATTTACACTTTTTAAAATGGTGTCAGTGAGTTTCTTTCAGTTTCTATTAATTCACAAATAAAATGAGATAAACATTATTTCAAGTAAGTAAAACTTAAGATTCTGGCAATTGCAATCAATTGCTTTCGAAAATAATAACTTTTATCAAAGAGGTGGAGAAACCCACTGGTTTCCTTTAATTAATTCAAAACGTAACTTTGCTGGAGTTCACTGACTCAAAGGAAAGGTATCCGATTACACTACAGGCTGCTGCTGTTATCTCAAGGCCTGTGTGAGAAGCACTGTCTGTCGTCTTTAACTTTGGCTGCTGCTGTTAACCCTTTGAGAGACTTCTGCTTTAACTAACAAGCAGCATCCAGTTCTATGGATGTTCTTTGTTTTGAAATTTATCCAAGCAATTCCCCATAATCTCAACTAGTCCTCAGAACTGCGTTTTTGGCTCACTTCTCATCCCTTCCTCTGGCCCCTATTACCCAGCATCCTTTTCTCCTCCTATGGTGGACACACCTCCTCCTTGCTTTGCCATGCGGTCTGAAATCCTTTGTCTGTGAACTCACCAGAATGAGACTGGCCTATCTCTACATTACAGTAACTAATATCTCTAAAGTAACTATTTTATATCACATTCGTCACTTTTGGTAATGTGGCGACCAGAACTGCACGCAATATTCCAAATGTGGCCGAACCAAAGTCCTATACAACTGTAACATGACCTGCCAACTCTTGTACTCAGTACCCCTTCCGATGAAGGAAAGCATGCCGTATGCCTTCTTGACCCCTATATCGACATGCGCAGCCACCCTCAGGGTACAATGGACCTGAACACCCAGATATCTCTGTCCATCAATTTTCCCCAGGGCTTTTTCATTTACCGTATAGTTCGCTCTTGAATTGGATCTTCCAAAATGCATCACCCCGCATTTGCCCGGATTGAACTCCATCTGCCATTTCTCCACCCAACTCTCCAATCTATCTATATTCTGCTGTATTCTCTGACCGTCCCCTTCACTATCTGCTACTCCACCAATCTTAGTGTCATCTGCAAACTTGCTAATCAGACCACCTATACCTTCCTCCAGATCATTTATGTATATCACAAATAACAGTGGTCCCAGCACGGATCCCTGTGGAACACCACTGGTCACAGTTCTCCATTTTGAGAAACTCCCTTCCACTACTACTCTCTGTCTCCTGTTGCCCAGCCAGTTCTTTATCCATCTAGCTAGTACACCCTGGACCCCATGAGACTTCACTTTCTCCACCAGCCTACCATGGGGAACCTTATCAAATGCCTTACTGAAATCCGTGTATATGACATCTACAGGCCTTCCCTCATCAATCAACGTTGTCACTTCCTCAAAGAATTCTATTAAGTTGGTAAGACATGACCTTCCCTGCACAAAACCATGTTGCCCATCACCTATTCTTCCAAATGGGAATAGATCCTGTCCCTCAGTATCTTCTCCAACAGTTTGTCTACCACTGACGTCAAGCTCACAGGTCTATAATTCCCTGGATTATCCCTGCTACCCTTCTTAAATAAAGGGACAACATTAGCAATTCTCCAGTCCTCCGACACCTCACCCGTGCTCAAGGATGCTGCAAAGATATCTGTTAAGGCCCCAGCTATTTCTTCTCTCACTTCCCTCAGTAACCTGGGATAGATCCCATCCGGACCTGGGGACTTGTCCACCTTAATGCCTTTTGGAATACCCAACACATCCTCCTTCCTTATGCTGACTTGACCTAGAGTAATCAGACATCTATCCCTGACCTCAACATCCGTCATGTCCCTCTCCTCGGTGAATACCGATGCAAAGTACTCGTTAAGAATCTCACCCATTTTCTCTGACTCCAAGCATAACTTTCCTCCTTTGTCCTTGAGTGGGCCAACCCTTTCTCTAGTTATCCTCTTGCTCCTTATATATGAATAAAAGGCTTTGGGATTTTCCTTAACCCTGTTTGCTAAAGATATTTCATGACCACTTTTAGACCTCTTGATTCCTCGTTTCAGATTGGTCCTACATTTCCGATATTCTTCCAAAGCTTTGTCTGTCTTCAGTCACCTCGTCCTTATGTATGTTTCCTTTTTCCTCTTGGCTAGTCTCACAATTTCACCTGTCATCCATGGTTCCCTAATCTTGCCATTTCTATCCCTCATTTTCACAGGGACATGTCTGTCCTGTACTCTAATCAACCTCTCTTTAAAAGCCTCCCACATGTCAAATGTGGATTTACCTTCAAACAGCTGCTCCCAATCCACATTCCCCAGCTCCTGCCGAATTTTGGTATAGTTGGCCCTCCCCCAATTTATCACTCTTCCTTTCGGACCACTCTCGTCTTTGTCCATGAGTATTCTAAAACTTACGGAATTGTGATCACTATTCCCAAAGTAATCCCCGACTGAAACTTCAACCACCTGGCCGGGCTCATTCCCCAACACCAGGTCCAGTATGGTCCCTTCCCGAGTTGGACTATTTACATACTGCTCTAGAAAACCCTCCTGGATGCTCCTTACAAATTCTGCTCCATCTAGACCTCTGACACTAAGTGTATCCCAGTTAATGTTGGGAAAATTAAAATCTCCTATCACCACCACCCTGTTGCTCCTATATCTTTCCATAATCTGTTTACATATTTGTACCTCTATCTCACGCTCATTGTTGGGAGGTTTGTAGTACAACCCCAACATTGTTACCGCACCCTTCCTATTTCTGAGCTCTGCCCATATCGCCTCACTGCTTGAGTCCTCCACAGTGCCCTCCTTCAGCACAGCTGTGATATCCTCTCTGACCAGTAATGCAACTCCTCCACCCCTTTTACCTCCCTCTCTATCCCACCTGAAGCATCGATATCCTGGGATATTTAGTTGCCATTCATGCCCTTCCCTCAACCATGTCTCAGTAATAGCAATAACATCATACTCCCAGGTACTAATCCAAGCCCTAAATTAATCTGCTTTACCTACTACACTTCTTGCATTAAAACAAATGCACCTCAGACCACCAGTCCCTTTGCGTTCATCATCTGCTCCCTGCCCACTCTTCCCCTTAGTCACGCTGACTTTATGATCTAGTTCCTTACAAACTTTAGTTACTACCTCCTTACTGGACACTAACCTCCTCATTTGATTCCCATCCCCCTGCCACATTAGTTTAAACCCTCCCCAACAGCGTTAGCAAAAGCACCCCCAAGGACATTGGTTTCAGATGTAGAGCGTCCAATTTGTAGTAGTCCCACCTCCCCCAGAACAGGTCCCAATGTCCCAAAAATCTGAACCCCTCCCTCCTGCACCATCTCTCAAGCCACGCATTCATCCTGCCTATTCTTTCATTTCTACTCTGACTACCACGTGGCACTGGTAGCAACCCTGAGATTACTACCTCTGAGGCCCGACTTTTAAACTTGGCTCCTAACTCCTTAAATTCTGCTTGTAGGACCTCATCCCGTTTTTACCTACATCATTGGTGCCTATATGCACCACGACAACTGGCTGTTCACCCTGCCCCTTCAGAATATTCTGCAGCCGATCTGAGACATCCCTGACCTGTGCACCTGGGAGGCAACATACCATTCGGGAGTCTCGTTTTCGACCACAGAGCCACCTATCCACTCCCCTTACAATTGAACCCCCTGTGACTATAGCCCTTCCACTCTTTTTCCCGCCCTTCTGTACAGCAGAGCCAGCCACGGTGCCATGAATTATAAGTGATAAAAATCGTAAATACGTGCTTCACTGTATTCACCCAATCAGCTTTTTCTACTTGCCCCGCGTCACTTTTGAATCCTGACATCACCTCAGGAGCTCCACACTCCAAGTTAGCACTCAGATTTCAAACTGCAGTCTCACGCTGTTTACAATCTTCTCTCACACTCTCCTCTAGGTGCTGCTGACTTTCTGTCTAGTGTCCTCTTCTTTCACTCTCCTCTTGGTGATGCCTGACTTTGTTGTCTGCTCGATTTGCAGTGCATATTGGAAACAATCAGAGACTGCTGGGACCATGATTCTGATGCCCGCCTTACAGCTCAGTGTGTGGAACAGAGGATGAAGAATTTTGTTGAACATTTGCAACAGGAGCTGCCAAATTCCAATCAATCTGCGTAAAATGTGATTGAATTTAGCAGTGTGAATCTGTATCCCAGCTAATTGCAAAATCTCTATTGACAGGCACTGCAGCCTATTCACTGATGACTCCACATTCAGTAATGTCTTTTCAGATCTGCCTATCAAAAACATCATCGGTGTATTTGATCAGTTTCCATCTGTGCTCGATTCTCCTCAGTTAGAGGGGCTTTGAGGTATTCTACTGTTTCTGAAGTGTATTGATCCTATCCTGATCGTATTAAAGGCTGTAAAGGTATACATGTATAAAATAAATCAGTTTATCCTGCTGTATAGCTTATTTAGTTTGAGTTTCCTGTGGGACAACATTTTTATTTCACTAAGAATCTGTCTAGGGCACAAATGTTTGATACCGGTTAGACGCAGAGACAAAATTGTGGAAGTGGGACATTTAACATTTGCCCAAGGCAGGTGAGGTCATGGTTTAATGCCCCATCTGAAGGAAAGCACTTCGAACAGGATGGTGCTCCCTCAATACTGATCATCTGACAGTGCAGTTCTCCCTCAATACTGACCTCTAAAGTTTAGTTTTCCCTATATTCTGCGCCACTGCAGGTGCAGAACCCATTCAGTACTGACCCTTTGTCAATGCAACGGAATGGCACACTGTCTCTAGGCCACTAGTATGTGAGTGATGCCCTGTCAGAGCGTCAGTATTGAGGAAGTGCTGCACTGTCATTGGGTCAGTACAGAGGGAGCACTGCGCTGCGTGATGACTGAAGTGCGCGCCGAAAAATACTTGCACTGTTTAGGAGGCAATAAGTGGCTTCAAGTTGCATAATTCCATCTAATTTTTAGGGTTAGGTTCAGGGTTAGGGTTCAGGTTAGGGGGTGTAAAAAGTGTCAAAAAATTCTCGCGGCGCTTCACGAAGCATTGCCGACTTGCTGCCGCTCGGCCGAATTAGGGTTAGGGTGAAAGAGGGTGAAAGAGGGTGAGGGAGGGTGAAAGAGTGTGATAGAGACTGAAAGAGGGTGAAGGAGGGTGAAAGAGGGTGAAGGATGGTGAAAGAGGTTGAACGAGGGTGAAAGAGGGTAAAAAAGAGTGAAAGCGGGTGAAAGAGAGTGAAGAAGGGTGAAAGAGTGTGAATGAGAGTAAAAGAGGGTGAAAGAGAGTGAAAGGGTGAAACATCGTGAAAGAGGGTGAGAGAAAGTGAAGGAGGGTGAAAGAGGTTAACAGAGGGTGATCGAGGTGAAGGGCGGTGAAAGACGGGAAAAAAGGTAAAAGAGGGTGACAGAGGTTGAGGGAGGGTAAAAGAGGGTGAAGGAAGGTGAAACAGGGTGAAGGAAGGTGATGCAATGTGAAAGAGGTTGTAAGAGGGTGTAGGAGTCTGAAAGAGAGTGAAGGGGGTTGAAAGAGGATGAAGGAGGGTGAAAGAGGTTGAAGGAGCGTGAAAGAGAGTGAAAGAGTGCAAGGGCGTAAAGGAAGGTGTGAAAGAGGGTGAAAGAGGACGAAGGAGATGAAGGAGGATGAAAGAGGGTGAAAGGGTGAAAGCTGGTGTAAGAGAGTCAAAGAGGGTGGAGGAGAGTGAAAGGGTGAAAGAGAGTGAAGGAGGGTGAAAGAGGTTGAAGGAGCGTGAAAGAGGGCGAACGAGAGTAAAAGAGGGTGAAAGAGTGCAAGGGGGTGAAGGAGAGGGTGAAAGAGGACGAAGGAAGGTGAAGGAGGATGAAAGAGGGCGAAGGAGGTTGAAAAAGGGTGAAAGAGGGTGAAAGAAGGTGAAAGAGAGTCAAAGAGGGTTAAAGAGTGTGCAAGAGAGTGAAGGAGGGTGAAAGAGGACAAAGGATGGTGAAATAGGATGAAAGAGGGTGAAACTGGGTGAAACATCGTGAAAGAGGGTGAAAGAAAGTGAAGGAGTCTGAAAGAGGTTAATGGAGGGTGATTGAGGGTGAAGGGCGGTGGAAGAGGTTGAAAGACGGTGAACGAAGGTAAAAGAGGGTGACAGAGGTTGAGGGAGGGTGAAAGACGGTGATGCAAGGTGAAAGAGGTGGTAATCATAGAATCTACAGTGCAGAAGGAGGCCATTCGGCCCATCGAGTCTGCACCGGCTCTTGGAAAGAGCACTGTACCCAAGGTCAACACCTCCACCCTATCCCCATAACCCAGTAACCCTACCCAACACTAAGGGCAATTTTTGGGCACTACGGGCAATTTATCATGGCCAATCCACCTAACCTGCACATCTTTGGACTGTGGGAGGAAACCGGAGCACCCGGAAGAAACCCACGCACACACGGGAAGGATGTGCAGACTCCGCACAGCCAATGACCCAAGCCGGAATCGAACCTGGGACCCTGGAGCTGTGAAGCAATTGTGCTATCCACAGTGCTACCGTGCTGTCCTTAGTGGGTGTAGAGTCTGAAAGAGGGTGCAGGGGGTTGAAAGAGGGTAAAGGAGGGTGAAACTGAGTGAGAGGGTGAAAGAGGGTGAAAGGGTGAAACATCGTGAAAGAGGGTGAGAGAAAGTGGAGGGTGAAAGAGGGTGAAGGAGGGTGAAACTGGGTGAAAGAGAGTGAAGGAGGGTGAAAGTGGGTGAAGGGGTCAAAAGAGGGTGAAAGATGTTAATGGAGGGTGATCGAGGGCGAAGGGCGGTGAAAGAGGGTGAAACAAGATGAAGGAAGGTTAAAGAGAGTGAAGCAAGATGTAGGAGGGTTAAAGAGAGTGAAACAAGATGACGGAGGGTTAAAGAGAGTGATACAAGATGAAAGAGGGTTAAAGAGAGTGAAACAAGACGAAGTATGGTTAAAGAGAGTGAAACAAGATGAACGAGGATTAAAGAGAGTGAAACAAGACGAAGGAGGGTTAAAGAGTGTGGAACAAGATGAAGGAGGGTTAAAGAGAGTGAAACAAGACGAAGGAGGGTTAAAGAGAGTGAAACAAGAAGAAGGAGGGTTAAAGAGAGTGAAACAAGACGAAGGAGGGTTAAAGAGAGTGAAGCAAGAAGAAAGAGGGTTAAAGAGAGTGAAACAAGATGAAGGAGGGTTAAAGAGAGTGAAACAAGACGAAGGAGGGTTAAAGAGTGTGGAACATGATGAAGGAGGATGAAAGAGGGTGAAAGGGTGAAAGCTGGTGTAAGAGAGTCAAAGAGGGTGGAGGAGAGTGAAAGAGAGTGAAGGAGGTTGAAAGAGGTTGAAGGAGCGTGAAAGAGGGTGAAAGAGAGTAAAAGAGGGTGAAAGAGTGCAAGGGGGTGAAGGAGAGGGTGAAAGAGGACGAAGGAAGGTGAAAGAGGATGAAAGAGTGTGAAAGAAGGTGAAAGAGAGTCAAAGAGGGTTAAAGAGTGTGCAAGAGAGTGAAGGAGGGTGAAAGAGGACAAAGGATGGTGAAATAGGATGAAAGAGGGTGAAACTGGGTGACACATCGTGAAAGAGGGTGAAAGAAAGTGAAGGAGTCTGAAAGAGGTTAATGGAGGGTGATTGAGGGTGAAGGGCGGTGGAAGAGGTTGAAAGACGGTGAACAAAGGTAAAAGAGGGTGACAGAGGTTGAGGGAGGGTGAAAGAAGGTGATGCAAGGTGAAAGAGGTTATAATCATAGAATCTACAGTGCAGAAGGAGGCCATTCGGCCCATCGAGTCTGCACCGGCTCTTGGAAAGAGCACCGTACCCAAGGTCAACACCTCCACCCTATCCCCATAACCCAGTAACCCTACCCAATACTAAGGGCAATTTTTGGGCACTAAGGGCAATTTATCATGGCCAATCCACCTAACCAGCACATCTTTGGACTGTGGGAGGAAACCGGAGCACCTGGAGGAAACACACGCACACACAGGGAGGATGTGCAGACTCCGCACAGCCAATGACCCAAACTGGAATCGAACCTGGGACCCTGGAGCTGTGAAGCAATTGTGCTATCCACAGTGCTACCGTGCTGCCCTTAGTGGGTGTAGGAGTCTGAAAGAGGGTGAAGGGGTTGAAAGAGGGTAAAGGAGGGTGAAACTGAGTGAGAGGGTGAAAGAGGGTGAAAGGGTGAAACATCGTGAAAGAGGGTGAGAGAAAGTGAAGGAGGGTGAAACTGGGTGAAAGAGAGTGAAGAAGGGTGAAAGAGGGTGAAGGGGTCTAAAAGATGGTGAAAGATGTTAATGCAGGGTGATCGAGGGTGAAGGGCGGTTAAAGAGAGTGAAGTAAGATGAAGGAGGGTTAAAGAGAGTGAAACAAGATGAAGGAGGGTTAAAGAGAGAGAAACAAGACGAAGTATGGTTAAAGAGAGTGAAACAAGATGAAGGAGGGTTAAAGAGAGTGAAACAAGACAAAGGAGGGCTAAAGAGAGTGAAACAAGACGAAGGAGGGTTAAAGAGAGTGAAACAAAACGAAGGAGTTTTAAAGAGAATGAAACAAGATGAAGGAGGGTTAAGGAGAGTGAAAGAAGAGGAAGGAGGGTTAAAGAGAGTGAAACAAGACGAAGGTGGGTTAAAGAGAGTGAAACACGATGATGGAGGGTTAAAGACAGTGAAACAAGATGAAGGAGGGTTAAAGAGAGTGAGACAAGATGAAGGAGGGTTAAAGAGAGTGAAACAAGATGAAGGAGGGTGAAAGAGAGTGAAAAAGATGAAGGAGGGTTAAAGAGAGTGAAGCAAGATGAAGGAGGGTTAAAGAGAGTGAAAGAAGATGAAGGAGGGTTAAATAGAGTGAAACTAGATGAAGGAGGGTTAAAGAGAGCGAAACAAGATGAAGGAGGGTTAAAGAGAGTGAAACAAGATGAGGGACGGTTAAAGAGAGTGAAATATGAAGAAGGAGGGTAAAAACCATTGAAACAAGATGAAGGAGGGTTAAAGAGAGTGAGACAAGTTGAAGGAGGGTTAAAGAGATTGAAATAAGATGAAGGAGGGTTAAAGAGAGCGAAACGAGAAGAAGGAGGGTGAAAAAGGGCGAAACGAGACAAAGGAGGGTGAAAGAGAGCAAAACGAGACGAAGGAGGGTGAAAGAGGGCAAAATGAGACGAAGGAGGGTGAAAGAGAGCGAAACGAGATGAAGGAGGGTGGAAAAGGGTGAAACGAGACGAAGGAGGGTGAAAGAGAGCAAAACGAGACGAAGGAGGGTGAAAGAGGGCGAAACGAGGTGAGGGAGGGTGAAAGAGGGGGAAACGAGACGAAGGAGGGTGAAAGAGAGCGAAATGAGACAAAGGAGGGTGAAAGAGAGCGAAACCAGACGAAGGAAGGTGAAAGAGTGCGAAACGAGATAAAGGAGGGTGAAATAGAGCGAAACGAGATGAAGGAGGGTGAAAGAGAGCGAAACGAGATGAAGGAGGGTGAAAGAGAGCGAAACGAGACGAAGGAGGGTGAAAGAGGGCGAAACGAGACAAAGGATGGTGGAAGAGAGTGAAACGAGACGAAGGAGGGTGAAAGAGAGCGAAACGAGACAAAGGAGAGGGAATGAGAGCGAAACGGGTCGAAGGAGGGTGAATGAGAGTGAAATGAGACGAAGGAGGGTGAACGAGAGCGAAATGAGATGAAGGAGTGTGGAAAAGGGCGAAACGAGACGAAGGAGGGTGAAAGAGAGCAAAACGAGACGAAGGAGGGTGAAAGAGCGCGAAACGAGATGAGGGAGGTTGAAAGAGAGTGAAACGAGACGAAGGAGGGTGAAAGAGAGCGAAATGAGACAAAGGAGGGTGAAAGAGAGCGAAACCAGATGAAGGAAGGTGAAAGAGAGCGAAACGAGATAAAGGAGGGTGAAATAGAGCGAAACGAGATGAAGGAGGGTGAAAGAGAGCGAAACGAGATGAAGGAGGGTGAAAGAGAGCGAAACGAGACGAAGGAGGGTGAAAGAGGACGAAACGAGACGAAGGATGGTGGAAGAGAGTGAAACGAGACGAAGGAGGGTGAAAGAGAGCGAAACGAGACAAAGGAGGGTGAAAGAGAGCGAAACGAGACGAAGTAGTGTGAAAGAGAGCGAAACGAGATGAAGGATGGTGAAAGAGAGTTAAACGAGGCTAAGGAAGGTGAAAGAGAGCAAAATGAGAAAAAGGAGAGTGTAAGAGAGCGAAACGAAACGAAGGAAGGTGAAACAGAGCGAAACGAGACAAAGGAGGGTGAAAGAGAGCGAAATCAGACGAAGGAGTGAAAGAGAGCTACACGAGACGAAGGAGGGTCATAGAGAGCGAAACGAGACGAAGGAGGGTCAAAGAGAGTGAAACGAGACGAAGGAGGGTGAAAGACAGCGAAACGAGACGAAGGAGGGTGAAAGAGAGCGGAACGAGATGAAGGAGGGTGAAAGAGACCAAAACGAGACGAAGGAAGGACAAAGAGAGCGAAACGAGACGAAGGAGGGTGAAAGAGAGCGAAAAGAGAAGAAGGAGGGTGAAAGAGAGCGAAACGAGACGAAGGAGGGTGAAAGAGAGCGAAACAAGATGAAGGAATGTGAAAGACGGCGAAACGAGATGAAGGAGGGTGGAAGAGAGCGAAACGAGATGAAGGAGTGTGAAAAAGGGCAAAACGAGACGAAGGAGGGTGAAAGAGAGCGAAACGAGATGAAGGAGGGTGAAAGAGGGCGAAACGAGATGAAGGAGGGTGAAAGAGAGCGAAACAAGACGAAGGAGGGTGAAAGAGAGTGAAACGAGACGAAGGAGGGTGAAAGAGAGCGGAACGAGATGATGGAGGGTAAAAGAGAGCGAAACGAGACGAAGGAGAGTGAATGAGAGCGAAACGAGTCGAAGGACGGTGAACGAGAGCGAAATGAGACGAAGGACGGTGAACGAGAGCGAAACAAGATGAAGGAGGGTGGAAAAGGGCGAAACGAGATGAAGGAGAGTGAAAGAGAGCAAAACGAGATGAAGGAGGGTGAAAGAGAGCGAAACGAGATGAAGGAGGGTGAAAGAGAGCGAAACGAGGCGAAGGAGGGTGAAAGAGAGCAAAACGAGATGAAGGAAGGTGAAAGAGAGCGAAACGAGATGAAGGAGGGTGGAAGAGAGTGAAACGAGACGAAGCAGGGTGAAAGAGAGCGAAACGAGACGAAGGAGGGTGAAAGAGAGCGAAACGAGACGGAGGAGTGTGAAAGAGAGCGAAACAAGACGAAGGATGGTGAAAGAGAGTTAAACGAGGCGAAGGAAGGTGAAAGAGAGCGAAATGAGAAAAAGGAGGGTGAAAGAGAGCGAAACGAGAATAAGGAAGGTGAAACAGAGCAAAACGAGACAAAGGAGGGTCAAAGAGAGCAAAACGAGACGAAGGAGGGTGAAAGAGAGCGAAACGAGACGAAGGAGGGTGAAAGAGAGCGGAACGAGATGATGGAAGGTGAAAGAGAGCGAAACGAGACGAAGGAGAGTGAATGAGAGCGAAACGAGTTGAAGGAGGGTGAACGAGAGCGAAATGAGACGAAGGAGGGTGAACGAGAGCGAAACAAGATGAAGGAGGGTGGAAAAGGGCGAAACGAGATGAAGGAGAGTGAAAGAGAGCAAAACGAGATGAAGGAGGGTGAAAGAGAGCGAAACGAGATGAAGGAGGGTGAAAGAGAGCGAAACGAGGCGAAGGAGGGTGAAAGAGAGCAAAAAGAGATGAAGGAGGGTGAAAGAGGGCGAAACGAGATGAAGGAGGGTGAAAGAGAGCGAAACGAGACGAAGGAGGGTGAAAGAGGACGAAACGAGACGAAGGATGGTGGAAGAGAGTGAAACGAGACGAAGGAGGGTGAAAGAGAGCGAAACGAGACAAAGGAGGGTGAAAGAGAGCGAAACGAGACGAAGTAGTGTGAAAGAGAGCGAAACGAGATGAAGGATGGTGAAAGAGAGTTAAACGAGGCTAAGGAAGGTGAAAGAGAGCAAAATGAGAAAAAGGAGAGTGTAAGAGAGCGAAACGAAACGAAGGAAGGTGAAACAGAGCGAAACGAGACAAAGGAGGGTGAAAGAGAGCGAAATCAGACGAAGGAGTGAAAGAGAGCTAAACGAGACGAAGGAGGGTCATAGAGAGCGAAACGAGACGAAGGAGGGTCAAAGAGAGTGAAACGAGACGAAGGAGGGTGAAAGACAGCGAAACGAGACGAAGGAGGGTGAAAGAGAGCGGAACGAGATGAAGGAGGGTGAAAGAGACCAAAACGAGACGAAGGAGGGACAAAGAGAGCGAAACGAGACGAAGGAGGGTGAAAGAGAGCGAAAAGAGAAGAAGGAGGGTGAAAGAGAGCGAAACGAGACGAAGGAGGGTGAAAGAGAGCGAAACAAGATGAAGGAATGTGAAAGACGGCGAAACGAGATGAAGGAGGGTGGAAGAGAGCGAAACGAGATGAAGGAGTGTGAAAAAGGGCAAAACGAGACGAAGGAGGGTGAAAGAGAGCGAAACGAGATGAAGGAGGGTGAAAGAGGGCGAAACGAGATGAAGGAGGGTGAAAGAGAGCGAAACAAGACGAAGGAGGGTGAAAGAGAGTGAAACGAGACGAAGGAGGGTGAAAGAGAGCGGAACGAGATGATGGAGGGTAAAAGAGAGCGAAACGAGACGAAGGAGAGTGAATGAGAGCGAAACGAGTCGAAGGACGGTGAACGAGAGCGAAATGAGACGAAGGACGGTGAACGAGAGCGAAACAAGATGAAGGAGGGTGGAAAAGGGCGAAACGAGATGAAGGAGAGTGAAAGAGAGCAAAACGAGATGAAGGAGGGTGAAAGAGAGCGAAACGAGATGAAGGAGGGTGAAAGAGAGCGAAACGAGGCGAAGGAGGGTGAAAGAGAGCAAAACGAGCTGAAGGAAGGTGAAAGAGAGCGAAACGAGATGAAGGAGGGTGGAAGAGAGTGAAACGAGACGAAGCAGGGTGAAAGAGAGCGAAACGAGACGGAGGAGTGTGAAAGAGAGCGAAACGAGACGAAGGATGGTGAAAGAGAGTTAAACGAGGCGAAGGAAGGTGAAAGAGAGCGAAATGAGAAAAAGGAGGGTGAAAGAGAGCGAAACGAGAATAAGGAAGGTGAAACAGAGCAAAACGAGACAAAGGAGGGTCAAAGAGAGCAAAACGAGACGAAGGAGGGTGAAAGAGAGCGAAACGAGACGAAGGAGGGTGAAAGAGAGCGGAACGAGATGATGGAAGGTGAAAGAGAGCGAAACGAGACGAAGGAGAGTGAATGAGAGCGAAACGAGTTGAAGGAGGGTGAACGAGAGCGAAATGAGACGAAGGAGGGTGAACGAGAGCGAAACAAGATGAAGGAGGGTGGAAAAGGGCGAAACGAGATGAAGGAGAGTGAAAGAGAGCAAAACGAGATGAAGGAGGGTGAAAGAGAGCGAAACGAGATGAAGGAGGGTGAAAGAGAGCGAAACGAGGTGAAGGAGGGTGAAAGAGAGCAAAAAGAGATGAAGGAGGGTGAAAGAGGGCGAAACGAGATGAAGGAGAGTGAAAGAGAACTAAACGAGAAAAAGGAGGGTGAAAGAGAGCAAAACGAGATGAAGGAAGGTGAAAGAGTGCAAAACGAGATGAAGGAGGGTGGAAGAGAGTGAAACGAGACGAAGCAGGGTGAAAGAGAGCAAAACGAGACGAAGGAGGGTAAAAGAGAGCGAAACGAGACGAAGGAGGGTCAAACAGAGCGAAACGGGACGGAGGAGTGTGAAAAAGGAGAAACGAGACGAAGGAGGGTGAAAGAGAGCGAAACGAGGTGAAGGAGGGAGAAAAAGACCGAAACGAGACGAAGGAGGGACAAAGAGAGCGAAACGAGACGAAGAAGGGTGAAACAGAGGGAAACGAGAAGAATGAGGGTGAAAGAGAACGAAACGAGGCGAAGGAGGGAGAAAGAGAGCAAAACGAGACGAAGGATTGTGAAAGACGGCGAAACGAGATGAAGGATGGTGAAAGAGAGCGAAACGAGATGAAGGAGGGTGAAAAAGGGCGAAACGAGATGAAGGAGGGTGAAAGAGAGTGAAACGAGACGAAGGAGGGTGAAAGAGGGCAAAATGAGACGAAGGAGGGTGAAAGAGAGCGAAACGAGACGAAGGAGGGTGAAAGAGGGCGAAACGAGACGAAGGAGGGTGAAAGAGAGTGAAACGAGATGAAGGAGGGTGAAAGAGAGCGGAACGAGATGATGGAGGATGAAAGAGAGCGAAACGAGACGAAGGAGAGTGAATGAGAACGAAACGAGTCGAAGGAGGGTGAACGAGAGCGAAATGAGACGAAGGACGGTGAACGAGAGCGAAACAAGATGAAGGAGGGTGGAAAAGGGCGAAGCGAGATGAAGGAGAGTGAAAGAGAGCAAAACGAGATGAAGGAGGGTGAAAGAGAGCGAAACGAGATGAAGGAGGGTGAAAGAGAGCGAAACGAGGCGAAGGAGGGTGAAAGAGAGCAAACCGAGATGAAGGAGGGTGAAAGAGGGTGAAACGAGACGAAGGAGGGTGAAAGAGAACTAAACGAGAAAAAGGAGGGTGAAAGAGAGCAAAACGAGATGAAGGAAGGTGAAAGAGAGCGAAACGAGATGAAGGAGGGTGGAAGAGAGTGAAACGAGACGAAGCAGGTTCAAAGACAGCGAAACGAGACGAAGGAGGGTGAAAGAGAGCGAAACGAGACGGAGGAGTGTGAAAGAGAGCGAAACGAGACGAAGGATGGTGAAAGAGAGTGAAACGAGGTGAAGGAAGGTGAAAGAGAGCGAAATGAGAAAAAGGAGGGTGAAAGAGAGCGAAACGAGACGAAGGAAGGTGAAACAGAGCAAAACGAGACAAAGGAGGGTCAAAGAGAGCAAAACGAGACGAAGGAGGGTGAAAGAGAGCGAAACGAGACGAAGGAGGGTGAAAGAGAGCGGAACGAGATGATGGAGGGTGAAAGAGAGCGAAACGAGACGAAGGAGAGTGAATGAGAGCGAAACGAGTCAAAGGAGGGTGAACGAGAGCGAAATGAGACGAAGGAGGGTGAACGAGAGCGAAACAAGATGAAGGAGGGTGGAAAAGGGCGAAACGAGATGAAGGAGAGTGAAAGAGAGCAAAACGAGATGAAGGAGGGTGAAAGAGAGCGAAACGAGATGAAGGAGGGTGAAAGAGAGCGAAACGAGGCGAAGGAGGGTGAAAGAGAGCAAAACGAGATGAAGGAGGGTGAAAGAGGGCGAAACGAGATGAAGGAGGGTGAAAGAGAACTAAACGAGTAAAAGGAGGGTGAAAGAGAGCAAAACGAGATGAAGGAAGGTGAAAGAGTGCGAAACGAGATGAAGGAGGGTGGAAGAGAGCGAAACGAGACGGAGGAGTGTGAAAGAGAGCGAAACGAGACGAAGGATGGTGAAAGAGAGTTAAACGAGGCGAAGGAAGGCGAAAGAGAGCGAAATGAGAAAAAGGAGGGTGAAAGAGAGCGAAACGAGACGAAGGCGTGTGAAACAGAGCAAAACGAGACAAAGGAGGGTCAAAGAGAGCAAAACGAGACGAAGGAGGGTAAAAGAGAGCGAAACGAGACGAAGGAGGGTCAAACAGAGCGAAACGGGACTGAGGAGTGTGAAAAAGGAGAAACGAGACGAAGGAGGGTGAAAGAGAGAGGAACGAGATGAAGGAGGGAGAAAAAGACCGAAACGAGACGAAGGAGGGACAAAGAGAGCGAAACGAGACGAAGAAGGGTGAAACAGAGGGAAACGAGAAGAATGAGGGTGAAAGAGAACGAAACGAGGCGAAGGAGGGAGAAAGAGAGCAAAACGAGACGAAGGATTGTGAAAGACGGCGAAACGAGATGAAGGATGGTGAAAGAGAGCGAAACGAGATGAAGGAGGGTGAAAAAGGGCGAAACGAGACGAAGGAGGGTGAAAGAGAGTGAAACGAGACGAAGGAGGGTGAAAGAGGGCAAAATGAGACGAAGGAGGGTGAAAGAGAGCGAAACGAGACGAAGGAGGGTGAAAGAGGGCGAAACGAGACGAAGGAGGGTGAAAGAGAGCGAAACGAGATGAAGGAGGGTGAAAGAGACCGAAACGAGACGAAGGAGGGTGAAAGAGAGCGGAACGAGATGATGGAGGGTGAAAGAGAGCGAAACGAGACGAAGGAGAGTGAATGAGAGCGAAACGAGTCGAAGGAGGGTGAACGAGAGCGAAATGAGACGAAGGAGGGTGAACGAGAGCGAAACGAGATGAAGGAGGGTGGAAAAGGGCGAAACGAGATGAAGGAGAGTGAAAGAGAGCGAAACGAGATGAAGGAGGGTGAAAAAGGGCGAAACGAGACGAAGGAGGGTGAAAGAGAGCGAAACGAGGCGAAGGAGGGTGAAAGAGGGCGAAATGAGACGAAGGAGGGTGAAAGAGAGCGAAACGAGATGAAGGAGGGTGAAAGAGGGCGAAACGAGATGAAGGAGGGTGAAAGAGAGCGAAACGAGACGAAGGAGGGGGAAAGAGAGCGGAACGAGATGATGGAGGGTGAAAGAGAGCGAAACGAGATGAAGGAGAGTGAATGAGGGCGAAACGAGGCGAAGGAGGGTGAACGAGAGCGAAATGAGACGAAGGAGGGTGAACGAGAGCGAAACGAGATGAAGGAGGGTGGAAAAGGGCGAAACGAGATGAAGGAGAGTGAAAGAGAGCAAAACGAGATGAAGGAGGGTGAAAGAGAGCAAAACGAGACGAAGGAGGATGAAAGAGAGCGAAACGAGACGAAGGAGGGTGAAAGAGAGCAAAACGAGATGAAGGAGGGTGAAAGAGGGCGAAACGAGGCGAAGGACGGTGAAAGAGAACTAAACGAGACAAAGGAGGGTGAAAGAGAGCAAAACGAGACGAAGGAAGGTGAAAGAGAGCGAAACGAGATGAAGGAGGGTGGAAGAGAGTGAAACGAGACGAAGGAGGGTGAAAGAGAGCGAAACGAGACGAAGGAGGGTGAAAGAGAGCGAAACGAGACGGAGGAGTGTGAAAGAGAGCGAAACGAGACGAAGGATGGGGAAAGAGAGTTAAACGAGGCGAAGGAAGGTGAAAGAGAGCGAAATGAGAAAAAGGAGGGTGAAAGAGAGCAAAACGAGACGAAGGAAGGTGAAACAGAGCAAAACGAGACAAAGGAGGGTCAAAGAGAGCAAAACGAGACGAAGGAGGGTCAAAGAGAGCGAAACGAGACGAAGGAGGGTCAAACAGAGCGAAACGGGACGAAGGAGTGTGAAAAAGGACAAACGAGACGAAGGAGGGTGAAAGAGAGCGGAAGCAGATGAAGGAGGGTGAAAGAGACTGAAACGAGACGAAGAGGGACAAAGAGAGCGAAACGAGACGAAGAAGGGTGAAAGAGAGGGAAACGAGAAGAAGGAGGGTGAAAGAGAGCGAAACGAGACAAAGGAGGGTGAAAGAGAGCGAAACGAGACGAAGTGGTCTGAAAGAGAGCGAAACGAGATGAAGGATGGTGAAAGAGAGTTAAACGAGGCAAAGGAAGGTGAAAGAGAGCGAAATGAGAAAAAGGAGGGTGTAAGAGAGCGAAACGAAACGAAGGATGGTGAAACAGAGCGAAACGAGACAAAGGAGGGTGAAAGAGAGTGAAATCAGACGAAGGAGGGTGAAAGAGAGCTAAACGAGACGAAGGAGGGTCAAAGAGAGCGAAACGAGACGAAGGAGGGTCAAAGAGTGTGAAACGAGACGAAGGAGGGTGAAAAAGGTCAATCGAGACGAAGGAGTGTGAAAGAGAGCGGAACGAGATGAAGGAGGGTGAAAGAGACCGAAACGAGACGAAGGAGGGACAAAGAGAGCGAAACGAGACGAAGGAGGGTGAAAGAGAGCGAAACGAGAAGAAGGAGGGTGAAAGAGAGCGAAACGAGATGAAGGAGGGTGGAAAAGGGCGAAACGAGATGAAGGAGAGTGAAAGAGAGCAAAACGTGATGAAGGAGGGTGAAAGAGAGCGAAACGAGACGAAGGAGGGTGAAAGAGAGCGAAACGAGACGAAGGAGGGTGAAAGAGAGCAAAACGAGATGAAGGAGGGTGAAAGAGGGCGAAACGAGACGAAGGTAGGTGAAAGAGAACTAAACGAGAAAAAGGAGGGTGAAAGAGAGCAAAACGAGACGAAGGAAGGTGAAAGTGAGCGAAATGAGATGAAGGAGGGTGGAAGAGAGTGAAACGAGACGAAGGAGGTTGAAAGAGAGCGAAACGAGACAAAGGAGGGTGAAAGAGAGCGAAACGAGACGGAGGAGTGTGAAAGAGAGCGAAACGAGACGAAGGATGGTGAAAGAGAGTTAAACGAGGCGAAGGAAGGTGAAAGAGAGCGAAACGAGACGAAGGAGGGTGAAAGAGAGCGAAACGAGACGTAAGAGAGCAAAAGAAGATGAAGGAGGGTGAAAGAGGGCGAAACGAGACGAAGGAGGGTGAAAGAGAACTAAACGAGACAAAGGAGGGTGAAAGCGAGCAAAACGAGACGAAGGAAGGTGAAAGAGAGCGAAACGAGATGAAGGAGGGTGGAAGAGAGTGAAACGAGACGAAGGAGGGTGAAAGAGAGCGAAACGAGACGAAGGAGGGTGAAAGAGAGCGAAACGAGACGGTGGAGTGTGAAAGAGAGCGAAACGAGACGAAGGATGGTGAAAGAGAGTTAAACGAGGCGAAGGAAGGTGAAAGAGAGCGAAATGAGTAAAAGGAGGGAGAAACAGAGCAAAACGAGACAAAGGAGCGTCAAAGAGAGCAAAACGAGACGAAGAAGGGTCAAAGAGAGCGAAACGAGACGAAGGAGGGTCAAACAGAGCGAAACGGGACGAAGGAGTGTGATAAAGGACAAACGAGACGAAGGAGGGTGAAAGAGAGCGGAACGAGATGAAGGAGGGTGAAAGAGACCGAAACGAGACGAAGGAGGGACAAAGAGAGCGAAACGAGATGAAGAAGGGTGAAAGAGAGGGAAACGAGACAAAGGAGGGTGAAAGCGAGCAAAACGAGACGAAGGAAGGTGAAAGAGAGCGAAACGAGATGAAGGAGGGTGGAAGAGAGTGAAACGAGACGAAGGAGGGTGAAAGAGAGCGAAACGAGACGAAGGAGGGTGAAAGAGAGCGAAACGAGACGGAGGAGTGTGAAAGAGAGCGAAACGAGACGAAGGATGGTGAAAGAGAGTTAAACGAGGCGAAGGAAGGTGAAAGAGAGCGAAATGAGTAAAAGGAGGGAGAAACAGAGCAAAACGAGACAAAGGAGCGTCAAAGAGAGCAAAACGAGACGAAGAAGGGTCAAAGAGAGCGAAACGAGACGAAGGAGGGTCAAACAGAGCGAAACGGGACGAAGGATTGTGAAAGAGAGCGGAACGAGATGAAGGAGGGTGAAAGAGACCGACACGAGACGAAGGAGGGACAAAGAGAGCGAAACGAGACGAAGAAGGGAGAAAGAGAGCAAAAGGAGACGAAGGATTGTGAAAGACGGCGAAACGAGATGAAGGATGGTGAAAGAGAGCGAAACGAGATGAAGGAGGGTGAAAAAGGGCGAAACGAGACGAAGGAGGGTGAAAGAGAGCGAAACGAGACGAAAGAGGGTGAAAGAGGGCAAAATTAGACGAAGGAGGGTGAAAGAGAGCGAAACGAAATGAAGGAGTGTGGAAAAGGGCGAAACGAGACGAAGGAGGGTGAAAGAGAGAAAAACGAGACGAAGGAGGGTGAAAGAGGGCGAAACGAGACGAGGGAGGGTGAAAGAGAGTGAAACGAGACGAAGGAGGGGGAAACAGAGCGAAATGAGACAGAGGAGGGTGAAAGAGAGCGAAACCAGACGAAGGAAGTTGAAAGAGAGCGAAACGAGATAAAGGAGGGTGAAATAGAGTGAAACGAGATGAAGGAGGGTGAAAGAGAGCGAAACCAGATGAAGGAGGGTGAAAGAGAGCGAAACCAGACGAAGGAAGGTGAAAGAGGGCGAAACGAGACGCAGGATGGTGGAAGAGAGTGAAACGAAACGAAGGAGGGTGAAAGAGTGCGAAACGAGACAAAGGAGGGTGAAAGAGAGTGAAACGAGACGAAGTAGTGTGAAAGAGAGCGAAACGAGACGAAGGATGGTGAAAGAGAGTTAATCGAGGCGAAGGAAGTTGAAAGAGAGCGAAATGAGAAAAAGGAGGGTGAAAGAGAGTGAAACGAAACGAAGGAAGGTGAAACAGAGCGAAACGAGACAAAGGAGGGTGAAAGAGAGCGAAATCAGACGAAGGAGGGTGAAAGAGAGCTAAACGAGACGAAGGAGGGTCAAAGAGAGTGAAACGAGACGAAGGAGGGTCAAAGAGAGCGAAACGAGACGAAGGAGGGTCAAAGAGAGCGAAACGAGACGAAGGAGGGTGAAAAAGAGCGAAACGAGACGAAGGATTGTGAAAGAGAGCGGAACGAGATGAAGGAGGGTGAAAGAGAGCGAAACGAGATGAAGGAGGGTGAAAAAGGGCGAAACGAGACGAAGGAGGGTGAAAGAGAGCGAAACGAGATGATTGAGGGTGAAAGAGGGCAAAATGAGACGAAGGAGGGTGAAAGAGAGCGAAACGAGATGAAGGAGGGTGGAAAAGGGCGAAACGAGACGAAGGAGGGTGAAAGAGAGCAAAACGAGACGAAGGAGGGTGAAAGAGAGCTAAACGAGATGAAGGAGGGTCAAAGAGAGCGAAACGAGACGAAGGAGTGTCAAAGAGAGCAAAACGAGACGAAGGAGTGTGAAAAAGGATAAACGAGACGAAGGAGGGTGAAAGAGAGCGGAATGAGATGAAGGAGGGTGAAAGAGGGCGAAATGAGACAAAGGAGAGTGAAACGAGATGAAGGAGGGTGAAAGAGGGCGAAACGAGATGAAGGAGGGTGGAAGAGAGCGAAACGAGACGAAGGAGGGTGAAAGAGGGTGAAACGAGTCGAAGAAGGGTGGAAGTGAGCGAAACGAGATGAAGGAGGGTGAGAGAGAGCAAAACGAGACTTAGGACAGTGAAAGAGAGTTAAACAAGGCGAAGGAAGGTGAAAGAGAGCGAAATGAGAAAAAGGAGGGTGAAAGAGAGCGAAACGAGATGAAGGAAGGTGAAACAGAACAAAACAAGACAAAGGAGGGTGAAAGAGAGCGAAATCAGACGAAGGAGGGAGAAAGAGAGCTAACCGAGACGAAGTAATGTCAAAGAGAGCGAAACGAGTCGAAGGAGGGTCACACAGAGCGAAACGGGACGAAGGAGTGTGAAAAAGGACAAACGAGACGAAGGAGGGTGAAAGAGAGTGAAACGAGAAGAAGGAGGGGGAAAGAGAGCGAAATGAGACAGAGGAGGGTGAAAGAGAGCGAAACCAGGCGAAGGAAGTTGAAAGAGAGCGAAACGAGATAAAGGAGGGTGAAATAGAGCGAAAGAGATGAAGGAGGGTGAAAGAGAGCGAAACCAGATGAAGGAGGGTGAAAGAGAGCGAAACCAGACGAAGGAAGGTGAAAGAGGGCGAAATGAGACGCAGGATGGTGGAAGAGAGTGAAACAAAACGAAGGAGGGTGAAAGAGTGCGAAACGAGACAAAGGAGGGTGAAAGAGAGTGAAACGAGACGAAGTAGTGTGAAAGAGAGCGAAACAAGACGAAGGATGGTGAAAGAGAGTTAATCGAGGCGAAGGAAGGTGAAAGAGAGCGAAATGAGAAAAAGGAGGGTGAAAGAGAGTGAAACGAAACGAAGGAAGGTGAAACAGAGCGAAACGAGACAAAGGAGGGTGAAAGAGAGCGAAATCAGACGAAGGAGGGTGAAAGAGAGCTAAACGAGACGAAGGAGGGTCAAAGAGAGCGAAACGAGACGAAGGAGGGTCAAAGAGAGTGAAACGAGACGAAGGAGGGTCAAAGAGAGCGAAACGAGAAGAAGGAGGGTCAAAGAGAGCGAAACGAGATGAAGGAGGGTGGAAAAGGGCGAAACGAGATGAAGGAGAGTGAAAGAGAGCAAAACGTGATGAAGGAGGGTGAAAGAGAGCGAAACGAGACGAAGGAGGGTGAAAGAGAGCGAAACGAGACGAAGGAGGGTGAAAGAGAGCAAAACGAGATGAAGGAGGGTGAAAGAGGGCGAAACGAGACAAAGGAAGGTGAAAGAGAACTAAACGAGAAAAAGGAGGGTGAAAGAGAGCAAAACGAGACGAAGGAAGGTGAAAGTGAGTGAAACAAGATGAAGGAGGGTGGAAGAGAGTGAAACGAGACGAAGGAGGTTGAAAGAGAGCGAAACGAGACGAAGGAGGGCCAAAGAGAGTGAAACGAGACGAAGGAGGGTCAAAGAGAGCGAAACGAGACGAAGGAGGGTGAAAAAAAGCGAAACGAGACGAAGGATTGTGAAAGAGAGCGGAACGAGATGAAGGAGGGTGAAAGAGAGCGAAACGAGATGAAGGAGGGTGAAAAAGGGCGAAACGAGACGAAGGAGGGTGAAAGAGAGCGAAACGAGATGATTGAGGGTGAAAGAGGGCAAAATGAGACGAAGGAGGGTGAAAGAGAGCGGAACGAGACGCAGGATGGTGGAAGAGAGTGAAACAAAACGAAGGAGGGTGAAAGAGTGCGAAACGAGACAAAGGAGGGTGAAAGAGAGTGAAACGAGACGAAGTAGTGTGAAAGAGAGCGAAACAAGACGAAGGATGGTGAAAGAGAGTTAATCGAGGCGAAGGAAGGTGAAAGAGAGCGAAATGAGAAAAAGGAGGGTGAAAGAGAGTGAAACGAAACGAAGGAAGGTGAAACAGAGCGAAACGAGACAAAGGAGGGTGAAAGAGAGTGAAATCAGACGAAGGAGGGTGAAAGAGAGCAAAACGAGATGAAGGAGGGTGAAAGAGGGCGAAACGAGACGAAGGTAGGTGAAAGAGAACTAAAAGAGAAAAAGGAGGGTGAAAGAGAGCAAAACGAGACGAAGGAAGGTGAAAGTGAGCGAAACGAGATGAAGGAGGGTGGAAGAGAGTGAAACGAGACGAAGGAGGTTGAAAGAGAGCGAAACGAGACAAAGGAGGGTGAAAGAGAGCGAAACGAGACGGAGGAGTGTGAAAGAGAGCGAAACGAGACGAAGGATGGTGAAAGAGAGTTAAACGAGGCGAAGGAAGGTGAAAGAGAGCGAAACGAGACGAAGGAGGGTGAAAGAGAGCGAAACGAGACGTAAGAGAGCAAAAGAAGATGAAGGAGGGTGAAAGAGGGCGAAACGAGACGAAGGAGGGTGAAAGAGAACTAAACGAGACAAAGGAGGGTGAAAGCGAGCAAAACGAGACGAAGGAAGGTGAAAGAGAGCGAAACGAGATGAAGGAGGGTGGAAGAGAGTGAAACGAGACGAAGGAGGGTGAAAGAGAGCGAAACGAGACGAAGGAGGGTGAAAGAGAGCGAAACGAGACGGAGGAGTGTGAAAGAGAGCGAAACGAGACGAAGGATGGTGAAAGAGAGTTAAACGAGGCGAAGGAAGGTGAAAGAGAGCGAAATGAGTAAAAGGAGGGAGAAACAGAGCAAAACGAGACAAAGGAGCGTCAAAGAGAGCAAAACGAGACGAAGAAGGGTCAAAGAGAGCGAAACGAGACGAAGGAGGGTCAAACAGAGCGAAACGGGACGAAGGAGTGTGATAAAGGACAAACGAGACGAAGGAGGGTGAAAGATAGCGGAACGAGATGAAGGAGGGTGAAAGAGACCGAAACGAGACGAAGGAGGGACAAAGAGAGCGAAACGAGATGAAGAAGGGTGAAAGAGAGGGAAACGAGACAAAGGAGGGTGAAAGCGAGCAAAACGAGACGAAGGAAGGTGAAAGAGAGCGAAACGAGATGAAGGAGGGTGGAAGAGAGTGAAACGAGACGAAGGAGGGTGAAAGAGAGCGAAACGAGACGAAGGAGGGTGAAAGAGAGCGAAACGAGACGGAGGAGTGTGAAAGAGAGCGAAACGAGACGAAGGATGGTGAAAGAGAGTTAAACGAGGCGAAGGAAGGTGAAAGAGAGCGAAATGAGTAAAAGGAGGGAGAAACAGAGCAAAACGAGACAAAGGAGCGTCAAAGAGAGCAAAACGAGACGAAGAAGGGTCAAAGAGAGCGAAACGAGACGAAGGAGGGTCAAACAGAGCGAAACGGGACGAAGGAGTGTGAAAAATGACAAACGAGACGAAGGATTGTGAAAGAGAGCGGAACGAGATGAAGGAGGGTGAAAGAGACCGACACGAGACGAAGGAGGGACAAAGAGAGCGAAACGAGACGAAGAAGGGAGAAAGAGAGCAAAAGGAGACGAAGGATTGTGAAAGACGGCGAAACGAAATGAAGGATGGTGAAAGAGAGCGAAACGAAATGAAGGAGTGTGGAAAAGGGCGAAACGAGACGAAGGAGGGTGAAAGAGAGAAAAACGAGACGAAGGAGGGTGAAAGAGGGCGAAACGAGACGAGGGAGGGTGAAAGAGAGTGAAACGAGAAGAAGGAGGGGGAAAGAGAGCAAAATGAGACAGAGGAGGGTGAAAGAGAGCGAAACCAGACGAAGGAAGTTGAAAGAGAGCGAAACGAGATAAAGGAGGGTGAAATAGAGCGAAACGAGATGAAGGAGGGTGAAAGAGAGCGAAACCAGATGAAGGAGGGTGAAAGAGAGCGAAACCAGACGAAGGAAGGTGAAAGAGGGCGAAACGAGACGCAGGATGGTGGAAGAGAGTGAAACAAAACGAAGGAGGGTGAAAGAGTGCGAAACGAGACAAAGGAGGGTGAAAGAGAGTGAAACGAGACGAAGTAGTGTGAAAGAGAGCGAAACAAGACGAAGGATGGTGAAAGAGAGTTAATCGAGGCGAAGGAAGGTGAAAGAGAGCGAAATGAGAAAAAGGAGGGTGAAAGAGAGTGAAACGAAACTAAGGAAGGTGAAACAGAGCGAAACGAGACAAAGGAGGGTGAAAGAGAGCGAAATCAGACGAAGGAGGGTGAAAGAGAGCTAAACGAGACGAAGGAGGGTCAAAGAGAGCGAAACGAGACGAAGGAGGGTCAAAGAGAGTGAAACGAGACGAAGGAGGGTCAAAGAGAGCGAAACGAGAAGAAGGAGGGTCAAAGAGAGCGAAACGAGATGAAGGAGGGTGGAAAAGGGCGAAACGAGATGCAGGAGAGTGAAAGAGAGCAAAACGTGATGAAGGAGGGTGAAAGAGAGCGAAACGAGACGAAGGAGGGTGAAAGAGAGCGAAACGAGACGAAGGAGGGTGAAAGAGAGCAAAACGACATGAAGGAGGGTGAAAGAGGGCGAAACGAGACGAAGGTAGGTGAAAGAGAACTAAACGAGAAAAAGGAGGGTGAAAGAGAGCAAAACGAGACGAAGGAAGGTGAAAGTGAGCGAAACGAGATGAAGGAGTGTGGAAGAGAGTGAAACGAGACGAAGGAGGTTGAAAGAGAGCGAGACGAGACGAAGGAGGGTCAAAGAGAGTGAAACGAGACGAAGGAGGGTCAAAGAGAGCGAAACGAGACGAAGGAGGGTCAAAGAGAGCGAAACGAGACGAAGGAGGGTGAAAAAAAGCGAAACGAGACGAAGGATTGTGAAAGAGAGCGGAACGAGATGAAGGAGGGTGAAAGAGAGCGAAACGGGATGAAGGAGGGTGAAAAAGGGCGAAACGAGACGAAGGATGGTGAAAGAGAGTTAAACGAGGCGAAGGAAGGTGAAAGAGAGCGAAATGAGTAAAAGGAGGGAGAAACAGAGCAAAACGAGACAAAGGAGCGTCAAAGAGAGCAAAACGAGACGAAGAAGGGTCAAAGAGAGCGAAACGAGACGAAGGAGGGTCAAACAGAGCGAAACGGGACGAAGGAGTGTGATAAAGGACAAACGAGACGAAGGAGGGTGAAAGAGAGCGGAACGAGATGAAGGAGGGTGAAAGAGACCGAAACGAGACGAAGGAGGGACAAAGAGAGCGAAACGAGATGAAGAAGGGTGAAAGAGAGGGAAACGAGACAAAGGAGGGTGAAAGCGAGCAAAACGAGACGAAGGAAGGTGAAAGAGAGCGAAACGAGATGAAGGAGGGTGGAAGAGAGTGAAACGAGACGAAGGAGGGTGAAAGAGAGCGAAACGAGACGAAGGAGGGTGAAAGAGAGCGAAACGAGACGGAGGAGTGTGAAAGAGAGCGAAACGAGACGAAGGATGGTGAAAGAGAGTTAAACGAGGCGAAGGAAGGTGAAAGAGAGCGAAATGAGTAAAAGGAGGGAGAAACAGAGCAAAACGAGACAAAGGAGCGTCAAAGAGAGCAAAACGAGACGAAGAAGGGTCAAAGAGAGCGAAACGAGACGAAGGAGGGTCAAACAGAGCGAAACGGGACGAAGGAGTGTGAAAAATGACAAACGAGACGAAGGATTGTGAAAGAGAGCGGAACGAGATGAAGGAGGGTGAAAGAGACCGACACGAGACGAAGGAGGGACAAAGAGAGCGAAACGAGACGAAGAAGGGAGAAAGAGAGCAAAAGGAGACGAAGGATTGTGAAAGACGGCGAAACGAAATGAAGGATGGTGAAAGAGAGCGAAACGAAATGAAGGAGTGTGGAAAAGGGCGAAACGAGACGAAGGAGGGTGAAAGAGAGAAAAACGAGACGAAGGAGGGTGAAAGAGGGCGAAACGAGACGAGGGAGGGTGAAAGAGAGTGAAACGAGAAGAAGGAGGGGGAAAGAGAGCAAAATGAGACAGAGGAGGGTGAAAGAGAGCGAAACCAGACGAAGGAAGTTGAAAGAGAGCGAAACGAGATAAAGGAGGGTGAAATAGAGCGAAACGAGATGAAGGAGGGTGAAAGAGAGCGAAACCAGATGAAGGAGGGTGAAAGAGAGCGAAACCAGACGAAGGAAGGTGAAAGAGGGCGAAACGAGACGCAGGATGGTGGAAGAGAGTGAAACAAAACGAAGGAGGGTGAAAGAGTGCGAAACGAGACAAAGGAGGGTGAAAGAGAGTGAAACGAGACGAAGTAGTGTGAAAGAGAGCGAAACAAGACGAAGGATGGTGAAAGAGAGTTAATCGAGGCGAAGGAAGGTGAAAGAGAGCGAAATGAGAAAAAGGAGGGTGAAAGAGAGTGAAACGAAACTAAGGAAGGTGAAACAGAGCGAAACGAGACAAAGGAGGGTGAAAGAGAGCGAAATCAGACGAAGGAGGGTGAAAGAGAGCTAAACGAGACGAAGGAGGGTCAAAGAGAGCGAAACGAGACGAAGGAGGGTCAAAGAGAGTGAAACGAGACGAAGGAGGGGCAAAGAGAGCGAAACGAGAAGAAGGAGGGTCAAAGAGAGCGAAACGAGATGAAGGAGGGTGGAAAAGGGCGAAACGAGATGCAGGAGAGTGAAAGAGAGCAAAACGTGATGAAGGATTGTGAAAGAGAGCGGAACGAGATGAAGGAGGGTGAAAGAGAGCGAAACGGGATGAAGGAGGGTGAAAAAGGGCGAAACGAGACGAAGGATGGTGAAAGAGAGTTAAACGAGGCGAAGGAAGGTGAAAGAGAGCGAAATGAGTAAAAGGAGGGAGAAACAGAGCAAAACGAGACAAAGGAGCGTCAAAGAGAGCAAAACGAGACGAAGAAGGGTCAAAGAGAGCGAAACGAGACGAAGGAGGGTCAAACAGAGCGAAACGGGACGAAGGAGTGTGATAAAGGACAAACGAGACGAAGGAGGGTGAAAGAGAGCGGAACGAGATGAAGGAGGGTGAAAGAGACCGAAACGAGACGAAGGAGGGACAAAGAGAGCGAAACGAGATGAAGAAGGGTGAAAGAGAGGGAAACGAGACAAAGGAGGGTGAAAGCGAGCAAAACGAGACGAAGGAAGGTGAAAGAGAGCGAAACGAGATGAAGGAGGGTGGAAGAGAGTGAAACGAGACGAAGGAGGGTGAAAGAGAGCGAAACGAGACGAAGGAGGGTGAAAGAGAGCGAAACGAGACGGAGGAGTGTGAAAGAGAGCGAAACGAGACGAAGGATGGTGAAAGAGAGTTAAACGAGGCGAAGGAAGGTGAAAGAGAGCGAAATGAGTAAAAGGAGGGAGAAACAGAGCAAAACGAGACAAAGGAGCGTCAAAGAGAGCAAAACGAGACGAAGAAGGGTCAAAGAGAGCGAAACGAGACGAAGGAGGGTCAAACAGAGCGAAACGGGACGAAGGAGTGTGAAAAATGACAAACGAGACGAAGGATTGTGAAAGAGAGCGGAACGAGATGAAGGAGGGTGAAAGAGACCGACACGAGACGAAGGAGGGACAAAGAGAGCGAAACGAGACGAAGAAGGGAGAAAGAGAGCAAAAGGAGACGAAGGATTGTGAAAGACGGCGAAACGAAATGAAGGATGGTGAAAGAGAGCGAAACGAAATGAAGGAGTGTGGAAAAGGGCGAAACGAGACGAAGGAGGGTGAAAGAGAGAAAAACGAGACGAAGGAGGGTGAAAGAGGGCGAAACGAGACGAGGGAGGGTGAAAGAGAGTGAAACGAGAAGAAGGAGGGGGAAAGAGAGCAAAATGAGACAGAGGAGGGTGAAAGAGAGCGAAACCAGACGAAGGAAGTTGAAAGAGAGCGAAACGAGATAAAGGAGGGTGAAATAGAGCGAAACGAGATGAAGGAGGGTGAAAGAGAGCGAAACCAGATGAAGGAGGGTGAAAGAGAGCGAAACCAGACGAAGGAAGGTGAAAGAGGGCGAAACGAGACGCAGGATGGTGGAAGAGAGTGAAGCAAAACGAAGGAGGGTGAAAGAGTGCGAAACGAGACAAAGGAGGGTGAAAGAGAGTGAAACGAGACGAAGTAGTGTGAAAGAGAGCGAAACAAGACGAAGGATGGTGAAAGAGAGTTAATCGAGGCGAAGGAAGGTGAAAGAGAGCGAAATGAGAAAAAGGAGGGTGAAAGAGAGTGAAACGAAACTAAGGAAGGTGAAACAGAGCGAAACGAGACAAAGGAGGGTGAAAGAGAGCGAAATCAGACGAAGGAGGGTGAAAGAGAGCTAAACGAGACGAAGGAGGGTCAAAGAGAGCGAAACGAGACGAAGGAGGGTCAAAGAGAGTGAAACGAGACGAAGGCGGGTCAAAGAGAGCGAAACGAGAAGAAGGAGGGTCAAAGAGAGCGAAACGAGATGAAGGAGGGTGGAAAAGGGCGAAACGAGATGCAGGAGAGTGAAAGAGAGCAAAACGTGATGAAGGAGGGTGAAAGAGAGCGAAACGAGACGAAGGAGGGTGAAAGAGAACGAAACGAGACGAAGGAGGGTGAAAGAGAGCAAAACGACATGAAGGAGGGTGAAAGAGGGCGAAACGAGACGAAGGTAGGTGAAAGAGAACTAAACGAGAAAAAGGAGGGTGAAAGAGAGCAAAACGAGACGAAGGAAGGTGAAAGTGAGCGAAACGAGATGAAGGAGGGTGGAAGAGAGTGAAACGAGACGAAGGAGGTTGAAAGAGAGCGAAACGAGACGAAGGAGGGTCAAAGAGAGTGAAACGAGACGAAGGAGGGTCAAAGAGAGCGAAACGAGACGAAGGAGGGTCAAAGAGAGCGAAACGAGACGAAGGAGGGTGAAAAAAAGCGAAACGAGACGAAGGATTGTGAAAGAGAGCGGAACGAGATGAAGGAGGGTGAAAGAGAGCGAAACGGGATGAAGGAGGGTGAAAAAGGGCGAAACGAGACGAAGGATGGTGAAAGAGAGTTAAACGAGGCGAAGGAAGGTGAAAGAGAGCGAAATGAGTAAAAGGAGGGAGAAACAGAGCAAAACGAGACAAAGGAGCGTCAAAGAGAGCAAAACGAGACGAAGAAGGGTCAAAGAGAGCGAAACGAGACGAAGGAGGGTCAAACAGAGCGAAACGGGACGAAGGAGTGTGATAAAGGACAAACGAGACGAAGGAGGGTGAAAGAGAGCGGAACGAGATGAAGGAGGGTGAAAGAGACCGAAACGAGACGAAGGAGGGACAAAGAGAGCGAAACGAGATGAAGAAGGGTGAAAGAGAGGGAAACGAGACAAAGGAGGGTGAAAGCGAGCAAAACGAGACGAAGGAAGGTGAAAGAGAGCGAAACGAGATGAAGGAGGGTGGAAGAGAGTGAAACGAGACGAAGGAGGGTGAAAGAGAGCGAAACGAGACGAAGGAGGGTGAAAGAGAGCGAAACGAGACGGAGGAGTGTGAAAGAGAGCGAAACGAGACGAAGGATGGTGAAAGAGAGTTAAACGAGGCGAAGGAAGGTGAAAGAGAGCGAAATGAGTAAAAGGAGGGAGAAACAGAGCAAAACGAGACAAAGGAGCGTCAAAGAGAGCAAAACGAGACGAAGAAGGGTCAAAGAGAGCGAAACGAGACGAAGGAGGGTCAAACAGAGCGAAACGGGACGAAGGAGTGTGAAAAATGACAAACGAGACGAAGGATTGTGAAAGAGAGCGGAACGAGATGAAGGAGGGTGAAAGAGACCGACACGAGACGAAGGAGGGACAAAGAGAGCGAAACGAGACGAAGAAGGGAGAAAGAGAGCAAAAGGAGACGAAGGATTGTGAAAGACGGCGAAACGAAATGAAGGATGGTGAAAGAGAGCGAAACGAAATGAAGGAGTGTGGAAAAGGGCGAAACGAGACGAAGGAGGGTTAAAGAGAGAAAAACGAGACGAAGGAGGGTGAAAGAGGGCGAAACGAGACGAGGGAGGGTGAAAGAGAGTGAAACGAGAAGAAGGAGGGGGAAAGAGAGCAAAATGAGACAGAGGAGGGTGAAAGAGAGCGAAACCAGACGAAGGAAGTTGAAAGAGAGCGAAACGAGATAAAGGAGGGTGAAATAGAGCGAAACGAGATGAAGGAGGGTGAAAGAGAGCGAAACCAGATGAAGGAGGGTGAAAGAGAGCGAAACCAGACGAAGGAAGGTGAAAGAGGGCGAAACGAGACGCAGGATGGTGGAAGAGAGTGAAACAAAACGAAGGAGGGTGAAAGAGTGCGAAACGAGACAAAGGAGGGTGAAAGAGAGTGAAACGAGACGAAGTAGTGTGAAAGAGAGCGAAACAAGACGAAGGATGGTGAAAGAGAGTTAATCGAGGCGAAGGAAGGTGAAAGAGAGCGAAATGAGAAAAAGGAGGGTGAAAGAGAGTGAAACGAAACTAAGGAAGGTGAAACAGAGCGAAACGAGACAAAGGAGGGTGAAAGAGAGCGAAATCAGACGAAGGAGGGTGAAAGAGAGCTAAACGAGACGAAGGAGGGTCAAAGAGAGCGAAACGAGATGAAGGAGGGTCAAAGAGAGTGAAACGAGACGAAGGAGGGTCAAAGAGAGCGAAACGAGAAGAAGGAGGGTCAAAGAGAGCGAAACGAGATGAAGGAGGGTGGAAAAGGGCGAAACGAGATGCAGGAGAGTGAAAGAGAGCAAAACGTGATGAAGGAGGGTGAAAGAGAGCGAAACGAGACGAAGGAGGGTGAAAGAGAGCGAAACGAGACGAAGGAGGGTGAAAGAGAGCAAAACGACATGAAGGAGGGTGAAAGAGGGCGAAACGAGACGAAGGTAGGTGAAAGAGAACTAAACGAGAAAAAGGAGGGTGAAAGAGAGCAAAACGAGACGAAGGAAGGTGAAAGTGAGCGAAACGAGATGAAGGAGGGTGGAAGAGAGTGAAACGAGACGAAGGAGGTTGAAAGAGAGCGAAACGAGACGAAGGAGGGTCAAAGAGAGTGAAACGAGACGAAGGAGGGTCAAAGAGAGCGAAACGAGACGAAGGAGGGTCAAAGAGAGCGAAACGAGACGAAGGAGGGTGAAAAAAAGCGAAACGAGACGAAGGATTGTGAAAGAGAGCGGAACGAGATGAAGGAGGGTGAAAGAGAGCGAAACGGGATGAAGGAGGGTGAAAAAGGGCGAAACGAGACGAAGGAGGGTGAAAGAGAGCGAAACGAGATGATTGAGGGTGAAAGAGGGCAAAATGAGACGAAGGAGGGTGAAAGAGAGCGGAACGAGACGCAGGATGGTGGAAGAGAGTGAAACAAAACGAAGGAGGGTGAAAGAGTGCGAAACGAGACAAAGGAGGGTGAAAGAGAGTGAAACGAGACGAAGTAGTGTGAAAGAGAGCGAAACAAGACGAAGGATGGTGAAAGAGAGTTAATCGAGGCGAAGGAAGGTGAAAGAGAGCGAAATGAGAAAAAGGAGGGTGAAAGAGAGTGAAACGAAACGAAGGAAGGTGAAACAGAGCGAAACGAGACAAAGGAGGGTGAAAGAGAGCAAAATCAGACGAAGGAGGGTGAAAGAGAGCTAAACGAGACGAAGGAGGGTCAAAGAGAGCGAAACGAGACGAAGGAGGGTCAAAGAGAGTGAAACGAGACGAAGGAGGGTCAAAGAGAGCGAAACGAGAAGAAGGAGGGTCAAAGAGAGCGAAACGAGATGAAGGAGGGTGGAAAAGGGCGAAACGAGATGAACGAGAGTGAAAGAGAGCAAAACGTGATGAAGGAGGGTGAAAGAGAGCGAAACGAGACGAAGGAGGGTGAAAGAGAGCGAAACGAGACGAAGGAGGGTGAAAGAGAGCGAAACGAGACGAAGAAGGGAGAAAGAGAGCAAAAGGAGACGAAGGATTGTGAAAGACGGCGAAACGAGATGAAGGATGGTGAAAGAGAGCGAAACGAGATGAAGGAGGGTGAAAAAGGGCGAAACGAGACGAAGGAGGGTGAAAGAGAGCGAAACGAGACGAAGGAGGGTGAAAGAGGGCAAAATGAGACGAAGGAGGGTGAAAGAGAGCGAAACGAAATGAAGGAGTGTGGAAAAGGGCGAAACGAGACGAAGGAGGGTGAAAGAGAGAAAAACGAGACGAAGGAGGGTGAAAGAGGGCGAAACGAGACGAGGGAGGGTGAAAGAGAGTGAAACGAGACGAAGGAGGGTGGAAAAGGGCGAAATGAGATGAAGGAGAGTGAAAGAGAGCAAAACGTGATGAAGGAGGGTGAAAGAGAGCGAAACGAGACGAAGGAGGGTGAAAGAGAGCGAAACGAGACGAAGGAGGGTGAAAGAGAGCAAAACGAGATGAAGGAGGGTGAAAGAGGGCGAAACGAGACAAAGGTAGGTGAAAGAGCTCTAAACGAGAAAAAGGAGGGTGAAAGAGAGCAAAACGAGACAAAGGAAGGTGAAAGTGAGCGAAACGAGATGAAGGAGGGTGGAAGAGAGTGAAACGAGACGAAGGAGGTTGAAAGAGAGCGAAACGAGACGAAGGAGGGTCAAAGAGAGTGAAACGAGACGAAGGAGGGTCAAAGAGAGCGAAACGAGACGAAGGAGGGTCAAAGAGAGCGAAACGAGACGAAGGAGGGTGAAAAAAAGCGAAACGAGACGAAGGATTGTGAAAGAGAGCGGAACGAGATGAAGGAGGGTGAAAGAGAGCGAAACGAGATGAAGGAGGGTGAAAAAGGGCGAAACGAGACGAAGGAGGGTGAAAGAGAGCGAAACGAGATGATTGAGGGTGAAAGAGGGCAAAATGAGACGAAGGAGGGTGAAAGAGAGCGGAACGAGATGATGGAGGGTGAAAGAGAGCGAAACAAGATGAATTAGTGTGAAAGAGAGCGAAACGAGACGAAGGATGGTGAAAGAGAGTTAAACGAGGCGAAGGAAGGTGAAAGAGAGCGAAATGAGTAAAAGGAGGGAGAAACAGAGCAAAACGAGACAAAGGAGCGTCAAAGAGAGCAAAACGAGACGAAGAAGGGTCAAAGAGAGTGAAACGAGACGAAGGAGGGTCAAACAGAGCGAAACGGGACGAAGGAGTGTGAAAAATGACAAACGAGACGAAGGATTGTGAAAGAGAGCGGAACGAGATGAAGGAGGGTGAAAGAGACCGACACGAGACGAAGGAGGGACAAAGAGAGCGAAACGAGACGAAGAAGGGAGAAAGAGAGCAAAAGGAGACGAAGGATTGTGAAAGACGGCGAAACGAGATGAAGGATGGTGAAAGAGAGCGAAACGAGATGAAGGAGGGTGAAAAAGGGCGAAACGAGACGAAGGAGGGTGAAAGAGAGCGAAACGAGACGAAGGAGGGTGAAAGAGGGCAAAATGAGACGAAGGAGGGTGAAAGAGAGCGAAACGAAATGAAGGAGTGTGGAAAAGGGCGAAACGAGACGAAGGAGGGTGAAAGAGAGAAAAACGAGACGAAGGAGGGTGAAAGAGGGCGAAACGAGACGAGGGAGGGAGAAAGAGAGTGAAACGAGACGAAGGAGGGGGAAAGAGAGCGAAATGAGACAGAGGAGGGTGAAAGAGAGCGAAACCAGACGAAGGAAGTTGAAAGAGAGCGAAACGAGATAAAGGAGGGTGAAATAGAGCGAAACGAGATGAAGGAGGGTGAAAGAGAGCGAAACCAGATGAAGGAGGGTGAAAGAGAGCGAAACCAGACGAAGGAAGGTGAAAGAGGGCGAAACGAGACGCAGGATGGTGGAAGAGAGTGAAACGAAACGAAGGAGGGTGAAAGAGTGCGAAACGAGACAAAGGAGGGTGAAAGAGAGTGAAACGAGACGAAGTAGTGTGAAAGAGAGCGAAACGAGACGAAGGATGGTGAAAGAGAGTTAATCGAGGCGAAGGAAGGTGAAAGAGAGCGAAATGAGAAAAAGGAGGGTGAAAGAGAGTGAAACGAAACGAAGGAAGGTGAAACAGAGCGAAACGAGACAAAGGAGGGTGAAAGAGAGTGAAATCAGACGAAGGAGGGTGAAAGAGAGCTAAACGAGACGAAGGAGGGTCAAAGAGAGCGAAACGAGACGAAGGAGGGTCAAAGAGAGTGAAACGAGACGAAGGAGGGTCAAAGAGAGCGAAACGAGAAGAAGGAGGGTCAAAGAGAGCGAAACGAGATGAAGGAGGGTGGAAAAGGGCGAAACGAGATGAAGGAGAGTGAAAGAGAGCAAAACGTGATGAAGGAGGGTGAAAGAGAGCGAAACGAGACGAAGGAGGGTGAAAGAGAGCAAAACGAGATGAAGGAGGGTGAAAGAGGGCGAAACGAGACGAAGGTAGGTGAAAGAGAACTAAACGAGAAAAAGGAGGGTGAAAGAGAGCAAAACGAGACGAAGGAAGGTGAAAGTGAGCGAAACGAGATGAAGGAGGGTGGAAGAGAGTGAAACGAGACGAAGGAGGTTGAAAGAGAGCGAAACGAGACAAAGGAGGGTGAAAGAGAGCGAAACGAGACGAAGGAGTGTCAAAGAGAGCAAAACGAGACGAAGGAGTGTGAAAAAGGATAAACGAGACGAAGGAGGGTGAAAGAGAGCGGAATGAGATGAAGGAGGGTGAAAGAGGGCGAAATGAGACAAAGGCGAGTGAAACGAGATGAAGGAGGGTGAAAGAGGGCGAAACGAGACGAAGGAGGGTGAAAGAGAACTAAACGAGACAAAGGAGGGTGAAAGCGAGCAAAACGAGACGAAGCAAGGTGAAAGAGAGCGAAACGAGATGAAGGAGGGTGGAAGAGAGTGAAACGAGACGAAGGAGGGTGAAAGAGAGCGAAACGAGGCGAAGGAGGGTGAAAGAGAGCGAAACGAGACGGAGGAGTGTGAAAGAGAGCGAAACGAGACGAAGGATGGTGAAAGAGAGTTAAACGAGGCGAAGGAAGGTGAAAGAGAGCGAAATGAGTAAAAGGAGGGAGAAACAGAGCAAAACGAGACAAAGGAGCGTCAAAGAGAGCAAAACGAGACGAAGAAGGGTCAAAGAGAGCGAAACGAGACGAAGGAGGGTCAAACAGAGCGAAACGGGGCGAAGGAGTGTGAAAAAGGACAAACGAGACGAAGGAGGGTGAAAGAGAGCGGAACGAGATGAAGGAGGGTGAAAGAGACCGAAACGAGACGAAGGAGGGACAAAGAGAGCGAAACGAGATGAAGAAGGGTGAAAGAGAGGGAAACGAGACAAAGGAGGGTGAAAGCGAGCAAAACGAGACGAAGGAAGGTGAAAGAGAGCGAAACGAGATGAAGGAGGGTGGAAGAGAGTGAAACGAGACGAAGGAGGGTGAAAGAGAGCGAAACGAGACGAAGGAGGGTGAAAGAGAGCGAAACGAGACGGAGGAGTGTGAAAGAGAGCGAAACGAGACGAAGGATGGTGAAAGAGAGTTAAACGAGGCGAAGGAAGGTGAAAGAGAGCGAAATGAGTAAAAGGAGGGAGAAACAGAGCAAAACGAGACAAAGGAGCGTCAAAGAGAGCAAAACGAGACGAAGAAGGGTAAAAGAGAGCGAAACGAGACGAAGGAGGGTCAAACAGAGCGAAACGGGACGAAGGAGTGTGAAAAATGACAAACGAGATGAAGGATTGTGAAAGAGAGCGGAACGAGATGAAGGAGGGTGAAAGAGACCGACACGAGACGAAGGAGGGACAAAGAGAGCGAAACGAGACGAAGAAGGGAGAAAGAGAGCAAAAGGAGACGAAGGATTGTGAAAGACGGCGAAACGAGATGAAGGATGGTGAAAGAGAGCGAAACGAGATGAAGGAGGGTGAAAAAGGGCGAAACGAGACGAAGGAGGGTGAAAGAGAGCGAAACGAGACGAAGGAGGGTCAAAGAGAGTGAAACGAGACGAAGGAGGGTCAAAGAGAGCGAAACGAGAAGAAGGAGGGTCAAAGAGAGCGAAACGAGATGAAGGAGGGTGGAAAAGGGCGAAACGAGATGAAGGAGAGTGAAAGAGAGCAAAACGTGATGAAGGAGGGTGAAAGAGAGCGCAACGAGACGAAGGAGGGTGAAAGAGAGCGAAACGAGACGAAGGAGGGTGAAAGAGAGCAAAACGAGATGAAGGAGGGTGAAAGAGGGCGAAACGAGACGAAGGTAGGTGAAAGAGAACTAAACGACGAAAAGGAGGGTGAAAGAGAGCAAAACGAGACGAAGGAAGGTGAAAGTGAGCGAAACGAGATGAAGGAGGGTGGAAGAGAGTGAAACGAGACGAAGGAGGTTGAAAGAGAGCGAAACGAGACAAAGTAGGGTGAAAGAGAGCGAAACGAGACGGAGGAGTGTGAAAGAGAGCGAAACGAGACGAAGGATGGTGAAAGAGAGTTAAACGAGGCGAAGGAAGGTGAAAGAGAGCGAAACGAGACGAAGGAGGGTGAAAGAGAGCGAAACGAGACGTAAGAGAGCAAAAGAAGATGAAGGAGGGTGAAAGAGGGCGAAACGAGACGAAGGAGGGTGAAAGAGAACTAAACGAGACAAAGGAGGCTGAAAGTGAGCAAAACGAGACGAAGGAAGGTGAAAGAGAGCGAAACGAGGCGAAGGAGGGTGAAAGAGAGCGAAACGAGACGGAGGAGTGTGAAAGAGAGCGAAACGAGACGAAGGATGGTGAAAGAGAGTTAAACGAGGCGAAGGAAGGTGAAAGAGAGCGAAATGAGTAAAAGGAGGGAGAAACAGAGCAAAACGAGACAAAGGAGCGTCAAAGAGAGCAAAACGAGACGAAGAAGGGTCAAAGAGAGCGAAACGAGACGAAGATGGGTCAAACAGAGCGAAACGGGGCGAAGGAGTGTGAAAAAGGACAAACGAGACGAAGGAGGGTGAAAGAGAGCGGAACGAGATGAAGGAGGGTGAACGAGACCGAAACGAGACGAAGGAGGGACAAAGAGAGCGAAACGAGATGAAGAAGGGTGAAAGAGAGGGAAACGAGACAAAGGAGGGTGAAAGCGAGCAAAACGAGACGAAGGAAGGTGAAAGAGAGCGAAACGAGATGAAGGAGGGTGGAAGAGAGTGAAACGAGACGAAGGAGGGTGAAAGAGAGCGAAACGAGACGAAGGAGGGTGAAAGAGAGCGAAACGAGACGGAGGAGTGTGAAAGAGAGCGAAACGAGACGAAGGATGGTGAAAGAGAGTTAAACGAGGCGAAGGAAGGTGAAAGAGAGCGAAATGAGTAAAAGGAGGGAGAAACAGAGCAAAACGAGACAAAGGAGCGTCAAAGAGAGCAAAACGAGACGAAGAAGGGTAAAAGAGAGCGAAACGAGACGAAGGAGGGTCAAACAGAGCGAAACGGGACGAAGGAGTGTGAAAAATGACAAACGAGATGAAGGATTGTGAAAGAGAGCGGAACGAGATGAAGGAGGGTGAAAGAGACCGACACGAGACGAAGGAGGGACAAAGAGAGCGAAACGAGACGAAGAAGGGAGAAAGAGAGCAAAAGGAGACGAAGGATTGTGAAAGACGGCGAAACGAGATGAAGGATGGTGAAAGAGAGCGAAACGAGATGAAGGAGGGTGAAAAAGGGCGAAACGAGACGAAGGAGGGTGAAAGAGAGCGAAACGAGACGAAGGAGGGTCAAAGAGAGTGAAACGAGACGAAGGAGGGTCAAAGAGAGCGAAACGAGAAGAAGGAGGGTCAAAGAGAGCGAAACGAGATGAAGGAGGGTGGAAAAGGGCGAAACGAGATGAAGGAGAGTGAAAGAGAGCAAAACGTGATGAAGGAGGGTGAAAGAGAGCGCAACGAGACGAAGGAGGGTGAAAGAGAGCGAAACGAGACGAAGGAGGGTGAAAGAGAGCAAAACGAGATGAAGGAGGGTGAAAGAGGGCGAAACGAGACGAAGGTAGGTGAAAGAGAACTAAACGAGAAAAAGGAGGGTGAAAGAGAGCAAAACGAGACGAAGGAAGGTGAAAGTGAGCGAAACGAGATGAAGGAGGGTGGAAGAGAGTGAAACGAGACGAAGGAGGTTGAAAGAGAGCGAAACGAGACAAAGTAGGGTGAAAGAGAGCGAAACGAGACGGAGGAGTGTGAAAGAGAGCGAAACGAGACGAAGGATGGTGAAAGAGAGCGAAACGAGATGAAGGAGGGTGGAAGAGAGTGAAACGAGACGAAGGAGGGTGAAAGAGAGCGAAACGAGATGAAGGAGGGTGAAAGAGAGCGAAACGAGACGGAGGAGTGTGAAAGAGAGCGAAACGAGACGAAGGATGGTGAAAGAGAGTTAAACGAGGCGAAGGAAGGTGAAAGAGAGCGAAATGAGTAAAAGGAGGGAGAAACAGAGCAAAACGAGACAAAGGAGCGTCAAAGAGAGCAAAACGAGATGAAGAAGGGTCAAAGAGAGCGAAACGGGACGAAGGAGGGTCAAACAGAGCGAAACGGGACGAAGGAGTGTGAAAAAGGACAAACGAGACGAAGGAGGGTGAAAGAGAGCGGAACGAGATGAAGGAGGGTGAAAGAGACCGAAACGAGACGAAGGAGGGACAAAGAGAGCGAAACGAGATGAAGAAGGGTGAAAGAGAGGGAAACGAGACAAAGGAGGGTGAAAGCGAGCAAAACGAGACGAAGGAAGGTGAAAGAGAGCGAAACGAGATGAAGGAGGGTGGAAGAGAGTGAAACGAGACGAAGGAGGGTGAAAGAGAGCGAAACGAGACGAAGGAGGGTGAAAGAGAGCGAAACGAGACGGAGGAGTGTGAAAGAGAGCGAAACGAGACGAAGGATGGTGAAAGAGAGTTAAACGAGGCGAAGGAAGGTGAAAGAGAGCGAAATGAGTAAAAGGAGGGAGAAACAGAGCAAAACGAGACAAAGGAGCGTCAAAGAGAGCAAAACGAGACGAAGAAGGGTCAAAGAGAGCGAAACGAGACGAAGGAGGGTCAAACAGAGCGAAACGGGACGAAGGAGTGCGAAAAATGACAAACGAGATGAAGGATTGTGAAAGAGAGCGGAACGAGATGAAGGAGGGTGAAAGAGACCGACACGAGACGAAGGAGGGACAAAGAGAGCGAAACGAGACGAAGAAGGGAGAAAGAGAGCAAAAGGAGACGAAGGATTGTGAAAGACGGCGAAACGAGATGAAGGATGGTGAAAGAGAGCGAAACGAGATGAAGGAGGGTGAAAAAGGGCGAAACGAGATGAAGGAGGGTGAAAGAGAGCGAAACGAGACGAAGGAGGGTCAAAGAGAGTGAAACGAGACAAAGGAGGGTCAAAGAGAGCGAAACGAGAAGAAGGAGGGTCAAAGAGAGCGAAACGAGATGAAGGAGGGTGGAAAAGGGCGAAACGAGATGAAGGAGAGTGAAAGAGAGCAAAACATGATGAAGGAGGGTGAAAGAGAGCGAAACGAGACGAAGGAGGGTGAAAGAGAGCGAAACGAGACGAAGGAGGGTGAAAGAGAGCAAAACGAGATGAAGGAGGGTGAAAGAGGGCGAAACGAGACGAAGGTAGGTGAAAGAGAACTAAACGAGAAAAAGGAGGGTGAAAGAGAGCAAAACGAGACGAAGGAAGGTGAAAGTGAGCGAAACGAGATGAAGGAGGGTGGAAGAGAGTGAAACGAGACGAAGGAGGTTGAAAGAGAGCGAAACGAGACAAAGGAGGGTGAAAGAGAGCGAAACGAGACGGAGGAGTGTGAAAGAGAGCGAAACGAGACGAAGGATGGTGAAAGAGAGTTAAACGAGGCGAAGGAAGGTGAAAGAGAGCGAAACGAGACGAAGGAGGGTGAAAGAGAGCGAAACGAGACGTAAGAGAGCAAAACAAGATGAAGGAGGGTGAAAGAGGGCGAAACGAGACGAAGGAGGGTGAAAGAGAACTAAACGAGACAAAGGAGGGTGAAAGCGAGCAAAACGAGATGAAGGAAGGTGAAAGAGAGCGAAACGAGATGAAGGAGGGTGGAAGAGAGTGAAACGAGACGAAGGAGGGTGAAAGAGAGCGAAACGAGACGAAGGAGGGTGAAAGAGAGCGAAACGAGACGGAGGAGTGTGAAAGAGAGCGAAACGAGACGAAGGATGGTGAAAGAGAGTTAAACGAGGCGAAGGAAGGTGAAAGAGAGCGAAATGAGTAAAAGGAGGGAGAAACAGAGCAAAACGAGACAAAGGAGCGTCAAAGAGAGCAAAACGAGACGAAGAAGGGTCAAAGAGAGCGAAACGAGACGAAGGAGGGTCAAACAGAGCGAAACGGGACGCAGGAGTGTGAAAAATGACAAACGAGATGAAGGATTGTGAAAGAGAGCGGAACGAGATGAAGGAGGGTGAAAGAGACCGACACGAGACGAAGGAGGGACAAAGAGAGCGAAACGAGACGAAGAAGGGAGAAAGAGAGCAAAAGGAGACGAAGGATTGTGAAAGACGGCGAAACGAGATGAAGGATGGTGAAAGAGAGCGAAACGAGATGAAGGAGGGTGAAAAAGGGCGAAACGAGACGAAGGAGGGTGAAAGAGAGCGAAACGAGACGAAAGAGGGTGAAAGAGGGCAAAATGAGATGAAGGAGGGTGAAAGAGAGCGAAACGAAATGAAGGAGTGTGGAAAAGGGCGAAACGAGACGAAGGAGGGTGAAAGAGAGAAAAACGAGACGAAGGAGGGTGAAAGAGGGCGAAACGAGACGAGGGAGGGTGAAAGGGAGTGAAACGAGACGAAGGAGGGGGAAAGAGAGCGAAATGAGACAGAGGAGGGTGAAAGAGAGCGAAACCAGACGAAGGAAGTTGAAAGAGAGCGAAACGAGATAAAGGAGGGTGAAATAGAGCGAAACGAGATGAAGGAAGGTGAAAGAGAGCGAAACCAGATGAAGGAGGGTGAAAGAGAGCGAAACCAGACGAAGGAAGGTGAAAGAGGGCGAAACGAGACGCAGGATGGTGGAAGAGAGTGAAACGAAACGAAGGAGGGTGAAAGAGTGCGAAACGAGACAAAGGAGGGTGAAAGAGAGTGAAACGAGACGAAGTAGTGTGAAAGAGAGCGAAACGAGACGAAGGATGGTGAAAGAGAGTTAATCGAGGCGAAGGAAGTTGAAAGAGAGCGAAATGAGAAAAAGGAGGGTGAAAGAGAGTGAAACGAAACGAAGGAAGGTGAAACAGAGCGAAACGAGACGAAGGAGGGTGAAAGAGAGCTAAACGAGACGAAGGAGGGTCAAAGAGAGCGAAACGAGACGAAGGAGGGTCAAAGAGAGTGAAACGAGACAAAGGAGGGTCAAAGAGAGCGAAACGAGAAGAAGGAGGGTCAAAGAGAGCGAAACGAGATGAAGGAGGGTGGAAAAGAGCGAAACGAGATGAAGGAGAGTGAAAGAGAGCAAAACGTGATGAAGGAGGGTGAAAGAGAGCGAAACGAGACGAAGGAGGGTGAAAGAGAGCGAAACAAGACGAAGGAGGGTGAAAGAGAGCAAAACGAGATGAAGGAGGGTGAAAGAGGGCGAAACGAGACGAAGGTAGGTGAAAGAGAACTAAACGAGAAAAAGGAGGGTGAAAGAGAGCAAAACGAGACGAAGGAAGGTGAAAGTGAGCGAAACGAGATGAAGGAGGGTGGAAGAGAGTGAAACGAGACGAAGGAGGTTGAAAGAGAGCGAAACGAGACAAAGGAGGGTGAAAGAGAGCGAAACGAGACGGAGGAGTGTGAAAGAGAGCGAAACGAGACGAAGGATGGTGAAAGAGAGTTAAACGAGGCGAAGGAAGGTGAAAGAGAGCGAAACGAGACGAAGGAGGGTGAAAGAGAGCGAAACGAGACGTAAGAGAGCAAAACAAGATGAAGGAGGGTGAAAGAGGGCGAAACGAGACGAAGGAGGGTGAAAGAGAACTAAACGAGACAAAGGAGGGTGAAAGCGAGCAAAACGAGACGAAGGAAGGTGAAAGAGAGCGAAACGAGATGAAGGAGGGTGGAAGAGAGTGAAACGAGACGAAGGAGGGTGAAAGAGAGCGAAACGAGACGAAGGAGGGTGAAAGAGAGCGAAACGAGACGGAGGAGTGTGAAAGAGAGCGAAACGAGACGAAGGATGGTGAAAGAGAGTTAAACGAGGCGAAGGAAGGTGAAAGAGAGCGAAATGAGTAAAAGGAGGGAGAAACAGAGCAAAACGAGACAAAGGAGCGTCAAAGAGAGCAAAACGAGACGAAGAAGGGTCAAAGAGAGCGAAACGAGACGAAGGAGGGTCAAACAGAGCGAAACGGGACGAAGGAGTGTGAAAAATGACAAACGAGATGAAGGATTGTGAAAGAGAGCGGAACGAGATGAAGGAGGGTGAAAGAGACCGACACGAGACGAAGGAGGGACAAAGAGAGCGAAACGAGACGAAGAAGGGAGAAAGAGAGCAAAAGGAGACGAAGGATTGTGAAAGACGGCGAAACGAGATGAAGGATGGTGAAAGAGAGCGAAACGAGATGAAGGAGGGTGAAAAAGGGCGAAACGAGACGAAGGAGGGTGAAAGAGAGCGAAACGAGACGAAAGAGGGTGAAAGAGGGCAAAATGAGACGAAGGAGGGTGAAAGAGAGCGAAACGAAATGAAGGAGTGTGGAAAAGGGCGAAACGAGACGAAGGAGGGTGAAAGAGAGAAAAACGAGACGAAGGAGGGTGAAAGAGGGCGAAACGAGACGAGGGAGGGTGAAAGAGAGTGAAACGAGACGAAGGAGGGGGAAAGAGAGCGAAATGAGACAGAGGAGGGTGAAAGAGAGCGAAACCAGACGAAGGAAGTTGAAAGAGAGCGAGACAAGATAAAGGAGGGTGAAATAGAGTGAAACGAGATGAAGGAGGGTGAAAGAGAGCGAAACCAGATGAAGGAGGGTGAAAGAGAGCGAAACCAGACGAAGGAAGGTGAAAGAGGGCGAAACGAGACGCAGGATGGTGGAAGAGAGTGAAACGAAACGAAGGAGGGTGAAAGAGTGCGAAACGAGACATAGGAGGGTGAAAGAGAGTGAAACGAGACGAAGTAGTGTGAAAGAGAGCGAAACGAGACGAAGGATGGTGAAAGAGAGTTAATCGAGGCGAAGGAAGTTGAAAGAGAGCGAAATGAGAAAAAGGAGGGTGAAAGAGAGTGAAACGAAACGAAGGAAGGTGAAACAGAGCGAAACGAGACAAAGGAGGGTGAAAGAGAGCGAAATCAGACGAAGGAGGGTGAAAGAGAGCTAAACGAGACGAAGGAGGGTCAAAGAGAGAGAAACGAGACGAAGGAGGGTCAAAGAGAGTGAAACGAGACGAAGGAGGGTCAAAGAGAGCGAAACTAGACGAAGGAGGGTCAAAGAGAGCGAAACGAGACGAAGGAGGGTGAAAAAGAGCGAAACGAGACGTAGGATTGTGAAAGAGAGCGGAACGAGATGAAGGAGGGTGAAAGAGAGCGAAACGAGATGAAGGAGGGTGAAAAAGGACGAAACGAGACGAAGGAGGGTGAAAGAGAGCGAAACGTGATGATTGAGGGTGAAAGAGGGCAAAATGAGACGAAGGAGGGTGAAAGAGAGCGGAACGAGATGATGGAGGGTGAAAGAGAGCGAAACGAGATGAAGGAGTGTGAAAGAGAGCGAAACGAGACGAAGGATGGTGAAAGAGAGTTAAATGAGGCGAAGGAAGGTGAAAGAGAGCGAAATGAGTAAAAGGAGGGAGAAACAGAGCAAAACGAGACAAAGGAGCGTCAAAGAGAGCAAAACGAGACGAAGAAGGGTCAAAGAGAGCAAAACGAGACGAAGGAGGGTCAAACAGAGCGAAACGGGACGAAGGAGTGTGAAAAATGACAAACGAGACGAAGGATTGTGAAAGAGAGCGGAACGAGATGAAGGAGGGTGAAAGAGACCGACACGAGACGAAGGAGGGACAAAGAGAGCGAAACGAGACGAAGAAGGGAGAAAGAGAGCAAAAGGAGACGAAGGATTGTGAAAGACGGCGAAACGAGATGAAGGATGGTGAAAGAGAGCGAAACGAGATGAAGGAGGGTGAAAAAGGGCGAAACGAGACGAAGGAGGGTGAAAGAGAGCGAAACGAGACGAAGGAGGGTGAAAGAGGGCAAAATGAGACGAAGGAGGGTGAAAGAGAGCGAAACGAAATGAAGGAGTGTGGAAAAGAGCAAAACGAGACGAAGGAGGGTGATAGAGAGAAAAACGAGACGAAGGAGGGTGAAAGAGGGCGAAACGAGACGAGGGAGGGTGAAAGAGAGTGAAACGAGACGAAGGAGGGGGAAAGAGAGCGAAATGAGACAGAGGAGGGTGAAAGAGAGCGAAACCAGACGAAGGAAGTTGAAAGAGAGCGAAACGAGATAAAGGAGGGTGAAATAGAGCGAAACGAGATGAAGGAGGGTGAAAGAGAGCGAAACCAGATGAAGGAGGGTGAAAGAGAGCGAAACCAGACGAAGGAAGGTGAAAGAGGGCGAAACGAGACGCAGGATGGTGGAAGAGAGTGAAACGAAACGAAGGAGGGTGAAAGAGTGCGAAACGAGACAAAGGAGGGTGAAAGAGAGTGAAACGAGACGAAGTAGTGTGAAAGAGAGCGAAACGAGACGAAGGATGGTGAAAGAGAGTTAATCGAGGCGAAGGAAGGTGAAAGAGAGCGAAATGAGAAAAAGGAGGGTGAAAGAGAGTGAAACGAAACGAAGGAAGGTGAAACAGAGCGAAACGAGACAAAGGAGGGTGAAAGAGAGCGAAATCAGACGAAGGAGAGTGAAAGAGAGCTAAACGAGACGAAGGAGGGTCAAAGAGAGCGAAACGAGACGATGGAGGGTCAAAGAGAGTGAAACGAGACGAAGGAGGGTCAAAGAGAGCGAAACGAGACGAAGGAAGGTCAAAGAGAGCGAAACGAGACGAAGGAGGGTGAAAAAGAGCGAAACGAGACGAAGGATTGTGAAAGAGAGCGGAACGAGATGAAGGAGGGTGAAAGAGAGCGAAACGAGATGAAGGAGGGTGAAAAAGGGCGAAACGAGACGAAGGAGGGTGAAAGAGAGCGAAACGAGATGATTGAGGGTGAAAGAGGGCAAAATGAGACGAAGGAGGGTGAAAGAGAGCGAAACGAGATGAAGGAGGGTGGAAAAGGGCGAAACGAGACGAAGGAGGGTGAAAGAGAGCAAAACGAGACGAAGGAGGGTGAAAGAGAGCTAAACGAGATGAAGGAGGGTCAAAGAGAGCGAAACGAGACGAAGGAGTGTCAAAGAGAGCAAAACGAGACGAAGGAGTGTGAAAAAGGATAAACGAGACGAAGGAGGGTGAAAGAGAGCGGAATGAGATGAAGGAGGGTGAAAGAGGGCGAAATGAGACAAAGGTGAGTGAAACGAGATGAAGGAGGGTGAAAGAGGGCGAAACGAGATGAAGGAGGGTGGAAGAGAGCGAAACGAGACGAAGGAGGGTGAAAGAGGGTGAAACGAGTCGAAGAAGGGTGGAAGTGAGCGAAACGAGATGAAGGAGGGTGAGAGAGAGCAAAACGAGACTTAGGACAGTGAAAGAGAGTTAAACAAGGCGAAGGAAGGTGAAAGAGAGCGAAATGAGAAAAAGGAGGGTGAAAGAGAGCGAAACGAGATGAAGGAAGGTGAAACAGAACAAAACAAGACAAAGGAGGGTGAAAGAGAGCGAAATCAGACGAAGGAGGGAGAAAGAGAGCTAACCGAGACGAAGTAAGGTCAAAGAGAGCGAAACGAGTCGAAGGAGGGTCAAACAGAGCGAAACGGGACGAAGGAGTGTGAAAAAGGACAAACGAGACGAAGGAGGGTGAAAGAGAGTGGAACGAGATGAAGGAGGGTGAAAGAGAGCGAAACGAGACAAACGAGGGACAAAGAGAGCGAAACGAGATGAAGAAGGGTGAAAGAGAGGGAAACGAGAAGAAGGAGGGTGAAAGAGAACGAAACGAGGCGAAGGAAGGAGAAAGAGAGCGAAACGAGACGAAGGATTGTGAAAGACGACGAAACGAGATGAAGGAGGGTGAAAGAGAGCGAAACGAGATGAAGGAGGGTGAAAAAGGGCGAAACGAGACGAAGGATGGTGAAAGAGAGTTAAACGAGGCGAAGGAAGGTGAAAGAGAGCGAAATGAGTAAAAGGAGGGAGAAACAGAGCAAAACGAGACAAAGGAGCGTCAAAGAGAGCAAAACGAGACGAAGAAGGGTCAAAGAGAGCGAAACGAGACGAAGGAGGGTCAAACAGAGCGAAACGGGACGAAGGAGTGTGAAAAATGACAAACGAGATGAAGGATTGTGAAAGAGAGCGGAACGAGATGAAGGAGGGTGAAAGAGACCGACACGAGACGAAGGAGGGACAAAGAGAGCGAAACGAGACGAAGAAGGGAGAAAGAGAGCAAAAGGAGACGAAGGATTGTGAAAGACGGCGAAACGAGATGAAGGATGGTGAAAGAGAGCGAAACGAGATGAAGGAGGGTGAAAAAGGGCGAAACGAGACGAAGGAGGGTGAAAGAGAGCGAAACGAGACGAAGGAGGGTCAAAGAGAGTGAAACGAGACGAAGGAGGGTCAAAGAGAGCGAAACGAGAAGAAGGAGGGTCAAAGAGAGCGAAACGAGATGAAGGAGGGTGGAAAAGGGCGAAACGAGATGAAGGAGAGTGAAAGAGAGCAAAACGTGATGAAGGAGGGTGAAAGAGAGCGAAACGAGACGAAGGAGGGTGAAAGAGAGCGAAACGAGACGAAGGAGGGTGAAAGAGAGCAAAACGAGATGAAGGAGGGTGAAAGAGGGCGAAACGAGACGAAGATAGGTGAAAGAGAACTAAACGAGAAAAAGGAGGGTGAAAGAGCGCAAAACGAGACAAAGGAAGGTGAAAGTGAGCGACACGAGATGAAGGAGGGTGGAAGAGAGTGAAACGAGACGAAGGAGGTTGAAAGAGAGCGAAACGAGACAAAGGAGGGTGAAAGAGAGCGAAACGAGACGGAGGAGTGTGAAAGAGAGCGAAACGAGACGAAGGATGGTGAAAGAGAGTTAAACGAGGCGAAGGAAGGTGAAAGAGAGCGAAACGAGACGAAGGAGGGTGAAAGAGAGCGAAACGAGACGTAAGAGAGCAAAACAAGATGAAGGAGGGTGAAAGAGGGCGAAACGAGACGAAGGAGGGTGAAAGAGAACTAAACGAGACAAAGGAGGGTGAAAGCGAGCAAAACGAGATGAAGGAAGGTGAAAGAGAGCGAAACGAGATGAAGGAGGGTGGAAGAGAGTGAAACGAGACGAAGGAGGGTGAAAGAGAGCGAAACGAGACGAAGGAGGGTGAAAGAGAGCGAAACGAGACGGAGGAGTGTGAAAGAGAGCGAAACGAGACGAAGGATGGTGAAAGAGAGTTAAACGAGGCGAAGGAAGGTGAAAGAGGGCGAAATGAGTAAAAGGAGGGAGAAACAGAGCAAAACGAGACAAAGGAGCGTCAAAGAGAGCAAAACGAGACGAAGAAGGGTCAAAGAGAGCGAAACGAGACGAAGGAGGGTCAAACAGAGCGAAACGGGACGAAGGAGTGTGAAAAATGACAAACGAGATGAAGGATTGTGAAAGAGAGCGGAACGAGGTGAAGGAGGGTGAAAGAGACCGACACGAGACGAAGGAGGGACAAAGAGAGCGAAACGAGACGAAGAAGGGAGAAAGAGAGCAAAAGGAGACGAAGGATTGTGAAAGACGGCGAAACGAGATGAAGGATGGTGAAAGAGAGCGAAACGAGATGAAGGAGGGTGAAACGAGACGAAGGAGGGTGAAAGAGAGCGAAACGAGACGAAAGAGGGTGAAAGAGGGCAAAATGAGATGAAGGAGGGTGAAAGAGAGCGAAACGAAATGAAGGAGTGTGGAAAAGGGCGAAACGAGACGAAGGAGGGTGAAAGAGAGAAAAACGAGACGAAGGAGGGTGAAAGAGGGCGAAACGAGACGAGGGAGGGTGAAAGAGAGTGAAACGAGACGAAGGAGGGGGAAAGAGAGCGAAATGAGACAGAGGAGGGTGAAAGAGAGCGAAACCAGACGAAGGAAGTTGAAAGAGAGCGAAACGAGATAAAGGAGGGTGAAATAGAGGGAAACGAGATGAAGGAGGGTGAAAGAGAGCGAAACCAGATGAAGGAGGGTGAAAGAGAGCGAAACCAGACGAAGGAAGGTGAAAGAGGGCGAAACGAGACGCAGGATGGTGGAAGAGAGTGAAACGAAACGAAGGAGGGTGAAAGAGTGCGAAACGAGACAAAGGAGGGTGAAAGAGAGTGAAACGAGACGAAGTAGTGTGAAAGAGAGCGAAACGAGACGAAGGATGGTGAAAGAGAGTTAATCGAGGCGAAGGAAGTTGAAAGAGAGCGAAATGAGAAAAAGGAGGGTGAAAGAGAGTGAAACGAAACGAAGGAAGGTGAAACAGAGCGAAACGAGACGAAGGAGGGTGAAAGAGAGCTAAACGAGACGAAGGACGGTCAAAGAGAGCGAAACGAGACGAAGGAGGGTCAAAGAGAGTGAAACGAGACAAAGGAGGGTCAAAGAGAGCGAAACGAGAAGAAGGAGGGTCAAAGAGAGCGAAACGAGATGAAGGAGGGTGGAAAAGGGCGAAACGAGATGAAGGAGAGTGAAAGAGAGCAAAACGTGATGAAGGAGGGTGAAAGAGAGCGAAACGAGACGAAGGAGGGTGAAAGAGAGCGAAACAAGACGAAGGAGGGTGAAAGAGAGCAAAACGAGATGAAGGAGGGTGAAAGAGGGCGAAACGAGACGAAGGTAGGTGAAAGAGAACTAAACGAGAAAAAGGAGGGTGAAAGAGAGCAAAACGAGACGAAGGAAGGTGAAAGTGAGCGAAACGAGATGAAGGAGGGTGGAAGAGAGTGAAACGAGACGAAGGAGGTTGAAAGAGAGCGAAACGAGACAAAGGAGGGTGAAAGAGAGCGAAACGAGACGGAGGAGTGTGAAAGAGAGCGAAACGAGACGAAGGAGGGTGAAAGAGAGCGAAACGAGACGTAAGAGAGCAAAACAAGATGAAGGAGGGTGAAAGAGGGCGAAACGAGACGAAGGAGGGTGAAAGAGAACTAAACGAGACAAAGGAGGGTGAAAGCGAGCAAAACGAGACGAAGGAAGGTGAAAGAGAGCGAAACGAGATGAAGGAGGGTGGAAGAGAGTGAAACGAGACGAAGGAGGGTGAAAGAGAGCGAAACGAGACGAAGGAGGGTGAAAGAGAGCGAAACGAGACGGAGGAGTGTGAAAGAGAGCGAAACGAGACGAAGGATGGTGAAAGAGAGTTAAACGAGGCGAAGGAAGGTGAAAGAGAGCGAAATGAGTAAAAGGAGGGAGAAACAGAGCAAAACGAGACAAAGGAGCGTCAAAGAAAGCAAAACGAGACGAAGAAGGGTCAAAGAGAGCGAAACGAGACGAAGGAGGGTCAAACAGAGCGAAACGGGACGAAGGAGTGTGAAAAAGGACAAACGAGACGAAGGAGGGTGAAAGAGAGCGGAACGAGATGAAGGAGGGTGAAAGAGACCGAAACGAGACGAAGGAGGGACAAAGAGAGCGAAACGAGATGAAGAAGGGTGAAAGAGAGGGAAACGAGACAAAGGAGGGTGAAAGCGAGCAAAACGAGACGAAGGAAGGTGAAAGAGAGCGAAACGAGATGAAGGAGGGTGGAAGAGAGTGAAACGAGACGAAGGAGGGTGAAAGAGAGCGAAACGAGACGAAGGAGGGTGAAAGAGAGCGAAACGAGACGGAGGAGTGTGAAAGAGAGCGAAACGAGACGAAGGATGGTGAAAGAGAGTTAAACGAGGCGAAGGAAGGTGAAAGAGAGCGAAATGAGTAAAAGGAGGGAGAAACAGAGCAAAACGAGACAAAGGAGCGTCAAAGAGAGCAAAACGAGACGAAGAAGGGTCAAAGAGAGCGAAACGAGACGAAGGAGGGTCAAACAGAGCGAAACGGCACGAAGGAGTGTGAAAAATGACAAACGAGATGAAGGATTGTGAAAGAGAGCGGAACGAGATGAAGGAGGGTGAAAGAGACCGACACGAGACGAAGGAGGGACAAAGAGAGCGAAACGAGACGAAGAAGGGAGAAAGAGAGCAAAAGGAGACGAAGGATTGTGAAAGACGGCGAAACGAGATGAAGGATGGTGAAAGAGAGCGAAACGAGATGAAGGAGGGTGAAAAAGGGCGAAACGAGACGAAGGAGGGTGAAAGAGAGCGAAACGAGACGAAAGAGGGTGAAAGAGGGCAAAATGAGACGAAGGGGGGTGAAAGAGAGCGAAACGAAATGAAGGAGTGTGGAAAAGGGCGAAACGAGACGAAGGAGGGTGAAAGAGAGAAAAACGAGACGAAGGAGGGTGAAAGAGGGCGAAACGAGACGAGGGAGGGTGAAAGAGAGTGAAACGAGACGAAGGAGGGGGAAAGAGAGCGAAATGAGACAGAGGAGGGTGAAAGAGAGCGAAACCAGACGAAGGAAGTTGAAAGAGAGCGAAACGAGATAAAGGAGGGTGAAATAGAGTGAAACGAGATGAAGGAGGGTGAAAGAGAGCGAAACCAGATGAAGGAGGGTGAAAGAGAGCGAAACCAGACGAAGGAAGGTGAAAGAGGGCGAAACGAGACGCAGGATGGTGGAAGAGAGTGAAACGAAACGAAGGAGGGTGAAAGAGTGCGAAACGAGACAAAGGAGGGTGAAAGAGAGTGAAACGAGACGAAGGATGGTGAAAGAGAGTTAATCGAGGCGAAGGAAGTTGAAAGAGAGCGAAATGAGAAAAAGGAGGGTGAAAGAGAGTGAAACGAAACGAAGGAAGGTGAAACAGAGCGAAACGAGACAAAGGAGGGTGAAAGAGAGCGAAATCAGACGAAGGAGGGTGAAAGAGAGCTAAACGAGACGAAGGAGGGTCAAAGAGAGTGAAACGAGACGAAGGAGGGTCAAAGAGAGCGAAACGAGACGAAGGAGGGTCAAAGAGAGCGAAACGAGACGAAGGAGGGTGAAAAAGAGCGAAACGAGACGAAGGATTGTGAAAGAGAGCGGAACGAGATGAAGGAGGGTGAAAGAGAGCGAAACGAGATGAAGGAGGGTGAAAAAGGGCGAAACGAGACGAAGGAGGGTGAAAGAGAGCGAAACGTGATGATTGAGGGTGAAAGAGGGCAAAATGAGACGAAGGAGGGTGAAAGAGAGCGGAACGAGATGATGGAGGGTGAAAGAGAGCAAAACGAGATGAAGGAGTGTGAAAGAGAGCGAAACCAGACGAAGGAAGGTGAAAGAGGGCGAAACGAGACGCAGGATGGTGGAAGAGAGTGAAACGAAACGAAGGAGGGTGAAAGAGTGCGAAACGAGACAAAGGAGGGTGAAAGAGAGTGAAACGAGACGAAGGATGGTGAAAGAGAGTTAATCGAGGCGAAGGAAGTTGAAAGAGAGCGAAATGAGAAAAAGGAGGGTGAAAGAGAGTGAAACGAAACGAAGGAAGGTGAAACAGAGCGAAACGAGACAAAGGAGGGTGAAAGAGAGCGAAATCAGACGAAGGAGGGTGAAAGAGAGCTAAACGAGACGAAGGAGGGTCAAAGAGAGTGAAACGAGACGAAGGAGGGTCAAAGAGAGCGAAACGAGACGAAGGAGGGTCAAAGAGAGCGAAACGAGACGAAGGAGGGTGAAAAAGAGCGAAACGAGACGAAGGATTGTGAAAGAGAGCGGAACGAGATGAAGGAGGGTGAAAGAGAGCGAAACGAGATGAAGGAGGGTGAAAAAGGGCGAAACGAGACGAAGGAGGGTGAAAGAGAGCGAAACGTGATGATTGAGGGTGAAAGAGGGCAAAATGAGACGAAGGAGGGTGAAAGAGAGCGGAACGAGATGATGGAGGGTGAAAGAGAGCAAAACGAGATGAAGGAGTGTGAAAGAGAGCGAAACGAGACGAAGGATGGTGAAAGAGAGTTAAATGAGGCGAAGGAAGGTGAAAGAGAGCAAAATGAGTAAAAGGAGGGAGAAACAGAGCAAAACGAGACAAAGGAGCGTCAAAGAGAGCAAAACGAGACGAAGAAGGGTCAAAGAGAGCGAAACGAGACGAAGGAGGGTCAAACAGAGCGAAACGGGACGAAGGAGTGTGAAAAATGACAAACGAGACGAAGGATTGTGAAAGAGAGCGGAACGAGATGAAGGAGGGTGAAAGAGACCGACACGAGACGAAGGAGGGACAAAGAGAGCGAAACGAGACGAAGAAGGGAGAAAGAGAGCAAAAGGAGACGAAGGATTGTGAAAGACGGCGAAACGAGATGAAGGATGGTGAAAGAGAGCGAAACGAGATGAAGGAGGGTGAAAAAGGGCGAAACGAGACGAAGGAGGGTGAAAGAGAGCGAAACGAGACGAAGGAGGGTGAAAGAGGGCAAAATGAGACGAAGGAGGGTGAAAGAGAGCGAAACGAAATGAAGGAGTGTGGAAAAGAGCAAAACGAGACGAAGGAGGGTGATAGAGAGAAAAACGAGACGAAGGAGGGTGAAAGAGGGCGAAACGAGATGAAGGATGGTGAAAGAGAGCGAAACGAGATGAAGGAGGGTGAAAAAGGGCGAAACGAGACGAAGGAGGGTGAAAGAGAGCGAAACGAGACGAAGGAGGGTCAAAGAGAGTGAAACGAGACAAAGGAGGGTCAAAGAGAGCGAAACGAGAAGAAGGAGGGTCAAAGAGAGCGAAACGAGATGAAGGAGGGTGGAAAAGGGCGAAACGAGATGAAGGAGAGTGAAAGAGAGCAAAACATGATGAAGGAGGGTGAAAGAGAGCGAAACGAGACGAAGGAGGGTGAAAGAGAGCGAAACGAGACGAAGGAGGGTGAAAGAGAGCAAAACGAGATGAAGGAGGGTGAAAGAGGGCGAAACGAGACGAAGGTAGGTGAAAGAGAACTAAACGAGAAAAAGGAGGGTGAAAGAGAGCAAAACGAGACGAAGGAAGGTGAAAGTGAGCGAAACGAGATGAAGGAGGGTGGAAGAGAGTGAAACGAGACGAAGGAGGTTGAAAGAGAGCGAAACGAGACAAAGGAGGGTGAAAGAGAGCGAAACGAGACGGAGGAGTGTGAAAGAGAGCGAAACGAGACGAAGGATGGTGAAAGAGAGTTAAACGAGGCGAAGGAAGGTGAAAGAGAGCGAAACGAGACGAAGGAGGGTGAAAGAGAGCGAAACGAGACGTAAGAGAGCAAAACAAGATGAAGGAGGGTGAAAGAGGGCGAAACGAGACGAAGGAGGGTGAAAGAGAACTAAACGAGACAAAGGAGGGTGAAAGCGAGCAAAACGAGATGAAGGAAGGTGAAAGAGAGCGAAACGAGATGAAGGAGGGTGGAAGAGAGTGAAACGAGACGAAGGAGGGTGAAAGAGAGCGAAACGAGACGAAGGAGGGTGAAAGAGAGCGAAACGAGACGGAGGAGTGTGAAAGAGAGCGAAACGAGACGAAGGATGGTGAAAGAGAGTTAAACGAGGCGAAGGAAGGTGAAAGAGAGCGAAATGAGTAAAAGGAGGGAGAAACAGAGCAAAACGAGACAAAGGAGCGTCAAAGAGAGCAAAACGAGACGAAGAAGGGTCAAAGAGAGCGAAACGAGACGAAGGAGGGTCAAACAGAGCGAAACGGGACGCAGGAGTGTGAAAAATGACAAACGAGATGAAGGATTGTGAAAGAGAGCGGAACGAGATGAAGGAGGGTGAAAGAGACCGACACGAGACGAAGGAGGGACAAAGAGAGCGAAACGAGACGAAGAAGGGAGAAAGAGAGCAAAAGGAGACGAAGGATTGTGAAAGACGGCGAAACGAGATGAAGGATGGTGAAAGAGAGCGAAACGAGATGAAGGAGGGTGAAAAAGGGCGAAACGAGACGAAGGAGGGTGAAAGAGAGCGAAACGAGACGAAAGAGGGTGAAAGAGGGCAAAATGAGATGAAGGAGGGTGAAAGAGAGCGAAACGAAATGAAGGAGTGTGGAAAAGGGCGAAACGAGACGAAGGAGGGTGAAAGAGAGAAAAACGAGACGAAGGAGGGTGAAAGAGGGCGAAACGAGACGAGGGAGGGTGAAAGGGAGTGAAACGAGACGAAGGAGGGGGAAAGAGAGCGAAATGAGACAGAGGAGGGTGAAAGAGAGCGAAACCAGACGAAGGAAGTTGAAAGAGAGCGAAACGAGATAAAGGAGGGTGAAATAGAGCGAAACGAGATGAAGGAGGGTGAAAGAGAGCGAAACCAGATGAAGGAGGGTGAAAGAGAGCGAAACCAGACGAAGGAAGGTGAAAGAGGGCGAAAAGAGACGCAGGATGGTGGAAGAGAGTGAAACGAAACGAAGGAGGGTGAAAGAGTGCGAAACGAGACAAAGGAGGGTGAAAGAGAGTGAAACGAGACGAAGTAGTGTGAAAGAGAGCGAAACGAGACGAAGGATGGTGAAAGAGAGTTAATCGAGGCGAAGGAAGTTGAAAGAGAGCGAAATGAGAAAAAGGAGGGTGAAAGAGAGTGAAACGAAACGAAGGAAGGTGAAACAGAGCGAAACGAGACGAAGGAGGGTGAAAGAGAGCTAAACGAGACGAAGGAGGGTCAAAGAGAGCGAAACGAGACGAAGGAGGGTCAAAGAGAGTGAAACGAGACAAAGGAGGGTCAAAGAGAGCGAAACGAGAAGAAGGAGGGTCAAAGAGAGCGAAACGAGATGAAGGAGGGTGGAAAAGAGCGAAACGAGATGAAGGAGAGTGAAAGAGAGCAAAACGTGATGAAGGAGGGTGAAAGAGAGCGAAACGAGACGAAGGAGGGTGAAAGAGAGCGAAACAAGACGAAGGAGGGTGAAAGAGAGCAAAACGAGATGAAGGAGGGTGAAAGAGGGCGAAACGAGACGAAGGTAGGTGAAAGAGAACTAAACGAGAAAAAGGAGGGTGAAAGAGAGCAAAACGAGACGAAGGAAGGTGAAAGTGAGCGAAACGAGATGAAGGAGGGTGGAAGAGAGTGAAACGAGACGAAGGAGGTTGAAAGAGAGCGAAACGAGACAAAGGAGGGTGAAAGAGAGCGAAACGAGACGGAGGAGTGTGAAAGAGAGCGAAACGAGACGAAGGATGGTGAAAGAGAGTTAAACGAGGCGAAGGAAGGTGAAAGAGAGCGAAACGAGATGAAGGAGGGTGAAAGAGAGCGAAACGAGACGTAAGAGAGCAAAACAAGATGAAGGAGGGTGAAAGAGGGCGAAACGAGACGAAGGAGGGTGAAAGAGAACTAAACGAGACAAAGGAGGGTGAAAGCGAGCAAAACGAGACGAAGGAAGGTGAAAGAGAGCGAAACGAGATGAAGGAGGGTGGAAGAGAGTGAAACGAGACGAAGGAGGGTGAAAGAGAGCGAAACGAGACGAAGGAGGGTGAAAGAGAGCGAAACGAGACGGAGGAGTGTGAAAGAGAGCGAAACGAGACGAAGGATGGTGAAAGAGAGTTAAACGAGGCGAAGGAAGGTGAAAAAGAGCGAAATGAGTAAAAGGAGGGAGAAACAGAGCAAAACGAGACAAAGGAGCGTCAAAGAGAGCAAAACGAGACGAAGAAGGGTCAAAGAGAGCGAAACGAGACGAAGGAGGGTCAAACAGAGCGAAACGGGACGAAGGAGTGTGAAAAATGACAAACGAGATGAAGGATTGTGAAAGAGAGCGGAACGAGATGAAGGAGGGTGAAAGAGACCGACACGAGACGAAGGAGGGACAAAGAGAGCGAAACGAGACGAAGAAGGGAGAAAGAGAGCAAAAGGAGACGAAGGATTGTGAAAGACGGCGAAACGAGATGAAGGATGGTGAAAGAGAGCGAAACGAGATGAAGGAGGGTGAAAAAGGGCGAAACGAGACGAAGGAGGGTGAAAGAGAGCGAAACGAGACGAAAGAGGGTGAAAGAGGGCAAAATGAGACGAAGGAGGGTGAAAGAGAGCGAAACGAAATGAAGGAGTGTGGAAAAGGGCGAAACGAGACGAAGGAGGGTGAAAGAGAGAAAAACGAGACGAAGGAGGGTGAAAGAGGGCGAAACGAGACGAGGGAGGGTGAAAGAGAGTGAAACGAGACGAAGGAGGGGGAAAGAGAGCGAAATGAGACAGCGGAGGGTGAAAGAGAGCGAAACCAGACGAAGGAAGTTGAAAGAGAGCGAGACAAGATAAAGGAGGGTGAAATAGAGTGAAACGAGATGAAGGAGGGTGAAAGAGAGCGAAACCAGATGAAGGAGGGTGAAAGAGAGCGAAACCAGACGAAGGAAGGTGAAAGAGGGCGAAACGAGACGCAGGATGGTGGAAGAGAGTGAAACGAAACGAAGGAGGGTGAAAGAGTGCGAAACGAGACAAAGGAGGGTGAAAGAGAGTGAAACGAGACGAAGTAGTGTGAAAGAGAGCGAAACGAGACGAAGGATGGTGAAAGAGAGTTAATCGAGGCGAAGGAAGTTGAAAGAGAGCGAAATGAGAAAAAGGAGGGTGAAAGAGAGTGAAACGAAACGAAGGAAGGTGAAACAGAGCGAAACGAGACAAAGGAGGGTGAAAGAGAGCGAAATCAGACGAAGGAGGGTGAAAGAGAGCTAAACGAGACGAAGGAGGGTCAAAGAGAGAGAAACGAGACGAAGGAGGGTCAAAGAGAGTGAAACGAGACGAAGGAGGGTCAAAGAGAGCGAAACGAGACGAAGGAGGGTCAAAGAGAGCGAAACGAGACGAAGGAGGGTGAAAAAGAGCGAAACGAGACGAAGGATTGTGAAAGAGAGCGGAACGAGATGAAGGAGGGTGAAAGAGAGCGAAACGAGATGAAGGAGGGTGAAAAAGGACGAAACGAGACGAAGGAGGGTGAAAGAGAGCGAAACGTGATGATTGAGGGTGAAAGAGGGCAAAATGAGACGAAGGAGGGTGAAAGAGAGCGGAACGAGATGATGGAGGGTGAAAGAGAGCGAAACGAGATGAAGGAGTGTGAAAGAGAGCGAAACGAGACGAAGGATGGTGAAAGAGAGTTAAATGAGGCGAAGGAAGGTGAAAGAGAGCGAAATGAGTAAAAGGAGGGAGAAACAGAGCAAAACGAGACAAAGGAGCGTCAAAGAGAGCAAAACGAGACGAAGAAGGGTCAAAGAGAGCAAAACGAGACGAAGGAGGGTCAAACAGAGCGAAACGGGACGAAGGAGTGTGAAAAATGACAAACGAGACGAAGGATTGTGAAAGAGAGCGGAACGAGATGAAGGAGGGTGAAAGAGACCGACACGAGACGAAGGAGGGACAAAGAGAGCGAAACGAGACGAAGAAGGGAGAAAGAGAGCAAAAGGAGACGAAGGATTGTGAAAGACGGCGAAACGAGATGAAGGATGGTGAAAGAGAGCGAAACGAGATGAAGGAGGGTGAAAAAGGGCGAAACGAGACGAAGGAGGGTGAAAGAGAGCGAAACGAGACGAAGGAGGGTGAAAGAGGGCAAAATGAGACGAAGGAGGGTGAAAGAGAGCGAAACGAAATGAAGGAGTGTGGAAAAGAGCAAAACGAGACGAAGGAGGGTGATAGAGAGAAAAACGAGACGAAGGAGGGTGAAAGAGGGCGAAACGAGACGAGGGAGGGTGAAAGAGAGTGAAACGAGACGAAGGAGGGGGAAAGAGAGCGAAATGAGACAGAGGAGGGTGAAAGAGAGCGAAACCAGACGAAGGAAGTTGAAAGAGAGCGAAACGAGATAAAGGAGGGTGAAATAGAGCGAAACGAGATGAAGGAGGGTGAAAGAGAGCGAAACCAGATGAAGGAGGGTGAAAGAGAGCGAAACCAGACGAAGGAAGGTGAAAGAGGGCGAAACGAGACGCAGGATGGTGGAAGAGAGTGAAACGAAACGAAGGAGGGTGAAAGAGTGCGAAACGAGACAAAGGAGGGTGAAAGAGAGTGAAACGAGACGAAGTAGTGTGAAAGAGAGCGAAACGAGACGAAGGATGGTGAAAGAGAGTTAATCGAGGCGAAGGAAGGTGAAAGAGAGCGAAATGAGAAAAAGGAGGGTGAAAGAGAGTGAAACGAAACGAAGGAAGGTGAAACAGAGCGAAACGAGACAAAGGAGGGTGAAAGAGAGCGAAATCAGACGAAGGAGAGTGAAAGAGAGCTAAACGAGACGAAGGAGGGTCAAAGAGAGCGAAACGAGACGATGGAGGGTCAAAGAGAGTGAAACGAGACGAAGGAGGGTCAAAGAGAGCGAAACGAGACGAAGGAGGGTGAAAAAGAGCGAAACGAGACGAAGGATTGTGAAACAGAGCGGAACGAGATGAAGGAGGGTGAAAGAGAGCGAAACGAGATGAAGGAGGGTGAAAAAGGGCGAAACGAGACGAAGGAGGGTGAAAGAGAGCGAAACGAGATGATTGAGGGTGAAAGAGGGCAAAATGAGACGAAGGAGGGTGAAAGAGAGCGAAACGAGATGAAGGAGGGTGAAAAAGAGCGAAACGAGACGAAGGATTGTGAAAGAGAGCGGAACGAGATGAAGGAGGGTGAAAGAGAGCGAAACGAGATGAAGGAGGGTGAAAAAGGGCGAAACGAGACGAAGGAGGGTGAAAGAGAGCGAAACGAGATGATTGAGGGTGAAAGAGGGCAAAATGAGACGAAGGAGGGTGAAAGAGAGCGAAACGAGATGAAGGAGGGTGGAAAAGGGCGAAACGAGACGAAGGAGGGTGAAAGAGAGCAAAACGAGACGAAGGAGGGTGAAAGAGAGCTAAACGAGATGAAGGAGGGTCAAAGAGAGCGAAACGAGACGAAGGAGTGTCAAAGAGAGCAAAACGAGACGAAGGAGTTTGAAAAAGGATAAACGAGACGAAGGAGGGTGAAAGAGAGCGGAATGAGATGAAGGAGGGTGAAAGAGGGCGAAATGAGACAAAGGCGAGTGAAACGAGATGAAGGAGGGTGAAAGAGGGCGAAACGAGATGAAGGAGGGTGGAAGAGAGCGAAACGAGACGAAGGAGGGTGAAAGAGGGTGAAACGAGTCGAAGAAGGGTGGAAGTGAGCGAAACGAGATGAAGGAGGGTGAGAGAGAGCAAAACGAGACTTAGGACAGTGAAAGAGAGTTAAACAAGGCGAAGGAAGGTGAAAGAGAGCGAAATGAGAAAAAGGAGGGTGAAAGAGAGCGAAACGAGATGAAGGAAGGTGAAACAGAACAAAACAAGACAAAGGAGGGTGAAAGAGAGCGAAATCAGACGAAGGAGGGAGAAAGAGAGCTAACCGAGACGAAGTAAGGTCAAAGAGAGCGAAACGAGTCGAAGGAGGGTCAAACAGAGCGAAACGGGACGAAGGAGTGTGAAAAAGGACAAACGAGACGAAGGAGGGTGAAAGAGAGTGGAACGAGATGAAGGAGGGTGAAAGAGAGCGAAACGAGACAAACGAGGGACAAAGAGAGCGAAACGAGATGAAGAAGGGTGAAAGAGAGGGAAACGAGAAGAAGGAGGGTGAAAGAGAACGAAACGAGGCGAAGGAAGGAGAAAGAGAGCGAAACGAGACGAAGGATTGTGAAAGACGACGAAACGAGATGAAGGAGGGTGAAAGAGAGCGAAACGAGATGAAGGAGGGTGAAAAAGGGCGAAACGAGACGAAGTATGGTGAAAGAGAGTTAAACGAGGCGAAGGAAGGTGAAAGAGAGCGAAATGAGTAAAAGGAGGGAGAAACAGAGCAAAACGAGACAAAGGAGCGTCAAAGAGAGCAAAACGAGACGAAGAAGGGTCAAAGAGAGCGAAACGAGACGAAGGAGGGTCAAACAGAGCGAAACGGGACGAAGGAGTGTGAAAAATGACAAACGAGATGAAGGATTGTGAAAGAGAGCGGAACGAGATGAAGGAGGGTGAAAGAGACCGACACGAGACGAAGGAGGGACAAAGAGAGCGAAACGAGACGAAGAAGGGAGAAAGAGAGCAAAAGGAGACGAAGGATTGTGAAAGACGGCGAAACGAGATGAAGGATGGTGAAAGAGAGCGAAACGAGATGAAGGAGGGTGAAAAAGGGCGAAACGAGACGAAGGAGGGTGAAAGAGAGCGAAACGAGACGAAGGAGGGTGAAAGAGGGCAAAATGAGACGAAGGAGGGTGAAAGAGAGCGAAACGAAATGAAGGAGTGTGGAAAAGAGCAAAACGAGACGAAGGAGGGTGATAGAGAGAAAAACGAGACGAAGGAGGGTGAAAGAGGGCGAAACGAGACGAGGGAGGGTGAAAGAGAGTGAAACGAGACGAAGGAGGGGGAAAGAGAGCGAAATGAGACAGAGGAGGGTGAAAGAGAGCGAAACCAGACGAAGGAAGTTGAAAGAGAGCGAAACGAGATAAAGGAGGGTGAAATAGAGCGAAACGAGATGAAGGAGGGTGAAAGAGAGCGAAACCAGATGAAGGAGGGTGAAAGAGAGCGAAACCAGACGAAGGAAGGTGAAAGAGGGCGAAACGAGACGCAGGATGGTGGAAGAGAGTGAAACGAAACGAAGGAGGGTGAAAGAGTGCGAAACGAGACAAAGGAGGGTGAAAGAGAGTGAAACGAGACGAAGTAGTGTGAAAGAGAGCGAAACGAGACGAAGGATGGTGAAAGAGAGTTAATCGAGGCGAAGGAAGGTGAAAGAGAGCGAAATGAGAAAAAGGAGGGTGAAAGAGAGTGAAACGAAACGAAGGAAGGTGAAACAGAGCGAAACGAGACAAAGGAGGGTGAAAGAGAGCGAAATCAGACGAAGGAGAGTGAAAGAGAGCTAAACGAGACGAAGGAGGGTCAAAGAGAGCGAAACGAGACGATGGAGGGTCAAAGAGAGTGAAACGAGACGAAGGAGGGTCAAAGAGAGCGAAACGAGACGAAGGAGGGTGAAAAAGAGCGAAACGAGATGAAGGATTGTGAAACAGAGCGGAACGAGATGAAGGAGGGTGAAAGAGAGCGAAACGAGATGAAGGAGGGTGAAAAAGGGCGAAACGAGACGAAGGAGGGTGAAAGAGAGCGAAACGAGATGATTGAGGGTGAAAGAGGGCAAAATGAGACGAAGGAGGGTGAAAGAGAGCGAAACGAGATGAAGGAGGGTGAAAAAGAGCGAAACGAGACGAAGGATTGTGAAAGAGAGCGGAACGAGATGAAGGAGGGTGAAAGAGAGCGAAACGAGATGAAGGAGGGTGAAAAAGGGCGAAACGAGACGAAGGAGGGTGAAAGAGAGCGAAACGAGATGATTGAGGGTGAAAGAGGGCAAAATGAGACGAAGGAGGGTGAAAGAGAGCGAAACGAGATGAAGGAGGGTGGAAAAGGGCGAAACGAGACGAAGGAGGGTGAAAGAGAGCAAAACGAGACGAAGGAGGGTGAAAGAGAGCTAAACGAGATGAAGGAGGGTCAAAGAGAGCGAAACGAGACGAAGGAGTGTCAAAGAGAGCAAAACGAGACGAAGGAGTGTGAAAAAGGATAAACGAGACGAAGGAGGGTGAAAGAGAGCGGAATGAGATGAAGGAGGGTGAAAGAGGGCGAAATGAGACAAAGGCGAGTGAAACGAGATGAAGGAGGGTGAAAGAGGGCGAAACGAGATGAAGGAGGGTGGAAGAGAGCGAAACGAGACGAAGGAGGGTGAAAGAGGGTGAAACGAGTCGAAGAAGGGTGGAAGTGAGCGAAACGAGATGAAGGAGGGTGAGAGAGAGCAAAACGAGACTTAGGACAGTGAAAGAGAGTTAAACAAGGCGAAGGAAGGTGAAAGAGAGCGAAATGAGAAAAAGGAGGGTGAAAGAGAGCGAAACGAGATGAAGGAAGGTGAAACAGAACAAAACAAGACAAAGGAGGGTGAAAGAGAGCGAAATCAGACGAAGGAGGGAGAAAGAGAGCTAACCGAGACGAAGTAAGGTCAAAGAGAGCGAAACGAGTCGAAGGAGGGTCAAACAGAGCGAAACGGGACGAAGGAGTGTGAAAAAGGACAAACGAGACGAAGGAGGGTGAAAGAGAGTGGAACGAGATGAAGGAGGGTGAAAGAGAGCGAAACGAGACAAACGAGGGACAAAGAGAGCGAAACGAGATGAAGAAGGGTGAAAGAGAGGGAAACGAGAAGAAGGAGGGTGAAAGAGAACGAAACGAGGCGAAGGAAGGAGAAAGAGAGCGAAACGAGACGAAGGATTGTGAAAGACGACGAAACGAGATGAAGGAGGGTGAAAGAGAGCGAAACGAGATGAAGGAGGGTGAAAAAGGGCGAAACGAGACGAAGTATGGTGAAAGAGAGTTAAACGAGGCGAAGGAAGGTGAAAGAGAGCGAAATGAGTAAAAGGAGGGAGAAACAGAGCAAAACGAGACAAAGGAGCGTCAAAGAGAGCAAAACGAGACGAAGAAGGGTCAAAGAGAGCGAAACGAGACGAAGGAGGGTCAAACAGAGCGAAACGGGACGAAGGAGTGTGAAAAATGACAAACGAGATGAAGGATTGTGAAAGAGAGCGGAACGAGATGAAGGAGGGTGAAAGAGACCGACACGAGACGAAGGAGGGACAAAGAGAGCGAAACGAGACGAAGAAGGGAGAAAGAGAGCAAAAGGAGACGAAGGATTGTGAAAGACGGCGAAACGAGATGAAGGATGGTGAAAGAGAGCGAAACGAGATGAAGGAGGGTGAAAAAGGGCGAAACGAGACGAAGGAGGGTGAAAGAGAGCGAAACGAGACGAAGGAGGGTCAAAGAGAGTGAAACGAGACGAAGGAGGGTCAAAGAGAGCGAAACGAGAAGAAGGAGGGTCAAAGAGAGCGAAACGAGATGAAGGAGGGTGGAAAAGGGCGAAACGAGATGAAGGAGAGTGAAAGAGAGCAAAACGTGATGAAGGAGGGTGAAAGAGAGCGAAACGAGACGAAGGAGGGTGAAAGAGAGCGAAACGAGACGAAGGAGGGTGAAAGAGAGCAAAACGAGATGAAGGAGGGTGAAAGAGGGCGAAACGAGACGAAGGTAGGTGAAAGAGAACTAAACGAGAAAAAGGAGGGTGAAAGAGCGCAAAACGAGACGAAGGAAGGTGAAAGTGAGCGACACGAGATGAAGGAGGGTGGAAGAGAGTGAAACGAGACGAAGGAGGTTGAAAGAGAGCGAAACGAGACAAAGGAGGGTGAAAGAGAGCGAAACGAGACGGAGGAGTGTGAAAGAGAGCGAAACGAGACGAAGGATGGTGAAAGAGAGTTAAACGAGGCGAAGGAAGGTGAAAGAGAGCGAAACGAGACGAAGGAGGGTGAAAGAGAGCGAAACGAGACGTAAGAGAGCAAAACAAGATGAAGGAGGGTGAAAGAGGGCGAAACGAGACGAAGGAGGGTAAAAGAGAACTAAACGAGACAAAGGAGGGTGAAAGCGAGCAAAACGAGATGAAGGAAGGTGAAAGAGAGCGAAACGAGATGAAGGAGGGTGGAAGAGAGTGAAACGAGACGAAGGAGGGTGAAAGAGAGCGAAACGAGACGAAGGAGGGTGAAAGAGAGCGAAACGAGACGGAGGAGTGTGAAAGAGAGCGAAACGAGACGAAGGATGGTGAAAGAGAGTTAAACGAGGCGAAGGAAGGTGAAAGAGGGCGAAATGAGTAAAAGGAGGGAGAAACAGAGCAAAACGAGACAAAGGAGCGTCAAAGAGAGCAAAACGAGACGAAGAAGGGTCAAAGAGAGCGAAACGAGACGAAGGAGGGTCAAACAGAGCGAAACGGGACGAAGGAGTGTGAAAAATGACAAACGAGATGAAGGATTGTGAAAGAGAGCGGAACGAGATGAAGGAGGGTGAAAGAGACCGACACGAGACGAAGGAGGGACAAAGAGAGCGAAACGAGACGAAGAAGGGAGAAAGAGAGCAAAAGGAGACGAAGGATTGTGAAAGACGGCGAAACGAGATGAAGGATGGTGAAAGAGAGCGAAACGAGATGAAGGAGGGTGAAACGAGACGAAGGAGGGTGAAAGAGAGCGAAACGAGACGAAAGAGGGTGAAAGAGGGCAAAATGAGATGAAGGAGGGTGAAAGAGAGCGAAACGAAATGAAGGAGTGTGGAAAAGGGCGAAACGAGACGAAGGAGGGTGAAAGAGAGAAAAACGAGACGAAGGAGGGTGAAAGAGGGCGAAACGAGACGAGGGAGGGTGAAAGAGAGTGAAACGAGACGAAGGAGGGGGAAAGAGAGCGAAATGAGACAGAGGAGGGTGAAAGAGAGCGAAACCAGACGAAGGAAGTTGAAAGAGAGCGAAACGAGATAAAGGAGGGTGAAATAGAGCGAAACGAGATGAAGGAGGGTGAAAGAGAGCGAAACCAGATGAAGGAGGGTGAAAGAGAGCGAAACCAGACGAAGGAAGGTGAAAGAGGGCGAAACGAGACGCAGGATGGTGGAAGAGAGTGAAACGAAACGAAGGAGGGTGAAAGAGTGCGAAACGAGACAAAGGAGGGTGAAAGAGAGTGAAACGAGACGAAGTAGTGTGAAAGAGAGCGAAACGAGACGAAGGATGGTGAAAGAGAGTTAATCGAGGCGAAGGAAGTTGAAAGAGAGCGAAATGAGAAAAAGGAGGGTGAAAGAGAGTGAAACGAAACGAAGGAAGGTGAAACAGAGCGAAACGAGACGAAGGAGGGTGAAAGAGAGCTAAACGAGACGAAGGAGGGTCAAAGAGAGCGAAACGAGACGAAGGAGGGTCAAAGAGAGTGAAACGAGACAAAGGAGGGTCAAAGAGAGCGAAACGAGAAGAAGGAGGGTCAAAGAGAGCGAAACGAGATGAAGGAGGGTGGAAAAGGGCGAAACGAGATGAAGGAGAGTGAAAGAGAGCAAAACGTGATGAAGGAGGGTGAAAGAGAGCGAAACGAGACGAAGGAGGGTGAAAGAGAGCGAAACAAGACGAAGGAGGGTGAAAGAGAGCAAAACGAGATGAAGGAGGGTGAAAGAGGGCGAAACGAGACGAAGGTAGGTGAAAGAGAACTAAACGAGAAAAAGGAGGGTGAAAGAGAGCAAAACGAGACGAAGGAAGGTGAAAGTGAGCGAAACGAGATGAAGGAGGGTGGAAGAGAGTGAAACGAGACGAAGGAGGTTGAAAGAGAGCGAAACGAGACAAAGGAGGGTGAAAGAGAGCGAAACGAGACGGAGGAGTGTGAAAGAGAGCGAAACGAGACGAAGGAGGGTGAAAGAGAGAGAAACGAGACGTAAGAGAGCAAAACAAGATGAAGGAGGGTGAAAGAGGGCGAAACGAGACGAAGGAGGGTGAAAGAGAACTAAACGAGACAAAGGAGGGTGAAAGCGAGCAAAACGAGACGAAGGAAGGTGAAAGAGAGCGAAACGAGATGAAGGAGGGTGGAAGAGAGTGAAACGAGACGAAGGAGGGTGAAAGAGAGCGAAACGAGACGAAGGAGGGTGAAAGAGAGCGAAACGAGACGGAGGAGTGTGAAAGAGAGCGAAACGAGACGAAGGATGGTGAAAGAGAGTTAAACGAGGCGAAGGAAGGTGAAAGAGAGCGAAATGAGTAAAAGGAGGGAGAAACAGAGCAAAACGAGACAAAGGAGCGTCAAAGAAAGCAAAACGAGAGGAAGAAGGGTCAAAGAGAGCGAAACGAGACGAAGGAGGGTCAAACAGAGCGAAACGGGACGAAGGAGTGTGAAAAAGGACAAACGAGACGAAGGAGGGTGAAAGAGAGCGGAACGAGATGAAGGAGGGTGAAAGAGACCGAAACGAGACGAAGGAGGGACAAAGAGAGCGAAACGAGATGAAGAAGGGTGAAAGAGAGGGAAACGAGACAAAGGAGGGTGAAAGCGAGCAAAACGAGACGAAGGAAGGTGAAAGAGAGCGAAACGAGATGAAGGAGGGTGGAAGAGAGTGAAACGAGACGAAGGAGGGTGAAAGAGAGCGAAACGAGACGAAGGAGGGTGAAAGAGAGCGAAACGAGACGGAGGAGTGTGAAAGAGAGCGAAACGAGACGAAGGATGGTGAAAGAGAGTTAAACGAGGCGAAGGAAGGTGAAAGAGAGCGAAATGAGTAAAAGGAGGGAGAAACAGAGCAAAACGAGACAAAGGAGCGTCAAAGAGAGCAAAACGAGACGAAGAAGGGTCAAAGAGAGCGAAACGAGACGAAGGAGGGTCAAACAGAGCGAAACGGCACGAAGGAGTGTGAAAAATGACAAACGAGATGAAGGATTGTGAAAGAGAGCGGAACGAGATGAAGGAGGGTGAAAGAGACCGACACGAGACGAAGGAGGGACAAAGAGAGCGAAACGAGACGAAGAAGGGAGAAAGAGAGCAAAAGGAGACGAAGGATTGTGAAAGACGGCGAAACGAGATGAAGGATGGTGAAAGAGAGCGAAACGAGATGAAGGAGGGTGAAAAAGGGCGAAACGAGACGAAGGAGGGTGAAAGAGAGCGAAACGAGACGAAAGAGGGTGAAAGAGGGCAAAATGAGACGAAGGAGGGTGAAAGAGAGCGAAACGAAATGAAGGAGTGTGGAAAAGGGCGAAACGAGACGAAGGAGGGTGAAAGAGAGAAAAACGAGACGAAGGAGGGTGAAAGAGGGCGAAACGAGACGAGGGAGGGTGAAAGAGAGTGAAACGAGACGAAGGAGGGGGAAAGAGAGCGAAATGAGACAGAGGAGGGTGAAAGAGAGCGAAACCAGACGAAGGAAGTTGAAAGAGAGCGAAACGAGATAAAGGAGGGTGAAATAGAGTGAAACGAGATGAAGGAGGGTGAAAGAGAGCGAAACCAGATGAAGGAGGGTGAAAGAGAGCGAAACCAGACGAAGGAAGGTGAAAGAGGGCGAAACGAGACGCAGGATGGTGGAAGAGAGTGAAACGAAACGAAGGAGGGTGAAAGAGTGCGAAACGAGACAAAGGAGGGTGAAAGAGAGTGAAACGAGACGAAGTAGTGTGAAAGAGAGCGAAACGAGACGAAGGATGGTGAAAGAGAGTTAATCGAGGCGAAGGAAGTTGAAAGAGAGCGAAATGAGAAAAAGGAGGGTGAAAGAGAGTGAAACGAAACGAAGGAAGGTGAAACAGAGCGAAACGAGACAAAGGAGGGTGAAAGAGAGCGAAATCAGACGAAGGAGGGTGAAAGAGAGCTAAACGAGACGAAGGAGGGTCAAAGAGAGTGAAACGAGACGAAGGAGGGTCAAAGAGAGCGAAACGAGACGAAGGAGGGTCAAAGAGAGCGAAACGAGACGAAGGAGGGTGAAAAAGAGCGAAACGAGACGAAGGATTGTGAAAGAGAGCGGAACGAGATGAAGGAGGGTGAAAGAGAGCGAAACGAGATGAAGGAGGGTGAAAAAGGGCGAAACGAGACGAAGGAGGGTGAAAGAGAGCGAAACGTGATGATTGAGGGTGAAAGAGGGCAAAATGAGACGAAGGAGGGTGAAAGAGAGCGGAACGAGATGATGGAGGGTGAAAGAGAGCGAAACGAGATGAAGGAGTGTGAAAGAGAGCGAAACGAGACGAAGGATGGTGAAAGAGAGTTAAATGAGGCGAAGGAAGGTGAAAGAGAGCGAAATGAGTAAAAGGAGGGAGAAACAGAGCAAAACGAGACAAAGGAGCGTCAAAGAGAGCAAAACGAGACGAAGAAGGGTCAAAGAGAGCGAAACGAGACGAAGGAGGGTCAAACAGAGCGAAACGGGACGAAGGAGTGTGAAAAATGACAAACGAGACGAAGGATTGTGAAAGAGAGCGGAACGAGATGAAGGAGGGTGAAAGAGACCGACACGAGACGAAGGAGGGACAAAGAGAGCGAAACGAGACGAAGAAGGGAGAAAGAGAGCAAAAGAAGACGAAGGATTGTGAAAGACGGCGAAACGAGATGAAGGATGGTGAAAGAGAGCGAAACGAGATGAAGGAGGGTGAAAAAGGGCGAAACGAGACGAAGGAGGGTGAAAGAGAGCGAAACGAGACGAAGGAGGGTGAAAGAGGGCAAAATGAGACGAAGGAGGGTGAAAGAGAGCGAAACGAAATGAAGGAGTGTGGAAAAGAGCAAAACGAGACGAAGGAGGGTGATAGAGAGAAAAACGAGACGAAGGAGGGTGAAAGAGGGCGAAACGAGACGAGGGAGGGTGAAAGAGAGTGAAACGAGACGAAGGAGGGGGAAAGAGAGCGAAATGAGACAGAGGAGGGTGAAAGAGAGCGAAACCAGACGAAGGAAGTTGAAAGAGAGCGAAACGAGATAAAGGAGGGTGAAATAGAGCGAAACGAGATGAAGGAGGGTGAAAGAGAGCGAAACCAGATGAAGGAGGGTGAAAGAGAGCGAAACCAGACGAAGGAAGGTGAAAGAGGGCGAAACGAGACGCAGGATGGTGGAAGAGAGTGAAACGAAACGAAGGAGGGTGAAAGAGTGCGAAACGAGACAAAGGAGGGTGAAAGAGAGTGAAACGAGACGAAGTAGTGTGAAAGAGAGCGAAACGAGACGAAGGATGGTGAAAGAGAGTTAATCGAGGCGAAGGAAGGTGAAAGAGAGCGAAATGAGAAAAAGGAGGGTGAAAGAGAGTGAAACGAAACGAAGGAAGGTGAAACAGAGCGAAACGAGACAAAGGAGGGTGAAAGAGAGCGAAATCAGACGAAGGAGAGTGAAAGAGAGCTAAACGAGACGAAGGAGGGTCAAAGAGAGCGAAACGAGACGATGGAGGGTCAAAGAGAGTGAAACGAGACGAAGGAGGGTCAAAGAGAGCGAAACGAGACGAAGGAGGGTCAAAGAGAGCGAAACGAGACGAAGGAGGGTGAAAAAGAGCGAAACGAGACGAAGGATTGTGAAAGAGAGCGGAACGAGATGAAGGAGGGTGAAAGAGAGCGAAACGAGATGAAGGAGGGTGAAAAAGGGCGAAACGAGACGAAGGAGGGTGAAAGAGAGCGAAACGAGATGATTGAGGGTGAAAGAGGGCAAAATGAGACGAAGGAGGGTGAAAGAGAGCGAAACGAGATGAAGGAGGGTGGAAAAGGGCGAAACGAGATGAAGGAGGGTGAAAGAGAGCAAAACGAGACGAAGGAGGGTGAAAGAGAGCTAAACGAGATGAAGGAGGGTCAAAGAGAGCGAAACGAGACGAAGGAGTGTCAAAGAGAGCAAAACGAGACGAAGGAGTGTGAAAAAGGATAAACGAGACGAAGGAGGGTGAAAGAGAGCAGAATGAGATGAAGGAGGGTGAAAGAGGGCGAAATGAGACAAAGGAGAGTGAAACGAGATGAAGGAGGGTGAAAGAGGGCGAAACGAGATGAAGGAGGGTGGAAGAGAGCGAAACGAGACGAAGGAGGGTGAAAGAGGGTGAAACGAGTCGAAGAAGGGTGGAAGTGAGCGAAACGAGATGAAGGAGGGTGAGAGAGAGCAAAACGAGACTTAGGACAGTGAAAGAGAGTTAAACAAGGCGAAGGAAGGTGAAAGAGAGCGAAATGAGAAAAAGGAGGGTGAAAGAGAGCGAAACGAGATGAAGGAAGGTGAAACAGAACAAAACAAGACAAAGGAGGGTGAAAGAGAGCGAAATCAGACGAAGGAGGGAGAAAGAGAGCTAACCGAGACGAAGTAAGGTCAAAGAGAGCGAAACGAGTCGAAGGAGGGTCAAACAGAGCGAAACGGGACGAAGGAGTGTGAAAAAGGACAAACGAGACGAAGGAGGGTGAAAGAGAGTGGAACGAGATGAAGGAGGGTGAAAGAGAGCGAAACGAGACAAACGAGGGACAAAGAGAGCGAAACGAGATGAAGAAGGGTGAAAGAGAGGGAAACGAGAAGAAGGAGGGTGAAAGAGAACGAAACGAGGCGAAGGAAGGAGAAAGAGAGCGAAACGAGACGAAGGATTGTGAAAGACGACGAAACGAGATGAAGGAGGGTGAAAGAGAGCGAAACGAGATGAAGGAGGGTGAAAAAGGGCGAAACGAGACGAAGGATGGTGAAAGAGAGTTAAACGAGGCGAAGGAAGGTGAAAGAGAGCGAAATGAGTAAAAGGAGGGAGAAACAGAGCAAAACGAGACAAAGGAGCGTCAAAGAGAGCAAAACGAGACGAAGAAGGGTCAAAGTGAGCGAAACGAGACGAAGGAGGGTCAAACAGAGCGAAACGGGACGAAGGAGTGTGAAAAATGACAAACGAGATGAAGGATTGTGAAAGAGAGCGGAACGAGATGAAGGAGGGTAAAAGAGACCGACACGAGACGAAGGAGGGACAAAGAGAGCGAAACGAGACGAAGAAGGGAGAAAGAGAGCAAAAGGAGACGAAGGATTGTGAAAGACGGCGAAACGAGATGAAGGATGGTGAAAGAGAGCGAAACGAGATGAAGGAGGGTGAAAAAGGGCGAAACGAGACGAAGGAGGGTGAAAGAGAGCGAAACGAGACGAAGGAGGGTCAAAGAGAGTGAAACGAGACGAAGGAGGGTCAAAGAGAGCGAAACGAGAAGAAGGAGGGTCAAAGAGAGCGAAACGAGATGAAGGAGGGTGGAAAAGGGCGAAACGAGATGAAGGAGAGTGAAAGAGAGCAAAACGTGATGAAGGAGGGTGAAAGAGAGCGAAACGAGACGAAGGAGGGTGAAAGAGAGCAAAACGAGACGAAGGAGGGTGAAAGAGAGCAAAACGAGATGAAGGAGGGTGAAAGAGGGCGAAACGAGACGAAGGTAGGTGAAAGAGAACTAAACGAGAAAAAGGAGGGTGAAAGAGAGCAAAACGAGACGAAGGAAGGTGAAAGTGAGCGAAACGAGATGAAGGAGGGTGGAAGAGAGTGAAACGAGACGAAGGAGGTTGAAAGAGAGCGAAACGAGACAAAGGAGGGTGAAAGAGAGCGAAACGAGACGGAGGAGTGTGAAAGAGAGCGAAACGAGACGAAGGATGGTGAAAGAGAGTTAAACGAGGCGAAGGAAGGTGAAAGAGAGCGAAACGAGACGAAGGAGGGTGAAAGAGAGCGAAACGAGACGTAAGAGAGCAAAACAAGATGAAGGAGGGTGAAAGAGGGCGAAACGAGACGAAGGAGGGTGAAAGAGAACTAAACGAGACAAAGGAGGGTGAAAGCGAGCAAAACGAGACGAAGGAAGGTGAAAGAGAGCGAAACGAGATGAAGGAGGGTGGAAGAGAGTGAAACGAGACGAAGGAGGGTGAAAGAGAGCGAAACGAGACGAAGGAGGGTGAAAGAGAGCGAAACGAGACGGAGGAGTGTGAAAGAGAGCGAAACGAGATGAAGGATGGTGAAAGAGAGTTAAACGAGGCGAAGGAAGGTGAAAGAGAGCGAAATGAGTAAAAGGAGGGAGAAACAGAGCAAAACGAGACAAAGGAGCGTCAAAGAGAGCAAAACGAGACGAAGAAGGGTCAAAGAGAGCGAAACGAGACGAAGGAGGGTCAAACAGAGCGAAACGGGACGAAGGAGTGTGAAAAAGGACAAACGAGACGAAGGAGGGTGAAAGAGAGCGGAACGAGATGAAGGAGGGTGAAAGAGACCGAAACGAGACGAAGGAGGGACAAAGAGAGCGAAACGAGATGAAGAAGGGTGAAAGAGAGGGAAACGAGACAAAGGAGGGTGAAAGCGAGCAAAACGAGACGAAGGAAGGTGAAAGAGAGCGAAACGAGATGAAGGAGGGTGGAAGAGAGTGAAACGAGACGAAGGAGGGTGAAAGAGAGCGAAACGAGACGAAGGAGGGTGAAAGAGAGCGAAACGAGACGGAGGAGTGTGAAAGAGAGCGAAACGAGACAAAGGATGGTGAAAGAGAGTTAAACGAGGCGAAGGAAGGTGAAAGAGAGCGAAATGAGTAAAAGGAGGGAGAAACAGAGCAAAACGAGACAAAGGAGCGTCAAAGAGAGCAAAACGAGACGAAGAAGGGTCAAAGAGAGCGAAACGAGACGAAGGAGGGTCAAACAGAGCGAAACGGGACGAAGGAGTGTGAAAAATGACAAACGAGATGAAGGATTGTGAAAGAGAGCGGAACGAGATGAAGGAGGGTGAAAGAGACCGACACGAGACGAAGGAGGGACAAAGAGAGCGAAACGAGACGAAGAAGGGAGAAAGAGAGCAAAAGGAGACGAAGGATTGTGAAAGACGGCGAAACGAGATGAAGGATGGTGAAAGAGAGCGAAACGAGATGAAGGAGGGTGAAAAAGGGCGAAACGAGACGAAGGAGGGTGAAAGAGAGCGAAACGAGACAAAAGAGGGTGAAAGAGGGCAAAATGAGATGAAGGAGGGTGAAAGAGAGCGAAACGAAATGAAGGAGTATGGAAAAGGGCGAAACGAGACGAAGGAGGGTGAAAGAGAGAAAAACGAGACGAAGGAGGGTGAAAGAGGGCGAAACGAGATGAGGGAGGGTGAAAGAGAGTGAAACGAGACGAAGGAGGGGGAAAGAGAGCGAAATGAGACAGAGGAGGGTGAAAGAGAGCGAAACCAGACGAAGGAAGTTGAAAGAGAGCGAAACGAGATAAAGGAGGGTGAAATAGAGCGAAACGAGATGAAGGAGGGTGAAAGAGAGCGAAACCAGATGAAGGAGGGTGAAAGAGAGCGAAACCAGACGAAGGAAGGTGAAAGAGGGCGAAACGAGACGCAGGATGGTGGAAGAGAGTGAAACGAAACGAAGGAGGGTGAAAGAGTGCGAAACGAGACAAAGGAGGGTGAAAGAGAGTGAAACGAGACGAAGTAGTGTGAAAGAGAGCGAAACGAGACGAAGGATGGTGAAAGAGAGTTAATCGAGGCGAAGGAAGTTGAAAGAGAGCGAAATGAGAAAAAGGAGGGTGAAAGAGAGTGAAACGAAACGAAGGAAGGTGAAACAGAGCGAAACGAGACGAAGGAGGGTGAAAGAGAGCTAAACGAGACGAAGGAGGGTCAAAGAGAGCGAAACGAGACGAAGGAGGGTCAAAGAGAGTGAAACGAGACAAAGGAGGGTCAAAGAGAGCGAAACGAGAAGAAGGAGGGTCAAAGAGAGCGAAACGAGATGAAGGAGGGTGGAAAAGGGCGAAACGAGATGAAGGAGAGTGAAAGAGAGCAAAACGTGATGAAGGAGGGTGAAAGAGAGCGAAACGAGACGAAGGAGGGTGAAAGAGAGCGAAACGAGACGAAGGAGGGTGAAAGAGAGCAAAACGAGATGAAGGAGGGTGAAAGAGGGCGAAACGAGACGAAGGTAGGTGAAAGAGAACTAAACGAGAAAAAGGAGGGTGAAAGAGAGCAAAACGAGACGAAGGAAGGTGAAAGTGAGCGAAACGAGATGAAGGAGGGTGGAAGAGAGTGAAACGAGACGAAGGAGGTTGAAAGAGAGCGAAACGAGACAAAGGAGGGTGAAAGAGAGCGAAACGAGACGGAGGAGTGTGAAAGAGAGCGAAACGAGACGAAGGATGGTGAAAGAGAGTTAAACGAGGCGAAGGAAGGTGAAAGAGAGCGAAACGAGACGAAGGAGGGTGAAAGAGAGCGAAACGAGACGTAAGAGAGCAAAACAAGATGAAGGAGGGTGAAAGAGGGCGAAACGAGACGAAGGAGGGTGAAAGAGAACTAAACGAGACAAAGGAGGGTGAAAGCGAGCAAAACGAGACGAAGGAAGGTGAAAGAGAGCGAAACGAGATGAAGGAGGGTGGAAGAGAGTGAAACGAGACGAAGGAGGGTGAAAGAGAGCGAAACGAGACGAAGGAGGGTGAAAGAGAGCGAAACGAGACGGAGGAGTGTGAAAGAGAGCGAAACGAGACGAAGGATGGTGAAAGAGAGTTAAACGAGGCGAAGGAAGGTGAAAGAGAGCGAAATGAGTAAAAGGAGGGAGAAACAGAGCAAAACGAGACAAAGGAGCGTCAAAGAGAGCAAAACGAGACGAAGAAGGGTCAAAGAGAGCGAAACGAGACGAAGGAGGGTCAAACAGAGCGAAACGGGACGAAGGAGTGTGAAAAATGACAAACGAGATGAAGGATTGTGAAAGAGAGCGGAACGAGATGAAGGAGGGTGAAAGAGACCGACACGAGACGAAGGAGGGACAAAGAGAGCGAAACGAGACGAAGAAGGGAGAAAGAGAGCAAAAGGAGACAAAGGATTGTGAAAGACGGCGAAACGAGATGAAGGATGGTGAAAGAGAGCGAAACGAGATGAAGGAGGGTGAAAAAGGGCGAAACGAGACGAAGGAGGGTGAAAGAGAGCGAAACGAGACGAAAGAGGGTGAAAGAGGGCAAAATGAGACGAAGGAGGGTGAAAGAGAGCGAAACGAAATGAAGGAGTGTGGAAAAGGGCGAAACGAGACGAAGGAGGGTGAAAGAGAGAAAAACGAGACGAAGGAGGGTGAAAGAGGGCGAAACGAGACGAGGGAGGGTGAAAGAGAGTGAAACGAGACGAAGGAGGGGGAAAGAGAGCGAAATGAGACAGAGGAGGGTGAAAGAGAGCGAAACCAGATGAAGGAAGTTGAAAGAGAGCGAAACGAGACAAAGGAGGGTGAAAGAGAGTGAAACGAAACGAAGGAAGGTGAAACAGAGCGAAACGAGACAAAGGAGGGTGAAAGAGAGCGAAATCAGACGAAGGAGGGTGAAAGAGAGCTAAACGAGACGAAGGAGGGTCAAAGAGAGCGAAACGAGACGAAGGAGGGTCAAAGAGAGTGAAACGAGACGAAGGAGGGTCAAAGAGAGCGAAACGAGACGAAGGAGGGTCAAAGAGAGCGAAACGAGACGAAGGAGGGTGAAAAAGAGCGAAACGAGACGAAGGATTGTGAAAGAGAGCGGAACGAGATGAAGGAGGGCGAAAGAGAGCGAAACGAGATGAAGGAGGGTGAAAAAGGGCGAAACGAGACGAAGGAGGGTGAAAGAGAGCGAAACGTGATGATTGAGGGTGAAAGAGGGCAAAATGAGACGAAGGAGGGTGAAAGAGAGCGGAACGAGATGATGGAGGGTGAAAGAGAGCGAAACGAGATGAAGGAGTGTGAAAGAGAGCGAAACGAGACGAAGGATGGTGAAAGAGAGTTAAATGAGGCGAAGGAAGGTGAAAGAGAGCGAAATGAGTAAAAGGAGGGAGAAACAGAGCAAAACGAGACAAAGGAGCGTCAAAGAGAGCAAAACGAGACGAAGAAGGGTCAAAGAGAGCGAAACGAGACGAAGGAGGGTCAAACAGAGCGAAACGGGACGAAGGAGTGTGAAAAATGACAAACGAGACGAAGGATTGTGAAAGAGAGCGGAACGAGATGAAGGAGGGTGAAAGAGACCGACACGAGACGAAGGAGGGACAAAGAGAGCGAAACGAGACGAAGAAGGGAGAAAGAGAGCAAAAGGAGACGAAGGATTGTGAAAGACGGCGAAACGAGATGAAGGATGGTGAAAGAGAGCGAAACGAGATGAAGGAGGGTGAAAAAGGGCGAAACGAGACGAAGGAGGGTGAAAGAGAGCGAAACGAGACGAAGGAGGGTGAAAGAGGGCAAAATGAGACGAAGGAGGGTGAAAGAGAGCAAAACGAAATGAAGGAGTGTGGAAAAGAGCAAAACGAGACGAAGGAGGGTGATAGAGAGAAAAACGAGATGAAGGAGGGTGAAAGAGGGCGAAACGAGACGAGGGAGGGTGAAAGAGAGTGAAACGAGACGAAGGAGGGGGAAAGAGAGCGAAATGAGACAGAGGAGGGTGAAAGAGAGCGAAACCAGACGAAGGAAGTTGAAAGAGAGCGAAACGAGATAAAGGAGGGTGAAATAGAGCGAAACGAGATGAAGGAGGGTGAAAGAGAGCGAAACCAGATGAAGGAGGGTGAAAGAGAGCGAAACCAGACGAAGGAAGGTGAAAGAGGGCGAAACGAGACGCAGGATGGTGGAAGAGAGTGAAACGAAACGAAGGAGGGTGAAAGAGTGCGAAACGAGACAAAGGAGGGTGAAAGAGAGTGAAACGAGACGAAGTAGTGTGAAAGAGAGCGAAACGAGACGAAGGATGGTGAAAGAGAGTTAATCGAGGCGAAGGAAGGTGAAAGAGAGCGAAATGAGAAAAAGGAGGGTGAAAGAGAGTGAAACGAAACGAAGGAAGGTGAAACAGAGCGAAACGAGACAAAGGAGGGGGAAAGAGAGCGAAATCAGACGAAGGAGGGTGAAAGAGAGCTAAACGAGACGAAGGAGGGTCAAAGAGAGCGAAACGAGACGAAGGAGGGTCAAAGAGAGTGAAACGAGACGAAGGAGGGTCAAAGAGAGTGAAACGAGACGAAGGAGGGTCAAAGAGAGCGAAACGAGACGAAGGAGGGTGAAAAAGAGCGAAACGAGACGAAGGATTGTGAAAGAGAGCGGAACGAGATGAAGGAGGGTGAAAGAGAGCGAAACGAGATGAAGGAGGGTGAAAAAGGGCGAAACGAGACGAAGGAGGGTGAAAGAGAGTGAAACGAGATGATTGAGGGTGAAAGAGGGCAAAATGAGACGAAGGACGGTGAAAGAGAGCGAAACGAGATGAAGGAGGGTGGAAAAGGGCGAAACGAGACGAAGGAGGGTGAAAGAGAGCAAAACGAGACGAAGGAGGGTGAAAGAGAGCTAAACGAGATGAAGGAGGGTCAAAGAGAGCGAAACGAGACGAAGGAGGGTCAAAGAGAGCAAAACGAGACGAAGGAGTGTGAAAAAGGATAAACGAGACGAAGGAGGGTGAACGAGAGCGGAATGAGATGAAGGAGGGTGAAAGAGGGCGAAATGAGACAAAGGAGAGTGAAACGAGATGAAGGAGGGTGAAAGAGGGCGAAACGAGATGAAGGAGGGTGGAAGAGAGCGAAACGAGACGAAGGAGGGTGAAAGAGGGTGAAACGAGTCGAAGAAGGGTGGAAGTGAGCGAAACGAGATGAAGGAGGGTGAGAGAGAGCAAAACGAGACTTAGGACAGTGAAAGAGAGTTAAACAAGGCGAAGGAAGGTGAAAGAGAGCGAAATGAGAAAAAGGAGGGTGAAAGAGAGCGAAACGAGATGAAGGAAGGTGAAACAGAACAAAACAAGACAAAGGAGGGTGAAAGAGAGCGAAATCAGACGAAGGAGGGAGAAAGAGAGCTAACCGAGACGAAGTAAGGTCAAAGAGAGCGAAACGAGTCGAAGGAGGGTCAAACAGAGCGAAACGGGACGAAGGAGTGTGAAAAAGGACAAACGAGACGAAGGAGGGTGAAAGAGAGTGGAACGAGATGAAGGAGGGTGAAAGTGAGCGAAACGAGACAAAGGAGGGACAAAGAGAGCGAAACGAGATGAAGAAGGGTGAAAGAGAGGGAAACGAGAAGAAGGAGGGTGAAAGAGAACGAAACGAGGCGAAGGAAGGAGAAAGAGAGCGAAACGAGACGAAGGACTGTGAAAGATGACGAAACGAGATGAAGGAGGGTGAAAGAGAGCGAAACGAGATGAAGGAGGGTGAAAAAGGGCGAAACGAGACGAAGGAGGGTGAAAGAGAGCGAAACGAGACGAAGGAGGGTGAAAGAGGGCAAAATGAGTCGAAGGAGGGTGAAAGAGAGCGAAACGAGATGAAGGAGGGTGGAAAAGAGCGAAACGAGACGAAGGAGGGTGAAAGAGAGTGAAACGAAACGAAGGAGGGTGAAAGAGTGCGAAACGAGACAAAGGAGGGTGAAAGAGAGTGAAACGAGACGAAGTAGTGTGAAAGAGAGCGGAACGAGATGAAGGAGGGTGAAAGAGAGTGAAACGAGACGAAGTAGTGTGAAAGAGAGCGGAACGAGATGAAGGAGGGTGAAAGAGAGCGAAACGAGATGAAGGAGGGTGAAAAAGGGCGAAACGAGACGAAGGAGGGTGAAAGAGAGCGAAACGAGACGATTGAGGGTGAAAGAGGGCAAAATGAGACGAAGGAGGGTGAAAGAGAGCGAAACGAGATGAAGGAGGGTGGAAAAGGACGAAACGAGACGAAGGAGGGTGAAAGAGAGCAAAACGAGATGAAGGACGGTGAAAGAGAGCTAAACGAGATGAAGGAGGGTCAAAGAGAGCGAAACGAGACAAAGGAGGGTCAAAGAGAGTAAAACGAGACGAAGGAGTGTGAAAAAGGATAAACGAGACGAAGGAGGGTGAAAGAGAGCGGAATGAGATGAAGGAGGGTGAAAGAGGGCGAAATGAGACAAAGGAGAGTGAATGCGAGCGAAACGAGATGAAGGAGGGTGAAAGAGGGCGAAACGAGACGAAGGTGGATGGAAGAGAGCGAAACGAGACGAAGGAGGGTGAAAGAGGGTGAAACGAGTCGAAGAAGTGTGGAAGTGAGCGAATCGAGATGAAGGAGGGTGAGAGAGAGCGAAACGAGACTTAGGACAGTGAAAGAGAGTTAAATGAGGCGAAGGAAGGTGAAAGAGAGCGAAATGAGAAAAAGGAGGGTGAAAAAGAGCGAAACGAGATGAAGGAAGGTGAAACAGAACAAAACGAGACAAAGGAGGGTGAAAGAGACCGAAGTCAGACGAAGGAGGGAGAAAGAGAGCTAAACGAGACGAAGTAGGGTCAAAGAGAGCGAACCGAGTTGAAGGAGGGTCAAACAGAGCGAAACGGGACGAAGGAGTGTGAAAAAGGACAAACGAGACGAAGGAGGGTGAAAGAGAGCGGAACGAGATGAAGGAGGGTGAAAGAGAGCGAAACGAGACGAAGGAGGGACAAAGAGAGCGAAACGAGACGAAGAAGGGTGAAAGAGAGGGAAACGAGAAGAAGGAGGGTGAAAGAGAACGAAACGAGGCGAAGGAGGGAGAAAGAGAGCGAAACGAGACGAAGGATTGTGAAAGATGACGAAATGAGATGAAGGAGGGTGAAAGAGAGCGTAACGAGATGAAGGAGGGTGAAAAAGGGCGAAATGAGACGAAGTAGGGTGAAAGAGAGCGAAACGAGACGAAGGAGGGTGAACGAGGGCAAAATGCGATGAAGGAGGGTGAAAGAGAGCGAAACGAGATGAAGGAGGGTGGAAAAGAGCGAAACGAGACGAAGGAGGGTGAAAGAGAGAAAAACGAGATGAAGGAGGGTGAAAGAGGGCGAAACGAGACGAGAGAGGATGAAAGAGATTGAAACGAGACGAAGGAGGGTGAAAGAGAGCGAAATGAGACAAAGGAGGGTGAAAGAGAGCGAAACCAGATGAAGGAGGGTGAAAGAGGGCGAAATGAGACGAAGGATGGTGGAAGAGAGTGAAACGAGACGAAGGAGGGTGAAAGAGAGCAAATCGAGACAAAGGAGGGTGAAAGAGAGCGAAACGAGACGAAGTTGTGTGAAAGAGAGCGAAACGAGATGAAGGATGGTGAAAGAGAGTTAAACGAGGCGAAGGAAGCTGAAAGAGAGCGAAATGAGAAAAAGGAGGGTGTAAGAGAGTGAAACGAAACGAAGGAAGGTGAAACAGAGCGAAACGAGACAAAGGAGGGTGAAAGAGAGCGAAATCAGACGAAGGAGGGTGAAAGAGAGCTAAACGAGAGGAAGGAGGGTCAAAGAGAGCGAAACGAGACGAAGGAGGGTGAAAGAGAGCAAAATCAGACGAAGGAGGGTGAAAGAGAGCTAAACGAGAGGAAGGAGGGTCAAAGAGAGCGAAACGAGACGAAGGAGGGTGAAAGAGACCGAAACGAGATGAAGGAGGGACAAAGAGAGCGAAACGAGACGAAGGAGAGTGAAAGAGAGGGAAACGAGAAGAAGGAGGGTGAAAGAGAACGAAACGAGGCGAAGGAGGGAGAAAGAGAGCGAAACGAGACGAAGGATTGTGAAAGATGACGAAATGAGATGAAGGAGGGTGAAAGAGAGCGTAACGAGATGAAGGAGGGTGAAAAAGGGCGAAATGAGACGAAGTAGGGTGAAAGAGAGCGAAACGAGACGAAGGAGGGTGAACGAGGGCAAAATGCGATGAAGGAGGGTGAAAGAGAGCGAAACGAGATGAAGGAGGGTGGAAAAGAGCGAAACGAGACGAAGGAGGGTGAAAGAGAGAAAAACGAGATGAAGGAGGGTGAAAGAGGGCGAAACGAGACGAGAGAGGGTGAAAGAGATTGAAACGAGACGAAGGAGGGTGAAAGAGAGCGAAATGAGACGAAGGATTGTGAAAGATGACGAAATGAGATGAAGGAGGGTGAAAGAGAGCGTAACGAGATGAAGGAGGGTGAAAAAGGGCGAAATGAGACGAAGTAGGGTGAAAGAGAGCGAAACGAGACGAAGGAGGGTGAACGAGGGCAAAATGCGATGAAGGAGGGTGAAAGAGAGCGAAACGAGATGAAGGAGGGTGGAAAAGAGCGAAACGAGACGAAGGAGGGTGAAAGAGAGAAAAACGAGATGAAGGAGGGTGAAAGAGGGCGAAACGAGACGAGAGAGGGTGAAAGAGATTGAAACGAGACGAAGGAGGGTGAAAGAGAGCGAAATGAGACAAAGGAGGGTGAAAGAGAGCGAAACCAGATGAAGGAGGGTGAAAGAGGGCGAAATGAGACGAAGGATGGTGGAAGAGAGTGAAACGAGACGAAGGAGGGTGAAAGAGAGCAAATCGAGACAAAGGAGGGTGAAAGAGAGCGAAACGAGACGAAGTAGTGTGAAAGAGAGCGAAACGAGATGAAGGATGGTGAAAGAGAGTTAAACGAGGCGAAGGAAGCTGAAAGAGAGCGAAATGAGAAAAAGGAGGGTGTAAGAGAGTGAAACGAAACGAAGGAAGGTGAAACAGAGCGAAACGAGACAAAGGAGGGTGAAAGAGAGCGAAATCAGACGAAGGAGGGTGAAAGAGAGCTAAACGAGAGGAAGGAGGGTCAAAGAGAGCGAAACGAGACGAAGGAGGGTGAAAGAGAGCGAAATCAGACGAAGGAGGGTGAAAGAGAGCTAAACGAGAGGAAGGAGGGTCAAAGAGAGCGAAACGAGACGAAGGAGGGTGAAAGAGACCGAAACGAGATGAAGGAGGGACAAAGAGAGCGAAACGAGACGAAGGAGAGTGAAAGAGAGGGAAACGAGAAGAAGGAGGGTGAAAGAGAGCGAAACAAGACGAAGGATTGTGAAAGAAGGCGAAACGAGATGAAGGAGGGTGGAAGAGAGCGACACGAGATGAAGGAGTGTGAAAAAGGGCGAAACGAGACGAAGGAGGGTGAAAGAGGGCGAAACGAGACGAAGGAGGGTGAAAGAGAGCGAAACGAGACGAAGGAGGGTGAAAGAGAGCGAAACTGACGAAGGAGGGTGAAAGAGAGCGGAACGAGATGATGGAGGGTGAAAGAGAGCGAAACGAGACGAAGGAGAGTGAATGAGAGCGAAACGAGTCGAAGAAGGGTGAACGAGAGCGAAATGAAACGAAGGAGGGTGAACGAGAGCGAAACGAGATGAAGGAGGGTGGAAAAGGGCCAAACGAGATGAAGGAGAGTGAAAGAGAGAAAAACGAGACGAAGGAGGGTGAAAGAGGGCGAAACGAGACGAAGGAGGGTGAAAGAGAACTAAACGAGACAAAGGAGGGTGAAAGAGAGCGAAACGAGACGAAGGAGGGTCAAAGAGAGCGAAACGAGATGAAGGAGGGTGAAAGAGGGCGAAACGAGACGAAGGAGGGTGAAAGAGAACTAAACGAGACAAAGGAGGGTGAAAGAGAGCGAAACGAGACGAAGGAGGGTCAAAGAGAGCGAAACGAGACGAAGGAGGGTCAAAGAGAGTGAAACGAGACGAAGGAGGGTGAAAAAGGTCAATCGAGACGAAGGAGTGTGAAAGAGAGCGGAACGAGATGAAGGAGGGTGAAAGAGACCGAAACGAGACGAAGGAGGGACAAAGAGAGCGAAACGAGACGAAGGACGGTGAAAGAGAGGGAAACAAGAAGAAGGAGGGTGAAAGAGAGCGAAACGAGACGAAGGAGGGTGAAAGAGAGCGAAACGAGATGAAGGAGGGTGAAAGAGTGCGAAACGAGACGGAGGAGTGTGAAAGAGAGCGAAACGAGATGAAGGATGGTGAAAGAGAGTTAAACGAGGCGAAGGAAGGTGAAAGAGAGCGAAATGAGAAAAAGGAGGGTGAAAGAGAGCGAAACGAGACGAAGGAAGGTGAAACAGAGCAAATCGAGACAAAGGAGGGTCAAAGAGAGCGAAACGAGACGAAGGAGCGTCAAAGAGAGCGAAACGAGACGAAGGAGGGTCGAACAGAGCGAAACGGGACGAAGGTGTGTGAAAAAGGACAAACGAGACGAAGGAGGGTGAAAGAGAGCGGAACGGGATGAAGGAGGGTGAAAGAGACCGAAACGAGACGAAGTAGGGACAAAGAGAGCGAAACGAGACGAAGAAGGGTGAAAGAGAGGGAAACGAGAAGAAGGAGGGTGAAAGAGAACGAAACGAGGCGAAGGAGGGAGAAAGAGAGCGAAACGAGACGAAGGATTGTGAAAGACGGCGAAACGAGATGAAGGATGGTGAAAGAGAGCGAAACGAGACGAAGGAGGGTGAAAGAGAGCGAAACGAGACGAAGGAGGGCGAAAGAGGGCAAAATGAGACGAAGGAGGGTGAAAGAGAGCGAAACGAAATGAAGGAGGGTGGAAAAGGGCGAAAAGAGACGAAGGAGGGTGAAAGAGAGAAACGAGACGAAGGACGGTGAACGAGGGCGAAACGAGACGAGGGAGGGTGAAAGAGAGTGAAACGAGATGAAGGAGGGTGAAAGAGTGCGAAATGAGGCAAAGGAGGGTGAAAGAGAGCGAAACCAGACGAAGGAAGGTGAAAGAGAGCGAAACGAGACAAAGGAGGGTGAAATAGAGCGAAACGAGTCGAAGGAGGGTGAACGAGAGCGAAATGAGATGAAGGAGGGTGAAAGAGAGCGAAATCAGACGAAGGAGGGTGAAAGAGGGCGAAACGAGACGCAGCATGGTGGAAGAGAGTGAAACGAGACGAAGGAGGGTGAAAGAGAGCGAAACGAGACAAAGGAGGGTGAAAGTGAGCAAAACGAGATGAAGGAGGGTGAAAGAGGGCGAAACGAGACGAAGGAGGGTGAAGAGAACTAAACGAGACAATGGAGGGTGAAAGAGAGCAAAACGAGACGAAGGAAGGTGAAAGAGAGCGAAACGAGATGAAGCAGGGTGGAAGAGAGTGAAACGAGACGAAGGAGGGTGAAAGAGAGCGAAACGAGACAAACGAGGGTGAAAGAGAGCGAAACGAGACGAAGGAGGGTCAAAGAGAGCGAAACGAGACGAAGGAGGGTCAAAGAGAGTGAAACGAGACGAAGGAGGATGAAAAAGGTCAATTGAGACGAAGGAGTGTGAAAGAGAGCGGAACGAGATGAAGGAGGGTGAAAGAGACCGGAACGAGACGAAGGAGGGACAAAGAGAGCGAAACGAGATGAAGGAGGGTAAAAGAGGCCGAAACGAGACGGAGGAGTGTGAAAGAGAGCGAAACGAGACGAAGGATGGTGAAAGAGAATTAAACGAGGCGAAGGAAGGTGAAAGAGAGCGAAATGAGAAAAAGGAGGGTGAAAGAGAGCGAAACGAGACGAAGGAAGGTGAAACAGAGCAAAACGAGACAAAGGAGGGTCAAAGAGAGCGAAACGAGACGAAGGAGGGTCAAAGAGAGCAAAACGAGATGAAGGAGGGTGAAAGAGGGCGAAACGAGACGAAGGAGGGTGAAAGAGAACTAAACGAGACAAAGGAGGGTGAAAGAGAGCGAAACGAGACGAAGGAGGGTCAAAGAGAGCGAAACGAGACGAAGGAGGGTCAAAGAGAGTGAAACGAGACGAAGGAGGGTGGAAAAGGGCCAAACGAGATGAAGGAGTGTGAAAGAGAGAAAAACGAGACGAAGGAGGGTGAAAGAGAGCGAAACGAGATGAAGGACGGTGAAAGAGAGCGAAACGAGACGAAGGAGGGTGAAAGAGAGCAAAACGAGATGAAGGAGGGTGAAAGAGGGCAAAACGAGATGAAGGAGGGTGAAAGAGAGCGAAACGAGATGAAGGAGGGTCAAAGAGAGCGAAACAAAACGAAGGAGGGTCAAAGAGAGTGAAACGAAACGAAGGAGGGTGAAAAAGGTCAATCGAGACGAAGGAGTGTGAAAGAGAGCGGAACGAGATGAAGGAGGGTGAAAGAGACCGAAACGAGACGAAGGAGGGACAAAGAGAGCGAAACGAGACGAAGGACGGTGAAAGAGAGGGAAACGAGAAGAAGGAGGGTGAAAGAGAGCGAAACGAGACGAAGGAGGGTGAAAGAGAGCGAAACGAGATGAAGGAGGGTGAAAGAGAGCGAAACGAGACGGAGGAGTGTGAAAGAGAGCGAAACGAGACGAAGGATGGTGAAAGAGAGTTAAACGAGGCGAAGGAAGGTGAAAGAGAGCGAAATGAGAAAAAGGAGGGTGAAAGAGAGCGAAACGAGACGAAGGAAGGTGAAACAGAGCAAATCGAGACAAAGGAGGGTCAAAGAGAGCGAAACGAGACGAAGGAGCGTCAAAGAGAGCGAAACGAGACGAAGGAGGGTCAAACAGAGCGAAACGGGACGAAGGTGTGTGAAAAAGGACAAACGAGACGAAGGAGGGTGAAAGAGAGCGGAACGGGATGAAGGAGGGTGAAAGAGACCGAAACGAGACGAAGTAGGGACAAAGAGAGCGAAACGAGACGAAGAAGGGTGAAAGAGAACGAAACGAGGCGAAGGAGGGAGAAAGAGAGCGAAACGAGACGAAGGATTGTGAAAGACGGCGAAACGAGATGAAGGATGGTGAAAGAGAGCGAAACGAGACGAAGGAGGGTGAAAGATAGCGAAACGAGACGAAGGAGGGTGAAAGAGGGCAAAATGAGACGAAGGAGGGTGAAAGAGAGCGAAACAAAATGAAGGAGGGTGGAAAAGGGCGAAACGAGACGAAGGAGGGTGAAAGAGAGCGAAACAAGACGAAGGATTGTGAAAGACGGCGAAACGAGATGAAGGAGGGTGGAAGAGAGCGACACGAGATGAAGGAGTGTGAAAAAGGGCGAAACGAGACGAAGGAGGGTGAAAGAGGGCGAAACGAGACGAAGGAGGGTGAAAGAGAGCGAAACGAGACGAAGGAGGGTGAAAGAGAGCGAAACTGATGAAGGAGGGTGAAAGAGAGCGGAACGAGATGATGGAGGGTGAAAGAGAGCGAAACGAGACGAAGGAGAGTGAATGAGAGCGAAACGAGTCGAAGAAGGGTGAACGAGAGCGAAATGAAACGAAGGAGGGTGAACGAGAGCGAAACGAGATGAAGGAGGGTGGAAAAGGGCCAAACGAGATGAAGGAGAGTGAAAGAGAGAAAAACGAGACGAAGGAGGGTGAAAGAGGGCGAAACGAGACGAAGGAGGGTGAAAGAGAACTAAACGAGACAAAGGAGGGTGAAAGAGAGCGAAACGAGACGAAGGAGGGTCAAAGAGAGCGAAACGAGATGAAGGAGGGTGAAAGAGGGCGAAACGAGACGAAGGAGGGTGAAAGAGAACTAAACGAGACAAAGGAGGGTGAAAGAGAGCGAAACGAGACGAAGGAGGGTCAAAGAGAGCGAAACGAGACGAAGGAGGGTCAAAGAGAGTGAAACGAGACGAAGGAGGGTGAAAAAGGTCAATCGAGACGAAGGAGTGTGAAAGAGAGCGGAACGAGATGAAGGAGGGTGAAAGAGACCGAAACGAGACGAAGGAGGGACAAAGAGAGCGAAACGAGACGAAGGACGGTGAAAGAGAGGGAAACGAGAAGAAGGAGGGTGAAAGAGAGCGAAACGAGACGAAGGAGGGTGAAAGAGAGCGAAACGAGATGAAGGAGGGTGAAAGAGAGCGAAACGAGACGGAGGAGTGTGAAAGAGAGCGAAACGAGATGAAGGATGGTGAAAGAGAGTTAAACGAGGCGAAGGAAGGTGAAAGAGAGCGAAATGAGAAAAAGGAGGGTGAAAGAGAGCGAAACGAGACGAAGGAAGGTGAAACAGAGCAAATCGAGACAAAGGAGGGTCAAAGAGAGCGAAACGAGACGAAGGAGCGTCAAAGAGAGCGAAACGAGACGAAGGAGGGTCAAACAGAGCGAAACGGGACGAAGGTGTGTGAAAAAGGACAAACGAGACGAAGGAGGGTGAAAGAGAGCGGAACGGGATGAAGGAGGGTGAAAGAGACCGAAACGAGACGAAGTAGGGACAAAGAGAGCGAAACGAGACGAAGAAGGGTGAAAGAGAGGGAAACGAGAAGAAGGAGGGTGAAAGAGAACGAAACGAGGCGAAGGAGGGAGAAAGAGAGCGAAACGAGACGAAGGATTGTGAAAGACGGCGAAACGAGATGAAGGATGGTGAAAGAGAGCGAAACGAGACGAAGGAGGGCGAAAGAGGGCAAAATGAGACGAAGGAGGGTGAAAGAGAGCGAAACGAAATGAAGGAGGGTGGAAAAGGGCGAAAAGAGACGAAGGAGGGTGAAAGAGAGAAACGAGACGAAGGACGGTGAACGAGGGCGAAACGAGACGAGGGAGGGTGAAAGAGAGTGAAACGAGATGAAGGAGGGTGAAAGAGAGCGAAATGAGATGAAGGAGGGTGGAAGAGAGTGAAACGAGACGAAGGAGGGCGAAAGAGAGCGAAACGAGACAAACGAGGGTGAAAGAGAGCGAAACGAGACGAAGGAGGGTCAAAGAGAGCGAAACGAGACGAAGGAGGGTCAAAGAGAGTGAAACGAGACGAAGGAGGATGAAAAAGGTCAATTGAGACGAAGGAGTGTGAAAGAGAGCGGAACGAGATGAAGGAGGGTGAAAGAGACCGGAACGAGACGAAGGAGGGACAAAGAGAGCGAAACGAGATGAAGGAGGGTAAAAGAGGGCGAAACGAGACGGAGGAGTGTGAAAGAGAGCGAAACGAGACGAAGGATGGTGAAAGAGAATTAAACGAGGCGAAGGAAGGTGAAAGAGAGCGAAATGAGAAAAAGGAGGGTGAAAGAGAGCGAAACGAGATGAAGGAGGGTGAAAGAGACCGAAACGAGACGAAGGAGGGACAAAGAGAGCGAAACGAGACGAAGGACGGTGAAAGAGAGGGAAACGAGAAGAAGGAGGGTGAAAGAGAGCGAAACGAGACGAAGGAGGGTGAAAGAGAGCGAAACGAGATGAAGGAGGGTGAAAGAGAGCGAAACGAGACGGAGGAGTGTGAAAGAGAGCGAAACGAGATGAAGGATGGTGAAAGAGAGTTAAACGAGGCGAAGGAAGGTGAAAGAGAGCGAAATGAGAAAAAGGAGGGTGAAAGAGAGCGAAACGAGACGAAGGAAGGTGAAACAGAGCAAATCGAGACAAAGGAGGGTCAAAGAGAGCGAAACGAGACGAAGGAGCGTCAAAGAGAGCGAAACGAGACGAAGGAGGGTCAAACAGAGCGAAACGGGACGAAGGTGTGTGAAAAAGGACAAACGAGACGAAGGAGGGTGAAAGAGAGCGGAACGGGATGAAGGAGGGTGAAAGAGACCGAAACGAGACGAAGTAGGGACAAAGAGAGCGAAACGAGACGAAGAAGGGTGAAAGAGAACGAAACGAGGCGAAGGAGGGAGAAAGAGAGCGAAACGAGACGAAGGATTGTGAAAGACGGCGAAACGAGATGAAGGATGGTGAAAGAGAGCGAAACGAGACGAAGGAGGGTGAAAGAGAGCGAAACGAGACGAAGGAGGGTGAAAGAGGGCAAAATGAGACGAAGGAGGGTGAAAGAGAGCGAAACGAAATGAAGGAGGGTGGAAAAGGGCGAAACGAGACGAAGGAGGGTGAAAGAGAGAAACGAGACGAAGGACGGTGAACGAGGGCGAAACGAGACGAGGGAGGGTGAAAGAGAGTGAAACGAGACGAAGGAGGGTGAAAGAGAGCGAAATGAGGCAAAGGAGGGTGAAAGAGAGCGAAACCAGACGAAGGAAGGTGAAAGAGAGCGAAACGAGACAAAGGAGGGTGAAATAGAGCGAAACGAGTCGAAGGAGGGTGAACGAGAGCGAAATGAGATGAAGGAGGGTGAAAGAGAGCGAAATCAGATGAAGGAGGGTGAAAGAGGGCGAAACGAGACGCAGCATGGTGGAAGAGAGTGAAACGAGACGAAGGAGGGTGAAAGAGAGCGAAACGAGACAAAGGAGGGTGAAAGTGAGCAAAACGAGATGAAGGAGGGTGAAAGAGGGCGAAACGAGACGAAGGAGGGTGAAGAGAACTAAACGAGACAATGGAGGGTGAAAGAGAGCAAAACGAGACGAAGGAAGGTGAAAGAGAGCGAAACGAGATGAAGGAGGGTGGAAGAGAGTGAAACGAGACGAAGGAGGGTGAAAGAGAGCGAAACGAGACAAACGAGGGTGAAAGAGAGCGAAACGAGACGAAGGAGGGTCAAAGAGAGCGAAACGAGACGAAGGAGGGTCAAAGAGAGTGAAACGAGACGAAGGAGGATGAAAAAGGTCAATTGAGACGAAGGAGTGTGAAAGAGAGCGGAACGAGATGAAGGAGGGTGAAAGAGACCGGACCGAGACGAAGGAGGGACAAAGAGAGCGAAATGAGAAAAAGGAGGGTGAAAGAGAGCGAAACGAGACGAAGGAAGGTGAAACAGAGCAAAACGAGACAAAGGAGGGTCAAAGAGAGCGAAACGAGACGAAGGAGGGTCAAAGAGAGCCAAACGAGACGAAGGAGGGTCAAACAGAGCGAAACAGGACGAAGGAGTGTGAAAAAGGACAAACGAGACGAAGGAGGGTGAAAGAGAGCGGAACGAGATGAAGGAGGGTGAAAGAGACCGAAACGAGACGAAGGAGGGAAAAGAGAGCGAAACGAGACGAAGAAGTGTGAAAGAGAGGGAAACGAGAAGAAGGAGGGTGAAAGAGAACGAAACGAGGCGAAGGAGGGAGAAAGAGAGCGAAATGAGACGAAGGATTGTGAAAGACGGCGAAACGAGATGAAGGATGGTGAAAGGGAGCGAAACGAGATGAAGGAGGGAGAAAAAGGGCGAAACGAGACGAAGGAGTGTGAAAGAGAGCGAAACGAGACGAAGGAGGGTGAAAGAGGGCAAAATGAGACGAAGGAGGGTGAAAGAGAGAAAAACGAGACGAAGGAGGGTGAAAGAGGGCGAAACGAGACGAGGGAGGGTGAAAGAGAGTGAAACGAGACGAAGGAGGGTGAAAGAGTGCGAAATGAGACAAAGGAGGGTGAAAGGCAGCGAAACCAGACGAAGGAGGGTGAAAGAGGGCGAAGCGAGACGAAGGATGGTGGAAGAGAGTGAAACGAGACGAAGGAGGGTGAAAGAGAGCAAATCGAGACAAAGGAGGGTGAAAGAGAGCGAAACGAGACGAAGTAGTGTGAAAGAGAGCGAAACGAGATGAAGGATAGTGAAAGAGAGTTAAACGAGGCGAAGGAAGGTGAAAGAGAGCGAAATGAGAAAAAGGAGGGTGTAAGAGAGTGACACGAAACGAAGGAAGGTGAAACAGAGCGAAACGAGACAAAGGAGGGTGAAAGAGAGCGAAATCAGACGAAGGAGGGTGAAAGAGAGCTAAACGAGAGGAAGGAGGGTCCACGAGAGCGAAACGAGACGAAGGAGGGTCAAAGAGAGTGAAACGAGTCGAAGAAGTGTGGAAGTGAGCGAATCGAGATGAAGGAGGGTGAGAGAGAGCGAAACGAGACTTAGGACAGTGAAAGAGAGTTAAATGAGGCGAAGGAAGGTGAAAGAGAGCGAAATGAGAAAAAGGAGGGTGAAAAAGAGCGAAACGAGATGAAGGAAGGTGAAACAGAACAAAACGAGACAAAGGAGGGTGAAAGAGACCGAAGTCAGACGAAGGAGGGAGAAAGAGAGCTAAACGAGACGAAGTAGGGTCAAAGAGAGCGAACCGAGTTGAAGGAGGGTCAAACAGAGCGAAACGGGACGAAGGAGTGTGAAAAAGGACAAACGAGACGAAGGAGGGTGAAAGAGAGCGGAACGAGATGAAGGAGGGTGAAAGAGAGCGAAACGAGACGAAGGAGGGACAAAGAGAGCGAAACGAGACGAAGAAGGGTGAAAGAGAGGGAAACGAGAAGAAGGAGGGTGAAAGAGAACGAAACGAGGCGAAGGAGGGAGAAAGAGAGCGAAACGAGACGAAGGATTGTGAAAGATGACGAAATGAGATGAAGGAGGGTGAAAGAGAGCGTAACGAGATGAAGGAGGGTGAAAAAGGGCGAAATGAGACGAAGTAGGGTGAAAGAGAGCGAAACGAGACGAAGGAGGGTGAACGAGGGCAAAATGCGATGAAGGAGGGTGAAAGAGAGCGAAACGAGATGAAGGAGGGTGGAAAAGAGCGAAACGAGACGAAGGAGGGTGAAAGAGAGAAAAACGAGATGAAGGAGGGTGAAAGAGGGCGAAACGAGACGAGAGAGGATGAAAGAGATTGAAACGAGACGAAGGAGGGTGAAAGAGAGCGAAATGAGACAAAGGAGGGTGAAAGAGAGCGAAACCAGATGAAGGAGGGTGAAAGAGGGCGAAATGAGACGAAGGATGGTGGAAGAGAGTGAAACGAGACGAAGGAGGGTGAAAGAGAGCAAATCGAGACAAAGGAGGGTGAAAGAGAGCGAAACGAGACGAAGTTGTGTGAAAGAGAGCGAAACGAGATGAAGGATGGTGAAAGAGAGTTAAACGAGGCGAAGGAAGCTGAAAGAGAGCGAAATGAGAAAAAGGAGGGTGTAAGAGAGTGAAACGAAACGAAGGAAGGTGAAACAGAGCGAAACGAGACAAAGGAGGGTGAAAGAGAGCGAAATCAGACGAAGGAGGGTGAAAGAGAGCTAAACGAGAGGAAGGAGGGTCAAAGAGAGCGAAACGAGACGAAGGAGGGTGAAAGAGAGCAAAATCAGACGAAGGAGGGTGAAAGAGAGCTAAACGAGAGGAAGGAGGGTCAAAGAGAGCGAAACGAGACGAAGGAGGGTGAAAGAGACCGAAACGAGATGAAGGAGGGACAAAGAGAGCGAAACGAGACGAAGGAGAGTGAAAGAGAGGGAAACGAGAAGAAGGAGGGTGAAAGAGAACGAAACGAGGCGAAGGAGGGAGAAAGAGAGCGAAACGAGACGAAGGATTGTGAAAGATGACGAAATGAGATGAAGGAGGGTGAAAGAGAGCGTAACGAGATGAAGGAGGGTGAAAAAGGGCGAAATGAGACGAAGTAGGGTGAAAGAGAGCGAAACGAGACGAAGGAGGGTGAACGAGGGCAAAATGCGATGAAGGAGGGTGAAAGAGAGCGAAACGAGATGAAGGAGGGTGGAAAAGAGCGAAACGAGACGAAGGAGGGTGAAAGAGAGAAAAACGAGATGAAGGAGGGTGAAAGAGGGCGAAACGAGACGAGAGAGGGTGAAAGAGATTGAAACGAGACGAAGGAGGGTGAAAGAGAGCGAAATGAGACGAAGGATTGTGAAAGATGACGAAATGAGATGAAGGAGGGTGAAAGAGAGCGTAACGAGATGAAGGAGGGTGAAAAAGGGCGAAATGAGACGAAGTAGGGTGAAAGAGAGCGAAACGAGACGAAGGAGGGTGAACGAGGGCAAAATGCGATGAAGGAGGGTGAAAGAGAGCGAAACGAGATGAAGGAGGGTGGAAAAGAGCGAAACGAGACGAAGGAGGGTGAAAGAGAGAAAAACGAGATGAAGGAGGGTGAAAGAGGGCGAAACGAGACGAGAGAGGGTGAAAGAGATTGAAACGAGACGAAGGAGGGTGAAAGAGAGCGAAATGAGACAAAGGAGGGTGAAAGAGAGCGAAACCAGATGAAGGAGGGTGAAAGAGGGCGAAATGAGACGAAGGATGGTGGAAGAGAGTGAAACGAGACGAAGGAGGGTGAAAGAGAGCAAATCGAGACAAAGGAGGGTGAAAGAGAGCGAAACGAGACGAAGTAGTGTGAAAGAGAGCGAAACGAGATGAAGGATGGTGAAAGAGAGTTAAACGAGGCGAAGGAAGCTGAAAGAGAGCGAAATGAGAAAAAGGAGGGTGTAAGAGAGTGAAACGAAACGAAGGAAGGTGAAACAGAGCGAAACGAGACAAAGGAGGGTGAAAGAGAGCGAAATCAGACGAAGGAGGGTGAAAGAGAGCTAAACGAGAGGAAGGAGGGTCAAAGAGAGCGAAACGAGACGAAGGAGGGTGAAAGAGAGCGAAATCAGACGAAGGAGGGTGAAAGAGAGCTAAACGAGAGGAAGGAGGGTCAAAGAGAGCGAAACGAGACGAAGGAGGGTGAAAGAGACCGAAACGAGATGAAGGAGGGACAAAGAGAGCGAAACGAGACGAAGGAGAGTGAAAGAGAGGGAAACGAGAAGAAGGAGGGTGAAAGAGAGCGAAACAAGACGAAGGATTGTGAAAGAAGGCGAAACGAGATGAAGGAGGGTGGAAGAGAGCGACACGAGATGAAGGAGTGTGAAAAAGGGCGAAACGAGACGAAGGAGGGTGAAAGAGGGCGAAACGAGACGAAGGAGGGTGAAAGAGAGCGAAACGAGACGAAGGAGGGTGAAAGAGAGCGAAACTGACGAAGGAGGGTGAAAGAGAGCGGAACGAGATGATGGAGGGTGAAAGAGAGCGAAACGAGACGAAGGAGAGTGAATGAGAGCGAAACGAGTCGAAGAAGGGTGAACGAGAGCGAAATGAAACGAAGGAGGGTGAACGAGAGCGAAACGAGATGAAGGAGGGTGGAAAAGGGCCAAACGAGATGAAGGAGAGTGAAAGAGAGAAAAACGAGACGAAGGAGGGTGAAAGAGGGCGAAACGAGACGAAGGAGGGTGAAAGAGAACTAAACGAGACAAAGGAGGGTGAAAGAGAGCGAAACGAGACGAAGGAGGGTCAAAGAGAGCGAAACGAGATGAAGGAGGGTGAAAGAGGGCGAAACGAGACGAAGGAGGGTGAAAGAGAACTAAACGAGACAAAGGAGGGTGAAAGAGAGCGAAACGAGACGAAGGAGGGTCAAAGAGAGCGAAACGAGACGAAGGAGGGTCAAAGAGAGTGAAACGAGACGAAGGAGGGTGAAAAAGGTCAATCGAGACGAAGGAGTGTGAAAGAGAGCGGAACGAGATGAAGGAGGGTGAAAGAGACCGAAACGAGACGAAGGAGGGACAAAGAGAGCGAAACGAGACGAAGGACGGTGAAAGAGAGGGAAACAAGAAGAAGGAGGGTGAAAGAGAGCGAAACGAGACGAAGGAGGGTGAAAGAGAGCGAAACGAGATGAAGGAGGGTGAAAGAGTGCGAAACGAGACGGAGGAGTGTGAAAGAGAGCGAAACGAGATGAAGGATGGTGAAAGAGAGTTAAACGAGGCGAAGGAAGGTGAAAGAGAGCGAAATGAGAAAAAGGAGGGTGAAAGAGAGCGAAACGAGACGAAGGAAGGTGAAACAGAGCAAATCGAGACAAAGGAGGGTCAAAGAGAGCGAAACGAGACGAAGGAGCGTCAAAGAGAGCGAAACGAGACGAAGGAGGGTCGAACAGAGCGAAACGGGACGAAGGTGTGTGAAAAAGGACAAACGAGACGAAGGAGGGTGAAAGAGAGCGGAACGGGATGAAGGAGGGTGAAAGAGACCGAAACGAGACGAAGTAGGGACAAAGAGAGCGAAACGAGACGAAGAAGGGTGAAAGAGAGGGAAACGAGAAGAAGGAGGGTGAAAGAGAACGAAACGAGGCGAAGGAGGGAGAAAGAGAGCGAAACGAGACGAAGGATTGTGAAAGACGGCGAAACGAGATGAAGGATGGTGAAAGAGAGCGAAACGAGACGAAGGAGGGTGAAAGAGAGCGAAACGAGACGAAGGAGGGCGAAAGAGGGCAAAATGAGACGAAGGAGGGTGAAAGAGAGCGAAACGAAATGAAGGAGGGTGGAAAAGGGCGAAAAGAGACGAAGGAGGGTGAAAGAGAGAAACGAGACGAAGGACGGTGAACGAGGGCGAAACGAGACGAGGGAGGGTGAAAGAGAGTGAAACGAGATGAAGGAGGGTGAAAGAGTGCGAAATGAGGCAAAGGAGGGTGAAAGAGAGCGAAACCAGACGAAGGAAGGTGAAAGAGAGCGAAACGAGACAAAGGAGGGTGAAATAGAGCGAAACGAGTCGAAGGAGGGTGAACGAGAGCGAAATGAGATGAAGGAGGGTGAAAGAGAGCGAAATCAGACGAAGGAGGGTGAAAGAGGGCGAAACGAGACGCAGCATGGTGGAAGAGAGTGAAACGAGACGAAGGAGGGTGAAAGAGAGCGAAACGAGACAAAGGAGGGTGAAAGTGAGCAAAACGAGATGAAGGAGGGTGAAAGAGGGCGAAACGAGACGAAGGAGGGTGAAGAGAACTAAACGAGACAATGGAGGGTGAAAGAGAGCAAAACGAGACGAAGGAAGGTGAAAGAGAGCGAAACGAGATGAAGCAGGGTGGAAGAGAGTGAAACGAGACGAAGGAGGGTGAAAGAGAGCGAAACGAGACAAACGAGGGTGAAAGAGAGCGAAACGAGACGAAGGAGGGTCAAAGAGAGCGAAACGAGACGAAGGAGGGTCAAAGAGAGTGAAACGAGACGAAGGAGGATGAAAAAGGTCAATTGAGACGAAGGAGTGTGAAAGAGAGCGGAACGAGATGAAGGAGGGTGAAAGAGACCGGAACGAGACGAAGGAGGGACAAAGAGAGCGAAACGAGATGAAGGAGGGTAAAAGAGGCCGAAACGAGACGGAGGAGTGTGAAAGAGAGCGAAACGAGACGAAGGATGGTGAAAGAGAATTAAACGAGGCGAAGGAAGGTGAAAGAGAGCGAAATGAGAAAAAGGAGGGTGAAAGAGAGCGAAACGAGACGAAGGAAGGTGAAACAGAGCAAAACGAGACAAAGGAGGGTCAAAGAGAGCGAAACGAGACGAAGGAGGGTCAAAGAGAGCAAAACGAGATGAAGGAGGGTGAAAGAGGGCGAAACGAGACGAAGGAGGGTGAAAGAGAACTAAACGAGACAAAGGAGGGTGAAAGAGAGCGAAACGAGACGAAGGAGGGTCAAAGAGAGCGAAACGAGACGAAGGAGGGTCAAAGAGAGTGAAACGAGACGAAGGAGGGTGGAAAAGGGCCAAACGAGATGAAGGAGTGTGAAAGAGAGAAAAACGAGACGAAGGAGGGTGAAAGAGAGCGAAACGAGATGAAGGACGGTGAAAGAGAGCGAAACGAGACGAAGGAGGGTGAAAGAGAGCAAAACGAGATGAAGGAGGGTGAAAGAGGGCAAAACGAGATGAAGGAGGGTGAAAGAGAGCGAAACGAGATGAAGGAGGGTCAAAGAGAGCGAAACAAAACGAAGGAGGGTCAAAGAGAGTGAAACGAAACGAAGGAGGGTGAAAAAGGTCAATCGAGACGAAGGAGTGTGAAAGAGAGCGGAACGAGATGAAGGAGGGTGAAAGAGACCGAAACGAGACGAAGGAGGGACAAAGAGAGCGAAACGAGACGAAGGACGGTGAAAGAGAGGGAAACGAGAAGAAGGAGGGTGAAAGAGAGCGAAACGAGACGAAGGAGGGTGAAAGAGAGCGAAACGAGATGAAGGAGGGTGAAAGAGAGCGAAACGAGACGGAGGAGTGTGAAAGAGAGCGAAACGAGACGAAGGATGGTGAAAGAGAGTTAAACGAGGCGAAGGAAGGTGAAAGAGAGCGAAATGAGAAAAAGGAGGGTGAAAGAGAGCGAAACGAGACGAAGGAAGGTGAAACAGAGCAAATCGAGACAAAGGAGGGTCAAAGAGAGCGAAACGAGACGAAGGAGCGTCAAAGAGAGCGAAACGAGACGAAGGAGGGTCAAACAGAGCGAAACGGGACGAAGGTGTGTGAAAAAGGACAAACGAGACGAAGGAGGGTGAAAGAGAGCGGAACGGGATGAAGGAGGGTGAAAGAGACCGAAACGAGACGAAGTAGGGACAAAGAGAGCGAAACGAGACGAAGAAGGGTGAAAGAGAACGAAACGAGGCGAAGGAGGGAGAAAGAGAGCGAAACGAGACGAAGGATTGTGAAAGACGGCGAAACGAGATGAAGGATGGTGAAAGAGAGCGAAACGAGACGAAGGAGGGTGAAAGATAGCGAAACGAGACGAAGGAGGGTGAAAGAGGGCAAAATGAGACGAAGGAGGGTGAAAGAGAGCGAAACAAAATGAAGGAGGGTGGAAAAGGGCGAAACGAGACGAAGGAGGGTGAAAGAGAGCGAAACAAGACGAAGGATTGTGAAAGACGGCGAAACGAGATGAAGGAGGGTGGAAGAGAGCGACACGAGATGAAGGAGTGTGAAAAAGGGCGAAACGAGACGAAGGAGGGTGAAAGAGGGCGAAACGAGACGAAGGAGGGTGAAAGAGAGCGAAACGAGACGAAGGAGGGTGAAAGAGAGCGAAACTGATGAAGGAGGGTGAAAGAGAGCGGAACGAGATGATGGAGGGTGAAAGAGAGCGAAACGAGACGAAGGAGAGTGAATGAGAGCGAAACGAGTCGAAGAAGGGTGAACGAGAGCGAAATGAAACGAAGGAGGGTGAACGAGAGCGAAACGAGATGAAGGAGGGTGGAAAAGGGCCAAACGAGATGAAGGAGAGTGAAAGAGAGAAAAACGAGACGAAGGAGGGTGAAAGAGGGCGAAACGAGACGAAGGAGGGTGAAAGAGAACTAAACGAGACAAAGGAGGGTGAAAGAGAGCGAAACGAGACGAAGGAGGGTCAAAGAGAGCGAAACGAGATGAAGGAGGGTGAAAGAGGGCGAAACGAGACGAAGGAGGGTGAAAGAGAACTAAACGAGACAAAGGAGGGTGAAAGAGAGCGAAACGAGACGAAGGAGGGTCAAAGAGAGCGAAACGAGACGAAGGAGGGTCAAAGAGAGTGAAACGAGACGAAGGAGGGTGAAAAAGGTCAATCGAGACGAAGGAGTGTGAAAGAGAGCGGAACGAGATGAAGGAGGGTGAAAGAGACCGAAACGAGACGAAGGAGGGACAAAGAGAGCGAAACGAGACGAAGGACGGTGAAAGAGAGGGAAACGAGAAGAAGGAGGGTGAAAGAGAGCGAAACGAGACGAAGGAGGGTGAAAGAGAGCGAAACGAGATGAAGGAGGGTGAAAGAGAGCGAAACGAGACGGAGGAGTGTGAAAGAGAGCGAAACGAGATGAAGGATGGTGAAAGAGAGTTAAACGAGGCGAAGGAAGGTGAAAGAGAGCGAAATGAGAAAAAGGAGGGTGAAAGAGAGCGAAACGAGACGAAGGAAGGTGAAACAGAGCAAATCGAGACAAAGGAGGGTCAAAGAGAGCGAAACGAGACGAAGGAGCGTCAAAGAGAGCGAAACGAGACGAAGGAGGGTCAAACAGAGCGAAACGGGACGAAGGTGTGTGAAAAAGGACAAACGAGACGAAGGAGGGTGAAAGAGAGCGGAACGGGATGAAGGAGGGTGAAAGAGACCGAAACGAGACGAAGTAGGGACAAAGAGAGCGAAACGAGACGAAGAAGGGTGAAAGAGAGGGAAACGAGAAGAAGGAGGGTGAAAGAGAACGAAACGAGGCGAAGGAGGGAGAAAGAGAGCGAAACGAGACGAAGGATTGTGAAAGACGGCGAAACGAGATGAAGGATGGTGAAAGAGAGCGAAACGAGACGAAGGAGGGCGAAAGAGGGCAAAATGAGACGAAGGAGGGTGAAAGAGAGCGAAACGAAATGAAGGAGGGTGGAAAAGGGCGAAAAGAGACGAAGGAGGGTGAAAGAGAGAAACGAGACGAAGGACGGTGAACGAGGGCGAAACGAGACGAGGGAGGGTGAAAGAGAGTGAAACGAGATGAAGGAGGGTGAAAGAGAGCGAAATGAGATGAAGGAGGGTGGAAGAGAGTGAAACGAGACGAAGGAGGGCGAAAGAGAGCGAAACGAGACAAACGAGGGTGAAAGAGAGCGAAACGAGACGAAGGAGGGTCAAAGAGAGCGAAACGAGACGAAGGAGGGTCAAAGAGAGTGAAACGAGACGAAGGAGGATGAAAAAGGTCAATTGAGACGAAGGAGTGTGAAAGAGAGCGGAACGAGATGAAGGAGGGTGAAAGAGACCGGAACGAGACGAAGGAGGGACAAAGAGAGCGAAACGAGATGAAGGAGGGTAAAAGAGGGCGAAACGAGACGGAGGAGTGTGAAAGAGAGCGAAACGAGACGAAGGATGGTGAAAGAGAATTAAACGAGGCGAAGGAAGGTGAAAGAGAGCGAAATGAGAAAAAGGAGGGTGAAAGAGAGCGAAACGAGATGAAGGAGGGTGAAAGAGACCGAAACGAGACGAAGGAGGGACAAAGAGAGCGAAACGAGACGAAGGACGGTGAAAGAGAGGGAAACGAGAAGAAGGAGGGTGAAAGAGAGCGAAACGAGACGAAGGAGGGTGAAAGAGAGCGAAACGAGATGAAGGAGGGTGAAAGAGAGCGAAACGAGACGGAGGAGTGTGAAAGAGAGCGAAACGAGATGAAGGATGGTGAAAGAGAGTTAAACGAGGCGAAGGAAGGTGAAAGAGAGCGAAATGAGAAAAAGGAGGGTGAAAGAGAGCGAAACGAGACGAAGGAAGGTGAAACAGAGCAAATCGAGACAAAGGAGGGTCAAAGAGAGCGAAACGAGACGAAGGAGCGTCAAAGAGAGCGAAACGAGACGAAGGAGGGTCAAACAGAGCGAAACGGGACGAAGGTGTGTGAAAAAGGACAAACGAGACGAAGGAGGGTGAAAGAGAGCGGAACGGGATGAAGGAGGGTGAAAGAGACCGAAACGAGACGAAGTAGGGACAAAGAGAGCGAAACGAGACGAAGAAGGGTGAAAGAGAACGAAACGAGGCGAAGGAGGGAGAAAGAGAGCGAAACGAGACGAAGGATTGTGAAAGACGGCGAAACGAGATGAAGGATGGTGAAAGAGAGCGAAACGAGACGAAGGAGGGTGAAAGAGAGCGAAACGAGACGAAGGAGGGTGAAAGAGGGCAAAATGAGACGAAGGAGGGTGAAAGAGAGCGAAACGAAATGAAGGAGGGTGGAAAAGGGCGAAACGAGACGAAGGAGGGTGAAAGAGAGAAACGAGACGAAGGACGGTGAACGAGGGCGAAACGAGACGAGGGAGGGTGAAAGAGAGTGAAACGAGACGAAGGAGGGTGAAAGAGAGCGAAATGAGGCAAAGGAGGGTGAAAGAGAGCGAAACCAGACGAAGGAAGGTGAAAGAGAGCGAAACGAGACAAAGGAGGGTGAAATAGAGCGAAACGAGTCGAAGGAGGGTGAACGAGAGCGAAATGAGATGAAGGAGGGTGAAAGAGAGCGAAATCAGATGAAGGAGGGTGAAAGAGGGCGAAACGAGACGCAGCATGGTGGAAGAGAGTGAAACGAGACGAAGGAGGGTGAAAGAGAGCGAAACGAGACAAAGGAGGGTGAAAGTGAGCAAAACGAGATGAAGGAGGGTGAAAGAGGGCGAAACGAGACGAAGGAGGGTGAAGAGAACTAAACGAGACAATGGAGGGTGAAAGAGAGCAAAACGAGACGAAGGAAGGTGAAAGAGAGCGAAACGAGATGAAGGAGGGTGGAAGAGAGTGAAACGAGACGAAGGAGGGTGAAAGAGAGCGAAACGAGACAAACGAGGGTGAAAGAGAGCGAAACGAGACGAAGGAGGGTCAAAGAGAGCGAAACGAGACGAAGGAGGGTCAAAGAGAGTGAAACGAGACGAAGGAGGATGAAAAAGGTCAATTGAGACGAAGGAGTGTGAAAGAGAGCGGAACGAGATGAAGGAGGGTGAAAGAGACCGGACCGAGACGAAGGAGGGACAAAGAGAGCGAAATGAGAAAAAGGAGGGTGAAAGAGAGCGAAACGAGACGAAGGAAGGTGAAACAGAGCAAAACGAGACAAAGGAGGGTCAAAGAGAGCGAAACGAGACGAAGGAGGGTCAAAGAGAGCCAAACGAGACGAAGGAGGGTCAAACAGAGCGAAACAGGACGAAGGAGTGTGAAAAAGGACAAACGAGACGAAGGAGGGTGAAAGAGAGCGGAACGAGATGAAGGAGGGTGAAAGAGACCGAAACGAGACGAAGGAGGGAAAAGAGAGCGAAACGAGACGAAGAAGTGTGAAAGAGAGGGAAACGAGAAGAAGGAGGGTGAAAGAGAACGAAACGAGGCGAAGGAGGGAGAAAGAGAGCGAAATGAGACGAAGGATTGTGAAAGACGGCGAAACGAGATGAAGGATGGTGAAAGGGAGCGAAACGAGATGAAGGAGGGAGAAAAAGGGCGAAACGAGACGAAGGAGTGTGAAAGAGAGCGAAACGAGACGAAGGAGGGTGAAAGAGGGCAAAATGAGACGAAGGAGGGTGAAAGAGAGAAAAACGAGACGAAGGAGGGTGAAAGAGGGCGAAACGAGACGAGGGAGGGTGAAAGAGAGTGAAACGAGACGAAGGAGGGTGAAAGAGTGCGAAATGAGACAAAGGAGGGTGAAAGGCAGCGAAACCAGACGAAGGAGGGTGAAAGAGGGCGAAGCGAGACGAAGGATGGTGGAAGAGAGTGAAACGAGACGAAGGAGGGTGAAAGAGAGCAAATCGAGACAAAGGAGGGTGAAAGAGAGCGAAACGAGACGAAGTAGTGTGAAAGAGAGCGAAACGAGATGAAGGATAGTGAAAGAGAGTTAAACGAGGCGAAGGAAGGTGAAAGAGAGCGAAATGAGAAAAAGGAGGGTGTAAGAGAGTGACACGAAACGAAGGAAGGTGAAACAGAGCGAAACGAGACAAAGGAGGGTGAAAGAGAGCGAAATCAGACGAAGGAGGGTGAAAGAGAGCTAAACGAGAGGAAGGAGGGTCCACGAGAGCGAAACGAGACGAAGGAGGGTCAAAGAGAGTGAAACGAGACGAAGGAGGGTGAAAAAGGTCAATCGAGACGAAGGAGTGTGAAAGAGAGCGGAACGAGATGAAGGAGGGTGAAAGAGACCGAAACGAGACGAAGGAGAGTGAAAGAGAGGGAAACGAGAAGAAGGAGGGTGAAAGAGAGCGAAACGAGACGAAGGAGGGTGAAAGAGAGCGAAACAAGACGAAGGATTGTGAAAGACGGCGAAACGAGATGAAGGAGGGTGGAAGAGAGCGACACGAGATGAATGAGTGTGAAAAAGGGCGAAACGAGACGAAGGAGGGTGAAAGAGGGCGAAACGAGACGAAGGAGGGTGAAAGAGAGCGAAACGAGACGAAGGAGGGTGAAAGAGAGCGAAAATGATGCAGGAGGGTGAAAGAGAGCGGAACGAGATGATGGAGGGTGAAAGAGAGCGAAACGAGATGAAGGAGAGTGAATGAGAGCGAAACGAGTCGAAGGAGGGTGAACGAGAGCGAAATGAAATGAAGGAGGGTGAACGAGAGCGAAACGAGATGAAGGAGGGTGGAAAAGGGCCAAACGAGATGAAGGAGAGTGAAAGAGAGCAAAACGAGACGAAGGAGGGTGAAAGAGAGCGAAACGAGACGAAGGACGGTGAAAGAGAGCGAAACGAGACGAAGGAGGGTGAAAGAGAGCAAAACGAGATGAAGGAGGGTGAAAGAGGGCGAAACGAGACGAAGGAGGGTGAAGAGAACTAAACGAGACAATGGAGGGTGAAAGAGAGCAAAATGAGACGAAGGAAGGTGAAAGAGAGCGAAACGAGATGAAGGAGGGTGGAAGAGAGTGAAACGAGACGAAGGAGGTTGAAAGAGAGCGAAACGAGACAAACGAGGGTGAAAGAGAGCGAAACGAGACGAAGGAGGGTCAAAGAGAGCGAAACGAGACGAAGGAGGGTCAAAAAGAGTGAAACGAGACGAAGGAGGATGAAAAAGGTCAATTGAGACGAAGGAGTGTGAAACAGAGCGGAACGAGATGAAGGAGGGTGAAAGAGACCGGAACGAGACGAAGGAGGGACAAAGAGAGCGAAACGAGATGAAGGAGGGTAAAAGAGAGCGAAACGAGACGGAGGAGTGTGAAAGAGAGCGAAATGAGAAAAAGGAGGGTGAAAGAGAGCGAAACGAGACGAAGGAAGGTGAAACAGAGCAAAACGAGACAAAGGAGGGTCAAAGAGAGCGAAACGAGACGAAGGAGGGTCAAAGAGAGCCAAACGAGACGAAGGAGGGTCAAACAGAGCGAAACAGGACGAAGGAGTGTGAAAAAGGACAAACGAGACGAAGGAGGGTGAAAGAGAGCGGAACGAGATGAAGGAGGGTGAAAGAGACCGAAACGAGACGAAGTAGGGACAAAGAGAGCGAAACGAGACGAAGAAGGGTGAAAGAGAGGGAAACGAGAAGAAGGAGGGTGAAAGAGAACGAAACGAGGCGAAGGAGGGAGAAAGAGAGCGAAACGAGACGAAGGATTGTGAAAGACGGCGAAACGAGATGAAGGATGGTGAAAGAGAGCGAAACGAGACGAAGGAGGGTGAAAGAGAGCGAAACGAGACGAAGGAGGGCGAAAGAGGGCAAAATGAGACGAAGGAGGGTGAAAGAGAGCGAAACGAAATGAAGGAGGGTGGAAAAGGGCGAAAAGAGACGAAGGAGGGTGAAAGAGAGAAACGAGACGAAGGACGGTGAACGAGGGCGAAACGAGACGAGGGAGGGTGAAAGAGAGTGAAACGAGATGAAGGAGGGTGAAAGAGAGCGAAATGAGATGAAGGAGGGTGGAAGAGAGTGAAACGAGACGAAGGAGGGCGAAAGAGAGCGAAACGAGACAAACGAGGGTGAAAGAGAGCGAAACGAGACGAAGGAGGGTCAAAGAGAGCGAAACGAGACGAAGGAGGGTCAAAGAGAGTGAAACGAGACGAAGGAGGATGAAAAAGGTCAATTGAGACGAAGGAGTGTGAAAGAGAGCGGAACGAGATGAAGGAGGGTGAAAGAGACCGGAACGAGACGAAGGAGGGACAAAGAGAGCGAAACGAGATGAAGGAGGGTAAAAGAGGGCGAAACGAGACGGAGGAGTGTGAAAGAGAGCGAAACGAGACGAAGGATGGTGAAAGAGAATTAAACGAGGCGAAGGAAGGTGAAAGAGAGCGAAATGAGAAAAAGGAGGGTGAAAGAGAGCGAAACGAGATGAAGGAGGGTGAAAGAGACCGAAACGAGACGAAGGAGGGACAAAGAGAGCGAAACGAGACGAAGGACGGTGAAAGAGAGGGAAACGAGAAGAAGGAGGGTGAAAGAGAGCGAAACGAGACGAAGGAGGGTGAAAGAGAGCGAAACGAGATGAAGGAGGGTGAAAGAGAGCGAAACGAGACGGAGGAGTGTGAAAGAGAGCGAAACGAGATGAAGGATGGTGAAAGAGAGTTAAACGAGGCGAAGGAAGGTGAAAGAGAGCGAAATGAGAAAAAGGAGGGTGAAAGAGAGCGAAACGAGACGAAGGAAGGTGAAACAGAGCAAATCGAGACAAAGGAGGGTCAAAGAGAGCGAAACGAGACGAAGGAGCGTCAAAGAGAGCGAAACGAGACGAAGGAGGGTCAAACAGAGCGAAACGGGACGAAGGTGTGTGAAAAAGGACAAACGAGACGAAGGAGGGTGAAAGAGAGCGGAACGGGATGAAGGAGGGTGAAAGAGACCGAAACGAGACGAAGTAGGGACAAAGAGAGCGAAACGAGACGAAGAAGGGTGAAAGAGAACGAAACGAGGCGAAGGAGGGAGAAAGAGAGCGAAACGAGACGAAGGATTGTGAAAGACGGCGAAACGAGATGAAGGATGGTGAAAGAGAGCGAAACGAGACGAAGGAGGGTGAAAGAGAGCGAAACGAGACGAAGGAGGGTGAAAGAGGGCAAAATGAGACGAAGGAGGGTGAAAGAGAGCGAAACGAAATGAAGGAGGGTGGAAAAGGGCGAAACGAGACGAAGGAGGGTGAAAGAGAGAAACGAGACGAAGGACGGTGAACGAGGGCGAAACGAGACGAGGGAGGGTGAAAGAGAGTGAAACGAGACGAAGGAGGGTGAAAGAGAGCGAAATGAGGCAAAGGAGGGTGAAAGAGAGCGAAACCAGACGAAGGAAGGTGAAAGAGAGCGAAACGAGACAAAGGAGGGTGAAATAGAGCGAAACGAGTCGAAGGAGGGTGAACGAGAGCGAAATGAGATGAAGGAGGGTGAAAGAGAGCGAAATCAGATGAAGGAGGGTGAAAGAGGGCGAAACGAGACGCAGCATGGTGGAAGAGAGTGAAACGAGACGAAGGAGGGTGAAAGAGAGCGAAACGAGACAAAGGAGGGTGAAAGTGAGCAAAACGAGATGAAGGAGGGTGAAAGAGGGCGAAACGAGACGAAGGAGGGTGAAGAGAACTAAACGAGACAATGGAGGGTGAAAGAGAGCAAAACGAGACGAAGGAAGGTGAAAGAGAGCGAAACGAGATGAAGGAGGGTGGAAGAGAGTGAAACGAGACGAAGGAGGGTGAAAGAGAGCGAAACGAGACAAACGAGGGTGAAAGAGAGCGAAACGAGACGAAGGAGGGTCAAAGAGAGCGAAACGAGACGAAGGAGGGTCAAAGAGAGTGAAACGAGACGAAGGAGGATGAAAAAGGTCAATTGAGACGAAGGAGTGTGAAAGAGAGCGGAACGAGATGAAGGAGGGTGAAAGAGACCGGACCGAGACGAAGGAGGGACAAAGAGAGCGAAATGAGAAAAAGGAGGGTGAAAGAGAGCGAAACGAGACGAAGGAAGGTGAAACAGAGCAAAACGAGACAAAGGAGGGTCAAAGAGAGCGAAACGAGACGAAGGAGGGTCAAAGAGAGCCAAACGAGACGAAGGAGGGTCAAACAGAGCGAAACAGGACGAAGGAGTGTGAAAAAGGACAAACGAGACGAAGGAGGGTGAAAGAGAGCGGAACGAGATGAAGGAGGGTGAAAGAGACCGAAACGAGACGAAGGAGGGAAAAGAGAGCGAAACGAGACGAAGAAGTGTGAAAGAGAGGGAAACGAGAAGAAGGAGGGTGAAAGAGAACGAAACGAGGCGAAGGAGGGAGAAAGAGAGCGAAATGAGACGAAGGATTGTGAAAGACGGCGAAACGAGATGAAGGATGGTGAAAGGGAGCGAAACGAGATGAAGGAGGGTGAAAAAGGGCGAAACGAGACGAAGGAGTGTGAAAGAGAGCGAAACGAGACGAAGGAGGGTGAAAGAGGGCAAAATGAGACGAAGGAGGGTGAAAGAGAGAAAAACGAGACGAAGGAGGGTGAAAGAGGGCGAAACGAGACGAGGGAGGGTGAAAGAGAGTGAAACGAGACGAAGGAGGGTGAAAGAGTGCGAAATGAGACAAAGGAGGGTGAAAGGCAGCGAAACCAGACGAAGGAGGGTGAAAGAGGGCGAAGCGAGACGAAGGATGGTGGAAGAGAGTGAAACGAGACGAAGGAGGGTGAAAGAGAGCAAATCGAGACAAAGGAGGGTGAAAGAGAGCGAAACGAGACGAAGTAGTGTGAAAGAGAGCGAAACGAGATGAAGGATAGTGAAAGAGAGTTAAACGAGGCGAAGGAAGGTGAAAGAGAGCGAAATGAGAAAAAGGAGGGTGTAAGAGAGTGACACGAAACGAAGGAAGGTGAAACAGAGCGAAACGAGACAAAGGAGGGTGAAAGAGAGCGAAATCAGACGAAGGAGGGTGAAAGAGAGCTAAACGAGAGGAAGGAGGGTCCACGAGAGCGAAACGAGACGAAGGAGGGTCAAAGAGAGTGAAACGAGACGAAGGAGGGTGAAAAAGGTCAATCGAGACGAAGGAGTGTGAAAGAGAGCGGAACGAGATGAAGGAGGGTGAAAGAGACCGAAACGAGATGAAGGAGGGACAAAGAGAGCGAAACGAGACGAAGGAGAGTGAAAGAGAGGGAAACGAGAAGAAGGAGGGTGAAAGAGAGCGAAACGAGACGAAGGAGGGTGAAAGAGAGCGAAACAAGACGAAGGATTGTGAAAGACGGCGAAACGAGATGAAGGAGGGTGGAAGAGAGCGACACGAGATGAATGAGTGTGAAAAAGGGCGAAACGAGACGAAGGAGGGTGAAAGAGGGCGAAACGAGACGAAGGAGGGTGAAAGAGAGCGAAACGAGACGAAGGAGGGTGAAAGAGAGCGAAAATGAAGCAGGAGGGTGAAAGAGAGCGGAACGAGATGATGGAGGGTGAAAGAGAGCGAAACGAGATGAAGGAGAGTGAATGAGAGCGAAACGAGTCGAAGGAGGGTGAACGAGAGCGAAATGAAATGAAGGAGGGTGAACGAGAGCGAAACGAGATGAAGGAGGGTGGAAAAGGGCCAAACGAGATGAAGGAGAGTGAAAGAGAGCAAAACGAGACGAAGGAGGGTGAAAGAGAGCGAAACGAGACGAAGGACGGTGAAAGAGAGCGAAACGAGACGAAGGAGGGTGAAAGAGAGCAAAACGAGATGAAGGAGGGTGAAAGAGGGCGAAACGAGACGAAGGAGGGTGAAGAGAACTAAACGAGACAATGGAGGGTGAAAGAGAGCAAAATGAGACGAAGGAAGGTGAAAGAGAGCGAAACGAGATGAAGGAGGGTGGAAGAGAGTGAAACGAGACGAAGGAGGTTGAAAGAGAGCGAAACGAGACAAACGAGGGTGAAAGAGAGCGAAACGAGACGAAGGAGGGTCAAAGAGAGCGAAACGAGACGAAGGAGGGTCAAAAAGAGTGAAACGAGACGAAGGAGGATGAAAAAGGTCAATTGAGACGAAGGAGTGTGAAACAGAGCGGAACGAGATGAAGGAGGGTGAAAGAGACCGGAACGAGACGAAGGAGGGACAAAGAGAGCGAAACGAGATGAAGGAGGGTAAAAGAGAGCGAAACGAGACGGAGGAGTGTGAAAGAGAGCGAAATGAGAAAAAGGAGGGTGAAAGAGAGCGAAACGAGACGAAGGAAGGTGAAACAGAGCAAAACGAGACAAAGGAGGGTCAAAGAGAGCGAAACGAGACGAAGGAGGGTCAAAGAGAGCCAAACGAGACGAAGGAGGGTCAAAGAGAGCCAAACGAGACGAAGGAGGGTCAAACAGAGCGAAACAGGACGAAGGAGTGTGAAAAAGGACAAACGAGACGAAGGAGGGTGAAAGAGAGCGGAACGAGATGAAGGAGGGTGAAAGAGACCGAAACGAGACGAAGGAGGGAAAAGAGAGCGAAACGAGACGAAGAAGTGTGAAAGAGAGGGAAACGAGAAGAAGGAGGGTGAAAGAGAACGAAACGAGGCGAAGGAGGGAGAAAGAGAGCGAAATGAGACGAAGGATTGTGAAAGACGGCGAAACGAGATGAAGGATGGTGAAAGGGAGCGAAACGAGATGAAGGAGGGTGAAAAAGGGCGAAACGAGACGAAGGAGTGTGAAAGAGAGCGAAACGAGACGAAGGAGGGTGAAAGAGGGCAAAATGAGACGAAGGAGGGTGAAAGAGAGAAAAACGAGACGAAGGAGGGTGAAAGAGGGCGAAACGAGACGAGGGAGGGTGAAAGAGAGTGAAACGAGACGAAGGAGGGTGAAAGAGTGCGAAATGAGACAAAGGAGGGTGAAAGGCAGCGAAACCAGACGAAGGAGGGTGAAAGAGGGCGAAGCGAGACGAAGGATGGTGGAAGAGAGTGAAACGAGACGAAGGAGGGTGAAAGAGAGCAAATCGAGACAAAGGAGGGTGAAAGAGAGCGAAACGAGACGAAGTAGTGTGAAAGAGAGCGAAACGAGATGAAGGATAGTGAAAGAGAGTTAAACGAGGCGAAGGAAGGTGAAAGAGAGCGAAATGAGAAAAAGGAGGGTGTAAGAGAGTGACACGAAACGAAGGAAGGTGAAACAGAGCGAAACGAGACAAAGGAGGGTGAAAGAGAGCGAAATCAGACGAAGGAGGGTGAAAGAGAGCTAAACGAGAGGAAGGAGGGTCCACGAGAGCGAAACGAGACGAAGGAGGGTCAAAGAGAGTGAAACGAGACGAAGGAGGGTGAAAAAGGTCAATCGAGACGAAGGAGTGTGAAAGAGAGCGGAACGAGATGAAGGAGGGTGAAAGAGACCGAAACGAGATGAAGGAGGGACAAAGAGAGCGAAACGAGACGAAGGAGAGTGAAAGAGAGGGAAACGAGAAGAAGGAGGGTGAAAGAGAGCGAAACGAGACGAAGGAGGGTGAAAGAGAGCGAAACAAGACGAAGGACTGTGAAAGACGGCGAAACGAGATGAAGGAGGGTGGAAGAGAGCGACACGAGATGAATGAGTGTGAAAAAGGGCGAAACGAGACGAAGGAGGGTGAAAGAGGGCGAAACGAGACGAAGGAGGGTGAAAGAGAGCGAAACGAGACGAAGGAGGGTGAAAGAGAGCGAAAATGATGCAGGAGGGTGAAAGAGAGCGGAACGAGATGATGGAGGGTGAAAGAGAGCGAAACGAGATGAAGGAGAGTGAATGAGAGCGAAACGAGTCGAAGGAGGGTGAACGAGAGCGAAATGAAATGAAGGAGGGTGAACGAGAGCGAAACGAGATGAAGGAGGGTGGAAAAGGGCCAAACGAGATGAAGGAGAGTGAAAGAGAGCAAAACGAGACGAAGGAGGGTGAAGAGAACTAAACGAGACAATGGAGGGTGAAAGAGAGCAAAATGAGACGAAGGAAGGTGAAAGAGAGCGAAACGAGATGAAGGAGGGTGGAAGAGAGTGAAACGAGACGAAGGAGGTTGAAAGAGAGCGAAACGAGACAAACGAGGGTGAAAGAGAGCGAAACGAGACGAAGGAGGGTCAAAGAGAGCGAAACGAGACGAAGGAGGGTCAAAAAGAGTGAAACGAGACGAAGGAGGATGAAAAAGGTCAATTGAGACGAAGGAGTGTGAAACAGAGCGGAACGAGATGAAGGAGGGTGAAAGAGACCGGAACGAGACGAAGGAGGGACAAAGAGAGCGAAACGAGATGAAGGAGGGTAAAAGAGAGCGAAACGAGACGGAGGAGTGTGAAAGAGAGCGAAATGAGAAAAAGGAGGGTGAAAGAGAGCGAAACGAGACGAAGGAAGGTGAAACAGAGCAAAACGAGACAAAGGAGGGTCAAAGAGAGCGAAACGAGACGAAGGAGGGTCAAAGAGAGCCAAACGAGACGAAGGAGGGTCAAACAGAGCGAAACAGGACGAAGGAGTGTGAAAAAGGACAAACGAGACGAAGGAGGGTGAAAGAGAGCGGAACGAGATGAAGGAGGGTGAAAGAGACCGAAACGAGACGAAGGAGGGAAAAGAGAGCGAAACGAGACGAAGAAGTGTGAAAGAGAGGGAAACGAGAAGAAGGAGGGTGAAAGAGAACGAAACGAGGCGAAGGAGGGAGAAAGAGAGCGAAATGAGACGAAGGATTGTGAAAGACGGCGAAACGAGATGAAGGATGGTGAAAGGGAGCGAAACGAGATGAAGGAGGGTGAAAAAGGGCGAAACGAGACGAAGGAGTGTGAAAGAGAGCGAAACGAGACGAAGGAGCGTGAAAGAGGGCAAAATGAGACGAAGGAGGGTGAAAGAGAGAAAAACGAGACGAAGGAGGGTGAAAGAGGGCGAAACGAGACGAGGGAGGGTGAAAGAGAGTGAAACGAGACGAAGGAGGGTGAAAGAGTGCGAAATGAGACAAAGGAGGGTGAAAGGCAGCGAAACCAGACGAAGGAGGGTGAAAGAGGGCGAAGCGAGACGAAGGATGGTGGAAGAGAGTGAAACGAAACGAAGGAGGGTGAAAGAGAGCAAATCGAGACAAAGGAGGGTGAAAGAGAGCGAAACGAGACGAAGTAGTGTGAAAGAGAGCGAAACGAGATGAAGGATAGTGAAAGAGAGTTAAACGAGGCGAAGGAAGGTGAAAGAGAGCGAAATGAGAAAAAGGAGGGTGTAAGAGAGTGACACGAAACGAAGGAAGGTGAAACAGAGCGAAACGAGACAAAGGAGGGTGAAAGAGAGCGAAATCAGACGAAGGAGGGTGAAAGAGAGCTAAACGAGAGGAAGGAGGGTCCACGAGAGCGAAACGAGACGAAGGAGGGTCAAAGAGAGTGAAACGAGACGAAGGAGGGTGAAAAAGGTCAATCGAGACGAAGGAGTGTGAAAGAGAGCGGAACGAGATGAAGGAGGGTGAAAGACCGAAACGAGATGAAGGAGGGACAAAGAGAGCGAAACGAGACGAAGGAGAGTGAAAGAGAGGGAAACGAGAAGAAGGAGGGTGAAAGAGAGCGAAACGAGACGAAGGAGGGTGAAAGAGAGCGAAACAAGACGAAGGATTGTGAAAGACGGCGAAACGAGATGAAGGAGGGTGGAAGAGAGCGACACGAGATGAAGGAGTGTGAAAAAGGGCGAAACGAGACGAAGGAGGGTGAAAGAGGGCGAAACGAGACGAAGGAGGGTGAAAGAGAGCGAAACGAGACGAAGGAGGGTGAAAGAGAGCGAAACTGATGAAGGAGGGTGAAAGAGAGCGGAACGAGATGATGGAGGGTGAAAGAGAGCGAAACGAGACGAAGGAGAGTGAATGAGAGCGAAACGAGTCGAAGGAGGGTGAACGAGAGCGAAATGAAATGAAGGAGGGTGAACGAGAGCGAAACGAGATGAAGGAGGGTGGAAAAGGGCCAAACGAGATGAAGGAGAGTGAAAGAGAGCAAAACGAGACGAAGGAGGGTGAAAGAGAGCGAAACGAGACGAAGGACGGTGAAAGAGAGCGAAACGAGACGAAGGAGGGTGAAAGAGAGCAAAACGAGATGAAGGAGGGTGAAAGAGGGCGAAATCAGACGAAGGAGGGTGAAAGAGAGCTAAACGAGAGGAAGGAGGGTCAAAGAGAGCGAAACGAGACGAAGGAGGGTTAAAGAGAGTGAAACGAGACGAAGGAGGGTGAAAAAGGTCAATCGAGACGAAGGAGTGTGAAAGAGAGCGGAACGAGATGAAGGAGGGTGAAAGAGACCGAAACGAGATGAAGGAGGGACAAAGAGAGCGAAACGAGACGAAGGAGAGTGAAAGAGGGAAACGAGAAGAAGGAGGGTGAAAGAGAGTGAAACGAGACGAAGGAGGGTGAAAGAGAGCGAAACAAGACGAAGGATTGGGAAAGACGGCGAAACGAGATGAAGGAGGGTGGAAGAGAGCGACACGAGATGAAGGAGTGTGAAAAAGGGCGAAACGAGACGAAGGAGGGTGAAAGAGGGCGAAACGAGACGAAGGAGGGTGAAAGAGAGCGAAACGAGACGAAGGAGGGTGAAAGAGAGCGAAACTGACGAAGGAGGGTGAACGAGAGCGAAACGAGATGAAGGAGGGTGGAAAAGGGCCAAACGAGATGAAGGAGAGTGAAAGAGAGCAAAACGGGACGAAGGAGGGTGAAAGAGAGCGAAACGAGACGAAGGACGGTGAAAGAGAGCGAAACGAGACGAAGGAGGGTGAAAGAGAGCAAAACGAGATGAAGGAGGGTGAAAGAGGGCGATACGAGACGAAGGTGGGTGAAAGAGAACTAAACGAGACAAAGGAGGGTGAAAGAGAGCGAAACGAGACGAAGGAGGGTCAAAGAGAGCGAAACGAGACGAAGGAGGGTCAAAGAGAGTGAAACGAGACGAAGGAGGGTGAAAAAGGTCAATCGAGACGAAGGAGTGTGAAAGAGAGCGGAACGAGATGAAGGAGGGTGAAAGAGACCGAAACGAGACGAAGGAGGGACAAAGAGAGCGAAACGAGACGAAGGACGGTGAAAGAGAGCGGAACGAGATGAAGGAGGGTGAAAGAGACCGGAACGAGACGAAGGAGGGACAAAGAGAGCGAAACGAGATGAAGGAGGGTGAAAGAGAGCGAAACGAGACGGAGGAGTGTGAAAGAGAGCGAAACGAGACGAAGGATGGTGAAAGAGCGTTAAACGAGGCGAAGGAAGGTGAAAGAGAGCGAAATGAGAAAAAGGAGGGTGAAAGAGAGCGAAACGAGACGAAGGAAGGTGAAACAGAGCAAAACGAGACAAAGGACGGTCAAAGAGAGCGAAACAAGACGAAGGAGGGTGAACGAGAGCGAAATGAAACGAAGGAGGGTGAACGAGAGCAAAACGAGATGAAGGAGGGTGGAAAAGTGCCAAACGAGATGAAGGAGAGTGAAAGAGAGCAAAACGAGACGAAGGAGGGTGAAAGAGAGCGAAACGAGACGAAGGACGGTGAAAGAGAGCGAAACGAGACGAAGGAGGGTGAAAGAGAGCAAAACGAGATGAAGGAGGGTGAAAGAGGGCGAAATCAGACGAAGGAGGGTGAAAGAGAGCTAAACGAGAGGAAGGAGGGTCAAAGAGAGCGAAACGAGACGAAGGAGGGTCAAAGAGAGTGAAACGAGACGAAGGAGGGTGAAAAAGGTCAATCGAGACGAAGGAGTGTGAAAGAGAGCGGAACGAGATGAAGGAGTGTGAAAGAGACCGAAACGAGATGAAGGAGGGACAAAGAGAGCGAAACGAGACGAAGGAGAGTGAAAGAGAGGGAAACGAGAAGAAGGAGGGTGAAAGAGAGCGAAACGAGACGAAGGAGGGTGAAAGAGAGCGAAACAAGACGAAGGATTGTGAAAGACGGCGAAACGAGATGAAGGAGGGTGGAAGAGAGCGACACGAGATGAAGGAGTGTGAAAAAGGGCGAAACGAGACGAAGGAGGGTGAAAGAGGGCGAAACGAGAGGAAGGAGGGTGAAAGAGAGCGAAACGAGACGAAGGAGGGTGAAAGAGAGCGAAACTGACGAAGGAGGGTGAAAGAGAGCGGAACGAGATGATGGAGGGTGAAAGAGAGCGAAACGAGACGAAGGAGAGTGAATGAGAGCGAAACGAGTCGAAGGAGGGTGAACGAGAGCGAAATGAAACGAAGGAGGGTGAACGAGAGCGAAATGAGATGAAGGAGGGTGGAAAAGGGCCAAACGAGATGAAGGAGAGTGAAAGAGAGCAAAACGAGACGAAGGAGGGTGAAAGAGAGCGAAACGAGACGAAGGACGGTGAAAGAGAGCGAAACGAGACGAAGGAGGGTGAAAGAGAGCAAAACGAGATGAAGGAGGGTGAAAGAGGGCGATACGAGACGAAGGTGGGTGAAAGAGAACTAAACGAGACAAAGGAGGGTGAAAGAGAGCGAAACGAGACGAAGGAGGGTCAAAGAGAGCGAAACGAGACGAAGGAGGGTCAAAGAGAGTGAAACGAGACGAAGGAGGGTGAAAAAGGTCAATCGAGACGAAGGAGTGTGAAAGAGAGCGGAACGAGATGAAGGAGGGTGAAAGAGACCGAAACGAGACGAAGGAGGGACAAAGAGAGCGAAACGAGACGAAGGACGGTGAAAGAGAGCGGAACGAGATGAAGGAGGGTGAAAGAGACCGGAACGAGACGAAGGAGGGACAAAGAGAGCGAAACGAGATGAAGGAGGGTGAAAGAGAGCGAAACGAGACGGAGGAATGTGAAAGAGAGCGAAACGAGACGAAGGATGGTGAAAGAGAGTTAAACGAGGCGAAGGAAGGTGAAAGAGAGCGAAATGAGAAAAAGGAGGGTGAAAGAGAGCGAAACGAGACGAAGGAAGGTGAAACAGAGCAAAACGAGACAAAGGAGGGTCAAAGAGAGCGAAACAAGACGAAGGAGGGTCAAAGAGAGCGAAACGAGACGAAGGAGGGTCAAACAGAGCGAAACAGGACGAAGGAGTGTGAAAAAGGACAAACGAGACGAAGGAGGGTGAAAGAGAGTGGAACGAGATGAAGGAGGGTGGAAGAGAACGAAACGAGACGAAGGAGGGACAAAGAGAGCGAAACGAGACGAAGAAGGGTGAAAGAGAGGGAAACGAGAAGAAGGAGGGTGAAAGAGAACGAAACGAGGCGAAGGAGGGAGAAAGAGAGCGAAACGAGACGAAGGATTGTGAAAGACGGCGAAACGAGATGAAGGATGGTGAAAGGGAGCGAAACGAGATGAAGGAGGGTGAAAAAGGGCGAAACGAGACGAAGGAGGGTGAAAGAGAGCGAAACGAGACGAAGGAGGGTGAAAGAGGGCAAAATGAGACGAAGGAGGGTGAAAGAGAGCGAAACGAAATGAAGGAGGGGGGAAAAGGGCGAAACGAGACGAAGGAGCGTGAAAGAGAGAAAAACGAGACGAAGGCGGGTGAAAGAGGGCGAAACGAGACGAGGGAGGGTCAAAGTGAGTGAAATGAGGCGAAGGAGGGTGAAAGAGAACAAAATGAGACAAAGGAGGGTGAAAGAGAGCGAAACCAGACGAAGGAAGGTGAAAGAGAGCGAAACGAGATAAAGGAGGGTGAAATAGAGCGAAACGAGTCGAAGGAGTGTGAACGAGAGCGAAATGAGATGAAGGAGGGTGAAAGAGAGCGAAACCAGACGAAGGAGGGTGAAAGAGGGCGAAACGAGACGCAGGATGGTGGAAGAGAGTGAAACGAGAAGAAGGAGGGTGAAAGAGAGCGAAACGAGACAAAGGTGGGTGAAAGAGAGTGAAAAGAGACGAAGTAGTGTGAAAGAGAGCGAAACGAGACGAAGGATGGTGAAAGAGAGTTAAATGAGGCAAAGGAAGGTGAAAGAGAGCGAAAGAGAAAGAGGAGGGTGAAAGAGAGTGAAACGAAACGAAGGAAGGTGAAACAGAGCGAAACGAGACAAAGGAGGGTGAAAGAGAGCGAAATCAGACGAAGGAGGGTGAAAGAGAGCTAAACGAGACGAAGGAGGGTCAAAGAGAGCGAAACGAGACGAAGGAGGGTCAAAGAGAGTGAAACGAGACAAAGGAGGGTGAAAGAGAGCGATACGAGACGAAATAGTGTGAAAGAGAGCGAAACGAGACGAAGGAGGGTGAAAAAGAGCGAAACGAGACGGAGGATTGTGAAAGAGAGCGGAACGAGATGAAGGAGGGTGAAAGAGAGCGAAACGAGATGAAGGAGGGTGAAAAAGGGCGAAACGAGACGAAGGAGGGTGAAAGAGAGCGAAACGAGACGATTGAGGGTGAAAGAGGGCAAAATGAGACGAAGGAGGGTGAAAGAGAGCAAAACGAGATGAAGGAGGGTGGAAAAGGGGGAAACGAGATGAAGGAGGGTCAAAGAGAGCGAATCGAGACGAAAGAGGGTCAAAGAGAGCGAAACGAGACGAAGGAGTGTGAAAAAGGATAAACGAGACGAAGGATGGTGAAAGACAGTTAATCGAGGCGAAGGAAGGTGAAAGAGAGCGAAATGAGAAAAAGGAGGGTGAAAGAGAGTGAAACGAAATGAAGGAAGATGAAACAGAGCGAAACGAGACAAAGGAGGGTGAAAGAGAGCGAAATCAGACGAAGGAGGGTGGAAGAGAGCTAAACGAGACGAAGGAGGGTCAAAGTGAGCGAAACGAGACGAAGGAGGGTCAAAGAGAGTGAAACGAGACAAAGGAGGGTGAAAAAGAGCGAAACAACACGATGGATTGTGAAAGAGAGCGGAACGAGATGAAGGAGGGTGAAAGAGAGCGAAACGAGAGGAAGGAGGGTGAAAAAGGGCGAAAAGAGACGAAGGAGGGTGAAAGAGAGCGAAACGAGACGAAGGAGGGTGAAAGAGAGCGAAACGAGACGAAGGAGGGTGAAAGAGGGCAAAATGAGACGAAGGAGGGTGAAAGAGAGCGAAACGAAATGAAGGAGGGTGGAAAAGGGCGAAACGAGATGAAGGAGGGTGAAAGAGAGAAACGAGACGAAGGAGGGTGAACGAGGGCAAAACGAGACGAGGGAGGGTGAAAGAGAGTGAAACGAGACGAAGGAGGGTGAAAGAGAGCGAAATGAGGCAAAGGAGGGTGAAAGAGAGCGAAACCAGACGAAGTAGTGTGAAAGAGAGCGAAACGAGACGAAGGATGGTGAAAGAGAGTTAATCGAGGCAAAGGAAGGTGAAAGAGAGCGAAAGAGAAAGAGGAGGGTGAAAGAGAGTGAAACGAACGAAGGAAGGTGAAACAGAGCGAAACGAGACAAAGGAGGGTGAAAGAGAGCGAAATCAGACGAAGGAGGGTGAAAGAGAGCTAAACGAGACGAAGGAGGGTCAAAGAGAGCGAAACGAGACGAAGGAGGGTCAAAGAGAGTGAAACGAGACAAAGGAGGGTGAAAGAGAGCGATACGAGACGAAGTAGTGTGAAAGAGAGCGAAACGAGACGAAGGAGGGTGAAAGAGAGCGAAACGAGATGAAGGAGGGTGAAAAAGGGCGAAACGAGATGAAGGAGGGTGAAAGAGAGCGAAACGAGACGATTGAGGGTGAAAGAGGGCAAAATGAGACGAAGGAGGGTGAAAGAGAGCAAAACGAGATGAAGGAGGGTGGAAAAGGGGGAAACGAGACGAAAGAGGGTCAAAGAGAGCGAAATGAGACGAAGGAGTGTGAAAAAGGATAAACGAGACGAAGGAGGGTGAAAGAGAGCGGAATGAGATGAAGGAGGGTGAAAGAGGGCGAAACGAGACAAAGGAGAGTGAATGAGAGCGAAACGAGACGAAGGATGGTGAAAGACAGTTAATCGAGGCGAAGGAAGGTGAAAGAGAGCGAAATGAGAAAAAGGAGGGTGCAAGAGAGTGAAACGAAACGAAGGAAGGTGAAACAGAGCGAAACGAGACAAAGGAGGGTGAAAGAGAGCGAAATCAGACGAAGGAGGGTGGAAGAGAGCTAAACGAGACGAAGGAGGGTCAAAGAGAGCGAAACGAGACGAAGGAGGGTCAAAGAGAGTGAAACGAGACAAAGGAGGGTGGAAGAGAGCGAATCGAGACGAAGTTGTGTGAAAGAGAGCGAAACGAGACGAAGGAGGGTGAAAAAGAGCGAAACAACACGATGGATTGTGAAAGAGAGCGGAACGAGATGAAGGAGGGTGAAAGAGAGCGAAACGAGATGAAGGAGGGTGAAAAAGGGCGAAAAGAGACGAAGGAGGGTGAAAGAGAGCGAAGCGAGACGAAGGAGGGTGAAAGAGAGCGAAACGAGACGAAGGAGGGTGAAAGAGGGCAAAATGAGACGAAGGAGGGTGAAAGAGAGCGAAACGAAATGAAGGAGGGTGGAAAAGGGCGAAACGAGACGAAGGAGGGTGAAAGAGAGAAACGAGACGAAGGAGGGTGAACGAGGGCGAAACGAGACGAGGGAGGGTGAAAGAGAGTGAAACGAGACGAAGGAGGGTGAAAGAGAGCGAAATGAGGCAAAGGAGGGTGAAAGAGAGCGAAACCAGACGAAGGAAGGTGAAAGAGAGCGAAACGAGACAAAGGAGGGTGAAATAGAGCGAAACGAGTCGAAGGAGGGTGAAAGAGAGCGAAATGAGATGAAGGAGGGTGAAAGAGAGCGAAATCAGACGAAGGAGGGTGAACGAGGGCGAAACGAGACGCAGCATGGTGGAAGAGAGTGAAACGAGACGAAGGAGGATGAAAGAGAGCGAAACGAGACAAAGGAGGGTGAAAGTGAGCAAAACGAGATGAAGGAGGGTGAAAGAGGGCGAAACGAGACGAAGGAGGGTGCAGAGAACTAAACGAGACAAAGGAGGGTGAAAGAGAGCAAAACGAGACGAAGGAAGGTGAAAGAGAGCGAAACGAGATGAAGGAGGGTGGAAGAGAGTGAAACGAGACGAAGGAGGGTGAAAGAGAGCGAAACGAGACAAACGAGGGTGAAAGAGAGCGAAACGAGACGAAGGAGGGTCAAAGAGAGCGAAACGAGACGAAGGAGGGTCAAAGAGAGTGAAACGAGACGAAGGAGGATGAAAAAGGTCAATTGAGACGAAGGAGTGTGAAAGAGAGCGGAACGAGATGAAGGAGGGTGAAAGAGACCGGAACGAGATGAAGGAGGGACAAAGAGAGCGAAACGAGATGAAGGAGGGTGAAAGAGAGCGAAACGAGACGGAGGAGTGTGAAAGAGAGCGAAACGAGACGACGGATGGTGAAAGAGAGTTAAACGAGGCGAAGGAAGGTGAAAGAGAGCGAAATGAGAAAAAGGAGGGTGAAAGAGAGCGAAACGAGACGAAGGAAGGTGAAACAGAGCAAAATGAGACAAAGGAGGGTCAAAGAGAGCGAAACGAGACGAAGGAGGGTCAAAGAGAGCGAAACGAGACGAAGGAGGGTCAAACAGAGCGAAACAGTACGAAGGAGTGTGAAAAAGGACAAACGAGACGAAGGAGGGTGAAAGAGAGCGGAACGAGATGAAGGAGGGTGAAAGAGACCGAAGCGAGACGAAGGAGGGACAAAGAGAGCGAAACGAGACGAAGAAGGGTGAAAGAGAGGGAAACGAGAAGAAGGAGGGTGAAAGAGAACGAAACGAGGCGAAGGAGGGAGAAAGAGAGCGAAACGAGACGAAGGATTGTGAAAGACGGCGAAACGAGATGAAGGATGGTGAAAGGGAGCGAAACGAGATGAAGGAGGGTGAAAAAGGGCGAAACGAGACGAAGGAGGGTGAAAGAGAGCGAAACGAGACGAAGGAGGGTGAAAGAGGGCAAAATGAGACGAAGGAGGGTGAAAGAGAGCGAAACGAAATGAAGGAGGGGGGAAAAGGGCGAAACGAGACGAAGGAGGGTGAAAGAGAGAAAAACGAGACGACGGCGGGAGAAAGAGGGCGAAACGAGACGAGGGAGGGTGAAAGTGAGTGAAATGAGACGAAGGAGGGTGAAAGAGAACAAAATGAGACAAAGGAGGGTGAAAGAGAGCGAAACCAGACGAAGGAAGGTGAAAGAGAGCGAAACGAGATAAAGGAGGGTGAAATAGAGCGAAACGAGTCGAAGGAGTGTGAACGAGAGCGAAATGAGATGAAGGAGGGTGAAAGAGAGCGAAACCAGACGAAGGAGGGTGAAAGAGGGCGAAACGAGACGCAGGATGGTGGAAGAGAGTGAAACGAGACGAAGGAGGGTGAAAGAGAGCGAAACGAGACAAAGGAGGGTGAAAGAGAGTGAAAAGAGACAAAGTAGTGTGAAAGAGAGCGAAACGAGACGAAGGATGGTGAAAGAGAGTTAATCGAGGCAAAGGAAGGTGAAAGAGAGCGAAAGAGAAAGAGGAGGGTGAAAGAGAGTGAAACGAAACGAATGAAGGTGAAACAGAGCGAAACGAGACAAAGGAGGGTGAAAGAGAGCGAAATCAGATGAAGGAGGGTGAAAGAGAGTGAAACGAGACAAAGGAGGGTGAAAGAGAGCGATACGAGATGAAGTAGTGTGAAAGAGAGCGAAACGAGACGAAGGAGGGTGAAAAAGAGCGAAACGAGACGGAGGATTGTGAAAGAGAGCGGAACGAGATGAAGGAGGGTGAAAGAGAGCGAAACGAGATGAAGGAGGGTCAAAGAGAGCGAATCGAGACGAAAGAGGGTCAAAGAGAGCGAAACGAGACGAAGGAGTGTGAAAAAGGATAAACGAGACGAAGGAGGGTGAAAGAGAGCGGAGTGAGATGAAGGAGGGTGAAAGAGGGCGAAACGAGACAAAGGAGAGTGAATGAGAGCGAAACGAGACGAAGGATGGTGAAAGACAGTTAATCGAGGCGAAGGAAGGTGAAAGAGAGCGAAATGAGAAAAAGGAGGGTGAAAGAGAGTGAAACGAAATGAAGGAAGATGAAACAGAGCGAAACGAGACAAAGGAGGGTGAAAGAGAGCGAAATCAGACGAAGGAGGGTGGAAGAGAGCTAAACGAGACGAAGGAGGGTCAAAGTGAGCGAAACGAGACGAAGGAGGGTGAAAGAGAGTGAAACGAGACGAAGGAGGGTGAAAGAGAGCGAAATGAGGCAAAGGAGGGTGAAAGAGAGCGAAACCAGACGAAGTAGTGTGAAAGAGAGCGAAACGAGACGAAGGATGGTGAAAGAGAGTTAATCGAGGCAAAGGAAGGTGAAAGAGAGCGAAAGAGAAAGAGGAGGGTGAAAGAGAGTGAAACGAACGAAGGAAGGTGAAACAGAGCGAAACGAGACAAAGGAGGGTGAAAGAGAGCGAAATCAGACGAAGGAGGATGAAAGAGAGCTAAACGAGACGAAGGAGGGTCAAAGAGAGCGAAACGAGACGAAGGAGGGTCAAAGAGAGTGAAACGAGACAAAGGAGGGTGAAAGAGAGCGATACGAGACGAAGTAGTGTGAAAAAGAGCGAAACGAGACGAAGGAGGGTAAAAAAGAGCGAAACGAGACGGAGGATTGTGAAAGAGAGCGGAACGAGATGAAGGAGGGTGAAAGAGAGCGAAACGAGATGAAGGAGGGTGAAAAAGGGCGAAACGAGACGAAGGAGGGTGAAAGAGAGCGAAACGAGACGATTGAGGGTGAAAAAGGGCAAAATGAGACGAAGGAGGGTGAAAGAGAGCAAAACGAGATGAAGGAGGGTGGAAAAGGGGGAAACGAGACGAAAGAGGGTATAAGAGAGCGAAATGAGACGAAGGAGTGTGAAAAAGGATAAACGAGACGAAGAAGGGTGAAAGAGAGCGGAATGAGATGAAGGAGGGTGAAAGAGGGCGAAACGAGACAAAGGAGAGTGAATGAGAGCGAAACGAGACGAAGGATGGTGAAAGACAGTTAATCGAGGCGAAGGAAGGTGAAAGAGAGCGAAATGAGAAAAAGGAGGGTGAAAGAGAGTGAAACGAAACGAAGGAAGGTGAAACAGAGCGAAACGAGACAAAGGAGGGTGAAAGAGAGCGAAATCAGACGAAGGAGGGTGGAAGAGAGCTAAACGAGATGAAGGAGGGTCAAAGAGAGCGAAACGAGACGAAGGAGGGTCAAAGAGAGTGAAACGAGACAAAGGAGGGTGGAAGAGAGCGAATCGAGACGAAGTTGTGTGAAAGAGAGTGAAACGAGACGAAGGAGGGTGAAAAAGAGCGAAACAACACGATGGATTGTGAAAGAGAGCGGAACGAGATGAAGGAGGGTGAAAGAGAGCGAAACGAGATGAAGGAGGGTGAAAAAGGGCGAAAAGAGACGAAGGAGGGTGAAAGAGAGCGAAACGAGACGAAGGAGGGTGAAAGAGAGCGAAACGAGACGAAGGAGGGTGAAAGAGGGCAAAATGAGACGAAGGAGGGTGAAAGAGAGCGAAACGAAATGAAGGAGGGTGGAAAAGGGCGAAACGAGACGAAGGAGGGTGAAAGAGAGAAACGAGACGAAGGAGGGTGAACGAGGGCGAAACGAGACGAGGGAGGGTGAAAGAGAGTGAAACGAGACGAAGGAGGGTGAAAGAGAGCGAAATGAGGCAAAGGAGGGTGAAAGAGAGCGAAACCAGACGAAGGAAGGTGAAAGAGAGCGAAACGAGACAAAGGAGGGTGAAATAGAGCGAAACGAGTCGAAGGTGGGTGAACGAGAGCGAAATGAGATGAAGGAGGGTGAAAGAGAGCGAAATCAGACGAAGGAGGGTGAAAGAGGGCGAAACGAGACGCAGCATGGTGGAAGAGAGTGAAACGAGACGAAGGAGGATGAAAGAGAGCGAAACGAGACAAAGGAGGGTGAAAGTGAGCAAAACGAGATGAAGGAGGGTGAAAGAGGGCGAAACGAGACGAAGGAGGGTGCAGAGAACTAAACGAGACAAAGGAGGGTGAAAGAGAGCAAAACGAGACGAAGGAAGGTGAAAGAGAGCGAAACGAGATGAAGGAGGGTGGAAGAGAGTGAAACGAGACGAAGGAGGGTGAAAGAGAGCGAAACGAGACAAACGAGGGTGAAAGAGAGCGAAACGAGACGAAGGAGGGTCAAAGAGAGCGAAACGAGACGAAGGAGGGTCAAAGAGAGTGAAACGAGACGAAGGAGGATGAAAAAGGTCAATTGAGACGAAGGAGTGTGAAAGAGACCGGAACGAGATGAAGGAGGGACAAAGAGAGCGAAACGAGATGAAGGAGGGTGAAAGAGAGCGAAACGAGACGGAGGAGTGTGAAAGAGAGCGAAACGAGACGACGGATGGTGAAAGAGAGTTAAACGAGGCGAAGGAAGGTGAAAGAGAGCGAAATGAGAAAAAGGAGGGTGAAAGAGAGCGAAACGAGACGAAGGAAGGTGAAACAGAGCAAAATGAGACAAAGGAGGGTCAAAGAGAGCGAAACGAGACGAAGGAGGGTCAAAGAGAGCGAAACGAGACGAAGGAGGGTCAAACAGAGCGAAACAGTACGAAGGAGTGTGAAAAAGGACAAACGAGACGAAGGAGGGTGAAAGAGAGCGGAACGAGATGAAGGAGGGTGAAAGAGACCGAAGCGAGACGAAGGAGGGACAAAGAGAGCGAAACGAGACGAAGAAGGGTGAAAGAGAGGGAAACGAGAAGAAGGAGGGTGAAAGAGAACGAAACGAGGCGAAGGAGGGAGAAAGAGAGCGAAACGAGACGAAGGATTGTGAAAGACGGCGAAACGAGATGAAGGATGGTGAAAGGGAGCGAAACGAGATGAAGGAGGGTGAAAAAGGGCGAAACGAGACGAAGGAGGGTGAAAGAGAGCGAAACGAGACGAAGGAGGGTGAAAGAGGGCAAAATGAGACGAAGGAGGGTGAAAGAGAGCGAAACGAAATGAAGGAGGGGGGAAAAGGGCGAAACGAGACGAAGGAGGGTGAAAGAGAGAAAAACGAGACGAAGGCGGGAGAAAGAGGGCGAAACGAGACGAGGGAGGGTGAAAGTGAGTGAAATGAGACGAAGGAGGGTGAAAGAGAACAAAATGAGACAAAGGAGGGTGAAAGAGAGCGAAACCAGACGAAGGAAGGTGAAAGAGAGCGAAACGAGATAAAGGAGGGTGAAATAGAACGAAACGAGTCGAAGGAGTGTGAACGAGAGCGAAATGAGATGAAGGAGGGTGAAAGAGAGCGAAACCAGACGAAGGAGGGTGAAAGAGGGCGAAACGAGACGCAGGATGGTGGAAGAGAGTGAAACGAGACGAAGGAGGGTGAAAGAGAGCGAAACGAGACAAAGGAGGGTGAAAGAGAGTGAAAAGAGACAAAGTAGTGTGAAAGAGAGCGAAACGAGACGAAGGATGGTGAAAGAGAGTTAATCGAGGCAAAGGAAGGTGAAAGAGAGCGAAAGAGAAAGAGGAGGGTGAAAGAGAGTGAAACGAAACGAAGGAAGGTGAAACAGAGCGAAACGAGACAAAGGAGGGTGAAAGAGAGCGAAATCAGACGAAGGAGGGTGAAAGAGAGTGAAACGAGACAAAGGAGGGTGAAAGAGAGCGATACGAGACGAAGTAGTGTGAAAGAGAGCGAAACGAGACGAAGGAGGGTGAAAAAGAGCGAAACGAGACGGAGGATTGTGAAAGTGAGCGGAACGAGATGAAGGAGGGTGAAAGAGCGAAACGAGATGAAGGAGGGTGAAAAAGGGCGAAACGAGACGAAGGAGGGTGAAAGAGAGCGAAACGAGACGATTGAGGGTGAAAGAGGGCAAATTGAGACGAAGGAGGGTGAAAGAGAGCAAAACGAGATGAAGGAGGGTCAAAGAGAGCGAATCGAGACGAAAGAGGGTCAAAGAGAGCGAAACGAGACGAAGGAGTGTGAAAAAGGATAAACGAGACGAAGGAGGGTGAAAGAGAGCGGAATGAGATGAAGGAGGGTGAAAGAGGGCGAAACGAGACAAAGGAGAGTGAATGAGAGCGAAACGAGATGAAGGAGGGTGAAAGAGAGCGAAACGAGACGGAGGAGGGTGGAAGAGAGCGAAACGAGACGAAGGAGGGTGAAAGAGGGTGAAACGAGTCGAAGAAGGGTGGAAGTGAGCGAAACGAGATGAAGGAGGGTGAGAGAGAGCGAAACGAGACTTAGGACGGTGAAAGAGAGTTAATCGAGGCGAAGGAAGGTGAAAGAGAGCGAAATGAGAAAAAGGAGGGTGAAAGAGAGTGAAACGAAACGAAGGAAGGTGAAACAGAGCGAAACGAGACAAAGGAGGGTGAAAGAGAGCGAAATCAGACGAAGGAGGGTGAAAGAGGGCGAAACGAGACGAAGGATGGTGGAAGAGAGTGAAACGAGACGAAGGAGGGTGAAAGAGAGCGAAACGAGACAAAGGAGGGTGAAAGAGAGCGAAACAAGACGAAGTAGAGTGAAAGAGAGCGAAACGAGATGAAGGATGGTGAAAGAGAGTTAAACGAGGCGAAGGAAGGTGAAAGAGAGCGAAATGAGAAAAAGGAGGGTGTAAGAGAGCGAAACGAAACGAAGAAATGTGAAAAAGAGCGAAACGAGACAAAGGAGGGTGAAAGAGAGCAAAACGAGACGAAGGAAGGTGAAAGAGAGCGAAACGAGATGAAGGAGGGTGGAAGAGAGTGAAACGAGACGAAGGAGGGTGAAAGAGAGCGAAACGAGACAAACGAGGGTGAAAGAGAGCGAAACGAGACGAAGGAGGGTCAAAGAGAGCGAAACGAGACGAAGGAGGGTCAAAGAGAGTGAAACGAGACGAAGGAGGATGAAAAAGGTCAATTGAGACGAAGGAGTGTGAAAGAGAGCGGAACGAGATGAAGGAGGGTGAAAGAGACCGGAACGAGATGAAGGAGGGACAAAGAGAGCGAAACGAGATGAAGGAGGGTGAAAGAGAGCGAAACGAGACGGAGGAGTGTGAAAGAGAGCGAAACGAGACGACGGATGGTGAAAGAGAGTTAAACGAGGCGAAGGAAGGTGAAAGAGAGCGAAATGAGAAAAAGGAGGGTGAAAGAGAGCGAAACGAGACGAAGGAAGGTGAAACAGAGCAAAATGAGACAAAGGAGGGTCAAAGAGAGCGAAACGAGACGAAGGAGGGTCAAAGAGAGCGAAACGAGACGAAGGAGGGTCAAACAGAGCGAAACAGTACGAAGGAGTGTGAAAAAGGACAAACGAGACGAAGGAGGGTGAAAGAGAGCGGAACGAGATGAAGGAGGGTGAAAGAGACCGAAACGAGGCGAAGGAGGGAGAAAGAGAGCGAAACGAGACGAAGGATTGTGAAAGACGGCGAAACGAGATGAAGGATGGTGAAAGGGAGCGAAACGAGATGAAGGAGGGTGAAAAAGGGCGAAACGAGACGAAGGAGGGTGAAAGAGAGCGAAACGAGACGAAGGAGGGTGAAAGAGGGCAAAATGAGACGAAGGAGGGTGAAAGAGAGCGAAACGAAATGAAGGAGGGGGGAAAAGGGCGAAACGAGACGAAGGAGGGTGAAAGAGAGAAAAACGAGACGAAGGCGGGAGAAAGAGGGCGAAACGAGACGAGGGAGGGTGAAAGTGAGTGAAATGAGACGAAGGAGGGTGAAAGAGAACAAAATGAGACAAAGGAGGGTGAAAGAGAGCGAAACCAGACGAAGGAAGGTGAAAGAGAGCGAAACGAGATAAAGGAGGATGAAATAGAACGAAACGAGTCGAAGGAGTGTGAACGAGAGCGAAATGAGATGAAGGAGGGTGAAAGAGAGCGAAACCAGACGAAGGAGGGTGAAAGAGGGCGAAACGAGACGCAGGATGGTGGAAGAGAGTGAAACGAGACGAAGGAGGGTGAAAGAGAGCGAAACGAGACAAAGGAGGGTGAAAGAGAGTGAAAAGAGACAAAGTAGTGTGAAAGAGAGCGAAACGAGACGAAGGATGGTGAAAGAGAGTTAATCGAGGCAAAGGAAGGTGAAAGAGAGCGAAAGAGAAAGAGGAGGGTGAAAGAGAGTGAAACGAAACGAAGGAAGGTGAAACAGAGCGAAACGAGACAAAGGAGGGTGAAAGAGAGCGAAATCAGACGAAGGAGGGTGAAAGAGAGTGAAACGAGACAATGGAGGGTGAAAGAGAGCGATACGAGACGAAGTAGTGTGAAAGAGAGCGAAACGAGACGAAGGAGGGTGAAAAAGAGCGAAACGAGACGGAGGATTGTGAAAGTGAGCGGAACGAGATGAAGGAGGGTGAAAGAGCGAAACGAGATGAAGGAGGGTGAAAAAGGGCGAAACGAGACGAAGGAGGGTGAAAGAGAGCGAAACGAGACGATTGAGGGTGAAAGAGGGCAAATTGAGACGAAGGAGGGTGAAAGAGAGCAAAACGAGATGAAGGAGGGTCAAAGAGAGCGAATCGAGACGAAAGAGGGTCAAAGAGAGCGAAACGAGACGAAGGAGTGTGAAAAAGGATAAACGAGACGAAGGAGGGTGAAAGAGAGCGGAATGAGATGAAGGAGGGTGAAAGAGGGCGAAACGAGACAAAGGAGAGTGAATGAGAGCGAAACGAGATGAAGGAGGGTGAAAGAGAGCGAAACGAGACGGAGGAGGGTGGAAGAGAGCGAAACGAGACGAAGGAGGGTGAAAGAGGGTGAAACGAGTCGAAGAAGGGTGGAAGTGAGCGAAACGAGATGAAGGAGGGTGAGAGAGAGCGAAACGAGACTTAGGACGGTGAAAGAGAGTTAATCGAGGCGAAGGAAGGTGAAAGAGAGCGAAATGAGAAAAAGGAGGGTGAAAGAGAGTGAAACGAAACGAAGGAAGGTGAAACAGAGCGAAACGAGACAAAGGAGGGTGAAAGAGAGCGAAATCAGACGAAGGAGGGTGAAAGAGGGCGAAACGAGACGAAGGATGGTGGAAGAGAGTGAAACGAGACGAAGGAGGGTGAAAGAGAGCGAAACGAGACAAAGGAGGGTGAAAGAGAGCGAAACAAGACGAAGTAGAGTGAAAGAGAGCGAAACGAGATGAAGGATGGTGAAAGAGAGTTAAACGAGGCGAAGGAAGGTGAAAGAGAGCGAAATGAGAAAAAGGAGGGTGTAAGAGAGCGAAACGAAACGAAGAAATGTGAAAAAGAGCGAAACGAGACAAAGGAGGGTGAAAGAGAGCGAAATCAGACGAAGGAGGGTGAAAGAGAGCTAAACGAGACGAAGGAGGGTCAAAGAGAGCGAAACGAGACGAAGGAGGGTCAAAGAGAGCGAAACGAGACGAAGGAGGGTCAAAGAGAGTGAAACGAGACGAAGGAGGGTGAAAAAGGTCAATCGAGACGAAGGAGTGTGAAAGAGAGCGGAATGAGATGAAGGAGGGTGAAAGAGACCGAAACGAGACTCCTTTCGCTCTCTTTCACCCTCCTTCGTCTCGTTTCGCTCTCTTTCACCCTCCTTCGTCTCATTTCGCTCTTTTTCATCCTCCTTCATCTCGTTTCGCTCTCTTTCACCCTCCTTCCTCTCGTTTCGCTCTCTTTCACCCTCCATCGTCTGGTTTCGCTCTGTTTCACACTCCTTCGTCTCGTTTTGCTCTCTTTCACCCTCCTTCGTCTCGTTTCGCTCTCTTTCACCCTCCTTCGTCTTGTTTCGCTCTGTTGCACCCGCCTTCATCTCGTTTCGCTCTCTTTCACCTTCCTTCGTCTCGTTTCACTCTCTTTCAACCTCCTTCGTCTCGTTTCGCTCTCTTTCACCCTCCTTCATCTCGTTTCGATCCCTTTCACCCTCCTTTGTCTCGTTTCGCTCTCTTTCACCTTCCTTCGTCTCGTTTCACTCTCTTTCACCCTCCTTCGTCTCGTTTCGCTCTCTTCCACCCTCCTTCGACTCCTTTCGCTCTCTTTCACACTCCTTTATCTCATTTCGCTCTCTTTCACCCTCCTTCATCTCCTTTCGCTCTCTTTCACCCTCCTTCGTCTCGTTTCGCTCTCTTTGACCCTCCTTCGTTCCGTTTAGCTCTCTTTCATCCTCCTTCGTCTCGTTTCGCTCTGTTTCACACTCCTTCGTCTCGTTTTGCTCTCTTTCACCCTCCTTCGTCTCGTTTCGCACTCTTTCACCCTCCTTCGTCTTGTTTCGCTCTGTTGTACCCGCCTTCGTCTCGTTTCGCCCTCTTTCACCCTCCTTCCTCTCGTTTCGCTCTCTTTCACCCTCCTTCGTCTTGTTTCGCTCTCTTTCACCCTCCTTCGTCTCGTTTCGCTCTCTTTCACCCTCCACCGTCTCCTTTCGCTCTCTTTCACCCTCCTTTGTCTCGTTTCGCTCTCTTTCACCCTCCTTCGTCTTGTTTCGCTCTGTTGCACCCGCCTTCGTCTCGTTTCGCCCTCTTTCACCCTCCTTCGTCTTGTTTCGCTCTCTTTCACCCTCCTTCATCTCGTTGCACTCTCTTTCACCCTCCTTCGTCTTGTTTCGCTCTGTTGCACCCGCCTTCATCTCGTTTCGCTCTCTTTGACCCTCCTTCGTCTCGTTTTGCTCTCTTTCACCCTCCTTCGTCTCGTTTCGCTCTCTTTCACCCTCCTTCGTCTTGTTTCGCTCTGTTGCACCCGCCTTCGTCTCGTTTCGCCCTCTTTCACCCTCCTTCGTCTTGTTTCGCTCTCTTTCACCCTCCTTCATCTCGTTGCACTCTCTTTCACCCTCCTTCGACTCCTTTCGCTCTCTTTCACCCTCCTTTATCTCATTTCGCTCTCATTCACCCTCCTTCGTCTCCTTCCGCTCTCTTTCACCCTCCATCGACTTGTTTCGCTCTATTTCACCCTCCTTCGTCTCGTTTCGCACTCTTTCACCCTCCACTGTCTCATTTCGCTCTCTTTTACCCTCTTTCATCTCGTTTCGGTCTCTTTCACCCTCCTTCGTCTCGTTCCACTCTCTTTCACCCTCCTTCGACTCCTTTCACTCTCTTTCACCCTCCTGTATCTCATTTCGCTCTCTTTCACCCTCCTTCATCTCCTTTCGCACTCTTTCACCCTCCATCGTCTTGTTTCGCTCTCTTTCACCCTCCTTCGTCTCGTTTCGCTCTCTTTCATCCTCCTTCGTCTCGTTTCGCTCTGTTTCACTCTCCTTCGTCTCGTTTTGCTCTCTTTCACCCTCCTTCGTCTCGTTTCGCTCTCTTTCACCCTCCACCGACTCATTTCGCTCACTTTTACCAACATTCGTCTCGTTTCGCTCTCTTTGACCCTCCTTCGTCTCGTTTAGCTCACTTTCATCCTCCTTCGTCTCGTTTCGCTCTGTTTCACTCTCCTTCGTCTCGTTTTGCTCTCTTTCACTTTCCTTCGCCTCGTTTCGCTCTCTTTCATCCTCCTTCGTCTTGTTTCGCCCTGTTGCACTCGCCTTTGTCTCGTTTCGCCCTCTTTCACGCTCCTTCGTCTTGTTTCGCTCTCTTTTACCCTCCATCGTCTCGTTTTGCTCTCTTTCACCTACCTTCATCTCGTTTCACTCTCTTTCACCCTCCTACATCTCGTTTTGCTCTCTTCCACCCTCCTTCATCTCGTTTCGCACTCTTTCACCCACTTTGTCTCGTTTCGCTCTCTTTTACCCTCCTTCTTCTCGTTTCGCTCTCTTTCACCCTCCTTCGTCTCGTTTCGCTCTCTTTCACCCTCCTTCGTCTCGTTTCGGTCTCTTTCACACTCCTTTGTCTTGTTTCGCTCTCTTTCACCCACCTTCATCTTGTTTCGCTCTCTTTCACCCTCCTTCGCCTCGTTTCGGTCTCTTTCATCCTCCTTTGTCTCGTTTCGTTCTCTTTCACCCTCCATCGTCTCGTTTCGCTATCTTTGACCATCCTTCATCTCGTTTCGCTCTCTTTGACCCTCCTTCGTCTTGTTTAGCTCTCTTTCATCCTCCTTCGTCTCGTTTCGCTCTGTTTTACACTCCTTCGTCTCGTCTTGCTCTCTTTCACCCTTCTTCGTCTCGTTTCGCTCTCTTTCACCCTCCTTCGTCTTGTTTCGCTCTGTTCTACCCGCCTTCGTCTCGTTTCGCCCACTTTCACCCTCCTTCGTCTCGTTTCACTCTCTTTCACCCTCCTTCATCTCGTTTCGCTCTTTCACCTTCCTTCCTATCGTTTTGCTCGCTTTCACACTCCTTCGTCTTGTTTCGCTCTCTTTCACCCTCCTTCGTCTCGTTTCGCTCTCTTTCACCCTCCACCGTCTCGTTTCGCTCTCTTTTACCCTCTTTCGTCTCGTTTCGCTCTCTTTGAACCTCCTTCATCTCGTTTTGCTCTATTTCACCCTCCTTCGTCTCGTTTCGCTCTCTTTCACCCTCCTTTGTCTCGTTTCCCTCTCTTTGACCCTCCTTCATCTCGTTTCGCTCTCTTTCACCCTCCTACATCTCGTTTCGCTCTCTTTCACCCTCCTTCTACTCGTTTCGCTCTCTTTCAACCTCCTTCGTCTCGTTTCGCTCTCTTTCACCCTCCTTCGTCTCGTTCCACTCTCTTTCACCCTCCTTCGACTCCTTTCACTCTCTTTCACCTTTCTTCGTCCGGTTTTGCTCTCTTTCACCCTCCTTCGTCTCCTTTCGCTCTCTTTCACCCTCCTTCGTCTCGTTTCGCTCTCTTTCACCTTTCTTCGTCTCGTTTCGCTCTCTTTCACCATCCTTCGTCTCGTTTCGCTCCCTTTCACCCTCCTTCGTCTCGTTTCTCTCTCTTTCACCCTCCATCGTCTTGTTTCGCTCTCTTTCACCCACCTTCATCTTGTTTCGCTCTCTTTCACCCTCCTTCGCCTCGTTTCGGTCTCTTTCATCCTCCTTTGTCTCGTTTCGTTCTCTTTCACCCTCCATCGTCTCGTTTCGCTATCTTTGACCATCCTTCATCTCGTTTCGCTCTCTTTGACCCTCCTTCGTCTTGTTTAGCTCTCTTTCATCCTCCTTCGTCTCGTTTCGCTCTGTTTTACACTCCTTCGTCTCGTCTTGCTCTCTTTCACCCTTCTTCGTCTCGTTTCGCTCTCTTTCACCCTCCTTCGTCTTGTTTCGCTCTGTTCTACCCGCCTTCGTCTCGTTTCGCCCACTTTCACCCTCCTTCGTCTCGTTTCACTCTCTTTCACCCTCCTTCATCTCGTTTCGCTCTTTCACCTTCCTTCCTATCGTTTTGCTCGCTTTCACCCTCCTTCGTCTTGTTTCGCTCTCTTTCACCCTCCTTCGTCTCGTTTCGCTCTCTTTCACCCTCCACCGTCTCGTTTCGCTCTCTTTTACCCTCTTTCGTCTCGTTTCGCTCTCTTTGAACCTCCTTCATCTCGTTTTGCTCTATTTCACCCTCCTTCGTCTCGTTTCGCTCTCTTTCACCCTCCTTTGTCTCGTTTCCCTCTCTTTGACCCTCCTTCATCTCGTTTCACTCTCTTTCACCCTCCTACATCTCGTTTCGCTCTCTTTCACCCTCCTTCTACTCGTTTCGCTCTCTTTCAACCTCCTTCGTCTCGTTTCGCTCTCTTTCACCCTCCTTCGTCTCGTTCCACTCTCTTTCACCCTCCTTCGACTCCTTTCACTCTCTTTCACCTTTCTTCGTCCGGTTTTGCTCTCTTTCACCCTCCTTCGTCTCCTTTCGCTCTCTTTCACCCTCCTTCGTCTCGTTTCGCTCTCTTTCACCTTTCTTCGTCTCGTTTCGCTCTCTTTCACCATCCTTCATCTCGTTTCGCTCCCTTTCACCCTCCTTCGTCTCGTTTCTCTCTCTTTCACCCTCCATCGTCTTGTTTCGCTCTCTTTCACCCTCCTTCGTCTCCTTTCGCTCTCTTTCACCCTCCTTCGTCTCGTGTCGCTCTCTTTGACCCTCCTTCGTCTCGTTTAGCTCTCTTTCATCCTCCTTCGTCTCGTTTCACTCTGTTTCACTCTCCTTCATCTCGTTTTGCTCTCTTTCACCCTCCTTCGTCTCGTTTCGCTCTCTTTCACCCTCCTTCGTCTTGTTTCGCTCTGTTGCACCCGCCTTCGTCTCGTTTCGCACTCTTTCATCCTCCTTCGTCTTGTTTCGCTCTCTTTCGCCCACCTTCGTCTCGTTTCGCTCTCTTTCACCCTCCACCTTCTCATTTCGCTCTCTTTTACCCTCTTTCGTCTCGTTTCGCTCTCTTTGACCCTCCTTCGTCTCGTTTAGCTCTCTTTCATCCTCCTTCGTCTTGTTTCGCTCTGTTTCACACTCCTTCGTCTCGTTTTGCTCTCTTTCACCCTCCTTCGTCTCTTTTCGCTCTCTTTCACCCTCCGTCGTCTTGTTTCGCTCTCTTTCACCCTCCATCGTCTCGTTTCGATCACTTTCATCCTCTTTCGTCTCGTTTCGCTCACTTTTACCCTCCTTTGTCTCGTTTCGCGTCTCTTTCACCTGCCTTCATCTCGTTTCGCTCTCTTTCACCCCCCATCGTCTGGTTTCGCTCTCTTTCACCCTCCTTCGACTTGTTTCGCTCTCTTTCACCCTCCTTTGTCTCGTTTCGCTCTCTTTCACCCTCCTTCATCTCGTTTCGCTCCCTTTCACCCTCCTTTGTCTCGTTTCGCGCTCTTTCACCTTCCTTCGTCTCGTTTCACTCTCTATCACCCTCCTTCGTCTCGTTTCGCTCTCTTCCAACCTCCTTCATCTCGTTTCGCTCTCTTTCAACCTCCTTCGTCTCGTTTCGCTCTCTTTCACCCTCCTTCTTCTCGTTTCGCTCTGTTCCACCCGCCTTCATCTTGTTTCGCCCTCTTTCACCCTCCTTCGTCTCGTTTCACTCTCTTTCACCCTCCTTCGTCTCGTTTCGATCTCTTTCACCCTCCTTCGTCTCGCTCTGCTCTCTTTCACCCTCCTTCGACTCCTTTCGCTCTCTTTCACCCTCCTTCATCTCGTTTTGCTCTGTTTCACACTCCTTCGTCTCCTTTTGCTCTCTTTCACCCTCCTTCATCTCGTTTCGCTCTCTTTCACCCTCCTTCGTCTTGTTTCGCTCTGTTGCACTCGCCTTTTTCTCGTTTGGCCCTCTTTCACCCTCCTTCATCTTGTTTCGCTCTCTTTCACCCTCCATCGTCTCGTTTCGCTCTCTTTCACCCTCCTTCGTCTTGTTTCGCTCACTTACACCTACCTTCATCTCGTTTTGCTCTCTTTCACCCTCCTTCGTCTCGTTTCGGTCTCTTTCACACTCATTTGTCTTGTTTCGCTCTCTTTCACCCACCTTCACCTTGTTTCGCTATCTTTCACCCTCCTTCGCCTCGTTTCGGTCTCTTTCATCCTCCTTCGTCTCGTTTCGTTCTCTTTCACCCTCCATCGTCTCGTTTCGCTATCTTTGACCATCCTTCATCTCGTTTCGCTCTTTTTCATCCTCCTTCGTCTCGTTTCGCTCTGTTTTACACTCCTTGTCTCGTTTTGCTCTCTTTCACCCTCCTTCGTCTCGTTTCGCTCTCTTTTGCCCTCCTTCGTCTTGTTTCGCTCTGTTGCACCCGCCTTCGTCTCGTTTCACACTCTTTCATCCTCCTTCGTCTTGTTTCGCTCTCTTTCACCCTCCTTCATCTCGTTTCACTCTCTTTCACCCTCCTTCATCTCGTTTCGCTCTCTTCCAACCTCCTTCATCTCGTTTCGCTCTCTTTCACACTCCTTCGTCTCGTTTTGCTCTCTTTCACCCTCCTTCATCTCGTTTCGTTCTCTTTCACCCTCCTTCCTCTCGTTTCGCTCTCTTTCAACCTCCTTCTTCTCGTTTCGCTCTCTTTGACGCTCCTTTGTCTCGTTTCGCTCTCTTTGACCCTCCTTCATCTCATTTCGCTCTCTTTCACCCTCCTTCATCTCGTTTCGTTCTCTTTCACCCTCCTTCCTCTCGTTTCGCTCTCTTTCAACCTCCTTCTTCTCGTTTCGCTCTCTTTGACCCTGCTTTGTCTCGTTTCGCTCTCTTTGACCCTCCTTCATCTCATTTCGCTCTCTTTCACCCTCCACCGACTCATTTCGCTCACTTTTACCATCATTCGTCTCGTTTCGCTCTCTTTGACCCTCCTTCGTCTCGTTTAGCTCTCTTTCATCCTCCTTCGTCTCGTTTCGCTCTGTTTCACTCTCCTTCGTCTCGTTTTGCTCTCTTTCACCCTCCTTCGTCTCGTTTCGCTCTCTTTCACCCTCCACCGACTCATTTCGCTCACTTTTACCATCCTTCGTCTCGTTTCGCTCTCTTTGACCCTCCTTCGTCTCGTTTTGCTCTCTCACCCTCCTTCGCCTCGTTTCGCTCTCTTTCATCCTCCTTCGTCTTGTTTCGCCCTGTTGCACTCGCCTTTGTCTCGTTTCGCCCTCTTTCACGCTCCTTCGTCTTGTTTCGCTCACTTTCACCCTCCATCGTCTCGTTTTGCTCTCTTTCACCTACCTTCATCTCGTTTCACTCTCTTTCACCCTCCTTCATCTTGTTTCGCTCTCTTCCACCCTCCTTCATCTCGTTTCGCTCTCTTTCACCCACTTTGTCTCGTTTTGCTCTCTTTTACCCTCCATCTTCTCGTTTCGCTCTCTTTCACCCTCCTTCGTCTCGTTTCGCTCTCTTTCACCCTCCTTCGTCTCGTTTCGGTCTCTTTCACACTCCTTCGTCTTGTTTTGCTCTCTTTCACCCTCCTTCATCTCGTTTCGCTCTCTTTCACCCTCCACCGTCTCGTTTCGCTCTCTTTTACCTCTTTCGTCTCGTTTCGCTCTCTTTGAACCTCCTTCATCTCGTTTTGCTCTATTTCACCCTCCTTCGTCTCGTTTCGCTCTCTTTCACCCTCCTTTGTCTCGTTTCCCTCTCTTTGACCCTCCTTCATCTCGTTTCGCTCTCTTTCACCCTCCTACATCTCGTTTCGCTCTCTTTCACCCTCCTTCTTCTCGTTTCGCTCTCTGTCAACCTCCTTCGTCTCGTTTCGCTCTCTTTCACCCTCCTTCGTCTCGTTCCACTCTCTTTCACCCTCCTTCGACTCCTTTCACTCTCTTTCACCTTTCTTCGTCCGGTTTTGCTCTCTTTCACCCTCCTTCGTCTCCTTTCGCTCTCTTTCACCCTCCTTCGTCTCGTTTCGCTCTCTTTCACCTTTCTTCGTCTCGTTTCGCTCTCTTTCACCATCCTTCGTCTCGTTTCGCTCCCTTTCACCCCCCATCGTCTGGTTTCGCTCTCTTTCACCCTCCTTCGTCTTGTTTCGCTCTCTTTCACCCTCCTTCGTCTCGTTTCGCTCTCTTTCACCCTCCTTCTTCTCGTTTCGCTCTGTTCCACCCGCCTTCATCTTGTTTCGCCCTCTTTCACCCTCCTTCGTCTCGTTTCACTCTCTTTCACCCTCCTTCGTCTCGTTTCGCTCTCTTTCACCCTCCTTCGTCTCGTTCCACTCTCTTTCACCCTCCTTCGACTCCTTTCACTCTCTTTCACCTTTCTTCGTCCGGTTTTGCTCTCTTTCACCCTCCTTCGTCTCCTTTCGCTCTCTTTCACCCTCCTTCGTCTCGTTTCGCTCTCTTTCACCTTTCTTCGTCTCGTTTCGCTCTCTTTCACCATCCTTCGTCTCGTTTCGCTCCCTTTCACCCTCCTTCGTCTCGTTTCTCTCTCTTTCACCCTCCATCGTCTTGTTTCGCTCTCTTTCACCCTCCTTCATCTCCTTTCGCTCCCTTTCACCCTCCTTCGTCTCGTGTCGCTCTCTTTGACCCTCCTTCGTCTCATTTAGCTCTCTTTCATCCTCCTTCGTCTCGTTTCACTCTGTTTCACTCTCCTTCGTCTCGTTTTGCTCTCTTTCACCCTCCTTCGTCTCGTTTCGCTCTCTTTCACCCTCCTTCGTCTTGTTTCGCTCTGTTGCACCCGCCTTCGTCTCGTTTCGCACTCTTTCATCCTCCTTCGTCTTGTTTCGCTCTCTTTCGCCCACCTTCGTCTCGTTTCGCTCTCTTTCACCCTCCACCTTCTCATTTCGCTCTCTTTTACCCTCTTTCGTCTCGTTTCGCTCTCTTTGACCCTCCTTCGTCTCGTTTAGCTCTCTTTCATCCTCCTTCGTCTCGTTTCGCTCTGTTTCACACTCCTTCGTCTCGTTTTGCTCTCTTTCACCCTCCTTCGTCTCGTTTTGCTCTCTTTCACCCTCCGTCGTCTTGTTTCGCTCTCTTTCACCCTCCATCGTCTCGTTTCGATCGCTTTCATCCTCTTTCGTCTCGTTTCGCTCACTTTTACCCTCCTTTGTCTCGTTTCGCGGCTCTTTCACCTGCCTTCATCTCGTTTCGCTCTCTTTCACCCTCCTTCGTCTTGTTTCGCTCTCTTTCACCCTCCTTCGTCTCGTTTCGCTCTCTTTCACCCTCCTTCATCTCGTTTCGCTCCCTTTCACCCTCCTTTGTCTCGTTTCGCACTCTTTCACCTGCCTTCGTCTCGTTTCACTCTCTTTCACCCTCCTTCGTCTTGTTTCGCTCTCTTTCACCCTCCTTCGTCTCGTTTCGCTCTCTTTCACCCTCCTTCATCTCGTTTCGCTCTCTTCCAACCTCCTTCATCTCGTTTCGCTCTCTTTCAACCTCCTTCGTCTCGTTTCGCTCTCTTTCACCCTCCTTCTTCTCGTTTCGCTCTGTTCCACCCGCCTTCATCTTGTTTCGCCCTCTTTCACCCTCCTTCGTCTCGTTTCACTCTCTTTCACCCTCTTTCGTCTCGTTTCGTTCTCTTTCACCCTCCTTCGTCTCGCTCTGCTCTCTTTCACCCTCCTTCGACTCCTTTCGCTCTCTTTCACCCTCCTTCATCTCGTTTTGCTCTGTTTCACACTCCTTCGTCTCGTTTTGCTCTCTTTCACCCTCCTTCATCTCGTTTCGCTCTCTTTCACCCTCCTTCGTCTTGTTTTGCTCTGTTGCACTCGCCTTTTTCTCGTTTCGCCCTCTTTCACCCTCCTTCATCTTGTTTCGCTCTCTTTCACCCTCCATCGTCTCGTTTCGCTCTCTTTCACCCTCCTTCGTCTTGTTTCGCTCACTTTCACCTACCTTCATCTCGTTTCGCTCTCTTTCACCCTCCTTCGTCTCGTTTCGGTCTCTTTCACACTCATTTGTCTTGTTTCGCTCTCTTTCACCCACCTTCACCTTGTTTCGCTATCTTTCACCCTCCTTCGCCTCGTTTCGGTCTCTTTCATCCTCCTTCGTCTCGTTTCGTTCTCTTTCACCCTCCATCGTCTCGTTTCGCGATCTTTGACCATCCTTCATCTCGTTTCGCTCTTTTTCATCCTCCTTCGTCTCGTTTCGCTCTGTTTTACACTCCTTGTCTCGTTTTGCTCTCTTTCACCCTCCTTCGTCTCGTTTCGCTCTCCTTCACCCTCCTTCGTCTTGTTTCGCTCTGTTGCACCCGCCTTCGTCTCGTTTCACACTCTTTCATCCTCCTTCGTCTTGTTTCGCTCTCTTTCACCCTCCTTCAACTCGTTTCACTCTCTTTCACCCTCCTTCATCTCGTTTCGCTCTCTTCCAACCTCCTTCATCTCGTTTCGCTCTCTTTCAACCTCCTTCGTCTCGTTTCACTCTCTTTCACCCTCCTTCGTCTCGTTTCGCTCTCTTTCACCCTCCTTCGTCTCGTTTCGCTCTGTTTCACACTCCTTCGTCTCGTTTTGCTCTCTTTCACCCTCCTTCATCTCGTTTCGTTCTCTTTCACCCTCCTTCCTCTCGTTTCGCTCTCTTTCAACCTCCTTCTTCTCGTTTCGCTCTCTTTGACGCTCCTTTGTCTCGTTTCGCTCTCTTTGACCCTCCTTCATCTCATTTCGCTCTCTTTCACCCTCCATCATCTCGTTTCGTCCTCTTTCACCCTCCTTCCTCTCGTTTCGCTCTCTTTCAACCTCCTTCTTCTCGTTTCGCTCTCTTTGACCCTCCTTTGTCTCGTTTCGCTCTCTTTGACCCTCCTTCATCTCATTTCGCTCTCTTTCACCCTCCACCGACTCATTTCGCTCACTTTTACCATCATTCATCTCGTTTCGCTCTCTTTGACCCTCCTTCGTCTCGTTTAGCTCTCTTTCATCCTCCTTCGTCTCGTTTCGCTCTGATTCACTCTCCTTCGTCTCGTTTTGCTCTCTTTCACCCTCCTTCGTCTCGTTTCGCTCTCTTTCACCCTCCACCGACTCATTTCGCTCACTTTTACCATCATTCGTCTCGTTTCGCTCTCTTTGACCCTCCTTCGTCTCGTTTAGCTCTCTTTCATCCTCCTTCGTCTCGTTTCGCTCTGTTTCACTCTCCTTCGTCTCGTTTTGCTCTCTTTCACCCTCCTTCGTCTCATTTCGCTCTCTTTCATCCTCCTTTGTCTTGTTTCGCTCTGTTGCACTCGCCTTTGTCTCGTTTCGCCCTCTTTCACGCTCCTTCGTCTTGTTTCGCTCTCTTTCACCCTCCATCGTCTCGTTTCGCTCTCTTTCACCCTCCTTCGTCTCGTTTCGCTCACTTTCACCCTCCTTTGTCTCGTTTTGCTCTCTTTCACCTACCTTCATCTCGTTTCACTCTCTTTCACCCTCCTTCATCTCGTTTTGCTCTCTTTCACCCTCCTTCGTCTCGTTTCGCTCTCTTTCACCCTCCTTCGTCTTGTTTCGCTCTGTTGCACCCGCCTTCGTCTCGTTTCGCTCTCTTTCACCTTCCTTCGTCTCGTTTCACTCTCTTTCACCCTCCTTCGTCTCGTTTCGCTCTTTTTCACCCTCTTTCATCTCGTTTCGCTCCCTTTTACCCTCCTTCGTCTCGTTTTGCTCTCTTTCACCCTCCTTCATCTCGTTTCGCTCTCTTTCAACCTCCTTCGTCTTGTTTCGCTCTCTTTCACCCTCTTTCATCTCGTTTCGCTCCCTTTTACCCTCCTTCGTCTCGTTTTGCTCTGTTGCACCCGCCTTCGTCTCGTTTCGCACTCTTTCATCCTCCTTCGTCTTGTTTCGCTCTCTTTCGCCCACCTTCGTCTCGTTTCGCTCTCTTTCACCCTCCACCTTCTCATTTCGGTCTCTTTTACCCTCTTTCGTCTCGTTTCGCTCTCTTTGACCCTCCTTCGTCTCGTTTAGCTCTCTTTCATCCTCCTTCGTCTCGTTTCGCTCTGTTTCACACTCCTTCGTCTCGTTTTGCTCTCTTTCACCCTCCTTCGTCTCGTTTCGCTCTCTTTCACCCTCCGTCGTCTTGTTTCACTCTCTTTCACTCTCCATCGTCTCGTTTCGATCTCTTTCATCCTCTTTCGTCTCGTTTCGCTCACTTTTACCCTCCTTTGTCTCGTTTCGCGTCTCTTTCACCTGCCTTCATCTCGTTTCGCTCTCTTTCACCCCCCATCGTCTGGTTTCGCTCTCTTTCACCCTCCTTCGTCTTGTTTCGCTCTCTTTCACCCTCCTTCGTCTCGTTTTGCTCTCTTTCACCCTCCTTCGTCTCGTTTCGCTCTCTTTCACCCTCCACCGACTCATTTCGCTCACTTTTACCATCATTCGTCTCGTTTCGCTCTCTTTGACCCTCCTTCGTCTCGTTTAGCTCTCTTTCATCCTCCTTCGTCTCGTTTCGCTCTGTTTCACTCTCCTTCGTCTCGTTTCACTCTCTTTCACCCTCCATCGTCTCGTTTCGATCTCTTTCATCCTCTTTCGTCTCGTTTCGCTCACTTTTACCCTCCTTTGTCTCGTTTCGCGTCTCTTTCACCTGCCTTCATCTCGTTTCGCTCTCTTTCACCCCCCATCGTCTGGTTTCGCTCTCTTTCACCCTCCTTCGTCTTGTTTCGCTCTCATTCACCCTCCTTCGTCTCGTTTTGCTCTCTTTCACCCTCCTTCGTCTCGTTTCGCTCTCTTTCACCCTCCACCGACTCATTTCGCTCACTTTTACCATCATTCGTCTCGTTTCGCTCTCTTTGACCCTCCTTCGTCTCGTTTAGCTCTCTTTCATCCTCCTTCGTCTCGTTTCGCTCTGTTTCACTCTCCTTCGTCTCGTTTTGCTCTCTTTCACCCTCCTTCGTCTCGTTTCGCTCTCTTTCATCCTCCTTCGTCTTGTTTCGCCCTGTTGCACTCGCCTTTGTCTCGTTTCGCCCTCTTTCACGCTCCTTCGTCTTGTTTCGCTCTCTTTCACCCTCCATCATCTCGTTTCGCTCTCTTTCACCCTCCTTCGTCTCGTTTTGCTCTCTTTCACCTACCTTCATCTCGTTTCACTCTCTTTCACCCTCCTTCATCTCGTTTCGCTCTCTTCCACCCTCCTTCATCTCGTTTCGCTCTCTTTCACCCTCCTTCGTCTCGTTTCGCTCTCTTTTACCCTCCTTCTTCCCGTTTCGCTCTCTTTCACCCTCCTTCGTCTCGTTTCGCTCTCTTTCGCCCTCCTTCGTCTCGTTTCGGTCTTTTTACACTCCTTTGTCTTGTTTCGCTCTCTTTCACCCACCTTCATCTTGTTTCGCTCTCTTTCACCCTCCTTCGCCTCGTTTCGGTCTCTTTCATCCTCCTTCGTCTCGTTTTGTTCTCTTTCACCCTCCATCGTCTCGTTTCGCTATCTTTGACCATCCTTCATCTCGTTTCGCTCTCTTTGACCCTCCTTCGTCTTGTTTAGCTCTCTTTCATCCTCCTTCGTCTCGTTTCGCTCTGTTTTACACTCCTTCGTCTCGTCTTGCTCTCTTTCACCCTTCTTCGTCTTGTTTCGCTCTCTTTCACCCTCCTTCGTCTTGTTTCGCTCTGTTCTACCCGCCTTCGTCTCGTTTCGCCCACTTTCATCCTCCTTCGTCTCGTTTCACTCTCTTTCACCCTCCTTCATCTCGTTTTGCTCTCTTTCACCCTCCTTCGTCTCGTTTCGCTCTCTTTCACCCTCCACCGTCTCGTTTCGCTCTCTTTTACCCTCTTTCGTCTCGTTTCGCTCTCTTTGACCCTCCTTCATCTCGTTTTGCTCCATTTCACCCTCCTTCGTCTCGTTTCGCTCTCTTTCACCCTCCTTTGTCTCGTTTCGCTCTCTTTGACCCTCCTTCATCTCGTTTCGCTCTCTTTCACCCTCCTACATCTCGTTTCGCTCTCTTTCACCCTCCTTCTTCTCGTTTCGCTCTCTTTCAACCTCCTTCGTCTCGTTTCGCTCTCTTTCACCCTCCTTCGTCTCGTTCCACTCTCTTTCACCCTCCTTCGACTCCTTTCACTCTCTTTCACCTTTCTTCGTCCGGTTTTGCTCTCTTTCACCCTCCTTCGTCTCCTTTCGCTCTCTTTCACCCTCCTTCGTCTCGTTTCGCTCTCTTTCACCTTTCTTCGTCTCGTTTCGCTCTCTTTCACCATCCTTCGTCTCGTTTCGCTCCCTTTCACACTCCTTCGTCTCGTTTCTCTCTCTTTCACCCTCCATCGTCTTGTTTCGCTCTCTTTCACCCTCCTTCGTCTCCTTTCGCTCTCTTTCACCCTCCTTCGTCTCGTGTCGCTCTCTTTGACCCTCCTTCGTCTCGTTTAGCTCTCTTTCATCCTCCTTCGTCTCGTTTCACTCTGTTTCACTCTCCTTCGTCTCGTTTTGCTCTCTTTCATCCTCCTTCGTCTCGTTTCACTCTGTTTCACTCTCCTTCGTCTCGTTTTGCTCTCTTTGACCCTCCTTTGTCTCGTTTAGCTCTCTTTCACCCTCCTTTGTCTCTTTTCGCTCTCTTTCACCCTCCGTCGTCTTGTTTCACTCTCTTTCACCCTCCATCGTCTCGTTTCGATCTCTTTCATCCTCTTTCGTCTCGTTTCGTTCACTTTTACCCTCCTTTGTCTCGTTTCGCGTCTCTTTCACCTGCCTTCATCTCGTTTCACTCTCTTTCACCCCCCATCGTCTGGTTTCGCTCTCTTTCACCCTCCTTCGTCTTGTTTCGCTCTCTTTCACCCTCCTTCGTCTCGTTTTGCTCTCTTTCAGCCTCCTTCGTCTCGTTTCGCTCTCTTTCACCCTCCACCGACTCATTTCGCTCACTTTTACCATCATTCGTCTCGTTTCGCTCTCTTTGACCCTCCTTCGTCTCGTTTAGCTCTCTTTCATCCTCCTTCGACTCGTTTCGCTCTGTTTCACTCTCGTTCGTCTCGTTTTGCTCTCTTTCACCCTCCTTCGTCTCGTTTCGCTCTCTTTCATCCTCCTTCGTCTTGTTTCGCCCTGTTGCACTCGCCTTTGTCTCGTTTCGCCCTCTTTCACGCTCCTTCGTCTTGTTTCGCTCTCTTTCACCCTCCATCGTCTCGTTTCGCTCTCTTTCACCCTCCTTCGTCTCGTTTCGCTCACTTTCACCCTCCTTTGTCTCGTTTTGCTCTCTTTCACCTACCTTCATCTCGTTTCACTCTCTTTCACCCTCCTTCATCTCGTTTCGCTCTCTTCCACCCTCCTTCATCTTGTTTCGCTCTCTTTCACCCTCCTTCGTCTCGTTTCGCTCTCTTTTACCCTCCTTCTTCCCGTTTCGCTCTCTTTCACCCTCCTTCGTCTCGTTTCGCTCTCTTTCGCCCTCCTTCGTCTCGTTTCGGTCTCTTTCACACTCCTTTGTCTTGTTTCGCTCTCTTTCACCCACCTTCATCTTGTTTCGCTCTCTTTCACCCTCCTTCGCCTCGTTTCGGTCTCTTTCATCCTCCTTCGTCTCGTTTCGTTCTCTTTCACCCTCCATCGTCTCGTTTCGCTCTCTTTGACCCTCCTTCATCTTGTTTAGCTCTCTTTCATCCTCCTTCGTCTCGTTTCGCTCTGTTTTACACTCCTTCGTCTCGTCTTGCTCTCTTTCACCCTTCTTCGTCTCGTTTCGCTCTCTTTCACCCTCCTTCGTCTTGTTTCGCTCTGTTCTACCCGCCTTCGTCTCGTTTCGCCCACTTTCACCCTCCTTCGTCTCGTTTCACTCTCTTTCACCCTCCTTCATCTCGTTTCGCTCTCTTTCACCTTCCTTCCTATCGTTTTGCTCTCTTTCACCCTCCTTCGTCTTGTTTCGCTCTCTTTCACCCTCCTTCGTCTCGTTTCGCTCTCTTTCACCCTCCACCGTCTCGTTTCGCTCTCTTTTACCCTCTTTCGTCTCGTTTCGCTCTCTTTGACCCTCCTTCATCTCGTTTTGCTCTATTTCACCCTCCTTCGTCTCGTTTCGCTCTCTTTCACCCTCCTTTGTCTCGTTTCGCTCTCTTTGACCCTCCTTCATCTCGTTTCGCTCTCTTTCACCCTCCTACATCTCGTTTCGCTCTCTTTCACCCTCCTTCTTCTCGTTTCGCTCTCTTTCAACCTCCTTCGTCTCGTTTCGCTCTCTTTCACCCTCCTTCGTCTCGTTCCACTCTCTTTCACCCTCCTTCGACTCCTTTCACTCTCTTTCACCTTTCTTCGTCCGGTTTTGCTCTCTTTCACCCTCCTTCGTCTCCTTTCGCTCTCTTTCACCCTCCTTCGTCTCGTTTCGCTCTCTTTCACCTTTCTTCGTCTCGTTTCGCTCTCTTTCACCATCCTTCATCTCGTTTCGCTCCCTTTCACCCTCCTTCGTCTCGTTTCGCTCTCTTTCACCCTCCATCGTCTTGTTTCGCTCTCTTTCACCCTCCTTCGTCTCCTTTCGCTCTCTTTCACCCTCCTTCGTCTCGTGTCGCTCTCTTTGACCCTCCTTCGTCTCGTTTAGCTCTCTTTCATCCTCCTTCGTCTCGTTTCGCTCTGTTTCACTCTCCTTCGTCTCGTTTTGCTCTCTTTCACACTCCTTCGTCTCGTTTCCCTCTCTTTCACCCTCCTTCATCTTGTTTCGCTCTGTTGCACCCGCCTTCGTCTCGTTTCGCACCCTTTCATCCTCCTTCGTCTTGTTTCGCTCTCTTTCGCCCACCTTCGTCTCGTTTCGCTCTCTTTCACCCTCCGCCTTCTCATTTCGCTCTCTTTTACCCTCTTTCGTCTCGTTTCGCTCTCTTTGACCCTCCTTCGTCTCGTTTAGCTCTCTTTCATCCTCCTTCGTCTCGTTTCGCTCTGTTTCACACTCCTTCGTCTCGTTTTGCTCTCTTTCACCCTCCTTCGTCTCGTGTCGCTCTCTTTGACCCTCCTTCGTCTCGTTTAGCTCTCTTTCATCCTCCTTCGTCTCGTTTCGCTCTGTTTCACTCTCCTTCGTCTCGTTTTGCTCTCTTTCACCCTCCTTCGTCTCGTTTCGCTCTCTTTCACCCTCCTTCGTCTTGTTTCGCTCTGTTGCACCCGCCTTTGTCTCGTTTCGCACCCTTTCATCCTCCTTCGTCTTGTTTCGCTCTCTTTCGCCCACCTTCGTCTCGTTTCGCTCTCTTTCACCCTCCACCTTCTCATTTCGCTCTCTTTTACCCTCTTTCGTCTCGTTTCGCTCTCTTTGACCCTCCTTCGTCTCGTTTAGCTCTCTTTCATCCTCCTTCGTCTCGTTTCGCTCTGTTTCACACTCCTTCGTCTCGTTTTGCTCTCTTTCACCCTCCTTCGTCTCGTTTCGCTCTCTTTCACCCTTCGTCGTCTTGTTTCGCTCTCTTTCACCCTCCATCGTCTCGTTTCGATCTCTTTCATCCTCTTTCGTCTCGTTTCGCTCACTTTTACCCTCCTTTGTCTCGTTTCGCGTCTCTTTCACCTGCCTTCATCTCGTTTCGCTCGCTTTCACCCCCATCGTCTGGTTTCGCTCTCTTTCACCCTCCTTCGTCTTGTTTCGCTCTCTTACACCCTCCTTCGTCTCGTTTCGCTCTCTTTCACCCTCCTTCATCTCGTTTCGCTCCCTTTCACCCTCCTTTGTCTCGTTTCGCACTCTTTCACCTTCCTTCGTCTCGTTTCGCTCTCTTCCAACCTCCTTCATCTCGTTTCGCTCTCGTTCAACCTCCTTCGTCTCGTTTCGCTCTCTTTCACCCTCCTTCTTCTCGTTTCGCTCTGTTCCACCCGCCTTCATCTTGTTTCGCCCTCTTTCACCCTCCTTCGTCTCGTTTCACTCTCTTTCACCCTCCTTCGTCTCGTTTCGTTCTCTTTCACCCTCCTTCGTCTCGCTCCGCTCTCTTTCACCCTCCTTCGACTCCTTTCGCTCTCTTTCACCCTCCTTCGTCTCGTTTCGCTCTGTTTCACACTCCTTCGTCTTGTTTTGCTCTCTTTCACCCTCCTTCGTCTCGTTTCGCTCTCTTTCACCCTCCTTCGTCTTGTTTCGTTCTGTTGCACTCGCCTTTTTCTCGTTTAGCCCTCTTTCACCCTCCTTCGTCTCGTGTCGCTCTCTTTGACCTTCCTTCGTCTCGTTGAGCTCTCTTTCATCCTCCTTCGTCTCGTTTCGCTCTGTTTCACTCTCCTTCGTCTCGTTTTGCTCTCTTTCACCCTCATTCGTCTTGTTTCGCTCTCTTTCACCCTCCTTCGTCTTGTTTCGCTCTGTTGCACCCGCCTTCGTCTCGTTTCGCACTCTTTCATCCTCCTTCGTCTTGTTTCGCTCTCTTTCGCCCACCTTCGTCTCGTTTCGCTCTCTTTCACCCTCCACCTTCTCATTTCGCTCTCTTTTACCCTCTTTCGTCTCGTTTCGCTCCCTTTGACCCTCCTTCGTCTCGTTTAGCTCTCTTTCATCCTCCATCGTCTCGTTTCGCTCTGTTTCACACTCCTTCGTCTCGTTTTGCTCTCTTTCACCCTCCTTCGTCTCGTTTCGCTCTCTTTCACCCTCCGTCGTCTTGTTTCGCTCTCTTTCACCCTCCATCGTCTCGTTTCGATCTCTTTCATCCTCTTTCGCCTCGTTTCGCTCACTTTTACCCTCCTTTGTCTCGTTTCGCGTCTCTTTCACCTGCCTTCATCTCGTTTCGCTCGCTTTCACCTCCATCGTCTGGTTTCGCTCTCTTTCACCCTCCTTCGTCTTGTTTCGCTCTCTTTCACCCTCCTTCGTCTCGTTTCGCTCTCTTTCACCCTCCTTCATCTCGTTTCACTCCCTTTCACCCTCCTTTGTCTCGTTTCGCACTCTTTCACCTTCCTTCGTCTCGTTTCACTCTCTTTCACCCTCCTTCGTCTCGTTTCGCTCTCTTCCAACCTCCTTCATCTCGTTTCGCTATCTTTCAACCTCCTTCGTCTCGTTTCGCTCTCTTTCACCCTCCTTCTTCTCGTTTCGCTCTGTTCCACCCGCCTTCATCTTGTTTCGCCCTCTTTCACCCTCCTTCATCTCGTTTCACTCTCTTTCACCCTCCTTCGTCTCGTTTCGTTCTCTTTCACCCTCCTTCGTCTCGCTCCGCTCTCTTTCACCCTCCTTCGACTCCTTTCGCTCTCTTTCACCCTCCTTCGTCTCGTTTCGCTCTGTTTCACACTCCTTCGTCTTGTTTTGCTCTCTTTCACCCTCCTTCGTCTCGTTTCGCTCTCTTTCACCCTCCTTCGTCTTGTTTCGCTCTGTTGCACTCGCCTTTTTCTCGTTTCGCCCTCTTTCACCCTCCTTCGTCTCGTGTCGCTCTCTTTGACCTTCCTTCGTCTCGTTTAGCTCTCTTTCATCCTCCTTCGTCTCGTTTCGCTCTGTTTCACTCTCCTTCGTCTCGTTTTGCTCTCTTTCACCCTCATTCGTCTCGTTTCGCTCTCTTTCACCCTCCTTCGTCTTGTTTCGCTCTGTTGCACCCGCCTTCGTCTCGTTTCGCACTCTTTCATCCTCCTTCGTCTTGTTTCGCTCTCTTTCGCCCACCTTCGTCTCGTTTCACTCTCTTTCACCCTCCACCTTCTCATTTTGCTCTCTTTAACCCTCTTTCGTCTCGTTTCGCTCTCTTTGACCCTCCTTCGTCTCGTTTAGCTCTCTTTCATCCTCCTTCGTCTCGTTTCGCTCTCTTTCACCCTCCGTCGTCTTGTTTCGCTCTCTTTCACCCTCCATCGTCTCGTTTCGATCTCTTTCATCCTCTTTCGTCTCGTTTAGCTCTCTTTCATCCTCCTTCGTCTCGTTTCGCTCTGTTTCACTCTCCTTCGTCTCGTTTTGCTCTCTTTCACCCTCCTTCGTCTCGTTTCGCTCTCTTTCACCCTCCTTCGTCTTGTTTCGCTCTGTTGCACCCGCCTTTGTCTCGTTTCGCACCCTTTCATCCTCCTTCGTCTTGTTTCGCTCTCTTTCGCCCACCTTCGTCTCGTTTCGCTCTCTTTCACCCTCCACCTTCTCATTTCGCTCTCTTTTACCCTCTTTCGTCTCGTTTCGCTCTCTTTGACCCTCCTTCGTCTCGTTTAGCTCTCTTTCATCCTCCTTCGTCTCGTTTCGCTCTGTTTCACACTCCTTCGTCTCGTTTTGCTCTCTTTCACCCTCCTTCGTCTCGTTTCGCTCTCTTTCACCCTTCGTCGTCTTGTTTCGCTCTCTTTCACCCTCCATCGTCTCGTTTCGATCTCTTTCATCCTCTTTCGTCTCGTTTCGCTCACTTTTACCCTCCTTTGTCTCGTTTCGCGTCTCTTTCACCTGCCTTCATCTCGTTTCGCTCGCTTTCACCCCCATCGTCTGGTTTCGCTCTCTTTCACCCTCCTTCGTCTTGTTTCGCTCTCTTACACCCTCCTTCGTCTCGTTTCGCTCTCTTTCACCCTCCTTCATCTCGTTTCGCTCCCTTTCACCCTCCTTTGTCTCGTTTCGCACTCTTTCACCTTCCTTCGTCTCGTTTCGCTCTCTTCCAACCTCCTTCATCTCGTTTCGCTCTCGTTCAACCTCCTTCGTCTCGTTTCGCTCTCTTTCACCCTCCTTCTTCTCGTTTCGCTCTGTTCCACCCGCCTTCATCTTGTTTCGCCCTCTTTCACCCTCCTTCGTCTCGTTTCACTCTCTTTCACCCTCCTTCGTCTCGTTTCGTTCTCTTTCACCCTCCTTCGTCTCGCTCCGCTCTCTTTCACCCTCCTTCGACTCCTTTCGCTCTCTTTCACCCTCCTTCGTCTCGTTTCGCTCTGTTTCACACTCCTTCGTCTTGTTTTGCTCTCTTTCACCCTCCTTCGTCTCGTTTCGCTCTCTTTCACCCTCCTTCGTCTTGTTTCGTTCTGTTGCACTCGCCTTTTTCTCGTTTAGCCCTCTTTCACCCTCCTTCGTCTCGTGTCGCTCTCTTTGACCTTCCTTCGTCTCGTTGAGCTCTCTTTCATCCTCCTTCGTCTCGTTTCGCTCTGTTTCACTCTCCTTCGTCTCGTTTTGCTCTCTTTCACCCTCATTCGTCTTGTTTCGCTCTCTTTCACCCTCCTTCGTCTTGTTTCGCTCTGTTGCACCCGCCTTCGTCTCGTTTCGCACTCTTTCATCCTCCTTCGTCTTGTTTCGCTCTCTTTCGCCCACCTTCGTCTCGTTTCGCTCTCTTTCACCCTCCACCTTCTCATTTCGCTCTCTTTTACCCTCTTTCGTCTCGTTTCGCTCCCTTTGACCCTCCTTCGTCTCGTTTAGCTCTCTTTCATCCTCCATCGTCTCGTTTCGCTCTGTTTCACACTCCTTCGTCTCGTTTTGCTCTCTTTCACCCTCCTTCGTCTCGTTTCGCTCTCTTTCACCCTCCGTCGTCTTGTTTCGCTCTCTTTCACCCTCCATCGTCTCGTTTCGATCTCTTTCATCCTCTTTCGCCTCGTTTCGCTCACTTTTACCCTCCTTTGTCTCGTTTCGCGTCTCTTTCACCTGCCTTCATCTCGTTTCGCTCGCTTTCACCTCCATCGTCTGGTTTCGCTCTCTTTCACCCTCCTTCGTCTTGTTTCGCTCTCTTTCACCCTCCTTCGTCTCGTTTCGCTCTCTTTCACCCTCCTTCATCTCGTTTCACTCCCTTTCACCCTCCTTTGTCTCGTTTCGCACTCTTTCACCTTCCTTCGTCTCGTTTCACTCTCTTTCACCCTCCTTCGTCTCGTTTCGCTCTCTTCCAACCTCCTTCATCTCGTTTCGCTATCTTTCAACCTCCTTCGTCTCGTTTCGCTCTCTTTCACCCTCCTTCTTCTCGTTTCGCTCTGTTCCACCCGCCTTCATCTTGTTTCGCCCTCTTTCACCCTCCTTCATCTCGTTTCACTCTCTTTCACCCTCCTTCGTCTCGTTTCGTTCTCTTTCACCCTCCTTCGTCTCGCTCCGCTCTCTTTCACCCTCCTTCGACTCCTTTCGCTCTCTTTCACCCTCCTTCGTCTCGTTTCGCTCTGTTTCACACTCCTTCGTCTTGTTTTGCTCTCTTTCACCCTCCTTCGTCTCGTTTCGCTCTCTTTCACCCTCCTTCGTCTTGTTTCGCTCTGTTGCACTCGCCTTTTTCTCGTTTCGCCCTCTTTCACCCTCCTTCGTCTCGTGTCGCTCTCTTTGACCTTCCTTCGTCTCGTTTAGCTCTCTTTCATCCTCCTTCGTCTCGTTTCGCTCTGTTTCACTCTCCTTCGTCTCGTTTTGCTCTCTTTCACCCTCATTCGTCTCGTTTCGCTCTCTTTCACCCTCCTTCGTCTTGTTTCGCTCTGTTGCACCCGCCTTCGTCTCGTTTCGCACTCTTTCATCCTCCTTCGTCTTGTTTCGCTCTCTTTCGCCCACCTTCGTCTCGTTTCACTCTCTTTCACCCTCCACCTTCTCATTTTGCTCTCTTTAACCCTCTTTCGTCTCGTTTCGCTCTCTTTGACCCTCCTTCGTCTCGTTTAGCTCTCTTTCATCCTCCTTCGTCTCGTTTCGCTCTCTTTCACCCTCCGTCGTCTTGTTTCGCTCTCTTTCACCCTCCATCGTCTCGTTTCGATCTCTTTCATCCTCTTTCGTCTCGTTTCGCTCACTTTTACCCTCCTTTGTCTCGTTTCGCGTCTCTTTCACCTGCCTTCATCTCGTTTTGCTCGCTTTCACCCCCATCGTCTGGTTTCGCTCTCTTTCACCCTCCTTCGTCTTGTTTCGCTCTCTTTCACCCTCCTTCGTCTCGTTTCGCTCTCTTTCACCCTCCTTCATCTCGTTTCGCTCCCTTTCACCCTCCTTTGTCTCGTTTCGCACTCTTTCACCTTCCTTCGTCTCGTTTCACTCTCTTTCACACTCCTTCATCTCGTTTCGCTCTCTTCCAACCTCCTTCATCTCGTTTCGCTCTCTTTCAACCTCCTTCGTCTCGTTTCGCTCTCTTTCACCCTCCTTCTTCTCGTTTCGCTCTGTTCCACCCGCCTTCATCTTGTTTCGCCCTCTTTCACCCTCCTTCGTCTCGTTTCACTCTCTTTCACCCTCCTTCGTCTCGTTTCGTTCTCTTTCACCCTCCTTCGTCTCGCTCCGCTCTCTTTCACCCTCCTTTGACTCCTTTCGCTCTCTTTCACCCTCCTTCGTCTCGTTTCGCTCTGTTTCACACTCCTTCGTCTTGTTTTGCTCTCTTTCACCCTCCTTCGTCTCGTTTCGCTCTCTTTCACCCTCCTTCGTCTTGTTTCGCTCTGTTGCACTCGCCTTTTTCTCGTTTCGCCCTCTTTCACCCTCCTTCGTCTCGTGTCGCTCTCTTTGACCTTCCTTCGTCTCGTTTAGCTCTCTTTCATCCTCCTTCGTCTCGTTTCGCTCTGTTTCACTCTCCTTCGTCTCGTTTTGCTCTCTTTCACCCTCATTCGTCTCGTTTCGCTCTCTTTCACCCTCCTTCGTCTTGTTTCGCTCTGTTGCACCCGCCTTCGTCTCGTTTCGCACTCTTTCATCATCCTTCGTCTTGTTTCGCTCTCTTTCGCCCACCTTCGTCTCTTTTCGCTCTCTTTCACCCTCCACCTTCTCATTTTGCTCTCTTTTACCCTCTTTCGTCTCGTTTCGATCTCTTTGACCCTCCTTCGTCTCGTTTAGCTCTCTTTCATCCTCCTTCGTCTCGTTTCGCTCTGTTTCACACTCCTTCGTCTCGTTTTGCTCTCTTTCACCCTCCTTCGTCTCGTTTCGATCTCTTTCACCCTCCGTCGTCTGGTTTCGCTCTCTTTCACCCTCCATCGTCTCGTTTCGATCTCTTTCATCCTCCTTCGTCTCGTTTCGCTCTGTTTCACACTCCTTCGTCTCGTTTTGCTCTCTTTCACCTGCCTTCATCTCGTTTCGCTCTCTTTCACCCCCATCATCTGGTTTCGCTCTCTTTCACCCTCCTTCGTCTTGTTTCGCTCTCTTTCACCCTCCTTCGTCTCGTTTCGCTCTCTTTCACCCTCCTTCATCTCGTTTCGCTCCCTTTCACCCTCCTTTGTCTCGTTTCGCACTCTTTCACCTTCCTTCGTCTCGTTTCACTCTCTTTCACCCTCCTTCGTCTCGTTTCGCTCTCTTCCAACCTCCTTCATCTCGTTTCGCTCTCTTTCAACCTCCTTCGTCTCGTTTCGCTCTCTTTCACCCTCCTTCTTCTCGTTTCGCTCTGTTCCACCCGCCTTCATCTTGTTTCGCCCTCTTTCACCCTCCTTCGTCTCGTTTCACTCTCTTTCACCCTCCTTCGTCTCGTTTCGTTCTCTTTCACCCTCCTTCGTCTCGCTCCGCTCTCTTTCACCCTCCTTCGACTCCTTTCGCTCTCTTTCACCCTCCTTCGTCTCGTTTCGCTCTGTTTCACACTCCTTCGTCTCGTTTTGCTCTCTTTCACCCTCCTTCGTCTCGTTTCGCTCTCTTTCACCCTCCTTCGTCTTGTTTCGCTCTGTTGCACTCGCCTTTTTCTCGTTTCGCCCTCTTTCACCCTCCTTCATCTTGTTTCGCTCTCTTTCACCCTCCTTCGTCTCGTTTTGCTCTCTTTCACCCTCCTTCGTCTTGTTTCGCTCACTTTCACCTACATTCATCTCGTTTCGCTCTCTTTCACCCTCCTTCGTCTCGTTTCGGTCTCTTTCACACTCCTTTGTCTTGTTTCGCTCTCTTTCACCCACCTTCACCTTGTTTCGCTATCTTTCACCCTCCTTCGCCTCGTTTCGGTCTCTTTCATCCTCCTTTGTCTCGTTTCGTTCTCTTTCACCCTCCATCGTCTCATTTCGCTATCTTTGACCATCCTTCATCTCGTTTCGCTCTTTTTCACCCTTCTTCGTCTTGTTTCGCTCTCTTTCACCCTCCTTCGTCTTGTTTCGCTCTGTTCTACCCGCCTTCGTCTCGTTTCGCCCACTTTCACCCTCCTTCGTCTCGTTTCACTCTCTTTTACCCTCTTTCGTCTCGTTTCGCTCTCTTTGACCCTCCTTCATCTCGTTTTGCTCCATTTCACCCTCCTTCGTCTCGTTTCGCTCTCTTTCACCCTCCTTTGTCTCGTTTCGCTCTCTTTGACCCTCCTTCATCTCGTTTCGCTCTCTTTCACCCTCCTACATCTCGTTTCGCTCTCTTTCACCCTCCTTCTTCTCGTTTCGCTCTCTTTCAACCTCCTTCGTCTCGTTTCGCTCTCTTTCACCCTCCTTCGTCTCGTTCCACTCTCTTTCACCCTCCTTCGACTCCTTTCACTCTCTTTCACCTTTCTTCGTCCGGTTTTGCTCTCTTTCACCCTCCTTCGTCTCCTTTCGCTCTCTTTCACCCTCCTTCGTCTCGTTTCGCTCTCTTTCACCTTTCTTCGTCTCGTTTCGCTCTCTTTCACCATCCTTCGTCTCGTTTCGCTCCCTTTCACCCTCCTTCGTCTCGTTTCTCTCTCTTTCACCCTCCATCGTCTTGTTTCGCTCTCTTTCACCCTCCTTCGTCTCCTTTCGCTCTCTTTCACCCTCCTTCGTCTCGTGTCGCTCTCTTTGACCCTCCTTCGTCTCGTTTAGCTCTCTTTCATCCTCCTTCGTCTCGTTTCACTCTGTTTCACTCTCCTTCGTCTCGTTTTGCTCTATTTCACCCTCCTTCGTCTCGTTTCGCTCTCTTTCACCCTCCCTCGTCTTGTTTCGCTCTGTTGCACCCGCCTTCGTCTCGTTTCGCACTCTTTCATCCTCCTTCGTCTTGTTTCGCTCTCTTTCGCCCACCTTCGCCTCGTTTCGCTCTCTTTCACCCTCCACCTTCTCATTTCGGACTCTTTTACCCTCCTTCGTCTCGTTCCACTCTCTTTCACCCTCCCTCGACTCCTTTCACTCTCTTTCACCTTTCTTCGTCCGGTTTTGCTCTCTTTCACCCTCCTTGTCTCCTTTCACTCTCTTTCACCCTCCTTCGTCTCGTTTCGCTCTCTTTCACCTTTCTTCGTCTCGTTTCGCTCTCTTTCACCATCCTTCGTCTCGTTTCGCTCCCTTTCACCCTCCTTCGTCTCGTTTCGCTCTCTTTCACCCTCCATCGTCTTGTTTCGCTCTCTTTCACCCTCCTTCGTCTCCTTTCGCTCTCTTTCACCCTCCTTCGTCTCGTGTCGCTCTCTTTGACCCTCCTTCGTCTCGTTTAGCTCTCTTTCATCCTCCTTCGTCTCGTTTCGCTCTGTTTCACTCTCCTTCGTCTCGTTTTGCTCTCTTTCACACTCCTTCGTCTCGTTTCCCTCTCTTTCACCCTCCTTCGTCTTGTTTCGCTCTGTTGCACCCGCCTTCGTCTCGTTTCGCACCCTTTCATCCTCCTTCGTCTTGTTTCGCTCTCTTTCGCCCACCTTCGTCTCGTTTCGCTCTGTTTCACCCTCCACCTTCTCATTTCGCTCTCTTTTACCCTCTTTCGTCTCGTTTCGCTCTCTTTGACCCTCCTTCGTCTCGGTTAGCTCTCTTTCATCCTCCTTCGTCTCGTTTCGCTCTGTTTCACACTCCTTCGTCTCGTTTTGCTCTCTTTCACCCTCCTTCGTCTCGTGTCGCTCTCTTTGACCCTCCTTCGTCTCATTTAGCTCTCTTTCATCCTCCTTCGTCTCGTTTCGCTCTGTTTCACTCTCCTTCGTCTCGTTTTGCTCTCTTTCACCCTCCTTCGTCTCGTTTCGCTCTCTTTCACCCTCCTTCGTCTTGTTTCGCTCTGTTGCACCCGCCTTTGTCTCGTTTCGCACCCTTTCATCCTGCTTCGTCTTGTTTCGCTCTCTTTCGCCCACCTTCGTCTCGTTTCGCTCTCTTTCACCCTCCACCTTCTCATTTCGCTCTCTTTTACCCTCTTTCGTCTCGTTTCGCTCTCTTTGACCCTCCTTCGTCTCGTTTAGCTCTCTTTCATCCTCCTTCGTCTCGTTTCGCTCTGTTTCACACTCCTTCGTCTCGTTTTGCTCTCTTTCACCCTCCTTCGTCTCGTTTCGCTCTCTTTCACCCTCCGTCGTCTTGTTTCGCTCTCTTTCACCCTCCATCGTCTCGTTTCGATCTCTTTCATCCTCTTTCGTCTCGTTTCGCTCACTTTTACCCTCCTTTGTCTCGTTTCGCGTCTCTTTCACCTGCCTTCATCTCGTTTCGCTCGCTTTCACCCCCATCGTCTGGTTTCGCTCTCTTTCACCCTCCTTCGTCTTGTTTCGCTCTCTTTCACCCTCCTTCGTCTCGTTTCGCTCTCTTTCACCCTCCTTCATCCCGTTTCGCTCCCTTTCACCCTCCTTTGTCTCGTTTCGCACTCTTTCACCTTCCTTCGTCTCGTTTCACTCTCTTTCACCCTCCTTCGTCTCGTTTCGCTCTCTTCCAACCTCCTTCATCTCGTTTCGCTCTCTTTCAACCTCCTTCGTCTCGTTTCGCTCTCTTTCACCCTCCTTCTTCTCGTTTCGCTCTGTTCCACCCGCCTTCATCTTGTTTCGCCCTCTTTCACCCTCCTTCGTCTCGTTTCACTCTCTTTCACCCTCCTTCGTCTCGTTTCGTTCTCTTTCACCCTCCTTCGTCTCGCTCCGCTCTCTTTCACCCTCCTTCGACTCCTTTCGCTCTCTTTCACCCTCCTTCGTCTCGTTTCGCTCTGTTTCACACTCCTTCGTCTTGTTTTGCTCTCTTTCACCCTCCTTCATCTCGTTTCGCTCTCTTTCACCCTCCTTCGTCTTGTTTCGCTCTGTTGCACTCGCCTTTTTCTTGTTTCGCCCTCTTTCACCCTCCTTCGTCTCGTGTCGCTCTCTTTGACCCTCCTTCGTCTCGTTTAGCTCTCTTTCATCCTCCTTCGTCTCGTTTCGCTCTGTTTCACTCTCCTTCGTCTCGTTTTGCTCTCTTTCACCCTCATTCGTCTCGTTTCGCTCTCTTTCACCCTCCTTCGTCTTGTTTCGCTCTGTTGCACCCGCCTTCGTCTCGTTTCGCACTCTTTCATCCTCCTTCGTCTTGTTTCGCTCTCTTTCGCCCACCTTCGTCTCGTTTCGCTCTCTTTCACCCTCCACCTTCTCATTTTGCTCTCTTTTACCCTCTTTCGTCTCGTTTCGCTCTCTTTGACCCTCCTTCGTCTCGTTTAGCTCTCTTTCATCCTCCTTCGTCTCGTTTCGCTCTGTTTCACACTCCTTCGTCTCGTTTTGCTCTCTTTCACCCTCCGTCTCGTTTCGCTCTCTTTCACCCTCCGTCGTCTTGTTTCGCTCTCTTTCACCCTCCATCGTCTCGTTTCGATCTCTTTCATCCTCTTTCGTCTCGTTTCGCTCACTTTTACCCTCCTTTGTCTCGTTTCGCGTCTCTTTCACCTGCCTTCATCTCGTTTCGCTCTCTTTCACCCCCATCGTCTGGTTTCGCTCTCTTTCACCCTCCTTCGTCTTGTTTCGCTCTCTTTCACCCTCCTTCGCCTCGTTTCACTCTCTTTCACCCTCCTTCGTCTTGTTTCGCTCTGTTGCACTCGCCTTTTTCTCGTTTCGCCCTCTTTCACCCTCCTTCATCTTGTTTCGCTCTCTTTCACCCTCCATCGTCTCGTTTTGCTCTCTTTCACCCTCCTTCGTCTTGTTTCGCTCACTTTCACCTACATTCATCTCGTTTCGCTCTCTTTCACCCTCCTTCGTCTCGTTTCGGTCTCTTTCACACTCCTTTGTCTTGTTTCGCTCTCTTTCACCCACCTTCACCTTGTTTCGCTATCTTTCACCCTCCTTCGCCTCGTTTCGGTCTCTTTCATCCTCCTTCGTCTCGTTTCGTTCTCTTTCACCCTCCATCGTCTCATTTCGCTATCTTTGACCATCCTTCATCTCGTTTCGCTCTTTTTCACCCTTCTTCGTCTTGTTTCGCTCTCTTTCACCCTCCTTCGTCTTGTTTCGCTCTGTTCTACCCGCCTTCGTCTCGTTTCGCCCACTTTCACCCTCCTTCGTCTCGTTTCACTCTTTCACCCTCCTTCATCTCGTTTCGCTCTCTTTCACCCTCCTTCGTCTCGTTTCGCTCTCTTTCACCTTTCTTCGTCTCGTTTCGCTCTCTTTCACCATCCTTCGTCTCGTTTCGCTCCCTTTCACCCTCCTTCGTCTCGTTTCGCTCTCTTTCACCCTCCATCGTCTTGTTTCGCTCTCTTTCACCCTCCTTCGTCTCCTTTCGCTCTCTTTCACCCTCCTTCGTCTCGTGTCGCTCTCTTTGACCCTCCTTCGTCTCGTTTAGCTCTCTTTCATCCTCCTTCGTCTCGTTTCGCTCTGTTTCACTCTCCTTCGTCTCGTTTTGCTCTCTTTCACACTCCTTCGTCTCGTTTCCCTCTCTTTCACCCTCCTTCATCTTGTTTCGCTCTGTTGCACCCGCCTTCGTCTCGTTTCGCACCCTTTCATCCTCCTTCGTCTTGTTTCGCTCTCTTTCGCCCACCTTCGTCTCGTTTCGCTCTGTTTCACCCTCCACCTTCTCATTTCGCTCTCTTTTACCCTCTTTCGTCTCGTTTCGCTCTCTTTGACCCTCCTTCGTCTCGGTTAGCTCTCTTTCATCCTCCTTCGTCTCGTTTCGCTCTGTTTCACACTCCTTCGTCTCGTTTTGCTCTCTTTCACCCTCCTTCGTCTCGTGTCGCTCTCTTTGACCCTCCTTCGTCTCATTTAGCTCTCTTTCATCCTCCTTCGTCTCGTTTCGCTCTGTTTCACTCTCCTTCGTCTCGTTTTGCTCTCTTTCACCCTCCTTCGTCTCGTTTCGCTCTCTTTCACCCTCCTACGTCTTGTTTCGCTCTGTTGCACCCGCCTTTGTCTCGTTTCGCACCCTTTCATCCTGCTTCGTCTTGTTTCGCTCTCTTTCGCCCACCTTCGTCTCGTTTCGCTCTCTTTCACCCTCCACCTTCTCATTTCGCTCTCTTTTACCCTCTTTCGTCTCGTTTCGCTCTCTTTGACCCTCCTTCGTCTCGTTTAGCTCTCTTTCATCCTCCTTCGTCTCGTTTCGCTCTGTTTCACACTCCTTCGTCTCGTTTTGCTCTCTTTCACCCTCCTTCGTCTCGTTTCGCTCTCTTTCACCCTCCGTCGTCTTGTTTCGCTCTCTTTCACCCTCCATCGTCTCGTTTCGATCTCTTTCATCCTCTTTCGTCTCGTTTCGCTCACTTTTACCCTCCTTTGTCTCGTTTCGCGTCTCTTTCACCTGCCTTCATCTCGTTTCGCTCGCTTTCACCCCCATCGTCTGGTTTCGCTCTCTTTCACCCTCCTTCGTCTTGTTTCGCTCTCTTTCACCCTCCTTCGTCTCGTTTCGCTCTCTTTCACCCTCCTTCATCCCGTTTCGCTCCCTTTCACCCTCCTTTGTCTCGTTTCGCACTCTTTCACCTTCCTTCGTCTCGTTTCACTCTCTTTCACCCTCCTTCGTCTCGTTTCGCTCTCTTCCAACCTCCTTCATCTCGTTTCGCTCTCTTTCAACCTCCTTCGTCTCGTTTCGCTCTCTTTCACCCTCCTTCTTCTCGTTTCGCTCTGTTCCACCCGCCTTCATCTTGTTTCGCCCTCTTTCACCCTCCTTCGTCTCGTTTCACTCTCTTTCACCCTCCTTCGTCTCGTTTCGTTCTCTTTCACCCTCCTTCGTCTCGTTCCGCTCTCTTTCACCCTCCTTCGACTCCTTTCGCTCTCTTTCACCCTCCTTCGTCTCGTTTCGCTCTGTTTCACACTCCTTCGTCTTGTTTTGCTCTCTTTCACCCTCCTTCATCTCGTTTCGCTCTCTTTCACCCTCCTTCGTCTTGTTTCGCTCTGTTGCACTCGCCTTTTTCTTGTTTCGCCCTCTTTCACCCTCCTTCGTCTCGTGTCGCTCTCTTTGACCCTCCTTCGTCTCGTTTAGCTCTCTTTCATCCTCCTTCGTCTCGTTTCGCTCTGTTTCACTCTCCTTCGTCTCGTTTTGCTCTCTTTCACCCTCATTCGTCTCGTTTCGCTCTCTTTCACCCTCCTTCGTCTTGTTTCGCTCTGTTGCACCCGCCTTCGTCTCGTTTCGCACTCTTTCATCCTCCTTCGTCTTGTTTCGCTCTCTTTCGCCCACCTTCGTCTCGTTTCGCTCTCTTTCACCCTCCACCTTCTCATTTTGCTCTCTTTTACCCTCTTTCGTCTCGTTTCGCTCTCTTTGACCCTCCTTCGTCTCGTTTAGCTCTCTTTCATCCTCCTTCGTCTCGTTTCGCTCTGTTTCACACTCCTTCGTCTCGTTTTGCTCTCTTTCACCCTCCGTCTCGTTTCGCTCTCTTTCACCCTCCGTCGTCTTGTTTCGCTCTCTTTCACCCTCCAGCGTCTCGTTTCGATCTCTTTCATCCTCTTTCGTCTCGTTTCGCTCACTTTTACCCTCCTTTGTCTCGTTTCGCGTCTCTTTCACCTGCCTTCATCTCGTTTCGCTCTCTTTCACCCCCATCGTCTGGTTTCGCTCTCTTTCACCCTCCTTCGTCTTGTTTCGCTCTCTTTCACCCTCCTTCGTCTCGTTTCGCTCTCTTTCACCCTCCTTCGTCTTGTTTCGCTCTGTTGCACTCGCCTTTTTCTCGTTTCGCCCTCTTTCACCCTCCTTCATCTTGTTTCGCTCTCTTTCACCCTCCATCGTCTCGTTTTGCTCTCTTTCACCCTCCTTCGTCTTGTTTCGCTCACTTTCACCTACATTCATCTCGTTTCGCTCTCTTTCACCCTCCTTCGTCTCGTTTCGGTCTCTTTCACACTCCTTTGTCTTGTTTCGCTCTCTTTCACCCACCTTCACCTTGTTTCGCTATCTTTCACCCTCCTTCGCCTCGTTTCGGTCTCTTTCATCCTCCTTCGTCTCGTTTCGTTCTCTTTCACCCTCCATCGTCTCATTTCGCTATCTTTGACCATCCTTCATCTCGTTTCGCTCTTTTTCACCCTTCTTCGTCTTGTTTCGCTCTCTTTCACCCTCCTTCGTCTTGTTTCGCTCTGTTCTACCCGCCTTCGTCTCGTTTCGCCCACTTTCACCCTCCTTCGTCTCGTTTCACTCTTTCACCCTCCTTCATCTCGTTTCGCTCTCTTTCACCTTCCTTCCTATCGTTTTGCTCTCTTTCACCCTCCTTCGTCTTGTTTCGCTCTCTTTCACCCTCCTTCGTCTCGTTTCGCTCTCTTTCACCCTCCACCGTCTCGTTTCGCTCTCTTTTACCCTCTTTCGTCTCGTTTCGCTCTCTTTGACCCTCCTTCATCTCGTTTTGCTCCATTTCACCCTCCTTCGTCTCGTTTCGCTCTCTTTCACCCTCCTTTGTCTCGTTTCGCTCTCTTTGACCCTCCTTCATCTCGTTTCGCTCTCTTTCACCCTCCTACATCTCGTTTCGCTCTCTTTCACCCTCCTTCTTCTCGTTTCGCTCTCTTTCAACCTCCTTCGTCTCGTTTCGCTCTCTTTCACCCTCCTTCGTCTCGTTCCACTCTCTTTCACCCTCCTTCGACTCCTTTCACTCTCTTTCACCTTTCTTCGTCCGGTTTTGCTCTCTTTCACCCTCCTTCGTCTCCTTTCGCTCTCTTTCACCCTCCTTCGTCTCGTTTCGCTCTCTTTCACCTTTCTTCGTCTCGTTTCGCTCTCTTTCACCATCCTTCGTCTCGTTTCGCTCCCTTTCACCCTCCTTCGTCTCGTTTCTCTCTCTTTCACCCTCCATCGTCTTGTTTCGCTCTCTTTCACCCTCCTTCGTCTCCTTTCGCTCTCTTTCACCCTCCTTCGTCTCGTGTCGCTCTCTTTGACCCTCCTTCGTCTCGTTTAGCTCTCTTTCATCCTCCTTCGTCTCGTTTCACTCTGTTTCACTCTCCTTCGTCTCGTTTTGCTCTATTTCACCCTCCTTCGTCTCGTTTCGCTCTCTTTCACCCTCCTTCGTCTTGTTTCGCTCTGTTGCACCCGCCTTCGTCTCGTTTCGCACTCTTTCATCCTCCTTCGTCTTGTTTCGCTCTCTTTCGCCCACCTTCGCCTCGTTTCGCTCTCTTTCACCCTCCACCTTCTCATTTCGGACTCTTTTACCCTCCTTCGTCTCGTTCCACTCTCTTTCACCCTCCCTCGACTCCTTTCACTCTCTTTCACCTTTCTTCGTCCGGTTTTGCTCTCTTTCACCCTCCTTCGTCTCCTTTCGCTCTCTTTCACCCTCCTTCGTCTCGTTTCGCTCTCTTTCACCTTTCTTCGTCTCGTTTCGCTCTCTTTCACCATCCTTCGTCTCGTTTCGCTCCCTTTCACCCTCCTTCGTCTCGTTTCGCTCTCTTTCATCCTCCTTCGTCTCGTTTCGCTCTGTTTCACTCTCCTTCGTCTCGTTTTGCTCTCTTTCACACTCCTTCGTCTCGTTTCCCTCTCTTTCACCCTCCTTCGTCTTGTTTCGCTCTGTTGCACCCGCCTTCGTCTCGTTTCGCACCCTTTCATCCTCCTTCGTCTTGTTTCGCTCTCTTTCGCCCACCTTCGCCTCGTTTCGCTCTCTTTCACCCTCCACCTTCTCATTTCGGACTCTTTTACCCTCCTTCGTCTCGTTCCACTCTCTTTCACCCTCCCTCGACTCCTTTCACTCTCTTTCACCTTTCTTCGTCCGGTTTTGCTCTCTTTCACCCTCCTTCGTCTCCTTTCGCTCTCTTTCACCCTCCTTCGTCTCGTTTCGCTCTCTTTCACCTTTCTTCGTCTCGTTTCGCTCTCTTTCACCATCCTTCGTCTCGTGTCGCTCTCTTTGACCCTCCTTCGTCTCGTTTAGCTCTCTTTCATCCTCCTTCGTCTCGTTTCGCTCTGTTTCACTCTCCTTCGTCTCGTTTTGCTCTCTTTCACACTCCTTCGTCTCGTTTCCCTCTCTTTCACCCTCCTTCGTCTTGTTTCGCTCTGTTGCACCCGCCTTCGTCTCGTTTCGCACCCTTTCATCCTCCTTCGTCTTGTTTCGCTCTCTTTCGCCCACCTTCGTCTCGTTTCGCTCTGTTTCACCCTCCACCTTCTCATTTCGCTCTCTTTTACCCTCTTTCGTCTCGTTTCGCTCTCTTTGACCCTCCTTCGTCTCGGTTAGCTCTCTTTCATCCTCCTTCGTCTCGTTTCGCTCTGTTTCACACTCCTTCGTCTCGTTTTGCTCTCTTTCACCCTCCTTCGTCTCGTGTCGCTCTCTTTGACCCTCCTTCGTCTCATTTAGCTCTCTTTCATCCTCCTTCGTCTCGTTTCGCTCTGTTTCACTCTCCTTCGTCTCGTTTTGCTCTCTTTCACCCTCCTTCGTCTCGTTTCGCTCTCTTTCACCCTCCTTCGTCTTGTTTCGCTCTGTTGCACCCGCCTTTGTCTCGTTTCGCACCCTTTCATCCTGCTTCGTCTTGTTTCGCTCTCTTTCGCCCACCTTCGTCTCGTTTCGCTCTCTTTCACCCTCCACCTTCTCATTTCGCTCTCTTTTACCCTCTTTCGTCTCGTTTCGCTCTCTTTGACCCTCCTTCGTCTCGTTTAGCTCTCTTTCATCCTCCTTCGTCTCGTTTCGCTCTGTTTCACACTCCTTCGTCTCGTTTTGCTCTCTTTCACCCTCCTTCGTCTCGTTTCGCTCTCTTTCACCCTCCGTCGTCTTGTTTCGCTCTCTTTCACCCTCCATCGTCTCGTTTCGATCTCTTTCATCCTCTTTCGTCTCGTTTCGCTCACTTTTACCCTCCTTTGTCTCGTTTCGCGTCTCTTTCACCTGCCTTCATCTCGTTTCGCTCGCTTTCACCCCCATCGTCTGGTTTCGCTCTCTTTCACCCTCCTTCGTCTTGTTTCGCTCTCTTTCACCCTCCTTCGTCTCGTTTCGCTCTCTTTCACCCTCCTTCATCCCGTTTCGCTCCCTTTCACCCTCCTTTGTCTCGTTTCGCACTCTTTCACCTTCCTTCGTCTCGTTTCACTCTCTTTCACCCTCCTTCGTCTCGTTTCGCTCTCTTCCAACCTCCTTCATCTCGTTTCGCTCTCTTTCAACCTCCTTCGTCTCGTTTCGCTCTCTTTCACCCTCCTTCTTCTCGTTTCGCTCTGTTCCACCCGCCTTCATCTTGTTTCGCCCTCTTTCACCCTCCTTCGTCTCGTTTCACTCTCTTTCACCCTCCTTCGTCTCGTTTCGTTCTCTTTCACCCTCCTTCGTCTCGCTCCGCTCTCTTTCACCCTCCTTCGACTCCTTTCGCTCTCTTTCACCCTCCTTCGTCTCGTTTCGCTCTGTTTCACACTCCTTCGTCTTGTTTTGCTCTCTTTCACCCTCCTTCATCTCGTTTCGCTCTCTTTCACCCTCCTTCGTCTTGTTTCGCTCTGTTGCACTCGCCTTTTTCTCGTTTCGCCCTCTTTCACCCTCCTTCGTCTCGTGTCGCTCTCTTTGACCCTCCTTCGTCTCGTTTAGCTCTCTTTCATCCTCCTTCGTCTCGTTTCGCTCTGTTTCACTCTCCTTCGTCTCGTTTTGCTCTCTTTCACCCTCATTCGTCTCGTTTCGCTCTCTTTCACCCTCCTTCGTCTTGTTTCGCTCTGTTGCACCCGCCTTCGTCTCGTTTCGCACTCTTTCATCCTCCTTCGTCTTGTTTCGCTCTCTTTCGCCCACCTTCGTCTCGTTTCGCTCTCTTTCACCCTCCACCTTCTCATTTTGCTCTCTTTTACCCTCTTTCGTCTCGTTTCGCTCTCTTTGACCCTCCTTCGTCTCGTTTAGCTCTCTTTCATCCTCCTTCGTCTCGTTTCGCTCTGTTTCACACTCCTTCGTCTCGTTTTGCTCTCTTTCACCCTCCGTCTCGTTTCGCTCTCTTTCACCCTCCGTCGTCTTGTTTCGCTCTCTTTCACCCTCCATCGTCTCGTTTCGATCTCTTTCATCCTCTTTCGTCTCGTTTCGCTCACTTTTACCCTCCTTTGTCTCGTTTCGCGTCTCTTTCACCTGCCTTCATCTCGTTTCGCTCTCTTTCACCCCCATCGTCTGGTTTCGCTCTCTTTCACCCTCCTTCGTCTTGTTTCGCTCTCTTTCACCCTCCTTCGTCTCGTTTCGCTCTCTTTCACCCTCCTTCATCTCGTTTCGCTCCCTTTCACCCTCCTTTGTCTCGTTTCGCACTCTTTCACCTTCCTTCGTCTCGTTTCACTCTCTTTCACCCTCCTTCGTCTCGTTTCGCTCTCTTCCAACCTCCTTCATCTCGTTTCGCTCTCTTTCAACCTCCTTCGTCTCGTTTCGCTCTCTTTCACCCTCCTTCTTCTCGTTTCGCTCTGTTCCACCCGCCTTCATCTTGTTTCGCCCTCTTTCACCCTCCTTCGTCTCGTTTCACTCTCTTTCACCCTCCTTCGTCTCGTTTCGTTCTCTTTCACCCTCCTTCGTCTCGCTCCGCTCTCTTTCACCCTCCTTCGACTCCTTTCGCTCTCTTTCACCCTCCTTCGTCTCGTTTCGCTCTGTTTCACACTTCTTCGTCTCGTTTTGCTCTCTTTCACCCTCCATCGTCTCGTTTCGCTCTCTTTCACCCTCCTTCGTCTTGTTTCGCTCTGTTGCACTCGCCTTTTTCTCGTTTCGCCCTCTTTCACCCTCCTTCATCTTGTTTCGCTCTCTTTCACCCTCCATCGTCTCGTTTTGCTCTCTTTCCCCCTCCTTCGTCTTGTTTCGCTCACTTTCACCTACATTCATCTCGTTTCGCTCTCTTTCACCCTCCTTCGTCTCGTTTCGGTCTCTTTCACACTCCTTTGTCTTGTTTCGCTCTCTTTCACCCACCTTCACCTTGTTTCGCTATCTTTCACCCTCCTTCGCCTCGTTTCGGTCTCTTTCATCCTCCTTCGTCTCGTTTCGTTCTCTTTCACCCTCCATCGTCTCGTTTCGCTATCTTTGACCATCCTTCATCTCGTTTCGCTCTTTTTCATCCTCCTTCGTCTCGTTTCGCTCTGTTTTACACTCCTTGTCTCGTTTTGCTCTCTTTCACCCTCCTTCGTCTCGTTTCGCTCTCTTTCACCCTCCTTCGTCTTGTTTCGCTCTGTTGCACCCGCCTTCGTCTCGTTTCACACTCTTTCATCCTCCTTCGTCTTGTTTCGCTCTCTTTCACCCTCCATCATCTCGTTTCACTCTCTTTCACCCTCCTTCATCTCGTTTCGCTCTCTTCCAACCTCCTTCACCTCGTTTCGCTCTCTTTCAACCTCCTTCGTCTCGTTTCACTCTCTTTCGCCCTCCTTCTTCTCGTTTCGCTCTCTTTCACCCTACTTCGTCTCGTTCGCTCTGTTTCACACTCCTTCGTCTCGTTTTGCTCTCTTTCACCCTCCTTCATCTCGTTTCGTTCTCTTTCACCCTCCTTCCTCTCGTTTCGCTCTCTTTCAACCTCCTTCTTCTCGTTTCGCTCTCTTTGACGCTCCTTTGTCTCGTTTCGCTCACTTTGACCCTCCTTCATCTCATTTCGCACTCTTTCACCCTCCTTCATCTCGTTTCGTTCTCTTTCACCCTCCTTCCTCTCGTTTCGCTCTCTTTCAACCTCCTTCTTCTCGTTTCACTCTCTTTGACCCTCCTTTGTCTCGTTTCGCTCTCTTTGACCCTCCTTCATCTCATTTCGCTCTCTTTCACCCTCCACCGACTCATGTCGCTCACTTTTACCATCATTCGTCTCGTTTCGTTCTCTTTGACCCTCCTTCGTCTCGTTTAGCTCTCTTTCATCCTCCTTCGTCTCGTTTCGCTCTGTTTCACTCTCCTTCGTCTCGTTTTGCTCTCTTTCACCCTCCTTCATCTCGTTTCGCTCTCTTTCACCCTCCACCGACTCATTTCGCTCACTTTTACCATCATTCGTCTCGTTTCGCTCTCTTTGACCCTCCTTCGTCTCGTTTAGCTCTCTTTCATCCTCCTTCGTCTCGTTTCGCTCTGTTTCACTCTCCTTCGTCTCGTTTTGCTCTCTTTCACCCTCCTTCGTCTCGTTTCGCTCTCTTTCATCCTCCTTCGTCTTGTTTCGCTCTGTTGCACTCGCATTTGTCTCGTTTCGCCCTCTTTCACGCTCCTTCGTCTTGTTTCGCTCTCTTTCACCCTCCATCGTCTCGTTTCGCTCTCTTTCACCCTCCTTCGTCTCGTTTCGCTCACTTTCACCCTCCTTTGTCTCGTTTTGCTCTCTTTCACCCTCCTTCATCTCGTTTCGCTCTCTTCCACCCTCCTTCATCTCGTTTCGCTCTCTTTCACCCTCCTTCTTCTCGTTTCGCTCTCTTTCACCCTCCTTCGCCTCGTTTCGGTCTCTTTCATCCTCCTTCGTCTCGTTTCGTTCTCTTTCACCCTCCTTTGTCTCGTTTTGCTCTCTTTCACCTACCTTCATCTCGTTTCACTCTCTTTCACCCTCCTTCATCTCGTTTCGCTCTCTTCCACCCTCCTTCATCTCGTTTCGCTCTCTTTCACCCTCCTTTGTCTCGTTTCGCTCTCTTTTACCCTCCTTCTTCCCGTTTCGCTCTCTTTCACCCTCCTTCGTCTCGTTTCGCTCTCTTTCGCCCTCCTTCGTCTCGTTTCGGTCTCTTTCACACTCCTTTGTCTTGTTTCGCTCTCTTTCACCCACCTTCATCTTGTTTCGCTCTCTTTCACCCTCCTTCGCCTCGTTTCGGTCTCTTTCATCCTCCTTCATCTCGTTTCGTTCTCTTTCACCCTCCATCGTCTCGTTTCGCTATCTTTGACCATCCTTCATCTCGTTTCGCTCTCTTTGACCCTCCTTCGTCTTGTTTAGCTCTCTTTCATCCTCCTTCGTCTCGTTTCGCTCTGTTTTACACTCCTTCGTCTCGTCTTGCTCTCTTTCACCCTTCTTCGTCTCGTTTCGCTCTCTTTCACCCTCCTTCGTCTTGTTTCGCACTGTTCTACCCGCCTTCGTCTCGTTTCGCCCACTTTCACCCTCCTTCGTCTCGTTTCACTCTCTTTCACCCTCCTTCATCTCGTTTCGCTCTCTTTCACCTTCCTTCCTATCGTTTTGCTCTCTTTCACCCTCCTTCGTCTTGTTTCGCTCTCTTTCACCCTCCTTCGTCTCGTTTCGCTCTCTTTCACCCTCCACCGTCTCGTTTCGCTCTCTTTTACCCTCTTTCGTCTCGTTTCGCTCTCTTTGACCCTCCTTCATCTCGTTTTGCTCTATTTCACCCTCCTTCGTCTCGTTTCGCTCTCTTTCACCCTCCTTTGCCTCGTTTCGCTCTCTTTGACCCTCCTTCATCTCGTTTCGCTCTCTTTCACCCTCCTACATCTCGTTTCGCTCGCTTTGACCCTCCTTCTTCTCGTTTCGCTCTCTTTCAACCTCCTTCGTCTTGTTTCGCTCTCTTTCACCCTCCTTCGTCTCGTTCCACTCTCTTTCACCCTCCTTCGACTCCTTTCACTCTCTTTCACCTTTCTTCGTCCGGTTTTGCTCTCTTTCACCCTCCTTCGTCTCCTTTCGCTCTCTTTCACCCTCCTTCGTCTCGTTTCACTCTCTTTCACCTTTCTTCGTCTCGTTTCGCTCTCTTTCACCATCCTTCGTCTCGTTTCGCTCCCTTTCACCCTCCTTCGTCTCGTTTCGCTCTCTTTCACCCTCCATCGTCTTGTTTCGCTCTCTTTCACCCTCCTTCGTCTCCTTTTGCTCTCTTTCACCCTCCTTCGTCTCGTGTCGCTCTCTTTGACCCTCCTTCGTCTCGTTTAGCTCTCTTTCATCCTCCTTCGTCTCGTTTCGCTCTGTTTCACTCTCCTTCGTCTCGTTTTGCTCTCTTTCACCCTCCTTCGTCTCGTTTCGCTCTCTTTCACCCTCCTTCGTCTTGTTTCGCTCTGTTGCACCCGCCTTCGTCTCGTTTCGCACCCTTTCATCCTCCTTCGTCTTGTTTCGCTCTCTTTCGCCCACCTTCGTCTCGTTTCGCTCTCTTTCACCCTCCATCTTCTCATTTCGCTCTCTTTTAAAATCTTTCGTCTCGTTTCGCTCTCTTTGACCCTCCTTCGTCTCGTTTAGCTCTCTTTCATCCTCCTTCGTCTCGTTTCGCTCTGTTTCACACTCCTTCGTCTCGTTTTGCTCTCTTTCACCCTCCTTCGTCTCGTGTCGCTCTCTTTGACCCTCCTTCGTCTCGTTTAGCACTCTTTCATCCTCCTTCGTCTCGTTTCGCTCTGTTTCACTCTCCTTCGTCTCGTTCCGCTCTCTTTCACCCTCCTTCGTCTCATTTTGCCCTCTTTCACCCTCAATCATCACGTTTCGCTCTCTTTCACCCTCCTTCGTCTCGTTTCGCCCTTTTTCACCCTCCTTCATCTCGTTTCGCTCTCTTTCGCCCTCCTTCATCTCGTTCCGCTCTCTTTCACAATCCTTCGTCTCGTTTCGCTCTTTTTCACCCTCCACCTTCTCATTTCGCTCTCTTTTACCCTCTTTCGTCTCGTTTCGCTCTCTTTGACCCTCCTTTGTCTCGTTTAGCTCTCTTTCATCCTCCTTCGTCTCGTTTCGCTCTGTTTCACACTCCTTCGTCTCGTTTTGCTCTCTTTCACCCTCCTTCGTCTCGTTTCGCTCTCTTTCACCCTCCGTCGTATTGTTTCGCTCTCTTTCACCCTCCATCGTCTCGTTTCGATCTCTTTCATCCTCTTTCGTCTCGTTTCGCTCACTTTTACCCTCCTTTGTCTCGTTTCGTGTCTCTTTCACCTGCCGTCATCTCGTTTCGCTCGCTTTCACCCCCATCGTCTGGTTTCGCTCTCTTTCACCCTCCTTCGTCTTGTTTCGCTCTCTTTCACCCTTCTTCGTCTCGTTTCGCTCTCTTTCACCCTCCTTCATCTCGTTTCGCTCCCTTTCACCCTCCTTTGTCTCGTTTCGCACTCTTTCACCTTCCTTCGTCTCGTTTCACTCTCTTTCACCCTCCTTCGTCTCGTTTCGCTCTCTTCCAACCTCCTTCACCTCGTTTCGCTCTCTTTCAACCTCCTTCGTCTCGTTTCGCTCTCTTTCACCCTCCTTCTTCTCGTTTCGCTCTGTTCCACCCGCCTTCATCTTGTTTCGCCCTCTTTCACCCTCCTTCGTCTCGTTTCACTCTCTTTCACCCTCCTTCGTCTCGTTTCGTTCTCTTTCACCCTCCTTCGTCTCGCTCCGCTCTTTCACCCTCCTTCGACTCCTTTCGCTCTCTTTCACCCTCCTTCGTCTCGTTTCGCTCTGTTTCACACTCCTTCATCTCGTTTTGCTCTCTTTCACCCTCCTTCGTCTCGTTTCGCTCTCTTTCACCCTCCTTCGTCTTGTTTCGCTCTGTTGCACTCGCCTTTTTCTCGTTTCGCCCTCTTTCACCCTCCTTCGTCTCGTGTCGCTCTCTTTGACCTTCCTTCGTCTCGTTTAGCTCTCTTTCATCCTCCTTCGTCTCGTTTCGCTCTGTTTCACTCTCCTTCGTGTCGTTTTGCTCTCTTTCACCCTCCTTCGTCTCGTTTCGCTCTCTTTCACCCTCCTTCGTCTTGTTTCGCTCTGTTGCACCCGCCTTTGTCTCGTTTCGCACTCTTTCATCCTCCTTCGTCTTGTTTGGCTCTCTTTCGGCCACCTTCGTCTCGTTTCGCTCTCTTTCACCCTCCACCTTCTCATTTTGCTCTCTTTTACCCTCTTTCGTCTCGTTTCGCTCTCTTTGACCCTCCTTCGTCTCGTTTAGCTCACTTTCATCCTCCTTCGTCTCGTTTCGCTCTGTTTCACACTCCTTCGTCTCGTTTTGCTCTCTTTCACCCTCCTTCGTCTCGTTTCGCTCTCTTTCACCCTCCGTCGTCTTGTTTCGCTCTCTTTCACCCTCCATCGTCTCGTTTCGATCTCTTTCATCCTCTTTCGTCTCGTTTCGCTCACTTTTACCCTCCTTTGTCTCGTTTCGCGTCTCTTTCACCTGCCTTCATCTCGTTTCGCTCTCTTTCACCCCCATCGTCTGGTTTCGCTCTCTTTCACCCTCCTTCGTCTTGTTTCGTTCTCTTTCACCCTCCTTCGACTCGTTTCGCTCTCTTTCACCCTCCTTCATCTCGTTTCGCTCCCTTTCACCCTCCTTTGTCTCGTTTCGCACTCTTTCACCTTCCTTCGTCTCGTTTCACTCTCTTTCACCCTCCTTCGTCTCGTTTCGCTCTCTTCCAACCTCCTTCATCTCGTTTCGCTCTCTTTCAACCTCCTTCGTCTCGTTTCGCTCTCTTTCACCCTCCTTCTTCTCGTTTCGCTCTGTTCCACCCGCCTTCATCTTGTTTCGCCCTCTTTCACCCTCCTTCGTCTCGTTTCACTCTCTTTCACCCTCCTTCGTCTCGTTTCGTTCTCTTTCACCCTCCTTCGTCTCGCTCCGCTCTCTTTCACCCTCCTTCGACTCCTTTCGCTCTCTTTCACCCTCCTTCGTCTCGTTTCGCTCTGGTTCACACTCCTTCGTCTCGTTTTGCTCTCTTTCACCCTCCTTCGTCTCGTTTCGCTCTCTTTCACCCTCCTTCGTCTTGTTTCGCTCTGTTGCATTCGCCTTTTTCTCGTTTCGCCCTCTTTCACCCTCCTTCATCTTGTTTCGCTCTCTTTCACCCTCCATCGTCTTGTTTTGCTCTCTTTCACCCTCCTTCGTCTTGTTTCGCTCACTTTCACCTACATTCATCTCGTTTCGCTCTCTTTCACCCTCCTTCGTCTCGTTTCAGTCTCTTTCACACTCCTTTGTCTTGTTTCGCTCTCTTTCACCCACCTTCACCTTGTTTCGCTATCTTTCACCCTCCTTCGCCTCGTTTCGGTCTCTTTCATCCTCCTTCGTCTCGTTTCGTTCTCTTTCACCCTCCATCGTCTCGTTTCACTATCTTTGACCATCCTTCATCTCGTTTCGCTCTTTTTCATCCTCCTTCGTCTTGTTTCGCTCTGTTTTACACTCCTTGTCTCGTTTTGCTCTCTTTCACCCTCCTTCGTCTCGTTTCGCTCTCTTTCACCCTCCTTCGTCTTGTTTCGCTCTGTTGCACCCGCCTTCGTCTCGTTTCACACTCTTTCATCCTCCTTCGTCTTGTTTCGCTCTCTTTCACCCTCCTTCATCTCGTTTCACTCTCTTTCACCCTCCTCCATCTCGTTTCGCTCTCTTCCAACCTCCTTCACCTCGTTTCGCTCTCTTTCAACCTCCTTCGTCTCGTTTCACTCTCTTTCGCCCTCCTTCTTCTCGTTTCGCTCTCTTTCACCCTCCTTCGTCTCGTTTCGCTCTGTTTCACACTCCTTCGTCTCGTTTTGCTCTCTTTCACCCTCCTTCATCTCGTTTCGTTCTCTTTCACCCTCCTTCCTCTCGTTTCGCTCTCTTTCAACCTCCTTCTTCTCGTTTCGCTCTCTTTGACGCTCCTTTGTCTCGTTTCGCTCTCTTTGACCCTCCTTCATCTCATTTCGCTCCCTTTCACCCTCCTTCATCTCGTTTCGTTCTCTTTCACCCTCCTTCCTCTCGTTTCGCTCTCTTTCAACCTCCTTCTTCTCGTTTCACTCTCTTTGACCCTCCTATGTCTCGTTTCGCTCTCTTTGACCCTCCTTTGTCTCGTTTCGCTCTCTTTCACCCTCCACCGACTCATTTCGCTCACTTTTACCATCATTCGTCTCGTTTCGTTCTCTTTGACACTCCTTCGTCTCGTTTAGCTCTCTTTCATCCTCCTTTGTCTCGTTTCGCTCTGTTTCACTCTCCTTCGTCTCGTTTTGCTCTCTTTCACCCTGCTTCGTCTCGTTTCGCTCTCTTTCACCCTCCACCGACTCATTTCGCTCACTTTTACCATCATTCGTCTCGTTTCGCTCTCTTTGACCCTCCTTCGTCTCGTTTAGCTCTCTTTCATCCTCCTTCGTCTCGTTTCGCTCTGTTTCACTCTCCTTCATCTCGTTTTGCTCTCTTTCACCCTCCTTCATCTCGTTTCGCTCTCTTTCATCCTCCTTCGTCTTGTTTCGCTCTGTTGCACTCGCCTTTGTCTCGTTTCGCCCTCTTTCACGCTCCTTCGCCTTGTTTCGCTCTCTTTCACCCTCCATCGTCTCGTTTCGCTCTCTTTCACCCTCCTTCGTCTCGTTTCGCTCACTTTCACCCTCCTTTGTCTCGTTTTGCTCTCTTTCACCCTCCTTCATCTCGTTTCGCTCTCTTCCACCCTCCTTCATCTCGTTTCGCTCTCTTTCACCCTCCTTCTTCTCGTTTCGCTCTCTTTCACCCTCCTTCGTCTCGTTTCGCTCTCTTTCACCCTCCTTCATCTCATTTCGGTCTCTTTCACACTCCTTTGTCTTGTTTCGCTCTCTTTCACCCACCTTCATCTTGTTTCGCTCTCTTCACCCTCCTTCGCCTCGTTTCGGTCTCTTTCATCCTCCTTCGTCTCGTTTCGTTCTCTTTCACCCTCCATCGTCTCGTTTCGCTATCTTTGACCATCCTTCATCTCGTTTCGCTCTCTTTGACCCTCCTTCGTCTTGTTTAGCTCTCTTTCATCCTCCTTCATCTTGTTTCGCTCTGTTTTACACTCCTTCGTCTCGTCTTGCTCTCCTTCACCCTTCTTCGTCTCGTTTCGCTCTCTTTCACCCTCCTTCGTCTTGTTTCGCTCTGTTCAACCCGCCTTCGTCTCGTTTCGCCCACTTTCACCCTCCTTCGTCTCGTTTCACTCTCTTTCACCCTCCTTCATCTCGTTTCGCTCTCTTTCACCTTCCTTCCTATCGTTTTGCTCTCTTTCACCCTCCTTCGTCTTGTTTCGCTCTCTTTCACCCTCCTTCGTCTCGTTTCGCTCTCTTTCACCCTCCACCGTCTCGTTTCGCTCTCTTTTACCCTCTTTCGTGTCGTTTCGCTCTCTTTGACCCTCCTTCATCTCGTTTAGCTCTATTTCACCCTCCTTCGTCTCGTTTCGCTCTCTTTCACCCTCCTTTGTCTCGTTTCGCTCTCTTTGACCCTCCTTCATCTCGTTTCGCTCTCTTTCACCCTCCTACATCTCGTTTCGCTCTCTTTCACCCTCCTTCTTCTCGTTTCGCTCTATTTCAACCTCCTTCGTCTTGTTTCGCTCTCTTTCACCCTCCTTCGTCTCGGCCACTCTCTTTCACCCTCCTTCGACTCCTTTCACTCTCTTTCACCTTTCTTCGTCCGGTTTTGCTCTCTTTCACCCTCCTTCGTCTCCTTTCGCTCTCTTTCACCCTCCTTCGTCTCGTTTCGCTCTCTTTCACCTTTCTTCGTCTCGTTTCGCTCTCTTTCACCATCCTTCGTCTCGTTTCGCTCCCTTTCACCCTCCTTCGTCTCGTTTCGCTCTATTTCACCGTCCATCGTCTTGTTTCGCTCTCTTTCACCCTCCTTCGTCTCCTTTCGCTCACTTTCACCCTCCTTCGTCTCGTGTCGCTCTCTGTGACCCTCCTTCGTCTCGTTTAGCTCTCTTTCATCCTCCTTCGTCTCGTTTCGCTCTGTTTCACTCTCCTTCATCTCGTTTTGCTCTCTTTCACCGTCCTTCGTCTCGTTTCGCTCTCTTTCACCCTCCTTCGTCTTGTTTCGCTCTGTTGCACCCGCCTTCGTCTCGTTTCGCACTTTTTCATTCTCCTTCGTCTTGTTTCGCTCTCTTTCGCCCACCTTCGTCTCGTTTCGCTCTCTTTCACCCTCCACCTTCTCATTTCGCTCTCTTTTACCCTCTTTCGTCTCGTTTCGCTCTCTTTGACCCTCCTTCGTCTCGTTTAGCTCTCTTTCATCCTCCTTCGTCTCGTTTCGCTCTGTTTCACACTCCTTCGTCTCGTTTTGCTCTCTTTCACCCTCCTTCGTCTCGTTTTGCTCTCTTTCACCCTCCGTCGTCTTGTTTCGCTCTCTTTCACCCTCTATCGTCTCGTTTCGATCTCTTTCATCCTCTTTCGTCTCGTTTCGCTCACTTTACCCTCCTTTGTCTCGTTTAGCGTCTCTTTCACCTGCCTTCATCTCGTTTCGCTCTCTTTCACCCCCCATCGTCTGGTTTCGCTCTCTTTCACCCTCCTTCGTCTTGTTTCGCTCTCTTTCACCCTCCTTCGTCTCGTTTCGCTCTCTTTCACCCTCCTTCATCTCGTTTCGCTCCCTTTCACCCTCCTTTGTCTCGTTTCGCACTCTTTCACCTTCCTTCGTCTCGTTTCACTCTCTTTCACCCTCCTTCGTCTCGTTTCGCTCTCTTCCAACCTCCTTCATCTCGTTTCGCTCTCTTTCAACCTTCTTCGTCTCGTTTCGCTCTCTTCACCCTCCTTCTTCTCGTTTCGCTCTGTTCCACTCGCCTTCATCTTGTTTCGCCCTCTTTCACCCTCCTTCGTCTCGTTTCACTCTCTTCCACCCTCCTTCGTCTCGTTTCGTTCTCTTTCACCCTCCTTCGTCTCGCTCCGCTCTCTTTCACCCTCCTTCGACTCCTTTCGCTCTCTTTCACCCTCCTTCGTCTCGTTTCGCTCTGTTTCACACTCCTTCGTCTCGTTTTGCTCTCTTTCACCCTCCTTCGTCTCATTTCGCTCTCTTTCACCCTCCTTCGTCTTGTTTCGCTCTGTTGCACTCGCCTTTTTCTCATTTCGCCCTCTTTCACCCTCCTTCATCTTGTTTCGCTCTCTTTCACCCTCCATCGTCTCGTTTCGCTCTCTTTCACCCTCCTTCGTCTTGTTTCGCTCACTTTCACCTACCTTCATCACGTTTCGCTCTCTTTCACCCTCCTTCGTCTCGTTTCGGTCTCTTTCACACTCCTTTGTCTTGTTTCGCTCTCTTTCACCCACCTTCATCTTGTTTCGCTAACTTTCACCCTCCTTCGCCTCGTTTCGGTCTCTTTCATCCTCCTTCGTCTCGTTTCGTTCTCTTTCACCCTCCATCGTCTCGTTTCGCTATCTTTGACCATCCTTCATCTCGTTTCGCTCTTTTTCATCCTCCTTCGTCTCGTTTCGCTTTGTTTTACACTGCTTGTCTCGTTTTGCTCTCTTTCACCCTCCTTCATCTCGTTTCGCTCTCTTTCACCCTCCTTCGTCTTGTTTCGCTCTGTTGCACCCGCCTTCGTCTCGTTTCACACTCTTTCATCCTCCTTCGCCTTGTTTCACTCTCTTTCACCCTCCTTCATATCGTTTCACTCTCTTTCACCCTCCTTCATCTCGTTTCGCTCTCTTTCACCCTCCTTCGTCTTGTTTCGCTCTGTTGCACCCGCCTTCGTCTCGTTTCGCACTCTTTCATCCTCCTTCGTCTTGTTTCGCTCTCTTTCGCCCACCTTCGTCTCGTTTCGCTCTCTTTCACCCTCCACCTTCTCATTTCGCTCTCTTTTACGCTCTTTCGTCTCGTTTCGCTCTCTTTCACCCTCCTTTGTCTCGTTTCGCTCTCTTTGACCCTCCTTCATCTCGTTTCGCTCTCTTTCACCCTCCTTCTTCTCGTTTCGCTCTCTTTCAACCTCCTTCGTCTTGTTTCGCTCTCTTTCACCCTCCTTCGTCTCGGCCACTCTCTTTCACCCTCCTTCGACTCCTTTCACTCTCTTTCACCTTTCTTCGTCCGGTTTTGCTCTCTTTCACCCTCCTTCGTCTCCTTTCGCTCTCTTTCACCCTCCTTCATCTCGTTTCGCTCTCTTTCACCTTTCTTCGTCTCGTTTCGCTCTCTTTCACCATCCTTCGTCTCGTTTCGCTCCCTTTCACCCTCCTTCGTCTCGTTTCGCTCTATTTCATCGTCCATCGTCTTGTTTCGCTCTCTTTCACCCTCCTTCGTCTCCTTTCGCTCACTTTCACCCTCCTTCGTCTCGTGTCGCTCTCTGTGACCCTCCTTCGTCTCGTTTAGCTCTCTTTCATCCTCCTTCGTCTCGTTTCGCTCTGTTTCACTCTCCTTCATCTCGTTTTGCTCTCTTTCACCGTCCTTCGTCTCGTTTCGCTCTCTTTCACCCTCCTTCGTCTTGTTTCGCTCTGTTGCACCCGCCTTCGTCTCGTTTCGCACTTTTTCATTCTCCTTCGTCTTGTTTCGCTCTCTTTCGCCCACCTTCGTCTCGTTTCGCTCTCTTTCACCCTCCACCTTCTCATTTCGCTCTCTTTTACCCTCTTTCGTCTCGTTTCGCTCTCTTTGACCCTCCTTCGTCTCGTTTAGCTCTCTTTCATCCTCCTTCGTCTCGTTTCGCTCTGTTTCACACTCCTTCGTCTCGTTTTGCTCTCTTTCACCCTCCTTCGTCTCGTTTTGCTCTCTTTCACCCTCCGTCGTCTTGTTTCGCTCTCTTTCACCCTCTATCGTCTCGTTTCGATCTCTTTCATCCTCTTTCGTCTCGTTTCGCTCACTTTACCCTCCTTTGTCTCGTTTCGCGTCTCTTTCACCTGCCTTCATCTCGTTTCGCTCTCTTTCACCCCCCATCGTCTGGTTTCACTCTCTTTCACCCTCCTTCGTCTTGTTTCGCTCTCTTTCACCCTCCTTCGTCTCGTTTCGCTCTCTTTCACCCTCCTTCATCTCGTTTCGCTCCCTTTCACCCTCCTTTGTCTCGTTTCGCACTCTTTCACCTTCCTTCGTCTCGTTTCACTCTCTTTCACCCTCCTTCGTCTCGTTTCGCTCTCTTCCAACCTCCTTCATCTCGTTTCGCTCTCTTTCAACCTCCTTCGTCTCGTTTCGCTCTCTTCACCCTCCTTCTTCTCGTTTCCCTCTGTTCCACTCGCCTTCATCTTGTTTCGCCCTCTTTCACCCTCCTTCGTCTCGTTTCACTCTCTTCCACCCTCCTTCGTCTCGTTTCGTTCTCTTTCACCCTCCTTCGTCTCGCTCCGCTCTCTTTCACCCTCCTTCGACTCCTTTCGCTCTCTTTCACCCTCCTTCGTCTCGTTTCGCTCTGTTTCACACTCCTTCGTCTCGTTTTGCTCTCTTTCACCCTCCTTCGTCTCATTTCGCTCTCTTTCACCCTCCTTCGTCTTGTTTCGCTCTGTTGCACTCGCCTTTTTCTCATTTCGCCCTCTTTCACCCTCCTTCATCTTGTTTCGCTCTCTTTCACCCTCCATCGTCTCGTTTCGCTCTCTTTCACCCTCCTTCGTCTTGTTTCGCTCACTTTCACCTACCTTCATCACGTTTCGCTCTCTTTCACCCTCCTTCGTCTCGTTTCGGTCTCTTTCACACTCCTTTGTCTTGTTTCGCTCTCTTTCACCCACCTTCATCTTGTTTCGCTAACTTTAACCCTCCTTCGCCTCGTTTCGGTCTCTTTCATCCTCCTTCGTCTCGTTTCGTTCTCTTTCACCCTCCATCGTCTCGTTTCGCTATCTTTGACCATCCTTCATCTCGTTTCGCTCTTTTTCATCCTCCTTCGTCTCGTTTCGCTTTGTTTTACACTCCTTGTCTCGTTTTGCTCTCTTTCACCCTCCTTCATCTCGTTTCGCTCTCTTTCACCCTCCTTCGTCATGTTTCGCTCTGTTGCACCCGCCTTCGTCTCGTTTCACACTCTTTCATCCTCCTTCGCCTTGTTTCACTCTCTTTCACCCTCCTTCATATCGTTTCACTCTCTTTCACCCTCCTTCATCTCGTTTCGCTCTCTTTCACCCTCCTTCGTCTTGTTTCGCTCTGTTGCACCCGCCTTCGTCTCGTTTCGCACTCTTTCATCCTCCTTCGTCTTGTTTCGCTCTCTTTCGCCCACCTTCGTCTCGTTTCGCTCTCTTTCACCCTCCACCTTCGCATTTCGCTCTCTTTTACGCTCTTTCGTCTCGTTTCGCTCTCTTTGACCCTCCTTCGTCGCGTTTAGCTCTCTTTCATCCTCCTTCGTCTCGTTTCGCTCTGTTTCACAATCCTTCGTCTCGTTTTGCTCTCTTTCACCCTCCTTCGTCTCGTTTCGCTCTCTTTCACTCTCCGTCATCTTGTTTCCCTCTCTTTCACCCTCCATCGTCCCGTTTCGATCTCTTTCATCCTCTTTCGTCTCGTTTCGCTCACTTTTACCCTCCTTTGTCTCGTTTCGCGTCTCTTTCACCTGCCTTCATCTCGTTTCGCTCTCTTTCACCACCCATCGTCTGGTTTCGCTCTCTTTCACCCTCCTTCGTCTTGTTTCGCTCTCTTTCACCCTCCTTCGTCTCGTTTCGCTCTCTTTCACCCTCCTTCTTCTCGTTTCGCTCTTTTCCACCCGCCTTCATCTCGTTTCGCTCCCTTTCACCCTCCTTTGTCTCGTTTCGCACTCTTTCACCTTCCTTCATCTCGTTTCACTCTCTTTCACCCTCCTTCGTCTCGTTTCGCTCTCTTCCAACCTCCTTCATCTCGTTTCGCTCTCTTTCAACCTTCTTCGTCTCGTTTCGCTCTCTTTCACCCTCCTTCTTCTCGTTTCGCTCTGTTCCACCCGCCTTCATCTTGTTTCGCCCTCTTTCACCCTCCTTCGTCTCGTTTCACTCTCTTTCACCCTCCTTCGTCTCGTTTCGTTCTCTTTCACCCTCCTTCGTCTCGCTCCGCTCTCTTTCACCCTCCTTCGACTCCTTTCGCTCTCTTTCACTCTCCTTCGTCTCGTTTCGCTCTGTTTCACACTCCTTCATCTCGTTTTGCTCTCTTTCACCCTCCTTCGTCTCGTTTCGCTCTCTTTCACCCTCCTTCGTCTTGTTTCGCTCTGTTGCACTCGCCTTTTTCTCGTTTCGCCCTCTTTCACCCTCCTTCATCTTGTTTCGCTCTCTTTCACCCTCCATCGTCTCGTTTCGCTCTCTTTCACCCTCCTTCGTCTTGTTTCGCTCACTTTCACCTACCTTCATCTCGTTTCGCTCTTTCACCCTCCTGCGTCTCGTTTCGGTCTCTTTCACACTCGTTTGTCTTGTTTCGCTCTCTTTCACCCACCTTCATCTCGTTTCGCTCTCTTTCACCCTCCTTATTCTCGTTTCGCTCACTTTCACCCTCCTTCGTCTTGTTCCGCTCTCTTTCACCCTCCATCGTCTCGTTTCGCTATCTTTGACCATCCTTCATCTCGTTTCGCTCTTTTTCATCCTCCTTCGTCTCGTTTCGCTCTGTTTTACACTCCTTGTCTCGTTTTGCTCTCTTTCACCCTCCTTCGTCTCGTTTCGCTCTCTTTCACCCTCCTTCGTCTTGTTTCGCTCTGTTGCACCCGCCTTCGTCTCGTTTCACACTCTTTCATCCTCCTTCGTCTTGTTTCGCTCTCTTTCACCCTCCTTCATCTCGTTTCACTCTCTTTCACCCTCCTTCATCTCGTTTCGCTCTCTTCCAACCTCCTTCATCTCGTTTCGCTCTCTTTCAACCTCCTTCGTCTCGTTTCACTCTCTTTCGCCCTCCTTCTTCTCGTTTCGCTCTCTTTCACCCTCCTTCGTCTCGTTTGACTCTGTTTCACACTCCTTCGTCTCGTTTTGCTCTCTTTCACCCTCCTTCATCTCGTTTCGTTCTCTTTCACCCTCCTTCCTCTCGTTTCGCTCTCTTTCAACCTCCTTCTTCTCGTTTCGCTCTCTTTGACCCTCCTTTGTCTCGTTTCGCTCTCTTTGACCCTCCTTCATCTCATTTCGCTCTCTTTCACCCTCCTTCGTCTCGTTTCGCTCTCTTTCACCCTCCTTATTCTCGTTTCGCTCACTTTCACCCTCCTTCGTCTTGTTCAGCTCTCTTTCACCCTCCTTCGTCTCGTTTCGGTAAATTTCACCCTACTTCGTCTCGTTCCACTCTCTTTCACCCTCCTTCGACTCCCTTCGCTCTCTTTCACCCTCCTTTATCTCATTTCGCTCTCTTTCACCCTCCTTCATCTCCTTTCCCTCTCTTTCACCCTCCATCGTCTTGTTGAGCTCTCTTTCGCCGACCTTCGTCTCGTTTCGCTCTCTTTCACCCTCCACCTTCTCATTTCGCTCTCTTTTACCCTCTTTCGTCTCGTTTCGCTCTCTTTGACCCTCCTTCGTCTCGTTTAGCTCTCTTTGATCCTCCTTCGCCTCGTTTCGCTCTGTTTCACACTCCTTCGTCTCGTTTTGCTCTCTTTCACCCTCCTTCGTCTCGTTTCGCTCTCTTTCACCCACCTTCATCTTGTTTCGCTCTCTTTCACCCCCCTACGCCTCGTTTCGGTCTCTTTCATCCTCCTTCGTCTCGTTTCGTTCTCTTTCACCCTCCATCGTCTCGTTTCGCTATCTTTGACCATCCTTCATCTCGTTTCGCTCTCTTTGACCCTCCTTCATCTCGTTTAGCTCTTTTTCATCCTCCTTCGTCTCGTTTCGCTCTGTTTTACACTCCTTCGTCTCGTTTTGCTCTCTTTCACCCTTCTTCGTCTCGTTTCGCTCACTTTCACCCTCCTTCGTCTTGTTCAGCTCTCTTTCACCCTCCTTCGTCTCGTTTCGGTCAATTTCACCCTACTTCGTCTCGTTCCACTCTCTTTCACCCTCCTTCGACTCCCTTCGCTCTCTTTCACCCTCCTTTATCTCATTTCGCTCTCTTTCACCCTCCTTTATCTCCTTTCCCTCTCTTTCACCCTCCATCGTCTTGTTGAGCTCTCTTTCGCCGACCTTCGTCTCGTTTCGCTCTCTTTCATCCTCCACCTTCTCATTTCGCTCTCTTTTACCCTCTTTCGTCTCGTTTCGCTCTCTTTGACCCTCCTTCGTCTCGTTTAGCTCTCTTTGATCCTCCTTCGCCTCGTTTCGCTCTGTTTCACACTCCTTCGTCTCGTTTTGCTCTCTTTCACCCTCCTTCGTCTCGTTTCGCTCTCTTTCACCCACCTTCATCTTGTTTCGCTCTCTTTCACCCTCCTTCGCCTCGTTTCGGTCTCTTTCATCCTCCTTCGTCTCGTTTCGTTCTCTTTCACCCTCCATCGTCTCGTTTCGCTATCTTTGACCATCCTTCATCTCGTTTCGCTCTCTTTGACCCTCCTTCGTCTCGTTTAGCTCTTTTTCATCCTCCTTCATCTCATTTCGCTCTGTTTTACACTCCTTCGTCTCGTTTTGCTCTCTTTCACCCTTCTTCGTCTCGTTTCCCTCTCTTTCACCCTCCTTCGTCTTGTTTCGCTCTGTTCTACCCGCCTTCGTCTCGTTTCGCCCACTTTCACCCTCCTTCGTCTCGTTTCACTCTCTTTCACCCTCCTTCATCTCGTTTCGCTCTCTTTCACCTTCCTTCCTATCGTTTTGCTCTCTTTCACCCTCCTTCGTCTTGTTTCGCTCTCTTTCACCCTCCTTCGTCTCGTTTCGATCTCTTTCACCCTGCACCGTCTCGTTTCGCTCTCTTTTACCCTCTTTCGTCTTGTTTCGCTCTCTTTGACCCTCCTTCATCTCGTTTAGTTCTATTTCACCCTCCTTCGTCTCGTTTCGCTCTCTTTCACCCTCCTTTGTCTTGTTTCGCTCTCTTTGACCCTCCTTCATCTCGTTTCGCTCTCTTTCACCCTCCTACATCTCGTTTCGCTCTCTTTCACCCTCCTTCATCTCCTTTCCCTCTCTTTCACCCTCCATCGTCTTGTTGAGCTCTCTTTCGCCGACCTTCGTCTCGTTTCGCTCTCTTTCACCCTCCACCTCCTCATTTCGCTCTCTTTTACCCTCTTTCGTCTCGTTTCGCTCTCTTTGACCCTCCTTCGTCTCGTTTAGCTCTCTTTCATCCTCCTTCGCCTCGTTTCGCTCTGTTTCACACTCCTTCGTCTCGTTTTGCTCTCTTTCACCCTCCTTCGTCTCGTTTCGCTCTCTTTCACCCACCTTCATCTTGTTTCGCTCTCTTTCACCCCCCTACGCCTCGTTTCGGTCTCTTTCATCCTCCTTCGTCTCGTTTCGTTCTCTTTCACCCTCCATCGTCTCGTTTCGCTATCTTTGACCATCCTTCATCTCGTTTCGCTCTCTTTGACCCTCCTTCGTCTCGTTTAGCTCTTTTTCATCCTCCTTCGTCTCGTTTCGCTCTGTTTTACACTCCTTCGTCTCGTTTTGCTCTCTTTCACCCTTCTTCGTCTCGTTTCGCTCACTTTCACCCTCCTTCGTCTTGTTCAGCTCTCTTTCACCCTCCTTCGTCTCGTTTCGGTCAATTTCACCCTACTTCGTCTCGTTCCACTCTCTTTCACCCTCCTTCGACTCCCTTCGCTCTCTTTCACCCTCCTTTATCTCATTTCGCTCTCTTTCACCCTCCTTTATCTCCTTTCCCTCTCTTTCACCCTCCATCGTCTTGTTGAGCTCTTTTTCGCCGACCTTCGTCTTGTTTCGCTCTCTTTCACCCTCCACCTTCTCATTTCGCTCTTTTACCGTCTTTCGTCTCGTTTCGCTCTCTTTGACCCTCCTTCGTCTCGTTTAGCTCTCTTTGATCCTCCTTCGCCTCGTTTCGCTCTGTTTCACACTCCTTCATCTCGTTTTGCTCTCTTTCACCCTCCTTCGTCTCGTTTCGCTCTCTTTCACCCACCTTCATCTTGTTTCGCTCTCTTTCACCCTCCTTCGCCTCGTTTCGGTCTCTTTCATCCTCCTTCGTCTCGTTTCGTTCTCTTTCACCCTCCATCGTCTCGTTTCGCTATCTTTGACCATCCTTCATCTCGTTTCGCTCTCTTTGACCCTCCTTCGTCTCGTTTAGCTCTTTTTCATCCTCCTTCATCTCATTTCGCTCTGTTTTACACTCCTTCGTCTCGTTTTGCTCTCTTTCACCCTTCTTCGTCTCGTTTCCCTCTCTTTCACCCTCCTTCGTCTTGTTTCGCTCTGTTCTACCCGCCTTCGTCTCGTTTCGCCCACTTTCACCCTCCTTCGTCTCGTTTCACTCTCTTTCACCCTCCTTCATCTCGTTTCGCTCTCTTTCACCTTCCTTCCTATCGTTTTGCTCTCTTTCACCCTCCTTCGTCTTGTTTCGCTCTCTTTCACCCTCCTTCGTCTCGTTTCGCTCTCTTTCACCCTGCACCGTCTCGTTTCGCTCTCTTTTACCCTCTTTCGTCTCGTTTCGCTCTCTTTGACCCTCCTTCATCTCGTTTAGCTCTATTTCACCCTCCTTCGTCTCGTTTCGCTCTCTTTCACCCTCCTTTGTCTTGTTTCGCTCTCTTTGACTCTCCTTCATCTCGTTTCGCTCTCTTTCACCCTCCTACATCTCGTTTCGCTCTCTTTCACCCTCCTTCTTCTCGTTTCGCTCTCTTTCAACCTCCTTCGTCTTGTTTCGCTCTCTTTCACCCTCCTTCGTCTCGTTCCACTCTCTTTCACCCTCCTTCGACTCCTTTCACTCTCTTTCACCTTTCTTTGTCCGGTTTTGCTCTCTTTCACCCTCCTTCGTCTCCTTTCGCTCTCTTTCACCCTCCTTCGTCTCGTTTCGCTCTCTTTCACCTTACTTCGTCTCGTTTCGCTCTCTTTCACCATCCTTCGTCTCGTTTCGCTCCCTTTCACCCTCCTTCGTCTCGTTTCGCTCTCTTTCACCATCCATCGTCTTGTTTCGCTCTCTTTCACCCTCCTTCTTCTCCTTTCGCTCACTTTCACCCTCCTTCGTCTCGTGTCGCTCTCTGTGACCCTCCTTCATCTCGTTTAGCTCTCTTTCATCCTCCTTCGTCTCGTTTCGCTCTGTTTCACTCTCCTTCGTCTTGTTTTGCTCTCTTTCACCCTCCTTCGTCTCGTTTCGCTCTCTTTCACCTTCCTTCGTCTTGTTTCGCTCTGTTGCACCCGCCTTCGTCTCGTTTCGCACTCTTTCATCCTCCTTCGTCTTGTTTCGCTCTCTTTCGCCCACCTTCGTCTCGTTTCGCTCTCTTTCACCCTCCACCTTCTCATTTCGCTCTCTTTTACCCTCTTGCGTCTCGTTCCGCTCTCTTTGACCCTCCTTCGTCTCGTTTAGCTATCTTTCATCCTCCTTCGTCTCGTTTAGCTCTGTTTCACACTCCTTCGTCTCGTTTTGCTCTCTTTCACCCTCCTTCGTCTCGTTTCGCTCTCTTCCACCCTCCGTCGTCTTGTTTCGCTCTCTTTCACCCTCCATCGTCTCGTTTCGATCTCTTTCATCCTCTTTCGTCTCGTTTCGCTCACTTTTACCCTCCTTTGTCTCGTTTCGCGTCTCTTTCACCTGCCTTCATCTCGTTTCGCTCTCTTTCACCCCCCATCGTCTGGTTTCGCTCTCTTTCACCCTCCTTCGTCTTGTTTCGCTCTCTTTCACCCTCCTTCGTCTCGTTTCGCTCTCTTTCACCCTCCTTCATCTCGTTTCGCTCCCTTTAACCTTCCTTTGTCTCGTTTCGCACTCTTTCACCTTCCTTCGTCTCGTTTCACTCTCCTTCACCCTCCTTCGTCTCGTTTCGCTCTCTTCCAACCTCCTTCATCTCGTTTCGCTCTCTTTCACCCTCCTTCTTCTCGTTTCGCTCTGTTCCACCCGCCTTCATCTTGTTTCGCCCTCTTTCACCCTTCTTCGTCTCGTTTCACTCTCTTCCACCCTCCTTCGTCTCGTTTCGTTCTCTTTCACCCTCCTTCGTCTCGCTCCGCTCTCTTTCACCCTCCTTCGACTCCTTTCGCTCTCTTTCACCCTCCTTCATCTCGTTTCGCTCTGTTTCACAGTCCTTCGTCTCGTTTTGCTCTCTTTCACCCTCCTTCGTCTCGTTTCGCTCTCTTTCACCCTCCTTCGTCTTGTTTCGCTCTGTTGCACTCGCCTTTTTCTCGTTTCGCCCTCTTTCACCCTCCTTCATCTTGTTTCGCTCTCTTTCACCCTTCTTCGTCTCGTTTCGCTCTCTTTCACCCTCCTTCGTCTTGTTTCGCTCACTTTCACCTACCTTCATCTCGTTTCGCTCTCTTTCACCCTCCTTCGTCTCGTTTCGGTCTCTTTCACACTCCTTTGTCTTGTTTCGCTCTCTTTCACCCACCTTCATCTTGTTTCGCTATCTTTCACCCTCCTTCGCCTCGTTTCGGTCTCTTTCATCCTCCTTCGTCTCGTTTCGTTCTCTTTCACCCTCCATCGTCTCGTTTCGCTATCTTTGACCATCCTTCATCTCGTTTCGCTCTTTTTCATCCTCCTTCGTCTCGTTTCGCTCTGTTTTACACTCCTTGTCTCGTTTTGCTCTCTTTCACCCTCCTTCGTCTCGTTTCGCTCTCTTTCACCCTCCTTCGTCTTGTTTCGCTCTGTTGAACCCGCCTTCGTCTCGTTTCACACTCTTTCATCCTCCTTCGCCTTGTTTCGCTCTCTTTCACCCTCCTTCATATCGTTTCACTCTCTTTCACCCTCCTTCATCTCGTTTCGCTCTCTTTCACCCTCCTTCGTCTTGTTTCGCTCTGTTGCACCCGCCTTCGTCTCGTTTCGCACTCTTTCATCCTCCTTCGTCTTGTTTCGCTCTCTTTCGCCCACCTTCGTCTCGTTTCGCTCTCTTTCGCCCTCCTACTTCTCGTTTCGCTCTCTTTCACCCTCCTTCGTCTCGTTTCGCTCTCTTTGACCCTCCTTTGTCTCGTTTCGCTCTCTTTGATCCTCCTTCATCTCATTTCGCTCTCTTTCACCCTCCTTATTCTCGTTTCGCTCACTTTCACCCTCCTTCGTCTTGTTCAGGTCTCTTTCACCCTCCTTCGTCTCGTTTCGGTCAATTTCACCCTACTTCATCTCCTTTCCCTCTCTTTCACCCTCCATCGTCTTGTTGAGCTCTCTTTCGCCCACCTTCGTCTCGTTTCGCTCTCTTTCACCCTCCACCTTCTCATTTCGCTCTCTTTTACCCTCTTTCGTCTCGTTTCGCTCTCTTTGACCCTCCTTCGTCTCGTTTAGCTCTCTTTCATCCTCCTTCGCCTCGTTTCGCTCTGTTTCACACTCCTTCGTCTCGTTTTGCTCTCATTCACCCTCCTTCGTCTCGTTTCGCTCTCTTTCACTCACCTTCATCTAGTTTCGCTCTCTTTCACCCTCCTTCGCCTCGTTTCGGTCTCTTTCATCCTCCTTCGTCTCGTTTCGTTCTCTTTCACCCTCCATCATCTCGTTTCGCTATCTTTGACCATCCTTCATCTCGTTTCGCTCTCTTTGACCCTCCTTCGTCTCGTTTAGCTCTTTTTCATCCTCCTTCGTCTCGTTTCGCTCTGTTTTACACTCCTTCGTCTCGTTTTGCTCTCTTTCACCCTTCTTCGTCTCGTTTCGCTCTCTTTCACCCTCCTTGGTCTTGTTTCGCTCTCTTCCACCCGCCTTCGTCTCGTTTCGCCCTCTTTCACCCTCCTTCGTCTCGTTTCACTCTCTTTCACCCTCCTTCGTCTCGTTTCGTTCTCTTTCACCCTCCTTCGACTCCTTTCGCTCTCTTTCACCCTCCTTCGTCTCGTTTCGCCCTCTTTCACCCTCCTTCATCTCCTTTCACTCTCTTTCACCCTCCATCGTCTTGTTTCGCTCTCTTTCGCCCACCTTCGTCTCGTTTCGCTCTCTTTCACCCTCCACCATCTCATTTCGCTCTCTTTCACCCTCTTTCGTCTCGTTTCGCTCACTTTGACCCTCCTTCGTCTCGTTTAGCTGTCTTTCATCCTCTTTCGTCTCGTTTCGCTCTCTTTCACCCTCCGTCGTATTGTTTCGCTCTCTTTCACCCTCCATCATCTCGTTTCGCTCTCTTTCATCCTCCTTCGTCTCGTTTCGCTCACTTTCACCCTCCTTTGTCTCTTTTCGCTCTCTTTCACCTACCTTCATCTCGTTTCGCTCTCTTTCACCCTCCATCGTCTGGTTTCGCTCTCTTTCACCCTCCTTCGTCTTGTTTCGCTCTCTTTCACCCTCCTTCGTCTCGTTTCGCTCTCTTTCACCCTCCTTCATCTCGTTTCGCTCCCTTTCACCCTCCTTTGTCTCGTTTCGCTCTCTTTCACCTTCCTTCATCTCGTTTCACTCTCTTTCACCCTCCTTCGTCTCGTTTCGCTGTCTTCCAACCTCCTTCATCTCGTTTCGCTCTCTTTCAACCTCCTTCGTCTCGTTTCGCTCTCTTTCACCCTCCTTCTTCTCGTTTCGCTCTGTTCCACCCGCCTTCGTCTCGTTTCGCCCTCTTTCACCCTCCTTCGTCTCGTTTCACTCTCTTTCACCCTCCTTCGTCTCGTTTCGTTCTCTTTCACCCTCCTTCGTCTCGCTCCGCTCTCTTTCACCCTCCTTCGACTCCTTTCGCTCTCTTTCACCCTCCTTCGTCTTGTTTCGCTCTCTTTCACCCTCCTTCGTCTCGTTTCGCTCTCTTTCACCCTCCTTCATCTCGTTTCGCTCCCTTTCACCCTCCTTTGTCTCGTTTCGCTCTCTTTCACCTTCCTTCATCTCGTTTCACTCTCTTTCACCCTCCTTCGTCTCGTTTCGCTGTCTTCCAACCTCCTTCATCTCGTTTCGCTCTCTTTCAACCTCCTTCGTCTCGTTTCGCTCTCTTTCACCCTCCTTCTTCTCGTTTCGCTCTGTTCCACCCGCCTTCGTCTCGTTTCGCCCTCTTTCACCCTCCTTCGTCTCGTTTCACTCTCTTTCACCCTCCTTCGTCTCGTTTCGTTCTCTTTCACCCTCCTTCGTCTCGCTCCGCTCTCTTTCACCCTCCTTCGACTCCTTTCGCTCTCTTTCACCCTCCTTCATCTCGTTTCGCTCTGTTTCACACTCCTTCGTCTCGTTTTGCTCTCTTTCACCCTCCTTCGTCTCGTTTCGCTCTCTTTCACCCTCCTTCATCTTGTTTCGCTCTGTTGCACTCGCCTTTGTCTCGTTTTGCCCTCTTTCACCCTCCTTCGTCTTGTTTCGCTCTCTTTCACCCTCCATCTTCTCGTTTCGCTCTCTTTCACTCTCCTTCGTCTCGTTTCGCTCACTTTCACCTACCTTCATCTCGTTTCGCTCTCTTTCACCCTCCTTCGTCTTGTTTCGGTCTCTTTCACACTCCTTTGTCTTGTTTCGCTCTCTTTCACCCACCTTCATCTTGTTTCGCTCTCTTTCACCCTCCTTCGCCGCGTTTCGGTCTCTTTCATCCTCCTTCGTCTCGTTTCGTTCTCTTTCACCCGCCATCGTCTCGTTTCGCTATCTTTGACCATCCTTCATCTCGTTTCGCTCCCTTTGACCCTCCTTCGTCTCGTTTAGCTCTCTTTCATACTCCTTCGTCTCGTTTCGCTCTGTTTTACACTCCTTCATCTCGTTTTGTTCTCTTTCACCCTTCTTCGTCTCGTTTCGTTCTCTTTCACCCTCCTTCGTCTTGTTTCGCTCTGTTCTACCCGCCTTCGTCTCGTTTCGCCCTCTTTCACCCTCCTTCTTCTCGTTTCACTCTCTTTCACACTCCTTCGTCTCGTTTCGTTCTCTTTCACCCTCCTTCGTCTCGCTCCACTCTCTTTCACCCTCCTTCGACTCCTTTCGCTCTCTTTCTCCCTCCTTCGTCTTGTTTCGCTCTCCTTCACCCTCCTTCGTCTCTTTTCGCTCTCTTTCACCTACCTTCATCTCGTTTCGCTCTCTTTCACCCTCCATCGTCTGGTTTCGCTCTCTTTCACCCTCCTTCGTCTTGTTTCGTTCTCTTTCACCCTCCTTCGTCTCGTTTCGCTCTCTTTCACCCTCCTTCATCTCGTTTCGCTCCCTTTCACCCTCCTTTGTCTCGTTTCGCTCTCTTTCACCTTCCTTCATCTCGTTTCACTCTCTTTCACCCTCCTTCGTCTCGTTTCGCTGTCTTCCAACCTCCTTCATCTCGTTTCGCTCTCTTTCAACCTCCTTCGTCTCGTTTCGCTCTCTTTCACCCTCCTTCTTCTCGTTTCGCTCTGTTCCACCCGCCTTCGTCTCGTTTCGCCCTCTTTCGCCCTCCTTCGTCTCGTTTCACTCTCTTTCACCCTCCTTCGTCTCGTTTCGTTCTCTTTCACCCTCCTTCGTCTTGCTCCGCTCTCTTTCACACTCCTTCGACCTTTCGCTCTCTTTCACCCTCCTTCGTCTTGTTTCGCTCTCTTTCACCCTCCTTCGTCTCGTTTCGATCTCTTTCACCCTGCACCGTCTCGTTTCGCTCTCTTTTACCCTCTTTCGTCTTGTTTCGCTCTCTTTGACCCTCCTTCATCTCGTTTAGTTCTATTTCACCCTCCTTCGTCTCGTTTCGCTCTCTTTCACCCTCCTTTGTCTTGTTTCGCTCTCTTTGACCCTCCTTCATCTCGTTTCGCTCTCTTTCACCCTCCTACATCTCGTTTCGCTCTCTTTCACCCTCCTTCATCTCCTTTCCCTCTCTTTCACCCTCCATCGTCTTGTTGAGCTCTCTTTCGCCGACCTTCGTCTCGTTTCGCTCTCTTTCACCCTCCACCTTCTCATTTCGCTCTCTTTTACCCTCTTTCGTCTCGTTTCGCTCTCTTTGACCCTCCTTCGTCTCGTTTAGCTCTCTTTCATCCTCCTTCGCCTCGTTTCGCTCTGTTTCACACTCCTTCGTCTCGTTTTGCTCTCTTTCACCCTCCTTCGTCTCGTTTCGCTCTCTTTCACCCACCTTCATCTTGTTTCGCTCTCTTTCACCCCCCTACGCCTCGTTTCGGTCTCTTTCATCCTCCTTCGTCTCGTTTCGTTCTCTTTCACCCTCCATCGTCTCGTTTCGCTATCTTTGACCATCCTTCATCTCGTTTCGCTCTCTTTGACCCTCCTTCGTCTCGTTTAGCTCTTTTTCATCCTCCTTCGTCTCGTTTCGCTCTGTTTTACACTCCTTCGTCTCGTTTTGCTCTCTTTCACCCTTCTTCGTCTCGTTTTGCTCACTTTCACCCTCCTTCGTCTTGTTCAGCTCTCTTTCACCCTCCTTCGTCTCGTTTCGGTCAATTTCACCCTACTTCGTCTCGTTCCACTCTCTTTCACCCTCCTTCGACTCCCTTCGCTCTCTTTCACCCTCCTTTATCTCATTTCGCTCTCTTTCACCCTCCTTTATCTCCTTTCCCTCTCTTTCACCCTCCATCGTCTTGTTGAGCTCTTTTTCGCCGACCTTCGTCTTGTTTCGCTCTCTTTCACCCTCCACCTTCTCATTTCGCTCTTTTACCGTCTTTCGTCTCGTTTCGCTCTCTTTGACCCTCCTTCGTCTCGTTTAGCTCTCTTTGATCCTCCTTCGCCTCGTTTCGCTCTGTTTCACACTCCTTCATCTCGTTTTGCTCTCTTTCACCCTCCTTCGTCTCGTTTCGCTCTCTTTCACCCACCTTCATCTTGTTTCGCTCTCTTTCACCCTCCTTCGCCTCGTTTCGGTCTCTTTCATCCTCCTTCGTCTCGTTTCGTTCTCTTTCACCCTCCATCGTCTCGTTTCGCTATCTTTGACCATCCTTCATCTCGTTTCGCTCTCTTTGACCCTCCTTCGTCTCGTTTAGCTCTTTTTCATCCTCCTTCATCTCATTTCGCTCTGTTTTACACTCCTTCGTCTCGTTTTGCTCTCTTTCACCCTTCTTCGTCTCGTTTCCCTCTCTTTCACCCTCCTTCGTCTTGTTTCGCTCTGTTCTACCCGCCTTCGTCTCGTTTCGCCCACTTTCACCCTCCTTCGTCTCGTTTCACTCTCTTTCACCCTCCTTCATCTCGTTTCGCTCTCTTTCACCTTCCTTCCTATCGTTTTGCTCTCTTTCACCCTCCTTCGTCTTGTTTCGCTCTCTTTCACCCTCCTTCGTCTCGTTTCGCTCTCTTTCACCCTGCACCGTCTCGTTTCGCTCTCTTTTACCCTCTTTCGTCTCGTTTCGCTCTCTTTGACCCTCCTTCATCTCGTTTAGCTCTATTTCACCCTCCTTCGTCTCGTTTCGCTCTCTTTCACCCTCCTTTGTCTTGTTTCGCTCTCTTTGACTCTCCTTCATCTCGTTTCGCTCTCTTTCACCCTCCTACATCTCGTTTCGCTCTCTTTCACCCTCCTTCTTCTCGTTTCGCTCTCTTTCAACCTCCTTCGTCTTGTTTCGCTCTCTTTCACCCTCCTTCGTCTCGTTCCACTCTCTTTCACCCTCCTTCGACTCCTTTCACTCTCTTTCACCTTTCTTTGTCCGGTTTTGCTCTCTTTCACCCTCCTTCGTCTCCTTTCGCTCTCTTTCACCCTCCTTCGTCTCGTTTCGCTCTCTTTCACCTTACTTCGTCTCGTTTCGCTCTCTTTCACCATCCTTCGTCTCGTTTCGCTCCCTTTCACCCTCCTTCGTCTCGTTTCGCTCTCTTTCACCATCCATCGTCTTGTTTCGCTCTCTTTCACCCTCCTTCGTCTCCTTTCGCTCACTTTCACCCTCCTTCGTCTCGTGTCGCTCTCTGTGACCCTCCTTCGTCTCGTTTAGCTCTCTTTCATCCTCCTTCGTCTCGTTTCGCTCTGTTTCACTCTCCTTCGTCTTGTTTTGCTCTCTTTCACCCTCCTTCGTCTCGTTTCGCTCTCTTTCACCTTCCTTCGTCTTGTTTCGCTCTGTTGCACCCGCCTTCGTCTCGTTTCGCACTCTTTCATCCTCCTTCGTCTTGTTTCGCTCTCTTTCGCCCACCTTCGTCTCGTTCCGCTCTCTTTGACCCTCCTTCGTCTCGTTTAGCTATCTTTCATCCTCCTTCGTCTCGTTTAGCTCTGTTTCACACTCCTTCGTCTCGTTTTGCTCTCTTTCACCCTCCTTCGTCTCGTTTCGCTCTCTTCCACCCTCCGTCGTCTTGTTTCGCTCTCTTTCACCCTCCATCGTCTCGTTTCGATCTCTTTCATCCTCTTTCGTCTCGTTTCGCTCACTTTTACCCTCCTTTGTCTCGTTTCGCGTCTCTTTCACCTGCCTTCATCTCGTTTCGCTCTCTTTCACCCCCCATCGTCTGGTTTCGCTCTCTTTCACCCTCCTTCGTCTTGTTTCGCTCTCTTTCACCCTCCTTCGTCTCGTTTCGCTCTCTTTCACCCTCCTTCATCTCGTTTTGCTCCCTTTAACCTTCCTTTGTCTCGTTTCGCACTCTTTCACCTTCCTTCGTCTCGTTTCACTCTCCTTCACCCTCCTTCGTCTCGTTTCGCTCTCTTCCAACCTCCTTCATCTCGTTTCGCTCTCTTTCACCCTCCTTCTTCTCGTTTCGCTCTGTTCCACCCGCCTTCATCTTGTTTCGCCCTCTTTCACCCTTCTTCGTCTCGTTTCACTCTCTTCCACCCTCCTTCGTCTCGTTTCGTTCTCTTTCACCCTCCTTCGTCTCGCTCCGCTCTCTTTCACCCTCCTTCGACTCCTTTCGCTCTCTTTCACCCTCCTTCATCTCGTTTCGCTCTGTTTCACAGTCCTTCGTCTCGTTTTGCTCTCTTTCACCCTCCTTCGTCTCGTTTCGCTCTCTTTCACCCTCCTTCGACTTGTTTCGCTCTGTTGCACTCGCCTTTTTCTCGTTTCGCCCTCTTTCACCCTCCTTCATCTTGATTCGCTCTCTTTCACCCTTCTTCGTCTCGTTTCGCTCTCTTTCACCCTCCTTCGTCTTGTTTCGCTCACTTTCACCTACCTTCATCTCGTTTCGCTCTCTTTCACCCTCCTTCGTCTCGTTTCGGTCTCTTTCACACTCCTTTGTCTTGTTTCGCTATCTTTGACCATCCTTCATCTCGTTTCGCTCTTTTTCATCCTCCTTCGTCTCGTTTCGCTCTGTTTTACACTCCTTGTCTCGTTTTGCTCTCTTTCACCCTCCTTCGTCTCGTTTCGCTCTCTTTCACCCTCCTTCGTCTTGTTTCGCTCTGTTGAACCCGCCTTCATCTCGTTTCACACTCTTTCATCCTCCTTCGCCTTGTTTCGCTCTCTTTCACCCTCCTTCATATCGTTTCACTCTCTTTCACCCTCCTTCATCTCGTTTCGCTCTCTTTCACCCTCCTTCGTCTTGTTTCGCTCTGTTGCACCCGCCTTCGTCTCGTTTCGCACTCTTTCATCCTCCTTCGTCTTGTTTCGCTCTCTTTCGCCCACCTTCGTCTCGTTTCGCTCTCTTTCACCCTCCACCTTCTCATTTCGCTCTCTTTTACGCTCTTTCGTCTCGTTTCGCTCTCTTTGACCCTCCTTCGTCTCGTTTAGCTCTCTTTCATCCTCCTTCGTCTCGTTTCGCTCTGTTTCACACTCCTTCGTCTCGTTTTGCTCTCTTTCACCCTCCTTCGTCTCGTTTCGCTCTCTTTCACTCTCCGTCATCTTGTTTCGCTCTCTTTCACCCTCCATCGTCTCGTTTCGATCTCTTTCATCCTCTTTCGTCTCGTTTCGCTCACTTTTACCCTCCTTTGTCTCGTTTCGCGTCTTTCACCTGCCTTCATCTCGTTTCGCTCTCTTTCACCCCCCATCGTCTGGTTTCGCTCTCTTTCACCCTCCTTCGTCTTGTTTCGCTCTTTCACCCTCCTTCGTCTCGTTTCGCTCTCTTTCACCCTCCTTCTTCTCGTTTCGCTCTGTTCCACCCGCCTTCATCTCGTTTCGCTCTCTTTCACCCTCCTTTGTCTCGTTTCGCACTCTTTCACCTTCCTTCGTCTCGTTTCACTCTCTTTCACCCTCCTTCGTCTCGTTTCGCTCTCTTCCAATCTCCTTCATCTCGTTTCGCTCTCTTTCAACCTCCTTCGTCTCGTTTCACTCTCTTTCACCCTCCTTCTTCTCGTTTCGCTCTGTTCCACCCGCCTTCATCTTGTTTCGCCCTCTTTCACCCTCCTTCGTCTCGTTTCACTCTCTTTCACCCTACTTCATCTCGTTTCGTTCTCTTTCACCCTCCTTCGTCTCGCGCCGCTCTCTTTCACCCTCCTTCGACTCCTTTCGCTCTCTTTCACCCTCCTTCGTCTCGTTTCGCTCTGTTTCACACTCCTTCGTCTCGTTTTGCTCTCTTTCACCCTCCTTCATCTCGTTTCGCTCTCTTTCACCCTCCTTCGTCTTGTTTCGCTCTGTTGCACTCGCCTTTTTCTCGTTTCGCCCTCTTTCACCCTCCTTCATCTTGTTTCGCTCTCTTTCACCCTCCATCGTCTCGTTTCGCTCTCTTTCACCCTCCTTCGTCTTGTTTCGCTCACTTTCACCTACCTTCATCTCGTTTCGCTCTCTTTCACCCACCTTCATCTCGTTTCGGTCTCTTTCACCCTCCTTATTCTCGTTTCGCTCACTTTCACCCTCCTTCGTCTTGTTCCGCTCTCTTTCACCCTCCATCGTCTCGTTTCGCTATCTTTGAGCATCCTTCATCTCGTTTCGCTCTTTTTCATCCTCCTTCGTCTCGTTTCGCACTGTTTTACACTCCTTGTCTCGTTTTGCTCTCTTTCACCCTCCTTCGTCTCGTTTCGCTCTCTTTCACCCTCCTTCGTCTTGTTTCGCTCTGTTGCACCCGCCTTCGTCTCGTTTCACACTCTTTCATCCTCCTTATTCTCGTTTCGCTCACTTTCACCCTCCTTCGTCTTGTTCAGGTCTCTTTCACCCTCCTTCGTCTCGTTTCGGTCAATTTCACCCTACTTCGTCTCGTTCCACTCTCTTTCACCCTCCTTCGACTCCCTTCGCTCTCTTTCACCCTCCTTTATCTCATTTCGCTCTCTTTCACCCTCCTTCATCTCCTTTCCCTCTCTTTCACCCTCCATCGTCTTGTTGAGCTCTCTTTCGCCCACCTTCGTCTCGTTTCGCTCTCTTTCACCCTCCACCTTCTCATTTCGCTCTCTTTTACCCTCTTTCGTCTCGTTTCGCTCTCTTTGACCCTCCTTCGTCTCGTTTAGCTCTCTTTCATCCTCCTTCGCCTCGTTTCGCTCTGTTTCACACTCCTTCGTCTCGTTTTGCTCTCATTCACCCTCCTTCGTCTCGTTTCGCTCTCTTTCACTCACCTTCATCTAGTTTCGCTCTCTTTCACCCTCCTTCGCCTCGTTTCGGTCTCTTTCATCCTCCTTCGTCTCGTTTCGTTCTCTTTCACCCTCCATCATCTCGTTTCGCTATCTTTGACCATCCTTCATCTCGTTTCGCTCTCTTTGACCCTCCTTCGTCTCGTTTAGCTCTTTTTCATCCTCCTTCGTCTCGTTTCGCTCTGTTTTACACTCCTTCGTCTCGTTTTGCTCTCTTTCACCCTTCTTCGTCTCGTTTCGCTCTCTTTCACCCTCCTTGGTCTTGTTTCGCTCTGTTCCACCCGCCTTCGTCTCGTTTCGCCCTCTTTCACCCTCCTTCGTCTCGTTTCACTCTCTTTCACCCTCCTTCGTCTCGTTTCGTTCTCATTCACCCTCCTTCGACTCCTTTCGCTCTCTTTCACCCTCCTTCGTCTTGTTTCGCTCTCTTTCACCCTCCTTCATCTCCTTTCACTCTCTTTCACCCTCCATCGTCTTGTTTCGCTCTCTTTCGCCCACCTTCGTCTCGTTTCGCTCTCTTTCACCCTCCACCATCTCATTTCGCTCTCTTTCACCCTCTTTCGTCTCGTTTCGCTCACTTTGACCCTCCTTCGTCTCGTTTAGCTGTCTTTCATCCTCTTTCGTCTCGTTTCGCTCTCTTTCACCCTCCGTCGTATTGTTTCGCTCTCTTTCACCCTCCATCATCTCGTTTCGCTCTCTTTCATCCTCCTTCGTCTCGTTTCGCTCACTTTCACCCTCCTTTGTCTCTTTTCGCTCTCTTTCACCTACCTTCATCTCGTTTCGCTCTCTTTCACCCTCCATCGTCTGGTTTCGCTCTCTTTCACCCTCCTTCGTCTTGTTTCGCTCTCTTTCACCCTCCTTCGTCTCGTTTCGCTCTCTTTCACCCTCCTTCATCTCGTTTCGCTCCCTTTCACCCTCCTTTGTCTCGTTTCGCACTCTTTCACCTTCCTTCATCTCGTTTCACTCTCTTTCACCCTCCTTCGTCTCGTTTCGCTGTCTTCCAACCTCCTTCATCTCGTTTCGCTCTCTTTCAACCTCCTTCGTCTCGTTTCGCTCTCTTTCACCCTCCTTCTTCTCGTTTCGCTCTGTTCCACCCGCCTTCGTCTCGTTTCGCCCTCTTTCACCCTCCTTCGTCTCGTTTCACTCTCTTTCACCCCCCTTCGTCTCGTTTCGTTCTCTTTCACCCTCCTTCGTCTCGCTCCGCTCTCTTTCACCCTCCTTCGACTCCTTTCGCTCTCTTTCACCCTCCTTCGTCTTGTTTCGCTCTCTTTCACCCTCCTTCGTCTCGTTTCGCTCTCTTTCACCCTCCTTCATCTCGTTTCGCTCCCTTTCACCCTCCTTTGTCTCGTTTCGCTCTCTTTCACCTTCCTTCATCTCGTTTCACTCTCTTTCACCCTCCTTCGTCTCGTTTCGCTGTCTTCCAACCTCCTTCATCTCGTTTCGCTCTCTTTCAACCTCCTTCGTCTCGTTTCGCTCTCTTTCACCCTCCTTCTTCTCGTTTCGCTCTGTTCCACCCGCCTTCGTCTCGTTTCGCCCTCTTTCACCCTCCTTCGTCTCGTTTCACTCTCTTTCACCCTCCTTCGTCTTGTTTCGTTCTCTTTCACCCTCCTTCGTCTCGCTCCGCTCTCTTTCACCCTCCTTCGACTCCTTTCGCTCTCTTTCACCCTCCTTCATCTCGTTTCGCTCTGTTTCACACTCCTTCGTCTCGTTTTGCTCTCTTTCACCCTCCTTCGTCTCGTTTCGCTCTCTTTCACCCTCCTTCATCTTGTTTCGCTCTGTTGCACTCGCCTTTGTCTCGTTTTGCCCTCTTTCACCCTCCTTCGTCTTGTTTCGCTCTCTTTCACCCTCCATCTTCTCGTTTCGCTCTCTTTCACTCTCCTTCGTCTCGTTTCGCTCACTTTCACCTACCTTCATCTCGTTTCGCTCTCTTTCACCCTCCTTCGTCTTGTTTCGGTCTCTTTCACACTCCTTTGTCTTGTTTCGCTCTCTTTCACCCACCTTCATCTTGTTTCGCTCTCTTTCACCCTCCTTCGCCGCGTTTCGGTCTCTTTCATCCTCCTTCGTCTCGTTTCGTTCTCTTTCACCCGCCATCGTCTCGTTTCGCTATCTTTGACCATCCTTCATCTCGTTTCGCTCCCTTTGACCCTCCTTCGTCTCGTTTAGCTCTCTTTCATACTCCTTCGTCTCGTTTCGCTCTGTTTTACACTCCTTCATCTCGTTTTGTTCTCTTTCACCCTTCTTCGTCTCGTTTCGTTCTCTTTCACCCTCCTTCGTCTTGTTTCGCTCTGTTCTACCCGCCTTCGTCTCGTTTCGCCCTCTTTCACCCTCCTTCTTCTCGTTTCACTCTCTTTCACACTCCTTCGTCTCGTTTCGTTCTCTTTCACCCTCCTTCGTCTCGCTCCACTCTCTTTCACCCTCCTTCGACTCCTTTCGCTCTCTTTCACCCTCCTTCGTCTCGTTTCGCTCTCTTTCACCCTCCTTCGTCTCTTTTCGCTCTCTTTCACCTACCTTCATCTCGTTTCGCTCTCTTTCACCCTCCATCGTCTGGTTTCGCTCTCTTTCACCCTCCTTCGTCTTGTTTCGTTCTCTTTCACCCTCCTTCGTCTCGTTTCGCTCTCTTTCACCCTCCTTCATCTCATTTCGCTCCCTTTCACCCTCCTTTGTCTCGTTTCGCTCTCTTTCACCTTCCTTCATCTCGTTTCACTCTCTTTCACCCTCCTTCGTCTCGTTTCGCTGTCTTCCAACCTCCTTCATCTCGTTTCGCTCTCTTTCAACCTCCTTCGTCTCGTTTCGCTCTCTTTCACCCTCCTTCTTCTCGTTTCGCTCTGTTCCACCCGCCTTCGTCTCGTTTCGCCCTCTTTCGCCCTCCTTCGTCTCGTTTCACTCTCTTTCACCCTCCTTCGTCTCGTTTCGTTCTCTTTCACCCTCCTTCGTCTCGCTCCGCTCTCTTTCACACTCCTTCGACCTTTCGCTCTCTTTCACCCTCCTTCGTCTCGTTTTGCTCTCTTTCACCCTCCTTCGTCTCGTTTCGCTCTCTTTCACCCTCCTTCATCTCGTTTCGCTCTGTTTCACACTCCTTCGTCTCGTTTTGCTCTCTTTCACCCTCCTTCATCTCGTTTCGCTCTCTTTCACCCTCCTTCGTCTTGTTTCGCTCTGTTGCACTCGCCTTTTTCTCGTTTCGCCCTCTTTCACCCTCCTTCATCTTGTTTCGCTCTCTTTCACCCTCCATCGTCTCGTTTCGCTCTCTTTCACCCTCCTTCGTCTTGTTTCGCTCACTTTCACCTACCTTCATCTCGTTTCGCTCTCTTTCACCCTCCTTCGTCTCGTTTCGGTCTCTTTCACACTCCTTTGTCTTGTTTCGCTCTCTTTCACCCACCTTCATCTCGTTTCGCTCTCTTTCACCCTCCTTATTCTCGTTTCGCTCACTTTCACCCTCCTTCGTCTTGTTCCGCTCTCTTTCACCCTCCATCGTCTCGTTTCGCTATCTTTGACCATCCTTCATCTCGTTTCGCTCTTTTTCATCCTCCTTCGTCTCGTTTCGCACTGTTTTACACTCCTTGTCTCGTTTTGCTCTCTTTCACCCTCCTTCGTCTCGTTTCGCTCTCTTTCACCCTCCTTCGTCTTGTTTCGCTCTGTTGCACCCGCCTTCGTCTCGTTTCACACTCTTTCATCCTCCTTATTCTCGTTTCGCTCACTTTCACCCTCCTTCGTCTTGTTCAGGTCTCTTTCACCCTCCTTCGTCTCGTTTCGGTCAATTTCACCCTACTTCGTCTCGTTCCACTCTCTTTCACCCTCCTTCGACTCCCTTCGCTCTCTTTCACCCTCCTTTATCTCATTTCGCTCTCTTTCACCCTCCTTCATCTCCTTTCCCTCTCTTTCACCCTCCATCGTCTTGTTGAGCTCTCTTTCGCCCACCTTCGTCTCGTTTCGCTCTCTTTCACCCTCCACCTTCTCATTTCGCTCTCTTTTACCCTCTTTCGTCTCGTTTCGCTCTCTTTGACCCTCCTTCGTCTCGTTTAGCTCTCTTTCATCCTCCTTCGCCTCGTTTCGCTCTGTTTCACACTCCTTCGTCTCGTTTTGCTCTCATTCACCCTCCTTCGTCTCGTTTCGCTCTCTTTCACTCACCTTCATCTAGTTTCGCTCTCTTTCACCCTCCTTCGCCTCGTTTCGGTCTCTTTCATCCTCCTTCGTCTCGTTTCGTTCTCTTTCACCCTCCATCATCTCGTTTCGCTATCTTTGACCATCCTTCATCTCGTTTCGCTCTCTTTGACCCTCCTTCGTCTCGTTTAGCTCTTTTTCATCCTCCTTCGTCTCGTTTCGCTCTGTTTTACACTCCTTCGTCTCGTTTTGCTCTCTTTCACCCTTCTTCGTCTCGTTTCGCTCTCTTTCACCCTCCTTGGTCTTGTTTCGCTCTGTTCCACCCGCCTTCGTCTCGTTTCGCCCTCTTTCACCCTCCTTCGTCTCGTTTCACTCTCTTTCACCCTCCTTCGTCTCGTTTCGTTCTCATTCACCCTCCTTCGACTCCTTTCGCTCTCTTTCACCCTCCTTCGTCTTGTTTCGCTCTCTTTCACCCTCCTTCATCTCCTTTCACTCTCTTTCACCCTCCATCGTCTTGTTTCGCTCTCTTTCGCCCACCTTCGTCTCGTTTCGCTCTCTTTCACCCTCCACCATCTCATTTCGCTCTCTTTCACCCTCTTTCGTCTCGTTTCGCTCACTTTGACCCTCCTTCGTCTCGTTTAGCTGTCTTTCATCCTCTTTCGTCTCGTTTCGCTCTCTTTCACCCTCCGTCGTATTGTTTCGCTCTCTTTCACCCTCCATCATCTCGTTTCGCTCTCTTTCATCCTCCTTCGTCTCGTTTCGCTCACTTTCACCCTCCTTTGTCTCTTTTCGCTCTCTTTCACCTACCTTCATCTCGTTTCGCTCTCTTTCACCCTCCATCGTCTGGTTTCGCTCTCTTTCACCCTCCTTCGTCTTGTTTCGCTCTCTTTCACCCTCCTTCGTCTCGTTTCGCTCTCTTTCACCCTCCTTCATCTCGTTTCGCTCCCTTTCACCCTCCTTTGTCTCGTTTCGCTCTCTTTCACCTTCCTTCATCTCGTTTCACTCTCTTTCACCCTCCTTCGTCTCGTTTCGCTGTCTTCCAACCTCCTTCATCTCGTTTCGCTCTCTTTCAACCTCCTTCGTCTCGTTTCGCTCTCTTTCACCCTCCTTCTTCTCGTTTCGCTCTGTTCCACCCGCCTTCGTCTCGTTTCGCCCTCTTTCACCCTCCTTCGTCTCGTTTCACTCTCTTTCACCCCCCTTCGTCTCGTTTCGTTCTCTTTCACCCTCCTTCGTCTCGCTCCGCTCTCTTTCACCCTCCTTCGACTCCTTTCGCTCTCTTTCACCCTCCTTCGTCTTGTTTCGCTCTCTTTCACCCTCCTTCGTCTCGTTTCGCTCTCTTTCACCCTCCTTCATCTCGTTTCGCTCCCTTTCACCCTCCTTTGTCTCGTTTCGCTCTCTTTCACCTTCCTTCATCTCGTTTCACTCTCTTTCACCCTCCTTCGTCTCGTTTCGCTGTCTTCCAACCTCCTTCATCTCGTTTCGCTCTCTTTCAACCTCCTTCGTCTCGTTTCGCTCTCTTTCACCCTCCTTCTTCTCGTTTCGCTCTGTTCCACCCGCCTTCGTCTCGTTTCGCCCTCTTTCACCCTCCTTCGTCTCGTTTCACTCTCTTTCACCCTCCTTCGTCTTGTTTCGTTCTCTTTCACCCTCCTTCGTCTCGCTCCGCTCTCTTTCACCCTCCTTCGACTCCTTTCGCTCTCTTTCACCCTCCTTCATCTCGTTTCGCTCTGTTTCACACTCCTTCGTCTCGTTTTGCTCTCTTTCACCCTCCTTCGTCTCGTTTCGCTCTCTTTCACCCTCCTTCATCTTGTTTCGCTCTGTTGCACTCGCCTTTGTCTCGTTTTGCCCTCTTTCACCCTCCTTCGTCTTGTTTCGCTCTCTTTCACCCTCCATCTTCTCGTTTCGCTCTCTTTCACTCTCCTTCGTCTCGTTTCGCTCACTTTCACCTACCTTCATCTCGTTTCGCTCTCTTTCACCCTCCTTCGTCTTGTTTCGGTCTCTTTCACACTCCTTTGTCTTGTTTCGCTCTCTTTCACCCACCTTCATCTTGTTTCGCTCTCTTTCACCCTCCTTCGCCGCGTTTCGGTCTCTTTCATCCTCCTTCGTCTCGTTTCGTTCTCTTTCACCCGCCATCGTCTCGTTTCGCTATCTTTGACCATCCTTCATCTCGTTTCGCTCCCTTTGACCCTCCTTCGTCTCGTTTAGCTCTCTTTCATACTCCTTCGTCTCGTTTCGCTCTGTTTTACACTCCTTCATCTCGTTTTGTTCTCTTTCACCCTTCTTCGTCTCGTTTCGTTCTCTTTCACCCTCCTTCGTCTTGTTTCGCTCTGTTCTACCCGCCTTCGTCTCGTTTCGCCCTCTTTCACCCTCCTTCTTCTCGTTTCACTCTCTTTCACACTCCTTCGTCTCGTTTCGTTCTCTTTCACCCTCCTTCGTCTCGCTCCACTCTCTTTCACCCTCCTTCGACTCCTTTCGCTCTCTTTCACCCTCCTTCGTCTCGTTTCGCTCTCTTTCACCCTCCTTCGTCTCTTTTCGCTCTCTTTCACCTACCTTCATCTCGTTTCGCTCTCTTTCACCCTCCATCGTCTGGTTTCGCTCTCTTTCACCCTCCTTCGTCTTGTTTCGTTCTCTTTCACCCTCCTTCGTCTCGTTTCGCTCTCTTTCACCCTCCTTCATCTCATTTCGCTCCCTTTCACCCTCCTTTGTCTCGTTTCGCTCTCTTTCACCTTCCTTCATCTCGTTTCACTCTCTTTCACCCTCCTTCGTCTCGTTTCGCTGTCTTCCAACCTCCTTCATCTCGTTTCGCTCTCTTTCAACCTCCTTCGTCTCGTTTCGCTCTCTTTCACCCTCCTTCTTCTCGTTTCGCTCTGTTCCACCCGCCTTCGTCTCGTTTCGCCCTCTTTCGCCCTCCTTCGTCTCGTTTCACTCTCTTTCACCCTCCTTCGTCTCGTTTCGTTCTCTTTCACCCTCCTTCGTCTCGCTCCGCTCTCTTTCACACTCCTTCGACCTTTCGCTCTCTTTCACCCTCCTTCGTCTCGTTTTGCTCTCTTTCACCCTCCTTCGTCTCGTTTCGCTCTCTTTCACCCTCCTTCGTCTTGTTTCGCTCTGTTGCACTCGCCTTTGTCTCGTTTTGCCCTCTTTCACCCTCCTTCGTCTTGTTTCGCTCTCTTTCACCCTCCATCTTCTCGTTTCGCTCTCTTTCACTCTCCTTCGTCTCGTTTCGCTCACTTTCACCTACCTTCATCTCGTTTCGCTCTCTTTCACCCTCCTTCGTCTTGTTTCGGTCTCTTTCACACTCCTTTGTCTTGTTTCGCTCTCTTTCACCCACCTTCATCTTGTTTCGCTCTCTTTCACCCTCCTTCGCCGCGTTTCCGTCTCTTTCATCCTCCTTCGTCTCGTTTCGTTCTCTTTCACCCGCCATCGTCTCGTTTCGCTATCTTTGACCATCCTTCATCTCGTTTCGCTCCCTTTGACCCTCCTTCGTCTCGTTTAGCTCTCTTTCATACTCCTTCGTCTCGTTTCGCTCCGTTTTACACTCCTTCATCTCGTTTTGTTCTCTTTCACCCTTCTTCGTCTCGTTTCGTTCTCTTTCACCCTCCTTCGTCTTGTTTCGCTCTGTTCTACCCGCCTTCGTCTCGTTTCGCCCTCTTTCACCCTCCTTCTTCTCGTTTCACTCTCTTTCACACTCCTTCATCTCGTTTCGTTCTCTTTCACCCTCCTTCGTCTCGCTCCACTCTCTTTCACCCTCCTTCGACTCCTTTCGCTCTCTTTCACCCTCCTTCGTCTCGTTTCGCTCTCTTTCACCCTCCTTCGTCTCGTTTCGCTCTCTTTCACCCTCCTTCATCTCGTTTTGCTCTCTTTCACCTTCCTTCCTCTCGTTTCGCTGTCTTTCACCCTCCTTCGTCTTGTTTCACTCTCTTTCACCCTCCTTCGTCTCGTTTCGCTCTCTTTCACCCTCCACCGTCTCGTTTCACTCTCTTTCACCCTCCTTCGTCTCGTTTCGCTCTCTTTCACCCTCCTTCGTCTTGTATCACTCTGTTGCACCCGCCTTCGTCTCGTTTCGCCTACTTTCACCCTCCTTCGTCTTGTTTCGCTCTCTTTCACCCTCCTTCGTCTCGTTTCGCTCTCTTTCACCCTCCTTCCTCTCGTTTCGCTCTCTTTCAACCTCCTTCTTCTCGTTTCGCTCTCTTTCACCCTCCTTTGTCTCGTTTCGCTCTCTTTGACCCTCCTTCATCTCGTTTCGCTCTCTTTCACGCTCCTTCGTCTCGTTTCGCTCTCTTTCACCCTCCTTATTCTCGTTTCGCTCACTTTCACCCTCCTTCGTCTCGTTCCGCTCTCTTTCACCCTCCTTCGTCTCGTTTCGGTCTCTTTCACCCTCCTTCGTCTCGTTCCACTCTCTTTCACCCTCCTTCGACTCCTTTCGCTCTCTTTCACCCTCCTTTATCTCATTTCGCTCTCTTTCACCCTCCTTCGTCTCCTTTCGCTCTCTTTCACCCTCCATCGTCTTGTTTCGCTCTCTTTCACCCTCCTTCGTCTCGTTTCGTACTCTTTCACCCTCCACCGTCTCATTTCGCTCTCTTTTACCCTCTTTCGTCTCGTATCGCTCTCTTTGACCCTCCTTCGTCTCGTTTCGCTCTCTTTCACCCTCCTTTGTCTCGTTTCGTACTCTTTCACCCTCCACCGTCTCATTTCGCTCTCTTTTACCCTCTTTCGTCTCGTATCACTCTCTTTGACCCTCCTTCGTCTCGTTTCGCTCTCTTTCAACCTCCTTCGTCTCGTTTCGCTCTCTTTCACCCTCCGTCGTCTTGTTTCACTCTCTTTCACCCTCCATCGTCTCATTTCGCTCTCTTTCATCCTCCTTCGTCTCGTTTCGCTCACTTTCACCCTCCTTTGTCTCATTTCGCTCCCTTTCACCTTCCTTCGTCTCGTTTCACTCTCTTTCACGCTCCTTCGTCTCGTTTCGCTCTCTTCCAACCTCCTTCATCTCGTTTCGCTCTCTTTCACCCTCCTTCATCTCGTTTCGCTCTCTTTCACCCTCCTACATCTCGTTTCGCTCTCTTTCACCTTCCTTCTTCTCGTTTCGCTCTCTTTCAACCTCCTTCGTCTCGTTTCGCTCTCTTTCACTCTCCTTCGTCTCGTTTCGCTCACTTTCACCTACCTTCATCTCGTTTCGCTCTCTTTCACCCTCCTTCGTCTTGTTTCGGTCTCTTTCACACTCCTTTGTCTTGTTTCGCTCTCTTTCACCCACCTTCATCTTGTTTCGCTCTCTTTCACCCTCCTTCGCCGCGTTTCGGTCTCTTTCATCCTCCTTCGTCTCGTTTCGTTCTCTTTCACCCGCCATCGTCTCGTTTCGCTATCTTTGACCATCCTTCATCTCGTTTCGCTCCCTTTGACCCTCCTTCGTCTCGTTTAGCTCTCTTTCATACTCCTTCGTCTCGTTTCGCTCTGTTTTACACTCCTTCATCTCGTTTTGTTCTCTTTCACCCTTCTTCGTCTCGTTTCGTTCTCTTTCACCCTCCTTCGTCTTGTTTCGCTCTGTTCTACCCGCCTTCGTCTCGTTTCGCCCTCTTTCACCCTCCTTCTTCTCGTTTCACTCTCTTTCACACTCCTTCGTCTCGTTTCGTTCTCTTTCACCCTCCTTCGTCTCGCTCCACTCTCTTTCACCCTCCTTCGACTCCTTTCGCTCTCTTTCACCCTCCTTCGTCTCGTTTCGCTATCTTTCACCCTCCTTCGTCTCTTTTCGCTCTCTTTCACCTACCTTCATCTCGTTTCGCTCTCTTTCACCCTCCATCGTCTGGTTTCGCTCTCTTTCACCCTCCTTCGTCTTGTTTCGTTCTCTTTCACCCTCCTTCGTCTCGTTTCGCTCTCTTTCACCCTCCTTCATCTCGTTTCGCTCCCTTTCACCCTCCTTTGTCTCGTTTCGCTCTCTTTCACCTTCCTTCATCTCGTTTCACTCTCTTTCACCCTCCTTCGTCTCGTTTCGCTGTCTTCCAACCTCCTTCATCTCGTTTCGCTCTCTTTCAACCTCCTTCGTCTCGTTTCGCTCTCTTTCACCCTCCTTCTTCTCGTTTCGCTCTGTTCCACCCGCCTTCGTCTCGTTTCGCCCTCTTTCGCCCTCCTTCATCTCGTTTCACTCTCTTTCACCCTCCTTCGTCTCGTTTCGTTCTCTTTCACCCTCCTTCGTCTCGCTCCGCTCTCTTTCACACTCCTTCGACCTTTCGCTCTCTTTCACCCTCCTTCGTCTCGTTTTGCTCTCTTTCACCCTCCTTCGTCTCGTTTCGCTCTCTTTCACCCTCCTTCGTCTTGTTTCGCTCTGTTGCACTCGCCTTTGTCTCGTTTTGCCCTCTTTCACCCTCCTTCGTCTTGTTTCGCTCTCTTTCACCCTCCATCTTCTCGTTTCGCTCTCTTTCACTCTCCTTCGTCTCGTTTCGCTCACTTTCACCTACCTTCATCTCGTTTCGCTCTCTTTCACCCTCCTTCGTCTTGTTTCGGTCTCTTTCACACTCCTTTGTCTTGTTTCGCTCTCTTTCACCCACCTTCATCTTGTTTCGCTCTCTTTCACCCTCCTTCGCCGCGTTTCCGTCTCTTTCATCCTCCTTCGTCTCGTTTCGTTCTCTTTCACCCGCCATCGTCTCGTTTCGCTATCTTTGACCATCCTTCATCTCGTTTCGCTCCCTTTGACCCTCCTTCGTCTCGTTTAGCTCTCTTTCATACTCCTTCGTCTCGTTTCGCTCCGTTTTACACTCCTTCATCTCGTTTTGTTCTCTTTCACCCTTCTTCGTCTCGTTTCGTTCTCTTTCACCCTCCTTCGTCTTGTTTCGCTCTGTTCTACCCGCCTTCGTCTCGTTTCGCCCTCTTTCACCCTCCTTCTTCTCGTTTCACTCTCTTTCACACTCCTTCATCTCGTTTCGTTCTCTTTCACCCTCCTTCGTCTCGCTCCACTCTCTTTCACCCTCCTTCGACTCCTTTCGCTCTCTTTCACCCTCCTTCGTCTCGTTTCGCTCTCTTTCACCCTCCTTCGTCTCGTTTCGCTCTCTTTCACCCTCCTTCATCTCGTTTTGCTCTCTTTCACCTTCCTTCCTCTCGTTTCGCTGTCTTTCACCCTCCTTCGTCTTGTTTCACTCTCTTTCACCCTCCTTCGTCTCGTTTCGCTCTCTTTCACCCTCCACCGTCTCGTTTCACTCTCTTTCACCCTCCTTCGTCTCGTTTCGCTCTCTTTCACCCTCCTTCGTCTTGTATCACTCTGTTGCACCCGCCTTCGTCTCGTTTCGCCTACTTTCACCCTCCTTCGTCTTGTTTCGCTCTCTTTCACCCTCCTTCGTCTCGTTTCGCTCTCTTTCACCCTCCTTCCTCTCGTTTCGCTCTCTTTCAACCTCCTTCTTCTCGTTTCGCTCTCTTTCACCCTCCTTTGTCTCGTTTCGCTCTCTTTGACCCTCCTTCATCTCGTTTCGCTCTCTTTCACGCTCCTTCGTCTCGTTTCGCTCTCTTTCACCCTCCTTATTCTCGTTTCGCTCACTTTCACCCTCCTTCGTCTCGTTCCGCTCTCTTTCACCCTCCTTCGTCTCGTTTCGGTCTCTTTCACCCTCCTTCGTCTCGTTCCACTCTCTTTCACCCTCCTTCGACTCCTTTCGCTCTCTTTCACCCTCCTTTATCTCATTTCGCTCTCTTTCACCCTCCTTCGTCTCCTTTCGCTCTCTTTCACCCTCCATCGTCTTGTTTCGCTCTCTTTCACCCTCCTTCGTCTCGTTTCGCTCTCTTTCACCCTCCTTCATCTCGTTTCGCTCCCTTTCACCCTCCTTTGTCTCGTTTCGCTCTCTTTCACCTTCCTTCATCTCGTTTCACTCTCTTTCACCCTCCTTCGTCTCGTTTCGCTGTCTTCCAACCTCCTTCATCTCGTTTCGCTCTCTTTCAACCTCCTTCGTCTCGTTTCGCTCTCTTTCACCCTCCTTCTTCTCGTTTCGCTCTGTTCCACCCGCCTTCGTCTCGTTTCGCCCTCTTTCACCCTCCTTCGTCTCGTTTCACTCTCTTTCACCCTCCTTCGTCTTGTTTCGTTCTCTTTCACCCTCCTTCGTCTCGCGCCGCTCTCTTTCACCCTCCTTCGACTCCTTTCGCTCTCTTTCACCCTCCTTCATCTCGTTTCGCTCTGTTTCACACTCCTTCGTCTCGTTTTGCTCTCTTTCACCCTCCTTCGTCTCGTTTCGCTCTCTTTCACCCTCCTTCATCTTGTTTCGCTCTGTTGCACTCGCCTTTGTCTCGTTTTGCCCTCTTTCACCCTCCTTCGTCTTGTTTCGCTCTCTTTCACCCTCCATCTTCTCGTTTCGCTCTCTTTCACTCTCCTTCGTCTCGTTTCGCTCACTTTCACCTACCTTCATCTCGTTTCGCTCTCTTTCACCCTCCTTCGTCTTGTTTCGGTCTCTTTCACACTCCTTTGTCTTGTTTCGCTCTCTTTCACCCACCTTCATCTTGTTTCGCTCTCTTTTACCCTCCTTCGCCGCGTTTCGGTCTCTTTCATCCTCCTTCGTCTCGTTTCGTTCTCTTTCACCCGCCATCGTCTCGTTTCGCTATCTTTGACCATCCTTCATCTCGTTTCGCTCCCTTTGACCCTCCTTCGTCTCGTTTAGCTCTCTTTCATACTCCTTCGTCTCGTTTCGCTCTGTTTTACACTCCTTCATCTCGTTTTGTTCTCTTTCACCCTTCTTCGTCTCGTTTCGTTCTCTTTCACCCTCCTTCGTCTTGTTTCGCTCTGTTCTACCCGCCTTCGTCTCGTTTCGCCCTCTTTCACCCTCCTTCTTCTCGTTTCACTCTCTTTCACACTCCTTCGTCTCGTTTCGTTCTCTTTCACCCTCCTTCGTCTCGCTCCACTCTCTTTCACCCTCCTTCGACTCCTTTCGCTCTCTTTCACCCTCCTTCGTCTCGTTTCGCTCTCTTTCACCCTCCTTCGTCTCTTTTCGCTCTCTTTCACCTACCTTCATCTCGTTTCGCTCTCTTTCACCCTCCATCGTCTGGTTTCGCTCTCTTTCACCCTCCTTCGTCTTGTTTCGTTCTCTTTCACCCTCCTTCGTCTCGTTTCGCTCTCTTTCACCCTCCTTCATCTCATTTCGCTCCCTTTCACCCTCCTTTGTCTCGTTTCGCTCTCTTTCACCTTCCTTCATCTCGTTTCACGCTCTTTCACCCTCCTTCGTCTCGTTTCGCTGTCTTCCAACCTCCTTCATCTCGTTTCGCTCTCTTTCAACCTCCTTCGTCTCGTTTCGCTCTCTTTCACCCTCCTTCTTCTCGTTTCGCTCTGTTCCACCCGCCTTCGTCTCGTTTCGCCCTCTTTCGCCCTCCTTCGTCTCGTTTCACTCTCTTTCACCCTCCTTCGTCTCGTTTCGTTCTCTTTCACCCTCCTTCGTCTCGCTCCGCTCTCTTTCACACTCCTTCGACCTTTCGCTCTCTTTCACCCTCCTTCGTCTCGTTTTGCTCTCTTTCACCCTCCTTCGTCTCGTTTCGCTCTCTTTCACCCTCCTTCGTCTTGTTTCGCTCTGTTGCACTCGCCTTTGTCTCGTTTTGCCCTCTTTCACCCTCCTTCGTCTTGTTTCGCTCTCTTTCACCCTCCATCTTCTCGTTTCGCTCTCTTTCACTCTCCTTCGTCTCGTTTCGCTCACTTTCACCTACCTTCATCTCGTTTCGCTCTCTTTCACCCTCCTTCGTCTTGTTTCGGTCTCTTTCACACTCCTTTGTCTTGTTTCGCTCTCTTTCACCCACCTTCATCTTGTTTCGCTCTCTTTCACCCTCCTTCGCCGCGTTTCCGTCTCTTTCATCCTCCTTCGTCTCGTTTCGTTCTCTTTCACCCGCCATCGTCTCGTTTCGCTATCTTTGACCATCCTTCATCTCGTTTCGCTCCCTTTGACCCTCCTTCGTCTCGTTTAGCTCTCTTTCATACTCCTTCGTCTCGTTTCGCTCCGTTTTACACTCCTTCATCTCGTTTTGTTCTCTTTCACCCTTCTTCGTCTCGTTTCGTTCTCTTTCACCCTCCTTCGTCTTGTTTCGCTCTGTTCTACCCGCCTTCGTCTCGTTTCGCCCTCTTTCACCCTCCTTCTTCTCGTTTCACTCTCTTTCACACTCCTTCATCTCGTTTCGTTCTCTTTCACCCTCCTTCGTCTCGCTCCACTCTCTTTCACCCTCCTTCGACTCCTTTCGCTCTCTTTCACCCTCCTTCGTCTCGTTTCGCTCTCTTTCACCCTCCTTCGTCTCGTTTCGCTCTCTTTCACCCTCCTTCATCTCGTTTTGCTCTCTTTCACCTTCCTTCCTCTCGTTTCGCTGTCTTTCACCCTCCTTCGTCTTGTTTCACTCTCTTTCACCCTCCTTCGTCTCGTTTCGCTCTCTTTCACCCTCCACCGTCTCGTTTCACTCTCTTTCACCCTCCTTCGTCTCGTTTCGCTCTCTTTCACCCTCCTTCGTCTTGTATCACTCTGTTGCACCCGCCTTCGTCTCGTTTCGCCTACTTTCACCCTCCTTCGTCTTGTTTCGCTCTCTTTCACCCTCCTTCGTCTCGTTTCGCTCTCTTTCACCCTCCTTCCTCTCGTTTCGCTCTCTTTCAACCTCCTTCTTCTCGTTTCGCTCTCTTTCACCCTCCTTTGTCTCGTTTCGCTCTCTTTGACCCTCCTTCATCTCGTTTCGCTCTCTTTCACGCTCCTTCGTCTCGTTTCGCTCTCTTTCACCCTCCTTATTCTCGTTTCGCTCACTTTCACCCTCCTTCGTCTCGTTCCGCTCTCTTTCACCCTCCTTCATCTCGTTTCGGTCTCTTTCACCCTCCTTCGTCTCGTTCCACTCTCTTTCACCCTCCTTCGACTCCTTTCGCTCTCTTTCACCCTCCTTTATCTCATTTCGCTCTCTTTCACCCTCCTTCGTCTCCTTTCGCTCTCTTTCACCCTCCATCGTCTTGTTTCGCTCTCTTTCACCCTCCTTCGTCTCGTTTCGTACTCTTTCACCCTCCACCGTCTCATTTCGCTCTCTTTTACCCTCTTTCGTCTCGTATCGCTCTCTTTGACCCTCCTTCGTCTCGTTTCGCTCTCTTTCACCCTCCTTTGTCTCGTTTCGTACTCTTTCACCCTCCACCGTCTCATTTCGCTCTCTTTTACCCTCTTTCGTCTCGTATCACTCTCTTTGACCCTCCTTCGTCTCGTTTCGCTCTCTTTCAACCTCCTTCGTCTCGTTTCGCTCTCTTTCACCCTCCGTCGTCTTGTTTCACTCTCTTTCACCCTCCATCGTCTCATTTCGCTCTCTTTCATCCTCCTTCGTCTCGTTTCGCTCACTTTCACCCTCCTTTGTCTCATTTCGCTCCCTTTCACCCTCCTTTGTCTCGTTTTGCTCTCTTTCACCTTCCTTCGTCTCGTTTCACTCTCTTTCACGCTCCTTCGTCTCGTTTCGCTCTCTTCCAACCTCCTTCATCTCGTTTCGCTCTCTTTCACCCTCCTTCATCTCGTTTCGCTCTCTTTCACCCTCCTACATCTCGTTTCGCTCTCTTTCACCTTCCTTCTTCTCGTTTCGCTCTCTTTCAACCTCCTTCGTCTCGTTTCGCTCTCTTTCACTCTCCTTCGTCTCGTTTCGCTCACTTTCACCTACCTTCATCTCGTTTCGCTCTCTTTCACCCTCCTTCGTCTTGTTTCGGTCTCTTTCACACTCCTTTGTCTTGTTTCGCTCTCTTTCACCCACCTTCATCTTGTTTCGCTCTCTTTCACCCTCCTTCGCCGCGTTTCGGTCTCTTTCATCCTCCTTCGTCTCGTTTCGTTCTCTTTCACCCGCCATCGTCTCGTTTCGCTATCTTTGACCATCCTTCATCTCGTTTCGCTCCCTTTGACCCTCCTTCGTCTCGTTTAGCTCTCTTTCATACTCCTTCGTCTCGTTTCGCTCTGTTTTACACTCCTTCATCTCGTTTTGTTCTCTTTCACCCTTCTTCGTCTCGTTTCGTTCTCTTTCACCCTCCTTCGTCTTGTTTCGCTCTGTTCTACCCGCCTTCGTCTCGTTTCGCCCTCTTTCACCCTCCTTCTTCTCGTTTCACTCTCTTTCACACTCCTTCGTCTCGTTTCGTTCTCTTTCACCCTCCTTCGTCTCGCTCCACTCTCTTTCACCATCCTTCGACTCCTTTCGCTCTCTTTCACCCTCCTTCGTCTCGTTTCGCTCTCTTTCACCCTCCTTCGTCTCTTTTCGCTCTCTTTCACCTACCTTCATCTCGTTTCGCTCTCTTTCACCCTCCATCGTCTGGTTTCGCTCTCTTTCACCCTCCTTCGTCTTGTTTCGTTCTCTTTCACCCTCCTTCGTCTCGTTTCGCTCTCTTTCACCCTCCTTCATCTCGTTTCGCTCCCTTTCACCCTCCTTTGTCTCGTTTCGCTCTCTTTCACCTTCCTTCATCTCGTTTCACTCTCTTTCACCCTCCTTCGTCTCGTTTCGCTGTCTTCCAACCTCCTTCATCTCGTTTCGCTCTCTTTCAACCTCCTTCGTCTCGTTTCGCTCTCTTTCACCCTCCTTCTTCTCGTTTCGCTCTGTTCCACCCGCCTTCGTCTCGTTTCGCCCTCTTTCGCCCTCCTTCGTCTCGTTTCACTCTCTTTCACCCTCCTTCGTCTCGTTTCGTTCTCTTTCACCCTCCTTCGTCTCGCTCCGCTCTCTTTCACAGTCCTTCGACCTTTCGCTCTCTTTCACCCTCCTTCGTCTCGTTTTGCTCTCTTTCACCCTCCTTCGTCTCGTTTCGCTCTCTTTCACCCTCCTTCGTCTTGTTTCGCTCTGTTGCACTCGCCTTTGTCTCGTTTTGCCCTCTTTCACCCTCCTTCGTCTTGTTTCGCTCTCTTTCACCCTCCATCTTCTCGTTTCGCTCTCTTTCACTCTCCTTCGTCTCGCTTCGCTCACTTTCACCTACCTTCATCTCGTTTCGCTCTCTTTCACCCTCCTTCGTCTTGTTTCGGTCTCTTTCACACTCCTTTGTCTTGTTTCGCTCTCTTTCACCCACCTTCATCTTGTTTCGCTCTCTTTCACCCTCCTTCGCCGCGTTTCCGTCTCTTTCATCCTCCTTCGTCTCGTTTCGTTCTCTTTCACCCGCCATCGTCTCGTTTCGCTATCTTTGACCATCCTTCATCTCGTTTCGCTCCCTTTGACCCTCCTTCGTCTCGTTTAGCTCTCTTTCATACTCCTTCGTCTCGTTTCGCTCCGTTTTACACTCCTTCATCTCGTTTTGTTCTCTTTCACCCTTCTTCGTCTCGTTTCGTTCTCTTTCACCCTCCTTCGTCTTGTTTCGCTCTGTTCTACCCGCCTTCGTCTCGTTTCGCCCTCTTTCACCCTCCTTCTTCTCGTTTCACTCTCTTTCACACTCCTTCATCTCGTTTCGTTCTCTTTCACCCTCCTTCGTCTCGCTCCACTCTCTTTCACCCTCCTTCGACTCCTTTCGCTCTCTTTCACCCTCCTTCGTCTCGTTTCGCTCTCTTTCACCCTCCTTCGTCTCTTTTCGCTCTCTTTCACCCTCCTTCATCTCGTTTTGCTCTCTTTCACCTTCCTTCCTCTCGTTTCGCTGTCTTTCACCCTCCTTCGTCTTGTTTCACTCTCTTTCACCCTCCTTCGTCTCGTTTCGCTCTCTTTCACCCTCCACCGTCTCGTTTCACTCTCTTTCACCCTCCTTCGTCTCGTTTCGCTCTCTTTCACCCTCCTTCGTCTTGTATCACTCTGTTGCACCCGCCTTCGTCTCGTTTCGCCTACTTTCACCCTCCTTCGTCTTGTTTCGCTCTCTTTCACCCTCCTTCGTCTCGTTTCGCTCTGTTTCACCCTCCTTCCTCTCGTTTCGCTCTCTTTCAACCTCCTTCTTCTCGTTTCGCTCTCTTTCACCCTCCTTTGTCTCGTTTCGCTCTCTTTGACCCTCCTTCATCTCGTTTCGCTCTCTTTCACGCTCCTTCGTCTCGTTTCGCTCTCTTTCACCCTCCTTATTCTCGTTTCGCTCACTTTCACCCTCCTTCGTCTCGTTCCGCTCTCTTTCACCCTCCTTCGTCTCGTTTCGGTCTCTTTCACCCTCCTTCGTCTCGTTCCACTCTCTTTCACCCTCCTTCGACTCCTTTCGCTCTCTTTCACCCTCCTTTATCTCATTTCGCTCTCTTTCACCCTCCTTCGTCTCCTTTCGCTCTCTTTCACCCTCCATCGTCTTGTTTCGCTCTCTTTCACCCTCCTTCGTCTCGTTTCGTACTCTTTCACCCTCCACCGTCTCATTTCGCTCTCTTTTACCCTCTTTCGTCTCGTATCGCTCTCTTTGACCCTCCTTCGTCTCGTTTCGCTCTCTTTCACCCTCCTTTGTCTCGTTTCGTACTCTTTCACCCTCCACCGTCTCATTTCGCTCTCTTTTACCCTCTTTCGTCTCGTATCACTCTCTTTGACCCTCCTTCGTCTCGTTTCGCTCTCTTTCAACCTCCTTCGTCTCGTTTCGCTCTCTTTCACCCTCCGTCGTCTTGTTTCACTCTCTTTCACCCTCCATCGTCTCATTTCGCTCTCTTTCATCCTCCTTCGTCTCGTTTCGCTCACTTTCACCCTCCTTTGTCTCATTTCGCTCCCTTTCACCCTCCTTTGTTTCGTTTTGCTCTCTTTCACCTTCCTTCGTCTCGTTTCACTCTCTTTCACGCTCCTTCGTCTCGTTTCGCTCTCTTCCAACCTCCTTCATCTCGTTTCGCTCTCTTTCACCCTCCTTCATCTCGTTTCGCTCTCTTTCACCCTCCTACATCTCGTTTCGCTCTCTTTCACCTTCCTTCTTCTCGTTTCGCTCTCTTTCAACCTCCTTCGTCTCGTTTCGCTCTCTTTCACCCTCCTTCGTCTCGTTCCACTCTCTTTCACCCTCCTTCGACTCCTTTCACTCTCTTTCACCTTTCTTCGTCTCGTTTTGCTCTCTTTCACCCTCCTTCGTCTCCTTTCGCTCTCTTTCACCCTCCTTCGTCTCGTTTCACTCTCTTTCACCTTTGTTCGTCTCGTTTCGCTCTCTTTCACCATCCTTGGTCTCGTTTCGCTCCCTTTCACCCTCCTTCGTCTCGTTTCGCTCTCTTTCACCCTCCATCGTCTTGTTTCGCTCTCTTTCACCCTCCTTCGTCTCCTTTCGCTCTCTTTCACCCTCCTTCGTCTCGTGTCGCTCTCTTTGACCCTCCTTCGTCTCGTTTAGCTCTCTTTCATCCTCCTTCGTCTCGTTTCGCACTGTTTCACTCTCCTTCGTCTCGTTTTGCTCTCTTTCACCCTCCTTCGTCTCGTTTCGCTCTCTTTCACCCTCCTTCATCTTGTTTCGCTCTGTTGCACCCGCCTTCGTCTCGTTTCGCACTCTTTCATCCTCCTTCGACTTGTTTCGCTCTCTTTCGCCCACCTTCGTCTCGTTTCGCTCTCTTTCACCCTCCACCTTCTCATTTCGCTCTCTTTTACCCTCTTTCGTCTTGTTTCGCTCTCTTTGACCCTCCTTCATCTCGTTTAGCTCTTTTTCATCCTCCTTCGTCTCGTTTCGCTCTGTTTCACACTCCTTCGTCTCGTTTTGCTCTCTTTCACCCTCCTTCGTCTCGTTTCGCTCTCTTTCACCCTCCGTCGTCTTGTTTCACTCTCTTTCACCCTCCATCGTCTCGTTTCGATCTCTTTCATCCTCTTTCATCTCGTTTCGCTCACTTTTACCCTCCTTTGTCTCGTTTCGCGTCTCTTTCACCTGCCTTCATCTCGTTTCGCTCTCTTTCACCCTCCTTCGTCTTGTTTCGCTCTCTTTCACCCTCATTCGTCTCGTTACGCTCTCTTTCACCCTCCTTCATCTCGTTTCGCTCCCTTTCACCCTCCTTTGTCTCGTTTCGCACTCTTTCACCTTCCTTCGTCTCGTTTCACTCTCTTTCACCCTCCTTCGTCTCATTTCGCTCTCTTCCAACCTCCTTCATCTCGTTTCGCTCTCTTTCAACCTCCTTCGTCTCGTTTCGGTCTCTTTCACCCTCCTTCTTCTCGTTTCGCTCTGTTCCACCCGCCTTCATCTTGTTTCGCCCTCTTTCACCCTCCTTCGTCTCGTTTCACTCTCTTTCACCCTCCTTCGTCTCGTTTCGTTCTCTTTCACCCTCCTTCGTCACGCTCCGCTCTCTTTCACCCTCCTTCGACTCCTTTCGCTCTCTTTCACTCTCCTTCGTCTCGTTACGCTCTGTTTCACACTCCGTCTCGTTTTGCTCTCTTTCACCCTCCTTCGTCTCGTTTCGCTCTCTTTCACCCTCCTTCGTCTTGTTTCGCTCTGTTGCACTCGCCTTTTTCTCGTTTCGCCCTCTTTCACCCTCCTTCATCTTGTTTCACTCTCTTTCACCCTCCATCGTCTCGTTTCGCTCTCTTGCACCCTCCTTCGTCTTGTTTCGCTCACTTTCACCTACCTTCATCTCGTTTCGCTCTCTTTCACCCTCCTTCGTCTCGTTTCGGTCTCTTTCACACTCCTTTGTCTTGTTTCGCTCTCTTTCACCCACCTTCATCTTGTTTCGCTCTCTTTTACCCTCTTTCGTCTCGTTTCGCTCTCTTTGACCCTCCTTCGTCTCGTATCGTTCTCTTTCACCCTCCATCGTCTCGTTTCGCTATCTTTCACCCTCCTTCGCCTCGTTTCGGTCTCTTTCATCCTCCTTCGTCTCGTATCGTTCTCTTTCACCCTCCATCGTCTCGTTTCACTATCTTTGACCATCCTTCATCTCGTTTCGCTCTTTTTCATCCTCCTTTGTCTCGTTTCGCTCTGTTTTACACTGCTTGTCTCGTTTTGCTCTCTTTCACCCTCCGTCGTCTCGTTTCGTTCTCTTTCACCCTCCTTCGTCTTGTTTCGCTCTGTTGCACCCGCCTTCGTCTCGTTTCACACTCTTTCATCCTCCTTCGTCTTGTTTCGCTCTCTTTCACCCTCCTTCATCTCGTTTCACTCTCTTTCACCCTCCTTCATCTCGTTTCGCTCTCTTCCAACCTCCTTCATCTCGTTTCGCTCTCTTTCAACCTCATTCGTCTCGTTTCACTCTCTTTCGCCCTCCTTCTTCTCGTTTCGCTCTCTTTCACCCTCCTTCGTCTCGTTTCGCTCTGTTTCACACTCCTTCGTCTCGTTTCGCTCTCTTTGACCCTCCTTTGTCTCGTTTCGCTCTCTTTGACCCTCCTTCATCTCGTTTCGCTCTCTTTCACCCTCCTTCGTCTCGTTTCGCTCTCTTTCACCCTCTTTATTCTCGTTTCGCTCACTTTCACCCTCCTTCGTCTCGTTCCGCTCTCTTTCACCCTCCTTCGTCTCGTTTCGCTCTCTTTCACCTTTCTTCGCCTCGTTTCGCTCTGTTTCACACTCCTTCGTCTCGTTTTGCTCTCTTTCACCCTCCTTCGTCTCGTTTCGCACTCTTTCACCCACCATCGTCTCGTTTCGCTCTCTTTGACCCTCCTTCGTCTCGTTTAGCTCTTTTTCATCCTCCTTCTTTCTAGTTTCGCTCTCTTTCATCCTCCTTCGCCTCGTTTTGTTCTCTTTCACCCTCCATCGTCTCGTTTCGCTATCTTTGACCATCCTTCATCTCGTTTCGCTCTCTTTGACCCTCCTTCGTCTCGTTTAGCTCTTTTTCATCCTCCTTCGTCTCGTTTCGCTCTGTTTTACACTCCTTTGTCTCGTTTTGCTCTCTTTCACCCTTCTTCGTCTCGTTTCGCTCTCTTTCACCCTCCTTCGTCTTGTTTCGCTCTGTTCCACCCGCCTTCGTCTCGTTTCGCCCTCTTTCACCCTCCTTCGTCTCGTTTCACTCTCTTTCACCCTCCTTCGTCTCGTTTCGTTCTCTTTCACCCTCCTTCGTCTCGCTCCGCTCTCTTTCACCCTCCTTCGACTCCTTTCGCTCTCTTTCACCCTCCTTCGTCTCTTTTCGCTCTCTTTCACCCTCCTTCATCTCCTTTCACTCCCTTTTACCCTCCATCGTCTTGTTTCGCTCTCTTTCGCCCACCTTCGTCTCGTTTCGCTCTCTTTCACCCTCCACCATCTCATTTCGCTCTCTTTCACCCTCTTTCGTCTCGTTTCGCTCTCTTTGACCCTCCTTCGTCTCGTTTCGCTGTCTTTCATCCTCCTTCGTCTCGTTTCGCTCTCTTTCACCCTCCGTCGTCTTGTTTCGCTCTCTTTCACCCTCCATCGTCTCGTTTCGCTCTCTTTCATCCTCCTTCGTCTCGTTTCGCTCACTTTCACCCTCCTTTGTCTCTTTTCGCTCTCTTTCACCTACCTTCATCTCGTTTCGCTCTCTTTCACTCTCCATCGTCTGGTTTTGCTCTCTTTCACCCTCCTTCGTCTTGTTTCGCTCTCTTTCACCCTCCTTCGTCTCGTTTCGCTCTCTTTCACCCTCCTTCATCTCGTTTCGCTCCCTTTCACCCTCCTTTGTCTCGTTTCGCTCTCTTTCACCTTCCTTCGTCTCGTTTCACTCTCTTTCACCCTCCTTCGTCTCGTTTCGCTGTCTTCCAACCTCCTTCATCTCGTTTCGCTCTCTTTCAACCTCCTTCGTCTCGTTTCGCTCTCTTTCACCCTCCTTCTTCTCGTTTCGCTCTGTTCCACCCGCCTTAGCCTCGTTTCGCCCTCTTTCACCCTCCTTCGTCTCGTTTCACTCTCTTTCACCCTCCTTCGTCTCGTTTCGTTCTCTTTCACCCTCCTTCGTCTTGTTTTGCTCTCTTTCACCCTCCTTCGTCTCGTTTCGCTCTCTTTCACCCTCCTTCGTCTTGTTTCGCTCACTTTCACCTACCTTCATCTCGTTTCGCTCTCTTTCACCCTCCTTCATCTTGTTTCGGTCTCTTTCACACTCCTTTGTCTTGTTTCGCTCTGTTTCACACTCCTTCGTCTCGTTTTGCTCTCTTTCACCCTCCTTCGTCTCGTTTCGCTCTCTTTCATCCTCCTTCGCCTCGTTTCGGTCTCTTTCATCCTCCTTCGTCACGTTTCGTTCTCTTTCACCCTCCATCGTCTCGTTTCGCTATCTTTGACCATCCTTCATCTCGTTTCGCTCTCTTTGACCCTCCTTCGTCTCGTTTAGCTCTTTTTCATATTCCTTCGTCTCGTTTCGCTCTGTTTTACACTCCTTTGTCTCGTTTTGCTCTCTTTCACCCTTCTTCGTCTCGTTTCGCTCTCTTTCACCCTCCTTCGTCTTGTTTCGCTCTGTTCCACCCGCCTTCGTCTCGTTTCGCCCTCTTTCACCCTCCTTCGTCTCGTTTCGCTCTCTTTCACCCTCCTTCGTCTCTTTTCGCTCTCTTTGACCCTCCTTCGTCTCGTTTAGCTCTTTTTCATATTCCTTCGTCTCGTTTCGCTCTGTTTTACACTCCTTTGTCTCGTTTTGCTCTCTTTCACCCTTCTTCGTCTCGTTTCGCTCTCTTTCACCCTCCTTCGTCTTGTTTCGCTCTGTTCCACCCGCCTTCGTCTCGTTTCGCCCTCTTTCACCCTCCTTCGTCTCGTTTCGCTCTCTTTCACCCTCCTTCGTCTCTTTTCGCTCTCTTTCACCCTCCTTCATCTCCTTTCACTCTCTTTCACCCTCCATCGTCTTGTTTCGCTCTCTTTCGCCCACCTTCGTCTCGTTTCGCTCTCTTTCACCCTCCACCATCTCATTTCGCTCTCTTTCACCCTCTTTCGTCTCGTTTCGCTCTCTTTGACCCTCCTTCGTCTCGTTTCGCTGTCTTTCATCCTCCTTCGTCTCGTTTCGCTCTCTTTCACCCTCCGTCGTCTTGTTTCGCTCTCTTTCACCCTCCATCGTCTCGTTTCGCTCTCTTTCATCCTCCTTCGTCTCGTTTCGCTCACTTTCACCCTCCTTTGTCTCTTTTCGCTCTCTTTCACCTACCTTCATCTCGTTTCGCTCTCTTTCACCCTCCATCGTCTGGTTTCGCTCTCTTTCACCCTCCTTCGTCTTGTTTCGCTCTCTTTCACCCTCCTTCGTCCGTTTCGCTCTCTTTCACCCTCCTTCATCTCGTTTCGCTCCCTTTCACCCTCCTTTGTCTCGTTTCGCTCTCTTTTACCTTCCTTCGTCTCGTTTCACTCTCTTTCACCCTCCTTCGTCTCGTTTCGCTGTCTTCCAACCTCCTTCATCTCGTTTCGCTCTCTTTCAACCTTCTTCGTCTCGTTTCGCTCTCTTTCATCCTCCTTCTTCTCGTTTCGCTCTGTTCCACCCGCCTTCGCCTCGTTTCGCACTCTTTCACCCTCCTTCGTCTCGTTTCACTCTCTTTCACCCTCCTTCGTCTCGTTTCGTTCTCTTTCACCCTCCTTCGTCTCGCTCCGCTCTCTTTCACGCTCCTTCGACTCCTTTCGCTCTCTTTCACCCTCCTTCGTCTCGTTTCGCTCTGTTTCACACTCTTTCGTCTTGTTTTGCTCTCTTTCACCCTTCTTCGTCTCGTTTCGCTCTCTTTCACCCTCCTTCGTCTTGTTTCGCTCACTTTCACCTACCTTCATCTCGTTTCGCTCTCTTTCACCCTCCTTCATCTTGTTTCGGTCTCTTTCACACTCCTTTGTCTTGTTTCGCTCTGTTTCACACTCCTTCGTCTCGTTTTGCTCTCTTTCACCCTGCTTCGTCTCGTTTCGCTCTCTTTCATCCTCCTTCGTCTCGTTTCGTTCTCTTTCACCCGCCATCGTCTCGTTTCGCTATCTTTGACCATCCTTCATCTCGTTTCGCTCTCTTTGACCCTCCTTCATTTCGTTTAGCTCTCTTTCATACTCCTTCGTCTCGTTTCGCTCTGTTTTACACTCCTTCATCTCATTTTGTTCTCTTTCACCCTTCTTCGTCTTGTTTCGTTCTCTTTCACCCTCCTTCGTCTCGCTCCACTCTCTTTCACCCTCCTTCGACTCCTTTCGCTCTCTTTCACCCTCCTTCATCTCGTTTCGCTCTCTTTCACCCTCCTTCGTCTCGTTTCGCTCTCTTTCACCCTCCTTCATCTCGTTTTGCTCTCTTTCACCTTCCTTCCTCTCGTTTCGCTGTCTTTCACCCTCCTTTGTCTCGTTTCGCTCTCTTTCACCTTCCTTCATCTCGTTTCACTCTCTTTCACCCTCCTTCGTCTCGTTTCGCTGTCTTCCAACCTCCTTCATCTCGTTTCGCTCTCTTTCAACCTCCTTCGTCTCGTTTCGCTCTCTTTCCCCCCTTCTTCTCGTTTCGCTCTGTTCCACCCGCCTTCGTCTCGTTTCGCCCTCTTTCACCCTCCTTCGTCTCGTTTCACTCTCTTTCACCCTCCTTCGTCTCGTTTCGTTCTCTTTCACCCTCCTTCGTCTCGCTCCGCTCTCTTTCACCCTCCTTCGACCCCTTTCGCTCTCTTTCACCCTCCTTCGTCTCGTTTCGCTCTGTTTCACCCTCCTTCGTCTCGTTTTGCTCTCTTTCACCCTCCTTCGTCTCGTTTCGCTCTCTTTCACCCTCCTTCATCTTGTTTCGCTCTGTTGCACTCGCCTTTGTCTCGTTTTGCCCTCTTTCACCCTCCTTCGTCTTGTTTCGCTCTCTTTCACCCTCCATCTTCTCGTTTCGCTCTCTTTCACTCTCCTTCGTCTCGTTTCGCTCACTTTCACCTACCTTCATCTCGTTTCGCTCTCTTTCACCCTCCTTCGTCTTGTTTCGGTCTCTTTCACACTCCTTTGTCTTGTTTCGCTCTCTTTCACCCACCTTCATCTTGTTTCGCTCTCTTTCACCCTCCTTCGCCGCGTTTCGGTCTCTTTCATCCTCCTTCGTCTCGTTTCGTTCTCTTTCACCCGCCATCGTCTCGTTTCGCTATCTTTGACCATCCTTCATCTCGTTTCGCTCCCTTTGACCCTCCTTCGTCTCGTTTAGCTCTGTTTCATACTCCTTCGTCTCGTTTCGCTCTGTTTTACACTCCTTCATCTCGTTTTGTTCTCTTTCACCCTTCTTCGTCTCGTTTCGTTCTCTTTCACCCTCCTTCGTCTTGTTTCGCTCTGTTCTACCCGCCTTCGTCTCGTTTCGCCCTCTTTCACCCTCCTTCTTCTCGTTTCACTCTCTTTCACACTCCTTCGTCTCGTTTCATTCTCTCTCACCCTCCTTCGTCTCGCTCCACTCTCTTTCACCCTCCTTCGACTCCTTTCGCTCTCTTTCACCCTCCTTCGTCTCGTTTCGCTCTCTTTCACCCTCCTTCGTCTCTTTTCGCTCTCTTTCACCTACCTTCATCTCGTTTCGCTCTCTTTCACCCTCCATCGTCTGGTTTCGCTCTCTTTCACCCTCCTTCGTCTTGTTTCGCTCTCTTTCACCCTCCTTCGTCTCGTTTCGCTCTCTTTCACCCTCCTTCATCTCGTTTCGCTCCCTTTCACCCTCCTTTGTCTCGTTTCGCTCTCTTTCACCTTCCTTCGTCTCGTTTCACTCTCTTTCACCCTCCTTCGTCTCGTTTCGCTGTCTTCCAACCTCCTTCATCTCGTTTCGCTCTCTTTCAACCTCCTTCGTCTCGTTTCGCTCTCTTTCACCCTCCTTCTTCTCGTTTCGCTCTGTTCCACCCGCCTTCGTCTCGTTTCGCCCTCTTTCACCCTCCTTCGTCTCGTTTCACTCTCTTTCACCCTCCTTCGTCTCGTTTCGTTCTCTTTCACCCTCCTTCGTCTCGCTCCGCTCTCTTTCACCCTCCTTCGACCTTTCGCTCTCTTTCACCCTCCTTCGTCTCGTTTCGCTCTGTTTCACACTCCTTCGTCTCGTTTTGCTCTCTTTCACCCTCCTTCGTCTCGTTTCGCTCTCTTTCACTCTCCTTCGTCTCGTTTCGCTCACTTTCACCTACCTTCATCTCGTTTCGCTCTCTTTCACCCTCCTTCGTCTTGTTTCGGTCTCTTTCACACTCCTTTGTCTTGTTTCGCTCTCTTTCACCCACCTTCATCTTGTTTCGCTCTCTTTCACCCTCCTTCGCCGCGTTTCGGTCTCTTTCATCCTCCTTCGTCTCGTTTTGTTCTCTTTCACCCGCCATCGTCTCGTTTCGCTATCTTTGACCATCCTTCATCTCGTTTCGTTCCCTTTGACCCTCCTTCGTCTCGTTTAGCTCTCTTTCATACTCCTTCGTCTCGTTTCGCTCCGTTTTACACTCCTTCATCTCGTTTTGTTCTCTTTCACCCTTCTTCGTCTCGTTTCGTTCTCTTTCACCCTCCTTCGTCTTGTTTCGCTCTGTTCTACCCGCCTTCGTCTCGTTTCGCTCTCTTTCACACTCCTTCATCTCGTTTCGTTCTCTTTCACCCTCCTTCATCTCGTTTCGTTCTCTTTCAGCCTCCTTCGACTCCTTTCGCTCTCTTTCACCCTCCTTCGTCTCGTTTCGCTCTCTTTCACCCTCCTTCGTCTCGTTTCGCTCTCTTTCACCCTCCTTCATCTCGTTTTGCTCTCTTTCACCTTCCTTCCTCTCGTTTCGCTGTCTTTCACCCTCCTTCGTCTTGATTCGCTCTCTTTCACCCTCCTTCGTCTCGTTTCGCTCTCTTTCACCCTCCACCGTCTCGTTTCGCTCTCTTTCACCCTCCTTCGTCTCGTTTCGCTCTCTTTCACCCTCCTTCGTCTTGTATCGCTCTGTTGCACCCGCCTTCGTCTTGTATCGCTCTGTTGCACCCGCCTTCGTCTCGTTTCGCCTAATTTCACCCTCCTTCGTCTTGTTTCGCTCTCTTTCACCCTCCTTCGTCTCGTTTCGCTCTCTTTCACCCTCCTTCCTCTCGTTTCGCTCTCTTTCAACCTCCTTCTTCTCGATTCGCTCTCTTTCACCCTCCTTTGTCTCGTTTCGCTCTCTTTGACCCTCCTTCATCTCGTTTCGCTCTCTTTCACGCTCCTTCGTCTCGTTTCGCTCTCTTTCACCCTCCTTATTCTCGTTTCGCTCACTTTCATCCTCCTTCGTCTCGTTCCGCTCTCTTTCACCCTCCTTCGTCTCGTTTCGGTCTCTTTAACCCTCCTTCGTCTCGTTCCACTCTCTTTCACCCTCCTTCGACTCCTTTCGCTCTCTTTCACCCTCCTTTATCTCATTTCGCTCTCTTTCACCCTCCTTCGTCTCCTTTCGCTCTCTTTCACCCTCCATCGTCTTGTTTCGCCCTCTTTCACCCTCCTTCGTCTCGTTTCGTACTCTTTCACCCTCCACCGTCTCATTTCGCTCTCTTTTACCCTCTTTCGTCTCGTATCGCTCTCTTTGACCCTCCTTCGTCTCGTTTCGCTCTCTTTCACCCTCCTTCGTCTCGTTTCGCTCTGTTTCACACTCCTTCGTATTGATTTGCTCTCTTTCACCCTCCTTCGTCTCGTTTCGCTCTTTTTCACCCTCCGTCGTCTTGTTTCACTCTCTTTCACCCTCCATCGTCTCATTTCGCTCTCTTTCATCCTCCTTCGTCTCGTTTCGCTCACTTTCACCCTCCTTTGTCTCATTTCGCTCCCTTTCACCCTCCTTTGTCTCGTTTTGCTCTCTTTCACCTTCGTTCGTCTCGTTTCACTCTCTTTCACGCTCCTTCGTCTCGTTTCGCTCTCTTCCAACCTCCTTCATCTCGTTTCGCTCTCTTTCACCCTCCTTCATCTCGTTTCGCTCTCTTTCACCCTCCTACATCTCGTTTCGCTCTCTTTCACCCTCCTTCTTCTCGTTTCGCTCTCTTTCAACCTCCTTCGTCTCGTTTCGCTCTCTTTCACCCTCCTTCGTCTCGTTCCACTCTCTTTCACCCTCCTTCGACTCCTTTCACTCTCTTTCACCTTTCTTCGTCTCGTTTTGCTCTCTTTCACCCTGCTTCGTCTCGTTTCGCTCTCTTTCATCCTCCTTCGTCTCGTTTCGTTCTCTTTCACCCGCCATCGTCTCGTTTCGCTATCTTTGACCATCCTTCATCTCGTTTCGCTCTCTTTGACCCTCCTTCATTTCGTTTAGCTCTCTTTCATACTCCTTCGTCTCGTTTCGCTCTGTTTTACACTCCTTCATCTCATTTTGTTCTCTTTCACCCTTCTTCGTCTTGTTTCGTTCTCTTTCACCCTCCTTCGTCTCGCTCCACTCTCTTTCACCCTCCTTCGACTCCTTTCGCTCTCTTTCACCCTCCTTCGTCTCGTTTCGCTCTCTTTCACTCTCCTTCGTCTCGTTTCGCTCTCTTTCACCCTCCTTCATCTCGTTTTGCTCTCTTTCACCTTCCTTCCTCTCGTTTCGCTGTCTTTCACCCTCCTTTGTCTCGTTTCGCTCTCTTTCACCTTCCTTCATCTCGTTTCACTCTCTTTCACCCTCCTTCGTCTCGTTTCGCTGTCTTCCAACCTCCTTCATCTCGTTTCGCTCTCTTTCAACCTCCTTCGTCTCGTTTCGCTCTCTTTCCCCCCTTCTTCTCGTTTCGCTCTGTTCCACCCGCCTTCGTCTCGTTTCGCCCTCTTTCACCCTCCTTCGTCTCGTTTCACTCTCTTTCACCCTCCTTCGTCTCGTTTCGTTCTCTTTCACCCTCCTTCGTCTCGCTCCGCTCTCTTTCACCCTCCTTCGACCCCTTTCGCTCTCTTTCACCCTCCTTCGTCTCGTTTCGCTCTGTTTCACCCTCCTTCGTCTCGTTTTGCTCTCTTTCACCCTCCTTCGTCTCGTTTCGCTCTCTTTCACCCTCCTTCATCTTGTTTCGCTCTGTTGCACTCGCCTTTGTCTCGTTTTGCCCTCTTTCACCCTCCTTCGTCTTGTTTCGCTCTCTTTCACCCTCCATCTTCTCGTTTCGCTCTCTTTCACTCTCCTTCGTCTCGTTTCGCTCACTTTCACCTACCTTCATCTCGTTTCGCTCTCTTTCACCCTCCTTCGTCTTGTTTCGGTCTCTTTCACACTCCTTTGTCTTGTTTCGCTCTCTTTCACCCACCTTCATCTTGTTTCGCTCTCTTTCACCCTCCTTCGCCGCGTTTCGGTCTCTTTCATCCTCCTTCGTCTCGTTTCGTTCTCTTTCACCCGCCATCGTCTCGTTTCGCTATCTTTGACCATCCTTCATCTCGTTTCGCTCCCTTTGACCCTCCTTCGTCTCGTTTAGCTCTGTTTCATACTCCTTCGTCTCGTTTCGCTCTGTTTTACACTCCTTCATCTCGTTTTGTTCTCTTTCACCCTTCTTCGTCTCGTTTCGTTCTCTTTCACCCTCCTTCGTCTTGTTTCGCTCTGTTCTACCCGCCTTCGTCTCGTTTCGCCCTCTTTCACCCTCCTTCTTCTCGTTTCACTCTCTTTCACACTCCTTCGTCTCGTTTCGTTCTCTCTCACCCTCCTTCGTCTCGCTCCACTCTCTTTCACCCTCCTTCGACTCCTTTCGCTCTCTTTCACCCTCCTTCGTCTCGTTTCGCTCTCTTTCACCCTCCTTCGTCTCTTTTCGCTCTCTTTCACCTACCTTCATCTCGTTTCGCTCTCTTTCACCCTCCATCGTCTGGTTTCGCTCTCTTTCACCCTCCTTCGTCTTGTTTCGCTCTCTTTCACCCTCCTTCGTCTCGTTTCGCTCTCTTTCACCCTCCTTCATCTCGTTTCGCTCCCTTTCACCCTCCTTTGTCTCGTTTCGCTCTCTTTCACCTTCCTTCGTCTCGTTTCACTCTCTTTCAACCTCCTTCGTCTCGTTTCGCTGTCTTCCAACCTCCTTCATCTCGTTTCGCTCTCTTTCAACCTCCTTCGTCTCGTTTCGCTCTCTTTCACCCTCCTTCTTCTCGTTTCGCTCTGTTCCACCCGCCTTCGTCTCGTTTCGCCCTCTTTCACCCTCCTTCGTCTCGTTTCACTCTCTTTCACCCTCCTTCGTCTCGTTTCGTTCTCTTTCACCCTCCTTCGTCTCGCTCCGCTCTCTTTCACCCTCCTTCGACCTTTCGCTCTCTTTCACCCTCCTTCGTCTCGTTTCGCTCTGTTTCACACTCCTTCGTCTCGTTTTGCTCTCTTTCACCCTCCTTCGTCTCGTTTCGCTCTCTTTCACTCTCCTTCGTCTCGTTTCGCTCACTTTCACCTACCTTCATCTCGTTTCGCTCTCTTTCACCCTCCTTCGTCTTGTTTCGGTCTCTTTCATCCTCCTTCGTCTCGTTTTGTTCTCTTTCACCCGCCATCGTCTCGTTTCGCTATCTTTGACCATCCTTCATCTCGTTTCGTTCCCTTTGACCCTCCTTCGTCTCGTTTAGCTCTCTTTCATACTCCTTCGTCTCGTTTCGCTCCGTTTTACACTCCTTCATCTCGTTTTGTTCTCTTTCACCCTTCTTCGTCTCGTTTCGTTCTCTTTCACCCTCCTTCGTCTTGTTTCGCTCTGTTCTACCCGCCTTCGTCTCGTTTCGCTCTCTTTCACACTCCTTCATCTCGTTTCGTTCTCTTTCACCCTCCTTCATCTCGTTTCGTTCTCTTTCACCCTCCTTCGACTCCTTTCGCTCTCTTTCACCCTCCTTCGTCTCGTTTCGCTCTCTTTCACCCTCCTTCGTCTCGTTTCGCTCTCTTTCACCCTCCTTCATCTCGTTTTGCTCTCTTTCACCTTCCTTCCTCTCGTTTCGCTGTCTTTCACCCTCCTTCGTCTTGATTCGCTCTCTTTCACCCTCCTTCGTCTCGTTTCGCTCTCTTTCACCCTCCACCGTCTCGTTTCGCTCTCTTTCACCCTCCTTCGTCTCGTTTCGCTCTCTTTCACCCTCCTTCGTCTTGTATCGCTCTGTTGCACCCGCCTTCGTCTTGTATCGCTCTGTTGCACCCGCCTTCGTCTCGTTTCGCCTACTTTCACCCTCCTTCGTCTTGTTTCGCTCTCTTTCACCCTCCTTCATCTCGTTTCGCTCTCTTTCACCCTCCTTCCTCTCGTTTCGCTCTCTTTCAACCTCCTTCTTCTCGATTCGCTCTCTTTCACCCTCCTTTGTCTCGTTTCGCTCTCTTTGACCCTCCTTCATCTCGTTTCGCTCTCTTTCACGCTCCTTCGTCTCGTTTCGCTCTCTTTCACCCTCCTTATTCTCGTTTCGCTCACTTTCATCCTCCTTCGTCTCGTTCCGCTCTCTTTCACCCTCCTTCGTCTCGTTTCGGTCTCTTTAACCCTCCTTCGTCTCGTTCCACTCTCTTTCACCCTCCTTCGACTCCTTTCGCTCTCTTTCACCCTCCTTCGTCTCGTTTCGTACTCTTTCACCCTCCACCGTCTCATTTCGCTCTCTTTTACCCTCTTTCGTCTCGTATCGCTCTCTTTGACCCTCCTTCGTCTCGTTTCGCTCTCTTTCACCCTCCTTCGTCTCGTTTCGCTCTGTTTCACACTCCTTCGTATTGATTTGCTCTCTTTCACCCTCCTTCGTCTCGTTTCGCTCTTTTTCACCCTCCGTCGTCTTGTTTCACTCTCTTTCACCCTCCATCGTCTCATTTCGCTCTCTTTCATCCTCCTTCGTCTCGTTTCGCTCACTTTCACCCTCCTTTGTCTCATTTCGCTCCCTTTCACCCTCCTTTGTCTCGTTTTGCTCTCTTTCACCTTCGTTCGTCTCGTTTCACTCTCTTTCACGCTCCTTCGTCTCGTTTCGCTCTCTTCCAACCTCCTTCATCTCGTTTCGCTCTCTTTCACCCTCCTTCATCTCGTTTCGCTCTCTTTCACCCTCCTACATCTCGTTTCGCTCTCTTTCACCCTCCTTCTTCTCGTTTCGCTCTCTTTCAACCTCCTTCGTCTCGTTTCGCTCTCTTTCACCCTCCTTCGTCTCGTTCCACTCTCTTTCACCCTCCTTCGACTCCTTTCACTCTCTTTCACCTTTCTTCGTCTCGTTTTGCTCTCTTTCACCCTCCTTCGTCTCCTTTCGCTCTCTTTCACCCTCCTTCGTCTCGTTTCGCTCTCTTTAACCTATGTTCGTCTCGTTTCGCTCTCTTTCACCATCCTTCGTCTCGTTTCGCTCCCTTTCACCCTCCTTCATCTCGTTTCGCTCTCTTTCACCCTCCATCGTCTTGTTTCGCTCTCTTTCACCCTCCTTCGTCTCCTTTCGCTCTCTTTCACCCTCGTTCGTCTCGTGTCGCTCTCTTTGACCCTCCTTCGTCTCGTTTAGCTCTCTTTCATCCTCCTTCGTCTCGTTTCGCACTGTTTCACTCTCCTTCGTCTCGTTTTGCTCTCTTTCACCCTCCTTCGTCTCGTTTCGCTCTCTTTCACCCTCCTTCGTCTTGTTTCGCTCTGTTGCACCCGCCTTCGTCTCGTTTCGCACTCTTTCATCCTCCTTCGACTTGTTTCGCTCTCTTTCGCCCACCTTCGTCTCGTTTCGCTCTCTTTCACCCTCCTTCTTCTCGTTTCGCTCTCTTTCAACCTCCTTCGTCTCGTTTCGCTCTCTTTCACCCTCCTTCGTCTCGTTCCACTCTCTTTCACCCTCCTTCGACTCCTTTCACTCTCTTTCACCTTTCTTCGTCTCGTTTTGCTCTCTTTCACCCTCCTTCGTCTCCTTTCGCTCTCTTTCACCCTCCTTCGTCTTGTTTCGCTCTCTTTCACCTTTGTTCGTCTCGTTTCGCTCTCTTTCACCATCCTTCGTCTCGTTTCGCTCCCTTTCACCCTTCTTCGTCTCGTTTCGCTCTCTTTCACCCTCCATCGTCTTGTTTCGCTCTCTTTCACCCTCCTTCGTCTCCTTTCGCTCTCTTTGACCCTCGTCGTCTCGTGTCACTCTCTTTGACCCTCCTTCGTCTCGTTTAGCTCTCTTTCATCCTCCTTCGTCTCGTTTCGCACTGTTTCACTCTCCTTCGTCTCGTTTTGCTCTCTTTCACCCTCCTTCGTCTCGTTTCGCTCTCTTTCACCCTCCTTCGTCTTGTTTCGCTCTGTTGCACCCGCCTTCGTCTCGTTTCGCACTCTTTCATCCTCCTTCGACTTGTTTCGCTCTCTTTCGCCCACCTTCGTCTCGTTTCGCTCTCTTTCTCCCTCCACCTTCTCATTTCGCTCTCTTTTACCCTCTTTCGTCTCGTTTCGCTCTCTTTGACCCTCCTTCGTCTCGTTTAGCTCTCTTTCATCCTCCTTCATCTCGTTTCGCTCTGTTTCACACTCCTTCGTCTCGTTTTGCTCTCTTTCGCCCTCCTTCGTCTCGTTTCGCTCTCTTTCACCCTCCGTTGTCTTGTTTCACTCTCTTTCACCCTCCATCGTCTCGTTTCGATCTCTTTCATCCTCTTTCATCTCGTTTCGCTCACTTTTACCCTCCTTTGTCTCGTTTCGCGTCTCTTTCACCTGCCTTCATCTCGTTTCGCTCTCTTTCACCCCCCATCGTCTGGTTTCGCTCTCTTTCACCCTCCTTCATCTTGTTTCGCTCTCTTTCACCCTCATTCGTCTCGTTACGCTCTCTTTCACCCTCCTTCATCTCGTTTCGCTCCCTTTCACCCTCCTTTGTCTCGTTTCGCACTCTTTCACCTTCCTTCGTCTCGTTTCACTCTCTTTCACCCTCCTTCGTCTCGTTTCGCTCTCTTCCAACCTCCTTCATCTCGTTTCGCTCTCTTTCAACCTCCTTCGTCTCGTTTCGCTCTCTTTCACCCTCCTTCTTCTCGTTTCGCTCTGTTCCACCCGCCTTCATCTTGTTTCGCCCTCTTTCACCCTCCTTCGTCTCGTTTCACTCTCGTTCACCATCCTTTGTCTCGTTTCGTTCTCTTTCACCCTCCTTCGTCTCGCTGCGCTCTCTTTCACCCTCCTTCGACTCCTTTCGCTCTCTTTCACTCTCCTTCGTCTCGTTTCGCTCTGTTTCACACTCCTTCGTCTCGTTTTGCTCTCTTTCACCCTCCTTCGTCTCGTTTCGCTCTCTTTCACCCTCCTTCGTCTCGTTCCACTCTCTTTCACCCTCCTTCGACTCCTTTCACTCTCTTTCACCTTTCTTCGTCTCGTTTTGCTCTCTTTCACCCTGCTTCATCTCGTTTCGCTCTCTTTCATCCTCCTTCGTCTCGTTTCGTTCTCTTTCACCCGCCATCGTCTCGTTTCGCTATCTTTGACCATCCTTCATCTCGTTTCGCTCTCTTTGACCCTCCTTCATTTCGTTTAGCTCTCTTTCATACTCCTTCGTCTCGTTTCGCTCTGTTTTACACTCCTTCATCTCATTTTGTTCTCTTTCACCCTTCTTCGTCTTGTTTCGTTCTCTTTCACCCTCCTTCGTCTCGCTCCACTCTCTTTCACCCTCCTTCGACTCCTTTCGCTCTCTTTCACCCTCCTTCGTCTCGTTTCGCTCTCTTTCACCCTCCTTCGTCTCGTTTCGCTCTCTTTCACCCTCCTTCATCTCGTTTTGCTCTCTTTCACCTTCCTTCCTCTCGTTTCGCTGTCTTTCACCCTCCTTTGTCTCGTTTCGCTCTCTTTCACCTTCCTTCATCTCGTTTCACTCTCTTTCACCCTCCTTCGTCTCGTTTCGCTGTCTTCCAACCTCCTTCATCTCGTTTCGCTCTCTTTCAACCTCCTTCGTCTCGTTTCGCTCTCTTTCCCCCCTTCTTCTCGTATCGCTCTGTTCCACCCGCCTTCGTCTCGTTTCGCCCTCTTTCACCCTCCTTCGTCTCGTTTCACTCTCTTTCACCCTCCTTCGTCTCGTTTTGTTCTCTTTCACCCTCCTTCGTCTCGCTCCGCTCTCTTTCACCCTCCTTCGACCCCTTTCGCTCTCTTTCACCCTCCTTCGTCTCGTTTCGCTCTGTTTCACCCTCCTTCGTCTCGTTTTGCTCTCTTTCACCCTCCTTCGTCTCGTTTCGCTCTCTTTCACCCTCCTTCATCTTGTTTCGCTCTGTTGCACTCGCCTTTGTCTCGTTTTGCCCTCTTTCACCCTCCTTCGTCTTGTTTCGCTCTCTTTCACCCTCCATCTTCTCGTTTCGCTCTCTTTCACTCTCCTTCGTCTCGTTTCGCTCACTTTCACCTACCTTCATCTCGTTTCGCTCTCTTTCACCCTCCTTCGTCTTGTTTCGGTCTCTTTCACACTCCTTTGTCTTGTTTCGCTCTCTTTCACCCACCTTCATCTTGTTTCGCACTCTTTCACCCTCCTTCGCCGCGTTTCGGTCTCTTTCATCCTCCTTCGTCTCGTTTCGTTCTCTTTCACCCGCCATCGTCTCGTTTCGCTATCTTTGACCATCCTTCATCTCGTTTCGCTCCCTTTGACCCTCCTTCGTCTCGTTTAGCTCTGTTTCATACTCCTTCGTCTCGTTTCGCTCTGTTTTACACTCCTTCATCTCGTTTTGTTCTCTTTCACCCTTCTTCGTCTCGTTTCGTTCTCTTTCATCCTCCTTCGTCTTGTTTCGCTCTGTTCTACCCGCCTTCGTCTCGTTTCGCCCTCTTTCACCCTCCTTCTTCTCGTTTCACTCTCTTTCACACTCCTTCGTCTCGTTTCGTTCTCTCTCACCCTCCTTCGTCTCGCTCCACTCTCTTTCACCCTCCTTCGACTCCTTTCGCTCTCTTTCACCCTCCTTCGTCTCGTTTCGCTCTCTTTCACCCTCCTTCGTCTCTTTTCGCTCTCTTTCACCTACCTTCATCTCGTTTCGCTCTCTTTCACCCTCCATCGTCTGGTTTCGCTCTCTTTCACCCTCCTTCGTCTTGTTTCGCTCTCTTTCACCCTCCTTCGTCTCGTTTCGCTCTCTTTCACCCTCCTTCATCTCGTTTCGCTCCCTTTCACCCTCCTTTGTCTCGTTTCGCTCTCTTTCACCTTCCTTCGTCTCGTTTCACTCTCTTTCAACCTCCTTCGTCTCGTTTCGCTGTCTTCCAACCTCCTTCATCTCGTTTCGCTCTCTTTCAACCTCCTTCGTCTCGTTTCGCTCTCTTTCACCCTCCTTCTTCTCGTTTCGCTCTGTTCCACCCGCCTTCGTCTCGTTTCGCCCTCTTTCACCCTCCTTCGTCTCGTTTCACTCTCTTTCACCCTCCTTCGTCTCGTTTCGTTCTCTTTCACCCTCCTTCGTCTCGCTCCGCTCTCTTTCACCCTCCTTCGACCTTTCGCTCTCTTTCACCCTCCTTCGTCTCGTTTCGCTCTGTTTCACACTCCTTCGTCTCGTTTTGCTCTCTTTCACCCTCCTTCGTCTCGTTTCGCTCTCTTTCACTCTCCTTCGTCTCGTTTCGCTCACTTTCACCTACCTTCATCTCGTTTCGCTCTCTTTCACCCTCCTTCGTCTTGTTTCGGTCTCTTTCACACTCCTTTGTCTTGTTTCGCTCTCTTTCACCCACCTTCATCTTGTTTCGCTCTCTTTCACCCTCCTTCGCCGCGTTTCGGTCTCTTTCATCCTCCTTCGTCTCGTTTTGTTCTCTTTCACCCGCCATCGTCTCGTTTCGCTATCTTTGACCATCCTTCATCTCGTTTCGTTCCCTTTGACCCTCCTTCGTCTCGTTTAGCTCTCTTTCATACTCCTTCGTCTCGTTTCGCTCCGTTTTACACTCCTTCATCTCGTTTTGTTCTCTTTCACCCTTCTTCGTCTCGTTTCGTTCTCTTTCACCCTCCTTCGTCTTGTTTCGCTCTGTTCTACCCGCCTTCGTCTCGTTTCGCTCTCTTTCACACTCCTTCATCTCGTTTCGTTCTCTTTCACCCTCCTTCATCTCGTTTCGTTCTCTTTCACCCTCCTTCGACTCCTTTCGCTCTCTTTCACCCTCCTTCGTCTCGTTTCGCTCTCTTTCACCCTCCTTCGTCTCGTTTCGCTCTCTTTCACCCTCCTTCATCTCGTTTTGCTCTCTTTCACCTTCCTTCCTCTCGTTTCGCTGTCTTTCACCCTCCTTCGTCTTGATTCGCTCTCTTTCACCCTCCTTCGTCTCGTTTCGCTCTCTTTCACCCTCCACCGTCTCGTTTCGCTCTCTTTCACCCTCCTTCGTCTCGTTTCGCTCTCTTTCACCCTCCTTCGTCTTGTATCACTCTGTTGCACCCGCCTTCGTCTTGTATCGCTCTGTTGCACCCGCCTTCGTCTCGTTTCGCCTACTTTCACCCTCCTTCGTCTTGTTTCGCTCTCTTTCACCCTCCTTCGTCTCGTTTCGCTCTCTTTCACCCTCCTTCCTCTCGTTTCGCTCTCTTTCAACCTCCTTCTTCTCGATTCGCTCTCTTTCACCCTCCTTTGTCTCGTTTCGCTCTCTTTGACCCTCCTTCATCTCGTTTCGCTCTCTTTCACGCTCCTTCGTCTCGTTTCGCTCTCTTTCACCCTCCTTATTCTCGTTTCGCTCACTTTCATCCTCCTTCGTCTCGTTCCGCTCTCTTTCACCCTCCTTCGTCTCGTTTCGGTCTCTTTAACCCTCCTTCGTCTCGTTCCACTCTCTTTCACCCTCCTTCGACTCCTTTCGCTCTCTTTCACCCTCCTTTATCTCATTTCGCTCTCTTTCACCCTCCTTCGTCTCCTTTCGCTCTCTTTCACCCTCCATCGTCTTGTTTCGCTCTCTTTCACCCTCCTTCGTCTCGTTTCGTACTCTTTCACCCTCCACCGTCTCATTTCGCTCTCTTTTACCCTCTTTCGTCTCGTATCGCTCTCTTTGACCCTCCTTCGTCTCGTTTCGCTCTCTTTCACCCTCCTTCGTCTCGTTTCGCTCTGTTTCACACTCCTTCGTATTGATTTGCTCTCTTTCACCCTCCTTCGTCTCGTTTCGCTCTTTTTCACCCTCCGTCGTCTTGTTTCACTCTCTTTCACCCTCCATCGTCTCATTTCGCTCTCTTTCATCCTCCTTCGTCTCGTTTCGCTCACTTTCACCCTCCTTTGTCTCATTTCGCTCCCTTTCACCCTCCTTTGTCTCGTTTTGCTCTCTTTCACCTTCGTTCGTCTCGTTTCACTCTCTTTCACGCTCCTTCGTCTCGTTTCGCTCTCTTCCAACCTCCTTCATCTCGTTTCGCTCTCTTTCACCCTCCTTCATCTCGTTTCGCTCTCTTTCACCCTCCTACATCTCGTTTCGCTCTCTTTCACCCTCCTTCTTCTCGTTTCGCTCTCTTTCAACCTCCTTCGTCTCGTTTCGCTCTCTTTCACCCTCCTTCGTCTCGTTCCACTCTCTTTCACCCTCCTTCGACTCCTTTCACTCTCTTTCACCTTTCTTCGTCTCGTTTTGCTCTCTTTCACCCTCCTTCGTCTCCTTTCGCTCTCTTTCACCCTCCTTCGTCTCGTTTCGCTCTCTTTAACCTATGTTCGTCTCGTTTCGCTCTCTTTCACCATCCTTCGTCTCGTTTCGCTCCCTTTCACCCTCCTTCATCTCGTTTCGCTCTCTTTCACCCTCCATCGTCTTGTTTCGCTCTCTTTCACCCTCCTTCGTCTCCTTTCGCTCTCTTTCACCCTCGTTCGTCTCGTGTCGCTCTCTTTGACCCTCCTTCGTCTCGTTTAGCTCTCTTTCATCCTCCTTCATCTCGTTTCGCACTGTTTCACTCTCCTTCGTCTCGTTTTGCTCTCTTTCACCCTCCTTCGTCTCGTTTCGCTCTCTTTCACCCTCCTTCGTCTTGTTTCGCTCTGTTGCACCCGCCTTCGTCTCGTTTCGCACTCTTTCATCCTCCTTCGACTTGTTTCGCTCTCTTTCGCCCACCTTCGTCTCGTTTCGCTCTCTTTCACCCTCCTTCTTCTCGTTTCGCTCTCTTTCAACCTCCTTCGTCTCGTTTCGCTCTCTTTCACCCTCCTTCGTCTCGTTCCACTCTCTTTCACCCTCCTTCGACTCCTTTCACTCTCTTTCACCTTTCTTCGTCTCGTTTTGCTCTCTTTCACCCTCCTTCGTCTCCTTTCGCTCTCTTTCACCCTCCTTCGTCTTGTTTCGCTCTCTTTCACCTTTGTTCGTCTCGTTTCGCTCTCTTTCACCATCCTTCGTCTCGTTTCGCTCCCTTTCACCCTTCTTCGTCTCGTTTCGCTCTCTTTCACCCTCCATCGTCTTGTTTCGCTCTCTTTCACCCTCCTTCGTCTCCTTTCGCTCTCTTTGACCCTCGTCGTCTCGTGTCACTCTCTTTGACCCTCCTTCGTCTCGTTTAGCTCTCTTTCATCCTCCTTCGTCTCGTTTCGCACTGTTTCACTCTCCTTCGTCTCGTTTTGCTCTCTTTCACCCTCCTTCGTCTCGTTTCGCTCTCTTTCACCCTCCTTCGTCTTGTTTCGCTCTGTTGCACCCGCCTTCGTCTCGTTTCGCACTCTTTCATCCTCCTTCGACTTGTTTCGCTCTCTTTCGCCCACCTTCGTCTCGTTTCGCTCTCTTTCACCCTCCACCTTCTCATTTCGCTCTCTTTTACCCTCTTTCGTCTCGTTTCGCTCTCTTTGACCCTCCTTCGTCTCGTTTAGCTCTCTTTCATCCTCCTTCATCTCGTTTCGCTCTGTTTCACACTCCTTCGTCTCGTTTTGCTCTCTTTCGCCCTCCTTCGTCTCGTTTCGCTCTCTTTCACCCTCCGTTGTCTTGTTTCACTCTCTTTCACCCTCCATCGTCTCGTTTCGATCTCTTTCATCCTCTTTCATCTCGTTTCGCTCACTTTTACCCTCCTTTGTCTCGTTTCGCGTCTCTTTCACCTGCCTTCATCTCGTTTCGCTCTCTTTCACCCCCCATCGTCTGGTTTCGCTCTCTTTCACCCTCCTTCATCTTGTTTCGCTCTCTTTCACCCTCATTCGTCTCGTTACGCTCTCTTTCACCCTCCTTCATCTCGTTTCGCTCCCTTTCACCCTCCTTTGTCTCGTTTCGCACTCTTTCACCTTCCTTCGTCTCGTTTCACTCTCTTTCACCCTCCTTCGTCTCGTTTCGCTCTCTTCCAACCTCCTTCATCTCGTTTCGCTCTCTTTCAACCTCCTTCGTCTCGTTTCGCTCTCTTTCACCCTCCTTCTTCTCGTTTCGCTCTGTTCCACCCGCCTTCATCTTGTTTCGCCCTCTTTCACCCTCCTTCGTCTCGTTTCACTCTCGTTCACCATCCTTTGTCTCGTTTCGTTCTCTTTCACCCTCCTTCGTCTCGCTGCGCTCTCTTTCACCCTCCTTCGACTCCTTTCGCTCTCTTTCACTCTCCTTCGTCTCGTTTCGCTCTGTTTCACACTCCTTCGTCTCGTTTTGCTCTCTTTCACCCTCCTTCGTCTCGTTTCGCTCTCTTTCACCCTCCTTCGTCTTGTTTCGCTCTGTTGCACTCGCCTTTTTCTCGTTTCGCCCTCTTTCACCCTCCTTCATCTTGTTTCGCTCTCTTTCACCCTCCATCGTCTCGTTTCGCTCTCTTGCACCCTCCTTCGTCTTGTTTCGCTCACTTTCACCTACCTTCATCTCGTTTCGCTCTCTTTCACCCTCCTTCGTCTCGTTTCGGTCTCTTTCACACTCCTTTGTCTTGTTTCGCTCTCTTTCACCCACCTTCATCTTGTTTCGCTCTTTTTCATCCTCCTTTGTCTCGTTTCGCTCTCTTTTACCCTCTTTCGTCTCGTTTCGTTCTCTTTCACCCTCCATCGTCTCGTTTTGCTATCTTTCACCCTCCTTCGCCTCGTTTCGGTCTCTTTCATCCTCCTTCGTCTCGTATCGTTCTCTTTCACCCTCCATCGTCTCGTTTCGCTATCTTTGACCATCCTTCATCTTGTTTCGCTCTTTTTCATCCTCCTTTGTCTCGTTTCGCTCTGTTTTACACTCCTTGTCTCGTTTTGCTCTCTTTCACCCTCCGTCGTCTCGTTTCGCTCTCTTTTACCCTCCTTCGTCTTGTTTCGCTCTGTTGCACCCGCCTTCGTCTCGTTTCACACTCTTTCATCCTCCTTCGTCTTGTTTCGCTCTCTTTCACCCTCCTTCATCTCGTTTCACTCTCTTTCACCCTCCTTCATCTCGTTTCACTCTCTTCCAACCTCCTTCATCTCATTTCGCTCTCTTTCAACCTCATTCGTCTCGTTTCACTCTCTTTCGCCCTCCTTCTTCTTGTTTCGCTCTCTTTCACCCTCCTTCGTCTCGTTTCGCTCTGTTTCACACTCCTTCGTCTCGTTTCGCTCTCTTTGACCCTCCTTTGACTCGTTTCGCTCTCTTTGACCCTCCTTCATCTCGTTTCGCTCTCTTTCACCCTCCTTCGTCTCGTTTCGCTCTCTTTCACCCTCCTTATTCTCGTTTCGCTCACTTTCACCCTCCTTCGTCTCGTTCCGCTCTCTTTGACCCTCCTTCGTCTCGTTTCGCTCTCTTTCACCTTTCTTCGCCTCGTTTCGCTCTGTTTCACACTCCTTCGTCTCGTTTTGCTCTCTTTCACCCTCCTTCGTCTCGTTTCGCTCTCTTTCACCCACCATCGTCTCGTTTCGCTATCTTTGACCATCCTTCATCTCGTTTCGCTCTCTTTGACCCTCCTTCGTCTCGTTTAGCTCTTTTTCATCCTCCTTCTTTCTTGTTTCGCTCTCTTTCACCCTCCTTCGCCTCGTTTCGGTCTCTTTCATCCTCCTTCGTCTCGTTTTGTTCTCTTTCACCCTCCATCGTCTCGTTTCGATATCTTTGACCATCCTTCATCTCGTTTCGCTCTCTTTGACCCTCCTTCGTCTCGTTTAGCTCTTTTTCATCCTCCATCGTCTCGTTTCGCTCTGTTTTACACTCCTTTGTCTCGTTTTGCTCTCTTTCACCCTTCTTCGTCTCGTTTCGTCCTCTTTCACCCTCCTTCGTCTCGTTTCACTCTCTTTCACCCTCCTTCGTCTCGTTTCGTTCTCTTTCACCCTCCTTCGTCTCGCTCCGCTCTCTTTCACCCTCCTTCGACTCCTTTCGCTCTCTTTCACCCTCCTTCGTCTCTTTTCGCTCTCTTTCACCCTCCTTCATCTCGTTTCGTTCTCTTTCACCCTCCTTCGTCTTGTTTCGCTCTGTTCTACCCGCCTTCGTCTCGTTTCGCCCTCTTTCACCCTCCTTCTTCTCGTTTCACTCTCTTTCACACTCCTTCGTCTCGTTTCGTTCTCTCTCACCCTCCTTCGTCTCGCTCCACTCTCTTTCACCCTCCTTCGACTCCTTTCGCTCTCTTTCACCCTCCTTCGTCTCGTTTCGCTCTCTTTCACCCTCCTTCGTCTCTTTTCGCTCTCTTTCACCTACCTTCATCTCGTTTCGCTCTCTTTCACCCTCCATCGTCTGGTTTCGCTCTCTTTCACCCTCCTTCGTCTTGTTTCGCTCTCTTTCACCCTCCTTCGTCTCGTTTCGCTCTCTTTCACCCTCCTTCATCTCGTTTCGCTCCCTTTCACCCTCCTTTGTCTCGTTTCGCTCTCTTTCACCTTCCTTCGTCTCGTTTCACTCTCTTTCAACCTCCTTCGTCTCGTTTCGCTGTCTTCCAACCTCCTTCATCTCGTTTCGCTCTCTTTCAACCTCCTTCGTCTCGTTTCGCTCTCTTTCACCCTCCTTCTTCTCGTTTCGCTCTGTTCCACCCGCCTTCGTCTCGTTTCGCCCTCTTTCACCCTCCTTCGTCTCGTTTCACTCTCTTTCACCCTCCTTCGTCTCGTTTCGTTCTCTTTCACCCTCCTTCGTCTCGCTCCGCTCTCTTTCACCCTCCTTCGACCTTTCGCTCTCTTTCACCCTCCTTCGTCTCGTTTCGCTCTGTTTCACACTCCTTCGTCTCGTTTTGCTCTCTTTCACCCTCCTTCGTCTCGTTTCGCTCTCTTTCACTCTCCTTCGTCTCGTTTCGCTCACTTTCACCTACCTTCATCTCGTTTCGCTCTCTTTCACCCTCCTTCGTCTTGTTTCGGTCTCTTTCACACTCCTTTGTCTTGTTTCGCTCTCTTTCACCCACCTTCATCTTGTTTCGCTCTCTTTCACCCTCCTTCGCCGCGTTTCGGTCTCTTTCATCCTCCTTCGTCTCGTTTTGTTCTCTTTCACCCGCCATCGTCTCGTTTCGCTATCTTTGACCATCCTTCATCTCGTTTCGTTCCCTTTGACCCTCCTTCGTCTCGTTTAGCTCTCTTTCATACTCCTTCGTCTCGTTTCGCTCCGTTTTACACTCCTTCATCTCGTTTTGTTCTCTTTCACCCTTCTTCGTCTCGTTTCGTTCTCTTTCACCCTCCTTCGTCTTGTTTCGCTCTGTTCTACCCGCCTTCGTCTCGTTTCGCTCTCTTTCACACTCCTTCATCTCGTTTCGTTCTCTTTCACCCTCCTTCATCTCGTTTCGTTCTCTTTCACCCTCCTTCGACTCCTTTCGCTCTCTTTCACCCTCCTTCGTCTCGTTTCGCTCTCTTTCACCCTCCTTCGTCTCGTTTCGCTCTCTTTCACCCTCCTTCATCTCGTTTTGCTCTCTTTCACCTTCCTTCCTCTCGTTTCGCTGTCTTTCACCCTCCTTCGTCTTGATTCGCTCTCTTTCACCCTCCTTCGTCTCGTTTCGCTCTCTTTCACCCTCCACCGTCTCGTTTCGCTCTCTTTCACCCTCCTTCGTCTCGTTTCGCTCTCTTTCACCCTCCTTCGTCTTGTATCACTCTGTTGCACCCGCCTTCGTCTTGTATCGCTCTGTTGCACCCGCCTTCGTCTCGTTTCGCCTACTTTCACCCTCCTTCGTCTTGTTTCGCTCTCTTTCACCCTCCTTCGTCTCGTTTCGCTCTCTTTCACCCTCCTTCCTCTCGTTTCGCTCTCTTTCAACCTCCTTCTTCTCGATTCGCTCTCTTTCACCCTCCTTTGTCTCGTTTCGCTCTCTTTGACCCTCCTTCATCTCGTTTCGCTCTCTTTCACGCTCCTTCGTCTCGTTTCGCTCTCTTTCACCCTCCTTATTCTCGTTTCGCTCACTTTCATCCTCCTTCGTCTCGTTCCGCTCTCTTTCACCCTCCTTCGTCTCGTTTCGGTCTCTTTAACCCTCCTTCGTCTCGTTCCACTCTCTTTCACCCTCCTTCGACTCCTTTCGCTCTCTTTCACCCTCCTTTATCTCATTTCGCTCTCTTTCACCCTCCTTCGTCTCCTTTCGCTCTCTTTCACCCTCCATCGTCTTGTTTCGCTCTCTTTCACCCTCCTTCGTCTCGTTTCGTACTCTTTCACCCTCCACCGTCTCATTTCGCTCTCTTTTACCCTCTTTCGTCTCGTATCGCTCTCTTTGACCCTCCTTCGTCTCGTTTCGCTCTCTTTCACCCTCCTTCGTCTCGTTTCGCTCTGTTTCACACTCCTTCGTATTGATTTGCTCTCTTTCACCCTCCTTCGTCTCGTTTCGCTCTTTTTCACCCTCCGTCGTCTTGTTTCACTCTCTTTCACCCTCCATCGTCTCATTTCGCTCTCTTTCATCCTCCTTCGTCTCGTTTCGCTCACTTTCACCCTCCTTTGTCTCATTTCGCTCCCTTTCACCCTCCTTTGTCTCGTTTTGCTCTCTTTCACCTTCGTTCGTCTCGTTTCACTCTCTTTCACGCTCCTTCGTCTCGTTTCGCTCTCTTCCAACCTCCTTCATCTCGTTTCGCTCTCTTTCACCCTCCTTCATCTCGTTTCGCTCTCTTTCACCCTCCTACATCTCGTTTCGCTCTCTTTCACCCTCCTTCTTCTCGTTTCGCTCTCTTTCAACCTCCTTCGTCTCGTTTCGCTCTCTTTCACCCTCCTTCGTCTCGTTCCACTCTCTTTCACCCTCCTTCGACTCCTTTCACTCTCTTTCACCTTTCTTCGTCTCGTTTTGCTCTCTTTCACCCTCCTTCGTCTCCTTTCGCTCTCTTTCACCCTCCTTCGTCTCGTTTCGCTCTCTTTAACCTATGTTCGTCTCGTTTCGCTCTCTTTCACCATCCTTCGTCTCGTTTCGCTCCCTTTCACCCTCCTTCATCTCGTTTCGCTCTCTTTCACCCTCCATCGTCTTGTTTCGCTCTCTTTCACCCTCCTTCGTCTCCTTTCGCTCTCTTTCACCCTCGTTCGTCTCGTGTCGCTCTCTTTGACCCTCCTTCGTCTCGTTTAGCTCTCTTTCATCCTCCTTCGTCTCGTTTCGCACTGTTTCACTCTCCTTCGTCTCGTTTTGCTCTCTTTCACCCTCCTTCGTCTCGTTTCGCTCTCTTTCACCCTCCTTCGTCTTGTTTCGCTCTGTTGCACCCGCCTTCGTCTCGTTTCGCACTCTTTCATCCTCCTTCGACTTGTTTCGCTCTCTTTCGCCCACCTTCGTCTCGTTTCGCTCTCTTTCACCCTCCTTCTTCTCGTTTCGCTCTCTTTCAACCTCCTTCGTCTCGTTTCGCTCTCTTTCACCCTCCTTCGTCTCGTTCCACTCTCTTTCACCCTCCTTCGACTCCTTTCACTCTCTTTCACCTTTCTTCGTCTCGTTTTGCTCTCTTTCACCCTCCTTCGTCTCCTTTCGCTCTCTTTCACCCTCCTTCGTCTTGTTTCGCTCTCTTTCACCTTTGTTCGTCTCGTTTCGCTCTCTTTCACCATCCTTCGTCTCGTTTCGCTCCCTTTCACCCTTCTTCGTCTCGTTTCGCTCTCTTTCACCCTCCATCGTCTTGTTTCGCTCTCTTTCACCCTCCTTCGTCTCCTTTCGCTCTCTTTGACCCTCGTCGTCTCGTGTCACTCTCTTTGACCCTCCTTCGTCTCGTTTAGCTCTCTTTCATCCTCCTTCGTCTCGTTTCGCACTGTTTCACTCTCCTTCGTCTCGTTTTGCTCTCTTTCACCCTCCTTCGTCTCGTTTCGCTCTCTTTCACCCTCCTTCGTCTTGTTTCGCTCTGTTGCACCCGCCTTCGTCTCGTTTCGCACTCTTTCATCCTCCTTCGACTTGTTTCGCTCTCTTTCGCCCACCTTCGTCTCGTTTCGCACTGTTTCACTCTCCTTCGTCTCGTTTTGCTCTCTTTCACCCTCCTTCGTCTCGTTTCGCTCTCTTTCACCCTCCTTCGTCTCGTTTTGCTCTCTTTCGCCCTCCTTCGTCTCGTTTCGCTCTCTTTCACCCTCCGTTGTCTTGTTTCACTCTCTTTCACCCTCCATCGTCTCGTTTCGATCTCTTTCATCCTCTTTCATCTCGTTTCGCTCACTTTTACCCTCCTTTGTCTCGTTTCGCGTCTCTTTCACCTGCCTTCATCTCGTTTCGCTCTCTTTCACCCCCCATCGTCTGGTTTCGCTCTCTTTCACCCTCCTTCATCTTGTTTCGCTCTCTTTCACCCTCATTCGTCTCGTTACGCTCTCTTTCACCCTCCTTCATCTCGTTTCGCTCCCTTTCACCCTCCTTTGTCTCGTTTCGCACTCTTTCACCTTCCTTCGTCTCGTTTCACTCTCTTTCACCCTCCTTCGTCTCGTTTCGCTCTCTTCCAACCTCCTTCATCTCGTTTCGCTCTCTTTCAACCTCCTTCGTCTCGTTTCGCTCTCTTTCACCCTCCTTCTTCTCGTTTCGCTCTGTTCCACCCGCCTTCATCTTGTTTCGCCCTCTTTCACCCTCCTTCGTCTCGTTTCACTCTCGTTCACCATCCTTTGTCTCGTTTCGTTCTCTTTCACCCTCCTTCGTCTCGCTGCGCTCTCTTTCACCCTCCTTCGACTCCTTTCGCTCTCTTTCACTCTCCTTCGTCTCGTTTCGCTCTGTTTCACACTCCTTCGTCTCGTTTTGCTCTCTTTCACCCTCCTTCGTCTCGTTTCGCTCTCTTTCACCCTCCTTCGTCTTGTTTCGCTCTGTTGCACTCGCCTTTTTCTCGTTTCGCCCTCTTTCACCCTCCTTCATCTTGTTTCGCTCTCTTTCACCCTCCATCGTCTCGTTTCGCTCTCTTGCACCCTCCTTCGTCTTGTTTCGCTCACTTTCACCTACCTTCATCTCGTTTCGCTCTCTTTCACCCTCCTTCGTCTCGTTTCGGTCTCTTTCACACTCCTTTGTCTTGTTTCGCTCTCTTTCACCCACCTTCATCTTGTTTCGCTCTTTTTCATCCTCCTTTGTCTCGTTTCGCTCTCTTTTACCCTCTTTCGTCTCGTTTCGTTCTCTTTCACCCTCCATCGTCTCGTTTTGCTATCTTTCACCCTCCTTCGCCTCGTTTCGGTCTCTTTCATCCTCCTTCGTCTCGTATCGTTCTCTTTCACCCTCCATCGTCTCGTTTCGCTATCTTTGACCATCCTTCATCTTGTTTCGCTCTTTTTCATCCTCCTTTGTCTCGTTTCGCTCTGTTTTACACTCCTTGTCTCGTTTTGCTCTCTTTCACCCTCCGTCGTCTCGTTTCGCTCTCTTTTACCCTCCTTCGTCTTGTTTCGCTCTGTTGCACCCGCCTTCGTCTCGTTTCACACTCTTTCATCCTCCTTCGTCTTGTTTCGCTCTCTTTCACCCTCCTTCATCTCGTTTCACTCTCTTTCACCCTCCTTCATCTCGTTTCACTCTCTTCCAACCTCCTTCATCTCATTTCGCTCTCTTTCAACCTCATTCGTCTCGTTTCACTCTCTTTCGCCCTCCTTCTTCTTGTTTCGCTCTCTTTCACCCTCCTTCGTCTCGTTTCGCTCTGTTTCACACTCCTTCGTCTCGTTTCGCTCTCTTTGACCCTCCTTTGACTCGTTTCGCTCTCTTTGACCCTCCTTCATCTCGTTTCGCTCTCTTTCACCCTCCTTCGTCTCGTTTCGCTCTCTTTCACCCTCCTTATTCTCGTTTCGCTCACTTTCACCCTCCTTCGTCTCGTTCCGCTCTCTTTGACCCTCCTTCGTCTCGTTTCGCTCTCTTTCACCTTTCTTCGCCTCGTTTCGCTCTGTTTCACACTCCTTCGTCTCGTTTTGCTCTCTTTCACCCTCCTTCGTCTCGTTTCGCTCTCTTTCACCCACCATCGTCTCGTTTCGCTATCTTTGACCATCCTTCATCTCGTTTCGCTCTCTTTGACCCTCCTTCGTCTCGTTTAGCTCTTTTTCATCCTCCTTCTTTCTTGTTTCGCTCTCTTTCACCCTCCTTCGCCTCGTTTCGGTCTCTTTCATCCTCCTTCGTCTCGTTTTGTTCTCTTTCACCCTCCATCGTCTCGTTTCGATATCTTTGACCATCCTTCATCTCGTTTCGCTCTCTTTGACCCTCCTTCGTCTCGTTTAGCTCTTTTTCATCCTCCATCGTCTCGTTTCGCTCTGTTTTACACTCCTTTGTCTCGTTTTGCTCTCTTTCACCCTTCTTCGTCTCGTTTCGTCCTCTTTCACCCTCCTTCGTCTCGTTTCACTCTCTTTCACCCTCCTTCGTCTCGTTTCGTTCTCTTTCACCCTCCTTCGTCTCGCTCCGCTCTCTTTCACCCTCCTTCGACTCCTTTCGCTCTCTTTCACCCTCCTTCGTCTCTTTTCGCTCTCTTTCACCCTCCTTCATCTCCTTTCACTCTCTTTCACCCTCCATCGTCTTGTTTCGCTCTCTTTCGCCCACCTTCGTCTCGTTTCGCTCTCTTTCACCCTCCACCATCTCATTTCGCTCTCTTTCACCCTGTTTCGTCTCGTTTCGCTCTCTTTGACCCTCCTTCGTCTCGTTTCGCTGTCTTTCATCCTCCTTCGTCTCGTTTCGCTCTCTTTCACCCTCCGTCGTCTTGTTTCGCTCTCTTTCACCCTCCATCGTCTCGTTTCGCTCTCTTTCATCCTCCTTCGTCTCGTTTCGCTCACTTTCACCCTCCTTTGTCTCTTTTCGCTCTCTTTCACCTACCTTCATCTCGTTTCGCTCTCTTTCACCCTCCATCGTCTGGTTTCGCTCTCTTTCACCCTCCTTCGTCTTGTTTCGCTCTCTTTCACCCTCCTTCGTCTCGTTTCGCTCTCTTTCACCCTCCTTCATCTCGTTTCGCTCCCTTTCACCCTCCTTTGTCTCGTTTCGCTCTCTTTCACCTTCCTTCGTCTCGTTTCACTCTCTTTCACCCTCCTTCGTCTCGTTTCGCTGTCTTCCAACCTCCTTCATCTCGTTTCGCTCTCTTTCAACCTCTTTCGTCTCGTTTTGCTCTCTTTCACCCTCCTTCTTCTCGTTTCGCTCTGTTCCACCCGCCTTCGCCTCGTTTCGCCCTCTTTCACCCTCCTTCGTCTCGTTTCACTCTCTTTCACCCTCCTTCGTCTCGCTGCGCTCTCTTTCACCCTCCTTCGACTCCTTTCGCTCTCTTTCACTCTCCTTCGTCTCGTTTCGCTCTGTTTCACACTCCTTCGTCTCGTTTTGCTCTCTTTCACCCTCCTTCGTCTCGTTTCGCTCTCTTTCACCCTCCTTCGTCTTGTTTCGCTCTGTTGCACTCGCCTTTTTCTCGTTTCGCCCTCTTTCACCCTCCTTCATCTTGTTTCGCTCTCTTTCACCCTCCATCGTCTCGTTTCGCTCTCTTGCACCCTCCTTCGTCTTGTTTCGCTCACTTTCACCTACCTTCATCTCGTTTCGCTCTCTTTCACCCTCCTTCGTCTCGTTTCGGTCTCTTTCACACTCCTTTGTCTTGTTTCGCTCTCTTTCACCCACCTTCATCTTGTTTCGCTCTTTTTCATCCTCCTTTGTCTCGTTTCGCTCTCTTTTACCCTCTTTCGTCTCGTTTCGTTCTCTTTCACCCTCCATCGTCTCGTTTTGCTATCTTTCACCCTCCTTCGCCTCGTTTCGGTCTCTTTCATCCTCCTTCGTCTCGTATCGTTCTCTTTCACCCTCCATCGTCTCGTTTCGCTATCTTTGACCATCCTTCATCTTGTTTCGCTCTTTTTCATCCTCCTTTGTCTCGTTTCGCTCTGTTTTACACTCCTTGTCTCGTTTTGCTCTCTTTCACCCTCCGTCGTCTCGTTTCGCTCTCTTTTACCCTCCTTCGTCTTGTTTCGCTCTGTTGCACCCGCCTTCGTCTCGTTTCACACTCTTTCATCCTCCTTCGTCTTGTTTCGCTCTCTTTCACCCTCCTTCATCTCGTTTCACTCTCTTTCACCCTCCTTCATCTCGTTTCACTCTCTTCCAACCTCCTTCATCTCATTTCGCTCTCTTTCAACCTCATTCGTCTCGTTTCACTCTCTTTCGCCCTCCTTCTTCTTGTTTCGCTCTCTTTCACCCTCCTTCGTCTCGTTTCGCTCTGTTTCACACTCCTTCGTCTCGTTTCGCTCTCTTTGACCCTCCTTTGACTCGTTTCGCTCTCTTTGACCCTCCTTCATCTCGTTTCGCTCTCTTTCACCCTCCTTCGTCTCGTTTCGCTCTCTTTCACCCTCCTTATTCTCGTTTCGCTCACTTTCACCCTCCTTCGTCTCGTTCCGCTCTCTTTGACCCTCCTTCGTCTCGTTTCGCTCTCTTTCACCTTTCTTGGCCTCGTTTCGCTCTGTTTCACACTCCTTCGTCTCGTTTTGCTCTCTTTCACCCTCCTTCGTCTCGTTTCGCTCTCTTTCACCCACCATCGTCTCGTTTCGCTATCTTTGACCATCCTTCATCTCGTTTCGCTCTCTTTGACCCTCCTTCGTCTCGTTTAGCTCTTTTTCATCCTCCTTCTTTCTTGTTTCGCTCTCTTTCACCCTCCTTCGCCTCGTTTCGGTCTCTTTCATCCTCCTTCGTCTCGTTTTGTTCTCTTTCACCCTCCATCGTCTCGTTTCGATATCTTTGACCATCCTTCATCTCGTTTCGCTCTCTTTGACCCTCCTTCGTCTCGTTTAGCTCTTTTTCATCCTCCATCGTCTCGTTTCGCTCTGTTTTACACTCCTTTGTCTCGTTTTGCTCTCTTTCACCCTTCTTCGTCTCGTTTCGTCCTCTTTCACCCTCCTTCGTCTCGTTTCACTCTCTTTCACCCTCCTTCGTCTCGTTTCGTTCTCTTTCACCCTCCTTCGTCTCGCTCCGCTCTCTTTCACCCTCCTTCGACTCCTTTCGCTCTCTTTCACCCTCCTTCGTCTCTTTTCGCTCTCTTTCACCCTCCTTCATCTCCTTTCACTCTCTTTCACCCTCCATCGTCTTGTTTCGCTCTCTTTCGCCCACCTTCGTCTCGTTTCGCTCTCTTTCACCCTCCACCATCTCATTTCGCTCTCTTTCACCCTGTTTCGTCTCGTTTCGCTCTCTTTGACCCTCCTTCGTCTCGTTTCGCTGTCTTTCATCCTCCTTCGTCTCGTTTCGCTCTCTTTCACCCTCCGTCGTCTTGTTTCGCTCTCTTTCACCCTCCATCGTCTCGTTTCGCTCTCTTTCATCCTCCTTCGTCTCGTTTCGCTCACTTTCACCCTCCTTTGTCTCTTTTCGCTCTCTTTCACCTACCTTCATCTCGTTTCGCTCTCTTTCACCCTCCATCGTCTGGTTTCGCTCTCTTTCACCCTCCTTCGTCTTGTTTCGCTCTCTTTCACCCTCCTTCGTCTCGTTTCGCTCTCTTTCACCCTCCTTCATCTCGTTTCGCTCCCTTTCACCCTCCTTTGTCTCGTTTCGCTCTCTTTCACCTTCCTTCGTCTCGTTTCACTCTCTTTCACCCTCCTTCGTCTCGTTTCGCTGTCTTCCAACCTCCTTCATCTCGTTTCGCTCTCTTTCAACCTCTTTCGTCTCGTTTCGCTCTCTTTCACCCTCCTTCTTCTCGTTTCGCTCTGTTCCACCCGCCTTCGCCTCGTTTCGCCCTCTTTCACCCTCCTTCGTCTCGTTTCACTCTCTTTCACCCTCCTTCGTCTCGTTTCGTTCTCTTTCACCCTCCTTCGTCTCGCTCCGCTCTTTTTCACCCTCCTTCGACTCCTTTCGCTCTCTTTCACCCTCCTTCGTCTCGTTTCGCTCTGTTTCACACTCCTTCGTCTCGTTTTGCTCTCTTTCACCCTCCTTCGTCTCGTTTCGCTCTCTTTCACCCTCCTTCGTCTTGTTTCGCTCACTTTCACCTACCTTCATCTCGTTTCGCTCTCTTTCACCCTCCTTCATCTTGTTTCGGTCTCTTTCACACTCCTTTGTCTTGTTTCGCTCTGTTTCACACTCCTTCTTCTCGTTTTGCTCTCTTTCACCCTCCTTCGTCTCGTTTCGCTCTCTTTCATCCTCCTTTGTCTTGTTTCGTTCTCTTTCACCCGCCATCGTCTCGTTTCGCTATCTTTGACCATCCTTCATCTCGTTTCGCTCTCTTTGACCCTCCTTCATCTTGTTTAGCTCTCTTTCATACTCCTTCGTCTCGTTTCGCTCTGTTTTACACTCCTTCATCTCGTTTTGTTCTCTTTCACCCTTCTTCGTCTCGTTTCTTTCTCTTTCACCCTCCTTCGTCTCGCTCCGCTCTCTTTCACCCTCCTTCGACTCCTTTCGCTCTCTTTCACCCTCCTTCGTCTCGTTTCGCTCTCTTTCACCCTCCTTCATCTCATTTTGCTCTCTTTCACATTCCTTCCTCTCGTTTCGCTGTCTTTCACCCTCCGTCGTCTTGTTTCGCTCTATTTCACCCTCCTTCGTCTCGTTTCGCTCTCTTTCACCCTCCACCGTCTCGTTTCGCTCTCTTTCACCCTCCTTCGTCTCGTTTCGGTCTCTTTCGCCCTCCTTCGTCTTGTATCGCTCTGTTGCACCCGCCTTCGTCTCGTTTCGCCTACTTTCACCCTCCTTCGTCTTGTTTCGCTCTCTTTCACCCTCCTTCGTCTCGTTTCGCTCTCTTTCACCCTCCTTCTTCTCGTTTCGCTCTCTTTCAACCTCCTTCTTCTCGTTTCGCTCTCTTTCACCCTCCTTTGTCTCGTTTCACTCTCTTTGACCCTCCTTCATCTCGTTTCGCTTTCTTTCACCCTCCTTCGTCTCGTTTCGCTCTCTTTCACCCTCCTTATTCTCGTTTCGCTCACTTTCACCCTCCTTCGTCTCGTTCCGCTCTCTTTCACCCTCCTTCGACTCCTTTCGCTCTCTTTCACCCTCCTTTATCTAATTTCGCTCTCTTTCACCCTCCTTCGTCTCCTTTCGCTCTCTTTCACCCTCCATCGTCTTGTTTCGCTCTCTTTCACCCTCCTTCGTCTCGTTTCGCTCTCTTTCACCCTCCACCGTCTCGTTTCGCTCTCTTTCACCCTCCTTCGTCTCGTTTCGCTCTCTTTCGCCCTCCTTCGTCTTGTATCGCTCTGTTGCACCCGCCTTCATCTCGTTTCGCCTACTTTCACCCTCCTTCGTCTTGTCTCGCTCTCTTTTACCCTCTTTCGTCTCGTATCGCTCTCTTTGACCCTCCTTCGTCTCGTTTCGCACTCTTTCATCCTCCTTCGTCTCGTTTCGCTCTGTTTCACACTCCTTCGTCTCGTTTTGCTCTCTTTCACCCTCCTTCGTCTCGTTTCGCTCTCTTTCACCCTCCGTCGTCTTGTTTCGCTCTCTTTCACCCTCCATCGTCTCATTTCGCTCTCTTTCATCCTCCTTCATCTCGTTTCGCTCACTTTCACCCTCCTTTGTCTCATTTCGCTCCCTTTCACCCTCCTTTGTCTCGTTTCGCTCTCTTTCACCTTCCTTCGTCTCGTTTCACTCTCTTTCACCCTCCTTCGTCTCGTTTCGCTCTCTTCCAACCTCCTTCATCTCGTTTCGCTCTCTTTCAACCTCCTTTGTCTCGTTTCGCTCTCTTTCCACCTCCTTCTTCTCGTTTCTCTCTGTTCCACCCGCCTTCGTCTCGTTTCACTCTCTTTCACCCTCCTTCGTCTCGTTTCGTTCTCTTTCACCCTCCTTCGGCTCACTCCGCTCTCTTTCGACTCCTTTCGCTCTCTTTCACCCTCCTTCGTCTCGTTTCGCTCTGTTTCACACTCCTTCGTCTCGTTTTGCTCTCTTTCACCCTCCTTCGTCTCGTTTCGCTCTCTTTCACCCTCCTTTGTCTTGTTTCGCTCTGTTGCACTCGCATTTGTCTCGTTTCGCCCTCTTTTACCCTCCTTCGTCTTGTTTCGCTCTCTTTCACCCTCCATCGTCTTGTTTCGCTCTCTTTCACCCTCCTTCGTCTCGTTTCGCTCACTTTCACCTACCTTCATCTCGTTTCGCTCTCTTTCACCCTCCTTCGTCTCGTTTCGGTCTCTTTCACACTCCTTTGTCTTGTTTCGCTCTCTTTCACCCACCTTCACCTTGTTTCGCTCTCTTTCACCCTCCTTCGCCTCGTTTCGATCTCTTTCATCCTCCTTCGTCTCGTTTCGTTCTCTTTCACCCTCCATCGTCTCGTTTCGCTATCTTTGACCATCCTTCATCTCGTTTCGCTCTCTTTGACCCGCCTTCGTCTCGTTTAGCTCTGTTTCATCCTCCTTCGTCTCGTTTCCCTCTGTTTTACACTCCTTCGTCTCGTTTTGCTCTCTTTCACCCTTCATCGTCTCGTTTCGCCCTCTTTCACCCTCCTTCGTCTTGTTTCACTCTGTGCCACCCGCCTTTGTCTTGTTTCGCCCTCTTTCACCCTCCTTCGTATCGTTTCGCTTTCTTTCACCTTCTTTCCTCTCGTTTCGCTGTCTTTCACCCTCCTTCGTCTTGTTTCGCTCTCTTTCACCCTCCTTCGTCTCGTTTCGCTCTCTTTCACCCTCCACCGTCTCGTTTCGCTCTCTTTCACCCTCCTTCATCTCGTTTCGCTCTCTTTCACGCTCCTTTGTCTTGTTTCACTCTGTTGCACCCGCCTTCGTCTCGTTTCGCCCTCTTTCACCCTCCTTCGTCTTGTTTCGTTCTCTTTCACCCTCCTTTGTCTCGTTTCGCCCTCTTTCACCTACCTTCATCTCGTTTCGCTCTCTTTCACCCACCATCGTCTGGTTTCGATCTCTTTCACCCTCCTTCGTCTTGTTTCGCTCTCTTTCACCCTCCTTCGTCTCGTTTCGTCTCTTTCACCCTCCTTTATCTCATTTTGCTCCCTTTCACCCTCCTTTGTCTCGTTTCGCTCTCTTTCACCTTCCTTCGTCTCGTTTCACTCTCTTTCACCCTCCTTCGTATCGTTTCGCTCTCTTCCAACCTCCTTCATCTCGTTTCGCTCTCTTTCAACCTCCTTCGTCTCGTTTCGCTCTCTTTCACCTTCCTTCTTCTCGTTTCGCTCTGTTACACCCGCCTTCGTCTCGTTTCGCCCGCTTTCACCCTCCTTCGTCTCGTTTCACTCTTTTTCACCCTCCTTCGTCTCGTTTCGTTCTCTTTCACCCTCCTTCGTCTCGCTCCGCTCTCTTTCACTCTCCTTCGACTCCTTTCGCTCTCTTTCACCCTCCTTCGTCTCGTTTCGCTCTGTTTCACACTCCTTCGTCTCGTTTTGCTCTCTTTCACCCTCCTTCGTCTCGTTTCGCTCTCTTTCACCCTCCTTCGTCTCGTTTCGCTCACTTTCACCTACCTTCATCTCGTTTCGCTATCTTTCACCCTCCTTCGACTCCTTTCGCTCTCTTTCACCCTCCATCGTCTCGTTTCGCTATCTTTGACCATCCTTCATCTCGTTTCGCTCTCTTTGACCCTCCTTCGTCTCGTTTAGCTCTTTTTCATCCTCCTTCGTCTCGTTTCGCTCTGTTTTACACTCCTTCGTCTCGTTTTGCTCTCTTTCACCCTTCTTCGTCTCGTTTCGTTCTCTTTCACCCTCCTTCGTCTCGATCCGCTGTCTTTCACCCTCCTTCGACTCCTTTCGCTCTCTTTCACCCTCCTTCGTCTCGTTTCGCTCTCTTTCACCCTCCTTCATCTCCTTTCACTCTCTTTCATCCTCCATCGTCTTGTTTCGCTCTCTTTCGCCCACCTTCGTCTCGTTTCGCTCTCTTTCACCCTCCACCATCTCATTTCGCTCTCTTTTACCCTCTTTCGTCTCGTTTCGCTCTCTTTGACCCTCCTTCGTCTCATTTAGCTCTCTTTCATCCTCCTTCGTCTCGTTTCGCTCTCTTTCACCCTCCGTCGTCTTGTTTCGCTCTCTTTCACCCTCCATCGTCTCGTTTCGCTCTCTTTCATCCTCCTTCGTCTCGTTTCGCTCATTTTCACCCTCCTCTGTCTCTTTTCGCTCTCTTTCACCTACCTTCATCTCGTTTCGCTCTCTTTCACCCTCCATCGTCTGGTTTCGCTCTCTTTCACCCTCCTTCGTCTTGTTTCGCTCTCTTTCACCCTCCTTCGTCTCGTTTCGCTCTGTTTTACACTCCTTCGTCTCGTTTTGCTCTCTTTCACCCTTCTTCGTCTCGTTTCGTTCTCTTTCACCCTCCTTCGTCTCGCTCCGCTCTCTTTCACCCTCCTTCGACTCCTTTCGCTCTCTTTCACCCTCCTTCGTCTCGTTTCGCTCTCTTTCACCCTCCTTCATCTCCTTTCACTCTCTTTCATCCTCCATCGTCTTGTTTCGCTCTCTTTCGCCCACCTTCGTCTCGTTTCGCTCTCTTTCACCCTCCACCATCTCATTTCGCTCTCTTTTACCCTCTTTCGTCTCGTTTCGCTCTCTTTGACCCTCCTTCGTCTCATTTAGCTCTCTTTCATCCTCCTTCGTCTCGTTTCGCTCTCTTTCACCCTCCGTCGTCTTGTTTCGCTCTCTTTCACCCTCCATCGTCTCGTTTCGCTCTCTTTCATCCTCCTTCGTCTCGTTTCGCTCATTTTCACCCTCCTCTGTCTCTTTTCGCTCTCTTTCACCTACCTTCATCTCGTTTCGCTCTCTTTCACCCTCCGTCGTCTTGTTTCGCTCTCTTTCACCCTCCATCGTCTCGTTTCGCTCTCTTTCATCCTCCTTCGTCTCGTTTCGCTCACTTTCACCCTCCTTTGTCTCTTTTCGCTCTCTTTCACCTACCTTCATCTCGTTTCGCTCTCTTTCACCCTCCATCGTCTGGTTTCGCTCTCTTTCACCCTCCTTCGTCTCGTTTCGCTCTGTTTCACACTCCTTCGTCTCGTTTTGCTCTCTTTCACCCTCCTTCGTCTCGTTTCGCTCTCTTTCACCCTCCTTTGTCTTGTTTCGCTCTGTTGCACTCGCATTTGTCTCGTTTCGCCCTCTTTTACCCTCCTTCGTCTTGTTTCGCTCTCTTTCACCCTCCATCGTCTCGTTTCGCTCTCTTTCACCCTCCTTCGTCTCGTTTCGCTCACTTTCACCTACCTTCATCTCGTTTCGCTCTCTTTCACCCTCCTTCGTCTCGTTTCGGTCTCTTTCACACTCCTTTGTCTTGTTTCGCTCTCTTTCACCCACCTTCACCTTGTTTCGCTCTCTTTCACCCTCCTTCGCCTTGTTTCGGTCTCTTTCATCCTCCTTCGTCTCGTTTCGTTCTCTTTCACCCTCCATCGTCTCGTTTCGCTATCTTTGACCATCCTTCATCTCGTTTCGCTCTCTTTGACCCTCCTTCGTCTCGTTTAGCTCTGTTTCATCCTCCTTCGTCTCGTTTCGCTCTGTTTTACACTCCTTCGTCTCGTTTTGCTCTCTTTCACCCTTCATCGTCTCGTTTCGCCCTCTTTCACCCTCCTTCGTCTTGTTTCACTCTGTGCCACCCGCCTTTGTCTCGTTTCGCCCTCTTTCACCCTCCTTCGTATCGTTTCACTCTCTTTCACCCTCCTTCGTCTCGTTTCGTTCTCTTTCACCCTCCTTCATCTCGTTTCGCTCTCTTTCACCCTCCTCCATCTGGTTTCGCTCTCTTTCACCTTCTTTCCTCTCGTTTCGCTGTCTTTCACCCTCCTTCGTCTTGTTTCGCTCTCTTTCACCCTCCTTCGTCTCGTTTCGCTCTCTTTCACCCTCCACCGTCTCGTTTCGCTCTCTTTCACCCTCCTTCATCTCGTTTCGCTCTCTTTCACGCTCCTTTGTCTTGTTTCGCTCTGTTGCACCCGCCTTCGTCTCGTTTCGCCCTCTTTCACCCTCCTTCGTCTTGTTTCGTTCTCTTTCACCCTCCTTCGTCTAGTTTCGCTCTCTTTCACCTACCTTCATCTCGTTTCGCTCTCTTTCACCCCACCATCGTCTGGTTTCTCTCTCTTTCACCCTCCTTCGTCTTGTTTCGCTCTCTTTCACCCTCCTTCGTCTCGTTTCGCTCTCTTTCACCCTCCTTCATCTCATTTCGCTCCCTTTCACCCTCCTTTGTCTCGTTTCGCTCTCTTTCACCTTCCTTCGTCTCGTTTCACTCTCTTTCACCCTCCTTCGTATCGTTTCGCTCTCTTCCAACCTCCTTCATCTCGTTTCGCTCTCTTTCACCCACCATCGTCTGGTTTCGCTCTCTTTCACCCTCCTTCGTCTTGTTTCGCTCTCTTTCACCCTCCTTCGTCTCGTTTCGCTCTCTTTCACCCTCCTTCATCTCATTTTGCTCCCTTTCACCCTCCTTTGTCTCGTTTCGCTCTCTTTCACCTTCCTTCGTCTCGTTTCACTCTCTTTCACTCTCCTTCGACTCCTTTCGCTCTCTTTCACCCTCCTTCGTCTCGTTTCGCTCTGTTTCACACTCCTTCGTCTCGTTTCGCTCTCTTTCACCCTCCTTCTTCTCGTTTCGCTCTGTTACACCCGCCTTCGTCTCGTTTCGCCCGCTTTCACCCTCCTTCATCTCGTTTCGCTCTCTTTCACCCTCCTTCGACTCCTTTCGCTCTCTTTCACCCTCCATCGTCTCGTTTCGCTATCTTTGACCATCCTTCATCTCGTTTCGCTCTCTTTGACCCTCCTTCGTCTCGTTTAGCTCTTTTTCATCCTCCTTCGTCTCGTTTCGCTCTGTTTTACACTCCTTCGTCTCGTTTTGCTCTCTTTCACCCTTCTTCGTCTCGTTTCGTTCTCTTTCACCCTCCTTCGTCTCGATCCGCTGTCTTTCACCCTCCTTCGACTTCTTTCGCTCTCTTTCACCCTCCTTCGTCTCGTTTCGCTCTCTTTCACCCTCCTTCATCTCCTTTCACTCTCTTTCATCCTCCATCGTCTTGTTTCGCTCTCTTTCGCCCACCTTCGTCTCGTTTCGCTCTCTTTCACCCTCCACCATCTCATTTCGCTCTCTTTTACCCTCTTTCGTCTCGTTTCGCTCTCTTTGACCCTCCTTCGTCTCATTTAGCTCTCTTTCATCCTCCTTCGTCTCGTTTCGCTCTCTTTCACCCTCCGTCGTCTTGTTTCGCTCTCTTTCACCCTCCATCGTCTCGTTTCGCTCTCTTTCATCCTCCTTCGTCTCGTTTCGCTCATTTTCACCCTCCTCTGTCTCTTTTCGCTCTCTTTCACCTACCTTCATCTCGTTTCGCTCTCTTTCACCCTCCATCGTCTGGTTTCGCTCTCTTTCACCCTTCTTCGTCTCGTTTCGTTCTCTTTCACCCTCCTTCGTCTCGCTCCGCTCTCTTTCACCCTCCTTCGACTCCTTTCGCTCTCTTTCACCCTCCTTCATCTCGTTTCGCTCTCTTTCACCCTCCTTCGTCTCGCTCCGCTCTCTTTCACCCTCCTTCGACTCCTTTCGCTCTCTTTCACCCTCCTTCGTCTCGTTTCGCTCTCTTTCACCCTCCTTCATCTCCTTTCACTCTCTTTCATCCTCCATCGTCTTGTTTCGCTCTCTTTCGCCCACCTTCGTCTCGTTTCGCTCTCTTTCACCCTCCTTCGTATCGTTTCACTCTCTTTCACCCTCCTTCGTCTCGTTTCGTTCTCTTTCACCCTCCTTCGTCTCGTTTCGCTCTCTTTCACCCTCCTCCATCTGGTTTCGCTCTCTTTCACCTTCTTTCCTCTCGTTTCGCTGTCTTTCACCCTCCTTCGTCTTGTTTCGCTCTCTTTCACCCTCCTTCGTCTCGTTTTGCTCTCTTTCACCCTCCACCGTCTCGTTTCGCTCTCTTTCACCCTCCTTCATCTCGTTTCGCTCTCTTTCACGCTCCTTTGTCTTGTTTCGCTCTGTTGCACCCGCCTTCGTCTCGTTTCGCCCTCTTTCACCCTCCTTCGTCTTGTTTCGTTCTCTTTCACCCTCCTTCGTCTCGTTTCGCTCTCTTTCACCTACCTTCATCTCGTTTCGCTCTCTTTCACCCACCATCGTCTGGTTTCGCTCTCTTTCACCCTCCTTCGTCTTGTTTCGCTCTCTTTCACCCTCCTTCGTCTCGTTTCGCTCTCTTTCACCCTCCTTCATCTCATTTAGCTCCCTTTCACCCTCCTTTGTCTCGTTTCGCTCTCTTTCACCTTCCTTCGTCTCGTTTCACTCTCTTTCACCCTCCTTCGTATCGTTTCGCTCTCTTCCAACCTCCTTCATCTCGTTTCGCTCTCTTTCAACCTCCTTCGTATCGTTTCGCTTTCTTTCACCCTCCTTCTTCTCGTTTCGCTCTTTTACACCCGCCTTCGTCTCGTTTCGCCCGCTTTCACCCTCCTTCGTCTCGTTTCACTCTCTTTCACCCTCCTTCGTCTCGTTTCGTTCTCTTTCACCCTCCTTCGTCTCGCTCCGCTCTCTTTCACTCTCCTTCGACTCCTTTCGCTCTCTTTCACCCTCCTTCGTCTCGTTTCGCTCTGTTTCACACTCCTTCGTCTCGTTTTGCTCTCTTTCACCCTCCTTCGTCTCGTTTCGCTCTCTTTCACCCTCCTTCGTCTCGTTTCGCTCACTTTCACCTACCTTCATCTCGTTTCGCTCTCTTTCACCCTCCTTCGACTCCTTTCGCTCTCTTTCACCCTCCATCGTCTCGTTTCGCTATCTTTGACCATCCTTCATCTCGTTTCGCTCTCTTTGACCCTCCTTCGTCTCGTTTAGCTCTTTTTCATCCTCCTTCGTCTCGTTTCGCTCTGTTTTACACTCCTTCGTCTCGTTTTGCTCTCTTTCACCCTTCTTCGTCTCGTTTCGTTCTCTTTCACCCTCCTTCGTCTCGCTCCGCTCTCTTTCACCCTCCTTCGACTCCTTTCGCTCTCTTTCACCCTCCTTCGTCTCGTTTCGCTCTCTTTCACCCTCCTTCATCTCCTTTCACTCTCTTTCATCCTCCATCGTCTTGTTTCGCTCTCTTTCGCCCACCTTCGTCTCGTTTCGCTCTCTTTCACCCTCCACCATCTCATTTCGCTCTCTTTTACCCTCTTTCGTCTCGTTTCGCTCTCTTTGACCCTCCTTCGTCTCATTTAGCTCTCTTTCATCCTCCTTCGTCTCGTTTCGCTCACTTTCACCCTCCTTTGTCTCTTTTCGCTCTCTTTCACCTACCTTCATCTCGTTTCGCTCTCTTTCACCCTCCATCGTCTGGTTTCGCTCTCTTTCACCCTCCTTCGTCTTGTTTCGCTCTCTTTCACCCTCCTTCGTCTCGTTTCGCTCTGTTTTACACTCCTTCGTCTCGTTTTGTTCTCTTTCACCCTTCTTCGTCTCGTTTCGTTCTCTTTCACCCTCCTTCGTCTCGCTCCGCTCTCTTTCACCCTCCTTCGACTCCTTTCGCTCTCTTTCACCCTCCTTCATCTCGTTTCGCTCTCTTTCACCCTCCTTCATCTCCTTTCACTCTCTTTCATCCTCCATCGTCTTGTTTCGCTCTCTTTCGCCCACCTTCGTCTCGTTTCGCTCTCTTTCACCCTCCACCATCTCATTTCGCTCTCTTTTACCCTCTTTCGTCTCGTTTCGCTCTCTTTGACCCTCCTTCGTCTCATTTAGCTCTCTTTCATCCTCCTTCGTCTCGTTTCGCTCTCTTTCACCCTCCGTCGTCTTGTTTCGCTCTCTTTCACCCTCCATCGTCTCGTTTCGCTCTCTTTCATCCTCCTTCGTCTCGTTTCGCTCACTTTCACCCTCCTTTGTCTCTTTTCGCTCTCTTTCACCTACCTTCATCTCGTTTCGCTCTCTTTCACCCTCCATCGTCTGGTTTCGCTCTCTTTCACCCACCTTCACCTTGTTTCGCTCTCTTTCACCCTCCTTCGCCTCGTTTCGGTCTCTTTCATCCTCCTTCGTCTCGTTTCGTTCTCTTTCACCCTCCATCGTCTCGTTTCGCTATCTTTGACCATCCTTCATCTCGTTTCGCTCTCTTTGACCCGCCTTCGTCTCGTTTAGCTCTGTTTCATCCTCCTTCGTCTCGTTTCCCTCTGTTTTACACTCCTTCGTCTCGTTTTGCTCTCTTTCACCCTTCATCGTCTCGTTTCGCCCTCTTTCACCCTCCTTCGTCTTGTTTCACTCTGTGCCACCCGCCTTTGTCTCGTTTCGCCCTCTTTCACCCTCCTTCGTATCGTTTCACTCACTTTCACCCTCCTTCGTCTCGTTTCGTTCTCTTTCACCCTCCTTCGTCTCGTTTCGCTCTCTTTCACCCTCCTTCATCTCGTTTCGCTCTCTTTCACCTTCTTTCCTCTCGTTTCGCTGTCTTTCACCCTCCTTCGTCTTGTTTCGCTCTCTTTCACCCTCCTTCGTCTCGTTTCGCTCTCTTTCACCCTCCACCGTCTCGTTTCGCTCTCTTTCACCCTCCTTCATCTCGTTTCGCTCTCTTTCACGCTCCTATGTCTTGTTTCACTCTGTTGCACCCGCCTTCGTCTCGTTTCGCCCTCTTTCACCCTCCTTCGTCTTGTTTCGTTCTCTTTCACCCTCCTTCGTCTCGTTTCGCCCTCTTTCACCTACCTTCATCTCGTTTCGCTCTCTTTCACCCACCATCGTCTGGTTTCGCTCTCTTTCACCCTCCTTCGTCTTGTTTCGCTCTCTTTCACCCTCCTTCGTCTCGTTTCGCTCTCTTTCACCCTCCTTCATCTCATTTTGCTCCCTTTCACCCTCCTTTGTCTCGTTTCACTCTCTTTCACCTTCCTTCGTCTCGTTTCACTCTCTTTCACCCTCCTTCGTATTGTTTCGCTCTCTTCCAACCTCCTTCATCTCGTTTCGCTCTCTTTCAACCTCCTTCGTCTCGTTTCGCTCTCTTTCACCCTCCTTCTTCTCGTTTCGCTCTGTTACACCCGCCTTCGTCTCGTTTCGCCCGCTTTCACCCTCCTTCGTCTCGTTTCACTCTCTTTCACTCTCCTTCGACTCCTTTCGCTCTCTTTCACCCTCCTTCGTCTCGTTTCGCTCTGTTTCACACTCCTTCGTCTCGTTTTGCTCTCTTTCACCCTCCTTCGTCTCGTTTCGCTCTCTTTCACCCTCCTTCGTCTCGTTTCGCTCACTTTCACCTACCTTCATCTCGTTTCGCTATCTTTCACCCTCCTTCGACTCCTTTCGCTCTCTTTCACCCTCCATCGTCTCGTTTCGCTATCTTTGACCATCCTTCATCTCGTTTCGCTCTCTTTGACCCTCCTTCGTCTCGTTTAGCTCTTTTTCATCCTCCTTCGTCTCGTTTCGCTCTGTTTTACACTCCTTCGTCTCGTTTTGCTCTCTTTCACCCTTCTTCGTCTCGTTTCGTTCTCTTTCACCCTCCTTCGTCTCGATCCGCTGTCTTTCACCCTCCTTCGACTCCTTTCGCTCTCTTTCACCCTCCTTCGTCTCGTTTCGCTCTCTTTCACCCTCCTTCATCTCCTTTCACTCTCTTTCATCCTCCATCGTCTTGTTTCGCTCTCTTTCGCCCACCTTCGTCTCGTTTCGCTCTCTTTCACCCTCCACCATCTCATTTCGCTCTCTTTTACCCTCTTTCGTCTCGTTTCGCTCTCTTTGACCCTCCTTCGTCTCATTTAGCTCTCTTTCATCCTCCTTCGTCTCGTTTCGCTCTCTTTCACCCTCCGTCGTCTTGTTTCGCTCTCTTTCACCCTCCATCGTCTCGTTTCGCTCTCTTTCATCCTCCTTCGTCTCGTTTCGCTCATTTTCACCCTCCTCTGTCTCTTTTCGCTCTCTTTCACCTACCTTCATCTCGTTTCGCTCTCTTTCACCCTCCATCGTCTGGTTTCGCTCTCTTTCACCCTCCTTCGTCTTGTTTCGCTCTCTTTCACCCTCCTTCGTCTCGTTTCGCTCTGTTTTACACTCCTTCGTCTCGTTTTGCTCTCTTTCACCCTTCTTCGTCTCGTTTCGTTCTCTTTCACCCTCCTTCGTCTCGCTCCGCTCTCTTTCACCCTCCTTCGACTCCTTTCGCTCTCTTTCACCCTCCTTCGTCTCGTTTCGCTCTCTTTCACCCTCCTTCATCTCCTTTCACTCTCTTTCATCCTCCATCGTCTTGTTTCACTCTCTTTCGCCCACCTTCGTCTCGTTTCGCTCTCTTTCACCCTCCTTCGTATCGTTTCACTCTCTTTCACCCTCCTTCGTCTCGTTTCGTTCTCTTTCACCCTCCTTCGTCTCGTTTCGCTCTCTTTCACCCTCCTCCATCTGGTTTCGCTCTCTTTCACCTTCTTTCCTCTCGTTTCGCTGTCTTTCACCCTCCTTCGTCTTGTTTCGCTCTCTTTCACCCTCCTTCGTCTCGTTTTGCTCTCTTTCACCCTCCACCGTCTCGTTTCGCTCTCTTTCACCCTCCTTCATCTCGTTTCGCTCTCTTTCACGCTCCTTTGTCTTGTTTCGCTCTGTTGCACCCGCCTTCGTCTCGTTTCGCCCTCTTTCACCCTCCTTCGTCTTGTTTCGTTCTCTTTCACCCTCCTTCGTCTCGTTTCGCTCTCTTTCACCTACCTTCATCTCGTTTCGCTCTCTTTCACCCACCATCGTCTGGTTTCGCTCTCTTTCACCCTCCTTCGTCTTGTTTCGCTCTCTTTCACCCTCCTTCGTCTCGTTTCGCTCTCTTTCACCCTCCTTCATCTCATTTAGCTCCCTTTCACCCTCCTTTGTCTCGTTTCGCTCTCTTTCACCTTCCTTCGTCTCGTTTCACTCTCTTTCACCCTCCTTCGTATCGTTTCGCTCTCTTCCAACCTCCTTCATCTCGTTTCGCTCTCTTTCAACCTCCTTCGTATCGTTTCGCTCTCTTTCACCCTCCTTCTTCTCGTTTCGCTCTTTTACACCCGCCTTCGTCTCGTTTCGCCCGCTTTCACCCTCCTTCGTCTCGTTTCACTCTCTTTCACCCTCCTTCGTCTCGTTTCGTTCTCTTTCACCCTCCTTCGTCTCGCTCCGCTCTCTTTCACTCTCCTTCGACTCCTTTCGCTCTCTTTCACCCTCCTTCGTCTCGTTTCGCTCTGTTTCACACTCCTTCGTCTCGTTTTGCTCTCTTTCACCCTCCTTCGTCTCGTTTCGCTCTCTTTCACCCTCCTTCGTCTCGTTTCGCTCACTTTCACCTACCTTCATCTCGTTTCGCTCTCTTTCACCCTCCTTCGACTCCTTTCGCTGTCTTTCACCCTCCATCGTCTCGTTTCGCTATCTTTGACCATCCTTCATCTCGTTTCGCTCTCTTTGACCCTCCTTCGTCTCGTTTAGCTCTTTTTCATCCTCCTTCGTCTCGTTTCGCTCTGTTTTACACTCCTTCGTCTCGTTTTGCTCTCTTTCACCCTTCTTCATCTCGTTTCGTTCTCTTTCACCCTCCTTCGTCTCGCTCCGCTCTCTTTCACCCTCCTTCGACTCCTTTCGCTCTCTTTCACCCTCCTTCGTCTCGTTTCGCTCTCTTTCACCCTCCTTCATCTCCTTTCACTCTCTTTCATCCTCCATCGTCTTGTTTCGCTCTCTTTCGCCCACCTTCGTCTCGTTTCGCTCTCTTTCACCCTCCACCATCTCATTTCGCTCTCTTTTACCCTCTTTCGTCTCGTTTCGCTCTCTTTGACCCTCCTTCGTCTCATTTAGCTCTCTTTCATCCTCCTTCGTCTCGTTTCGCTCTCTTTCACCCTCCGTCGTCTTGTTTCGCTCTCTTTCACCCTCCATCGTCTCGTTTCGCTCTCTTTCATCCTCCTTCGTCTCGTTTCGCTCATTTTCACCCTCCTCTGTCTCTTTTCGCTCTCTTTCACCTACCTTCATCTCGTTTCGCTCTCTTTCACCCTCCATCGTCTGGTTTCGCTCTCTTTCACCCTCCTTCGTCTTGTTTCGCTCTCTTTCACCCTCCTTCGTCTCGTTTCGCTCTGTTTTACACTCCTTCGTCTCGTTTTGCTCTCTTTCACCCTTCTTCGTCTCGTTTCGTTCTCTTTCACCCTCCTTCGTCTCGCTCCGCTCTCTTTCACCCTCCTTCGACTCCTTTCGCTCTCTTTCACCCTCCTTCGTCTCGTTTCGCTCTCTTTCACTCTCCTTCATCTCCTTTCACTCTCTTTCATCCTCCATCGTCTTGTTTCACTCTCTTTCGCCCACCTTCGTCTCGTTTCGCTCTCTTTCACCCTCCTTCGTATCGTTTCACTCTCTTTCACCCTCCTTCGTCTCGTTTCGTTCTCTTTCACCCTCCTTCGTCTCGTTTCGCTCTCTTTCACCCTCCTCCATCTGGTTTCGCTCTCTTTCACCTTCTTTCCTCTCGTTTCGCTGTCTTTCACCCTCCTTCGTCTTGTTTCGCTCTCTTTCACCCTCCTTCGTCTCGTTTTGCTCTCTTTCACCCTCCACCGTCTCGTTTCGCTCTCTTTCACCCTCCTTCATCTCGTTTCGCTCTCTTTCACGCTCCTTTGTCTTGTTTCGCTCTGTTGCACCCGCCTTCGTCTCGTTTCGCCCTCTTTCACCCTCCTTCGTCTTGTTTCGTTCTCTTTCACCCTCCTTCGTCTCGTTTCGCTCTCTTTCACCTACCTTCATCTCGTTTCGCTCTCTTTCACCCACCATCGTCTGGTTTCGCTCTCTTTCACCCTCCTTCGTCTTGTTTCGCTCTCTTTCACCCTCCTTCGTCTCGTTTCGCTCTCTTTCACCCTCCTTCATCTCATTTAGCTCCCTTTCACCCTCCTTTGTCTCGTATCGCTCTCTTTCACCTTCCTTCGTCTCGTTTCACTCTCTTTCACCCTCCTTCGTATCGTTTCGCTCTCTTCCAACCTCCTTCATCTCGTTTCGCTCTCTTTCAACCTCCTTCGTATCGTTTCGCTCTCTTTCACCCTCCTTCTTCTCGTTTCGCTCTTTTACACCCGCCTTCGTCTCGTTTCGCCCGCTTTCACCCTCCTTCGTCTCGTTTCACTCTCTTTCACCCTCCTTCGTCTCGTTTCGTTCTCTTTCACCCTCCTTCGTCTCGCTCCGCTCTCTTTCACTCTCCTTCGACTCCTTTCGCTCTCTTTCACCCTCCTTCGTCTCGTTTCGCTCTGTTTCACACTCCTTCGTCTCGTTTTGCTCTCTTTCACCCTCCTTCGTCTCGTTTCGCTCTCTTTCACCCTCCTTCGTCTCGTTTCGCTCACTTTCACCTACCTTCATCTCGTTTCGCTCTCTTTCACCCTCCTTCGACTCCTTTCGCTCTCTTTCACCCTCCATCGTCTCGTTTCGCTATCTTTGACCATACTTCATCTCGTTTCGCTCTCTTTGACCCTCCTTCGTCTCGTTTAGCTCTTTTTCATCCTCCTTCGTCTCGTTTCGCTCTGTTTTACACTCCTTCGTCTCGTTTTGCTCTCTTTCACCCTTCTTCATCTCGTTTCGTTCTCTTTCACCCTCCTTCGTCTCGCTCCGCTCTCTTTCACCCTCCTTCGACTCCTTTCGCTCTCTTTCACCCTCCTTCGTCTCGTTTCGCTCTCTTTCACCCTCCTTCATCTCCTTTCACTCTCTTTCATCCTCCATCGTCTTGTTTCGCTCTCTTTCGCCCACCTTCGTTTCGTTTCGCTCTCTTTCACCCTCCACCATCTCATTTCGCTCTCTTTTACCCTCTTTCGTCTCGTTTCGCTCTCTTTGACCCTCCTTCGTCTCATTTAGCTCTCTTTCATCCTCCTTCGTCTCGTTTCGCTCACTTTCACCCTCCTTTGTCTCTTTTCGCTCTCTTTCACCTACCTTCATCTCGTTTTGCTCTCTTTCACCCTTCTTCGTCTCGTTTCGTTCTCTTTCACCCTCCTTCGTCTCGCTCCGCTCTCTTTCACCCTCCTTCGACTCCTTTCGCTCTCTTTCACCCTCCTTCATTTCGTTTCGCTCTCTTTCACCCTCCTTCATCTCCTTTCACTCTCTTTCATCCTCCATCGTCTTGTTTCGCTCTCTTTCGCCCACCTTCGTCTCGTTTCGCTCTCTTTCACCCTCCACCATCTCATTTCGCTCTCTTTTACCCTCTTTCGTCTCGTTTCGCTCTCTTTGACCCTCCTTCCTCTCATTTAGCTCTCTTTCATCCTCCTTCGTCTCGTTTCGCTCTCTTTCACCCTCCGTCGTCTTGTTTCGCTCTCTTTCACCCTCCATCGTCTCGTTTCGCTCTCTTTCATCCTCCTTCGTCTCGTTTCGCTCACTTTCACCCTCCTTTGTCTCTTTTCGCTCTCTTTCACCTACCTTCATCTCGTTTCGCTCTCTTTCACCCTCCATCGTCTGGTTTCGCTCTCTTTCACCCTCCTTCGTCTTGTTTCGCTCTCTTTCACCCTCCTTCGTCTCGTTTCGCTCTCTTTCACCCTCCTTCATCTCGTTTCGCTCCCTTTCACCCTCCTTTGTCTCGTTTCGCTCTCTTTCAACTTCCTTCGTCTCGTTTCACTCTCTTTCACCCTCCTTCATCTCGTTTCGCTGTCTTCCAACCTCCTTCATCTCGTTTCGCTCTCTTTCAAACTCCTTCGTCTCGTTTCGCTCTCTTTCACCCTCCTTCTTCTCGTTTCGCTCTGTTCCACCCTCCTTCATCTCGTTTCGCTCCCTTTCACCCTCCTTTGTCTCGTTTCGCTCTCTTTCACCTTCCTTCGTCTCGTTTCACTCTCTTTCACCCTCCTTCGTCTCGTTTCGCTGTCTTCCAACCTCCTTCATCTCGTTTCGCTCTCTTTCAACCTCCTTCTTCTCGTTTCGCTCTCTTTCACCCTCCTTTGTCTCGTTTCGCTCTCTTTGACCCTCCTTCATCTCGTTTCGCTCTCTTTCACCCTCCTTCGTCTCGTTTCGCTCTCTTTCACCCTCCTTATTCTCGTTTCGCTCACTTTCACCCTCCTTCGTCTCGTTCCGCTCTGTTTCACCCTCCTTCGTCTCGTTTCGGTCTCTTTCACCCTCCTTCGTCTCGTTCCACTCTCTTTCACCCTCCTTCGACTCCTTTCGCTCTCTTTCATCCTCCTTCGTCTCGTTTCGCTCTCTTTCACCCTCCGTCGTCTTGTTTCGCTCTCTTTCACCCTCCATCGTCTCGTTTCGCTCTCTTTCATCCTCCTTCGTCTCGTTTCGCTCACTTTCACCCTCCTTTGTCTCTTTTCGCTCTCTTTCACCTACCTTCATCTCGTTTCGCTCTCTTTCACCCTCCATCGTCTGGTTTCGCTCTCTTTCACCCTCCTTCGTCTTGTTTCGCTCTCTTTCACCCTCCTTCGTCTCGTTTCGCTCTCTTTCACCCTCCTTCATCTCGTTTCGCTCCCTTTCACCCTCCTTTGTCTCGTTTCGCTCTCTTTCAACTTCCTTCGTCTCGTTTCACTCTCTTTCACCCTCCTTCATCTCGTTTCGCTGTCTTCCAACCTCCTTCATCTCGTTTCGCTCTCTTTCAAACTCCTTCGTCTCGTTTCGCTCTCTTTCACCCTCCTTCTTCTCGTTTCGCTCTGTTCCACCCTCCTTCATCTCGTTTCGCTCCCTTTCACCCTCCTTTGTCTCGTTTCGCTCTCTTTCACCTTCCTTCGTCTCGTTTCACTCTCTTTCACCCTCCTTCGTCTCGTTTCGCTGTCTTCCAACCTCCTTCATCTCGTTTCGCTCTCTTTCAACCTCCTTCTTCTCGTTTCGCTCTCTTTCACCCTCCTTTGTCTCGTTTCGCTCTCTTTGACCCTCCTTCATCTCGTTTCGCTCTCTTTCACCCTCCTTCGTCTCGTTTCGCTCTCTTTCACCCTCCTTATTCTCGTTTCGCTCACTTTCACCCTCCTTCGTCTCGTTCCGCTCTCTTTCACCCTCCTTCGTCTCGTTTCGGTCTCTTTCACCCTCCTTCGTCTCGTTCCACTCTCTTTCACCCTCCTTCGACTCCTTTCGCTCTCTTTCACCCTCCGTCGTCTTGTTTCGCTCTCTTTCACCCTCCTTCGTCTCGTTTCCGTCTCTTTCACCCTCCTTCGTCTCGTTCCACTCTCTTTCACCCTCCTTCGACTCCTTTCGCTCTCTTTCACCCTCCTTTATCTCATTTCGCTCTCTTTCACCCTCCTTCGTCTCCTTTCGCTCTCTTTCACCCTCCATCGTCTTGTTTCGCTCTCTTTCACCCTCCTTCGTCTCGTTTCGTACTCTTTCACCCACCACCGTCTCATTTCGCTCTCTTTTACCCTCTTTCGTCTCGTATCGCTCTCTTTGACCCTCCTTCGTCTCGTTTCGCTCTCTTTCATGCTCCTTCGTCTCGTTACGCTCTGTTTCACACTCCTTCGTCTCGTTTTGCTCTCTTTCACCCTCCTTCGTCTCGTTTCGCTCTCTTTCATCCTCCTTCGTCTCGTTTCGCTCACTTTCACCCTCCTTTGTCTCATTTCGCTCCCTTTCACCCGCCTTTGTCTCGTTTCGCTCTCTTTCATCTTCCTTCGTCTCGTTTCACTCTCTTTCACCCTCCTTCGTCTCGTTTCGCTCTCTTCCAACCTCCTTCATCTCGTTTCGCTCTCTTTCAACCTCCTTCGTCTCGTTTCGCTCTCTTTCTCCCTACTTCTTCTCGTTTTGCTCTGTTCCACCCGCCTTTGTCTCGTTTCGCCCTCTTTCACCCTCCTTCGTCTCGTTTCACTCTCTTTCACCCACCTTCGTCTCGTTTCGTTCTCTTTCACCCTCCTTCGTCTCACTCCGCTCTCTTTCGACTCCTTTCGCTCTCTTTCACCCTCCTTCGTCTCATTTCGCTCTGTTTCACACTCCTTCGTCTCGTTTTGCTCTCTTTCACCCTTCTTCGTCTCGTTTCGCTCTCTTTCACCCTCCTTCGTCTTGTTTCGCTCTGTGCCACCCGCCTTTGTCTCGTTTCGCCCTCTTTCACCCTCTTCGTCTCGTTTCACTCTCTTTCACCCTCCTTCGTCTCATTTCGTTCTCTTTCACCCTCCTTCGTCTCGTTTCGCTCTCTTTCACCCTCCTTCATCTCGTTTCGCTCTCTTTCAACTTCTTTCCTCTCGTTTTGCTGTCTTTCACCCTCCTTCGTCTTGTTTCTCTCTCTTTCACCCTCCTTCGTCTCGTTTCGCTCTCTTTCACCCTCCACCGTCTCGTTTCGCTCTCTTTCACCCTCATTCGTCTCGTTTCGCTCTCTTTCACGCTACTTTGTCTTGTTTCACTCTGTTGCACCCGCCTTCGTCTCGTTTCGCCCTCTTTCACCCTCCTTCGTCTTGTTTCTCTCTCTTTCACCCTCCTTCGTCTTGTTTCGCTCTCTTTCACCCTCCTTCGTCTCGTTTCGCTCTCTTTCACCCTCCTTCATCTCGTTCCGCTCCCTTTCACCCTCCTTTGTCTCGTTTCGCTCTCTTTCACCTTCCTTCGTCTCGTTTCACTCTCTTTCACCCTCCTTCGTATCGTTTCGCTCTCTTCCAAACTCCTTCATCTCGTTTCGCTCTCTTTCAACCTCCTTCGTATCGTTTCGCTCTCTTTCACCCTCCTTCTTCTCGTTTCGCTCTGTTACACCCGCCTTCGTCTCGTTTCCCCCTCTTTCACCCTCCTTCGTCTCGTTTCACTCTCTTTCACCCTCCTTCGTCTCGTTTCGTTCTCTTTCACCCTCCTTCGTCTCGCTCCGCTCTCTTTCACCCTCCTTCGACTCCTTTCGCTCTCTTTCACCCTCCTTCGTCTCGTTTCGCTCTGGTTCACACTCCTTCGTCTCGTTTTGCTCTCTTTCACCTTCCTTCGTCTCGTTTCACTCTCTTTCACCCTCCTTCGTATCGTTTCGCTCTCTTCCAAACTCCTTCATCTCGTTTCGCTCTCTTTCAACCTCCTTCGTATCGTTTCGCTCTCTTTCACCCTCCTTCTTCTCGTTTCGCTCTGTTACACCCGCCTTCGTCTCGTTTCCCCCTCTTTCACCCTCCTTCGTCTCGTGTCACTCTCTTTCACCCTCCTTCGTCTCGTTTCGTTCTCTTTCACCCTCCTTCGTCTCGCTCCGCTCTCTTTCACCCTCCTTCGTCTCGTTTCGCTCTCTTTCACCCTCCTTCGTCTCGTTTCGCTCACTTTCACCTACCTTCATCTCGTTTCGCTCTCTTTCACCCTCCTTCGACTCCTTTCGCTCTCTTCCACCCTCCATCGTCTCGTTTCGCTATCTTTGACCATCCTTCATCTCGTTTCGCTCTCTTTGACCCTCCTTCGTCTCGTTTAGCTCTTTTTCATCCTCCTTCGTCTCGTTTCGCTCTGTTTTACACTCCTTCGTCTCGTTTTGCTCTCTTTCACCTTCTTCGTCTCGTTTCGTTCTCTTTCACCCTCCTTCGTCTCGCTCCGCTCTCTTTCACCCTCCTTCGACTCCTTTCGCTCTCTTTCACCCTCCTTCATCTCGTTTCGCTCTCTTTCACCCTCCTTCGTCTCCTTTCACTCTCTTTCATCCTCCATCGTCTTGTTTCGCTCTCTTTCGCCCACCTTCGTCTCGTTTCGCTCTCTTTCACCCTCCACCATCTCATTTCGCTCTCTTTTACCCTCTTTCGTCTCGTTTCACTCTCTTTGGCCCTCCTTCGTCTCATTTAGCTCTCTTTCATCCTCCTTCGTCTCGTTTCGCTCTCTTTCACCCTCCGTCGTCTTGTTTCGCTCTCTTTCACCCTCCATCGTCTCGTTTCGCTCTCTTTCATCCTCCTTCGTCTCGTTTCGCTCACTTTCACCCTCCTTTGTCTCTTTTCGCTCTCTTTCACCTACCTTCATCTCGTTTCGCTCTCTTTCACCCTCCATCGTCTGGTTTCGCTCGCTTTCACCCTCCTTCGTCTTGTTTCGCTCACTTTCACCCTCCTTCGTCTCGTTTCGGTCTCTTTCATCCTCCTTCGTCTCGTTTGTTCTCTTTCACCCTCCATCGTCTCGTTTCGCTATCTTTGACCATCCTTCATCTCGTTTCGCTCTCTTTGACCCTCCTTCGTCTCGTTTAGCTCTCTTTCATCCTCCTTCGTCTCGTTTCGCTCTGTTTTACACTCCTTCATCTCGTTTTGCTCTCTTTCACCCTTCTTCGTCTCGTTTCGCAATCTTTCACCCTCCTTCGTCTTGTTTCGCTCTGTGCCACCCGCCTTTTTCTCGTTTCGCCCTCTTTCACCCTCCTTCGTCTCGTTTCACTCTCTTTCACCCTCCTTCGTCTCGTTTCGTTCTCTTTCACCCTCCTTCGTCTCGTTTCGCTCTCTTTCACCCTCCTTCATCTCGTTTCGCTCTCTTTCAACTTCTTTCCTCTCGTTTCGCTGTCTTTCACCCTCCTTCGTCTTGTTTCGCTCTCTTTCACCCTCCTTCGTCTCGTTTCGCTCTCTTTCACCCTCCACCGTCTCGTTTCGCTCTCTTTCATCCTCCTTCGTCTCGTTTTGCTCACTTTCACCCTCCTTTGTCTTATTTCGCTCACTTTCACTCTCCTTTGTCTCGTTTCGCTCTCTTTCATCTTCCTTCGTCTCGTTTCACTCTCTTTCACCCTCCTTCGTCTCGTTTCGCTCTCTTCCAACCTCCTTCATCTCGTTTCGCTCTCTTTCAACCTCCTTCGTCTCGTTTCGCTCTCTTTCTCCCTACTTCTTCTCGTTTCGCTCTGTTCCACCCGCCTTTGTCTCGTTTCGCCCTCTTTCAGCCTCCTTCGTCTCGTTTCACTCTCTTTCACCCTCCTTCGTCTCGTTTCGTTCTCTTTCACCCTCCTTCGTCTCACTCCGCTCTCTTTCGACTCCTTTCGCTCTCTTTCACCCTCCTTCGTCTCGTTCCGCTCTCTTCCAACCTCCTTCATCTCGTTTCGCTCTCTTTCAACCTCCTTCGTCTCGTTTCGCTCTCTTTCTCCGTCCTTCTTCTCGTTTCGCTCTGTTCCACCCGCCTTCGTCTCGTTCCGCTCACTTTCACCCTCCTTCGTCTCGTTTCGGTCTCTTTCACTCTCCTTCGTCTCGTTCCACTCTCTTTCACCCTCCTTCGACTCCTTTCGCTCTCTTTCACCCTCCTTTATCTCATTTCGCTCTCTTTCACCCTCCTTCGTCTCCTTTCGCTCTCTTTCACCCTCCATCGTCTTGTTTCGCTCTCTTTCACCCTCCTTCGTCTCGTTTCGTACTCTTTCACCCTCCACCATCTCATTTCGCTCTCTTTTACCCTCTTTCGTCTCGTTTCGCTCTCTTTGACCCTCCTTCATCTCGTTTATCTCTCTTTCATGCTCCTTCGTCTCGTTTCGCTCTGCTTCACACTGCTTCGTCTCGTTTTGCTCTCTTTGACCCTCCTTCGTCTCGTTTCGCTCTCTTTCATGCTCCTTCGTCTCGTTTCGCTCTGTTTCACACTCCTTCGTCTCGTTTTGCTCTCTTTCACCCTCCTTCATCTCGTTTCGCTCTCTTTCACCCTCCGTCGTCTTGTTTCGCTCTCTTTCACCCTCCATCGTCTCATTTCGCTCTCTTTCATCCTCCTTCGTCTCGTTTCGCTCTGTTTTACACTCCTTCATCTCGTTTCGCTCACTTTCACCCTCCTTTGTCTCATTTCGCTCCCTTTCACCCTCATTCTTCTCGTTTCGCTCTCTTTCACCATCCTTCATCTCGTTTCGCTCCCTTTCACCCTCCTTTGTCTCGTTTCGCTCTCTTTCACCTTCCTTCGTCTCGTTTCACTCTCTTTCACCCTCCTTCGTATCGTTTCGCTCTCTTCCAAACTCCTTCATCTCGTTTCGCTCTCTTTCAACCTCCTTCGTATCGTTTCGCTCTCTTTCACCCTCCTTCTTCTCGTTTCGCTCTGTTACACCCGCCTTCGTCTCGTTTCCCCCTCTTTCACCGTCCTTCGTCTCATTTCACTCTCTTTCACCCTCCTTCGTCTCGTTTCGTTCTCTTTCACCCTCCTTCGTCTTGCTCCGCTCTCTTTCACCCTCCTTCTACTCCTTTCGCTCTCTTTCACCCTCCTTCGTCTCGTTTCGCTCTGTTTCACACTCCTTCGTCTCGTTTTGCTCTCTTTCACCCTCCTTCGTCTCGTTTCGCTCTCTTTCACCCTCCTTCGTCTCGTTTCGCTCACTTTCACCTACCTTCATCTCGTTTCGCTCTCTTTCACCCTCCTTCGTCTCGTTTAGCTCTTTTTCATCCTCCTTCGTCTCGTTTCGCTCTGTTTTACACTCCTTCGTCTCGTTTTGCTCTCTTTCACCTTCTTCGTCTCGTTTCGTTCTCTTTCACCCTCCTTCGTCTCGCTCCGCTCTCTTTCACCCTCCTTCGACTCCTTTCGCTCTCTTTCACCCTCCTTCGTCTCGTTTCGCTCTCTTTCACCCTCCTTCGTCTCCTATCACTCTCTTTCATCCTCCATCGTCTTGTTTCGCTCTCTTTCGCCCACGTTCGTCTCGTTTCGCTCTCTTTCACCCTCCACCATCTCATTTCGCTCTCTTTTACCATCTTTCGTCTCGTTTCGCTCTCTTTGGCCCTCCTTCGTCTCATTTAGCTCTCTTTCATCCTCCTTCGTCTCGTTTCGCTCTCTTTCACCCTCCGTCGTCTTGTTTCGCTCTCTTTCACCCTCCATCGTCTCGTTTCGCTCTCTTTCATCCTCCTTCGTCTCGTTTCGCTCACTTTCACCCTCCTTTGTCTCTTTTCGCTCTCTTTCACCTACCTTCATCTCGTTTGGCTCTCTTTCACCCTCTATCGTCTGTTTTCGCTCGCTTTCACCCTCCTTCGTCTCGTTTCGGTCTCTTTCATCCTCCTTCGTCTCGTTTGTTCTCTTTCACCCTCCATCGCCTCGTTTCGCTATCTTTGACCATCCTTCATCTCGTTTCGCTCTCTTTGACCCTCCTTCGTCTCGTTTAGCTCTCTTTCATCCTCCTTCGTCTCGTTTCGCTCTGTTTTACACTCCTTCATCTCGTTTTGCTCTCTTTCACCCTTCTTCGTCTCGTTTCGCCCTCTTTCACCCTCCTTCGTCTTGTTTCGCTCTGTGCCACCCGCCTTTGTCTCGTTTCGCCCTCTTTCACCCTCCTTCGTCTCGTTTCACTCTCTTTCACCCTCCTTCGTCTCGTTTCGTTCTCTTTCACCCTCCTTCGTCTCGTTTCGCTCTCTTTCACCCTCCTTCATCTCGTTTTGCTCTCTTTCAACTTCTTTCCTCTCGTTTCGCTGTCTTTCACCCTCCTTCGTCTTGTTTCGCTCTCTTTCACCCTCCTTCGTCTCGTTTCGCTCTCTTTCACCCTCCACCGTCTCGTTTCGCTCTCTTTCATCCTCCTTCGTCTCGTTTTGCTCACTTTCACCCTCCTTTGTCTCATTTCGCTCCCTTTCACCCTCCTTTTTCTCGTTTCGCTCTCTTTCATCTTCCTTCGTCTCGTTTCACTCTCTTTCACCCTCCTTCGTATCGTTTCGCTCTCTTCCAACCTCCTTCATCTCGTTTCGCTCTCTTTCAACCTCCTTCGTCTCGTTTCGCTCTCTTTCTCCCTACTTCTTCTCGTTTCGCTCTGTTCCACCCGCCTTTGTCTCGTTTCGCCCTCTTTCACCCTCCTTCGTCTCGTTTCACTCTCTTTCACCCTCCTTCATCTCGTTTCGTTCTCTTTCACCCTCGTTCGTCTCACTCCGCTCTCTTTCGACTCCTTTCGCTCTCTTTCACCCTCCTTCGTCTCGTTCCGCTCTCTTCCAACCTCCTTCATCTCGTTTCGCTCTCTTTCAACCTCCTTCGTCTCGTTTCGCTCTCTTTCTCCGTCCTTCTTCTCGTTTCGCTCTGTTCCACCCGCCTTCGTCTCGTTCCGCTCACTTTCACCCTCCTTCGTCTCGTTTCGGTCTCTTTCACCCTCCTTCGTCTCGTTCCACTCTCTTTCACCCTCCTTCGACTCCTTTCGCTCTCTTTCACCCTCCTTTATCTCATTTCGCTCTCTTTCACCCTCCTTCGTCTCCTTTCGCTCTCTTTCACCCTCCATCGTCTTGTTTCGCTCTCTTTCACCCTCCTTCGTCTCGTTTCGTACTCTTTCACCCTCCACCGTCTCATTTCGCTCTCTTTTACCCTCTTTCGCCTCGTTTCGCTCTCTTTGACCCTCCTTCATCTCGTTTATCTCTCTTTCATGCTCCTTCGTCTCGTTTCGCTCTGCTTCACACTCCTTCGTCTCATTTTGCTCTCTTTGACCCTCCTTCGTCTCGTTTCGCTCTCTTTCATGCTCCTTCGTCTCGTTTCGCTCTGTTTCACACTCCTTCGTCTCGTTTCGCTCTCTTTCACCCTCCTTCGTCTTGTTTCGCTCTGTTGCACTCGCATTTGTCTTGTTTCGCCCTCTTTTACCCTCCTTCGTCTTGTTTCGCTCTCTTTTACCCTCCATCTTCTCGTTTCGCTCTCTTTCACCCTCCTTCGTCTCCTTTCGCTCACTTTCTCCTACCTTCATCTCGTTTCGCTCTCTTTCACCCTCCTTCGTCTCGTTTCGGTCTCTTTCACACTCGTTTGTCTTGTTTCGCTCTCTTTCACCCACCTTCACCTTGTTTCGCTCTCTTTCACCCTCCTTCGCCTCGTTTCGGTCTCTTTCATCCTCCTTCGTCTTGTTTCGTTCTCTTTCACCCTCCATCGTCTCGTTTCGCTATCTTTGACCATCCTTCATCTCGTTTCGCTCTCTTTGACCCTCCTTCGTCTCGTTTAGCTCTCTTTCATCCTCCTTCGTCTCGTTTCGCTCTGTTTTACACTCCTTCATCTCGTTTTGCTCTCTTTCACCCTTCTTCGTCTCGTTTCGCTCTCTTTCACCCTCCTTCGTCTTGTTTCGCTCTGTGCCACCCGCCTTTGTCTCGTTTCGCCCTCTTTCACCCTCTTCGTCTCGTTTCACTCTCTTTCACCCTCCTTCGTCTCGTTTCGTTCTCTTTCACCCTCCTTCGTCTCGTTTCGCTCTCTTTCACCCTCCTTCATCTCGTTTCGCTCTCTTTCAACTTCTTTCCTCTCGTTTTGCTGTCTTTCACCCTCCTTCGTCTTGTTTCGCTCTCTTTCACCCTCCTTCGTCTCGTTTCGCTCTCTTTCACCCTCCACCGTCTCGTTTCGCTCTCTTTCACCCTCATTCGTCTCGTTTCGCTCTCTTTCACGCTCCTTTGTCTTGTTTCACTCTGTTGCACCCGCCTTCGTCTCGTTTCGCCCTCTTTCACCCTCCTTCGTCTTGTTTCTCTCTCTTTCACCCTCCTTCGTCTTGTTTCGCTCTCTTTCACCCTCCTTCGTCTCGTTTCGCTCTCTTTCACCCTCCTTCATCTCGTTCCGCTCCCTTTCACCCTCCTTTGTCTCGTTTCGCTCTCTTTCACCTTCCTTCGCCTCGTTTCACTCTCTTTCACCCTCCTTCGTATCGTTTCGCTCTCTTCCAAACTCCTTCATCTCGTTTCGCTCTCTTTCAACCTCCTTCGTATCGTTTCGCTCTCTTTCACCCTCCTTCTTCTCGTTTCGCTCTGTTACACCCGCCTTCGTCTCGTTTCCCCCTCTTTCACCCTCCTTCGTCTCGTTTCACTCTCTTTCACCCTCCTTCGTCTCGTTTCGTTCTCTTTCACCCTCCTTCGTCTCGCTCCGCTCTCTTTCACCCTCCTTCGACTCCTTTCGCTCTCTTTCACCCTCCTTCGTCTCGTTTCGCTCTGGTTCACACTCCTTCGTCTCGTTTTGCTCTCTTTCACCCTCCTTCGTCTCGTTTTGCTCTCTTTCACCCTCCTTCGTCTCGTTTCGCTCACTTTCACCTACCTTCATCTCGTTTCGCTCTCTTTCACCCTCCTTCGACTCCTTTCGCTCTCTTCCACCCTCCATCGTCTCGTTTCGCTATCTTTGACCATCCTTCATCTCGTTTCGCTCTCTTTGACCCTCCTTCGTCTCGTTTAGCTCTTTTTCATCCTCCTTCGTCTCGTTTCGCTCTGTTTTACACTCCTTCGTCTCGTTTTGCTCTCTTTCACCTTCTTCGTCTCGTTTCGTTCTCTTTCACCCTCCTTCGTCTCGCTCCGCTCTCTTTCACCCTCCTTCGACTCCTTTCGCTCTCTTTCACCCTCCTTCATCTCGTTTCGCTCTCTTTCACCCTCCTTCGTCTCCTTTCTCTCTCTTTCATCCTCCATCGTCTTGTTTCGCTCTCTTTCGCCCACCTTCGTCTCGTTTCGCTCTCTTTCACCCTCCACCATCTCATTTCGCTCTCTTTTACCCTCTTTCGTCTCGTTTCACTCTCTTTGGCCCTCCTTCGTCTCATTTAGCTCTCTTTCATCCTCCTTCGTCTCGTTTCGCTCTCTTTCACCCTCCGTCGTCTTGTTTCGCTCTCTTTCACCCTCCATCGTCTCGCTTCGCTCTCTTTCATCCTCCTTCGTCTCGTTTCGCTCACTTTCACCCTCCTTTGTCTCTTTTCGCTCTCTTTCACCTAACTTCATCTCGTTTCGCTCTCTTTCACCCTCCATCGTCTGGTTTCGCTCGCTTTCACCCTCCTTCGTCTTGTTTCGCTCTCTTTCACCCTCCTTCGTCTCGTTTCGGTCTCTTTCATCCTCCTTCGTCTCGTTTGTTCTCTTTCACCCTCCATCGTCTCGTTTCGCTATCTTTGACCATCCTTCATCTCGTTTCGCTCTCTTTGACCCTCCTTCGTCTCGTTTAGCTCTCTATCATCCTCCTTCGTCTCGTTTCGCTCTGTTTTACACTCCTTCATCTCGTTTTGCTCTCTTTCACCCTTCTTCGTCTCGTTTCGCTCTCTTTCACCCTCCTTCGTCTTGTTTCGCTCTGTGCCACCCGCCTTTGTCTCGTTTCGCCCTCTTTCACCCTCCTTCGTCTCGTTTCACTCTCTTTCACCCTCCTTCGTCTCGTTTCGTTCTCTTTCACCCTCCTTCGTCTCGTTTCGCTCTCTTTCACCCTCCTTCATCTCGTTTCGCTCTCTTTCAACTTCTTTCCTCTCGTTTCGCTGTCTTTCACCCTCCTTCGTCTTGTTTCGCTCTCTTTCACCCTCCTTCGTCTCGTTTCGCTCTCTTTCACCCTCCACCGTCTCGTTTCGCTCTCTTTCATCCTCCTTCGTCTCGTTTTGCTCACTTTCACCCTCCTTTGTCTCATTTCGCTCCCTTTCACCCTCCTTTGTCTCGTTTCGCTCTCTTTCATCTTCCTTCGTCTCGTTTCACTCTCTTTCACCCTCCTTCGTCTCGTTTCGCTCTCTTCCAACCTCCTTCATCTCGTTTCGCTCTCTTTCAACCTCCTTCGTCTCGTTTCGCTCTCTTTCTCCCCACTTCTTCTCGTTTCGCTCTGTTCCACCCGCCTTTGTCTCGTTTCGCCCTCTTTCACCCTCCTTCGTCTCGTTTCACTCTCTTTCACCCTCCTTCGTCTCGTTTCGTTCTCTTTCACCCTCCTTCGTCTCACTCCGCTCTCTTTCGACTCCTTTCGCTCTCTTTCACCCTCCTTCGTCTCGTTCCGCTCTCTTCCAACCTCCTTCATCTCGTTTCGCTCTCTTTCAACCTCCTTCGTCTCGTTTCGCTCTCTTTCTCCGTCCTTCTTCTCGTTTCGCTCTGTTCCACCCGCCTTCGTCTCGTTCCGCTCACTTTCACCCTCCTTCGTCTCATTTCGGTCTCTTTCACTCTCCTTCGTCTCGTTCCACTCTCTTTCACCCTCCTTCGACTCCTTTCGCTCTCTTTCACCCTCCTTTATCTCATTTCGCTCTCTTTCACCCTCCTTCGTCTCCTTTCGCTCTCTTTCACCCTCCATCGTCTTGTTTCGCTCTCTTTCACCCTCCTTCGTCTCGTTTCTTACTCTTTCACCCTCCACCGTCTCATTTCGCTCTCTTTTACCCTCTTTCGTCTCGTTTCGCTCTCTTTGACCCTCCTTCATCTCGTTTATCTCTCTTTCATGCTCCTTCGTCTCGTTTCGCTCTGCTTCACACTCCTTCGTCTCGTTTTGCTCTCTTTGACCCTCCTTCGTCTCGTTTCGCTCTCTTTCATGCTCCTTCGTCTCGTTTCGCTCTGTTTCACACTCCTTCGTCTCGTTTTGCTCTCTTTCACCCTCCTTCATCTCGTTTCGCTCTCTTTCACCCTCCGTCGTCTTGTTTCGCTCTCTTTCACCCTCCATCGTCTCCTTTCGCTCTCTTTCACCCTCCATCGTCTTGTTTCGCTCTCTTTCACCCTCCTTCGTCTCGTTTCTTACTCTTTCACCCTCCACCGTCTCATTTCGCTCTCTTTTACCCTCTTTCGTCTCGTTTCGCTCTCTTTGACCCTCCTTCATCTCGTTTATCTCTCTTTCATGCTCCTTCGTCTCGTTTCGCTCTGCTTCACACTCCTTCGTCTCGTTTTGCTCTCTTTGACCCTCCTTCGTCTCGTTTCGCTCTCTTTCATGCTCCTTCGTCTCGTTTCGCTCTGTTTCACACTCCTTCGTCTCGTTTTGCTCTCTTTCACCCTCCTTCATCTCGTTTCGCTCTCTTTCACCCTCCGTCGTCTTGTTTCGCTCTCTTTCACCCTCCATCGTCTCATTTCGCTCTCTTTCATCCTCCTTCGTCTCGTTTCGCTCTGTTTTACACTCCTTCATCTCGTTTCGCTCACTTTCACCCTCCTTTGTCTCATTTCGCTCCCTTTCACCCTCCTTTGTCTCGTTTCGCTCTCTTTCACCTTCCTTCGTCTCGTTTCACTCTCTTTCACCCTCCTTCGTCTCGTTCCGCTCTCTTCCAACCTCCTTCATCTCGTTTCGCTCTCTTTCAACCTCCTTCGTCTCGTTTCGCTCTCTTTCTCCGTCCTTCTTCTCGTTTCGCTCTGTTCCACCCGCCTTCGTCTCGTTCCGCTCACTTTCACCCTCCTTCGTCTCGTTTCGGTCTCTTTCACCCTCCTTCGTCTCGTTCCACTCTCTTTCACCCTCCTTCGACTCCTTTCGCTCTCTTTCACCCTCCTTTATCTCATTTCGCTCTCTTTCACCCTCCTTCGTCTCCTTTCGCTCTCTTTCACCCTCCATCGTCTTGTTTCGCTCTCTTTCACCCTCCTTCGTCTCGTTTCGTACTCTTTCACCCTCCACCGTCTCATTTCGCTCTCTTTTACCCTCTTTCGTCTCGTTTCGCTCTCTTTGACCCTCCTTCATCTCGTTTATCTCTCTTTCATGCTCCTTTGTCTCGTTTTGCTCTCTTTGACCCTCCTTCGTCTCGTTTCGCTCTCTTTCATGCTCCTTCATCTCGTTTCGCTCTGTTTCACACTCCTTCGTCTCCTTTTGCTTTCTTTCACCCTCCTTCGTCTCGTTTCGCTCTCTTTCACCCTCCGTCGTCTTGTTTCGCTCTCTTTCACCCTCCATCGTCTCATTTCGCTCTCTTTCATCCTCCTTCGTCTCGTTTCGCTCACTTTCACCCTCCTTTGTCTCATTTCGCTCCCTTTCACGCTCCTTTGTCTCGTTTCGCTCTCTTTCACCTTCCTTCGTCTCGTTTCACTCTCTTTCACCCTCCTTCGTCTCGTTTCGCTCTCTTCCAACCTCCTTCATCTCGTTTCGCTCTCTTTCAACCTCCTTCGTCTCGTTTTGCTCTCTTTCTCCCTCCTTCTTCTCGTTTCGCTCTGTTCCACCCGCCTTCGTCTCGTTTCGCCCTCTTTCACCCTCCTACGTCTCGTTTCACTCTCTTTCACCCTCCTTCGTCTCGTTTCATTCTCTTTCACCCTCCTTCGTCTCACTCCGCTCTCTTTCGACTCCTTTCACTCTCTTTCACCCTCCTTCGTCTCGTTTCGCTCTGTTTCACACTCCTTCGTCTCGTTTTGCTCTCTTTCACCCTCCTTTGTCTCGTTTCGCTCTCTTTCACCCTCCTTCGTCTTGTTTCGCTCTGTTGCACTCGCATTTGTCTTGTTTCGCCCTCTTTTACCCTCCTTCGTCTTGTTTCGCTCTCTTTTACCCTCCATCTTCTCGTTTCGCTCTCTTTCACCCTCCTTCGTCTCGTTTCGCTCACTTTCTCCTACCTTCATCTCGTTTCGCTCTCTTTCAACCTCCTTCGTCTCGTTTCGGTCTCTTTCACAGTCGTTTGTCTTGTTTCGCTCTCTTTCACCCACCTTCACCTTGTTTCGCTCTCTTTCACCCTCCTTCGCCTCGTTTCGGTCTCTTTCATCCTCCTTCGTCTCGTTTTGTTCTCTTTCACCCTCCATCGTCTCGTTTCGCTATCTTTGACCATCCTTCATCTCGTTTCGCTCTCTTTGACCCTCCTTCATCTCGTTTAGCTCTCTTTCATCCTCCTTCGTCTCGTTTCGCTCTGTTTTACACTCCTTCGTCTCGTTTTGCTCTCTTTCACCCTTCTTCATCTCGTTTCGCTCTCTTTCACCCTCCTTCGTCTTGTTTCGCTCTGTGCCACCGGCCTTTGTCTCGTTTCGCCCTCTTTCACCCTCTTCGTCTCGTTTCACTCTCTTTCACCCTCCTTCGTCTCGTTTCGTTCTCTTTCACCCTCCTTCGTCTCGTTTCGCTCTCTTTCACCCTCCTTCATCTCGTTTCGCTCTCTTTCAACTTCTTTCCTCTCGTTTCGCTGTCTTTCACCCTCCTTCGTCTTGTTTCGCTCTCTTTCACCCTCCTTCGTCTCGTTTCGCTCTCTTTCACCCTCCACCGTCTCGTTTCGCTCTCTTTCACCCTCATTCGTCTCGTTTCGCTCTCTTTCACGCTCCTTTGTCTTGTTTCACTCTGTTGCACCCGCCTTCGTCTCGTTTCGCCCTCTTTCACCCTCCTTCGTCTTGTTTCTCTCTCTTTCACCCTCCTTCGTCTTGTTTCGCTCTCTTTCACCCTCCTTCGTCTCGTTTCGCTCTCTTACACCCTCCTTCATCTCGTTTCGCTCCCTTTCACCCTCCTTTTCTCGTTTCGCTCTCTTTCACCTTCCTTCGTCTCGTTTCACTCTCTTTCACCCTCCTTCGTATCGTTTCGCTCTCTTCCAACCTCCTTCATCTCGTTTCGCTCTCTTTCAACCTCCTTCGTCTTGTTTCGCTCTCTTTCACCCTCCTTCTTCTCGTTTCGCTCTGTTACACCCGCCTTCGTCTCGTTTCCCCCTCTTTCACCCTCCTTCGTCTCGTTTCACTCTCTTTCACCCTATTTCGTCTCGTTTCGTTCTCTTTCACCCTCCTTCGTCTCGCTCCGCTCTCTTTCACCCTCCTTCGACTCCTTTCACTCTCTTTCACCCTCCTTCGTCTCGTTTCGCTCTGTTTCACACTCCTTCGTCTCGTTTTGCTCTCTTTCACCCTCCTTCGTCTCGTTTCGCTCTCTTTCACCCTCCTTCGTCTCGTTTCGCTCACTTTCACCTACCTTCATCTCGTTTCGCTCTCTTTCACCCTCCTTCGACTCCTTTCGCTCTCTTCCACCCTCCATCGTCTCGTTTCGCTATCTTTGACCATCCTTCATCTCGTTTCGCTCTCTTTGACCCTCCTTCGTCTCATTTAGCTCTTTTTCATCCTCCTTCGTCTCGTTTCGCTCTGTTTTACACTCCTTCGTCTCGTTTTGCTCTCTTTCACCTTCTTCGTCTCGTTTCGTTCTCTTTCACCCTCCTTCGTCTCGCTCCGCTCTCTTTCACCCTCCTTCGACTCCTTTCGCTCTCTTTCACGCTCCTTCGTCTCGTTTCGCTCTCTTTCACCCTCCTTCGTCTCGTTTCGTACTCTTTCACCCTCCACCGTCTCATTTCGCTCTCTTTTCCCCTCTTTCGCCTCGTTTCGCTCTCTTTGACCCTCCTTCATCTCGTTTATCTCTCTTTCATGCTCCTTTGTCTCGTTTCGCTCTGCTTCACACTCCTTCGTCTCGTTTTGCTCTCTTTGACCCTCCTTCGTCTCGTTTCGCTCTCTTTCATGCTCCTTCGTCTCGTTTCGCTCTGTTTCACACTCCTTCGTCTCGTTTCGCTCTCTTTCACCCTCCTTCGTCTTGTTTCGCTCTGTTGCACTCGCATTTGTCTTGTTTCGCCCTCTTTTACCCACCTTCGTCTTGTTTCGCTCTCTTTTACCCTCCATCTTCTCGTTTCGCTCTCTTTCACCCTCCTTCGTCTCGTTTCGCTCACTTTCTCCTACCTTCATCTCGTTTCGCTCTCTTTCACCCTCCTTCGTCTCGTTTCGGTCTCTTTCACACTCGTTTGTCTTGTTTCGCTCTCTTTCACCCACCTTCACCTTGTTTCGCTCTCTTTCACCCTCCTTCGCCTCGTTTCGCTATCTTTGACCATCCTTCATCTCGTTTCGCTCTCTTTGACCCTCCTTCGTCTCGTTTAGCTCTTTTTCATCCTCCTTCGTCTCGTTTCGCTCTGTTTTACACTCCTTCGTCTCGTTTTGCTCTCTTTCACCTTCTTCGTCTCCTTTCGTTCTCTTTCACCCTCCTTCGTCTCGCTCCGCTCTCTTTCACCCTCCTTCGACTCCTTTCGCTCTCTTTCACCCTCCTTCATCTCGTTTCGCTCTCTTTCACCCTCCTTCGTCTCCTTTCACTCTCTTTCATCCTCCATCGTCTTGTTTCGCTCTCTTTCGCCCACCTTCGTCTCGTTTCGCTCTCTTTCACCCTCCACCATCTCATTTCGCTCTCTTTTACCCTCTTTCGTCTCGTTTCGCTCTCTTTGGCGCTCCTTTGTCTCATTTAGCTCTCTTTCATCCTCCTTCGTCTCGTTTCGCTCTCTTTCACCCTCCGTCGTCTTGTTTCGCTCTCTTTCACCCTCCATCGTCTCGTTTCGCTCTCTTTCATCCTCCTTCGTCTCGTTTCGCTCACTTTCATCCTCCTTTGTCTCTTTTCGCTCTCTTTCACCTACCTTCATCTCGTTTCGCTCTCTTTCACCATCCATCGTCTGGTTTCGCTCGCTTTTACCCTCCTTCGTCTTGTTTCGCTCTCTTTCACCCTCCTTCGTCTCGTTTCGGTCTCTTTCATCCTCCTTCGTCTCGTTTGTTCTCTTTCACCCTCCATCGTCTCGTTTCGCTATCTTTGACCATCCTTCATCTCGTTTCGCTCTCTTTGACCCTCCTTCGTCTCGTTTAGCTCTCTTTCATCCTCCTTCGTCTCGTTTCGCTCTGTTTTACACTCCTTCATCTCGTTTTGCTCTCTTTCACCCTTCTTCGTCTCGTTTCGCTCTCTTTCACCCTCCTTCGTCTTGTTTCGCTCTGTGCCACCCGCCTTTGTCTCGTTTCGCCCTCTTTCACCCTCCTTCGTCTCGTTTCACTCTCTTTCACCCTCCTTCGTCTCGTTTCGTTCTCTTTCACCCTCCTTCGTCTCGTTTCGCTCTCTTTCACCCTCCTTCATCTCGTTTCGCTCTCTTTCAACTTCTTTCCTCTCGTTTCGCTGTCTTTCACCCTCCTTCGTCTTGTTTCGCTCTCTTTCACCCTCCTTCGTCTCGTTTCGCTCTCTTTCACCCTCCACCGTCTCGTTTCGCTCTCTTTCATCCTCCTTCGTCTCGTTTTGCTCACTTTCACCCTCCTTTGTCTCATTTCGCTCCCTTTCACCCTCCTTTGTCTCGTTTCGCTCTCTTTCATCTTCCTTCGTCTCGTTTCACTCTCTTTCTCCCTCCTTCGTCTCGTTTCGCTCTCTTCCAACCTCCTTCATCTCGTTTCGCTCTCTTTCAACCTCCTTCGTCTCGTTTCGCTCTCTTTCTCCCTACTTCTTCTCGTTTCGCTCTGTTCCACCCGCCTTTGTCTCGTTTCGCCCTCTTTCACCCTCCTTCGTCTCGTTTCACTCTCTTTCACCCTCCTTCGTCTCGTTTCGTTCTCTTTCACCCTCCTTCGTCTCACTCCGCTCTCTTTCGACTCCTTTCGCTCTCTTTCACCCTCCTTCGTCTCGTTCCGCTCTCTTCCAACCTCCTTCATCTCGTTTCGCTCTCTTTCAACCTCCTTCGTCTCGTTTCGCTCTCTTTCTCCGTCCTTCTTCTCGTTTCGCTCTGTTCCACCCGCCTTCGTCTCGTTCCGCTCACTTTCACCCTCCTTCGTCTCGTTTCGGTCTCTTTCACCCTCCTTCGTCTCGTTCCACTCTCTTTCACCCTCCTTCGACTCCTTTCGCTCTCTTTCACCCTCCTTTATCTCATTTCGCTCTCTTTCACCCTCCTTCGTCTCCTTTCGCTCTCTTTCACCCTCCATCATCTTGTTTCGCTCTCTTTCACCCTCCTTCGTCTCGTTTCGTACTCTTTCACCCTCCACCGTCTCATTTCGCTCTCTTTTACCCTCTTTCGTCTCGTTTCGCTCTCTTTGACCCTCCTTCATCTCGTTTATCTCTCTTTCATGCTCCTTCGTCTCGTTTCGCTCTGCTTCACCCTCCGTCGTCTTGTTTCGCTCTCTTTGACCCTCCATCGTCTCGTTTCGCTCTCTTTCATCCTCCTTCGTCTCGTTTCGCTCACTTTCACCCTCCTTTGTCTCTTTTCGCTCTCTTTCACCTACCTTCATCTCGTTTCGCTCTCTTTCACCCTCCATCGTCTGGTTTCGCTCGCTTTCACCCTCCTTCGTCTTGTTTCGCTCTCTTTCACCCTCCTTCGTCTCGTTTCGGTCTCTTTCATCCTCCTTCGTCTCGTTTGTTCTCTTTCACCCTCCATCGTCTCGTTTCGCTATCTTTGACCATCCTTCATCTCGTTTCGCTCTCTTTGACCCTCCTTCGTCTCGTTTAGCTCTCTTTCATCCTCCTTCGTCTCGTTTCGCTCTGTTTTACACTCCTTCATCTCGTTTTGCTCTCTTTCACCCTTCTTCGTCTCGTTTCGCTCTCTTTCACCCTCCTTCGTCTTGTTTCGCTCTGTGCCACCCGCCTTTGTCTCGTTTCGCCCTCTTTCACCCTCCTTCGTCTCGTTTCACTCTCTTTCACCCTCCTTCGTCTCGTTTCGTTCTCTTTCACCCTCCTTCGTCTCGTTTCGCTCTCTTTCACCCTCCTTCATCTCGTTTCGCTCTCTTTCAACTTCTTTCCTCTCGTTTCGCTGTCTTTCACCCTCCTTCGTCTTGTTTCGCTCTCTTTCACCCTCCTTCGTCACGTTTCGCTCTCTTTCACCCTCCACCGTCTCGTTTCGCTCTCTTTCATCCTCCTTCGTCTCGTTTTGCTCACTTTCACCCTCCTTTGTCTCATTTTGCTCCCTTTCACCCTCCTTTGTCTCGTTTCGCTCTCTTTCATCTTCCTTCGTCTCGTTTCACTCTCTTTCACCCTCCTTCGTCTCGTTTCGCTCTCTTCCAACCTCCTTCATCTCGTTTCGCTCTCTTTCAACCTCCTTCGTCTCGTTTCGCTCTCTTTCTCCCTACTTCTTCTCGTTTCGCTCTGTTCCACCCGCCTTTGACTCGTTTCGCCCTCTTTCACCCTCCTTCGTCTCGTTTCACTCTCTTTCACCCTCCTTCGTCTCGTTTCGTTCTCTTTCACCCTCCTTCGTCTCACTCCGCTCTCTTTCGACTCCTTTCGCTCTCTTTCACCCTCCTTCGTCTCGTTCCGCTCTCTTCCAACCTCCTTCATCTCGTTTCGCTCTCTTTCAACCTCCTTCGTCTCGTTTCGCTCTCTTTCTCCGTCCTTCTTCTCGTTTCGCTCTGTTCCACCCGCCTTCGTCTCGTTCCGTTCACTTTCACCCTCCTTCGTCTCGTTTCGGTCTCTTTCACCCTCCTTCGTCTCGTTCCACTCTCTTTCACCCTCCTTCGACTCCTTTCGCTCTCTTTCACCCTCCTTTATCTCATTTCGCTCTCTTTCACCCTCCTTCGTCTCCTTTCGCTCTCTTTCACCCTCCATCGTCTTGTTTCGCTCTCTTTCACCCTCCTTCGTCTCGTTTCGTACTCTTTCACCCTCCACCGTCTCATTTCGCTCTCTTTTACCCTCTTTCGTCTCGTTTCGCTCTCTTTGACCCTCCTTCATCTCGTTTATCTCTCTTTCATGCTCCTTCGTCTCGTTTCGCTCTGCTTCACACTCCTTCGTCTCGTTTTGCTCTCTTTGACCCTCCTTCGTCTCGTTTCGCTCTCTTTCATGCTCCTTCGTCTCGTTTCGCTCTGTTTCACACTCCTTCGTCTCGTTTTGCTCTCTTTCACCCTCCTTCATCTCGTTTCGCTCTCTTTCACCCTCCGTCGTCTTGTTTCGCTCTCTTTCACCCTCCATCGTCTCATTTCGCTCTCTTTCATCCTCCTTCGTCTCGTTTCGCTCTGTTTTACACTCCTTCATCTCGTTTCGCTCACTTTCACCCTCCTTTGTCTCATTTCGCTCCCTTTCACCCTTCTTTGTCTCGTTTCGCTCTCTTTCACCTTCCTTCGTCTCGTTTCACTCTCTTTCATCCTCCTTCGTCTCGTTCCGCTCTCTTCCAACTTCCTTCATCTCGTTTCGCTCTCTTTCAACCTCCTTCGTCTCGTTTCGCTCTCTTTCTCCGTCCTTCTTCTCGTTTCGCTCTGTTCCACCCGCCTTCGTCTCGTTCCGCTCACTTTCACCCTCCTTCGTCTCATTTCGGTCTCTTTCACCCTCCTTCGTCTCGTTCCACTCTCTTTCACCCTCCTTCGTCTCGTTTCGGTCTCTTTCACCCTCCTTCGTCTCGTTCCACTCTCTTTCACCCTCCTTCGACTCCTTTCGCTCTCTTTCACCCTCCTTTATCTCATTTCGCTCTCTTTCACCCTCCTTCGTCTCCTTTCGCTCTGTTTCACCCTCCATCGTCTTGTTTCGCTCTCTTTCACCCTCCTTCGTCTCGTTTCGTACTCTTTCACCCTCCACCGTCTCATTTCGCTCTCTTTTACCCTCTTTCGTCTCGTTTCGCTCTCTTTGACCCTCCTTCATCTCGTTTATCTCTCTTTCATGCTCCTTCGTCTCGTTTCGCTCTGCTTCACACTCCTTCGTCTCGTTTTGCTCTCTTTGACCCTCCTTCGTCTCGTTTCGCTCTCTTTCATGCTCCTTCGTCTCGTTTCGCTCTGTTTCACACTCCTTCGTCTCGTTTTGCTCTCTTTCACCCTCCTTCATCTCGTTTCGCTCTCTTTCACCCTCCGTCGTCTTGTTTCGCTCTCTTTCACCCTCCATCGTCTCATTTCGCTCTCTTTCATCCTCCTTCGTCTCGTTTCGCTCTGTTTTACACTCCTTCATCTCGTTTCGCTCACTTTCACCCTCCTTCGTCTCGTTCCGCTCTCTTCCAACCTCCTTCATCTCGTTTCGCTCTCTTTCAACCTCCTTCGTCTCGTTTCGCTCTCTTTCTCCGTCCTTCTTCTCGTTTCGCTCTGTTCCACCCGCCTTCGTCTCGTTCCGCTCACTTTCACCCTCCTTCGTCTCGTTTCGGTCTCTTTCACCCTCCTTCGTCTCGTTCCACTCTCTTTCACCCTCCTTCGACTCCTTTCGCTCTCTTTCACCCTCCTTTATCTCATTTCGCTCTCTTTCACCCTCCTTCGTCTCCTTTCGCTCTCTTTCACCCTCCATCGTCTTGTTTCGCTCTCTTTCACCCTCCTTCGTCTCGTTTCGTACTCTTTCACCCTCCACCGTCTCATTTCGCTCTCTTTTACCCTCTTTCGTCTCGTTTCGCTCTCTTTGACCCTCCTTCATCTCGTTTATCTCTCTTTCATGCTCCTTCGTCTCGTTTCGCTCTGCTTCACCCTCCGTCGTCTTGTTTCGCTCTCTTTCACCCTCCATCGTCTCGTTTCGCTCTCTTTCATCCTCCTTCGTCTCGTTTCGCTCACTTTCACCCTCCTTTGTCTCTTTTCGCTCTCTTTCACCTACCTTCATCTCGTTTCGCTCTCTTTCACCCTCCATCGTCTGGTTTCGCTCGCTTTCACCCTCCTTCGTCTTGTTTCGCTCTCTTTCACCCTCCTTTGTCTCGTTACGGTCTGTTTCATCCTCCTTCGTCTCGTTTGTTCTCTTTCACCCTCCATCGTCTCGTTTCGCTATCTTTGACCATCCTTCATCTCGTTTCGCTCTCTTTGACCCTCCTTCGTCTCGTTTAGCTCTCTTTCATCCTCCTTCGTCTCGTTTCGCTCTGTTTTACACTCCTTCATCTCGTTTTGCTCTCTTTCACCCTTCTTCGTCTCGTTTCGCTCTCTTTCACCCTCCTTCGTCTTGTTTCGCTCTGTGCCACCCGCCTTTGTCTCGTTTCGCCCTCTTTCACCCTCCTTCGTCTCGTTTCACTCTCTTTCACCCTCCTTCGTCTCGTTTCGTTCTCTTTCACCCTCCTTCGTCTCGTTTCGCTCTCTTTCACCCTCCTTCATCTCGTTTCGCTCTCTTTCAACTTCTTTCCTCTCGTTTCGCTGTCTTTCACCCTCCTTCGTCTTGTTTCGCTCTCTTTCACCCTCCTTCGTCTCGTTTCGCTCTCTTTCACCCTCCACCGTCTCGTTTCGCTCTCTTTCATCCTCCTTCGTCTCGTTTTGCTCACTTTCACCCTCCTTTGTCTCATTTTGCTCCCTTTCACCCTCCTTTGTCTCGTTTCGCTCTCTTTCATCTTCCTTCGTCTCGTTTCACTCTCTTTCACCCTCCTTCGTCTCGTTTCGCTCTCTTCCAACCTCCTTCATCTCGTTTCGCTCTCTTTCAACCTCCTTCGTCTCGTTTCGCTCTCTTTCTCCCTACTTCTTCTCGTTTCGCTCTGTTCCACCCGCCTTTGTCTCGTTTCGCCCTCTTTCACCCTCCTTCATCTCGTTTCACTCTCTTTCACCCTCCTTCGTCTCGTTTCGTTCTCTTTCACCCTCCTTCGTCTCACTCCGCTCTCTTTCGACTCCTTTCGCTCTCTTTCACCCTCCTTCGTCTCGTTCCGCTCTCTTCCAACCTCCTTCATCTCGTTTCGCTCTCTTTCAACCTCCTTCGTCTCGTTTCGCTCTCTTTCTCCGTCCTTCTTCTCGTTTCGCTCTGTTCCACCGCCTTCGTCTCGTTCCGCTCACTTTCACACTCCTTCGTCTCGTTTCGGTCTCTTTCACCCTCCTTCGTCTCGTTCCACTCTCTTTCACCCTCCTTCGACTCTTTTCGCTCTCTTTCACCCTCCTTTATCTCATTTCGCTCTCTTTCACCCTCCTTCGTCTCCTTTCGCTCTCTTTCACCCTCCATCGTCTTGTTTCGCTCTCTTTCACCCTCCTTCGTCTCGTTTCGTACTCTTTCACCCTCCACCGTCTCATTTCGCTCTCTTTTACCCTCTTTCGTCTCGTTTCGCTCTCTTTGACCCTCCTTCATCTCGTTTATCTCTCTTTCATGCTCCTTCGTCTCGTTTCGCTCTGCTTCACACTCCTTCATCTCGTTTTGCTCTCTTTGACCCTCCTTCGTCTCGTTTCGCTCTCTTTCATGCTCCTTCGTCTCGTTTCGCTCTGTTTCACACTCCTTCGTCTCGTTTTGCTCTCTTTCACCCTCCTTCATCTCGTTTCGCTCTCTTTCACCCTCCGTCGTCTTGTTTCGCTCTCTTTCACCCTCCATCGTCTCATTTCGCTCTCTTTCATCCTCCTTCGTCTCGTTTCGCTCTGTTTTACACTCCTTCATCTCGTTTCGCTCACTTTCACCCTCCTTTGTCTCATTTCGCTCCCTTTCACCCTTCTTTGTCTCGTTTCGCTCTCTTTCACCTTCCTTCGTCTCGTTTCACTCTCTTTCACCCTCCTTCGTCTCGTTCCGCTCTCTTCCAACTTCCTTCATCTCGTTTCGCTCTCTTTCAACCTCCTTCGTCTCGTTTCGCTCTCTTTCTCCGTCCTTCTTCTCGTTTCGCTCTGTTCCACCCGCCTTCGTCTCGTTCCGCTCACTTTCACCCTCCTTCGTCTCGTTTCGGTCTCTTTCACCCTCCTTCGTCTCGTTCCACTCTCTTTCACCCTCCTTCGACTCCTTTCGCTCTCTTTCACCCTCCTTTATCTCATTTCGCTCTCTTTCACCCTCCTTCGTCTCCTTTCGCTCTCTTTCACCCTCCATCGTCTTGTTTCGCTCTCTTTCACCCTCCTTCGTCTCGTTTCGTACTCTTTCACCCTCCACCGTCTCATTTCGCTCTCTTTTACCCTCTTTCGTCTCGTTTCACTCTCTTTGACCCTCCTTCATCTCGTTTATCTCTCTTTCATGCTCCTTCGTCTCGTTTCGCTCTGTTTCACACTCCTTCTTCTCGTTTTGCTCTCTTTGACCCTCCTTCGTCTCGTTTCGCTCTCTTTCATGCTCCTTCATCTCGTTTCGCTCTGTTTCACACTCCTTCGTCTCATTTCGCTCCCTTTCACGCTCCTTTGTCTCGTTTCGCTCTCTTTCACCTTCCTTCGTCTCGTTTCACTCTCTTTCACCCTCCTTCGTCTCGTTTCGCTCTCTTCCAACCTCCTTCATCTCGTTTCGCTCTGTTTCAACCTCCTTCGTCTCGTTTTGCTCTCTTTCTCCCTCCTTCTTCTCGTTTCGCTCTGTTCCACCCGCCTTCGTCTCGTTTCGCCCTCTTTCACCCTCCTACGTCTCGTTTCACTCTCTTTCACCCACCTTCATCTCGTTTCATTCTCTTTCACCCTCCTTCGTCTCACTCCGCTCTCTTTCGACTCCTTTCGCTCTCTTTCACCCTCCTTCATCTCGTTTCGCTCTGTTTCACACTCCTTCGTCTCGTTTTGCTCTCTTTCACCCTCCTTTGTCTCGTTTCGCTCTCTTTCACCCTCCTTCGTCTTGTTTCGCTCTGTTGCACGCGCATTTGTCTTGTTTCGCCCTCTTTTACCCTCCTTCGTCTTGTTTCGCTCTCTTTTACCCTCCATCTTCTCGTTTCGCTCTCTTTCACCCTCCTTCGTCTCGTTTCGCTCACTTTCTCCTACCTTCATCTCGTTTCGCTCTCTTTCACCCTCCTTCGTCTCGTTTCGGTCTCTTTCACACTCGTTTGTCTTGTTTCGCTCTCTTTCACCCACATTCACCTTGTTTCGCTCTCTTTCACCCTCCTTCGCCTCGTTTCGGTCTCTTTCATCCTCCTTCGTCTCGTTTTGTTCTCTTTCACCCTCCATCGTCTCGTTTCGCTATCTTTGACCATCCTTCATCTCGTTTCGCTCTCTTTGACCCTCCTTCATCTCGTTTAGCTCTCTTTCATCCTCCTTCGTCTTGTTTCGCTCTGTGCCACCCGCCTTTGTCTCGTTTCGCCCTCTTTCACCCTCTTCGTCTCGTTTCACTCTCTTTCACCCTCCTTCGTCTCGTTTCGTTCTCTTTCACCCTCCTTCGTCTCGTTTCGCTCTCTTTCACCCTCCTTCATCTCGTTTCGCTCTCTTTCAACTTCTTTCCTCTCGTTTCGCTGTCTTTCACCCTCCTTCGTCTTGTTTCGCTCTCTTTCACCCTCCTTCGTCTCGTTTCGCTCTCTTTCACCCTCCACCGTCTCGTTTCGCTCTCTTTCACCCTCATTCGTCTCGTTTCGCTCTCATTCACGCTCCTTTGTCTTGTTTCACTCTGTTGCACCCGCCTTCGTCTCGTTTCGCCCTCTTTCACCCTCCTTCGTCTTGTTTCTCTCTCTTTCACCCTCCTTCGTATTGTTTCGCTCTCTTTCACCCTCCTTCGTCTCGTTTCGCTCTCTTACACCCTCCTTCATCTCGTTTCGCTCCCTTTCACCCTCCTTTGTCTCGTTTCGCTCTCTTTCACCTTCCTTTGTCTCGTTTCACTCTCTTTCACCCTCCTTCGTATCGTTTCGCTCTCTTCCAACCTCCTTCATCTCGTTTCGCTCTCTTTCAACCTCCTTCGTCTTGTTTCGCTCTCTTTCACCCTCCTTCTTCTCGTTTCGCTCTGTTACACCCGCCTTCGTCTCGTTTCCCCCTCTTTCACCCTCCTTCGTCTCGTTTCACTCTCTTTCACCCTATTTCATCTCGTTTCGTTCTCTTTCACCCTCCTTCGTCTCGCTCCGCTCTCTTTCACCCTCCTTCGACTCCTTTCGCTCTCTTTCACCCTCCTTCGTCTCGTTTCGCTCTGTTTCACACTCCTTCGTCTTGTTTTGCTCTCTTTCACCCTCCTTCGTCTCGTTTCGCTCTCTTTCACCCTCCTTCGTCTCGTTTCGCTCACTTTCACCTACCTTCATCTCGTTTCGCTCTCTTTCACCCTCCTTCGACTCCTTTCGCTCTCTTCCACCCTCCATCGTCTCGTTTCGCTATCTTTGACCATCCTTCATCTCGTTTCGCTCTCTTTGACCCTCCTTCGTCTCGTTTAGCTCTTTTTCATCCTCCTTCGTCTCGTTTCGCTCTGTTTTACACTCCTTCGTCTCGTTTTGCTCTCTTTCACCTTCTTCGTCTCGTTTCGTTCTCTTTCACCCTCCTTCGTCTCGCTCCGCTCTCTTTCACCCTCCTTCGACTCCTTTCGCTCTCTTTCACCCTCCTTCGTCTCGTTTCGCTCTCTTTCACCCTCCTTCGTCTCCTTTCACTCTCTTTAATCCTCCATCGTCTTGTTTCGCTCTCTTTCGCCCACCTTCGTCTCGTTTCGCTCTCTTTCACCCTCCACCATCTCATTTCGCTCTCTTTTACCCTCTTTCGTCTCGTTTCGCTCTCTTTGACCCTCCTTCGTCTCATTTAGCTCTCTTTCATCCTCCGTCGTCTTGTTTCGCTCTCTTTCACCCTCCATCGTCTCGTTTCGCTCTCTTTCATCCTCCTTCGTCTCGTTTCGCTCACTTTCACCATCCTTTGTCTCTTTTCGCTCACTTTCACCTACCTTCATCTCGTTTCGCTCTCTTTCACCCTCCATCGTCTGGTTTCGCTCGCTTTCACCCTCCTTCGTCTTGTTTCGCTCTCTTTCACCCTCCTTCGTCTCGTTTCGGTCTCTTTCATCCTCCTTCGTCTCGTTTGTTCTCTTTCACCCTCCATCGTCTCGTTTCGCTATCTTTGACCATCCTTCATCTCGTTTCGCTCTCTTTGACCCTCCTTCGTCTCGTTTAGCTCTCTTTCATCCTCCTTCGTCTCGTTTCGCTCTGTTTTACACTCCTTCATCTCGTTTTGCTCTCTTTCACCCTTCTTCGTCTCGTTTCGCTCTCTTTCAGCCTCCTTCGTCTTGTTTCGCTCTGTGCCACCCGCCTTTGTCTCGTTTCGCCCTCTTTCACCCTCCTTCGTCTCGTTTCACTCTCTTTCACCCTCCTTCGTCTCGTTTCGTTCTCTTTCACCCTCCTTCGTCTCGTTTCGCTCTCTTTCACCCTCCTTCATCTCGTTTCGCTCTCTTTCAACTTCTTTCCTCTCGTTTCGCTGTCTTTCACCCTCCTTCGTCTTGTTTCGCTCTCTTTCACCCTCCTTCGTCTCGTTTCGCTCTCTTTCACCCTCCACCGTCTCGTTTCGCTCTCTTTCATCCTCCTTCGTCTCGTTTCGCTCACTTTCACCCTCCTTTGTCTCATTTCGCTCCCTTTCACCCTCCTTTGTCTCGTTTCGCTCTCTTTCATCTTCCTTCGTCTCGTTTCACTCTCTTTCACCCTCCTTCGTCTCGTTTCGCTCTCTTCCAACCTCCTTCATCTCGTTTCGCTCTCTTTCAACCTCCTTCGTCTCGTTTCGCTCTCTTTCTCCCTACTTCTTCTCGTTTCGCTCTGTTCCACCCGCCTTTGTCTCGTTTCGCCCTCTTTCACCCTCCTTCGTCTCGTTTCACTCTCTTTCACCCTCCTTTGTCTCGTTTCGTTCTCTTTCACCCTCCTTCGTCTCACTCCGCTCTCTTTCGACTCCTTTCGCTCTCTTTCACCCTCCTTCGTCTCGTTTCGCTCTGTTTCACACTCCTTCGTCTCGTTTTGCTCTCTTTCACCCTCCTTCGTCTCGTTTCGTTCTCTTTCACCCTCCTTCGTCTCACTCCGCTCTCTTTCGACTCCTTTCGCTCTCTTTCACCCTCCTTCGTCTCGTTTCGCTCTGTTTCACACTCCTTCGTCTCGTTTTGCTCTCTTTCACCCTCCTTTGTCTCGTTTCGCTCTCTTTCACCCTCCTTCGTCTTGTTTCGCTCTGTTGCACTCGCATTTGTCTTGTTTCGCCCTCTTTTACCCTCCTTCGTCTTGTTTCGCTCTCTTTTACCCTCCATCGTCTCGTTTTGCTCTCTTTCACCCTCCTTCGTCTCGTTTCGCTCACTTTCTCCTACCTTCATCTCGTTTCGCTCTCTTTCACTCTCCTTCGTCTCGTTTCGGTCACTTTCACACTCGTTTGTCTTGTTTCGCTCTCTTTCACCCACCTTCACCTTGTTTCGCTCTCTTTCACCCTCCTTCGCCTCGTTTCGGTCTCTTTCATCCTCCTTCGTCTCGTTTCGTTCTCTTTCACCCTCCATCGTCTCGTTTCGCTATCTTTGACCATCCTTCATCTCGTTTCGCTCTCTTTGACCCTCCTTCGTCTCGTTTAGCTCTCTTTCATCCTCCTTCGTCTCGTTTCGCTCTGTTTTACACTCTTTCGTCTCGTTTTGCTCTCTTTCACCCTTCTTTGTCTCGTTTCGCTCTCTTTCACCCTCCTTCGTCTTGTTTCGCTCTGTGCCACCCGCCTTTGTCTCGTTTCACCCTCTTTCACCCTCTTCGTCTCGTTTCACTCTCTTTCACCCTCCTTCGTGTCGTTTCATTCTCTTTCACCCTCCTTCGTCTCGTTTCGCTCTCTTTCACCCTCCTTCATCTCGTTTCGCTCTCTTTCAACTTCTTTCCTCTCGTTTCGCTGTCTTTCACCCTCCTTCGCCTTGTTTCGCTCTCTTTCACCCTCCTTCGTCTCGTTTCGCTCTCTTTCACCCTCCACCGTCTCGTTTCGCTCTCTTTCACCCTCATTCGTCTCGTTTCGCTCCCTTTCACGCTCCTTTGTCTTGTTTCACTCTGTTGCACCCGCCTTCGTCTCGTTTCGCCCTCTTTCACCCTCCTTCATCTTGTTTCTCTCTCTTTCACCCTCCTTCGTCTTGTTTCGCTCTCTTTCACCCTCCTTCGTCTCGTTTCGCTCTCTTTCACCTTCCTTCGTCTCGTTTCACTCTCTTTCACCCTCCTTCGTATCGTTTCTCTCTCTTCCAACCTCCTTCATCTCGTTTCGCTCTCTTTCAACCTCCTTCGTATCGTTTCGCTCTCTTTCACCCTCCTTCTTCTCGTTTCGCTCTGTTACACCCGCCTTCGTCTCGTTTCCCCGTCTTTCACCCTCCTTCGTCTCGTTTCACTCTCTTTCACCCTCCTTCGTCTCGTTTTGTTCTCTTTCACCCTCCTTCGTCTCGCTCCGCTCTCTTTCACCCTCCTTCGACTCCTTTCGCTCTCTTTCACCCTCCTTCGTCTCGTTTCGCTCTGTTTCACACTCCTTCGTCTCGTTTTGCTCTCTCTCACCCTCCTTCGTCTCGTTTCGCTCTCTTTCACCCTCCTTCGTCTCGTTTCGCTCACTTTCACCTACCTTCATCTCGTTTCGCTCTCTTTCACCCTCCTTCGACTCCTTTCGCTCTCTTCCACCCTCCATCGTCTCGTTTCGCTATCTTTGACCATCCTTCATCTCGTTTCGCTCTCTTTGACCCTCCTTCGTCTCGTTTAGCTCTTTTTCATCCTCCTTCGTCTCGTTTCGCTCTGTTTTACACTCCTTCGTCTCGTTTTGCTCTCTTTCACCTTCTTCGTCTCGTTTCGTTCTCTTTCACCCTCCTTCGTCTCGCTCCGCTCTCTTTCACCCTCCTTCGACTCCTTTCGCTCTCTTTCACCCTCCTTCGTCTCGTTTCGCTCTCTTTCACCCTCCTTCGTCTCCTTTCACTCTCTTTCATCCTCCATCGTCTTGTTTCGCTCTCTTTCGCCCACCTTCGTCTCGTTTCGCTCTCTTTCACCCTCCACCATCTCATTTCGCTCTCTTTTACCCTCTTTCGTCTCGTTTCGCTCTCTTTGACCCTCCTTCGTCTCATTTAGCTGTCTTTCATCATCCTTCGTCTCGTTTCGCTCTCTTTCACCCTCCGTCGTCTTGTTTCGCTCTCTTTCACCCTCCATCGTCTCGTTTCGCTCTCTTTCACCCTCCTTCGTCTCGTTTCGCTCACTTTCACCCTCCTTTGTCTCTTTTCGCTCTCTTTCACCTACCTTCATCTCGTTTCGCTCTCTTTCACCCTCCATCGTCTGTTTTCGCTCGCTTTCACCCTCCTTCGTCTTGTTTCGCTCTCTTTCACCCTCCTTCGTCTCGTTTAGGTCTCTTTCATCCTCCTTCGTCTCGTTTGTTCTCTTTCACCCTCCATCGTCTCGTTTCGCTATCTTTGACCATCCTTCATCTCGTTTCGCTCTCTTTGACCCTCCTTCGTCTCGTTTAGCTCTCTTTCATCCTCCTTCGTCTCGTTTCGCTCTGTTTTACACTCCTTCATCTCGTTTTGCTCTCTTTCACCCTTCTTCGTCTCGTTTCGCTCTCTTTCACCCTCCTTCGTCTTGTTGCGCTCTGTGCCACCCGCCTTTGTCTCGTTTCGCCCTCTTTCACCCTCCTTCGTCTCGTTTCACTCTCTTTCACCCTCCTTCGTCTCGTTTCGTTCTCTTTCACCCTCGTTCATCTCGTTTCGCTCTCTTTCACCCTCCTTCATCTCGTTTCGCTCTCTTTCAACTTCTTTCCTCTCGTTTCGCTGTCTTTCACCCTCCTTCGTCTTGTTTCGCTCTCTTTCACCCTCCTTCGTCTCGTTTCGCTCTCTTTCACCCTCCACCGTCTCGTTTCGCTCTCTTTCACCCTCCTTCGTCTCGTTTCGCTCTCTTTCACGCTCCTTTGTCTTGTTTCACTCTGTTGCACCCGCCTTCGTCTCGTTTCGCTCTCTTTCAACCTCCTTCGTCTCGTTTCGCTCTCTTTCACCCTCCTTCTTCTCGTTTCGCTCTGTTACACCCGCCTTCGTCTCGTTTCGCCCTCTTTCACCCTCCTTCGTCTCGTTTCACTCTCTTTCACCCTCCTTCGTCTCGTTTCGTTCTCTTTCACCCTCCTTCGTCTCGCTCCGCTCTCTTTCACCCTCCTTTGACTCCTTTCGTCTCTTTCACCCTCCTTCGTCTCGTTTCGCTCTGTTACACCCGCCTTCGTCTCGTTTCGCCCTCTTTCACCCTCCTTCGTCTCGTTTCACTCTCTTTCACCTACCTTCATCTCGTTTCGCTCTCTTTCACCCTCCTTCGAATCCTTTCGCTCTCTTTCACCCTCCATCGTCTCGTTTCGCTATCTTTGACCATCCTTCATCTCGTTTCGCTCTCTTTGACCCTCCTTCGTCTCTTTTAGCTCTCTTTCATCCTCCTTCGTCTCGTTTCGCTCTGTTTTACACTCCTTCGTCTCGTTTTGCTCTCTTTCACCCTTCTTTGTCTCGTTTCGCTCTCTTTCACCCTCCTTCGTCTTGTTTCGCTCTGTGCCACCCACCTTTGTCTCGTTTCACCCTCTTTCACCCTCTTCGTCTCGTTTCACTCTCTTTCACCCTCCTTCGTCTCGTTTCGTTCTCTTTCACCCTCCTTCGTCTCGTTTCGCTCTCTTTCACCCTCCTTCATCTCGTTTCGCTCTCTTTCAACTTCTTTCCTCTCGTTTCGCTGTCTTTCACCCTCCTTCGTCTTGTTTCGCTCTCTTTCACCCTCCTTCGTCTCGTTTCGCTCTCTTTCACCCTCCACCGTCTCGTTTCGCTCTCTTTCACCCTCATTCGTCTCGTTTCGCTCTCTTTCACGCTCCTTTGTCTTGTTTCACTCTGTTGCACCCGCCTTCGTCTCGTTTCGCCCTCTTTCACCCTCCTTCGTCTTGTTTCTCTCTCTTTCACCCTCCTTCGTCTTGTTTCGCTCTCTTTCACCCTCCTTCGTCTCGTTTCGCTCTCTTTCACCTTCCTTCGTCTCGTTTCACTCTCTTTCACCCTCCTTCGTATCGTTTCGCTCTCTTCCAACCTCCTTCATCTCGTTTCGCTCTCTTTCAACCTCCTTCGTATCGTTTCGCTCTCTTTCACCCTCCTTCTTCTCGTTTCGCTCTGTTACACCCGCCTTCGTCTCGTTTCCCCGTCTTTCACCCTCCTTCGTCTCGTTTCACTCTCTTTCACCCTCCTTCGTCTCGTTTCGTTCTCTTTCACCCTCCTTCGTCTCGCTCCGCTCTCTTTCACCCTCCTTCGACTCCTTTCGCTCTCTTTCACCCTCCTTCATCTCGTTTCGCTCTCTTTCACCCACCATCGTCTGGTTTCTCTCTCTTACAGCCTCCTTCGTCTTGTTTCGCTCTCTTTCACCCTCCTTCGTCTCGTTTCGCTCTCTTTCACCCTCCTTCATCTCGTTTCGCTCCCTTTCACCCTCCTTTGTCTCGTTTCGCTCTCTTTCACCTTCCTTCGTCTTGTTTCGCTCTGTTGCACTCGCATTTGTCTTGTTTCGCCCTCTTTTACCCTCCGTCGTCTTGTTTCGCTCTCTTTCACCCTCCATCGTCTCGTTTCGCTCTCTTTCACCCTCCTTCGTCTCGTTTCACTCACTTTCACCTACCTTCATCTCGTTTCGCCCTCTTTCACCCTCCTTCGTCTCGTTTCGGTCTCTTTCACACTCCTTTGTCTTGTTTCGCTCTCTTTCACCCACCTTCACCTTGTTTCGCTCTCTTTCACCCTCCTTCGCCTCGTTTCGGTCTCTTTCATCCTCCTTCGTCTCGTTTCGTTCTCTTTCACCCTCCATCGTCTCGTTTCGCTATGTTTGACCATCCTTCATCTCGTTTCGCTCTCTTTGACCCTCCTTCGTCTCGTTTAGCTCTCTTTCATCCTCCTTCGTGTCGTTTCGCTCTGTTTTACACTCCTTCGTCTCGTTTTGCTCTCTTTCACCCTCCTTCGTCTCGTTTCGCTCTCTTTCACCTTCCGTCGTCTTGTTTCGCTCTCTTTCACCCTCCATCGTCTCATTTCGCTCTCTTTCATCCTCCTTCGTCTCGTTTCGCTCACTTTCACCCTCCTTTGTCTCATTTCGCTCCCTTTCACGCTCCTTTGTCTCGTTTCGCTCTCTTTCATCTTCCTTCGTCTCGTTTCACTCTCTTTCACCCTCCTTCGTCTCGTTTCGCTCTCTTCCAACCTCCTTCATCTCGTTTCGCTCTCTTTCACCCTCCTTCGTCTCGTTTCGTTCTCTTTCACCCTCCTTCGTCTCGCTCCGCTCTCTTTCACCCTCCTTTGACTCCTTTCGTCTCTTTCACCCTCCTTCGTCTCGTTTCGCTCTGTTACACCCGCCTTCGTCTCGTTTCGCCCTCTTTCACCCTCCTTCGTCTCGTTTCACTCTCTTTCACCCTCCTTCGTCTCGTTTCGTTCTCTTTCACCCTCCTTCGTCTCGCTCCGCTCTCTTTCACCCTCCTTTGACTCCTTTCGTCTCTTTCACCCTCCTTCGTCTCGTTTCGCTCTGTTACACCCGCCTTCGTCTCGTTTCGCCCTCTTTCACCCTCCTTCGTCTCGTTTCACTCTCTTTCACCTACCTTCATCTCGTTTCGCTCTCTTTCACCCTCCTTCGAATCCTTTCGCTCTCTTTCACCCTCCATCGTCTCGTTTCGCTATCTTTGACCATCCTTCATCTCGTTTCGCTCTCTTTGACCCTCCTTCGTCTCTTTTAGCTCTCTTTCATCCTCCTTCGTCTCGTTTCGCTCTGTTTTACACTCCTTCGTCTCGTTTTGCTCTCTTTCACCCTTCTTTGTCTCGTTTCGCTCTCTTTCACCCTCCTTCGTCTTGTTTCGCTCTGTGCCACCCACCTTTGTCTCGTTTCACCCTCTTTCACCCTCTTCGTCTCGTTTCACTCTCTTTCACCCTCCTTCGTCTCGTTTCGTTCTCTTTCACCCTCCTTCGTCTCGTTTCGCTCTCTTTCACCCTCCTTCATCTCGTTTCGCTCTCTTTCAACTTCTTTCCTCTCGTTTCGCTGTCTTTCACCCTCCTTCGTCTTGTTTCGCTCTCTTTCACCCTCCTTCGTCTCGTTTCGCTCTCTTTCACCCTCCACCGTCTCGTTTCGCTCTCTTTCACCCTCATTCGTCTCGTTTCGCTCTCTTTCACGCTCCTTTGTCTTGTTTCACTCTGTTGCACCCGCCTTCGTCTCGTTTCGCCCTCTTTCACCCTCCTTCGTCTTGTTTCTCTCTCTTTCACCCTCCTTCGTCTTGTTTCGCTCTCTTTCACCCTCCTTCGTCTCGTTTCGCTCTCTTTCACCTTCCTTCGTCTCGTTTCACTCTCTTTCACCCTCCTTCGTATCGTTTCGCTCTCTTCCAACCTCCTTCATCTCGTTTCGCTCTCTTTCAACCTCCTTCGTATCGTTTCGCTCTCTTTCACCCTCCTTCTTCTCGTTTCGCTCTGTTACACCCGCCTTCGTCTCGTTTCCCCGTCTTTCACCCTCCTTCGTCTCGTTTCACTCTCTTTCACCCTCCTTCGTCTCGTTTCGTTCTCTTTCACCCTCCTTCGTCTCGCTCCGCTCTCTTTCACCCTCCTTCGACTCCTTTCGCTCTCTTTCACCCTCCTTCATCTCGTTTCGCTCTCTTTCACCCACCATCGTCTGGTTTCTCTCTCTTACAGCCTCCTTCGTCTTGTTTCGCTCTCTTTCACCCTCCTTCGTCTCGTTTCGCTCTCTTTCACCCTCCTTCATCTCGTTTCGCTCCCTTTCACCCTCCTTTGTCTCGTTTCGCTCTCTTTCACCTTCCTTCGTCTTGTTTCGCTCTGTTGCACTCGCATTTGTCTTGTTTCGCCCTCTTTTACCCTCCGTCGTCTTGTTTCGCTCTCTTTCACCCTCCATCGTCTCGTTTCGCTCTCTTTCACCCTCCTTCGTCTCGTTTCACTCACTTTCACCTACCTTCATCTCGTTTCGCCCTCTTTCACCCTCCTTCGTCTCGTTTCGGTCTCTTTCACACTCCTTTGTCTTGTTTCGCTCTCTTTCACCCACCTTCACCTTGTTTCGCTCTCTTTCACCCTCCTTCGCCTCGTTTCGGTCTCTTTCATCCTCCTTCGTCTCGTTTCGTTCTCTTTCACCCTCCATCGTCTCGTTTCGCTATGTTTGACCATCCTTCATCTCGTTTCGCTCTCTTTGACCCTCCTTCGTCTCGTTTAGCTCTCTTTCATCCTCCTTCGTGTCGTTTCGCTCTGTTTTACACTCCTTCGTCTCGTTTTGCTCTCTTTCACCCTCCTTCGTCTCGTTTCGCTCTCTTTCACCTTCCGTCGTCTTGTTTCGCTCTCTTTCACCCTCCATCGTCTCATTTCGCTCTCTTTCATCCTCCTTCGTCTCGTTTCGCTCACTTTCACCCTCCTTTGTCTCATTTCGCTCCCTTTCACGCTCCTTTGTCTCGTTTCGCTCTCTTTCATCTTCCTTCGTCTCGTTTCACTCTCTTTCACCCTCCTTCGTCTCGTTTCGCTCTCTTCCAACCTCCTTCATCTCGTTTCGCTCTCTTTCAACCTCCTTCGTCTCGTTTCGCTCTCTTTCTCCCTCCTTCTTCTCGTTTCGCTCTGTTCCACCCGCCTTCGTCTCGTTTCGCCCTCTTTCACCCTCCTACGTCTCGTTTCACTCCCTTTCACTCTCCTTCGTCTCGTTTCATTCTCTTTCACCCTCCTTCGTCTCACTCCGCTCTCTTTCGACTCCTTTCGCTCTCTTTCACCCTCCTTCGTCTCGTTTCGCTCTGTTTCACACTCCTTCGTCTCGTTTTGCTCTCTTTCACCCTCCTTTGTCTCGTTTCGCTCTCTTTCACCCTCCTTCGTCTTGTTTCGCTCTATTGCACTCGCATTTGTCTTGTTTCGCCCTCTTTTACCCTCCTTCGTCTTGTTTCGCTCTCTTTTACCCTCCATCGTCTCGTTTTGCTCTCTTTCACCCTCCTTCGTCTCGTTTCGCTCACTTTCTCCTACCTTCATCTCGTTTCGCTCTCTTTCACTCTCCTTCGTCTCGTTTCGGTCACTTTCACACTCGTTTGTCTTGTTTCGCTCTCTTTCACCCACCTTCACCTTGTTTCTATCTCTTTCACCCTCCTTCGCCTCGTTTCGGTCTCTTTCATCCTCCTTCGTCTCGTTTCGTTCTCTTTCACCCTCCATCGTCTCGTTTCGCTATCTTTGACCATCCTTCATCTCGTTTCGCTCTCTTTGACCCTCCTTCGTCTCGTTTAGCTCTCTTTCATCCTCCTTCGTCTCGTTTCGCTCTGTTTTACACTCTTTCGTCTCGTTTTGCTCTCTTTCACCCTTCTTTGTCTCGTTTCGCTCTCTTTCACCCTCCTTCGTCTTGTTTCGCTCTGTGCCACCCGCCTTTGTCTCGTTTCACCCTCTTTCACCCTCTTCGTCTCGTTTCACTCTCTTTCACCCTCCTTCGTCTCGTTTCATTCTCTTTCACCCTCCTTCGTCTCGTTTCGCTCTCTTTCACCCTCCTTCATCTCGTTTCGCTCTCTTTCAACTTCTTTCCTCTCGTTTCGCTGTCTTTCACCCTCCATCGTCTCATTTCGCTCTCTTTCATCCTCCTTCGTCTCGTTTCGCTCACTTTCACCCTCCTTTGTCTCATTTCGCTCCCTTTCACGCTCCTTTGTCTCGTTTCGCTCTCTTTCATCTTCCTTCGTCTCGTTTCACTCTCTTTCACCCTCCTTCGTCTCGTTTCGCTCTCTTCCAACCTCCTTCATCTCGTTTCGCTCTCTTTCAACCTCCTTCGTCTCGTTTCGCTCTCTTTCTCCCTCCTTCTTCTCGTTTCGCTCTGTTCCACCCGCCTTCGTCTCGTTTCGCCCTCTTTCACCCTCCTACGTCTCGTTTCACTCCCTTTCACTCTCCTTCGTCTCGTTTCATTCTCTTTCACCCTCCTTCGTCTCACTCCGCTCTCTTTCGACTCCTTTCGCTCTCTTTCACCCTCCTTCGTCTCGTTTCGCTCTGTTTCACACTCCTTCGTCTCGTTTTGCTCTCTTTCACCCTCCTTTGTCTCGTTTCGCTCTCTTTCACCCTCCTTCGTCTTGTTTCGCTCTATTGCACTCGCATTTGTCTTGTTTCGCCCTCTTTTACCCTCCTTCGTCTTGTTTCGCTCTCTTTTACCCTCCATCGTCTCGTTTTGCTCTCTTTCACCCTCCTTCGTCTCGTTTCGCTCACTTTCTCCTACCTTCATCTCGTTTCGCTCTCTTTCACTCTCCTTCGTCTCGTTTCGGTCACTTTCACACTCGTTTGTCTTGTTTCGCTCTCTTTCACCCACCTTCACCTTGTTTCGCTCTCTTTCACCCTCCTTCGCCTCGTTTCGGTCTCTTTCATCCTCCTTCGTCTCGTTTCGTTCTCTTTCACCCTCCATCGTCTCGTTTCGCTATCTTTGACCATCCTTCATCTCGTTTCGCTCTCTTTGACCCTCCTTCGTCTCGTTTAGCTCTCTTTCATCCTCCTTCGTCTCGTTTCGCTCTGTTTTACACTCTTTCGTCTCGTTTTGCTCTCTTTCACCCTTCTTTGTCTCGTTTCGCTCTCTTTCACCCTCCTTCGTCTTGTTTCGCTCTGTGCCACCCGCCTTTGTCTCGTTTCACCCTCTTTCACCCTCTTCGTCTCGTTTCACTCTCTTTCACCCTCCTTCGTCTCGTTTCATTCTCTTTCACCCTCCTTCGTCTCGTTTCGCTCTCTTTCACCCTCCTTCATCTCGTTTCGCTCTCTTTCAACTTCTTTCCTCTCGTTTCGCTGTCTTTCACCCTCCTTCGTCTTGTTTCGCTCTCTTTCACCCTCCTTCGTCTCGTTTCGCTCTCTTTCACCCTCCACCGTCTCGTTTCGCTCTCTTTCACCCTCATTCGTCTCGTTTCGCTCCCTTTCACGCTCCTTTGTCTTGTTTCACTCTGTTGCACCCGCCTTCGTCTCGTTTCGCCCTCTTTCACCCTCCTTCGTCTTGTTTCTCTCTCTTTCACCCTCCTTCGTCTTGTTTCGCTCTCTTTCACCCTCCTTCGTCTCGTTTCGCTCTCTTTCACCTTCCTTCGTCTCGTTTCACTCTCTTTCACCCTCCTTCGTATCGTTTCGCTCTCTTCCAACCTCCTTCATCTCGTTTCGCTCTCTTTCAACCTCCTTCGTATCGTTTCGCTCTCTTTCACCCTCCTTCTTCTCGTTTCGCTCTGTTACACCCGCCTTCGTCTCGTTTCCCCGTCTTTCACCCTCCTTCGCCTCGTTTCACTCTCTTTCACCCTCCTTCGTCTCGTTTTGTTCTCTTTCACCCTCCTTCGTCTCGCTCCGCTCTCTTTCACCCTCCTTCGACTCCTTTCGCTCTCTTTCACCCTCCTTCGTCTCGTTTCGCTCTGTTTCACACTCCTTCGTCTCGTTTTGCTCTCTTTCACCCTCCTTCGTCTCGTTTCGCTCTCTTTCACCCTCCTTCGTCTCGTTTCGCTCACTTTCACCTACCTTCATCTCGTTTCGCTCTCTTTCACCCTCCTTCGACTCCTTTCGCTCTCTTCCACCCTCCATCGTCTCGTTTCGCTATCTTTGACCATCCTTCATCTCGTTTCGCTCTCTTTGACCCTCCTTCGTCTCGTTTAGCTCTTTTTCATCCTCCTTCGTCTCGTTTCGCTCTGTTTTACACTCCTTCGTCTCGTTTTGCTCTCTTTCACCTTCTTCGTCTCGTTTCGTTCTCTTTCACCCTCCTTCGTCTCGCTCCGCTCTCTTTCACCCTCCTTCGACTCCTTTCGCTCTCTTTCACCCTCCTTCGTCTCGTTTCGCTCTCTTTCACCCTCCTTCGTCTCCTTTCACTCTCTTTCATCCTCCATCGTCTTGTTTCGCTCTCTTTCGCCCACCTTCGTCTCGTTTCGCTCTCTTTCACCCTCCACCATCTCATTTCGCTCTCTTTTACCCTCTTTCGTCTCGTTTCGCTCTCTTTGACCCTCCTTCGTCTCATTTAGCTGTCTTTCATCCTCCTTCGTCTCGTTTCGCTCTCTTTCACCCTCCGTCGTCTTGTTTCGCTCTCTTTCACCCTCCATCGTCTCGTTTCGCTCTCTTTCATCCTCCTTCGTCTCGTTTCGCTCACTTTCACCCTCCTTTGTCTCTTTTCGCTCTCTTTCACCTACCTTCATCTCGTTTCGCTCTCTTTCACCCTCCATCGTCTGTTTTCGCTCGCTTTCACCCTCCTTCGTCTTGTTTCGCTCTCTTTCACCCTCCTTCGTCTCGTTTAGGTCTCTTTCATCCTCCTTCGTCTCGTTTGTTCTCTTTCACCCTCCATCGTCTCGTTTCGCTATCTTTGACCATCCTTCATCTCGTTTCGCTCTCTTTGACCCTCCTTCGTCTCGTTTAGCTCTCTTTCATCCTCCTTCGTCTCGTTTCGCTCTGTTTTACACTCCTTCATCTCGTTTTGCTCTCTTTCACCCTTCTTCGTCTCGTTTCGCTCTCTTTCACCCTCCTTCGTCTTGTTGCGCTCTGTGCCACCCGCCTTTGTCTCGTTTCGCCCTCTTTCACCCTCCTTCGTCTCGTTTCACTCTCTTTCACCCTCCTTCGTCTCGTTTCGTTCTCTTTCACCCTCGTTCATCTCGTTTCGCTCTCTTTCACCCTCCTTCATCTCGTTTCGCTCTCTTTCAACTTCTTTCCTCTCGTTTCGCTGTCTTTCACCCTCCTTCGTCTTGTTTCGCTCTCTTTCACCCTCCTTCGTCTCGTTTCGCTCTCTTTCACCCTCCACCGTCTCGTTTCGCTCTCTTTCACCCTCCTTCGTCTCGTTTCGCTCTCTTTCACGCTCCTTTGTCTTGTTTCACTCTGTTGCACCCGCCTTCGTCTCGTTTCGCTCTCTTTCAACCTCCTTCGTCTCGTTTCGCTCTCTTTCACCCTCCTTCTTCTCGTTTCGCTCTGTTACACCCGCCTTCGTCTCGTTTCGCCCTCTTTCACCCTCCTTCGTCTCGTTTCACTCTCTTTCACCCTCCTTCGTCTCGTTTCGTTCTCTTTCACCCTCCTTCGTCTCGCTCCGCTCTCTTTCACCCTCCTTTGACTCCTTTCGTCTCTTTCACCCTCCTTCGTCTCGTTTCGCTCTGTTACACCCGCCTTCGTCTCGTTTCGCCCTCTTTCACCCTCCTTCGTCTCGTTTCACTCTCTTTCACCTACCTTCATCTCGTTTCGCTCTCTTTCACCCTCCTTCGAATCCTTTCGCTCTCTTTCACCCTCCATCGTCTCGTTTCGCTATCTTTGACCATCCTTCATCTCGTTTCGCTCTCTTTGACCCTCCTTCATCTCGTTTAGCTCTCTTTCATCCTCCTTCGTCTTGTTTCGCTCTGTGCCACCCGCCTTTGTCTCGTTTCGCCCTCTTTCACCCTCTTCGTCTCGTTTCACTCTCTTTCACCCTCCTTCGTCTCGTTTCGTTCTCTTTCACCCTCCTTCGTCTCGTTTCGCTCTCTTTCACCCTCCTTCATCTCGTTTCGCTCTCTTTCAACTTCTTTCCTCTCGTTTCGCTGTCTTTCACCCTCCTTCGTCTTGTTTCGCTCTCTTTCACCCTCCTTCGTCTCGTTTCGCTCTCTTTCACCCTCCACCGTCTCGTTTCGCTCTCTTTCACCCTCATTCGTCTCGTTTCGCTCTCTTTCACGCTCCTTTGTCTTGTTTCACTCTGTTGCACCCGCCTTCGTCTCGTTTCGCCCTCTTTCACCCTCCTTCGTCTTGTTTCTCTCTCTTTCACCCTCCTTCGTCTTGTTTCGCTCTCTTTCACCCTCCTTCGTCTCGTTTCGCTCTCTTTCACCTTCCTTCGTCTCGTTTCACTCTCTTTCACCCTCCTTCGTATCGTTTCGCTCTCTTCCAACCTCCTTCATCTCGTTTCGCTCTCTTTCAACCTCCTTCGTATCGTTTCGCTCTCTTTCACCCTCCTTCTTCTCGTTTCGCTCTGTTACACCCGCCTTCGTCTCGTTTCCCCGTCTTTCACCCTCCTTCGTCTCGTTTCACTCTCTTTCACCCTCCTTCGTCTCGTTTCGTTCTCTTTCACCCTCCTTCGTCTCGCTCCGCTCTCTTTCACCCTCCTTCGACTCCTTTCGCTCTCTTTCACCCTCCTTCATCTCGTTTCGCTCTCTTTCACCCACCATCGTCTGGTTTCTCTCTCTTACAGCCTCCTTCGTCTTGTTTCGCTCTCTTTCACCCTCCTTCGTCTCGTTTCGCTCTCTTTCACCCTCCTTCATCTCGTTTCGCTCCCTTTCACCCTCCTTTGTCTCGTTTCGCTCTCTTTCACCTTCCTTCGTCTTGTTTCGCTCTGTTGCACTCGCATTTGTCTTGTTTCGCCCTCTTTTACCCTCCGTCGTCTTGTTTCGCTCTCTTTCACCCTCCATCGTCTCGTTTCGCTCTCTTTCACCCTCCTTCGTCTCGTTTCACTCACTTTCACCTACCTTCATCTCGTTTCGCCCTCTTTCACCCTCCTTCGTCTCGTTTCGGTCTCTTTCACACTCCTTTGTCTTGTTTCGCTCTCTTTCACCCACCTTCACCTTGTTTCGCTCTCTTTCACCCTCCTTCGCCTCGTTTCGGTCTCTTTCATCCTCCTTCGTCTCGTTTCGTTCTCTTTCACCCTCCATCGTCTCGTTTCGCTATGTTTGACCATCCTTCATCTCGTTTCGCTCTCTTTGGCCCTCCTTCGTCTCGTTTAGCTCTCTTTCATCCTCCTTCGTCTCGTTTCGCTCTGTTTTACACTCCTTCGTCTCGTTTTGCTCTCTTTCACCCTCCTTCGTCTCGTTTCGCTCTCTTTCACCTTCCGTCGTCTTGTTTCGCTCTCTTTCACCCTCCATCGTCTCATTTCGCTCTCTTTCATCCTCCTTCGTCTCGTTTCGCTCACTTTCACCCTCCTTTGTCTCATTTCGCTCCCTTTCACGCTCCTTTGTCTCGTTTCGCTCTCTTTCACCTTCCTTCGTCTCGTTTCACTCTCTTTCACCCTCCTTCGTCTCGTTTCGCTCTCTTCCAACCTCCTTCATCTCGTTTCGCTCTCTTTCAACCTCCTTCGTCTCGTTTCGCTCTCTTTCTCCCTCCTTCTTCTCGTTTCGCTCTGTTCCACCCGCCTTCGTCTCGTTTCGCCCTCTTTCACCCTCCTACGTCTCGTTTCACTCTCTTTCACTCTCCTTCATCTCGTTTCATTCTCTTTCACCCTCCTTCGTCTCACTCCGCTCTCTTTCGACTCCTTTCGCTCTCTTTCACCCTCCTTCGTCTCGTTTCGCTCTGTTTCACACTCCTTCGTCTCGTTTTGCTCTCTTTCACCCTCCTTTGTCTCGTTTCGCTCTCTTTCACCCTCCTTCGTCTTGTTTCGCTCTGTTGCACTCGCATTTGTCTTGTTTCGCCCTCTTTTACCCTCCTTCGTCTTGTTTCGCTCTCTTTTACCCTCCATCGTCTCGTTTTGCTCTCTTTCACCCTCCTTCGTCTCGTTTCGCTCACTTTCTCCTACCTTCATCTCGTTTCGCTCTCTTTCACTCTCCTTCGTCTCGTTTCGGTCACTTTCACACTCGTTTGTCTTGTTTCGCTCTCTTTCACCCACCTTCACCTTGTTTCGCTCTCTTTCACCCTCCTTCGCCTCGTTTCGGTCTCTTTCATCCTCCTTCGTCTCGTTTCGTTCTCTTTCACCCTCCATCGTCTCGTTTCGCTATCTTTGACCATCCTTCATCTCGTTTCGCTCTCTTTGACCCTCCTTCGTCTCGTTTAGCTCTCTTTCATCCTCCTTCGTCTCGTTTCGCTCTGTTTTACACTCTTTCGTCTCGTTTTGCTCTCTTTCACCCTTCTTTGTCTCGTTTCGCTCTCTTTCACCCTCCTTCGTCTTGTTTCGCTCTGTGCCACCCGCCTTTGTCTCGTTTCACCCTCTTTCACCCTCTTCGTCTCGTTTCACTCTCTTTCACCCTCCTTCGTCTCGTTTCATTCTCTTTCACCCTCCTTCGTCTCGTTTCGCTCTCTTTCACCCTCCTTCATCTCGTTTCGCTCTCTTTCAACTTCTTTCCTCTCGTTTCGCTGTCTTTCACCCTCCTTCGTCTTGTTTCGCTCTCTTTCACCCTCCTTCGTCTCGTTTCGCTCTCTTTCACCCTCCACCGTCTCGTTTCGCTCTCTTTCACCCTCATTCGTCTCGTTTCGTTCCCTTTCACGCTCCTTTGTCTTGTTTCACTCTGTTGCACCCGCCTTCGTCTCGTTTCGCCCTCTTTCACCCTCCTTCGTCTTGTTTCTCTCTCTTTCACCCTCCTTCGTCTTGTTTCGCTCTCTTTCACCCTCCTTCGTCTCGTTTCGCTCTCTTTCACCTTCCTTCGTCTCGTTTCACTCTCTTTCACCCTCCTTCGTATCGTTTCGCTCTCTTCCAACCTCCTTCATCTCGTTTCGCTCTCTTTCAACCTCCTTCGTATCGTTTCGCTCTCTTTCACCCTCCTTCTTCTCGTTTCGCTCTGTTACACCCGCCTTCGTCTCGTTTCCCCGTCTTTCACCCTCCTTCGCCTCGTTTCACTCTCTTTCACCCTCCTTCGTCTCGTTTTGTTCTCTTTCACCCTCCTTCGTCTCGCTCCGCTCTCTTTCACCCTCCTTCGACTCCTTTCGCTCTCTTTCACCCTCCTTCGTCTCGTTTCGCTCTGTTTCACACTCCTTCGTCTCGTTTTGCTCTCTTTCACCCTCCTTCGTCTCGTTTCGCTCTCTTTCACCCTCCTTCGTCTCGTTTCGCTCACTTTCACCTACCTTCATCTCGTTTCGCTCTCTTTCACCCTCCTTCGACTCCTTTCGCTCTCTTCCACCCTCCATCGTCTCGTTTCGCTATCTTTGACCATCCTTCATCTCGTTTCGCTCTCTTTGACCCTCCTTCGTCTCGTTTAGCTCTTTTTCATCCTCCTTCGTCTCGTTTCGCTCTGTTTTACACTCCTTCGTCTCGTTTTGCTCTCTTTCACCTTCTTCGTCTCGTTTCGTTCTCTTTCACCCTCCTTCGTCTCGCTCCGCTCTCTTTCACCCTCCTTCGACTCCTTTCGCTCTCTTTCACCCTCCTTCGTCTCGTTTCGCTCTCTTTCACCCTCCTTCGTCTCCTTTCACTCTCTTTCATCCTCCATCGTCTTGTTTCGCTCTCTTTCGCCCACCTTCGTCTCGTTTCGCTCTCTTTCACCCTCCACCATCTCATTTCGCTCTCTTTTACCCTCTTTCGTCTCGTTTCGCTCTCTTTGACCCTCCTTCGTCTCATTTAGCTGTCTTTCATCCTCCTTCGTCTCGTTTCGCTCTCTTTCACCCTCCGTCGTCTTGTTTCGCTCTCTTTCACCCTCCATCGTCTCGTTTCGCTCTCTTTCATCCTCCTTCGTCTCGTTTCGCTCACTTTCACCCTCCTTTGTCTCTTTTCGCTCTCTTTCACCTACCTTCATCTCGTTTCGCTCTCTTTCACCCTCCATCGTCTGTTTTCGCTCGCTTTCACCCTCCTTCGTCTTGTTTCGCTCTCTTTCACCCTCCTTCGTCTCGTTTAGGTCTCTTTCATCCTCCTTCGTCTCGTTTGTTCTCTTTCACCCTCCATCGTCTCGTTTCGCTATCTTTGACCATCCTTCATCTCGTTTCGCTCTCTTTGACCCTCCTTCGTCTCGTTTAGCTCTCTTTCATCCTCCTTCGTCTCGTTTCGCTCTGTTTTACACTCCTTCATCTCGTTTTGCTCTCTTTCACCCTTCTTCGTCTCGTTTCGCTCTCTTTCACCCTCCTTCGTCTTGTTGCGCTCTGTGCCACCCGCCTTTGTCTCGTTTCGCCCTCTTTCACCCTCCTTCGTCTCGTTTCACTCTCTTTCACCCTCCTTCGTCTCGTTTCGTTCTCTTTCACCCTCGTTCATCTCGTTTCGCTCTCTTTCACCCTCCTTCATCTCGTTTCGCTCTCTTTCAACTTCTTTCCTCTCGTTTCGCTGTCTTTCACCCTCCTTCGTCTTGTTTCGCTCTCTTTCACCCTCCTTCGTCTCGTTTCGCTCTCTTTCACCCTCCACCGTCTCGTTTCGCTCTCTTTCACCCTCCTTCGTCTCGTTTCGCTCTCTTTCACGCTCCTTTGTCTTGTTAAACTCTGTTGCACCCGCCTTCGTCTCGTTTCGCTCTCTTTCAACCTCCTTCGTCTCGTTTCGCTCTCTTTCACCCTCCTTCTTCTCGTTTCGCTCTGTTACACCCGCCTTCGTCTCGTTTCGCCCTCTTTCACCCTCCTTCGTCTCGTTTCACTCTCTTTCACCCTCCTTCGTCTCGTTTCGTTCTCTTTCACCCTCCTTCGTCTCGCTCCGCTCTCTTTCACCCTCCTTTGACTCCTTTCGTCTCTTTCACCCTCCTTCGTCTCGTTTCGCTCTGTTACACCCGCCTTCGTCTCGTTTCGCCCTCTTTCACCCTCCTTCGTCTTGTTTCACTCTCTTTCACCCTCCTTCGTCTCGTTTCGCTCTCTTTCACCTTCCTTCGTCTCGTTTCACTCTCTTTCACCCTCCTTCGTATCGTTTCGCTCTCTTCCAACCTCCTTCATCTCGTTTCGCTCTCTTCCAACCTCCTTCGTATCGTTTCGCTCTCTTTCACCCTCCTTCTTCTCGTTTCGCTCTGTTACACCCGCCTTCGTCTCGTTTCCCCGTCTTTCACCCTCCTTCGTCTCGTTTCACTCTCTTTCACCCTCCTTCGTCTCGTTTCGTTCTCTTTCACCCTCCTTCGTCTCGCTCCGCTCTCTTTCACCCTCCTTCGACTCCTTTCGCTCTCTTTCACCCTCCTTCATCTCGTTTCGCTCTCTTTCACCCACCATCGTCTGGTTTCTCTCTCTTACAGCCTCCTTCGTCTTGTTTCGCTCTCTTTCACCCTCCTTCGTCTCGTTTCGCTCTCTTTCACCCTCCTTCATCTCGTTTCGCTCCCTTTCACCCTCCTTTGTCTCGTTTCGCTCTCTTTCACCTTCCTTCGTCTTGTTTCGCTCTGTTGCACTCGCATTTGTCTTGTTTCGCCCTCTTTTACCCTCCGTCGTCTTGTTTCGCTCTCTTTCACCCTCCATCGTCTCGTTTCGCTCTCTTTCACCCTCCTTCGTCTCGTTTCACTCACTTTCACCTACCTTCATCTCGTTTCGCCCTCTTTCACCCTCCTTCGTCTCGTTTCGGTCTCTTTCACACTCCTTTGTCTTGTTTCGCTCTCTTTCACCCACCTTCACCTTGTTTCGCTCTCTTTCACCCTCCTTCGCCTCGTTTCGGTCTCTTTCATCCTCCTTCGTCTCGTTTCGTTCTCTTTCACCCTCCATCGTCTCGTTTCGCTATGTTTGACCATCCTTCATCTCGTTTCGCTCTCTTTGACCCTCCTTCGTCTCGTTTAGCTCTCTTTCATCCTCCTTCGTCTCGTTTCGCTCTGTTTTACACTCCTTCGTCTCGTTTTGCTCTCTTTCACCCTCCTTCGTCTCGTTTCGCTCTCTTTCACCTTCCGTCGTCTTGTTTCGCTCTCTTTCACCCTCCATCGTCTCATTTCGCTCTCTTTCATCCTCCTTCGTCTCGTTTCGCTCACTTTCACCCTCCTTTGTCTCATTTCGCTCCCTTTCACGCTCCTTTGTCTCGTTTCGCTCTCTTTCACCTTCCTTCGTCTCGTTTCACTCTCTTTCACCCTCCTTCGTCTCGTTTCGCTCTCTTCCAACCTCCTTCATCTCGTTTCGCTCTCTTTCAACCTCCTTCGTCTCGTTTCGCTCTCTTACTCCCTCCTTCTTCTCGTTTCGCTCTGTTCCACCCGCCTTCGTCTCGTTTCGCCCTCTTTCACCCTCCTACGTCTCGTTTCACTCTCTTTCACTCTCCTTCGTCTCGTTTCATTCTCTTTCACCCTCCTTCGTCTCACTCCGCTCTCTTTCGACTCCTTTCGCTCTCTTTCACCCTCCTTCGTCTCGTTTCGCTCTGTTTCACACTCCTTCGTCTCGTTTTGCTCTCTTTCACCCTCCTTTGTCTCGTTTCGCTCTCTTTCACCCTCCTTCGTCTTGTTTCGCTCTGTTGCACTCGCATTTGTCTTGTTTCGCCCTCTTTTACCCTCCTTCGTCTTGTTTCGCTCTCTTTTACCCTCCATCGTCTCGTTTTGCTCTCTTTCACCCTCCTTCGTCTCGTTTCGCTCACTTTCTCCTACCTTCATCTCGTTTCGCTCTCTTTCACTCTCCTTCGTCTCGTTTCGGTCACTTTCACACTCGTTTGTCTTGTTTCGCTCTCTTTCACCCACCTTCACCTTGTTTCGCTCTCTTTCACCCTCCTTCGCCTCGTTTCGGTCTCTTTCATCCTCCTTCGTCTCGTTTCGTTCTCTTTCACCCTCCATCGTCTCGTTTCGCTATCTTTGACCATCCTTCATCTCGTTTCGCTCTCTTTGACCCCCCTTCATCTCGTTTAGCTCTCTTTCATCCTCCTTCGTCTCGTTTCGCTCTGTTTTACACTCTTTCGTCTCGTTTTGCTCTCTTTCACCCTTCTTTGTCTCGTTTCGCTCTCTTTCACCCTCCTTCGTCTTGTTTCGCTCTGTGCCACCCGCCTTTGTCTCGTTTCACCCTCTTTCACCCTCTTCGTCTCGTTTCACTCTCTTTCACCCTCCTTCGTCTCGTTTCATTCTCTTTCACCCTCCTTCGTCTCGTTTCGCTCTCTTTCACCCTCCTTCATCTCGTTTCGCTCTCTTTCAACTTCTTTCCTCTCGTTTCGCTGTCTTTCACCCTCCTTCGTCTCGTTTCGCTCTCTTTCACCCTCCTTCGTCTCGTTTCGCTCTCTTTCAACTTCTTTCCTCTCGTTTCGCTGTCTTTCACCCTCCTTCGTCTTGTTTCGCTCTCTTTCACCCTCCTTCGTCTCGTTTCGCTCTCTTTCACCCTCCACCGTCTCGTTTCGCTCTCTTTCACCCTCATTCGTCTCGTTTCGCTCCCTTTCACGCTCCTTTGTCTTGTTTCACTCTGTTGCACCCGCCTTCGTCTCGTTTCGCCCTCTTTCACCCTCCTTCGTCTTGTTTCTCTCTCTTTCACCCTCCTTCGTCTTGTTTCGCTCTCTTTCACCCTCCTTCGTCTCGTTTCGCTCTCTTTCACCTTCCTTCGTCTCGTTTCACTCTCTTTCACCCTCCTTCGTATCGTTTCGCTCTCTTCCAACCTCCTTCATCTCGTTTCGCTCTCTTTCAACCTCCTTCGTATCGTTTCGCTCTCTTTCACCCTCCTTCTTCTCGTTTCGCTCTGTTACACCCGCCTTCGTCTCGTTTCCCCGTCTTTCACCCTCCTTCGTCTCGTTTCACTCTCTTTCACCCTCCTTCGTCTCGTTTTGTTCTCTTTCACCCTCCTTCGTCTCGCTCCGCTCTCTTTCACCCTCCTTCGACTCCTTTCGCTCTCTTTCACCCTCCTTCGTCTCGTTTCGCTCTGTTTCACACTCCTTCGTCTCGTTTTGCTCTCTTTCACCCTCCTTCGTCTCGTTTCGCTCTCTTTCACCCTCCTTCGTCTCGTTTCGCTCACTTTCACCTACCTTCATCTCGTTTCGCTCTCTTTCACCCTCCTTCGACTCCTTTCGCTCTCTTCCACCCTCCATCGTCTCGTTTCGCTATCTTTGACCATCCTTCATCTCGTTTCGCTCTCTTTGACCCTCCTTCGTCTCGTTTAGCTCTTTTTCATCCTCCTTCGTCTCGTTTCGCTCTGTTTTACACTCCTTCGTCTCGTTTTGCTCTCTTTCACCTTCTTCGTCTCGGTTCGTTCTCTTTCACCCTCCTTCGTCTCGCTCCGCTCTCTTTCACCCTCCTTCGACTCCTTTCGCTCTCTTTCACCCTCCTTCGTCTCGTTTCGCTCTCTTTCACCCTCCTTCGTCTCCTTTCACTCTCTTTCATCCTCCATCGTCTTGTTTCGCTCTCTTTCGCCCACCTTCGTCTCGTTTCGCTCTCTTTCACCCTCCACCATCTCATTTCGCTCTCTTTTACCCTCTTTCGTCTCGTTTCGCTCTCTTTGACCCTCCTTCGTCTCATTTAGCTGTCTTTCATCCTCCTTCGTCTCGTTTCGCTCTCTTTCACCCTCCGTCGTCTTGTTTCGCTCTCTTTCACCCTCCATCGTCTCGTTTCGCTCTCTTTCATCCTCCTTCGTCTCGTTTCGCTCACTTTCACCCTCCTTTGTCTCTTTTCGCTCTCTTTCACCTACCTTCATCTCGTTTCGCTCTCTTTCACCCTCCATCGTCTGTTTTCGCTCGCTTTCACCCTCCTTCGTCTTGTTTCGCTCTCTTTCACCCTCCTTCGTCTCGTTTAGGTCTCTTTCATCCTCCTTCGTCTCGTTTGTTCTCTTTCACCCTCCATCGTCTCGTTTCGCTATCTTTGACCATCCTTCATCTCGTTTCGCTCTCTTTGACCCTCCTTCGTCTCGTTTAGCTCTCTTTCATCCTCCTTCGTCTCGTTTCGCTCTGTTTTACACTCCTTCATCTCGTTTTGCTCTCTTTCACCCTTCTTCGTCTCGTTTCGCTCTCTTTCACCCTCCTTCGTCTTGTTGCGCTCTGTGCCACCCGCCTTTGTCTCGTTTCGCCCTCTTTCACCCTCCTTCGTCTCGTTTCACTCTCTTTCACCCTCCTTCGTCTCGTTTCGTTCTCTTTCACCCTCGTTCATCTCGTTTCGCTCTCTTTCACCCTCCTTCATCTCGTTTCGCTCTCTTTCAACTTCTTTCCTCTCGTTTCGCTGTCTTTCACCCTCCTTCGTCTTGTTTCGCTCTCTTTCACCCTCCTTCGTCTCGTTTCGCTCTCTTTCACCCTCCACCGTCTCGTTTCGCTCTCTTTCACCCTCCTTCGTCTCGTTTCGCTCTCTTTCACGCTCCTTTGTCTTGTTTCACTCTGTTGCACCCGCCTTCGTCTCGTTTCGCTCTCTTTCAACCTCCTTCGTCTCGTTTCGCTCTCTTTCACCCTCCTTCTTCTCGTTTCGCTCTGTTACACCCGCCTTCGTCTCGTTTCGCCCTCTTTCACCCTCCTTCGTCTCGTTTCACTCTCTTTCACCCTCCTTCGTCTCGTTTCGTTCTCTTTCACCCTCCTTCGTCTCGCTCCGCTCTCTTTCACCCTCCTTTGACTCCTTTCGTCTCTTTCACCCTCCTTCGTCTCGTTTCGCTCTGTTACACCCGCCTTCGTCTCGTTTTGCCCTCTTTCACCCTCCTTCGTCTCGTTTCACTCTCTTTCACCTACCTTCATCTCGTTTCGCTCTCTTTCACCCTCCTTCGAATCCTTTCGCTCTCTTTCACCCTCCATCGTCTCGTTTCGCTATCTTTGACCATCCTTCATCTCGTTTCGCTCTCTTTGACCCTCCTTCGTCTCTTTTAGCTCTCTTTCATCCTCCTTCGTCTCGTTTCGCTCTGTTTTACACTCCTTCGTCTCGTTTTGCTCTCTTTCACCCTTCTTTGTCTCGTTTCGCTCTCTTTCACCCTCCTTCGTCTTGTTTCGCTCTGTGCCACCCGCCTTTGTCTCGTTTCACCCTCTTTCACCCTCTTCGTCTCGTTTCACTCTCTTTCACCCTCCTTCGTCTCGTCTCGTTCTCTTTCACCCTCCTTCGTCTCGTTTCGCTCTCTTTCACCCTCCTTCATCTCGTTTCGCTCTCTTTCAACTTCTTTCCTCTCGTTTCGCTGTCTTTCACCCTCCTTCGTCTTGTTTCGCTCTCTTTCACCCTCCTTCGTCTCGTTTCGCTCTCTTTCACCCTCCACCGTCTCGTTTCGCTCTCTTTCACCCTCATTCGTCTCGTTTCGCTCTCTTTCACGCTCCTTTGTCTTGTTTCACTCTGTTGCACCCGCCTTCGTCTCGTTTCGCCCTCTTTCACCCTCCTTCGTCTTGTTTCTCTCTCTTTCACCCTCCTTCGTCTTGTTTCGCTCTCTTTCACCCTCCTTCGTCTCGTTTCGCTCTCTTTCACCTTCCTTCGTCTCGTTTCACTCTCTTTCACCCTCCTTCGTATCGTTTCGCTCTCTTCCAACCTCCTTCATCTCGTTTCGCTCTCTTTCAACCTCCTTCGTATCGTTTCGCTCTCTTTCACCCTCCTTCTTCTCGTTTCGCTCTGTTACACCCGCCTTCGTCTCGTTTCCCCGTCTTTCACCCTCCTTCGTCTCGTTTCACTCTCTTTCACCCTCCTTCGTCTCGTTTCGTTCTCTTTCACCCTCCTTCGTCTCGCTCCGCTCTCTTTCACCCTCCTTCGACTCCTTTCGCTCTCTTTCACCCTCCTTCATCTCGTTTCGCTCTCTTTCACCCACCATCGTCTGGTTTCTCTCTCTTACAGCCTCCTTCGTCTTGTTTCGCTCTCTTTCACCCTCCTTCGTCTCGTTTCGCTCTCTTTCACCCTCCTTCATCTCGTTTCGCTCCCTTTCACCCTCCTTTGTCTCGTTTCGCTCTCTTTCACCTTCCTTCGTCTTGTTTCGCTCTGTTGCACTCGCATTTGTCTTGTTTCGCCCTCTTTTACCCTCCGTCGTCTTGTTTCGCTCTCTTTCACCCTCCATCGTCTCGTTTCGCTCTCTTTCACCCTCCTTCGTCTCGTTTCACTCACTTTCACCTACCTTCATCTCGTTTCGCCCTCTTTCACCCTCCTTCGTCTCGTTTCGGTCTCTTTCACACTCCTTTGTCTTGTTTCGCTCTCTTTCACCCACCTTCACCTTGTTTCGCTCTCTTTCACCCTCCTTCGCCTCGTTTCGGTCTCTTTCATCCTCCTTCGTCTCGTTTCGTTCTCTTTCACCCTCCATCGTCTCGTTTCGCTATGTTTGACCATCCTTCATCTCGTTTCGCTCTCTTTGACCCTCCTTCGTCTCGTTTAGCTCTCTTTCATCCTCCTTCGTCTCGTTTCACTCTGTTTTACACTCCTTCGTCTCGTTTTGCTCTCTTTCACCCTCCTTCGTCTCGTTTCGCTCTCTTTCACCTTCCGTCGTCTTGTTTCGCTCTCTTTCACCCTCCATCGTCTCATTTCGCTCTCTTTCATCCTCCTTCGTCTCGTTTCGCTCACTTTCACCCTCCTTTGTCTCATTTCGCTCCCTTTCACGCTCCTTTGTCTCGTTTCGCTCTCTTTCACCTTCCTTCGTCTCGTTTCACTCTCTTTCACCCTCCTTCGTCTCGTTTCGCTCTCTTCCAACCTCCTTCAACTCGTTTCGCTCTCTTTCAACCTCCTTCGTCTCGTTTCGCTCTCTTTCTCCCTCCTTCTTCTCGTTTCGCTCTGTTCCACCCGCCTTCGTCTCGTTTCGCCCTCTTTCACCCTCCTACGTCTCGTTTCACTCTCTTTCACTCTCCTTCGTCTCGTTTCATTCTCTTTCACCCTCCTTCGTCTCACTCCGCTCTCTTTCGACTCCTTTCGCTCTCTTTCACCCTCCTTTGTCTCGTTTCGCTCTGTTTCACACTCCTTCGTCTCGTTTTGCTCTCTTTCACCCTCCTTTGTCTCGTTTCGCTCTCTTTCACCCTCCTTCGTCTTGTTTCGCTCTGTTGCACTCGCATTTGTCTTGTTTCGCCCTCTTTTACCCTCCTTCGTCTTGTTTCGCTCTCTTTTACCCTCCATCGTCTCGTTTTGCTCTCTTTCACCCTCCTTCGTCTCGTTTCGCTCACTTTCTCCTACCTTCATCTCGTTTCGCTCTCTTTCACTCTCCTTCGTCTCGTTTCGGTCACTTTCACACTCATTTGTCTTGTTTCGCTCTCTTTCACCCACCTTCACCTTGTTTCGCTCTCTTTCACCCTCCTTCGCCTCGTTTCGGTCTCTTTCATCCTCCTTCGTCTCGTTTCGTTCTCTTTCACCCTCCATCGTCTCGTTTCGCTATCTTTGACCATCCTTCATCTCGTTTCGCTCTCTTTGACCCTCCTTCGTCTCGTTTAGCTCTCTTTCATCCTCCTTCGTCTCGTTTCGCTCTGTTTTACACTCTTTCGTCTCGTTTTGCTCTCTTTCACCCTTCTTTGTCTCGTTTCGCTCTCTTTCACCCTCCTTCGTCTTGTTTCGCTCTGTGCCACCCGCCTTTGTCTCGTTTCACCCTCTTTCACCCTCTTCGTCTCGTTTCACTCTCTTTCACCCTCCTTCGTCTCGTTTCATTCTCTTTCACCCTCCTTCGTCTCGTTTCGCTCTCTTTCACCCTCCTTCATCTCGTTTCGCTCTCTTTCAACTTCTTTCCTCTCGTTTCGCTGTCTTTCACCCTCCTTCGTCTTGTTTCGCTCTCTTTCACCCTCCTTCGTCTCGTTTCGCTCTCTTTCACCCTCCACCGTCTCGTTTCGCTCTCTTTCACCCTCATTCGTCTCGTTTCGCTCCCTTTCACGCTCCTTTGTCTTGTTTCGCTCTCTTTCACCCTCCTTCGTATCGTTTCGCTCTCTTTCACCCTCCTTCTCGTTTCGCTCTGTTACACCCGCCTTCGTCTCGTTTCCCCGTCTTTCACCCTCCTTCGTCTCGTTTCACTCTCTTTCACCCTCCTTCGTCTCGTTTTGTTCTCTTTCACCCTCCTTCGTCTCGCTCCGCTCTCTTTCACCCTCCTTCGACTCCTTTCGCTCTCTTTCACCCTCCTTCGTCTCGTTTCGCTCTGTTTCACACTCCTTCGTCTCGTTTTGCTCACTTTCACCCTCCTTCGTCTCGTTTCGCTCTCTTTCACCCTCCTTCGTCTCGTTTCGCTCACTTTCACCTACCTTCATCTCGTTTCGCTCTCTTTCACCCTCCTTCGACTCCTTTCGCTCTCTTCCACCCTCCATCGTCTCGTTTCGCTATCTTTGACCATCCTTCATCTCGTTTCGCTCTCTTTGACCCTCCTTCGTCTCGTTTAGCTCTTTTTCATCCTCCTTCGTCTCGTTTCGCTCTGTTTTACACTCCTTCGTCTCGTTTTGCTCTCTTTCACCTTCTTCGTCTCGTTTCGTTCTCTTTCACCCTCCTTCGTCTCGCTCCGCTCTCTTTCACCCTCCTTCGACTCCTTTCGCTCTCTTTCACCCTCCTTCGTCTCGTTTCGCTCTCTTTCACCCTCCTTCGTCTCCTTTCACTCTCTTTCATCCTCCATCGTCTTGTTTCGCTCTCTTTCGCCCACCTTCGTCTCGTTTCGCTCTCTTTCACCCTCCACCATCTCATTTTGCTCTCTTTTACCCTCTTTCGTCTCGTTTCGCTCTCTTTGACCCTCCTTCGTCTCATTTAGCTGTCTTTCATCCTCCTTCGTCTCGTTTCGCTCTCTTTCACCCTCCGTCGTCTTGTTTCGCTCTCTTTCACCCTCCATCGTCTCGTTTCGCTCTCTTTCATCCTCCTTCGTCTCGTTTCGCTCACTTTCACCCTCCTTTGTCTCTTTTCGCTCTCTTTCACCTACCTTCATCTCGTTTCGCTCTCTTTCACCCTCCATCGTCTGTTTTCGCTCGCTTTCACCCTCCTTCGTCTTGTTTCGCTCTCTTTCACCCTCCTTCGTCTCGTTTAGGTCTCTTTCATCCTCCTTCGTCTCGTTTGTTCTTTTTCACCCTCCATCGTCTCGTTTCGCTATCTTTGACCATCCTTCATCTCGTTTCGCTCTCTTTGACCCTCCTTCGTCTCGCTTAGCTCTCTTTCATCCTCCTTCGTCTCGTTTCGCTCTGTTTTACACTCCTTCATCTCGTTTTGCTCTCTTTCACCCTTCTTCGTCTCGTTTCGCTCTCTTTCACCCTCCTTCGTCTTGTTGCGCTCTGTGCCACCCGCCTTTGTCTCGTTTCGCCCTCTTTCACCCTCCTTCGTCTCGTTTCACTCTCTTTCACCCTCCTTCGTCTCGTTTCGTTCTCTTTCACCCTCGTTCATCTCGTTTCGCTCTCTTTCACCCTCCTTCATCTCGTTTCGCTCTCTTTCAACTTCTTTCCTCTCGTTTCGCTGTCTTTCACCCTCCTTCGTCTTGTTTCGCTCTCTTTCACCCTCCTTCGTCTCGTTTCGCTCTCTTTCACCCTCCACCGTCTCGTTTCGCTCTCTTTCACCCTCCTTCGTCTCGTTTCGCTCTCTTTCACGCTCCTTTGTCTTGTTTCACTCTGTTGCACCCGCCTTCGTCTCGTTTCGCTCTCTTTCAACCTCCTTCGTCTCGTTTCGCTCTCTTTCACCCTCCTTCTTCTCGTTTCGCTCTGTTACACCCGCCTTCGTCTCGTTTCGCCCTCTTTCACCCTCCTTCGTCTCGTTTCACTCTCTTTCACCCTCCTTCGTCTCGTTTCGTTCTCTTTCACCCTCCTTCGTCTCGCTCCGCTCTCTTTCACCCTCCTTTGACTCCTTTCGTCTCTTTCACCCTCCTTCGTCTCGTTTCGCTCACTTTCACCTACCTTCATCTCGTTTCGCTCTCTTTCACCCTCCTTCGAATCCTTTCGCTCTCTTTCACCCTCCATCGTCTCGTTTCGCTATCTTTGACCATCCTTCATCTCGTTTCGCTCTCTTTGACCCTCCTTCGTCTCTTTTAGCTCTCTTTCATCCTCCTTCGTCTCGTTTCGCTCTGTTTTACACTCCTTCGTCTCGTTTTGCTCTCTTTCACCCTTCTTTGTCTCGTTTCGCTCTCTTTCACCCTTCTTCGTCTTGTTTCGCTCTGTGCCACCCGCCTTTGTCTCGTTTCACCCTCTTTCACCCTCTTCGTCTCGTTTCACTCTCTTTCACCCTCCTTCGTCTCGTTTCGTTCTCTTTCACCCTCCTTCGTCTCGTTTCGCTCTCTTTCACCCTCCTTCATCTCGTTTCGCTCTCTTTCAACTTCTTTCCTCTCGTTTCGCTGTCTTTCACCCTCCTTCGTCTTGTTTCGATCTCTTTCACCCTCCTTCGTCTCGTTTCGCTCTCTTTCACCCTCCACCGTCTCGTTTCGCTCTCTTTCACCCTCATTCGTCCCGTTTCGCTCTCTTTCACGCTCCTTTGTCTTGTTTCACTCTGTTGCACCCGCCTTCGTCTCGTTTCGCCCTCTTTCACCCTCCTTCGTCTTGTTTCTCTCTCTTTCACCCTCCTTCGTCTTGTTTCGCTCTCTTTCACCCTCCTTCGTCTCGTTTCGCTCTCTTTCACCTTCCTTCGTCTCGTTTCACTCTCTTTCACCCTCCTTCGTATCGTTTCGCTCTCTTCCAACCTCCTTCATCTCGTTTCGCTCTCTTTCAACCTCCTTCGTATCGTTTCGCTCTCTTTCACCCTCCTTCTTCTCGTTTCGCTCTGTTACACCCGCCTTCGTCTCGTTTCCCCGTCTTTCACCCTCCTTCGTCTCGTTTCACTCTCTTTCACCCTCCTTCGTCTCGTTTCGTTCTCTTTCACCCTCCTTCGTCTCGCTCCGCTCTCTTTCACCCTCCTTCGACTCCTTTCGCTCTCTTTCACCCTCCTTCATCTCGTTTCGCTCTCTTTCACCCACCATCGTCTGGTTTCTCTCTCTTACAGCCTCCTTCGTCTTGTTTCACTCTCTTTCACCCTCCTTCGTCTCGTTTCGCTCTCTTTCACCCTCCTTCATCTCGTTTCGCTCCCTTTCACCCTCCTTTGTCTCGTTTCGCTCTCTTTCACCTTCCTTCGTCTCGTTTCACTCTCTTTCACCCTCCTTCGTATCGTTTCGCTCTCTTCCAACCTCCTTCATCTCGTTTCGCTCTCTTTCAACCTCCTTCGTCTCGTTTCGCTCTCTTTCACCCTCCTTCGTCTCGTTTCGTTCTCTTTCACCCTCCTTCGTCTCGCTCCGCTCTCTTTCACCCTCCTTCGACTCCATTCGCTCTCTTTCACCCTCCTTCGTCTCGTTTTGCTCACTTTCACCTACCTTCATCTCGTTTCGCTCTCTTTCACCCTCCTTCGAATCCTTTTGCTCTCTTTCACCCTCCATCGTCTCGTTTCGCTATCTTTGACCATCCTTCCTCTCGTTTCGCTCTCTTTGACCCTCCTTCGTCTCGTTTAGCTCTTTTCCATCCTCCTTCGTCTCGTTTCGTTCTCTTTCACCCTCCTTTGTCTCGCTCCGCTCTCTTTCACCCTCCTTCGACTCCTTTCGCTCTCTTTCACCCTCCTTCGTCTCGTTTCGCTCTCTTTCACCCTCCTTCGCATCCTTTCACTCTCTTTCATCCTCCATCGTCTTGTTTCGCTCTCTTTCGCCCACCTTCGTCTCGTTTCGCTCTCTTTCACCCTCCACCATCTCATTTTGCTCTCTTTTACCCTCTTTCGTCTCGTTTCGCTCTCTTTGACCCTCCTTCGTCTCATTTAGCTCTCTTTCATCCTCCTTCGTCTCGTTTCGCTCTCTTTCACCCTCAGTCGTCTTGTTTCGCTCTCTTTCAACCTCCATCGTCTCGTTTCGCTCTCTTTCATCCTCCTTCGTCTCGTTTCGCTCACTTTCACCCTCCTTCGTCTTGTTTCGCTCTCTTTCACCCTCCTTCGTCTCGTTTAGGTCTCTTTCATCCTCCTTCGTCTCGTTTGTTCTCTTTCACCCTCCATCGTCTCGTTTCGCTATCTTTGACCATCCTTCATCTCGTTTCGCTCTCTTTGACCCTCCTTCGTCTCGTTTAGCTCTCTTTCATCCTCCTTCGTCTCGTTTCGCTCTGTTTTACACTCCTTCATCTCGTTTTGCTCTCTTTCACCCTTCTTCGTCTCGTTTCGCTCTCTTTCACCCTCCTTCGTCTTGTTGCGCTCTGTGCCACCCGCCTTTGTCTCGTTTCGCCCTCTTTCACCCTCCTTCGTCTCGTTTCACTCTCTTTCACCCTCCTTCGTCTCGTTTCGTTCACTTTCACCCTCCTTCATCTCGTTTCGCTCTCTTTCACCCTCCTTCATCTCGTTTCGCTCTCTTTCAACTTCTTTCCTCTCGTTTCGCTGTCTTTCACCCTCCTTCGTCTTGTTTCGCTCTCTTTCACCCTCCTTCGTCTCGTTTCGCTCTCTTTCACCCTCCACCGTCTCGTTTCGCTCTCTTTCACCCTCCTTCGTCTCGTTTCGCTCTCTTTCACGCTCCTTTGTCTTGTTTCACTCTGTTGCACCCGCCTTCGTCTCGTTTCGCTCTCTTTCAACCTCCTTCGTCTCGTTTCGCTCTCTTTCACCCTCCTTCTTCTCGTTTCGCTCTGTTACACCCGCCTTCGTCTCGTTTCGCCCTCTTTCACCCTCCTTCGTCTCGTTTCACTCTCTTTCACCCTCCTTCGTCTCGTTTCGTTCTCTTTCACCCTCCTTCGTCTCGCTCCGCTCTCTTTCACCCTCCTTTGACTCCTTTCGTCTCTTTCACCCTCCTTCGTCTCGTTTCGCTCACTTTCACCTACCTTCATCTCGTTTCGCTCTCTTTCACCCTCCTTCGAATCCTTTCGCTCTCTTTCACCCTCCATCGTCTCGTTTCGCTATCTTTGACCATCCTTCATCTCGTTTCGCTCTCTTTGACCCTCCTTCGTCTCTTTTAGCTCTCTTTCATCCTCCTTCGTCTCGTTTCGCTCTGTTTTACACTCCTTCGTCTCGTTTTGCTCTCTTTCACCCTTCTTTGTCTCGTTTCGCTCTCTTTCACCCTCCTTCGTCTTGTTTCGCTCTGTGCCACCCGCCTTTGTCTCGTTTCACCCTCTTTCACCCTCTTCGTCTCGTTTCACTCTCTTTCACCCTCCTTCGTCTCGTTTCGTTCTCTTTCACCCTCCTTCGTCTCGTTTCGCTCTCTTTCACCCTCCTTCATCTCGTTTCGCTCTCTTTCAACTTCTTTCCTCTCGTTTCGCTGTCTTTCACCCTCCTTCGTCTTGTTTCGCTCTCTTTCACCCTCCTTCGTCTCGTTTCGCTCTCTTTCACCCTCCACCGTCTCGTTTCGCTCTCTTTCACCCTCATTCGTCTCGTTTCGCTCTCTTTCACGCTCCTTTGTCTTGTTTCACTCTGTTGCACCCGCCTTCGTCTCGTTTCGCCCTCTTTCACCCTCCTTCGTCTTGTTTCTCTCTCTTTCACCCTCCTTCGTCTTGTTTCTCTCTCTTTCACCCTCCTTCGTCTTGTTTCGCTCTCTTTCACCCTCCTTCGTCTCGTTTCGCTCTCTTTCACCTTCCTTCGTCTCGTTTCACTCTCTTTCACCCTCCTTCGTATCGTTTCGCTCTCTTCCAACCTCCTTCATCTCGTTTCGCTCTCTTTCAACCTCCTTCGTATCGTTTCGCTCTCTTTCACCCTCCTTCTTCTCGTTTCGCTCTGTTACACCCGCCTTCGTCTCGTTTCCCCGTCTTTCACCCTCCTTCGTCTCGTTTCACTCTCTTTCACCCTCCTTCGTCTCGTTTCGTTCTCTTTCACCCTCCTTCGTCTCGCTCCGCTCTCTTTCACCCTCCTTCGACTCCTTTCGCTCTCTTTCACCCTCCTTCATCTCGTTTCGCTCTCTTTCACCCACCATCGTCTGGTTTCTCTCTCTTACAGCCTCCTTCGTCTTGTTTCGCTCTCTTTCACCCTCCTTCGTCTCGTTTCGCTCTCTTTCACCCTCCTTCATCTCGTTTCGCTCCCTTTCACCCTCCTTTGTCTCGTTTCGCTCTCTTTCACCTTCCTTCGTCTTGTTTCGCTCTGTTGCACTCGCATTTGTCTTGTTTCGCCCTCTTTTACCCTCCGTCGTCTTGTTTCGCTCTCTTTCACCCTCCATCGTCTCGTTTCGCTCTCTTTCACCCTCCTTCGTCTCGTTTCACTCACTTTCACCTACCTTCATCTCGTTTCGCCCTCTTTCACCCTCCTTCGTCTCGTTTCGGTCTCTTTCACACTCCTTTGTCTTGTTTCGCTCTCTTTCACCCACCTTCACCTTGTTTCGCTCTCTTTCACCCTCCTTCGCCTCGTTTCGGTCTCTTTCATCCTCCTTCGTCTCGTTTCGTTCTCTTTCACCCTCCATCGTCTCGTTTCGCTATGTTTGACCATCCTTCATCTCGTTTCGCTCTCTTTGACCCTCCTTCGTCTCGTTTAGCTCTCTTTCATCCTCCTTCGTCTCGTTTCACTCTGTTTTACACTCCTTCGTCTCGTTTTGCTCTCTTTCACCCTCCTTCGTCTCGTTTCGCTCTCTTTCACCTTCCGTCGTCTTGTTTCGCTCTCTTTCACCCTCCATCGTCTCATTTCGCTCTCTTTCATCCTCCTTCGTCTCGTTTCGCTCACTTTCACCCTCCTTTGTCTCATTTCGCTCCCTTTCACGCTCCTTTGTCTCGTTTCGCTCTCTTTCACCTTCCTTCGTCTCGTTTCACTCTCTTTCACCCTCCTTCGTCTCGTTTCGCTCTCTTCCAACCTCCTTCAACTCGTTTCGCTCTCTTTCAACCTCCTTCGTCTCGTTTCGCTCTCTTTCTCCCTCCTTCTTCTCGTTTCGCTCTGTTCCACCCGCCTTCGTCTCGTTTCGCCCTCTTTCACCCTCCTACGTCTCGTTTCACTCTCTTTCACTCTCCTTCGTCTCGTTTCATTCTCTTTCACCCTCCTTCGTCTCACTCCGCTCTCTTTCGACTCCTTTCGCTCTCTTTCACCCTCCTTTGTCTCGTTTCGCTCTGTTTCACACTCCTTCGTCTCGTTTTGCTCTCTTTCACCCTCCTTTGTCTCGTTTCGCTCTCTTTCACCCTCCTTCGTCTTGTTTCGCTCTGTTGCACTCGCATTTGTCTTGTTTCGCCCTCTTTTACCCTCCTTCGTCTTGTTTCGCTCTCTTTTACCCTCCATCGTCTCGTTTTGCTCTCTTTCACCCTCCTTCGTCTCGTTTCGCTCACTTTCTCCTACCTTCATCTCGTTTCGCTCTCTTTCACTCTCCTTCGTCTCGTTTCGGTCACTTTCACACTCATTTGTCTTGTTTCGCTCTCTTTCACCCACCTTCACCTTGTTTCGCTCTCTTTCACCCTCCTTCGCCTCGTTTCGGTCTCTTTCATCCTCCTTCGTCTCGTTTCGTTCTCTTTCACCCTCCATCGTCTCGTTTCGCTATCTTTGACCATCCTTCATCTCGTTTCGCTCTCTTTGACCCTCCTTCGTCTCGTTTAGCTCTCTTTCATCCTCCTTCGTCTCGTTTCGCTCTGTTTTACACTCTTTCGTCTCGTTTTGCTCTCTTTCACCCTTCTTTGTCTCGTTTCGCTCTCTTTCACCCTCCTTCGTCTTGTTTCGCTCTGTGCCACCCGCCTTTGTCTCGTTTCACCCTCTTTCACCCTCTTCGTCTCGTTTCACTCTCTTTCACCCTCCTTCGTCTCGTTTCATTCTCTTTCACCCTCCTTCGTCTCGTTTCGCTCTCTTTCACCCTCCTTCATCTCGTTTCGCTCTCTTTCAACTTCTTTCCTCTCGTTTCGCTGTCTTTCACCCTCCTTCGTCTTGTTTCGCTCTCTTTCACCCTCCTTCGTCTCGTTTCGCTCTCTTTCACCCTCCACCGTCTCGTTTCGCTCTCTTTCACCCTCATTCGTCTCGTTTCGCTCCCTTTCACGCTCCTTTGTCTTGTTTCGCTCTCTTTCACCCTCCTTCGTATCGTTTCGCTCTCTTTCACCCTCCTTCTCGTTTCGCTCTGTTACACCCGCCTTCGTCTCGTTTCCCCGTCTTTCACCCTCCTTCGTCTCGTTTCACTCTCTTTCACCCTCCTTCGTCTCGTTTTGTTCTCTTTCACCCTCCTTCGTCTCGCTCCGCTCTCTTTCACCCTCCTTCGACTCCTTTCGCTCTCTTTCACCCTCCTTCGTCTCGTTTCGCTCTGTTTCACACTCCTTCGTCTCGTTTTGCTCACTTTCACCCTCCTTCGTCTCGTTTCGCTCTCTTTCACCCTCCTTCGTCTCGTTTCGCTCACTTTCACCTACCTTCATCTCGTTTCGCTCTCTTTCACCCTCCTTCGACTCCTTTCGCTCTCTTCCACCCTCCATCGTCTCGTTTCGCTATCTTTGACCATCCTTCATCTCGTTTCGCTCTCTTTGACCCTCCTTCGTCTCGTTTAGCTCTTTTTCATCCTCCTTCGTCTCGTTTCGCTCTGTTTTACACTCCTTCGTCTCGTTTTGCTCTCTTTCACCTTCTTCGTCTCGTTTCGTTCTCTTTCACCCTCCTTCGTCTCGCTCCGCTCTCTTTCACCCTCCTTCGACTCCTTTCGCTCTCTTTCACCCTCCTTCGTCTCGTTTCGCTCTCTTTCACCCTCCTTCGTCTCCTTTCACTCTCTTTCATCCTCCATCGTCTTGTTTCGCTCTCTTTCGCCCACCTTCGTCTCGTTTCGCTCTCTTTCACCCTCCACCATCTCATTTTGCTCTCTTTTACCCTCTTTCGTCTCGTTTCGCTCTCTTTGACCCTCCTTCGTCTCATTTAGCTGTCTTTCATCCTCCTTCGTCTCGTTTCGCTCTCTTTCACCCTCCGTCGTCTTGTTTCGCTCTCTTTCACCCTCCATCGTCTCGTTTCGCTCTCTTTCATCCTCCTTCGTCTCGTTTCGCTCACTTTCACCCTCCTTTGTCTCTTTTCGCTCTCTTTCACCTACCTTCATCTCGTTTCGCTCTCTTTCACCCTCCATCGTCTGTTTTCGCTCGCTTTCACCCTCCTTCGTCTTGTTTCGCTCTCTTTCACCCTCCTTCGTCTCGTTTAGGTCTCTTTCATCCTCCTTCGTCTCGTTTGTTCTTTTTCACCCTCCATCGTCTCGTTTCGCTATCTTTGACCATCCTTCATCTCGTTTCGCTCTCTTTGACCCTCCTTCGTCTCGCTTAGCTCTCTTTCATCCTCCTTCGTCTCGTTTCGCTCTGTTTTACACTCCTTCATCTCGTTTTGCTCTCTTTCACCCTTCTTCGTCTCGTTTCGCTCTCTTTCACCCTCCTTCGTCTTGTTGCGCTCTGTGCCACCCGCCTTTGTCTCGTTTCGCCCTCTTTCACCCTCCTTCGTCTCGTTTCACTCTCTTTCACCCTCCTTCGTCTCGTTTCGTTCTCTTTCACCCTCGTTCATCTCGTTTCGCTCTCTTTCACCCTCCTTCATCTCGTTTCGCTCTCTTTCAACTTCTTTCCTCTCGTTTCGCTGTCTTTCACCCTCCTTCGTCTTGTTTCGCTCTCTTTCACCCTCCTTCGTCTCGTTTCGCTCTCTTTCACCCTCCACCGTCTCGTTTCGCTCTCTTTCACCCTCCTTCGTCTCGTTTCGCTCTCTTTCACGCTCCTTTGTCTTGTTTCACTCTGTTGCACCCGCCTTCGTCTCGTTTCGCTCTCTTTCAACCTCCTTCGTCTCGTTTCGCTCTCTTTCACCCTCCTTCTTCTCGTTTCGCTCTGTTACACCCGCCTTCGTCTCGTTTCGCCCTCTTTCACCCTCCTTCGTCTCGTTTCACTCTCTTTCACCCTCCTTCGTCTCGTTTCGTTCTCTTTCACCCTCCTTCGTCTCGCTCCGCTCTCTTTCACCCTCCTTTGACTCCTTTCGTCTCTTTCACCCTCCTTCGTCTCGTTTCGCTCACTTTCACCTACCTTCATCTCGTTTCGCTCTCTTTCACCCTCCTTCGAATCCTTTCGCTCTCTTTCACCCTCCATCGTCTCGTTTCGCTATCTTTGACCATCCTTCATCTCGTTTCGCTCTCTTTGACCCTCCTTCGTCTCTTTTAGCTCTCTTTCATCCTCCTTCGTCTCGTTTCGCTCTGTTTTACACTCCTTCGTCTCGTTTTGCTCTCTTTCACCCTTCTTTGTCTCGTTTCGCTCTCTTTCACCCTTCTTCGTCTTGTTTCGCTCTGTGCCACCCGCCTTTGTCTCGTTTCACCCTCTTTCACCCTCTTCGTCTCGTTTCACTCTCTTTCACCCTCCTTCGTCTCGTTTCGTTCTCTTTCACCCTCCTTCGTCTCGTTTCGCTCTCTTTCACCCTCCTTCATCTCGTTTCGCTCTCTTTCAACTTCTTTCCTCTCGTTTCGCTGTCTTTCACCCTCCTTCGTCTTGTTTCGATCTCTTTCACCCTCCTTCGTCTCGTTTCGCTCTCTTTCACCCTCCACCGTCTCGTTTCGCTCTCTTTCACCCTCATTCGTCCCGTTTCGCTCTCTTTCACGCTCCTTTGTCTTGTTTCACTCTGTTGCACCCGCCTTCGTCTCGTTTCGCCCTCTTTCACCCTCCTTCGTCTTGTTTCTCTCTCTTTCACCCTCCTTCGTCTTGTTTCGCTCTCTTTCACCCTCCTTCGTCTCGTTTCGCTCTCTTTCACCTTCCTTCGTCTCGTTTCACTCTCTTTCACCCTCCTTCGTATCGTTTCGCTCTCTTCCAACCTCCTTCATCTCGTTTCGCTCTCTTTCAACCTCCTTCGTATCGTTTCGCTCTCTTTCACCCTCCTTCTTCTCGTTTCGCTCTGTTACACCCGCCTTCGTCTCGTTTCCCCGTCTTTCACCCTCCTTCGTCTCGTTTCACTCTCTTTCACCCTCCTTCGTCTCGTTTCGTTCTCTTTCACCCTCCTTCGTCTCGCTCCGCTCTCTTTCACCCTCCTTCGACTCCTTTCGCTCTCTTTCACCCTCCTTCATCTCGTTTCGCTCTCTTTCACCCACCATCGTCTGGTTTCTCTCTCTTACAGCCTCCTTCGTCTTGTTTCACTCTCTTTCACCCTCCTTCGTCTCGTTTCGCTCTCTTTCACCCTCCTTCATCTCGTTTCGCTCCCTTTCACCCTCCTTTGTCTCGTTTCGCTCTCTTTCACCTTCCTTCGTCTCGTTTCACTCTCTTTCACCCTCCTTCGTATCGTTTCGCTCTCTTCCAACCTCCTTCATCTCGTTTCGCTCTCTTTCAACCTCCTTCGTCTCGTTTCGCTCTCTTTCACCCTCCTTCGTCTCGTTTCGTTCTCTTTCACCCTCCTTCGTCTCGCTCCGCTCTCTTTCACCCTCCTTCGACTCCATTCGCTCTCTTTCACCCTCCTTCGTCTCGTTTTGCTCACTTTCACCTACCTTCATCTCGTTTCGCTCTCTTTCACCCTCCTTCGAATCCTTTTGCTCTCTTTCACCCTCCATCGTCTCGTTTCGCTATCTTTGACCATCCTTCCTCTCGTTTCGCTCTCTTTGACCCTCCTTCGTCTCGTTTAGCTCTTTTCCATCCTCCTTCGTCTCGTTTCGTTCTCTTTCACCCTCCTTTGTCTCGCTCCGCTCTCTTTCACCCTCCTTCGACTCCTTTCGCTCTCTTTCACCCTCCTTCGTCTCGTTTCGCTCTCTTTCACCCTCCTTCGCATCCTTTCACTCTCTTTCATCCTCCATCGTCTTGTTTCGCTCTCTTTCGCCCACCTTCGTCTCGTTTCGCTCTCTTTCACCCTCCACCATCTCATTTTGCTCTCTTTTACCCTCTTTCGTCTCGTTTCGCTCTCTTTGACCCTCCTTCGTCTCATTTAGCTCTCTTTCATCCTCCTTCGTCTCGTTTCGCTCTCTTTCACCCTCAGTCGTCTTGTTTCGCTCTCTTTCAACCTCCATCGTCTCGTTTCGCTCTCTTTCATCCTCCTTCGTCTCGTTTCGCTCACTTTCACCCTCCTTCGTCTTGTTTCGCTCTCTTTCACCCTCCTTCGTCTCGTTTAGGTCTCTTTCATCCTCCTTCGTCTCGTTTGTTCTCTTTCACCCTCCATCGTCTCGTTTCGCTATCTTTGACCATCCTTCATCTCGTTTCGCTCTCTTTGACCCTCCTTCGTCTCGTTTAGCTCTCTTTCATCCTCCTTCGTCTCGTTTCGCTCTGTTTTACACTCCTTCATCTCGTTTTGCTCTCTTTCACCCTTCTTCGTCTCGTTTCGCTCTCTTTCACCCTCCTTCGTCTTGTTGCGCTCTGTGCCACCCGCCTTTGTCTCGTTTCGCCCTCTTTCACCCTCCTTCGTCTCGTTTCACTCTCTTTCACCCTCCTTCGTCTCGTTTCGTTCTCTTTCACCCTCCTTCATCTCGTTTCGCTCTCTTTCACCCTCCTTCATCTCGTTTCGCTCTCTTTCAACTTCTTTCCTCTCGTTTCGCTGTCTTTCACCCTCCTTCGTCTTGTTTCGCTCTCTTTCACCCTCCTTCGTCTCGTTTCGCTCTCTTTCACCCTCCACCGTCTCGTTTCGCTCTCTTTCACCCTCCTTCGTCTCGTTTCGCTCTCTTTCACGCTCCTTTGTCTTGTTTCACTCTGTTGCACCCGCCTTCGTCTCGTTTCGCTCTCTTTCAACCTCCTTCGTCTCGTTTCGCTCTCTTTCACCCTCCTTCTTCTCGTTTCGCTCTGTTACACCCGCCTTCGTCTCGTTTCGCCCTCTTTCACCCTCCTTCGTCTCGTTTCACTCTCTTTCACCCTCCTTCGTCTCGTTTCGTTCTCTTTCACCCTCCTTCGTCTCGCTCCGCTCTCTTTCACCCTCCTTTGACTCCTTTCGTCTCTTTCACCCTCCTTCGTCTCGTTTCGCTCACTTTCACCTACCTTCATCTCGTTTCGCTCTCTTTCACCCTCCTTCGAATCCTTTCGCTCTCTTTCACCCTCCATCGTCTCGTTTCGCTATCTTTGACCATCCTTCATCTCGTTTCGCTCTCTTTGACCCTCCTTCGTCTCTTTTAGCTCTCTTTCATCCTCCTTCGTCTCGTTTCGCTCTGTTTTACACTCCTTCGTCTCGTTTTGCTCTCTTTCACCCTTCTTTGTCTCGTTTCGCTCTCTTTCACCCTCCTTCGTCTTGTTTCGCTCTGTGCCACCCGCCTTTGTCTCGTTTCACCCTCTTTCACCCTCTTCGTCTCGTTTCACTCTCTTTCACCCTCCTTCGTCTCGTTTCGTTCTCTTTCACCCTCCTTCGTCTCGTTTCGCTCTCTTTCACCCTCCTTCATCTCGTTTCGCTCTCTTTCAACTTCTTTCCTCTCGTTTCGCTGTCTTTCACCCTCCTTCGTCTTGTTTCGCTCTCTTTCACCCTCCTTCGTCTCGTTTCGCTCTCTTTCACCCTCCACCGTCTCGTTTCGCTCTCTTTCACCCTCATTCGTCTCGTTTCGCTCTCTTTCACGCTCCTTTGTCTTGTTTCACTCTGTTGCACCCGCCTTCGTCTCGTTTCGCCCTCTTTCACCCTCCTTCGTCTTGTTTCTCTCTCTTTCACCCTCCTTCGTCTTGTTTCGCTCTCTTTCACCCTCCTTCGTCTCGTTTCGCTCTCTTTCACCTTCCTTCGTCTCGTTTCACTCTCTTTCACCCTCCTTCGTATCGTTTCGCTCTCTTCCAACCTCCTTCATCTCGTTTCGCTCTATTTCAACCTCCTTCGTATCGTTTCGCTCTCTTTCACCCTCCTTCTTCTCGTTTCGCTCTGTTACACCCGCCTTCGTCTCGTTTCCCCGTCTTTCACCCTCCTTCGTCTCGTTTCACTCTCTTTCACCCTCCTTCGTCTCGTTTCGTTCTCTTTCACCCTCCTTCGTCTCGCTCCGCTCTCTTTCACCCTCCTTCGACTCCTTTCGCTCTCTTTCACCCTCCTTCGTCTCGTTTTGCTCTGTTTCACACTCCTTCGTCTCGTTTTGCTCTCTTTCACCCTCCTTCGTCTCGTTTCGCTCTCTTTCACCCTCCTTCGTCTCGTTTCGCTCACTTTCACCTACCTTCATCTCGTTTCGCTCTCTTTCACCCTCCTTCGACTCCTTTCGCTCTCTTCCACCCTCCATCGTCTCGTTTCGCTATCTTTGACCATCCTTCATCTCGTTTTGCTCTCTTTGACCCTCCTTCGTCTCGTTTAGCTCTTTTTCATCCTCCTTCGTCTCGTTTCGCTCTGTTTTACACTCCTTCGTCTCGTTTTGCTCTCTTTCACCTTCTTCGTCTCGTTTCGTTCTCTTTCACCCTCCTTCGTCTCGCTCCGCTCTCTTTCACCCTCCTTCGACTCCTTTCGCTCTCTTTCACCCTCCTTCGTCTCGTTTCGCTCTCTTTCAACCTCCTTCGTCTCCTTTCACTCTCTTTCATCCTCCATCGTCTTGTTTCGCTCTCTTTCACCCACCTTCGTCTCGTTTCGCTCTCTTTCACCCTCCACCATCTCATTTTGCTCTCTTTTACCCTCTTTCGTCTCGTTTCGCTCTCTTTGACCCTCCTTCGTCTCATTTAGCTGTCTTTCATCCTCCTTCGTCTCGTTTCACTTTCTTTCACCCTCCGTCATCTTGTTTCGCTCTCTTTCACCCTCCATCGTCTCGTTTCGCTCTCTTTCATCCTCCTTCGTCTCGTTTCGCTCACTTTCACCCTCCTTTGTCTCTTTTCGCTCTCTTTCACCTACCTTCATCTCGTTTCGCTCTCTTTCACCCTCCATCGTCTGGTTTCGCTCGCTTTCACCCTCCTTCGTCTTGTTTCGCTCTCTTTCACCCTCCTTCGTCTCGTTTAGGTCTCTTTCATCCTCCTTCGTCTCGTTTGTTCTCTTTCACCCTCCATCGTCTCGTTTCGCTATCTTTGACCATCCTTCATCTCGTTTCGCTCTCTTTGACCCTCCTTCATCTCGTTTAGCTCTCTTTCATCCTCCTTCGTCTCGTTTCGCTCTGTTTTACACTCCTTCATCTCGTTTTGCTCTCTTTCACCCTTCTTCGTCTCGTTTCGCTCTCTTTCACCCTCCTTCGTCTTGTTGCGCTCTGTGCCACCCGCCTTTGTCTCGTTTCGCCCTCTTTCACCCTCCTTCGTCTCGTTTCACTCTCTTTCACCCTCCTTCGTCTCGTTTCGTTCTCTTTCACCCTCCTTCATCTCGTTTCGCTCTCTTTCACCCTCCTTCATCTCGTTTCGCTCTCTTTCAACTTCTTTCCTCTCGTTTCGCTGTCTTTCACCCTCCTTCGTCTTGTTTCGCTCTCTTTCACCCTCCTTCGTCTCGTTTCGCTCTCTTTCACCCTCCACCGTCTCGTTTCGCTCTCTTTCACCCTCCTTCGTCTCGTTTCGCTCTCTTTCACGCTCCTTTGTCTTGTTTCACTCTGTTGCACCCGCCTTCGTCTCGTTTCGCTCTCTTTCAACCTCCTTCGTCTCGTTTCGCTCTCTTTCACCCTCCTTCTTCTCGTTTCGCTCTGTTACACCCGCCTTCGTCTCGTTTCGCCCTCTTTCACCCTCCTTCGTCTAGTTTCACTCTCTTTCACCCTCCTTCGTCTCGTTTCGTTCTCTTTCACCCTCCACCATCTCATTTTGCTCTCTTTTACCCTCTTTCGTCTCGTTTCGCTCTCTTTGACCCTCCTTCGTCTCATTTAGCTGTCTTTCATCCTCCTTCGTCTCGTTTCACTTTCTTTCACCCTCCGTCATCTTGTTTCGCTCTCTTTCACCCTCCATCGTCTCGTTTCGCTCTCTTTCATCCTCCTTCGTCTCGTTTCGCTCACTTTCACCCTCCTTTGTCTCTTTTCGCTCTCTTTCACCTACCTTCATCTCGTTTCGCTCTCTTTCACCCTCCATCGTCTGGTTTCGCTCGCTTTCACCCTCCTTCGTCTTGTTTCGCTCTCTTTCACCCTCCTTCGTCTCGTTTAGGTCTCTTTCATCCTCCTTCGTCTCGTTTGTTCTCTTTCACCCTCCATCGTCTCGTTTCGCTATCTTTGACCATCCTTCATCTCGTTTCGCTCTCTTTGACCCTCCTTCATCTCGTTTAGCTCTCTTTCATCCTCCTTCGTCTCGTTTCGCTCTGTTTTACACTCCTTCATCTCGTTTTGCTCTCTTTCACCCTTCTTCGTCTCGTTTCGCTCTCTTTCACCCTCCTTCGTCTTGTTGCGCTCTGTGCCACCCGCCTTTGTCTCGTTTCGCCCTCTTTCACCCTCCTTCGTCTCGTTTCACTCTCTTTCACCCTCCTTCGTCTCGTTTCGTTCTCTTTCACCCTCCTTCATCTCGTTTCGCTCTCTTTCACCCTCCTTCATCTCGTTTCGCTCTCTTTCAACTTCTTTCCTCTCGTTTCGCTGTCTTTCACCCTCCTTCGTCTTGTTTCGCTCTCTTTCACCCTCCTTCGTCTCGTTTCGCTCTCTTTCACCCTCCACCGTCTCGTTTCGCTCTCTTTCACCCTCCTTCGTCTCGTTTCGCTCTCTTTCACGCTCCTTTGTCTTGTTTCACTCTGTTGCACCCGCCTTCGTCTCGTTTCGCTCTCTTTCAACCTCCTTCGTCTCGTTTCGCTCTCTTTCACCCTCCTTCTTCTCGTTTCGCTCTGTTACACCCGCCTTCGTCTCGTTTCGCCCTCTTTCACCCTCCTTCGTCTAGTTTCACTCTCTTTCACCCTCCTTCGTCTCGTTTCGTTCTCTTTCACCCTCCTTCGTCTCGCTCCGCTCTCTTTCACCCTCCTTCGACTCCTTTCGCTCTCTTTCACCCTCCTTCGTCTCGTTTCGCTCACTTTCACCTACCTTCATCTCGTTTCGCTCTCTTTCACCCTCCTTCGAATCCTTTCGCTCTCTTTCACCCTCCATCGTCTCGTTTCGCTATCTTTGACCATCCTTCATCTCGTTTCGCTCTCTTTGACCCTCCTTCGTCTCGTTTAGCTCTTTTTCATCCTCCTTCATCTCGTTTCGCTCTGTTTTACACTCCTTCGTCTCGTTTTGCTCTCTTTCACCCTTCTTCGTCTCGTTTCGTTCTCTTTCACCCTCCTTCGTCTCGCTCCGCTCTCTTTCACCCTCCTTCGACTCCTTTCGCTCTCTTTCACACTCCTTCGTCTCGTTTCGCTCTCTTTCACCCTCTTTCGTCTCCTTTCACTCTCTTTCATCCTCCATCGTCTTGTTTCGCTCTCTTTCGCCCACCTTCGTCTCGTTTCGCTCTCTTTCACCCTCCACCATCTCATTTTGCTCTCTTTTACCCTCTTTCGTCTCGTTTCGCTCTCTTTGACCCTCCTTCGTCTCATTTAGCTCTCTTTCATCCTCCTACGTCTCGTTTCGCTCTCTTTCACCCTCAGTCGTCTTGTTTCGCTCTCTTTCACCCTCCATCGTCTCGTTTCGCTCTCTTTCATCCTCCTTCGTCTCGTTTCGCTCTCTTTCACGCTCCTTTGTCTTGTTTCACTCTGTTGCACCCGCCTTCGTCTCGTTTCGCTCTCTTTCAACCTCCTTCGTCTCGTTTCGCTCTCTTTCACCCTCCTTCTTCTCGTTTCGCTCTGTTACACCCGCCTTCGTCTCGTTTCGCCCTCTTTCACCCTCCTTCGTCTAGTTTCACTCTCTTTCACCCTCCTTCGTCTCGTTTCGTTCTCTTTCACCCTCCTTCGTCTCGCTCCGCTCTCTTTCACCCTCCTTCGACTCCTTTAGCTCTCTTTCACCCTCCTTCGTCTCGTTTCGCTCACTTTCACCTACCTTCATCTCGTTTCGCTCTCTTTCACCCTCCTTCGAATCCTTTCGCTCTCTTTCACCCTCCATCGTCTCGTTTCGCTATCTTTGACCATCCTTCATCTCGTTTCGCTCTCTTTGACCCTCCTTCGTCTCGTTTAGCTCTTTTTCATCCTCCTTCATCTCGTTTCGCTCTGTTTTACACTCCTTCGTCTCGTTTTGCTCTCTTTCACCCTTCTTCGTCTCGTTTCGTTCTCTTTCACCCTCCTTCGTCTCGCTCCGCTCTCTTTCACCCTCCTTCGACTCCTTTCGCTCTCTTTCACACTCCTTCGTCTCGTTTCGCTCTCTTTCACCCTCTTTCGTCTCCTTTCACTCTCTTTCATCCTCCATCGTCTTGTTTCGCTCTCTTTCGCCCACCTTCGTCTCGTTTCGCTCTCTTTCACCCTCCACCATCTCATTTTGCTCTCTTTTACCCTCTTTCGTCTCGTTTCGCTCTCTTTGACCCTCCTTCGTCTCATTTAGCTCTCTTTCATCCTCCTACGTCTCGTTTCGCTCTCTTTCACCCTCAGTCGTCTTGTTTCGCTCTCTTTCACCCTCCATCGTCTCGTTTCGCTCTCTTTCATCCTCCTTCGTCTCGTTTCGCTCCCTTTCACCCTCCTTTGTCTCTTTTCGCTCTCTTTCACCTACCTTCATCTCGTTTCGCTCTCTTTCACCCTCCATCGTCTGGTTTCGCTCTCTTTCACCCTCCTTCGTCTTCTTTCGCTCTCTTTCACCCTCCTTCGTCTCGTTTCGCTCTCTTTCACCCTCCTTCATCTCGTTTCGCTCCCTTTCACCCTCCTTTGTCTCGTTTCGCTCTCTTTCACCTTCCTTCGTCTCGTTTCACTCTCTTTCACCCTCCTTCGTCTCGTTTCGCTGTCTTCCAACCTCCTTCATCTCGTTTCGCTTTCTTTCAACCTCCTTCGTCTCGTTTCGCTCTCTTTCACCCTCCTTCTTCTCGTTTCGCTCTGTTCCACCCGCCTTCGTCTCGTTTCGCCCTCTTTCACCCTCCTTCGTCTCGTTTCACTCTCTTTCACCCTCCTTCGTCTCGTTTCGTTCTCTTTCACCCTCCTTCGTCTCGCTCCGCTCTCTTTCACCCTCCTTCGACTCCTTTCGCCCTCTTTCACCCTCCTTCGTCTCGTTTCACTCTCTTTCACCCTCCTTCGTCTCGTTTTGCTCTCTTTCACCCTGCTTCGTCTCGTTTCGCTCTCTTTCACCCTCCTTCGTCTTGTTTCGCTCTGTTGCACTCGCCTTTGTCTCGTTTCGCCCTCTTTCACCCTCCTTCGTCTTGTTTCGCTCTCTTTCACCCTCCATCGTCTCGTTTCGCTCTCTTTCACCCTCCTTCGTCTCGTTTCGCTCACTTTCACCTTCCTTCATCTCGTTTCGCTCTCTTTCACCCTCCTTCGTCTTGTTTCGGTCTCTTTCACACTCCTTTGCCTTGTTTTGCTCTCTTTCACCCTCCTTCGTCTCGTTTCGCTCTCTTTCACCCTCCTTCGTCTCGTTTCGCTCACTTTCACCTACCTTCATCTCGTTTTGCTCTCTTTCACCCTCCTTCGACTCCTTTCGCTCTCTTCCACCCTCCATCGTCTCGTTTCGCTATCTTTGACCATCCTTCGTCTCGTTTAGCTCTTTTTCATCCTCCTTCGACTCGTTTCGCTCTGCTTTACACTCCTTCTTCTCGTTTTGCTCTCTTTCACCTTCTTCGTCTCGTTTCGTTCTCTTTCACCCTCCTTCGTCTCGCTCCGCACTCTTTCACCCTCCTTCGACTCCTTTCGCTCTCTTTCACCCTCCTTCGTCTCGTTTCGCTCTCTTTCACCCTCCTTCGTCTCCTTTCACTCTCTTTCATCCTCCATCGTCTTGTTTCGCTCTCTTTCGCCCACCTTCGTCTCGTTTCGTCTCTTTCACCCTCCACCATCTCATTTCGCTCTCTTTTACCCTCTTTCGTCTCGTTTCGCTCTCTTCGACCCTCCTTCGTCTCATTTAGCTCTCTTTCATCCTCCTTCGTCTCGTTTCGCTCTCTTTCACCCTCCGTCGTCTTGTTTCGCTCTCTTTCACCCTCCATCGTCTCGTTTCGCTCTCTTTCATCCTCCTTCGTCTCGTTTTGCTCACTTTCACCCTCCTTCGTCTCGTTTCGCTCACTTTCACCTACCTTCATCTCGTTTTGCTCTCTTTCACCCTCCTTCGACTCCTTTCGCTCTCTTCCACCCTCCATCGTCTCGTTTCGCTATCTTTGACCATCCTTCGTCTCGTTTAGCTCTTTTTCATCCTCCTTCGTCTCGTTTCGCTCTGCTTTACACTCCTTCGTCTCGTTTTGCTCTCTTTCACCTTCTTCGTCTCGTTTCGTTCTCTTTCACCCTCCTTCGTCTCGCTCCGCACTCTTTCACCCTCCTTCGACTCCTTTCGCTCTCTTTCACCCTCCTTCGTCTCGTTTCGCTCTCTTTCACCCTCCTTCGTCTCCTTTCACTCTCTTTCATCCTCCATCGTCTTGTTTCGCTCTCTTTCGCCCACCTTCGTCTCGTTTCGTCTCTTTCACCCTCCACCATCTCATTTCGCTCTCTTTTACCCTCTTTCGTCTCGTTTCGCTCTCTTCGACCCTCCTTCGTCTCATTTAGCTCTCTTTCATCCTCCTTCGTCTCGTTTCGCTCTCTTTCACCCTCCGTCGTCTTGTTTCGCTCTCTTTCACCCTCCATCGTCTCGTTTCGCTCTCTTTCATCCTCCTTCGTCTCGTTTTGCTCACTTTCACCCTCCTTTGTCTCTTTTCGCTCTCTTTCACCTACCTTCATCTCGTTTCGCTCTCTTTCACCCTCCATCGTCTGGTTTCGCTCGCTTTCACCCTCCTTCGTCTTGTTTCGCTCTCTTTCACCCTCCTTCGTCTCGTTTCGGTCTCTTTCATCCTCCTTCGTCTCGTTTGTTCTCTTTCACCCTCCATCGTCTCGTTTCGCTATCTTTGACCATCCTTCATCTCGTTTCGCTCTCTTTGACCCTCCTTCATCTCGTTTAGCTCTCTTTCATCCTCCTTCGTCTCGTTTCGCTCTGTTTTACACTCCTTCATCTCGTTTTGCTCTCTTTCACCCTTCTTCGTCTCGTTTCGCTCTCTTTCACCCTCCTTCGTCTTGTTTCGCTCTGTGCCACCCGCCTTTGTCACGTTTCACCCTCTTTCACCCTCCTTCGTCTCGTTTCGTTCTTTTTCACCCTCCTTCGTCTCGTTTCGCTCTCTTTCACCCTCCTTCATCTCGTTTCGCTCTCTTTCAACTTCTTTCCTCTCGTTTCGCTGTCTTTCACCCTCCTTCGTCTTGTTTCGCTCTCTTTCACCCTCCTTCGTCTCGTTTTGCTCTCTTTCACCCTCCACCATCTCGTTTCGCTCTCTTTCACCCTCCTTCGTCTCGTTTCGCTCTCTTTCACGCTCCTTTGTCTTGTTTCACTCTGTTGCACCCGCCTTCGTCTCATTTCGCCCCCTTTCACCCTCCTTCGTATTGTTTCGCTCTCTTTCACCCTCCTTCATCTCGTTTCGCTCTCTTTCACCCACCATCGTCTGGTTTCTCTCTCTTACACCCTCCTTCGTCTTGTTTCGCTCTCTTTCACCCTCCTTCGTCTCGTTTCGCTCTCTTTCACCCTCCTTCATCTCGTTTCGCTCCCTTTCACCCTCCTTTGTCTCGTTTCGCTCTCTTTCACCTTCCTTCGTCTCGTTTCACTCTCTTTCACCCTCCTTCGTATCGTTTCGCTCTCTTCCAACCTCCTTCATCTCGTTTCGCTCTCTTTCAACCTCCTTCGTCTCGTTTCGTTCTCTTTCACCCTCCTTCTTCTCGTTTCGCTCTGTTACACCCGCCTTCGTCTCGTTTCGTTCTCTTTCACCCTCCTTCGTCTCGCTCCGCTCTCTTTCACCCTCCTTCGACTCCATTCGCTCTCTTTCACCCTCCTTCGTCTCGTTTCGCTCACTTTCACCTACCTTCATCTCGTTTCGCTCTCTTTCACCCTCCTTCGAATCCTTTTGCTCTCTTTCACCCTCCATCGTCTCGTTTCGCTATCTTTGACCATCCTTCCTCTCGTTTCGCTCTCTTTGACCCTCCTTCGTCTCGTTTAGCTCTTTACCATCCTCCTTCGTCTCGTTTCGTTCTCTTTCACCCTCCTTCGTCTCGCTCCGCTCTCTTTCACCCTCCTTCGACTCCTTTCGCTCTCTTTCACCCTCCTTCGTCTCGTTTCACTCTCTTTCACCCTCCTTCGCATCCTTTCACTCTCTTTCATCCTCCATCGTCTTGTTTCGCTCTCTTTCGCCCACCTTCGTCTCGTTTCGCTCTCTTTCACCCTCCACCATCTCATTTTGCTCTCTTTTACCCTCTTTCGTCTCGTTTCGCTCTCTTTGACCCTCCTTCGTCTCATTTAGCTCTCTTTCATCCTCCTTCGTCTCGTTTCGCTCTCTTTCACCCTCAGTCGTCTTGTTTCGCTCTCTTTCAACCTCCATCGTCTCGTTTCGCTCTCTTTCATCCTCCTTCGTCTCGTTTCGCTCACTTTCACCCTCCTTTGTCTCTTTTCGCTCTCTTTCACCTACCTTCATCTCGTTTCGCTCTCTTTCACCCTCCATCGTCTGGTTTCGCTCTCTTTCACCCTCCTTCGTCTTGTTTCGCTCTCTTTCACCCTCCTTCGACTCGTTTCGCTCTCTTTCACCCTCCTTCATCTCGTTTCGCTCCCTTTCACCCTCCTTTGTCTCGTTTCGCTCTCTTTCACCTTCCTTCGTCTCGTTTCACTCTCTTTCACCCTCCTTCGTCTCGTTTCGCTGTCTTCCAACCTCCTTCATCTCGTTTCGCTTTCTTTCAACCTCCTTCGTCTCGTTTTGCTCTCTTTCACCCTCCTTCTTCTCGTTTCGCTCTGTTCCACCTGCTTTCGTCTCGTTTCGCCCTCTTTCACCCTCCTTCGTCTCGTTTCACTCTCTTTCACCCTCCTTCGTCTCGTTTCGTTCTCTTTCACCCTCCTTCGTCTCGCTACGCTCTCTTTCACCCTCCTTCGACTCCTTTCGCTCTCTTTCACCCTCCTTCGTCTTGTTTCGCTCTGTTTCACACTCCTTCGTCTCGTTTTGCTCTCTTTCACCCTCCTTCGTCTCGTTTCGCCCTCTTTCACCCTCCTTCGTCTCGTTTCGTTCTCTTTCACCCTCCTTCGTCTCGTTTCGCTCTCTTTCACCCTCCTTCATCTCGTTTCGCTCTCTTTCAACTTCTTTCCTCTCGTTTCGCTGTCTTTCACCCTCCTTCGTCTTGTTTCGCTCTCTTTCACCCTCCTTCGTCTCGTTTCGCTCTCTTTCACCCTCCACCGTCTCGTTTCGCTCTCTTTCACCCTCCTTCGTCTCGTTTCGCTCTCTTTCACGCTCCTTTGTCTTGTTTCACTCTGTTGCACCCGCCTTCGTCTCATTTCGCCCCCTTTCACCCTCCTTCGTCTTGTTTCGCTCTCTTTCACCCTCCTTCGTCTCGTTTCGCTCTCTTTCACCCACCATCGTCTGGTTTCTCTCTCTTACACCCTCCTTCGTCTTGTTTCGCTCTCTTTCACCCTCCTTCGTCTCGTTTCGCTCTCTTTCACCCTCCTTCATCTCGTTTCGCTCCCTTTCACCCTCCTTTGTCTCGTTTCGCTCTCTTTCACCTTCCTTCGTCTCGTTTCACTCTCTTTCACCCTCCTTCGTATTGTTTCGCTCTCTTCCAACCTCCTTCATCTCGTTTCGCTCTCTTTCAACCTCCTTCGTCTCGTTTCGCTCTCTTTCACCCTCCTTCTTCTCGTTTCGCTCTGTTACACCCGCCTTCGTCTCGTTTCGTTCTCTTTCACCCTCCTTCGTCTCGCTCCGCTCTCTTTCACCCTCCTTCGACTCCATTCGCTCTCTTTCACCCTCCTTCGTCTCGTTTCGCTCACTTTCACCTACCTTCATCTCGTTTCGCTCTCTTTCACCCTCCTTCGAATCCTTTTGCTCTCTATCACCCTCCATCGTCTCGTTTCGCTATCTTTGACCATCCTTCCTCTCGTTTCGCTCTCTTTGACCCTCCTTCGTCTCGTTTAGCTCTTTTCCATCCTCCTTCGTCTCGTTTCGTTCTCTTTCACCCTCCTTCGTCTCGCTCCGCTCTCTTTCACCCTCCTTCGACTCCTTTCGCTCTCTTTCACCCTCCTTCGTCTCGTTTCGCTCTCTTTCACCCTCCTTCGCATCCTTTCACTCTCTTTCATCCTCCATCATCTTGTTTCGCTCTCTTTCGCCCACCTTCGTCTCGTTTCGCTCTCTTTCACCCTCCACCATCTCATTTTGCTCTCTTTTACCCTCTTTCGTCTCGTTTCGCTCTCTTTGACCCTCCTTCGTCTCATTTAGCTCTCTTTCATCCTCCTTCGTCTCGTTTCGCTCTCTTTCACCCTCAGTCGTCTTGTTTCGCTCTCTTTCACCCTCCATCGTCTCGTTTCGCTCTCTTTCATCCTCCTTCGTCTCGTTTCGCTCACTTTCACCCTCCTTTGTCTCTTTTCGCTCTCTTTCACCTACCTTCATCTCGTTTCGCTCTATTTCACCCTCCATCGTCTGGTTTCGCTCTCTTTCACCCTCCTTCGTCTTGTTTCGCTCTCTTTCACCCTCCTTCGACTCGTTTCGCTCTCTTTCACCCTCCTTCATCTCGTTTCGCTCCCTTTCACCCTCCTTTGTCTCGTTTCGCTCTCTTTCATCTTCCTTCGTCTCGTTTCACTCTCTTTCACCCTCCTTCGTCTCGTTTCGCTGTCTTCCAACCTCCTTCATCTCGTTTCGCTTTCTTTCAACCTCCTTCGTCTCGTTTCGCTCTCTTTCACCCTCCTTCTTCTCGTTTCGCTCTGTTCCACCCGCCTTCGTCTCGTTTCGCCCTCTTTCACCCTCCTTCGTCTCGTTTCACTCTCTTTCACCCTCCTTCGTCTCGTTTCGTTCTCTTTCACCCTCCTTCGTCTCGCTCCGCTCTCTTTCACCCTCCTTCGACTCCTTTCGCTCTCTTTCACCCTCCTTCGTCTTGTTTCGCTCTGTTTCACACTCCTTCGTCTCGTTTCGCTCTCTTTCACCCTCCTTCGTCTCGTTTCGCTCTCTTTCACCCTCCTTCGTCTTGTTTCGCTCTGTTGCACTCGCATTTGTCTTGTTTCGCCCTCTTTTACCCTCCTTCGTCTTGTTTCGCTCTCTTTTACCCTCCATCGTCTCGTTTTGCTCTCTTTCACCCTCCTTCGTCTCGTTTCGCTCACTTTCTCCTACCTTCATCTCGTTTCGCTCTCTTTCACTCTCCTTCGTCTCGTTTCGGTCACTTTCACACTCGTTTGTCTTGTTTCGCTCTCTTTCACCCACCTTCACCTTGTTTCGCTCTCTTTCACCCTCCTTTGTCTCGTTTCGCCCTCTTTCACCCTCCTTCGTCTTGTTTCGCTCTCTTTCACCCTCCATCGTCTCGTTTCGCTCTCTTTCACCCTCCTTCGTCTCGTTTCGCCCACTTTCACCTTCCTTCATCTCGTTTCGCTCTCTTTCACCCTCCTTCGTCTTGTTTTGGTCTCTTTCACACTCCTTTGCCTTGTTTTGCTCTCTTTCACCCTCCTTCGTCTCGTTTCGCTCTCTTTCACCCTCCTTCGTCTCGTTTCGCTCACTTTCACCTACCTTCATCTCGTTTTGCTCTCTTTCACCCTCCTTCGACTCCGTTCTCTCTCTTCCACCCTCCATCGTCTCGTTTCGCTATCTTTGAACATCCTTCATCTCGTTTCGCTCTCTTTGACCCTCCTTCCTCTCGTTTAGCACTTTTCATCCTCCTTCGTCTCGTTTCGCTCTGCTTTACACTCCTTCGTCTCGTTTTGCTCTCTTTCACCTTCTTCGTCTCGTTTCGTTCTCTTTCACCCTCCTTCGTCTCGCTCCGCTCTCTTTCACCCTCCTTCGACTCCTTTCGCTCTCTTTCACCCTCCTTCGTCTCGTTTCGCTCTCTTTCACCCTCCTTCGTCTCCTTTCACTCTCTTTCATCCTCCATCGTCTTGTTTCGCTCTCTTTCGCCCACCTTCGTCTCGTTTCGTCTCTTTCACCCTCCACCATCTCATTTCGCTCTCTTTTACCCTCTTTCGTCTCGTTTCGCTCTCTTTGACCCTCCTTCGTCTCTTTTAGCTCTCTTTCATCCTCCTTCGTCTCGTTTCGCTCTCTTTCACCCTCCGTCGTCTTGTTTCGCTCTCTTTCACCCTCCATCGTCTCGTTTCGCTCTCTTTCATCCTCCTTCGTCTCGTTTTGCTCACTTTCACCCTCCTTTGTCTCTTTTCGCTCTCTTTCACCTACCTTCATCTCGTTTCGCTCTCTTTCACCCTCCATCGTCTGGTTTCGCTCGCTTTCACCCTCCTTCGTCTTGTTTCGCTCTCTTTCACCCTCCTTCGTCTCGTTTCGGTCTCTTTCATCCTCCTTCGTCTCGTTTGTTCTCTTTCACCCTCCATCGTCTCGTTTCGCTATCTTTGAACATCCTTCATCTCGTTTCGCTCTCTTTGACCCTCCTTCGTCTCGTTTAGCTCTCTTTCATCCTCCTTCGTCTCGTTTCGCTCTGTTTTACACTCCTTCATCTCGTTTTGCTCTCTTTCACCCTTCTTCATCTCGTTTCGCTCTCTTTCACCCTCCTTCGTCTTGTTTCGCTCTGTGCCACCCGCCTTTGATTCGTTTCGCCCTCTTTCACCCTCCTTCGTCTCGTTTCGTTCTCTTTCACCCTCCTTCGTCTCGTTTCGCTCTCTTTCACCCTCCTTCGTCTCCTTTCACTCTCTTTCATCCTCCATCGTCTTGTTTCGCTCTCTTTCGCCCACCTTCGTCTCGTTTCGCTCTCTTTCACCCTCCACCATCTCATTTTGCTCTCTTTTACCCTCTTTCGACTCGTTTCGCTCTCTTTGACCCTCCTTCGTCTCATTTAGCTCTCTTTCATCCTCCTTCGTCTCGTTTCGCTCTCTTTCACCCTCAGTCGTCTTGTTTCGCTCTCTTTCACCCTCCATCGTCTCGTTTCGCTCTCTTTCATCCTCCTTCGTCTCGTTTCGCTCACTTTCACCCTCCTTTGTCTCTTTTCGCTCTCTTTCACCTACCTTCATCTCGTTTCGCTCTCTTTCACCCTCCATCGTCTGGTTTCGCTCTCTTTCACCCTCCTTCGTCTTGTTTCGCTCTCTTTCACCCTCCTTCGACTCGTTTCGCTCTCTTTCACCCTCCTTCATCTCGTTTCGCTCCCTTTCACCCTCCTTTGTCTCGTTTCGCTCTCTTTCACCTCCCTTCGTCTCGTTTCACTCTCTTTCACCCTCCTTCGTCTCGTTTCGCTGTCTTCCAACCTCCTTCATCTCGTTTCGCTTTCTTTCAACCTCCTTCGTCTCGTTTTGCTCTCTTTCACCCTCCTTCTTCTCGTTTCGCTCTGTTCCACCCGCCTTCGTCTCGTTTCGCCCTCTTTCACCCTCCTTCGTCTCGTTTCACTCTCTTTCACCCTCCTTCGTCTCGTTTCGTTCTCTTTCACCCTCCTTCGTCTCGCTACGCTCTCTTTCACCCTCCTTCGACTCCTTTCGCTCTCTTTCACCCTCCTTCGTCTCGTTTCGCTCTGTTTCACACTCCTTCGTCTTGTTTTGCTCTCTTTCACCCTCCTTCGTCTCGTTTCGCTCTCTTTCACCCTCCTTCGTCTTGTTTCGCTCTGTTGCACTCGCCTTTGTCTCGTTTCGCCCTCTTTCACCCTCCTTCGTCTCATTTCGCTCTCTTTCACCCTCCTTCGTCTCGTTTCGCTCTCTTCCACCCTCCATCGTCTCGTTTCGCTATCTTTGACCATCCTTCATCTCGTTTCGCTCTCTTTGACCCTCCTTCGTCTCGTTTAGCTCTTTTTCATCCTCCTTCGTCTCGTTTCGCTCTGCTTTACACTCCTTCGTCTCGTTTTGCTCTCTTTCACCTTCTTCGTCTCGTTTTGTTCTCTTTCACCCTCCTTCGTCTCGCTCTGCTCTCTTTCACCCTCCTTCGACTCCTTTCGCTCTCTTTCGCCCACCTTCGTCTCGTTTCGTCTCTTTCACCCTCCACCATCTCATTTCGCTCTCTTTTACCCTCTTTCGTCTCGTTTCGCTCTCTTTGACCCTCCTTCGTCTCTTTTAGCTCTCTTTCATCCTCCTTCGTCTCGTTTCGCTCTCTTTCACCCTCCTTCGTCTCCTTTCACTCTCTTTCATCCTCCATCGTCTTGTTTCGCTCTCTTTCGCCCACCTTCGTCTCGTTTCGCTCTCTTTCACCCTCCACCATCTCATTTTGCTCTCTTTTACCCTCTTTCGACTCGTTTCGCTCTCTTTGACCCTCCTTCGTCTCATTTAGCTCTCTTTGATCCTCCTTCGTCTCGTTTCGCTCTCTTTCACCCTCAGTCGTCTTGTTTCGCTCTCTTTCACCCTCCATCGTCTCGTTTCGCTCTCTTTCATCCTCCTTCGTCTCGTTTCGCTCACTTTCACCCTCCTTTGTCTCTTTTCGCTCTCTTTCACCTACCTTCATCTCGTTTCGCTCTCTTTCACCCTCCATCGTCTGGTTTCGCTCTCTTTCACCCTCCTTCGTCTTGTTTCGCTCTCTTTCACCCTCCTTCGACTCGTTTCGCTCTCTTTCACCCTCCTTCATCTCGTTTCGCTCCCTTTCACCCTCCTTTGTCTCGTTTCGCTCTCTTTCACCTCCCTTCGTCTCGTTTCACTCTCTTTCACCCTCCTTCGTCTCGTTTCGCTGTCTTCCAACCTCCTTCATCTCGTTTCGCTTTCTTTCAACCTCCTTCGTCTCGTTTTGCTCTCTTTCACCCTCCTTCTTCTCGTTTCGCTCTGTTCCACCCGCCTTCGTCTCGTTTCGCCCTCTTTCACCCTCCTTCGTCTCGTTTCACTCTCTTTCACCCTCCTTCGTCTCGTTTCGTTCTCTTTCACCCTCCTTCGTCTCGCTACGCTCTCTTTCACCCTCCTTCGACTCCTTTCGCTCTCTTTCACCCTCCTTCGTCTCGTTTCGCTCTGTTTCACACTCCTTCGTCTTGTTTTGCTCTCTTTCACCCTCCTTCGTCTCGTTTCGCTCTCTTTCACCCTCCTTCGTCTTGTTTCGCTCTGTTGCACTCGCCTTTGTCTCGTTTCGCCCTCTTTCACCCTCCTTCGTCTCATTTCGCTCTCTTTCACCCTCCTTCGTCTCGTTTCGCTCTCTTCCACCCTCCATCGTCTCGTTTCGCTATCTTTGACCATCCTTCATCTCGTTTCGCTCTCTTTGACCCTCCTTCGTCTCGTTTAGCTCTTTTTCATCCTCCTTCGTCTCGTTTCGCTCTGCTTTACACTCCTTCGTCTCGTTTTGCTCTCTTTCACCTTCTTCGTCTCGTTTTGTTCTCTTTCACCCTCCTTCGTCTCGCTCTGCTCTCTTTCACCCTCCTTCGACTCCTTTCGCTCTCTTTCGCCCACCTTCGTCTCGTTTCGTCTCTTTCACCCTCCACCATCTCATTTCGCTCTCTTTTACCCTCTTTCGTCTCGTTTCGCTCTCTTTGACCCTCCTTCGTCTCTTTTAGCTCTCTTTCATCCTCCTTCGTCTCGTTTCGCTCTCTTTCACCCTCCGTCGTCTTGTTTCGCTCTCTTTCACCCTCCATCGTCTCGTTTCGCTCTCTTTCATCCTCCTTCGTCTCGTTTTGCTCACTTTCACCCTCCTTTGTCTCTTTTCGCTCTCTTTCACCTACCTTCATCTCGTTTCGCTCTCTTTCACCCTCCATCGTCTGGTTTCGCTCGCTTTCACCCTCCTTCGTCTTGTTTCGCTCTCTTTCACCCTCCTTCGTCTCGTTTCGGTCTCTTTCATCCTCCTTCGTCTCGTTTGTTCTCTTTCACCCTCCATCGTCTCGTTTCGCTATCTTTGACCATCCTTCATCTCGTTTCGCTCTCTTTGACCCTCCTTCGTCTCGTTTAGCTCTCTTTCATCCTCCTTCGTCTCGTTTCGCTCTGTTTTACACTCCTTCATCTCGTTTTGCTCTCTTTCACCCTTCTTCGTCTCGTTTCGCCCTCTTTCACCCTCCTTCATCTCGTTTCGTTCTCTTTCACCCTCCACCGTCTCGTTTCGCTCTCTTTCACCCTCCTTCATCTCGTTTCGCTCTCTTTCACGCTCCTTTGTCTTGTTTCACTCTGTTGCACCCGCCTTCGTCTCGTTTCGCCCTCTTTCACCCTCCTTCGTCTTGTTTCGCTCTCTTTCACCCTCCTTCGTCTCGTTTCGCTCTCTTTCACCTACCTTCATCTCGTTTCGCTCTCTTTCACCCACCATCGTCTGGTTTCTCTCTCTTACACCCTCCTTCGTCTTGTTTCGCTCTCTTTCACCCTCCTTCGTCTCGTTTCGCTCTCTTTCACCCTCCTTCATCTCGTTTCGCTCCCTTTCACCCTCCTTTGTCTCGTTTCGCTCTCTTTCACCTTCCTTCGTCTCGTTTCACTCTCTTTCACCCTCCTTCGTATCGTTTCGCTCTCTTTCACCCTCCATCGTCTGGTTTCGCTCGCTTTCACCCTCCTTCGTCTTGTTTCGCTCTCTTTCACCCTCCTTCGTCTCGTTTCGGTCTCTTTCATCCTCCTTCGTCTCGTTTGTTCTCTTTCACCCTCCATCGTCTCGTTTCGCTATCTTTGACCATCCTTCATCTCGTTTCGCTCTCTTTGACCCTCCTTCGTCTCGTTTAGCTCTCTTTCATCCTCCTTCGTCTCGTTTCGCTCTGTTTTACACTCCTTCATCTCGTTTTGCTCTCTTTCACCCTTCTTCGTCTCGTTTCGCCCTCTTTCACCCTCCTTCATCTCGTTTCGTTCTCTTTCACCCTCCTTCGTCTCGTTTCGCTCTCTTTCACCCTCCTTCATCTCGTTTCGCTCTCTTTCAACTTCTTTCCTCTCGTTTCGCTGTCTTTCACCCTCCTTCGTCTTGTTTCGCTCTCTTTCACCCTCCTTCGTCTCGTTTCGCTCTCTTTCACCCTCCACCGTCTCGTTTCGCTCTCTTTCACCCTCCTTCATCTCGTTTCGCTCTCTTTCACGCTCCTTTGTCTTGTTTCACTCTGTTGCACCCGCCTTCGTCTCGTTTCGTCCTCTTTCACCCTCCTTCGTCTTGTTTCGCTCTCTTTCACCCTCCTTCGTCTCGTTTCGCTCTCTTTCACCTACCTTCATCTCGTTTCGCTCTCTTTCACCCACCATCGTCTGGTTTCTCTCTCTTACACCCTCCTTCGTCTTGTTTCGCTCTCTTTCACCCTCCTTCGTCTCGTTTCGCTCTCTTTCACCCTCCTTCATCTCGTTTCGCTCCCTTTCACCCTCCTTTGTCTCGTTTCGCTCTCTTTCACCTTCCTTCGTCTCGTTTCACTCTCTTTCACCCTCCTTCGTATCGTTTCGCTCTCTTCCAACCTCCTTCATCTCGTTTCACTCTCTTTCAACCTCCTTCGTCTCGTTTCGCTCTCTTTCACCCTCCTTCTTCTCGTTTCGCTCTGTTACACCCGCCTTCGTCTCGTTTCGTTCTCTTTCACCCTCCTTCGTCTCGCTCCGCTCTCTTTCCCCCTCCTTCGACTCCTTTCGCTCTCTTTCACCCTCCTTCGTCTCGTTTCGCTCACTTTCACCTACCTTCATCTCGTTTCGCTCTCTTTCACCCTCCTTCGACTCCTTTCGCTCTCTTTCACCCTCCATCGTCTCGTTTCGCTATCTTTGACCATCCTTCATCTCGTTTCGCTCTCTTTGACCCTCCTTCGTCTTGTTTAACTCTTTTTCATCCTCCTTCGTCTCGTTTCGCTCTGTTTTACACTCCTTCATCTCGTTTTGCTCTCTTTCACCCTTCTTCGTCTCGTTTCGTTCTCTTTCACCCTCCTTCGTCTCGCTCCGCTCTCTTTCACCCTCCTTCGACTCCTTTCGCTCTCTTTCACCCTCCTTCGTCTCGTTTCGCTCTCTTTCACCCTCCTTCGTCTCCTTTCACTCTCTTTCATCCTCCATCGTCTTGTTTCGCTCTCTTTCGCCCACCTTCGTCTCGTTTCGCTCTCTTTCACCCTCCACCATCTCATTTTGCTCTCTTTTACCCTCTTTCGTCTCGTTTCGCTCTCTTTGACCCTCCTTCGTCTCGTTTAGCTCTCTTTCATCCTCCTTCGTCTCGTTTCGCACTGTTTTACACTCCTTCGTCTCGTTTTGCTCTCTTTCACCCTTCTTTGTCTCGTTTCGCTCTCTTTCACCCTCCTTCGTCTTGTTTCGCCCTGTGCCACCCGCCTTTGTCTCGTTTCGCCCTCTTTCACCCTCTTCGTCTCGTTTCACTCTCTTTCACCCTCCTTCGTCTCGTTTCGCTCTCTTTCACCCTCCTTCATCTCGTTTCGCTCTCTTTCAACTTCTTTCCTCTCGTTTCGCTGTCTTTCACCCTCCTTCGTCTTGTTTCGCTCTCTTTCACCCTCCTTCGTCTCGTTTCGCTCTCTTTCTCCCTCCACCGTCTCGTTTCGCTCTCTTTCACCCTCATTCGTCTCGTTTCGCTCTCTTTCACGCTCCTATGTCTTGTTTCACTCTGTTGCACCCGCCTTCGTCTCGTTTCGCCCTCTTTCACCCTCCTTCGTCTTGTTTCTCTCTCTTTCACTCTCCTTCGTCTTGTTTCGCTCTCTTTCACCCTCCTTCGTCTCGTTTCGCTCTCTTTCACCTTCCTTCGTCTCGTTTCACTCTCTTTCACCCTCCTTCGTATCGTTTCGCTCTCTTCCAACCTCCTTCATCTCGTTTCGCTCTCTTTCAACCTCCTTCGTATCGTTTCGCTCTCTTTCACCCTCCTTCTTCTCGTTTCGCTCTGTTACACCCGCCTTCGTCTCGTTTCTCCCTCTTTCACCCTCCTTCGTCTCGTTTCACTCTCTTTCACCCTCCTTCGTCTCGTTTCGTTCTCTTTCACCCTCCTTCGTCTCGCTCCGCTCTCTTTCACCCTCCTTCGACTCCTTTCGCTCTCTTTCACCCTCCTTCGTCTCGTTTCGCTCTGTTTCACACTCCTTCCTCTCGTTTTGCTCTCTTTCACCCTCCTTCGTCTCGTTTCGCTCTCTTTCACCCTCCTTCGTCTCGTTTCGCTCACTTTCACCTACCTTCATCTCGTTTCGCTCTCTTTCACCCTCCTTCGACTCCTTTCGCTCTCTTCCACCCTCCATCGTCTCGTTTCGCTATCTTTGACCATCCTTCATCTCGTTTCGCTCTCTTTGACCCTCCTTCGTCTCGTTTAGCTCTTTTTCATCCTCCTTCGTCTCGTTTCGCTCTGTTTTACACTCCTTCGTCTCGTTTTGCTCTCTTTCACCTTCTTCGTCTCGTTTCGTTCTCTTTCACCCTCCTTCGTCTCGCTCCGCTCTCTTTCACCCTCCTTCGACTCCTTTCGCTCTCTTTCGCCCTCTTTGTCTCGTTTCGCTCTCTTTCACCCTCCTTCGTCTCCTTTCACGCTCTTTCATCCTCCATCGTCTTGTTTCGCTCTCTTTCGCCCACCTTCGTCTCGTTTCGCTCTCTTTCACCCTCCACCATCTCATTTCGCTCTCTTTTACCCTCTTTCGTCTCGTTTCGCTCTCTTTGACCCTCCTTCGTCTCATTTAGCTCTCTTTCATCCTCCTTCGTCTCGTTTCGCTCTCTTTCACCCTCCGTCGTCTTGTTTCGCTCTCTTTCACCCTCCATCGTCTCGTTTCGCTCTCTTTCATCCTCCTTCGTCTCGTTTCGCTCACTTTCGCCCTCCTTTGTCTCTTTTCGCTCTCTTTCACCTACCTTCATCTCGTTTCGCTCTCTTTCACCCTCCATCGTCTGGTTTCGCTCGCTTTCACCCTCCTTCGTCTTGTTTCGCTCTCTTTCACCCTCCTTCGTCTCGTTTCGGTCTCTTTCATCCTCCTTCGTCTCGTTTGTTCTCTTTCACCCTCCATCGTCTCGTTTCGCTATCTTTGACCATCCTTCATCTCGTTTCGCTCTCTTTGACCCTCCTTCGTCTCGTTTAGCTCTCTTTCATCCTCCTTCGTCTCGTTTCGCTCTGTTTTACAATCCTTCATCTCGTTTTGCTCTCTTTCACCCTTCTTCGTCTCGTTTCGCTCTCTTTCACCCTCCTTCGTCTTGTTGCGCTCTGTGCCACCCGCCTTTGTCTCGTTTCGCCCTCTTTCACCCTCCTTCGTCTCGTTTCACTCTCTTTCACCCTCCTTCGTCTCGTTTGTTCTCTTTCACCCTCCTTCGTCTCGTTTCGCTCTCTTTCACCCTCCTTCATCTCGTTTCGCTCTCTTTCAACTTCTTTCCTCTCGTTTCGCTGTCTTTCACCCTCCTTCGTCTTGTTTCGCTCTCTTTCACACTCCTTCGTCTCGTTTCGCTCTCTTTCACCCTCCACCGTCTCGTTTCGCTCTCTTTCACCCTCCTTCGTCTCGTTTCGCTCTCTTTCACGCTCCTTTGTCTTGTTTCACTCTGTTGCACCCGCCTTCGTCTCGTTTCGCTCTCTTTCAACCTCCTTCGTCTCGTTTCACTCTCTTTCACCCTCCTTCTTCTCGTTTCGCTCTGTTACACCCGCCTTCGTCTCGTTTCGCCCTCTTTCACCCTCCTTCGTCTCGTTTCACTCTCTTTCACCCTCCTTCGTCTCTTTTCGTTCTCTTTCACCCTCCTTCGTCTCGCTCCGCTCTCTTTCACCCTCCTTCGACTCCTTTCGCTCTCTTTCACCCTCCTTCGTCTAGCTTCGCTCACTTTCACCTACCTTCATCTCGTTTCGCTCTCTTTCACCCTCCTTCGAATCCTTTCGCTCTCTTTCACCCTCCATCGTCTCGTTTCGCTATCTTTGACCATCCTTCATCTCGTTTCGCTCTCTTTGACCCTCCTTCGTCTCGTTTAGCTCTTTTTCATCCTTCTTCGTCTCGTTTCGTTCTCTTTCACCCTCCTTCGTCTCGCTCCGCTCTCTTTCACCCTCCTTCGACTCCTTTCGCTCTCCTTCACCCTCCTTCGTCTCGTTTCGCTCTCTTTCACCCTCCTTCGTCTCCTTTCACTCTCTTTCATCCTCCATCGTCTTGTTTCGCTCTCTTTCGCCCACCTTCGTCTCGTTTCGCTCTCTTTCACCCTCCACCATCTCATTTTGCTCTCTTTTACCCTCTTTCGTCTCGTTTCGCTCTCTTTGACCCTCCTTCGTCTCATTTAGCTCTCTTTCATCCTCCTTCGTCTCGTTTCGCTCTCTTTCACCCTCAGTCGTCTTGTTTCGCTCTCTTTCACCCTCCATCGTCTCGTTTCGCTCTCTTTCATCCTCCTTCGTCTCGTTTCGCTCACTTTCACCCTCCTTTGTCTCTTTTCGCTCTCTTTCACCTACCTTCATCTCGTTTCGCTCTCTTTCACCCTCCATCGTCTGGTTTCGCTCTCTTTCACCCTCCTTCGTCTTGTTTCGCTCTGTTACACCCGCCTTCGTCTCGTTTCGCTCTGTTACACCCGCCTTCGCCTCGTTTCGCCCTCTTTCACCCTCCTTCGTCTCGTTTCACTCTCTTTCATCCTCCTTCGTCTCGTTTCGCTCACTTTCACCCTCCTTTGTCTCTTTTCGCTCTCTTTCACGCTCCTTTGTCTTGTTTCACTCTGTTGCACCCGCCTTCGTCTCGTTTCGCTCTCTTTCAACCTCCTTCGTCTCGTTTCGCTCTCTTTCACCCTCCTTCTTCTCGTTTCGCTCTGTTACACCCGCCTTCGTCTCGTTTCGCCCTCTTTCACCCTCCTTCGTCTCGTTTCACTCTCTTTCACCCTCCTTCGTCTCGTTTCGTTCTCTTTCACCCTCCTTCGTCTCGCTCCGCTCTCTTTCACCCTCCTTCGTCTCGTTTCGCTCACTTTCACCTACCTTCATCTCGTTTCGCTCTCTTTCACCCTCCTTCGAATCCTTTCGCTCTCTTTCACCCTCCATCGTCTCGTTTCGCTCTGTTTTACACTCCTTCGTCTCGTTTTGCTCTCTTTCACCCTTCTTCGTCTCGTTTCGTTCTCTTTCACCCTCCTTCGTCTCGCTCCACTCTCTTTCACCCTCCTTCGACTCCTTTCGCTCTCTTTCACCCTCCTTCGTCTCGTTTCGCTCTCTTTCACCCTCCTTCGTCTCCTTTCACTCTCTTTCATCCTCCATCGTCTTGTTTCGCTCTCTTTCGCCCACCTTCGTCTCGTTTCGCTCTCTTTCACCCTCCACCATCTCATTTTGCTCTCTTTTACCCTCTTTCGTCTCGTTTCGCTCTCTTTGACCCTCCTTCGTCTCATTTAGCTCTCTTTCATCCTCCTTCGTCTCGTTTCGCTCTCTTTCACCCTCAGTCGTCTTGTTTCGCTCTCTTTCACCCTCCATCGTCTCGTTTCGCTCTCTTTCATCCTCCTTCGTCTCGTTTCGCTCACTTTCACCCTCCTTTGTCTCTTTTCGCTCTCTTTCACCTACCTTCATCTCGTTTCGCTCTCTTTCACCCTCCATCGTCTGGTTTCGCTCTCTTTCACCCTCCTTCGTCTTGTTTCGCTCTCTTTCACCCTCCTTCGTCTCGTTTCGCTCTCTTTCACCCTCCTTCGTCTAGTTTCGCTCACTTTCACCTACCTTCATCTCGTTTCGCTCTCTTTCACCCTCCTTCGAATCCTTTCGCTCTCTTTCACCCTCCATCGTCTCGTTTCGCTATCTTTGACCATCCTTCATCTCGTTTCGCTCTCTTTGACCCTCCTTCGTCTCGTTTAGCTCTTTTTCATCCTTCTTCGTCTCGTTTCGTTCTCTTTCACCCTCCTTCGTCTCGCTCCGCTCTCTTTCACCCTCCTTCGACTCCTTTCGCTCTCTTTCACCCTCCTTCGTCTCGTTTCGCTCTCTTTCACCCTCCTTCGTCTCCTTTCACTCTCTTTCATCCTCCATCGTCTTGTTTCGCTCTCTTTCGCCCACCTTCGTCTCGTTTCGCTCTCTTTCACCCTCCACCATCTCATTTTGCTCTCTTTTACCCTCTTTCGTCTCGTTTCGCTCTCTTTGACCCTCCTTCGTCTCATTTAGCTCTCTTTCATCCTCCTTCGTCTCGTTTCGCTCTCTTTCACCCTCAGTCGTCTTGTTTCGCTCTCTTTCACCCTCCATCGTCTCGTTTCGCTCTCTTTCATCCTCCTTCGTCTCGTTTCGCTCACTTTCACCCTCCTTTGTCTCTTTTCGCTCTCTTTCACCTACCTTCATCTCGTTTCGCTCTCTTTCACCCTCCATCGTCTGGTTTCGCTCTCTTTCACCCTCCTTCGTCTTGTTTCGCTCTGTTACACCCGCCTTCGTCTCGTTTCGCTCTGTTACACCCGCCTTCGCCTCGTTTCGCCCTCTTTCACCCTCCTTCGTCTCGTTTCACTCTCTTTCATCCTCCTTCGTCTCGTTTCGCTCACTTTCACCCTCCTTTGTCTCTTTTCGCTCTCTTTCACGCTCCTTTGTCTTGTTTCACTCTGTTGCACCCGCCTTCGTCTCGTTTCGCTCTCTTTCAACCTCCTTCGTCTCGTTTCGCTCTCTTTCACCCTCCTTCTTCTCGTTTCGCTCTGTTACACCCGCCTTCGTCTCGTTTCGCCCTCTTTCACCCTCCTTCGTCTCGTTTCACTCTCTTTCACCCTCCTTCGTCTCGTTTCGTTCTCTTTCACCCTCCTTCGTCTCGCTCCGCTCTCTTTCACCCTCCTTCGTCTCGTTTCGCTCACTTTCACCTACCTTCATCTCGTTTCGCTCTCTTTCACCCTCCTTCGAATCCTTTCGCTCTCTTTCACCCTCCATCGTCTCGTTTCGCTCTGTTTTACACTCCTTCGTCTCGTTTTGCTCTCTTTCACCCTTCTTCGTCTCGTTTCGTTCTCTTTCACCCTCCTTCGTCTCGCTCCACTCTCTTTCACCCTCCTTCGACTCCTTTCGCTCTCTTTCACCCTCCTTCGTCTCGTTTCGCTCTCTTTCACCCTCCTTCGTCTCCTTTCACTCTCTTTCATCCTCCATCGTCTTGTTTTGCTCTCTTTCGCCCACCTTCGTCTCGTTTCGCTCTCTTTCACCCTCCACCATCTCATTTTGCTCTCTTTTACCCTCTTTCGTCTCGTTTCGCTCTCTTTGACCCTCCTTCGTCTCATTTAGCTCTCTTTCATCCTCCTTCGTCTCGTTTCGCTCTCTTTCACCCTCAGTCGTCTTGTTTCGCTCTCTTTCACCCTCCATCGTCTCGTTTCGCTCTCTTTCATCCTCCTTCGTCTCGTTTCGCTCACTTTCACCCTCCTTTGTCTCTTTTCGCTCTCTTTCACCTACCTTCATCTCGTTTCGCTCTCTTTCACCCTCCATCGTCTGGTTTCGCTCTCTTTCACCCTCCTTCGTCTTGTTTCGCTCTCTTTCACCCTCCTTCGTCTCGTTTCGCTCTCTTTCACCCTCCTTCATCTCGTTTCGCTCCCTTTCACCCTCCTTTGTCTCGTTTCGCTCTCTTTCACCTTCCTTCGTCTCGTTTCACTCTCTTTCACCCTCCTTCGTCTCGTTTCGCTGTCTTCCAACCTCCTTCATCTCGTTTCGCTTTCTTTCAACCTCCTTCGTCTCGTTTCGCTCTCTTTCACCCTCCTTCTTCTCGTTTCGCTCTGTTCCACCCGCCTTCGTCTCGTTTCGCCCTCTTTCACCCTCCTTCGTCTCGTTTCACTCTCTTTCACCCTCCTTCATCTCGTTTCGTTCTCTTTCACCCTCCTTCGTCTCGCTCCGCTCTCTTTCACCCTCCTTCGACTCCTTTCGCTCTCTTTCACCCTCCTTCGTCTTGTTTCGCTCTGTTTCACACTCCTTCGTCTCGTTTTGCTCTCTTTCACCCTCCTTCGTCTCGTTTCGCTCTCTTTCACCCTCCTTCGTCTTGTTTCGCTCTGTTGCACTCGCCTTTGTCTCGTTTCGCCCTCTTTCACCCTCCTTCGTCTTGTTTCGCTCTCTTTCACCCTCCATCGTCTCGTTTCGCTCTCTTTCACCCTCCTTCGTCTCGTTTCGCTCACTTTCACCTTCCTTCATCTCGTTTCGCTCTCTTTCACCCTCCTTCGTCTTGTTTCGGTCTCTTTCACACTCCTTTGCCTTGTTTTGCTCTCTTTCACCCTCCTTCGTCTCGTTTCGCTCTCTTTCACCCTCCTTCGTCTCGTTTCGCTCACTTTCACCTACCTTCATCTCGTTTTGCTCTCTTTCACCCTCCTTCGACTCCTTTCGCTCTCTTCCACCCTCCATCGTCTCGTTTCGCTATCTTTGACCATCCTTCATCTCGTTTCGCTCTCTTTGACCCTCCTTCGTCTCGTTCAGCTCTTTTTCATCCTCCTTCGTCTCGTTTCGCTCTGCTTTACACACCTTCGTCTCGTTTTGCTCTCTTTCACCTTCTTCGTCTCGTTTCGTTCTCTTTCACCCTCCTTCGTCTCGCTCCGCTCTCTTTCACCCTCCTTCGACTCCTTTCGCTCTCTTTCACCCTCCTTCGTCTCGTTTCGCTCTCTTTCACCCTCCATCGTCTCCTTTCACTCTCTTTCATCCTCCATCGTCTTGTTTCGCTCTCTTTCGCCCACCTTCGTCTCGTTTCGTCTCTTTCACCCTCCACCATCTCATTTCGCTCTCTTTTACCCTCTTTCGTCTCGTTTCGCTCTCTTCGACCCCCCTTCGTCTCATTTAGCTCTCTTTCATCCTCCTTCTTCTCGTTTCGCTCTCTTTCACCCTCCGTCGTCTTGTTTCGCTCTCTTTCACCCTCCATCGTCTCGTTTCGCTCTCTTTCATCCTCCTACGTCTCGTTTTGCTCACTTTCACCCTCCTTTGTCTCTTTTCGCTCTCTTTCACCTACCTTCATCTCGTTTCGCTCTCTTTCACCCTCCATCGTCTGGTTTCGCTCTCTTTCAACTTCTTTCCTCTCGTTTCGCTGTCTTTCACCCTCCTTCGTCTTGTTTCGCTCTCTTTCACCCTCCTTCGTCTCGTTTCGCTCTCTTTCACCCTCCACCGTCCCGTTTCGCTCTCTTTCACCCTCCTTCATCTCGTTTCGCTCTCTTTCACGCTCCTTTGTCTTGTTTCACTCTGTTGCACCCGCCTTCGTCTCGTTTCGCCCTCTTTCTCCCTCCTTCGTCTTGTTTCGCTCTCTTTCACCCTCCTTCGTCTCGTTTCGCTCTCTTTCACCTACCTTCATCTCGTTTCGCTCTCTTTCACCCACCATCGTCTGGTTTCTCTCTCTTACACCCTCCTTCGTCTTGTTTCGCTCTCTTTCACCCTCCTTCGTCTCGTTTCGCTCTCTTTCACCCTCCTTCATCTCGTTTCGCTCCCTTTCACCCTCCTTTGTCTCGTTTCGCTCTCTTTCACCTTCCTTCGTCTCGTTTCACTCTCTTTCACCCTCCTTCGTATCGTTTCGCTCTCTTCCAACCTCCTTCATCTCGTTTCACTCTCTTTCAACCTCCTTCGTCTCGTTTCGCTCTCTTTCACCCTCCTTCTTCTCGTTTCGCTCTGTTACACCCGCCTTCGTCTCGTTTCGTTCTCTTTCACCCTCCTTCGTCTCGCTCCGCTCTCTTTCCCCCTCCTTCGACTCCTTTCGCTCTCTTTCACCCTCCTTCGTCTCGTTTCGCTCACTTTCACCTACCTTCATCTCGTTTCGCTCTCTTTCACCCTCCTTCGACTCCTTTCGCTCTCTTTCACCCTCCATCGTCTCGTTTCGCTATCTTTGACCATCCTTCATCTCGTTTCGCTCTCTTTGACCCTCCTTCGTCTTGTTTAACTCTTTTTCATCCTCCTTCGTCTCGTTTCGCTCTGTTTTACACTCCTTCGTCTCGTTTTGCTCTCTTTCACCCTTCTTCGTCTCGTTTCGTTCTCTTTCACCCTCCTTCGTCTCGCTCCGCTCTCTTTCACCCTCCTTCGACTCCTTTCGCTCTCTTTCACCCTCCTTCGTCTCGTTTCGCTCTCTTTCACCCTCCTTCGTCTCCTTTCACTCTCTTTCATCCTCCATCGTCTTGTTTCGCTCTCTTTCGCCCACCTTCGTCTCGTTTCGCTCTCTTTCACCCTCCACCATCTCATTTTGCTCTCTTTTACCCTCTTTCGTCTCGTTTCGCTCTCTTTGACCCTCCTTCGTCTCGTTTAGCTCTCTTTCATCCTCCTTCGTCTCGTTTCGCACTGTTTTACACTCCTTCGTCTCGTTTTGCTCTCTTTCACCCTTCTTTGTCTCGTTTCGCTCTCTTTCACCCTCCTTCGTCTTGTTTCGCTCTGTGCCACCCGCCTTTGTCTCGTTTCGCCCTCTTTCACCCTCTTCGTCTCGTTTCACTCTCTTTCACCCTCCTTCGTCTCGTTTCGCTCTCTTTCACCCTCCTTCATCTCGTTTCGCTCTCTTTCAACTTCTTTCCTCTCGTTTCGCTGTCTTTCACCCTCCTTCGTCTTGTTTCGCTCTCTTTCACCCTCCTTCGTCTCGTTTCGCTCTCTTTCTCCCTCCACCGTCTCGTTTCGCTCTCTTTCACCCTCATTCGTCTCGTTTCGCTCTCTTTCACGCTCCTTTGTCTTGTTTCACTCTGTTGCACCCGCCTTCGTCTCGTTTCGCCCTCTTTCACCCTCCTTCGTCTTGTTTCTCTCTCTTTCACTCTCCTTCATCTTGTTTCGCTCTCTTTCACCCTCCTTCGTCTCGTTTCGCTCTCTTTCACCTTCCTTCGTCTCGTTTCACTCTCTTTCACCCTCCTTCGTATCGTTTCGCTCTCTTCCAACCTCCTTCATCTCGTTTCGCTCTCTTTCAACCTCCTTCGTATCGTTTCGCTCTCTTTCACCCTCCTTATTCTCGTTTCGCTCTGTTACACCCGCCTTCGTCTCGTTTCCCCCTCTTTCACCCTCCTTCGTCTCGTTTCATTCTCTTTCATCCTCCTTCGTCTCGTTTCGTTCTCTTTCACCCTCCTTCTTCTCGCTCCGCTCTCTTTCACCCTCCTTCGACTCCTTTCGCTCTCTTTCACCCTCCTTCGTCTCGTTTCGCTCTGTTTCACACTCCTTCCTCTCGTTTTGCTCTCTTTCACCCTCCTTCGTCTCGTTTCGCTCTCTTTCACCCTCCTTCGTCTCGTTTCGCTCACTTTCACCTACCTTCATCTCGTTTCGCTCTCTTTCACCCTCCTTCGACTCCTTTCGCTCTCTTCCACCCTCCATCGTCTCGTTTCGCTATCTTTGACCATCCTTCATCTCGTTTCGCTCTCTTTGACCCTCCTTCGTCTCGTTTAGCTCTTTTTCATCCTCCTTCGTCTCGTTTCGCTCTGTTTTACACTCCTTCGTCTCGTTTTGCTCTCTTTCACCTTCTTCGTCTCGTTTCGTTCTCTTTCACCCTCCTTCGTCTCGCTCCGCTCTCTTTCACCCTCCTTCGACTCCTTTCGCTCTCTTTCGCCCTCTTTGTCTCGTTTCGCTCTCTTTCACCCTCCTTCGTCTCCTTTCACGCTCTTTCATCCTCCATCGTCTTGTTTCGCTCTCTTTCGCCCACCTTCGTCTCGTTTCGCTCTCTTTCACCCTCCACCATCTCATTTCGCTCTCTTTTACCCTCTTTCGTCTCGTTTCGCTCTCTTTGACCCTCCTTCGTCTCATTTAGCTCTCTTTCATCCTCCTTCGTCTCGTTTCGCTCTCTTTCACCCTCCGTCGTCTTGTTTCGCTCTCTTTCACCCTCCATCGTCTCGTTTCGCTCTCTTTCATCCTCCTTCGTCTCGTTTCGCTCACTTTCACCCTCCTTTGTCTCTTTTCGCTCTCTTTCACCTACCTTCATCTCGTTTCGCTCTCTTTCACCCTCCATCGTCTGGTTTCGCTCGCTTTCACCCTCCTTCGTCTTGTTTCGCTCTCTTTCACCCTCCTTCGTCTCGTTTCGGTCTCTTTCATCCTCCTTCGTCTCGTTTGTTCTCTTTCACCCTCCATCGACTCGTTTCGCTATCTTTGACCATCCTTCATCTCGTTTCGCTCTCTTTGACCCTCCTTCGTCTCGTTTAGCTCTCTTTCATCCTCCTTCGTCTCGTTTCGCTCTGTTTTACACTCCTTCATCTCGTTTTGCTCTCTTTCACCCTTCTTCGTCTCGTTTCGCTCTCTTTCACCCTCCTTCGTCTTGTTGCGCTCTGTGCCACCCGCCTTTGTCTCGTTTCGCCCTCTTTCACCCTCCTTCGTCTCGTTTCACTCTCTTTCACCCTCCTTCGTCTCGTTTGTTCTCTTTCACCCTCCTTCGTCTCGTTTCGCTCTCTTTCACCCTCCTTCATCTCGTTTCGCTCTCTTTCAACTTCTTTCCTCTCGTTTCGCTGTCTTTCACCCTCCTTCGTCTTGTTTCGCTCTCTTTCACACTCCTTCGTCTCGTTTCGCTCTCTTTCACCCTCCACCGTCTCGTTTCGCTCTCTTTCACCCTCCTTCGTCTCGTTTCGCTCTCTTTCACGCTCCTTTGTCTTGTTTCACTCTGTTGCACCCGCCTTCGTCTCGTTTCGCTCTCTTTCAACCTCCTTCGTCTCGTTTCACTCTCTTTCACCCTCCTTCTTCTCGTTTCGCTCTGTTACACCCGCCTTCGTCTCGTTTCGCCCTCTTTCACCCTCCTTCGTCTCGTTTCACTCTCTTTCACCCTCCTTCGTCTCGTTTCGTTCTCTTTCACCCTCCTTCGTCTCGCTCCGCTCTCTTTCACCCTCCTTCGACTCCTTTCGCTCTCTTTCACCCTCCTTCGTCTCGTTTCGCTCACTTTCACCTACCTTCATCTCGTTTCGCTCTCTTTCACCCTCCTTCGAATCCTTTCGCTCTCTTTCACCCTCCATCGTCTCGTTTCGCTATCTTTGACCATCCTTCATCTCGTTTCGCTCTCTTTGACCCTCCTTCGTCTCGTTTAGCTCTTTTTCATCCTCCTTCGTCTCGTTTCGCTCTGTTTTACACTCCTTCGTCTCGTTTTGCTCTCTTTCACCCTTCTTCGTCTCGTTTCGTTCTCTTTCACCCTCCTTCGTCTCGCTCCGCTCTCTTTCACCCTCCTTCGACTCCTTTCGCTCTCTTTCACCCTCCTTCGTCTCGTTTCGCTCTCTTTCACCCTCCTTCGTCTCCTTTCACTCTCTTTCATCCTCCATCGTCTTGTTTCGCTCTCTTTCGCCCACCTTCGTCTCGTTTCGCTCTCTTTCACCCTCCACCATCTCATTTTGCTCTCTTTTACCCTCTTTCGTCTCGTTTCGCTCTCTTTGACCCTCCTTCGTCTCATTTAGCTCTCTTTCATCCTCCTTCGTCTCGTTTCGCTCTCTTTCACCCTCAGTCGTCTTGTTTCGCTCTCTTTCACCCTCCATCGTCTCGTTTCGCTCTCTTTCATCCTCCTTCGTCTCGTTTCGCTCACTTTCACCCTCCTTTGTCTCTTTTCGCTCTCTTTCACCTACCTTCATCTCGTTTCGCTCTCTTTCACCCTCCATCGTCTGGTTTCGCTCTCTTTCACCCTCCTTCGTCTTGTTTCGCTCTGTTACACCCGCCTTCGTCTCGTTTCGCTCTGTTACACCCGCCTTCGCCTCGTTTCGCCCTCTTTCACCCTCCTTCGTCTCGTTTCACTCTCTTTCATCCTCCTTCGTCTCGTTTCGCTCACTTTCACCCTCCTTTGTCTCTTTTCGCTCTCTTTCACGCTCCTTTGTCTTGTTTCACTCTGTTGCACCCGCCTTCGTCTCGTTTCGCTCTCTTTCAACCTCCTTCGTCTCGTTTCGCTCTCTTTCACCCTCCTTCTTCTCGTTTCGCTCTGTTACACCCGCCTTCGTCTCGTTTCGCCCTCTTTCACCCTCCTTCGTCTCGTTTCACTCTCTTTCACCCTCCTTCGTCTCGTTTCGTTCTTTCACCCTCCTTCGTCTCGCTCCGCTCTCTTTCACCCTCCTTCGTCTCGTTTCGCTCACTTTCACCTACCTTCATCTCGTTTCGCTCTCTTTCACCCTCCTTCGAATCCTTTCGCTCTCTTTCACCCTCCATCGTCTCGTTTCGCTCTGTTTTACACTCCTTCGTCTCGTTTTGCTCTCTTTCACCCTTCTTCGTCTCGTTTCGTTCTCTTTCACCCTCCTTCGTCTCGCTCCACTCTCTTTCACCCTCCTTCGACTCCTTTCGCTCTCTTTCACCCTCCTTCGTCTCGTTTCGCTCTCTTTCACCCTCCTTCGTCTCCTTTCACTCTCTTCCATCCTCCATCGTCTTGTTTCGCTCTCTTTCGCCCACCTTCGTCTCGTTTCGCTCTCTTTCACCCTCCACCATCTCATTTTGCTCTCTTTTACCCTCTTTCGTCTCGTTTCGCTCTCTTTGACCCTCCTTCGTCTCATTTAGCTCTCTTTCATCCTCCTTCGTCTCGTTTCGCTCTCTTTCACCCTCAGTCGTCTTGTTTCGCTCTCTTTCACCCTCCATCGTCTCGTTTCGCTCTCTTTCATCCTCCTTCGTCTCGTTTCGCTCACTTTCACCCTCCTTTGTCTCTTTTCGCTCTCTTTCACCTACCTTCATCTCGTTTCGCTCTCTTTCACCCTCCATCGTCTGGTTTCGCTCTCTTTCACCCTCCTTCGTCTTGTTTCGCTCTCTTTCACCCTCCTTCGTCTCGTTTCGCTCTCTTTCACCCTCCTTCATCTCGTTTCGCTCCCTTTCACCCTCCTTTGTCTCGTTTCGCTCTCTTTCACCTTCCTTCGTCTCGTTTCACTCTCTTTCACCCTCCTTCGTCTCGTTTCGCTGTCTTCCAACCTCCTTCATCTCGTTTCGCTTTCTTTCAACCTCCTTCGTCTCGTTTCGCTCTCTTTCACCCTCCTTCTTCTCGTTTCGCTCTGTTCCACCCGCCTTCGTCTCGTTTCGCCCTCTTTCACCCTCCTTCGTCTCGTTTCACTCTCTTTCACCCTCCTTCATCTCGTTTCGTTCTCTTTCACCCTCCTTCGTCTCGCTCCGCTCTCTTTCACCCTCCTTCGACTCCTTTCGCTCTCTTTCACCCTCCTTCGTCTTGTTTCGCTCTGTTTCACACTCCTTCGTCTCGTTTTGCTCTCTTTCACCCTCCTTCGTCTCGTTTCGCTCTCTTTCACCCTCCTTCGTCTTGTTTCGCTCTGTTGCACTCGCCTTTGTCTCGTTTCGCCCTCTTTCACCCTCCTTCGTCTTGTTTCGCTCTCTTTCACCCTCCATCGTCTCGTTTCGCTCTCTTTCACCCTCCTTCGTCTCGTTTCGCTCACTTTCACCTTCCTTCATCTCGTTTCGCTCTCTTTCACCCTCCTTCGTCTTGTTTCGGTCTCTTTCACACTCCTTTGCCTTGTTTTGCTCTCTTTCACCCTCCTTCGTCTCGTTTCGCTCTCTTTCACCCTCCTTCGTCTCGTTTCGCTCACTTTCACCTACCTTCATCTCGTTTTGCTCTCTTTCACCCTCCTTCGACTCCTTTCGCTCTCTTCCACCCTCCATCGTCTCGTTTCGCTATCTTTGACCATCCTTCATCTCGTTTCGCTCTCTTTGACCCTCCTTCGTCTCGTTTAGCTCTTTTTCATCCTCCTTCGTCTCGTTTCGCTCTGCTTTACACTCCTTCGTCTCGTTTTGCTCTCTTTCACCTTCTTCGTCTCGTTTCGTTCTCTTTCACCCTCCTTCGTCTCGCTCCGCTCTCTTTCACCCTCCTTCGACTCCTTTCGTTCTCTTTCACCCTCCTTCGTCTCGCTCCGCTCTCTTTCACCCTCCTTCGACTCCTTTCGCTCTCTTTCACCCTCCTTCGTCTCATTTAGCTCTCTTTCATCCTCCTTCTTCTCGTTTCGCTCTCTTTCACCCTCCGTCGTCTTGTTTCGCTCTCTTTCACCCTCCATCGTCTCGTTTCGCTCTCTTTCATCCTCCTACGTCTCGTTTTGCTCACTTTCACCCTCCTTTGTCTCTTTTCGCTCTCTTTCACCTACCTTCATCTCGTTTCGCTCTCTTTCACCCTCCATCGTCTGGTTTCGCTCGCTTTCACCCTCCTTCGTCTTGTTTCGCTCTCTTTCACCCTCCTTCGTCTCCTTTCGGTCTCTTTCATCCTCCTTCGTCTCGTTTGTTCTCTTTCACCCTCCATCGTCTCGTTTCGCTATCTTTGACCATCCTTCATCTCGTTTCGCTCTCTTTGACTCTCCTTCGTCTCGTTTATCTCTCTTTCATCCTCCTTCGTCTCGTTTCGCTCTGTTTTACACTCCTTCATCTCGTTTTGCTCTCTTTCACCCTTCTTCGTCTCGTTTCGCTCTCTTTCACCCTCCTTCGTCTTGTTTCGCTCTGTGCCACCCGCCTTTGTCTCGTTTCGCCCTCTTTCACCCTCCTTTGTCTCGTTTCGTTCTCTTTCACCCTCCTTCGTCTCGTTTCGCTCTCTTTCACCCTCCTTCATCTCGTTTCGCTCTCTTTCAACTTCTTTCCTCTCGTTTCGCTGTCTTTCACCCTCCTTCGTCTTGTTTCGCTCTCTTTCACCCTCCTTCGTCTCGTTTCACTCTCTTTCACCCTCCACCGTCTCGTTTCGCTCTCTTTCACCCTCCTTTGTCTCGTTTCGCTCTCTTTCACGCTCCTTTGTCTTGTTTCACTCTGTTGCACCCGCCTTCGTCTCATTTCGCCCTCTTTCACCCTCCTTCGTCTTGTTTCGCTCTCTTTCACCCTCCTTCGTCTCGTTTCGCTCTCTTTCACCCAGCATCGTCTGGTTTCTCTCTCTTACACCCTCCTTCGTCTTGTTTCGCTCTCTTTCACCCTCCTTCGTCTCGTTTCGCTCTCTTTCACCCTCCTTCATCTCGTTTCGCTCCCTTTCACCCTCCTTTGTCTCGTTTCACTCTCTTTCACCTTCCTTCGTCTCGTTTCACTCTCTTTCACCCTCCTTCGTATCGTTTCGCTCTCTTCCAACCTCCTTCATCTCGTTTCGCTCTCTTTCAACCTCCTTCGTCTCGTTTCGCTCTCTTTCACCCTCCTTCTTCTCGTTTCGCTCTGTTACACCCGCCTTCGTCTCGTTTCGTTCTCTTTCACCCTCCTTCGTCTCGCTCCGCTCTCTTTCACCCTCCTTCGACTCCTTTCGCTCTCTTTCACCCTCCTTCGTCTCGTTTCGCTCACTTTCACCTACCTTCATCTCGTTTCGCTCTCTTTCACCCTCCTTCGAATCCTTTCGCTCTCTTTCACCCTCCATCGTCTCGTTTCGCTATCTTTGACCATCCTTCCTCTCGTTTCGCTCTCTTTGACCCTCCTTCGTCTCGTTTAGCTCTTTTTCATCCTCCTTCGTCTCGTTTCGCTCTGTTTTACACTCCTTCGTCTCGTTTTGCTCTCTTTCACCCTTCTTCGTCTCGTTTCGTTCTCTTTCACCCTCCTTCGTCTCGCTCCGCTCTCTTTCACCCTCCTTCGACTCCTTTCGCTCTCTTTCACCCTCCTTCGTCTCGTTTCGCTCTCTTTCACCCTCCTTCGTCTCCTTTCACTCTCTTTCATCCTCCATCGTCTTGTTTCGCTCTCTTTCGCCCACCTTCGTCTCGTTTCGCTCTCTTTCACCCTCCACCATCTCATTTTGCTCTCTTTTACCCTCTTTCGTCTCGTTTCGCTCTCTTTGACCCTCCTTCGTCTCATTTAGCTCTCTTTCATCCTCCTTCGTCTCGTTTCGCTCTCTTTCACCCTCAGTCGTCTTGTTTCGCTCTCTTTCATCCTCCTTCGTCTCGTTTCGCTCTCTTTCACCCTCAGTCGTCTTGTTTCGCTCTGTTCCACCCGCCTTCGTCTTGTTTCGCCCTCTTTCACCCTCCTTCGTCTCGTTTCACTCTCTTTCACCCTCCTTCGTCTCGTTTCGTTCTCTTTCACCCTCCTTCGTCTCGCTCCGCTCTCTTTCACCCTCCTTCGACTCCTTTCGCTCTCTTTCACCCTCCTTCGTCTTGTTTCGCTCTGTTTCACACTCCTTCGTCTCGTTTTGCTCTCTTTCACCCTCCTTCGTCTCGTTTCGCTCTCTTTCACCCTCCTTCGTCTCGTTTCTCTCTCTTTCACCCTCCACCGTCTCGTTTCGCTCTCTTTCACCCTACTTCGTCTCGTTTCGCTCTCTTTCACGCTCCTTTGTCTTGTTTCACTCTGTTGCACCCGCCTTCGTCTCATTTCGCCCTCTTTCACCCTCCTTCGTCTTGTTTCGCTCTCTTTCACCCTCCTTCGTCTCGTTTCGCTCTCTTTCATCCTCCTTCGTCTCGTTTCGCTCACTTTCACCCTCCATCGTCTCGTTTCGCTCTCTTTCACCTACCTTCATCTCGTTTCGCTCTCTTTCACCCTCCATCGTCTGGTTTCGCTCTCTTTCACCCTCCTTCGTCTTGTTTCGCTCTCTTTCACCCTCCTTCGTCTCGTTTCGTTCTCTTTCACCCTCCTTCATCTCGTTTCGCTCCCTTTCACCCTCCTTTGTCTCATTTCGCTCTCTTTCACCTTCCTTCGTCTCGTTTCACTCTCTTTCACCCTCCTTCGTCTCGTTTCGCTGTCTTCCAACCTCCTTCATCTCGTTTCGCTTTCTTTCAACCTCCTTCGTCTCGTTTCGCTCTCTTTCACCCTCCTTCTTCTCGTTTGGCTCTGTTCCACCCGCCTTCGTCTCGTTTCGCCCTCTTTCACCCTCCTTCGTCTCGTTTCACTCTCTTTCACCCTCCTTCGTCTCGTTTCGTTCTCTTTCACCCTCCTTCGTCTCGCTCCGCTCTCTTTCACCCTCCTTCGACTCATTTCGCTCTCTTTCACCCTCCTTCGTCTTGTTTCGCTCTGTTTCACACTCCTTCGTCTCGTTTTGCTCTCTTTCACCCTCCTTCGTCTCGTTTCGCTCTCTTTCACCCTCCTTCGTCTTGTTTCGCTCTGTTGCACTCGCCTTTGTCTCGTTTCGCCCTCTTTCACCCTCCTTCGTCTTGTTTCGCTCTCTTTCACCCTCCATCGTCTCGTTTCGCTCTCTTTCACCCTCCTTCGTCTCGTTTCGCTCACTTTCACCTTCCTTCATCTCGTTTCGCTCTCTTTCACCCTCCTTCGTCTTGTTTCGGTCTCTTTCACACTCCTTTGCCTTGTTTTGCTCTCTTTCACCCTCCTTCGTCTCGTTTCGCTCTCTTTCACCCTCCTTCGTCTCGTTTCGCTCACTTTCACCTACCTTCATCTCGTTTTGCTCTCTTTCACCCTCCTTCGACTCCTTTCGCTCTCTTCCACCCTCCATCGTCTCGTTTCGCTATCTTTGACCATCCTTCATCTAGTTTCGCTCTCTTTGACCCTCCTTCATCTCGTTTAGCTCTTTTTCATCCTCCTTCGTCTCGTTTCGCTCTGCTTTACACTCCTTCGTCTCGTTTTGCTCTCTTTCACCTTCTTCGTCTCGTTTCGTTCTCTTTCACCCTCCTTCGTCTCTCTCCGCTCTCTTTCACCCTCCATCGACTCCTTTCGCTGTCTTTCACCCTCCTTCGTCTCGTTTCGCTCTCTTTCACCCTCCTTCGTCTCCTTTCACTCTCTTTCATCCTCCATCGTCTTATTTCGCTCTCTTTCGCCCACCTTCATCTCGTTTCGTCTCTTTCACCCTCCACCATCTCATTTCGCTCTCTTTTACCCTCTTTCGTCTCGTTTCGCTCTCTTCGACCCTCCTTCGTCTCATTTAGCTCTCTTTCATGCTCCTTCGTCTCGTTTCGCTCTCTTTCACCCTCCGTCGTCTTGTTTCGCTCTCTTTCACCCTCCATCGTCTCGTTTCGCTCTCTTTCATCCTCCTTCGTCTCGTTTTGCTCACTTTCACCCTCCTTTGTCTCTTTTCGCTCTCTTTCACCTACCTTCATCTCGTTTCGCTCTCTTTCACCCTCCATCGTCTGGTTTCGCTCTCTTTCACCCTCCTTCGTCTCGTTTCACTCTCTTTCACCCTCCACCGTCTCGTTTCGCTCTCTTTCACCCTCCTTTGTCTCGTTTCGCTCTCTTTCACGCTCCTTTGTCTTGTTTCACTCTGTTGCACCCGCCTTCGTCTCATTTCGCCCTCTTTCACCCTCCTTCGTCTTGTTTCGCTCTCTTTCACCCTCCTTCGTCTCGTTTCGCTCTCTTTCACCCAGCATCGTCTGGTTTCTCTCTCTTACACCCTCCTTCGTCTTGTTTCGCTCTCTTTCACCCTCCTTCGTCTCGTTTCGCTCTCTTTCACCCTCCTTCATCTCGTTTCGCTCCCTTTCACCCTCCTTTGTCTCGTTTCACTCTCTTTCACCTTCCTTCGTCTCGTTTCACTCTCTTTCACCCTCCTTCGTATCGTTTCGCTCTCTTCCAACCTCCTTCATCTCGTTTCGCTCTCTTTCAACCTCCTTCGTCTCGTTTCGCTCTCTTTCACCCTCCTTCTTCTCGTTTCGCTCTGTTACACCCGCCTTCGTCTCGTTTCGTTCTCTTTCACCCTCCTTCGTCTCGCTCCGCTCTCTTTCACCCTCCTTCGACTCCTTTCGCTCTCTTTCACCCTCCTTCGTCTCGTTTCGCTCACTTTCACCTACCTTCATCTCGTTTCGCTCTCTTTCACCCTCCTTCGAATCCTTTCGCTCTCTTTCACCCTCCATCGTCTCGTTTCGCTATCTTTGACCATCCTTCCTCTCGTTTCGCTCTCTTTGACCCTCCTTCGTCTCGTTTAGCTCTTTTTCATCCTCCTTCGTCTCGTTTCGCTCTGTTTTACACTCCTTCGTCTCGTTTTGCTCTCTTTCACCCTTCTTCGTCTCGTTTCGTTCTCTTTCACCCTCCTTCGTCTCGCTCCGCTCTCTTTCACCCTCCTTCGACTCCTTTCGCTCTCTTTCACCCTCCTTCGTCTCATTTCGCTCTCTTTCACCCTCCTTCGTCTCCTTTCACTCTCTTTCATCCTCCATCGTCTTGTTTCGCTCTCTTTCGCCCACCTTCGTCTCGTTTCGCTCTCTTTCACCCTCCACCATCTCATTTTGCTCTCTTTTACCCTCTTTCGTCTCGTTTCGCTCTCTTTGACCCTCCTTCGTCTCATTTAGCTCTCTTTCATCCTCCTTCGTCTCGTTTCGCTCTCTTTCACCCTCAGTCGTCTTGTTTCGCTCTCTTTCACCCTCCATCGTCTCGTTTCGCTCTCTTTCATCCTCCTTCGTCTCGTTTCGCTCACTTTCACCCTCCTTTGTCTCTTTTCGCTCTCTTTCACCTACCTTCATCTCGTTTCGCTCTCTTTCACCCTCCATCGTCTGGTTTCGCTCTCTTTCACCCTCCTTCGTCTTGTTTCGCTCTCTTTCACCCTCCTTCGACTCGTTTCGCTCCCTTTCACCCTCCTTTGTCTCGTTTCGCTCTCTTTCACCTTCCTTCGTCTCGTTTCAGTCTCTTTCACCCTCCTTCGTCTCGTTTCGCTGTCTTCCAACCTCCTTCATCTCGTTTCGCTTTCTTTCAACCTCCTTCGTCTCGTTTCGCTCTCTTTCACCCTCCTTCTTCTCGTTTCGCTCTGTTCCACCCGCCTTCGTCTTGTTTCGCCCTCTTTCACCCTCCTTCGTCTCGTTTCACTCTCTTTCACCCTCCTTCGTCTCGTTTCGTTCTCTTTCACCCTCCTTCGTCTCGCTCCGCTCTCTTTCACCCTCCTTCGACTCCTTTCGCTCTCTTTCACCCTCCTTCGTCTTGTTTCGCTCTGTTTCACACTCCTTCGTCTCGTTTTGCTCTCTTTCACCCTCCTTCGTCTCGTTTCGCTCTCTTTCACCCTCCTTCGTCTCGTTTCTCTCTCGTTCACCCTCCACCGTCTCGTTTCGCTCTCTTTCACCCTACTTCGTCTCGTTTCGCTCTCTTTCACGCTCCTTTGTCTTGTTTCACTCTGTTGCACCCGCCTTCGTCTCATTTCGCCCTCTTTCACCCTCCTTCGTCTTGTTTCGCTCTCTTTCACCCTCCTTCGTCTCGTTTCGCTCTCTTTCACCCAGCATCGTCTGGTTTCTCTCTCTTACACCCTCCTTCATCTTGTTTCGCTCTCTTTCACCCTCCTTCGTCTCGTTTCGCTCTCTTTCACCCTCCTTCATCTCGTTTCGCTCCCTTTCACCCTCCTTTGTCTCGTTTCGCTCTCTTTCACCTTCCTTCGTCTCGTTTCACTCTCTTTCACCCTCCTTCGTATCGTTTCGCTCTCTTCCAACCTCCTTCATCTCGTTTCGCTCTCTTTCAACCTCCTTCGTCTCGTTTCGCTCTCTTTCACCCTCCTTCTTCTCGTTTCGCTCTGTTACACCCGCCTTCGTCTCGTTTCGTTCTCTTTCACCTTCCTTCATCTCGCTCCGCTCTCTTTCACCCTCCTTCGACTCCTTTCGCTCTCTTTCACCCTCCTTCGTCTCGTTTCGCTCACTTTCACCTACCTTCATCTCGTTTCGCTCTCTTTCACCCTCCTTCGAATCCTTTCGCTCTCTTTCACCCTCCATCGTCTCGTTTCGCTATCTTTGACCATCCTTCCTCTCGTTTCGCTCTCTTTGACCCTCCTTCGTCTCGTTTAGCTCTTTTTCATCCTCTTCGTCTCGTTTCGCTCTGTTTTACACTCCTTCGTCTCGTTTTGCTCTCTTTCACCCTTCTTCGTCTCGTTTCGTTCTCTTTCACCCTCCTTCGTCTCGCTCCGCTCTCTTTCACCCTCCTTCGACTCCTTTCGCTCTCTTTCACCCTCCTTCGTCTCGTTTCGCTCTCTTTCACCCTCCTTCGTCTCCTTTCACTCTCTTTCATCCTCCATCGTCTTGTTTCGCTCTCTTTCGCCCACCTTCGTCTCGTTTCGCTCTCTTTCACCCTCCACCATCTCATTTTGCTCTCTTTTACCCTCTTTCGTCTCGTTTCGCTCTCTTTGACCCTCCTTCGTCTCATTTAGCTCTCTTTCATCCTCCTTCGTCTCGTTTCGCTCTCTTTCACCCTCAGTCGTCTTGTTTCGCTCTCTTTCATCCTCCTTCGTCTCGTTTCACTCTCTTTCACCCTCAGTCGTCTTGTTTCGCTCTCTTTCACCCTCCATCGTCTCGTTTCGCTCTCTTTCATCCTCCTTCGTCTCGTTTCGCTCACTTTCACCCTCCTTTGTCTCTTTTCGCTCTCTTTCACCTACCTTCATCTCGTTTCGCTCTCTTTCACCCTCCATCGTCTGGTTTCGCTCTCTTTCACCCTCCTTCGTCTTGTTTCGCTCTCTTTCACCCTCCTTCGACTCGTTTCGCTCCCTTTCACCCTCCTTTGTCTCGTTTCGCTCTCTTTCACCTTCCTTCGTCTCGTTTCACTCTCTTTCACCCTCCTTCGTCTCGTTTCGCTGTCTTCCAACCTCCTTTATCTCGTTTCGCTTTCTTTCAACCTCCTTCGTCTCGTTTCGCTCTCTTTCACCCTCCTTCTTCTCGTTTCGCTCTGTTCCACCCGCCTTCGTCTTGTTTCGCCCTCTTTCACCCTCCTTCGTCTCGTTTCACTCTCTTTCACCCTCCTTCGTCTCGTTTCGTTCTCTTTCACCCTCCTTCGTCTCGCTCCGCTCTCTTTCACCCTCCTTCGACTCCTTTCGCTCCCTTTCACCCTCCTTCGTCTTGTTTCGCTCTGTTTCACACTCCTTCGTCACGTTTTGCTCTCTTTCACCCTCCTTCGTCTCGTTTCGCTCTCTTTCACCCTCCTTCGTCTTGTTTCGCTCTGTTGCACTCGCCTTTGTCTCGTTTCGCCCTCTTTCACCCTCCTTCGTCTCGTTTCGTTCTCTTTCACCCTCCTTCGTCTCGTTTCGCTCTCTTTCACCCTCCTTCATCTCGTTTCGCTCTCTTTCAACTTCTTTCCTCTCGTTTCGCTGTCTTTCACCCTCCTTCGTCTTGTTTCGCTCTCTTTCACCCTCCTTCATCTCGTTTCGCTCTCTTTCACCCTCCACCGTCTCGTTTCGCTCTCTTTCACCCTACTTCGTCTCGTTTCGCTCTCTTTCACGCACCTTTGTCTTGTTTCACTCTGTTGCACCCGCCTTCGTCTCATTTCGCCCTCTTTCACCCTCCTTCGTCTTGTTTCGCTCTCTTTCACCCTCCTTCGTCTCGTTTCGCTCTCTTTCACCCAGCATCGTCTGGTTTCTCTCTCTTACACCCTCCTTCATCTTGTTTCGCTCTCTTTCACCCTCCTTCGTCTCGTTTCGCTCTCTTTCACCCTCCTTCATCTCGTTTCGCTCCCTTTCACCCTCCTTTGTCTCGTTTCGCTCTCTTTCACCTTCCTTCGTCTCGTTTCACTCTCTTTCACGCTCCTTCGTATCGTTTCGCTCTCTTCCAACCTCCTTCATCTCGTTTCGCTCTCTTTCAACCTCCTTCGTCTCGTTTCGCTCTCTTTCACCCTCCTTCTTCTCGTTTCGCTCTGTTACACCCGCCTTCGTCTCGTTTCGTTCTCTTTCACCCTCCTTCGTCTCGCTCCGCTCTCTTTCACCCTCCTTCGACTCCTTTCGCTCTCTTTCACCCTCCTTCGTCTCGTTTCGCTCACTTTCACCTACCTTCATCTCGTTTCGCTCTCTTTCACCCTCCTTCGAATCCTTTCGCTCTCTTTCACCCTCCATCGTCTCGTTTCGCTATCTTTGACCATCCTTCCTCTCGTTTCGCTCTCTTTGACCCTCCTTCGTCTCGTTTAGCTCTTTTTCATCCTCCTTCGTCTCGTTTCGCTCTGTTTTACACTCCTTCGTCTCGTTTTGCTCTCTTTCACCCTTCTTCGTCTCGTTTCGTTCTCTTTCACCCTCCTTCGTCTCGCTCCGCTCTCTTTCACCCTCCTTCGACTCCTTTCGCTCTCTTTCACCCTCCTTCGTCTCGTTTCGCTCTCTTTCACCCTCCTTCGTCTCCTTTCACTCTCTTTCATCCTCCATCGTCTTGTTTCGCTCTCTTTCGCCCACCTTCGTCTCGTTTCGCTCTCTTTCACCCTCCACCATCTCATTTTGCTCTCTTTTACCCTCTTTCGTCTCGTTTCGCTCTTTTTGACCCTCCTTCGTCTCATTTAGCTCTCTTTCATCCTCCTTCGTCTCGTTTCGCTCTCTTTCACCCTCAGTCGTCTTGTTTCGCTCTCTTTCACCCTCCATCGTCTCGTTTCGCTCTCTTTCATCCTCCTTCGTCTCGTTTCGCTCACTTTCACCCTCCTTTGTCTCTTTTCGCTCTCTTTCACCTACCTTCATCTCGTTTCGCTCTCTTTCACCCTCCATCGTCTGGTTTCGCTCTCTTTCACCCTCCTTCGTCTTGTTTCGCTCTCTTTCACCCTCCTTCGACTCGTTTCGCTCCCTTTCACCCTCCTTTGTCTCGTTTCGCTCTCTTTCACCTTCCTTTGTCTCGTTTCAGTCTCTTTCACCCTCCTTCGTCTCGTTTCGCTGTCTTCCAACCTCCTTTATCTCGTTTCGCTTTCTTTCAACCTCCTTCGTCTCGTTTCGCTCTCTTTCACCCTCCTTCTTCTCGTTTCGCTCTGTTCCACCCGCCTTCGTCTTGTTTCGCCCTCTTTCACCCTCCTTCGTCTCGTTTCACTCTCTTTCACCCTCCTTCGTCTCGTTTCGTTCTCTTTCACCCTCCTTCGTCTCGCTCCGCTCTCTTTCACCCTCCTTCGACTCCTTTCGCTCCCTTTCACCCTCCTTCGTCTTGTTTCGCTCTGTTTCACACTCCTTCGTCTCGTTTTGCTCTCTTTCACCCTCCTTCGTCTCGTTTCGCTCTCTTTCACCCTCCTTCGTCTTGTTTCGCTCTGTTGCACTCGCCTTTGTCTCGTTTCGCCCTCTTTCACCCTCCTTCGTCTCGTTTCGTTCTCTTTCACCCTCCTTCGTCTCGTTTCGCTCTCTTTCACCCTCCTTCATCTCGTTTCGCTCTCTTTCAACTTCTTTCCTCTCGTTTCGCTGTCTTTCACCCTCCTTCGTCTTGTTTCGCTCTCTTTCACCCTCCTTCATCTCGTTTCGCTCTCTTTCACCCTCCACCGTCTCGTTTCGCTCTCTTTCACCCTACTTCGTCTCGTTTCGCTCTCTTTCACGCACCTTTGTCTTGTTTCACTCTGTTGCACCCGCCTTCGTCTCATTTCGCCCTCTTTCACCCTCCTTCGTCTTGTTTCGCTCTCTTTCACCCTCCTTCGTCTCGTTTCGCTCTCTTTCACCCAGCATCGTCTGGTTTCTCTCTCTTACACCCTCCTTCATCTTGTTTCGCTCTCTTTCACCCTCCTTCGTCTCGTTTCGCTCTCTTTCACCCTCCTTCATCTCGTTTCGCTCCCTTTCACCCTCCTTTGTCTCGTTTCGCTCTCTTTCACCTTCCTTCGTCTCGTTTCACTCTCTTTCACGCTCCTTCGTATCGTTTCGCTCTCTTCCAACCTCCTTCATCTCGTTTCGCTCTCTTTCAACCTCCTTCGTCTCGTTTCGCTTTCTTTCAACCTCCTTCGTCTCGTTTCGCTCTCTTTCACCCTCCTTCTTCTCGTTTCGCTCTGTTCCACCCGCCTTCGTCTCGTTTCGCCCTCTTTCACCCTCCTTCGTCTCGTTTCACTCTCTTTCACCCTCCTTCATCTCGTTTCGTTCTCTTTCACCCTCCTTCGTCTCGCTCCGCTCTCTTTCACCCTCCTTCGACTCCTTTCGCTCTCTTTCACCCTCCTTCGTCTTGTTTCGCTCTGTTTCACACTCCTTCGTCTCGTTTTGCTCTCTTTCACCCTCCTTCGTCTCGTTTCGCTCTCTTTCACCCTCCTTCGTCTTGTTTCGCTCCCTTTCACCCTCCTTTGTCTCGTTTCGCTCTCTTTCACCTTCCTTCGTCTCGTTTCAGTCTCTTTCACCCTCCTTCGTCTCGTTTCGCTGTCTTCCAACCTCCTTCATCTCGTTTCGCTTTCTTTCAACCTCCTTCGTCTCGTTTCGCTCTCTTTCACCCTCCTTCTTCTCGTTTCGCTCTGTTCCACCCGCCTTCGTCTTGTTTCGCCCTCTTTCACCCTCCTTCGTCTCGTTTCACTCTCTTTCACCCTCCTTCGTCTCGTTTCGTTCTCTTTCACCCTCCTTCGTCTCGCTCCGCTCTCTTTCACCCTCCTTCGACTCCTTTCGCTCTCTTTCACCCTCCTTCGTCTTGTTTCGCTCTGTTTCACACTCCTTCGTCTCGTTTTGCTCTCTTTCACCCTCCTTCGTCTCGTTTCGCTCTCTTTCACCCTCCTTCGTCTTGTTTCGCTCTGTTGCACTCGCCTTTGTCTCGTTTCGCCCTCTTTCACCCTCCTTCGTCTTGTTTCGCTCTCTTTCACCCTCCATCGTCTAGTTTCGCTCTCTTTCACCCTCCTTCGTCTCGTTTCGCTCACTTTCACCTTCCTTCATCTCGTTTCGCTCTCTTTCACCCTCCATCGTCTTGTTTCGGTCTCTTTCACACTCCTTTGCCTTGTTTTGCTCTCTTTCACCCTCCTTCGTCTCGTTTCGCTCTCTTTCACCCTCCTTCGTCTCGTTTCGCTCACTTTCACCTACCTTCATCTCGTTTCGCTCTCTTTCACCCTCAGTCGTCTTGTTTCGCTCTCTTTCACCCTCCATCGTCTCGTTTCACTCTCTTTCATCCTCCTTCGTCTCGTTTCGCTCACTTTCACCCTCCTTTGTCTCTTTTCGCTCTCTTTCACCTACCTTCATCTCGTTTCGCTCTCTTTCACCCTCCTTCGTCTCGCTCCGCTCTCTTTCACCCTCCTTCGACTCCTTTCGCTCTCTTTCACCCTCCTTCGTCTTGTTTCGCTCTGTTTCACACTCCTTCGTCTCGTTTTGTTCTCTTTCACCCTCCTTCGTCTCGTTTCGCTCTCTTTCACCCTCCTTCGTCTTGTTTCGCTCTGTGCCACCCGCCTTTGTCTCGTTTCGCCCTCTTTCACCCTCCTTCGTCTCGTTTCGTTCTCTTTCACCCTCCTTCGTCTCGTTTCGCTCTCTTTCACCCTCCTTCATCTCGTTTCGCTCTCTTTCAACTTCTTTCCTCTCGTTTCGCTGTCTTTCACCCTCCTTCGTCTTGTTTCGCTCTCTTTCACCCTCCTTCATCTCGTTTCGCTCTCTTTCACCCTCCACCGTCTCGTTTCGCTCTCTTTCACCCTACTTCGTCTCGTTTCGCTCTCTTTCACGCACCTTTGTCTTGTTTCACTCTGTTGCACCCGCCTTCGTCTCATTTCGCCCTCTTTCACCCTCCTTCGTCTTGTTTCGCTCTCTTTCACCCTCCTTCGTCTCGTTTCGCTCTCTTTCACCCAGCATCGTCTGGTTTCTCTCTCTTACACCCTCCTTCATCTTGTTTCGCTCTCTTTCACCCTCCTTCGTCTCGTTTCGCTCTCTTTCACCCTCCTTCATCTCGTTTCGCTCCCTTTCACCCTCCTTTGTCTCGTTTCGCTCTCTTTCACCTTCCTTCGTCTCGTTTCACTCTCTTTCACGCTCCTTCGTATCGTTTCGCTCTCTTCCAACCTCCTTCATCTCGTTTCGCTCTCTTTCAACCTCCTTCGTCTCGTTTCGCTCTCTTTCACCCTCCTTCTTCTCGTTTCGCTCTGTTACACCCGCCTTCGTCTCGTTTCGTTCTCTTTCACCCTCCTTCGTCTCGCTCCGCTCTCTTTCACCCTCCTTCGACTCCTTTCGCTCTCTTTCACCCTCCTTCGTCTCGTTTCGCTCACTTTCACCTACCTTCATCTCGTTTCGCTCTCTTTCACCCTCCTTCGAATCCTTTCGCTCTCTTTCACCCTCCATCGTCTCGTTTCGCTATCTTTGACCATCCTTCCTCTCGTTTCGCTCTCTTTGACCCTCCTTCGTCTCGTTTAGCTCTTTTTCATCCTCCTTCGTCTCGTTTCGCTCTGTTTTACACTCCTTCGTCTCGTTTTGCTCTCTTTCACCCTTCTTCGTCTCGTTTCGTTCTCTTTCACCCTCCTTCGTCTCGCTCCGCTCTCTTTCACCCTCCTTCGACTCCTTTCGCTCTCTTTCACCCTCCTTCGTCTCGTTTCGCTCTCTTTCACCCTCCTTCGTCTCCTTTCACTCTCTTTCATCCTCCATCGTCTTGTTTCGCTCTCTTTCGCCCACCTTCGTCTCGTTTCGCTCTCTTTCACCCTCCACCATCTCATTTTGCTCTCTTTTACCCTCTTTCGTCTCGTTTCGCTCTTTTTGACCCTCCTTCGTCTCATTTAGCTCTCTTTCATCCTCCTTCGTCTCGTTTCGCTCTCTTTCACCCTCAGTCGTCTTGTTTCGCTCTCTTTCACCCTCCATCGTCTCGTTTCGCTCTCTTTCATCCTCCTTCGTCTCGTTTCGCTCACTTTCACCCTCCTTTGTCTCTTTTCGCTCTCTTTCACCTACCTTCATCTCGTTTCGCTCTCTTTCACCCTCCATCGTCTGGTTTCGCTCTCTTTCACCCTCCTTCGTCTTGTTTCGCTCTCTTTCACCCTCCTTCGACTCGTTTCGCTCCCTTTCACCCTCCTTTGTCTCGTTTCGCTCTCTTTCACCTTCCTTCGTCTCGTTTCAGTCTCTTTCACCCTCCTTCGTCTCGTTTCGCTGTCTTCCAACCTCCTTTATCTCGTTTCGCTTTCTTTCAACCTCCTTCGTCTCGTTTCGCTCTCTTTCACCCTCCTTCTTCTCGTTTCGTTCTCTTTCACCCTCCTTCGTCTCGCTCCGCTCTCTTTCACCCTCCTTCGACTCCTTTCGCTCCCTTTCACCCTCCTTCGTCTTGTTTCGCTCTGTTTCACACTCCTTCGTCTCGTTTTGCTCTCTTTCACCCTCCTTCGTCTCGTTTCGCTCTCTTTCACCCTCCTTCGTCTCGTTTCGTTCTCTTTCACCCTCCTTCGTCTCGTTTCGCTCTCTTTCACCCTCCTTCATCTCGTTTCGCTCTCTTTCAACTTCTTTCCTCTCGTTTCGCTGTCTTTCACCCTCCTTCGTCTTGTTTCGCTCTCTTTCACCCTCCTTCATCTCGTTTCGCTCTCTTTCACCCTCCACCGTCTCGTTTCGCTCTCTTTCACCCTACTTCGTCTCGTTTCGCTCTCTTTCACGCACCTTTGTCTTGTTTCACTCTGTTGCACCCGCCTTCGTCTCATTTCGCCCTCTTTCACCCTCCTTCGTCTTGTTTCGCTCTCTTTCACCCTCCTTCGTCTCGTTTCGCTCTCTTTCACCCAGCATCGTCTGGTTTCTCTCTCTTACACCCTCCTTCATCTTGTTTCGCTCTCTTTCACCCTCCTTCGTCTCGTTTCGCTCTCTTTCACCCTCCTTCATCTCGTTTCGCTCCCTTTCACCCTCCTTTGTCTCGTTTCGCTCTCTTTCACCTTCCTTCGTCTCGTTTCACTCTCTTTCACGCTCCTTCGTATCGTTTCGCTCTCTTCCAACCTCCTTCATCTCGTTTCGCTCTCTTTCAACCTCCTTCGTCTCGTTTCGCTCTCTTTCACCCTCCTTCTTCTCGTTTCGCTCTGTTACACCCGCCTTCGTCTCGTTTCGTTCTCTTTCACCCTCCTTCGTCTCGCTCCGCTCTCTTTCACCCTCCTTCGACTCCTTTCGCTCTCTTTCACCCTCCTTCGTCTCGTTTCGCTCACTTTCACCTACCGTCATCTCGTTTCGCTCTCTTTCACCCTCCTTCGAATCCTTTCGCTCTCTTTCACCCTCCATCGTCTCGTTTCGCTATCTTTGACCATCCTTCCTCTCGTTTCGCTCTCTTTGACCCTCCTTCGTCTCGTTTAGCTCTTTTTCATCCTCCTTCGTCTCGTTTCGCTCTGTTTTACACTCCTTCGTCTCGTTTTGCTCTCTTTCACCCTTCTTCGTCTCGTTTCGTTCTCTTTCACCCTCCTTCGTCTCGCTCCGCTCTCTTTCACCCTCCTTCGACTCCTTTCGCTCTCTTTCACCCTCCTTCGTCTCGTTTCGCTCTCTTTCACCCTCCTTCGTCTCCTTTCACTCCCTTTCATCCTCCATCGTCTTGTTTCGCTCTCTTTCGCCCACCTTCGTCTCGTTTCGCTCTCTTTCACCCTCCACCATCTCATTTTGCTCTCTTTTACCCTCTTTCGTCTCGTTTCGCTCTTTTTGACCCTCCTTCGTCTCATTTAGCTCTCTTTCATCCTCCTTCGTCTCGTTTCGCTCTCTTTCACCCTCAGTCGTCTTGTTTCGCTCTCTTTCACCCTCCATCGTCTCGTTTCGCTCTCTTTCATCCTCCTTCGTCTCGTTTCGCTCACTTTCACCCTCCTTTGTCTCTTTTCGCTCTCTTTCACCTACCTTCATCTCGTTTCGCTCTCTTTCACCCTCCATCGTCTGGTTTCGCACTCTTTCACCCTCCTTCGTCTTGTTTCGCTCTCTTTCACCCTCCTTCGACTCGTTTCGCTCCCTTTCACCCTCCTTTGTCTCGTTTCGCTCTCTTTCACCTTCCTTCGTCTCGTTTCAGTCTCTTTCACCCTCCTTCGTCTCGTTTCGCTGTCTTCCAACCTCCTTTATCTCGTTTCGCTTTCTTTCAACCTCCTTCGTCTCGTTTCGCTCTCTTTCACCCTCCTTCTTCTCGTTTCGCTCTGTTCCACCCGCCTTCGTCTTGTTTCGCCCTCTTTCACCCTCCTTCGTCTCGTTTCACTCTCTTTCACCCTCCTTCGTCTCGTTTCGTTCTCTTTCACCCTCCTTCGTCTCGCTCCGCTCTCTTTCACCCTCCTTCGACTCCTTTCGCTCCCTTTCACCCTCCTTCGTCTTGTTTCGCTCTGTTTCACACTCCTTCGTCTCGTTTTGCTCTCTTTCACCCTCCTTCGTCTCGTTTCGCTCTCTTTCACCCTCCTTCGTCTTGTTTCGCTCTGTTGCACTCGCCTTTGTCTCGTTTCGCCCTCTTTCACCCTCCTTCGTCTCGTTTCGTTCTCTTTCACCCTCCTTCGTCTCGTTTCGCTCTCTTTCACCCTCCTTCATCTCGTTTCGCTCTCTTTCAACTTCTTTCCTCTCGTTTCGCTGTCTTTCACCCTCCTTCGTCTTGTTTCGCTCTCTTTCACCCTCCTTCATCTCGTTTCGCTCTCTTTCACCCTCCACCGTCTCGTTTCGCTCTCTTTCACCCTACTTCGTCTTGTTTCGCTCTCTTTCACGCACCTTTGTCTTGTTTCACTCTGTTGCACCCGCCTTCGTCTCATTTCGCCCTCTTTCACCCTCCTTCGTCTTGTTTCGCTCTCTTTCACCCTCCTTCGTCTCGTTTCGCTCTCTTTCACCCAGCATCGTCTGGTTTCTCTCTCTTACACCCTCCTTCATCTTGTTTCGCTCTCTTTCACCCTCCTTCGTCTCGTTTCGCTCTCTTTCACCCTCCTTCATCTCGTTTCGCTCCCTTTCACCCTCCTTTGTCTCGTTTCGCTCTCTTTCACCTTCCTTCGTCTCGTTTCACTCTCTTTCACGCTCCTTCGTATCGTTTCGCTCTCTTCCAACCTCCTTCATCTCGTTTCGCTCTCTTTCAACCTCCTTCGTCTCGTTTCGCTCTCTTTCACCCTCCTTCTTCTCGTTTCGCTCTGTTACACCCGCCTTCGTCTCGTTTCGTTCTCTTTCACCCTCCTTCGTCTCGCTCCGCTCTCTTTCACCCTCCTTCGACTCCTTTCGCTCTCTTTCACCCTCCTTCGTCTCGTTTCGCTCACTTTCACCTACCTTCATCTCGTTTCGCTCTCTTTCACCCTCCTTCGAATCCTTTCGCTCTCTTTCACCCTCCATCGTCTCGTTTCGCTATCTTTGACCATCCTTCCTCTCGTTTCGCTCTCTTTGACCCTCCTTCGTCTCGTTTAGCTCTTTTTCATCCTCCTTCGTCTCGTTTCGCTCTGTTTTACACTCCTTCGTCTCGTTTTGCTCTCTTTCACCCTTCTTCGTCTCGTTTCGTTCTCTTTCACCCTCCTTCGTCTCGCTCCGCTCTCTTTCACCCTCCTTCGACTCCTTTCGCTCTCTTTCACCCTCCTTCGTCTCGTTTCGCTCTCTTTCACCCTCCTTCGTCTCCTTTCACTCTCTTTCATCCTCCATCGTCTTGTTTCGCTCTCTTTCGCCCACCTTCGTCTCGTTTCGCTCTCTTTCACCCTCCACCATCTCATTTTGCTCTCTTTTACGCTCTTTCGTCTCGTTTCGCTCTCTTTCACCCTCAGTCGTCTTGTTTCGCTCTCTTTCACCCTCCATCGTCTCGTTTCGCTCTCTTTCATCCTCCTTCGTCTCGTTTCGCTCACTTTCACCCTCCTTTGTCTCTTTTCGCTCTCTTTCACCTACCTTCATCTCGTTTCGCTCTCTTTCACCCTCCATCGTCTGGTTTCGCTCTCTTTCACCCTCCTTCGTCTTGTTTCGCTCTCTTTCACCCTCCTTCGACTCGTTTCGCTCCCTTTCACCCTCCTTTGTCTCGTTTCGCTCTCTTTCACCTTCCTTCGTCTCGTTTCAGTCTCTTTCACCCTCCTTCGTCTCGTTTCGCTGTCTTCCAACCTCCTTCATCTCGTTTCGCTTTCTTTCAACCTCCTTCGTCTCGTTTCGCTCTCTTTCACCCTCCTTCTTCTCGTTTCGCTCTGTTCCACCCGCCTTCGTCTTGTTTCGCCCTCTTTCACCCTCCTTCGTCTCGTTTCACTCTCTTTCACCCTCCTTCGTCTCGTTTCGTTCTCTTTCACCCTCCTTCGTCTCGCTCCGCTCTCTTTCACCCTCCTTCGACTCCTTTCGCTCTCTTTCACCCTCCTTCGTCTTGTTTCGCTCTGTTTCACACTCCTTCGTCTCGTTTTGCTCTCTTTCACCCTCCTTCGTCTCGTTTCGCTCTCTTTCACCCTCCTTCGTCTTGTTTCGCTCTGTTGCACTCGCCTTTGTCTCGTTTCGCCCTCTTTCACCCTCCTTCGTCTTGTTTCGCTCTCTTTCACCCTCCATCGTCTAGTTTCGCTCTCTTTCACCCTCCTTCGTCTCGTTTCACACTTTCACCTTCCTTCATCTCGTTTCGCTCTCTTTCACCCTCCATCGTCTTGTTTCGGTCTCTTTCACACTCCTTTGCCTTGTTTTGCTCTCTTTCACCCTCCTTCGTCTCGTTTCGCTCTCTTTCACCCTCCTTCGTCTCGTTTCGCTCACTTTCACCTACCTTCATCTCGTTTCGCTCTCTTTCACCCTCAGTCGTCTTGTTTCGCTCTCTTTCACCCTCCATCGTCTCGTTTCACTCTCTTTCATCCTCCTTCGTCTCGTTTCGCTCACTTTCACCCTCCTTTGTCTCTTTTCGCTCTCTTTCACCTACCTTCATCTCGTTTCGCTCTCTTTCACCCTCCTTCGTCTCGCTCCGCTCTCTTTCACCCTCCTTCGACTCCTTTCGCTCTCTTTCACCCTCCTTCGTCTTGTTTCGCTCTGTTTCACACTCCTTCGTCTCGTTTTGTTCTCTTTCACCCTCCTTCGTCTCGTTTCGCTCTCTTTCACCCTCCTTCGTCTTGTTTCGCTCTGTTGCACTCGCCTTTGTCTCGTTTCGCCCTCTTTCACCCTCCTTCGTCTTGTTTCGCTCTCTTTCACCCTCCATCGTCTCGTTTCGCTCTCTTTCACCCTCCTTCGTCTCGTTTCGCTCACTTTCACCTTCCTTCATCTCGTTTCGCTCTCTTTCACCCTCCTTCGTCTTGTTTCGGTCTCTTTCACACTCCTTTGCCTTGTTTTGCTCTCTTTCACCCTCCTTCGTCTTGTTTCGCTCTCTTTCACCCTCCTTCGTCTCGTTTCGCTCACTTTCACCTACCTTCATCTCGTTTTGCTCTCTTTCACCCTCCTTCGACTCCTTTCGCTCTCTTCCACCCTCCATCGTCTCGTTTCGCTATCTTTGACCATCCTTCATCTCGTTTCGCTCTCTTTGACCCTCCTTCGTCTCGTTTAGCTCTTTTTCATCCTCCTTCGTCTCGTTTCGCTCTGCTTTACACCCCTTCGTCTCGTTTTGCTCTCTTTCACCTTCTTCGTCTCGTTTCGTTCTCTTTCACGCTCCTTCGTCTTGTTTCGCTCTCTTTCACCCTCCTTCGACTCCTTTCGCTCTCTTTCACCCTCCTTCGTCTCGTTTCGCTCTCTTTCACACTCCTTCGACTCCTTTCGCTCTCTTTCACCCTCCTTGGACTCCTTTCGCTCTCTTTCGCCCACCTTCGTCTCGTTTCGTCTCTTTCACCCTCCACCATCTCATTTCGCTCTCTTTTACCCTCTTTCGTCTCGTTTCGCTCTCTTTGACCCTCCTTCGTCTCTTTTAGCTCTCTTTCATCCTCCTTCGTCTCGTTTCGCTCTCTTTCACCCTCCGTCGTCTTGTTTCGCTCTCTTTCACCCTCCATCGTCTCGTTTCGCTCTCTTTCATCCTCCTTCGTCTCGTTTTGCTCTCTTTCACCCTCCTTCGTCTCGTTTCGGTCTCTTTCATCCTCCTTCGTCTCGTTTGTTCTCTTTCACCCTCCATCGTCTCGTTTCGCTATCTTTGACCATCCTTCATCTCGTTTCGCTCTCTTTGACCCTCCTTCGTCTCGTTTAGCACTCTTTCATCCTCCTTCGTCTCGTGTCGCTCTGTTTTACACTCCTTCATCTCGTTTTGCTCTCTTTCACCCTTCTTCGTCTCGTTTCGCTCTCTTTCACCCTCCTTCGTCTTGTTTCGCTCTGTGCCACCCGCCTTTGTCTCGTTTCGCCCTCTTTCACCCTCCTTCGTCTCGTTTCGTTCTCTTTCACCCTCC